>NW_026712299.1:27465412-28723726 GCF_030504385.1 Musca domestica
TTATGTATTTATTCGTAATACCCAATAAATACATAAAATCTATAAATAACGATTTTATCCGTTGTCGCTTTATATGAAAATTCTAAAATCGGGAAAAATCGACAATTTTTCAATGGAATCGAATATCAAAATAATAGTACATTCTACCGACAAACTATGTAAGGACCTTAAAAATTTGCCGCAAAAAATCAGCGAACCAGTTGAAGATTCGTTTTCTTTTTTCTATATTGAAGTGTACATGTTTTTATTGGTTTGAATTCTGAATGAATAATATTAAAAATGAAATGAGGGCGTAATACGATGTTAAATGCTTTCTACTCCAGGACCTACATCGTGCTTCAGCTGGAAGATGCGAACACATTTAAACAAACAAAAATGACCGAAGAAGCGTTATGGGGTTAATTTAAAAAAGTGGACCTGCTTCTTTCATATGACAATAAATTGTCAAATGAGAACACAAAATGCAAAATACATTGGGACTGCAATCAGTCAAATACCGACTATGAAGAACGCAAAATAGAAATTCTTCCTAAACACTCAAGATACCTTTAATCGCTTTACCAGGTCATGATATGGGTCATAACCCCTGATAACGGAACAACCCGATTTCAAGTATATTCTACATTTTAACCATATTTTTCGTACTAATTTTAGCTTATGTTGATAATTTAAGAAGAAACCATCTTTGCAAAAAATTATCACGTTTTGGTATCACCATCATATGATTTAAGGTATTTTCGGGGTCTTGGCCACTTTTTTCATTTTTTTGCCCTTATTTGACATCTTTGTTTCTAAGGGGGAAGAAAACCTCTTCTTATAAATTTTTATTTTTCGGAAAAGTACGCATCTTAGTCTTGAGGCTACCTGGGGTAAAAAACCCTGGGAAAGAAAATCATCTCACAGATAATTATCCTCATAGGAATTTATTTAAGTATAGTCCCCACATTAGTATACCCCCAAGTCCACTTTCCCAACCAATGTGTGGTCAGAAAAGAAATTTTGGTAACCTATTGAATTTGTAACCCCCAAGAGAATATTGGTTGGGAACGTAGATTTGGGATGTACGTCTATATAACGTAAATTGTGGCAGAAACATGAAAAAAATACGAAATTATAAAGTAACTTTATTGGATCTCCACCGCACAACTTAAATGATAAATAATTAATGCCCATCTTACGGTAATCGGAGCAAAAGAGTAATTTTTTTGGCTATTCTGACAACATTCTGCGTTCAAGTATGAGGTGGACAATACTGAATATCACGCAGTACGGGATTTTAAACGTTGGAAATACAAATTTCAAATTATAGCTCATTTGAATGCTTTTTACAATATCAAAAATTGATCTGAATTTTGACATGGGGCTATTATAGATGTTCTTTATCATATAGGTATTTGACACTCAAATTAAAGCCTATAGCTGAAAAATAAGATCAAGCTATTCAAAATATCTAAAACCGACGGTAATTATAATTTTTGCCATGAATATTAATTTATATTTAGTCATGGAGTCATTACTCATAATCAAGTCATTACTTATGATCAAAATTGGAGTAATTATAATGGAGTCATTACTTATAATCAAAATTGTGCCGCCTAAATAAGTCAGATATGTGATTTATTATGCTTTAAAGACTAAAAGTACGGGCCGGCAACGCGGACCGGGCCAGCTAGTAAAATAATAGATTCCATGAACTTCAGGAATCTAGAATAATTGCCATTTTTAAAATGTTTTATAAGAAAAAGTTCCCGTAATCAAAATTGTAGTCAAAAAGGCCGTATTTTAAATAATTTTTACTAAACAGATTTGGTTGACATAAACAAGTTATACCATAGTTCGGCTAATATATAGATTTGAAAGAATTGTTCCTAGCTCTTAGTTGCCAAAGAAACAATTTGAGGGACAGCCAAATTGATATTTTTTCTGCATCTCTCTTTAATTTGGCGCATTAAGTATACATTTTGTTATACCAAAAAAAGCCTATCCCTATTCTTCACATTATAACCCTTATACTCGTTTATGGCCAAAGCCTAGTTAATTAGTTTTGTAGCCTCTTGAATATGAAAAAAAAACTGAAGAACGAAAAAAATCTAGATAAATCCAAATGAAGCCGTTTTCACATTAAGACACTGCAAACACATTTACACATTCAAAGACATTATTTTTAAATGGAAAAGTGAACTCTGCGGAGCATTTCAAGGAATGTCATCCAGAGTATCCACACACACATTCGCAAAAGAAAAAAAGGAAGAAGCAAAAAAAAAATATACTGCGATAAAAATGTCAAGGCTTTCTGAGGACTATAATAAAAATATGAAGCGACATTGTTCTTGACAGTTATATTTAGCAGAAGAATGAAAGTGATTAACGTTAGCCTTTGCTTTCAGTTCCTCTTTTTTATTATTTTCTTCATCTCAACTTGTCTGCCCGGAGTTGGATAAGCTTGAATGTGAAAGGAAAGAATAGTGGAAAAAAATAAGAAATTTTTCTTTATAAATTAACTTGTTTTCCTGCTAAATGCGGGGCAAATTAAAAGGCATCTCTTGTTCTGTATGTCTTAACTTGTGATAAGGGATAAAATATTGTGCTTATGTGCGCTAAAGAAAGCAACGGTTCAAAGAAACGTATTTAATTAAGAAAAATTAAACAAAGGGTTAAGGAAATTATAATTTTAATATTTTTCCCTTGAAAGTAGAGGGAAAAAATAATATATTGTCTTTAAATTGAAATCCAGAATAACCTAAACATTTTAAAGATTTAAAATGTGGGATTTATACAAGACTTGAGACTACGATGCAACTAATTGAAGTCATCGATACATAAGGTAAGTAACGTGTTTAAAAATGAGTGATATGTCTGGACTTAAGAGTATTAAAACTGGTATTTTTATATCCTCAGCCACATGGCTAGATACGATCATTTGATGCGGCCAATACTTGCCTCATCGAAACAAGAGTTTTAGATCCTAGATCTCTTTGACCTAAATCAGTTTCAGGACATTTGCACTAGATCTAGCGAAGTCAGTCCATCTGTCTGTTTAGCTGGCAGATGCTCACGATAACTCTCGAATAGAGTATCCGATTTTGTCAAAATTTTCTACATCGTAATATTATTATCAATCTTAGATCGAGTTCGGAGATGGGCAATATCGACCCACTCGACCTCCGAAATAAAAGTCGACATTTTCATAAAAAAGTGGTAACATAGAAAGAGAAATTAGTAGAATTTCGCTCCAACTTTGCAAATCCAAATATTTGCATCGGTGCTAGGTCAAGTGCGAAAAATGGACAATATCGATCCACTCCATCAAGTACCTCTCCCACAAAGGGTCAAAATTTTGAACATCAATGAAGCTCATAAAATGCGTAATTTAAATCCTATTCCATTCAGACTTGGTATATCGCAATGTTTCTATCAACACAAGATTTTTTGTGAAGGTGGTAGAGATCGGATAACCCCCCACTAATGGTCAAAATTTTTAATAATTTTAACTCATATAAAATGTGATATAAGTGTTCGATTGTCTTCAAATTACACATATCAGAATATTGTTATTTACCCAATGGTGGTATGAAGATGGAATATACCGGTCCATTCCTTCTGGTGTCTCCCTCACGAAGGATCAAAGTTTTGAATAACCAAAACGATTATAAAATCCGAAATAATTATTTCTAATAACACAAGATCTGTTGTGAAGATACATCGGTCCTATCCTTCTGGTACCTCCTCCATAAAGGGTCAACATTTTAAATATGAAACGCGAAATTAACATCCGATTTCATTTCGACTTTGTACTTCTCAATATTTTCGTCAACACTAGATCTTTTATGAAGGTGGTAGACATAGGGCCATTCCTTCTGGTAGCTCCCCTACGAAGGGTTAAAATTTTGAATAACCAAAACGATCATAAAATCTGATAGAAGCATCTGGTTCCCGTCGTATTTCAGACATCCCATTATTTCTACTAAAACAAGATCTGCTGTGAAGATGGGATATATCGGTCCACTCCTTCTGGTACCTCCTCTCACAAAGGATCAAAATATATACCGGTACACTTCTTCAGGTACCTATCCCCCCCCCAAAGAAAAACTTTGAAAACCATGAAGCTCATAAAACGTGAAATTGACATTCGACTCCATTCACACTTAGCACATCGCAAAAGTTGTATCAACACAAGATCTGTTAGAAAAGTGGTAGAGATCGGACCATTCCTTCGGGTATTCCCCCACAAACCTTCAAATTTTTGAATAACCAAAACGATTATAAAATCCGAAATAATCATCCGGTTCTCTCTATATTTCATACATCACATTATTTCTTCTAAAACAAGATCTGCTGTGAACATGGGATATATTGGTCCACTCCTTTTGGTAAATCCACTCATAAAGGGTCAAATTTTTGAATACCCATGAAACTCATAAAACGCAAAATTAGCATCCGATTTCATTCAGGCTTGGTACTTCTCAATATTTCTATCAACACAAGATCTGTTGTAAAAGTGGTAGAGTTCGGACCATTCCTTTTGGTACCCCCTTTAAAACGGGTCAAAGTTTTGAATAGCCAAAACGATCATAAAATTCGATATAAGCATCAGGTTCTCTTCATGTTTCGCTCATTCCATTATTTCTACCAACACAATATCTGCTGCGAAGATGGGATATATCGGAGCTTCTGGTACCTCCCCTCAAAAAGAGAAAGCTAGCAAATTTTGAATATCCATGAAGTGTGAAGATGATATATATCTGCGATACCCTACTGGAACCTCACCCAAAAAGGGTCATAATTTTTAATACTTTTATCTGTCATAATTTGCTAAGCAATTCAGCGATTCTTTACAACTTTCTATATTTAAATATTTCTCTCAACCAGAAACCTGAGATGAATATGAAATTTAAGATTTCGCATAAAATTGGATATAAATGTTCTATTTTCTTGTAATTTTGACCACATCAATATTTTTATCTGTATTAGATGAAGTATCCAATATAGTCCAAACCTGGCACGACGCAATATTTATATCAGATTTATTTATGGACAATATTGGCCTATTCCTTCGGAACCCCACTCCATATAGGGTCAACAATTTGAATAAGCAAAACAGAAGTCTATTATATACTTAAATATTTGAACATTGGCTGAGGGTATACATCTGCCGACAAAACCGACTGATACTTTTTAACTTGCTTTGTTCGCCTTTGTCTAAATATGGACTTTTCGATTAAAAATGACAGCCTCTTGCAAGTTATTTGTATATGAGTAACAAAATCTAACCTAACCAAAAACATAGCCGTGAAAATTAAGCAAACACCCCCCTAGCAATTAAATAGCACATGCCTTCCCACTGACCACTCGTCGAACAAACAATATATATCAAAGGACCCCATGGACTCTAATTGAAAATGCCAACATGTTAATTGTGGACGCTGACCAACATTAACACCTCTGACACATCAACACGTTATTATCAAACCTCACGCTTGCAATAATGTTGCCACAATAGACACCGACACAAATATATTCAAGTTGTCATTGTCATTGGGTACACAAACAAACAATCAAACAAACATATACACCCATAGAAAAATTGTTTACAAAGAGCAAGCAAGCAAGTGACCAGCAGTCAGGCAAATGTTAAGGCTGTCATTTATTAACCGCAAATTAAAAGAACATAAACGAACAAACATTGTCCCCTCTCATTATTGTCCAATGTATCGGTATTCTCTTTTTGCACTCTCACGCACACACACACACACAGATATTAGCAATGTGAATGTAATTAGAGTGGATTGTATATGTTCGATATATTTCCTGGTGATGCCCTTTTTCACGATTCCTTTTGTGAATAACAATGTAGTGGCATGCAATGGATATTTTTGTGTAAGACATTCAGTATTGCTTTGTAATAGATTCGGTTGACTTTTGAGAATAGAATACGGGACAATGTTCCGTTTACAACTACCTACGTTGAAAAGAGAGATCGGAACTGATTGTAGATAAAGAACAGAAAATATATCACTGTGCGACAAAAATTCAATTTTTAAATAATTATCGTGTAAATCCAACTTATTATTATACTTATGAAAGTAGAACCAAAAATAAGTTTAGACTGCAAAGTAACCTAAATAGAGGAGGCAGATTCCCCCACTTCAATATTTTAGAAATTTTTGGATTAAGACAAAAACATTGGGATTTTTTGTCGAAAATATTAACACTCGAGTGAATGAACATATAGGTCTTTTAGGTCCGTTTTTTAAAAATATGGTTAAAAAATCCTCTTAAAAGGGTTCGTAGCAAGACAAAATGTTGTCATAATAATTTAATGTAACCTAACATAAGCGCCAGAACTTCATATATTATTAAACATTCATTTTAGGGCTAAATCCGAACTTTCTGTTTGTTTTTCCAGACGTCAAAGACAAAAATATTTCTCTTCACATTTCACTATAAATCACCAAGAAAATAAATCTTTATTCCTACTCTTTATCAAAAACTATTCACAAAAAAAGGAAATTTATTTCAAATTTCAGAGTTGCTTAATAACAGTGCCATAAAATGTTGTGCCTTTCTCTGCTTTTCATATTCTTTAAGTACGAATTTTCAACAATCCCACATTATGATGCCAAATGTTAGCATTCTATTTTAAATCCTTCACATTCGGTACTGTAGACCGCTCTGTTATTACCCAATATGTGCAATTTTTTTTTTTTTTTTTTTTGAATGACATTTGAAAGACCTTTTAAGGTGGTTAAACGGACATTTTTTTCAAATCTCAGTTTTTAGCTATAATAACACAATATTTAGTGGTAGTATCGAGGGTATATTGGGTTTATCATTCCTCGAAGTATGCATTTTAGGCTTTACATATATTATATTCTTAATCAGCATAAACTACTATGTCGATTTAACCATGTCCGTCCATTTGTTATCAGATGTATAATATGTCTGGAGGAATTTAGGTATTGAAAATGGGGCGGTATTGAAAATGGTTTTGATAACTGTACCGCCAGATTGAAGGTATTTTTGTGGCTTTAATTACAATTTTAATCCGATTTTTTTTTTGTTAGAAGTTTGTGTTCCCGTTGTGTAGGAAACACCCTAGCTTTGAACTGTTTATATAGATTCAAGTTTTGGTGTAGCCCCCCCACATAACTGTACTGTACATTTTCCCTCTGAATTTTTTCTACTTCATTTCGCTGAAAAAAAATATTGAAATGTGCAAAATGGTACAAGAAGGGATAGGTCGAAATCTATCATCTTCCATCATATCTTGCGTTGATAGAGATATTGTGGTGTGTATGTAATTCGAAGAGAATTGAATGCTTATTTCACATTTTATAAGAGTTATGATTATTCAAAATGTTAACTCTTTGGAAGGTATTTGATGGAGTTGACCGATTTTTCCATTTTCGTACCTGACATAGCACTGATACAAATATTGGAATATGCTAATTTTCCACAAAAGTAGATGATCCTTTCGTGTTCTAAACGTAAGCTATTTTCTGTGAAAATCTTGATTTTTTTATGGGGGAGGTAAGAGCAAGAGTGGTTCGATATTGTCCATCTGTGGATTCGATTTATGAAATATAATATTACGATATACCAAACTTGGATCTAATCGGATACACCCTTTAAGAGTTATCGTGTGCATCAACCAACCATCCACACAGACGGACGGACACCCCTAGACCGCCTCCAAATGTTCTGAAACCGGTTTGGCCCAAAGGGTCTAAACTGTAGGAATATGGCTGAGGGTATAAGTTTTTAGAAATTTTCCTACACTTAAAGTTTGAATTTCCCAGAAATCCTTACCTTTATCAATGTTACACTCCACCAGAGACCCCTTATAAGCGATTTCAGAGTCCTAGCTCTATCTCTTTGCCATATTTACTATTTTTCCAAAAAATAACCTTTTCTCGCACCCTCGCTCCATGGCTGTGCGGCTGTTTCGTATAAGCGATGATGAGTCAGTCAATCACTCGACTCTATTATAAATACGATTTGCCGCCGAGTATTTTCCTAGAAGAATATTTTGTTATATATAAGTTTGGCACATTATATTTCATAACAGGTAAAAAAGAAGTTAAGTAAGCAGACGAACTTTTAATACAAAGGAACTTGAAAATATTCAAAAAAAAAAAAAAAAAAAAAAATCCGAAAACTACAACTTAAATGAAAACCGTTATATGGGGACAATACGAAGGCGTGGTACCCGTTACAAACTTCAAATACGAAATTTTAAATAATTCGGTAAATAATGTCGCTAAAACCATGAAAATACCGAATATCTGGAGGTACCGTTATATGGGAGCCATACGAAAACGTGGACCGACATGACCCATTTACTAGCTTAACATGCCTTCTATCTCAATTCTTTCGAAAAATAGCGTGATTATATCAGACAGACGGACATCGCTAGATCGTCTTAGAATTTTACGCTGATCCAGAATATATACAATTTGTAGAGTCTATTAGGAATATTTCGAAGAGTTACAAACGGAATGACAAAGTTAATATACCATCCATAGAATGGTGGAGGGTATAAAAATATTAGTATGCTCATTTTACAGAAATGGAGATAATGTTTTCGAATCATTATATATAAAATACATATATACAAAGGAAGGGGATGTTAGCTAGAACGCTTATATCTCAAGAATGACTGGACCGATTTTGACAAATTTTGTCAATTCAGAATTCCCTATTGGCATAAGAGAATAAAATCTAAAAAAATCGTATAAAAAGATGCCAATAATGGTGTTTTTATAGATTTTGTAGTATTTTGTGACATTTTTTTATTATTTTCATAAATTTTATCGCATGCGATTTTTTCATTCTGACTTATAATATTGAAGTGTATATTTTGTTATATTTTTTAACCTTACAACACAGGTTGGGATTATTATATACAGATTGGAATTATCGTCTGATCCTCACGAATATTTTCACAAGGGTTGGGTTAGGCTAAGAAGGGCTAAGCCTATTATTTCCAAAGATGTCCGCAATATGTTTAGGGGTTAAAATGAACCAAAAATAGTAAAAATTTCCTGATCACACAATTGAAGCCAATCGTCTGAGAAGAGAGTTATGGACAGGGAATAATTCTAGCATTTTGCTTGACCATTGGATTACATTTAGCTTTAAAAAAATGGACCACAACAAATAAGAGCACGACGGAGTGCGTAAATATTGGGCGAATGTCTCTGTTCAAAATGCTGAGGGTAATATCTGGGTAGTGCTCCGTGACATAATTTCAAAAGCGAAATATTCCAAAATGGATTTGGACATAAGGGGGCTTCTAACTTTGTAGTGTTGTAGGGTATCACATGATCGGCCCCTCACGACTATAGCCTTTGCTTACTTGTTTTAAATATATTTTCTTAATTTGTTTCATGACATTAATAACGTTCCCGTAAAGGATTTATTCTAACCGATCAATATTTTATTCCAATTCTCCAATGACTACTGTCCCATTTGCTGATTATTCCATTTCCAACGTTTCTATTAATACCAAACTAATAAAAGTTCCTGACCTAATATTTTCATTGTGTAAACAAGAAAAATTGCCAAAACGAAAGAAAGAATATTCGAATTGACAGAAATGAAAGAAAAGTTCAGAGTCTACAAATTTTCCGTTTCATTTTTTTTTTGTTTTTTTTTCTGCTTCGTCTTCTTTAGTTGGTATTTACCCACCTATTGTCGGATTGCGATTGTTTATTTGTGTGTCTGCACAGGGAGGAGACAGATTGGCGTGGACGTCCTTCTTGGTATTACGTATAACTTTGTTTGTCTGTCTGTTTGTTTGTTTGTGTGTATTGACAATAGTCCTGATGATGTCTGTTCATGGTTTGGTTATTTTGGCCTCTATGGTTTGGGTTTGTCGCTTGTTTACTTCGTCGTCTGTGGTTTGTAGACATTTTGGCTGGTGTTCCTACAGCTATGTATGTAGCTGATTCATCGTTTCGCACGCAATGTCATGTCCAAACTGCTGACACGGTAGGAAATGGAAAATGTGCAAAGTAACTGACACCAATGGAAATTTTGTTAAAGTTTTTTTGTTTTGGGGGGGATTTTGCTATTCATTTTTTGGCAACAATTTAAGACAGTGGTTAAGGTACCCTCTGTTGGGATGTATAACCCTATAATAGTAATAAAACTCTCTCCAATTATTAAACGATAGGTATATGTTGGCAACCAAAAACACGAAACTTAGATCTGATGGTTCTTTCTACCATAAGATTACATTTGCAACACCTCGAAATATTCATCTGTGACCCCATAAAGTATAAATATTGGAGACATGAAAATTCTGTGTCGATTAACATAATTTGTTCGTCAGCTTGACCATACGTCCACCTAATGATATGAAGATGAAAGTATGAAATATGGCATAAATCTGGTGCCACTTCTAAGACGTTTGGAATAAAAAGTTATATGTCAAAGATATATTCCTCATTTGACATAACCTCATGATTTTCAATATATCAAAGGATTTGGTTCCCATTTCAAACCAAATCAGTTGTAATACTTAATGCAAATCCACTCTTAGGTTTGCAATAATAGAACCGTACCTCCTTATTTTCGGAATTTTGAAGGTGTCGACCCCAGTTTTTATAGGAAATTTTGCACGTGAGTGTCAATGTTGTTGGTGTAAAATAAGACTGAATGTATTAAAATTGCATTCACTGCATTGGTCAAACGGATAGAGCTGCAATTCTGAAAATTGGATGATTGGGGCTAGGATAGATGTAACAAAGTTTTTTTTTTTTTTTTTGAAAATTCAAGGTATGAGTGGGCTATAAAGTGCTATTAGTGTTATGTGCCAAATTCTTGACATTTCATATAAGAACAAGTAAAAAAGCAGTAAGTTCGGCCGGGCCGAACTTTGAATACCCTCCACCATTTGGAACGAATTAGAAAATTTTCAAAAAATAAAATCTATTAAATTTTATTTTAAATCTTTACAATATCTAATATAGGAAGGTGCCGATATATGGGGGTATATATGATATTGTGGACCTATTAAGACAAATTTATGTCTGGGTGTAAAGTACTCACAAGGAACTACTTGTGTGGATTTTCAGAAAATTCCCTTGAAAAATGTGGGTAAAGTTATCAAAATACCGAATATCGGGGGTACCGTTATATGGGGGATATACGATATCGTCGACCTATATAGACAATTCTCTCTCAGGGGTTAAATTATTCACAAGGAACTAGTTGTGTGAATTTTCAGACAATTTCATTGAAAAATGTGTCTAACATCTTCAAAATACCGAATATCGGAGGGTACCGTTATATGAGGGCTATACGATATCGTGGACCGATATAGCCCATCTTCGAACTTGACCTGCCTGCAGACAAAAGAGAGATCTGTGCAAAATTTTATCTTCCTATCTTAATTCGTTTAGACTGTAGCGTGATTTCAACAGATGGACGAACAGGGCTAAATCGTCTTAGAATTTTACGCTGATCAAGAATATATATACTTCGTTGGGTCTGACATGAGTATTTCGAGGAGTTACAAACGGAATGACAAAATTAATATACCCTCCTTAGTATGATGGAGGGTATAAAAAGATGGAGATGTAGGGTAGGTAGCGGGGTATAAGTAGGTGGTTTTGGAAAGGTTTACTACTTGTAATTTGGTATTAGGTTCACCGTTTTTAGGCGAGGTTGAGATATGGTGGTGGTTTTGGTAATATGTACTTAAAAAGTACTAGAAGTACTGAGTGGTACAAATTAGGTAATTGGGGAAAAATAGAGTTGGAAATGTGAAAATAGGAAGGAGGCTGTTGAATGTTGTGTTAGATAGATTAACCAATTGTTTTTTTTTTTTTTCAAAATTCGAAAAAAAATTTTTTTGAATAATAATTGTACCTATTTTTTTTTAATTTTGAATTATGTGAACGGTTCTTGAAATTTTGTCGGGGTTGGGAAATAAGGTGCTAAGTGTAAAACCTGTACTTAATGGTACACAATTTGATACCATTTCGTATTGGGTTATAAATGGAGCTGGAAATTTGAAATTTTGTTATTGGGGTCATGGCTGGGATCCGATTTAGTGCAAACTTGATCTATATTATTATCAAACATAGATCATGTTCGGAGATGGACAATATCGGCCCTCTCCCTCAAGTACCACCCCCACAAAGGAGTTGTCTTCAAATTTCGCAAATCTCAATATTTTCATGGTACCATCCCTACAGTGGGTCAGTGGTACCATCACTAGGACTCTCATAAAATGCGAAATAAGCTTCCGATTCTCCTCAAATCTTGGACATTCCAATATTTTTATAAGCGCAAGATCTGGTGAGAAGATGATAGATATCGGCCGACGCCTTCTAGTACCTCTCCCACAAAAGGTCACAATTCAGATTCAGTCAGTAGTTATATATATTTATATACTTATATATTTCATAATCTTTCGAATCAAGTCAGCGACTCTTCCCAAATTTGATATATTATAAAATCTGCCCCAACCAGGGATCTGATGTGAATAAGGAATATATGGGCCCACTCCTTCTGGTACCATCCCCACACATATTGAACATTTGGATTATCTTTTATGCACATAAAATTGAAAATAAATGTTCAATTTCTTTTGAATTTTGCACATGCCAATATTCGTATTAGTATTAGATACAGTGGAATATTTCGTCTTCTATACATATATGGTACCTCAAGCATATTTCAACATTTTCAAAAATTATCACATATCTCATAAAATGTAAAACCCAAATCTGGTACGTTGTTTGCCGTCTATTACCGAGAATATTTCCATGTACCCGGTATTTTCCGTTTGTGAATTCCAAATTTTTGTTAGGCAAAAGATTCAAAAAAAGCTGTAGAAGATTGTGAGGCCTTTTCACGAAATTTTCCACAAGTGTCCCTTATTTTAATTTTGTAATACTACCAAGGATTAACATTTCTATAGGGATTCTTTCTAAATTCTGTAGTTATTTTCTTGATATACTTTAAAAAGCTTTTGAGTCGCCCTTCTTGGAAATTATTACTTGTTTTTTTTTTCTTTTTGCAGTACCTTAACATTTTTACCACTACTTTTTTCATGATTTCTTGTTTACACTCTCTATCCTAATTCTAGATTACTACATGTCCTGTTTTGCTTTTTTCGTTCGTAACTCTTGAAATCATGCCAAAGCAAGTACATGTTGTTGAGACGTGTAAAACCACATGGAGCAAGTTAAGTGCTTGAGAAGTGTGTGTGTGTGTGCGTGAATAACTAAGCATTTGACCAAGTCATGTTTTCAATGTAAATATAAGTTGGGCAGTATATGAAACCACTCACACATGTTGGCAAACATGTGTGCCAAGAAAACGATCTCACGGAAAGTGTTAAGACCCACATGTGTAATCTCTCCCCACCACACCCATACATTCACATATAATTACAAAACAGCGGAAATACCAAGTATCTGTGTTTGTATAAGTTGAAAAATACCACGTACGAAGGAAATAAAAGGGAATCTCATACACAATAGCCCTGCTGTACGGAGTACAACCGCCGCGTACCTTATACCTTAAGTAGAATGTCCTTCCGGTACATCAAACTGACAGCTCACGTACAATTATTAACACAACGGTGGTAGTACCCAGGACCACACTCACACGCACACACACACACACACATTGAGGCATTTTGCGAATGCTATGTGGAAGCCAGAAAACAAGAAGAACTACAGCAAAAGGACTACATCATGTTTTTTCCATGGAATAAAATGTTCTCTTAACATGTTGGCATGCATGCACGAGGGAGCTTAAAGGTGCTGCCTTTGGATGTAGTACGGAAGAGGAAATATTCAGTCTTTGATGAATTTCTTGGAAATTTGTTAAAATGAAAAAAAAGTGGAGAATCGGTAGAACAGAAACAGGAACCAAAAGAATTAAGTGAATACAACGTGCATACATACGAACATTCCTTCCTTTCTGGCAGAAAACATATTTGTATGCATCAGGTGTAAGGGTATGAAACAGGGTTGTCGTGTTGGGATTTAATGGTAGAGAGTCAGAAGTGGACAACTGAGTTGAGAAATGTTGTCCTTATAACGTCATGTTTTTCAAGGAAAATACGTAATGGAAATGGTTTTGAAAATTTGTGTATTTGAGGTAGTCAATAAATTGCTGAATGATGTTCGAAAAAGGTTTCTGAAAATACGTACTATGTTTGGACTATATTGGTAACTTCCTTGACTTTATGTGAGATATTTGATCATTTTTATTAAATGTGCGTAATGTACCAGATATAGTATAGACCGAAGTATTCCAATCTCATACTTCATATAATACAGATAAAAATATTGGCATGGGCAAAATTATAAGAAAATCGAAATCGAAAGCGAAATTATAAATCTCATATTTATCTCAGGTTACTGGTTGAGAGAAATATTTAGATCTAGCAAGTTGTAAAGAATAGCAGACTTGTTTTTCAAGTTCTGACAGATAAAAAAATTGAAAATTGTGACTTTTTGTGGGTAAGGTATCAGAACGTGTTCGGTGATATATATCATCTTCACAATAGATCTTGTGTTGGCAAAAATGTTTGTGTGTGTAAGATTTGAAGAGAGTTGGATGCTTATTTTGCTTTCTTTAACCGTTTTGTTTTTCAAAAATCTTAAACCCTATGTGGGGGAGGTACTAGAAGAATTGGACCAATTTCTACCATCTTTCTGAAAGATCTTGTGTTGATGGAAATATTGAGATGTAGCATGTCTGAATGAAATGGGATCTTTTTTCGCATTTTATCAGCTTCATGGGTATTCAAAATTTTGACTCTTTGTGGGGGAGGTACCAGAAGGAGTGGACCCATATATCCCATCTTCGTAGCAAATTTTGTTTAAGTAGAAATAATGGGATGTTTGAAATATGAAGATAACCTAAAGTTTATTTCGGATTTTATGATCGTTTTGGTTATTCAAAACGTTGACCCTTTGTTGGGCAGATGCCAGAAGCAATGATCCGATCTCTATCATCTTTCTAACATAACTTGTGTTGATAGAAATATTTAGATGTGCCAAGTCTGAATGGAATTAGATATAAATGTCGAGTTTTATGAGCTTTATGAATTTTCAAAAATTTCCATCTTTACACCAGATTTTGGGTTAATAGAAATATGTGTGTAATTTGAAGACAATCGGACTCTTACACCACACTTTATAAAAGTTATAATTATTCAAAATGTTGACCCTTTGTGGGTGAGGTACTGGATGGAGTGAACCGATATTGTCAATTTTCGCACCTGGCCTAGCAATGATGCAAATATTAGTATTTGCAAAGTTTGAGCAAAATCGGATTATCGGTTCTCCTTCTGTGCAGTTAAATATTTTTTTTTGAATTCCAAATTTGAAATTTCAAATTCAATATTGCCCATTTCCGAACCCGATCTAAGTTTGATAATATTATTCCGATGTGCTATATCGACTATATATCGACTCCAAATGTCCTGAAACGGAGTTGGTCCAAAGATACCTAGGGTCTAAAACTGTTATTTGTATGAGGCACGTTTTGGCCGTATCAAATGATATATACCCTTTCAAGTCATATGGCTAAGGGTATAATTAAAAAAAAATAAATAAATAAAAAACACAAAAAAATAGTTCCTTGTTTACCCTCCACTAAATGGAGCGAATTTGGAAATTTTCAGAAAAAAGTCAGTTAACAGTTCTGTTAAAATCTTAAGAATGTAAAATACAGGGAGTTACCGCTATATTGGGGTCCATACGAAAACGTGGATGTGCATATGCAATTTAGTATTCAAACACGAAACCTGTAACCATTCCGATGAATAATGGAGCTAAAATCATCAAAATACCGAATAGAGGGAGGTAAAGCTATATGGGGGCTATACGAAGACCTGGACCTTCATAGACAATTTTCTATCACAAGTTCTGGTACTCGTTACGAATTGCAAATACAAAATTTCAAACCATTCCGATGAAAAAAAATCATCAAAATACCGAATATAGGAATTTACCGATACATGGGGGCTACAGAAAACCTGGATCTGCATAGACAATTTTATGTCACAGGCTGCAGTACCTATTAGGAACAAATACGAAATTTCAAACAATTTCGGTGAATTTGTATCGCCAAAATACCGAATATAGGGAGGTACTGACATATGGGATCGTGTGGGCCCTGGACCTGGACAATTGTCTGTCATAGACTGTAGTTCCTATTACGAACTCTAAATACGAAATTTGAAACAACTCCGGTTAATAATGTCGACAAAATCGTCAAAATACCGAATATTGGGAGGTACCGTTATATGAGGGTTTTACGAAGACGTGGGCCTGCACTCGCCACGAAGTGCAAATACGAAATTTGAAACCTTCCCGGTGAATAATGTCGCTAAAATCGTCAAAATATCGGGGGTACCGTTGTATATGGGCTATACGATATCGTGGGCCGATATAGCCCATCTTCGAACTTGACCTGTCTGCAGACAAAAGACTGATCTGAGCAAAATTTTAGCTTCCTATTTTTATTCGTTTTGACTCTAGCGTGATTACAACAGACGAATGGACGGACGCACGGACAGGGCTGAACGTCTTAGAATTTTACGCTGCTCAAGAATATATATACTTTTTTGGGTCTAAAATTATTATTTCGGTGAGTTACAAATGGAATGACGAACCTAATATATATAGAAATGACCCCAAAAGCAAAAAGCCGGAGGTGTGAAACGAGAAAACTTAAATGGCAACCCTAACAAAAACAGAAGCTCCCCATATTATTCTTCGATACCATCGTCATCACCATCATCATATTCAATGAGCTGTTCCAAAGAGCTCCGATGTTACTCCTGGTGATTTGTTAGTATTGCTGGTGTGCTCCTTTAACAATCTGTTATTCTTCCTGTTTTCGTTGTTGTTATTATTGCTGCTTCTGCTGTTCATGTTGTTGTTCATTTTTATTAAAACCTCAATCATTCCATTAGTAAGGCATTTAATGAACATAATTTAATTAACTGTAGCCTGCGTGCTTTCTCTCTCAGTTTAGGGTGTTGTTTTGTGTGAGTATGTTAGTGTGTGTATTTACGACAGTCTGCCTGTATTTTTGCAATGATTTGAAAATTAATTAAAAATTGTAGCAACAGTAATACCACACCCATACCATATGTGTGTATGTGTGTAAGTATATGTGCCCTGTCACTTTATTAAATATCTTTGATAGATTGAAAATAATTGTACTGCTTATTTTGCAGAGCAAGAAGTTTGCAATGCCAAATATTGACATAATACCGGATTAAATTTGAAATTAATAAATTCGTTTCTTTGATATGTCTTTTTATTCTCATTTGAAGGATGGAAAATGAAGCTAAACAGAAGTTTAACAGATATTGGGTAAAATGGATGGGTGGTGTTCATAAGATATCTCAGCTTGTTTGAAAAAGATATATTACATATATATATTTTGAAGAAGCCAATACGATGAAATTTCAATATATGTTCCCATAGCCCAATATATACACAAAAAAATATTTTTTTAGAAAAATTTTGTTAAGAAATTGTAAACTTAGAAGGCCATTAGCTCAAGGGCTATCTAAGCCTTCAAAATATGGGTTTTGAAGAAACTTTTCTCAGAGGTTTAAAAAGTATTTTCATGCCATCAAGCCATATTCGTGGACTTTTAATATCATCTTATGTACTTTAAAAAATATTTTTGGAAATATTTATGATTTTTTCTCGAAGACCAATTGAGCCATAATGGTTAATTGGATTCTAATTACAGGGTCTATCCAAGCCATGATCGTGGAAAAACGTATACTAAAAATTTTGAAAACCAACATTAAAAAACCATTAACAACTGTCAAGGTCTACCAGAGCTAAAATCGTTAACTTTAAAGAATATATTTCCGAAATCCTATTAGACCCCTAAAAAAAAAGATTTTTTACAAATATTTTGGTAACAATTAGAGATTTAAGGAACATATAAGTCACAGTTTAAACCTTATGTAACGTGTCTCCATGAAAACTTGAGTCAGAAGCGTGAAGCTTTGAAAAATAAATGTGGACTTTAAAAATCATCATCTTATAGACAATCTAAGCGATTATAGGGAATATATACGATTTTTATGCCCTCCACAAAACCACAAAGGATAAACAGGGTTGTCCATATTCGACGGAACCATCTGGCAACGTCATAACTTTTGACAGAGATGTCACATCGCTTAATGACATACCGCGTTTGAAGCGTCAGTCCAAACAGATTTTTACCATGAACCAATACACGCCACGCGAGCGCTCTGAAATCGTTGAAATTTACAAGAAGTCAATTGTAAAAACTCAACGTGCTTTTAAAACATTGAAAATGTGAGAAGTGCGCCTTCTAAGAACACCATTAAGCGTTTATACGAAAAATTTTCGACTGGTAAGGCTCTTTCTAATCCGAAGAGGCCTTATAAAAGTCGACCAAGGCGATCGGCCGAGAATATCGCTGCCGTACGAACCAGTGTTGATAGGTCCCCAATAACATCCCAAAAACGACGTTCTCAGCAGTTGGGCATGACTCGGTCCACTTTACAACGGATTATTCGCATTGATTTGCATTTGTTCCCGTACAAAATTCAATTGACGCAAAGAATGTTGCCTGCGGACAAGCCTCGTCGATTGGAATGGGCCCAAAGGGCCCACAGGTCCGTCGAATATGGGAAACCCTGTATTAAATTTTTCATTTCGTTTGCAAAAAAGGTTTATATTATATATAGGGTTTAGAGGTTGGCTATAGGTATAGCTCTCGCGTAACGATACCTCCAGATTTTCGGTATTTCGAAGGTTTCTGCCACAATTTCGTAGCAAATTAACTGAAACTTTACAATGGAATTCTAGATAGGTCTGCTCTCTCCTGGTTCGATTCAGGTCCACCAATTTTCATTTATTTTTTATTTTTGTTCTTCACGAAGAGCCATAGACATACTCGGAGATTTTGAAGAACAACTTCTAGAGGAATTAGTAATGGCTTTTAAAATAATAATGGATTTTGAAAAAAAAATTTTTCTCAAGGCACAGGAGGGCACTGATAATATAGAAAGTTGGTATTGAAAATAAAATGTATCGGTCCACGTTTTGGTATAGCAGCCATATAACGGTACCCCTGGATATTCGTTATTTTGATAACTTTTGCCACATTTTTCAAGGATTTTTCTAAAAATTGGTATTTGGGTTCTAGCTTCGGTGGCGAAATATTGTATATATAGGTTCCGCTTTGGTAAAGCCCCGCATATAACGGTATCTCCCGATATTGGGTATTTTGTAATTTTTGCTACTTTTTTCCATGGATGTGTCTAAAAATCGGTATTTGTGTGTCATAATGGATTCTAGCTCGTGTGGCGAAACATTGTATTTATAGGTACTCTTGTGGTATAGCCCCCATATAATGGTAACTCCAGATATTCGGCATTTTGATGATTTATGCCACATTTTTTTCACGGATTTGTTTAAAAATTGGTCATAATAAGGTCTAGCTCAGGTGGAGAAACATTGTATGTATGGGTCCACGTTTTGTAAAGCCCCATATAACGGGACATCCCGATATTCGTTATTTTGATAAAAATAGGTATTTGTAATTCATAATGGGTTCTACATCGGTGTCAGAACATTGAATATTTAGTTCGACCTTTTTCTGTAGAGCACATATAATGATATCCACCGATATTCCGTATTTTGATAATCATATATACAAATTTGGTATTTTAGAAAATTTGATAGATGCCAATCCTTGAAGTTTAAAATTGTATATAGAGGTTACCGTTAAGGGAAAATTTATTATAAAAATGTTTACTTCAAATGTTTTTATACCCTACAACACTATGTGTTGGGGGTATTATAAGCTTGATTGGGCCAAAAATTATGTAACACCTCGAAATATTGGTTTCCCACATAGGAAAGTATATATGGATCTTCCTATCTCGCCGAGCTGAGTCGATCTAGCTATGTATGTCTGTCCGTCCGTCAGTCCATGTTAATTTGTAATCACTCTACAGGTTGCAATTATGGTCCGATCTTCACGAAATTTACAATGGAGGTGGGGATAGGGTCAGAATAGAACCCTATTTCGTTTGGAGATGATCGCATAATATTTACGGGTTGAAATGGACCAAAAACTGAATAAATTACTGATTTTGCGGTTGCTCTACAGGTCGCAATTATAGACCAATCAAAGCGGAAGTTAGCATGGGGCTAGAGCTTAGGGCTGGCCAGAAGCCTTCCAATTTTGATGGTCATCGGGTAATATTTAGTGGATGAAAAAGGCTATGACATTTAAGTTAAATAAAATCAAATTTTCCATTAAACCGCGAATATTTTTAATCCCGGCGAAATCACAAATAGGCGAACAGGTCAATTCTGACCGTTACGAAGATGCCGATAGTAAATATATCGGTTGTATATAGCGAAACATATACAATGTGTATATACAAAGGAAGGGGATGTTAGTTAGAATGCTTATATCTCCAGAATGGGTGGACCGATTTTGACAAATTTTGTCAATTCAGAATGCCCTCCTCTCATTAAAGTATAAAATCTAAAAAAATGTCAATAAAGATGTAATTTAGATTTTGTAGTATTTTGTGACATTTTTTTATTTTTTCATATTTTTTATCGCATGCGATTTTTTCAATTTGACTTATAATATTTTGTAATAATTTTTTCACCTTACAACACAGGTTGGTGATATTATATAAGTATTGCAAATATCGTCCGATCATCATGAAAATTTTCACAAGGGTAGGGTTGGGCTCAGAAGGGCTAGACCTATTGTTTTCAAAGATGTCCGCAATATATTAGGGGGTTGAAATGGACCAGCATCTAAAAATTTTCCTGATTTTGCAGCGGTTATAAAGGTCACAAATAGAAACCAAAGGACACGAAAATTCGCATAAAGTTAGAGTTTTAGATGACCATTGGATTATATTTAGCTGTAAAATGGACTACAACAACTAACAGCCCGACGGAGTGCATAAATGTTGGGCAAGTATCCATAGTCAAAATCCTAATTTCAAAAGCGAAATCTTGCAAAATGGATTTGGACATAAGGGGCTTCTAACAAATTGTAGTGTTGTAGGGTATAACATAGTCGGCCCCGCACGTCTATAGCCTTTGCTTACTTGTTTTGTTTTTACTTGTTTTATCTAAAGTTTATCGCAGTTTTCTAAGAGTTTGAGTTTGCCAATTTGTGCTGGTGTCCCAAAATTTGCAATATTGATGAACGATTGGTTTCGATCCCATATAATGGTGTATCTTTATTTCGGAAATTTTAAGGTTTCAATCAGAACTTGTCTGAGCTATCTATGGAAAAACATTAATTATTGAAAATATTTAAATATCTATCCACATTTTGCAAATTGTAATCTTGAAGTCTTTGTGAGTCCAGGAATTCAAATTGAATCGATTGTCTTCAATATTTTAGTTGGAAAAACAGTCTACATTTTCCATTTCCAACATTCGAACATTTAACTCTTTAATTAAAAAACACACCATTTGACTTACCTGTCACACATTGAAATTGCCTTCATTGCATTCTGCGGCCAAAAAAAAAAAAAAAAAAAAAAATCCGGAATGTGCTCTCCACATAAAAATGCCATGTTTCAGTTAAACCTCAAAAACCGATGACAAAAGGTTGAAATTGACCTCAACGCGTCTGATTTATTCTGGCCATCCACAGTGTCAATCTGTGCATTTTCATTTACTCGACGCCTTTAGCTCGGCGGAGTGTGGGTGGGCGGTTGCTGACTTAATGATTGAAATCCGATGACGAAGATAATGTGGTGTTTTATGTCATTAAAACATTTATTGCTGAGGCCAATGCAATGCGCGTGTTTGTGTGGTGTATGAGAACGGCAAGGCTTTAAATCTGCAAGAAAGAGAGAAGATTATTTAAATTTAAATTTCAATGATAAAAGCAAAAGGAAAAAATTATTTATAATGTGATTCTGTGACATCATTCAGTCTCGTAGGAAGCTGAGGAACTATGTCATATTAAAAATTGATTCACAATAACCACTACATCAATAAGTCGAAAAGATAAAATAAAGGATTTCACATTCCCCCCAAACCATTTTTAACAATCCATACATATTTTAAATAAGTAATTTCTCCCTGTGACCTAATTTACTACATATTTTGGATCGGCGCCTATTATTCTTATTAAAAATTTACTTTATGACTTTGGCAAACATTCCCATGAAAATATTGACAACATTTTAAAATAATTTCCATAAAAAATTGTGTGTTTTACTTTCATATTAATTTTTCATAATATTTTTCTAGGTCTTCTTAGGGGTGCAATTTCATTTTTCGTTTTTGGCTTGTCCCCCTAATAAGACAAGTTCGGGAGCACAACGTCCTATCCCAGCTGTCAACAATATTTGTTTGACAAGCAAAACTTTGGCAGGCATCTTGAAATATTCATGTTAAGTACTCCAACATTGTGTTAGTAAGGTTGTTGTTGTCGTCGTTTTTTGTTCTCCTTTTCCAGAGTTTTTTTTTTCTGGTTGGTCCTTCATTTGGGATTGTTGTGCAAACAGGATTTTTTTTGAAGAAAGTTTTTTCCTTGGCCATTTTTTTTTTCGTAATGTATTTTGGAAACTTTGCCATTTGTCAGTTTTACATCCAGATGACCAAAGCAAAGTTAAAGAAATGTCAAGGCATATCGTCAAAGAATAAACAAAGTAAGAAAAAATGGAGAAAAAATAAAAAAATAGGAATCTAGCAGAGATGTGAAAACTTGGGAAATAATAAAACTAAGCAATCAACTTAAAGTGGGCGCTTGAAATCAGCCTGCCGTTACCGTGGACATTTTGCTCGGGGGAGAAAGGATTATGTATTGTTGGTATTCCCATAAGTTAAGGCTGAAGAAAAGTTCAAGTAGCTTAGGCAATCATTTTGAGCCCAGCTGTATTGCATTTTTTAACTTTTTCTTACTTCTGAAAGGCCAAGACTTTGACATTTAAATCTAATAAGACGGTAAAATATCAAATTGTGAAAAACCTAAAAATGTGACAACAGAGTAATAATTTAAATTAAATAAATGTATATTTAATTTTAGTAGTATTACCTTCAAAATTTTACTAATATTACCTTCAAAATACAAACAAATACAAAATACAAAAATATTTGGCGACTTTATTTTGGGTAATCTTTTTTACTACCTCAGTCTTTTGACGGATGCATCTCCTAAGCCAATGACCGGAGCGGAAGTTGTTCTGTTAAAAAACCAGTAAAGAAAAGTAAAACGTCGGCGGGTCCGAATATGTGATACCTTACACCACTACGCGTATTTAGTAGAGCTCCCGTAAACAATAATTTATATTGGGAATTCATGTGAAGTAGATCACAACAACTAGAAGCTTATTTGAATGTGTATCATGGCATTAGGGTAGTCACTATTCGGGAACTAAATTTACTTCTGAATCGATTTTCAACAACTTTGACAGACCAAATAACACTGCTGTATAGTGCACGATAAGAATTATATTAAAACATATTTATTGAAGTAAAAGGAAAAACTCGGTTGAATATGAAAAAATCTATCCAATTTGGACTGATATTACACATATGGTGAACAATAACCGTAAAATTGGATGAAGACCTGTGTCGAAGGTGTATACAAATCCAAACCGAACTCGATAAAATTTGGCAGAGACAGGGACTTGGGCTGATATTACATGTATGGTGAACAATAACCGTAAAATTGGATGAAGACATGTGGCGAAAGTGTATACAAACCTAAACCGAACTCGATAAAATTTGGCAGAGGCGGGGACTTAAAACCCTAAATCGGGTGAAACATACAGGGTGAGATAAAAAAAATGCAACAAAGTCAAACAAACTTTTATTTTTATACCCTACACCACATAGTGGTAAGGGTATTATGTCTTTGTGCATTTGTTTGCAACATGGAGAAGGAATCGAGATAGACCCATAGTTACTTTTGAGAACCTTCATAGAATCACTTTCTGAGTCCATTTACGTCTGTCCGTCCGTCCGTCCGTCCGTCCATGTATTCTTGTGAACAAAATGCAGGTCGCATTTATTATCCGATTGAGATGAAATTTTCCAAACAATATTTTTTTGGCCCAAGGACGAACCCTATTGAAATTGGTGAGAATCGGATCAAATTTAGATATAGCTCCCATATATATCTTCATCCGATTTCGGGTTAAATGTGCACCAAATATCCACTATCAGTCCAAATTACCTGAATTTTGGCACACCCAACCGAATTCGGCCTAGAAGCAAGTATACCAAATTTGGAGAAAATCGGTTCAGATATAGCTATAGCTCCCATATACATCTTTCATCCGAATTGATCTTTAAGTCCCTCACATTCCTACTATGCACGCCACAACCGTGATATTTGGTACCAGGTATTAGATGGAGCACAGAAATAGCTGTTTTAAATTTTATCGAAATCGGTTGAGATTTGGATATAGCTTCCATATATATCTTCATCCGATTTCGGGTTAATTGGCCACCAAATGGCCAATATCAGTCCAAATGGCCCGAATTTTGGCACATGTGATCGAGATTAGCCTTAAGCAAATACGAAAAATTTGGAGAAAATCGGTTCAGATACAGCTATAGCTCCCATATATATGTTTTATCCGATTTGTTGTTTAAGCCTCTCACATTCGTAATATGCACTCCACAAGAATGATATTTGGTACCAGATAAAAGATACAGCCCAGAAATAGCTGTTTGTAATTTTATCGAAATCGGTTCAGATTTGGATGTAGCTCCCATCCGATTTCGGGTTAATTGTGCACCAAATGGCCGATATAAGTCCAAATGGACTGAATTTTAGTACATCGGACCAAATTCAACCTAGAAGCAAGTATATCAAATTTAGTGAAAATCGGTTCAGATATAGATATAGCAACCATATATATGTTTCATCCGATTTAGTGTTTTAGTCCCTTACATTCGTAATATTCACTCCACTACCGTGATAGTTGGTAACAGGTATTAGATGAAGCACAGGAATAGCTGTTTTAAATTTTACCGAAATCGGTTCAGATTTGAATATAGCTCCCATATATATCTTCATCCGATTTCGGGTGATTGACCACCAAATGGCCGTAATAGCATCAATTTTGGCAAATCCGACCGAAACCAGCTTAGAAGCAAGTACACCAATTTTAGTAAAAATCGGTTCAGATATAGCTATAGCTCCCATATATATCTTCATCCGATTTCGTGTTAATTGTGCATCAAATGGCCAATATCAGCCCAAATGGCATGCATTTTCGTACATAAGACCGAATTCGGTCTAGAAGCTAATACGTCAAATTTGGAGAAACCCGGTTCAGAGATAGCTATAGTTCGTAAAATGCACGATAGAATTAGATAGATTTTGATTTTATACCAAATATCTCATAGAGCTCTGAAATGCCCTGTATAAACCTTTTTACGAGAGCTCTACTAAATATGCATAGTGGTGTAGGGTATCATATAGTCGGTCCCGCCCGACTTTTGAGCTTTTCTTACTGGTTTTTTTTTTAAATTTTATTGAATGAATGCAAAAAATGTCGGACATAGCATCAAATTTTAGAATAAGATTAGATTTGTTTGAATTGGTCACCTTTGGCACGAATTATGGAGTGTGAAACCGCCACACGCTGCCCGAATGTCGCTCTGCGGTATTTTGGCCCATTCCCAGCGAAGCTCTTGCTTGAGATGATCAACACTGGTATTTTTTAGTGGCAACCTTGCTTTCCAAAATACGAATTGGTATTCGGAGATTTTGGTGGCCATTGTGCGCTGGAAATGAAGCGAGTAACCTCATTTTGTAACCGTTCTTGGGTGGCGCGTGTTGAGTCATGTTGGAATTTCCAAGGTTTCTGGCCAAAATGTTTGCGTACCCAAGGCTTTAATACACACTTCAGAATATTTTCGCGATAATATTCGGCATTTATTCTGATGCCAGGGTCGATTAATACGAGCGGATTGCGACCATTGGCTGTTATGGCGGCCCACACCATCACCATGGCCGGCGCTTGAGTTCTGGTGGCCAACCGAAGGTGCACATTTTCAGCTGACCTCTTTGGCAAGTAAAGACGATCATTTTGTTTGTTTACAAACTGCTGGACAACGAATGTTTTCTCATCGGAGAAAACCAACTTCGGCAGTTCACCAATTTCGGTCAAGCGAAGCAACTCTTTAGCTCTTTTTAGTCCATTTTCTTTCTTTCGATGGCTTTACCAAGAGCTCACTTTTCAATGTTTGCCGAATGGAATATTGCGACATGTTCAGCTCACGAGCCGTTTTTCGCCATTGTGACGCGGGTTTCGATCAAGTCGCTTCTTTATTTTTCGAACCATTTCTGCTGATGTTTCTGTTTTCTTCCGTCCACTTCCCTGACGTCGGGCTATGCTACCAGTATCACGGCAACGAGCGATGGTACGAGACACAGAAGATTTATTCAAATTTAAATGCTGGAGTGCTCTAACGATAGCCACTTTGGTTTTCCAGCCAAATATAAAGAAATCACACTATCACACTTGCATTCTGTCACGAATAACTTCTTTTCTAAAAAATTCTCACCAAAATGCTTTTGTACGCTTGTAAACAATGTAATGAGCTGTCACTGGAATAATTTCAACAGCTGTCAGACGAGTGGTTTAGAAATGACAGCAGTCTGAAGTTGGTTGCAGTTTTTTCAAAAAAGCCGGACATACGGAGAGATTTTCTTTATATCTATCTGTCTGTCCATCTGTAGAAATCATTCTAGCTTCCGAAAGAAAAGGAGAAGGTTGATAACATTTTACACAGATGTGTATTTGGTCCACATGAATTTTGGTATAAAAATGGGCTATATACGTCAACGTTATCGACTTTTGGGAAGTTTCGCTGGGTTTTTAGTCACAATTTTAACCCGAATTTTTTGTAAATTGAATCCTAAATTGTTCCTGTTATGTAAGTAACATCTCTCATAGACCTGTCAATAAAGAACTAAGTGTTTATAGTACATTATCGACCGGAATTGGTTTAAATTTGGTATTGTAAGTTCGTAATAAGTGCTACAGCCTATGGCCGAGAATTGCCTATAGGTCCAGGTCTTCTATAGCCCCCATATAGCGGTACTTCCCTATACCCCGTATTTTGATAATTTTAGATTCATTATTCAAATTTCGTATTTGAAGTTCGTAAGAGGTACTACAGCCTAAGACAGAAAATTGTCTGTACAGGCCCACGTCTTCGTATAGCCCCCATATAATGGCACCTCCCGATATTCTGTATTTTCGATAATTTTAGTGTTATTATTCACCGCAATTGTTTCAAATTTGGTATTTGAAGTTCGTAATGGATACTACAGCCTATGACAGAAAATTGTCTGTGGTGGTCCAGGTCTTCAATAGCCCCTATATAACAGTACTCCCTATATTCGGGGTTTTTTTATGATTTTCACGTTATTATTCACAAGAGTTATTTCAAATTCACTATTGTCATGGTCTTGACAAAAATTTCAAATGCAAGTCCATGCTTAATAAATCGGTATATCACTATACTCGGTATTTTTATGATTTTAGCAGTATTTTTCAAAGGATTTTTTTTTTGACAATCTGAAATTTTTGAAGACAAATTCCGGGCGAGCTTACTGTTTTTTAATTTGTTTCTCTTAAATTAGTAATTTACTAAAAACTCTAATTTTTATATCCTGCGGAAGATGGGTGGAAAATTTCAAGGTTCTAATTTTTAACGATCGTTCAATATCAATGATGTTGCGTTTTATAAGTTTTAGCACTTTTCTTCCCATAAACCAACGACTGAGTATTCTAATTTGTACAAACAAATCGATATCGATTTTCGTTTTCATGTAGCCCCTCAAAAGTTCCAATATTCAATGAGTATTTTAAATTGTAGTAGAAAATGCTCTATACAGCTTAATTTTATGATAAAATTATAATTCGGTACCCTCAGACACTCGATTTTTAGAGGTCTTGAAACATATCATAACCGATTTTTCATGTAGTCTTGCTAGCAATCAAAAATTGTTGAAGAAATTGGATAAAGGTATTTCAACTTCGGTCTGAGTAAGATGTAAAGTTAATTTTGTAGTTTCTGCCCTTAAAGTAGGCATTTCAGAAAAGTTCCCCTCGTGTCACCTCACTTTTTATTCTGTCATTTTGGTATCCTTTTTATAGCAGTTTCGCCTGTGAGTTGGTATATATTGAAGACTTATTCATTTGATTTCAAACAAGTACTGATTTAAGTTTCCTTAGTCTCATCCTTAAATCGCCTTTAAATAAATAAGCAAAAACTCCCACCTTCACCACAAATATTCTCGCCTTGATGCCATAAATTCTGCATCTGTATAGCAATTTTTTGCTATTTTATCACTTTTTTTTGAGTCAAACTAAACTTTTGCTAAAAATATTTGAAGTGTTTTTGTGGTTATTGTTATTTTTACTTTTGCTTCACTTATTTACTTTTTTAGTTTGTGTTTTTTTTTCGTTTGGTATTTTTTCAAGTTTCGTGGTGGAATTCTGTTTTTAATTGTTTTACAAATTTATGTGGATTGTTAAAATATGTTTTCACTCAATTTTTTTTTGTCTGCTCTGCTGCCTTCACTAAAACTTTAATACCAAACAATGCAACTGTAAAGTAGTTTTTTTTTTCTGGGATATTTATTATGGAAAAGTTTTGGTTGTTTTGATTTTTTTTTTTTTTGGTGTTTTGCTTGGTAATAAATTAAGGAGGACTTAACAGCAAGTTTCTCACTTTGTTTTCGGTGTTGTTTTGTGCAATAAATAATAAACATAAATGTGCAAATTCAATATCTAAATTATTTTGGAAGAAAAAAGAAGGAAAACACCGTTGAAGTTTGTTGGAGGTAACAAGGGGTGACATCATAATACTATAAGAAAATCAGTAAAGAAATTCCTAAAGTCGGGCGGGCCGACTTTATGATACCCTACACCACTTTGCTAATTTAGTAAAGCTCCACGTAACAATTAAAAGTTTTTATGGGTGTAATAAACTCAAAATGAAACGCGAGTTTATTATTAAAACAATCAAACTTTATTTTTATTTTAAAGTGCAATTTGGCAGCTACGCTTCACAATGATGAGTGATTTGTTCTTCTTGGAACAAAGTTGCAGGTGGCCACCAAACAGCAATCTTCTTTTGTAACGGCATCGTCTATTGGCGTTGTTGTTTATGTTTTTGGTATTGCTGAATGAGGAGAGTACCAGAGAGTGTATGTGCTTATATGAGAATAATTCTATGTTATTAATTAGTTAATTTGAAACTGGTTTTTGTTATTTACTCTCATTATAAATTACTCGTACATAGCTACATATGTTTTCATGTAAATAGTTTTACATTGTTAACAGGGGCGTAGTATTGTAAAATAATAATGTGGGACACCACAACTACCCCCTCCTTAATTTTTTGCTCAAACAAAAGTTTAATTATTTAATGCAATTATTTCTTCTTATAAAAATTTTGTATTGAGAAAAAATTAATAGCATATCATATTATTTTCTTGGCTTTCTTTCTCTTAAATTATACTTCACAATTTCTTTTTTATTATCAGGTAAATTTTCTGATTCCTTCTTTTCATTAACAATATTTGTATTTTCTTCTATTAGATTTTCATTACGATTTTCTTGGATAATGGGAGAAATTTTTTGTAAGGGGTCTAAAATTGTACTTGGAAAGTCCGGTTCGTGTTCATTAGGTTTCATACAAGGTATAATTTGGTTTGCATGACGTTTCCATTTTTTACCATTATTCATTTCAATAATATAAGTCTGTTTTCCAATTATATCACGTATGAAACCTTTTGACCATGAAACTTTTCCCGGAACGGAATAATCTTTTACAACCACATTTTCATTGATTTTAAAACAAGACTTTTTACTACCCTTATAGTATTTCTTTTGATTCTCTTGTTTGTTTTTAGCAAATTCTTCGATTTGTTTAAAACTTTTATCTATGACAATTCTCTTTGGATTGAGAATATCTAGTCGAGTTCTCAACATTCTTTTATTAAACATTAAATAAGAGGGAGAAACACCCGTGCTTATATGAGTGGTGTTTCGATAATCAAGGAGAAAACGACATAACCCTCTGTTGAATTCCGACAATGGTGTATTTTTTAAACTGCATTTAAGAGCGTTCTTAATGGTTTTAACAGCGTTTTCGGCTTGGCCATTTGTTGCTGGATTTCCTACTGGTGACGTAACTTGCTCAATACCATTCATTCTCATAAATGTCCGAAACTCATTTGACACAAAAGATGTACCATTGTCCGAGACGACATATTTTGGCAAGCCAAAACGTGCAAACAGTCCCCTCAAAACTGCTATTACGGCTGTACTCGTTGTATTTGTACCCATATCAATACATTCCAACCACTTACTGCAACTGTCTACTACCACCAGACACCAACGCTTCATAAACGGACCAAAAAAATCTATATGAATTCTCGACCACACTTCATCTGTTCTTGGCCACGGTATCAATTCCTGCTGAGGTGGAGTTGGTCGTGTCATAAGACATGGTTCACAAGACTTCACAACCATTTCCAAATCCTTATTCTGCCCGGGCCACCAACAACATTCTCGAGCCATAGCTTTCATCTTTACTATTCCCATATGGGACGCATGCAAGAAATTTAATATATCTTTCCTAAACACTGTTGGTATAATAACACGATACCCCCAAAATATGCAACCTGATTCTTCCGACAATTCATGTCTTTTCAAAAAATAGGGTGATAATTCCTGATCAAGACATTTTTTCGGCCAGCCACTAGATAGCAAAACTTTAACCTTCAACAGAATTTTATCCTTTTCTGTTTCATTGCGAATACTTTCAAAATTCAACAATTTACTTTCGCTGTGCATTACTTCCAAAAAATTTAAATAAACATTATTTGGGAACTGTTTTGGCGCAAAATCAGATTCTTTTGGGTATCTAGAAAAATAATCAGCAACGTTATACTTTGATCTAATATGCGACACATCAAACTGATATCCCGATAACGTTAATGCAATACGCTGCAATCGGCTAGAAGCCATCAATGGAATTCCCTTCTTAGGGCCCAAAATATAATGAAGAGGTTTGTTATCAGTCACCAAAGTGAAATGACGTCCATACAAAAATTGGTGGAATTTTGTAACACCATATAAAATTGCTACCGCCTCTCGATCCAACTGCGAATACCTCTTTTCACAATCAGTTAATGTCCTAGACGCAAATTCAATCGGCCTTTCTGTACCATTTTCTTCTATCTGTGACAGCACAGCTCCTACTCCTACTGGACTTGCATCCACAGTTAATTTCGTTCTAAAATTGGCATTGAAGTGAGCCAAACATTTTTCACTAAGTAAGTGCTTTTTTAATTTGTCAACCGCAGCCGAACAAACCTCATTCCATTCAAATTTGGAATCCACTTTCAACAACTGGTGCAAGGGGTGTAGCAATGTTGAAACCTCTGGTACAAATCTTCTATAAAAATTTACAACTCCCAAGAATGCTTGGAGTTCTTTTACATTCTTTGGGTAAGGAATTTCTGCTATCTCCCGAACCTTATCCGGATTCATGTGCAATCCTTCTTTGTCAATTACGTGACCCAAATATTTAATTTTCTTACAGAAAAAATCACATTTCTCCGGGGACAACTTAAATCCAGCATTGGTTAAAATTTGTAAAACATTTTCAAGCCTCTCTAAATGGAGTTTCCTGTTACGGGCAGTAATTAAAATGTCGTCTAAGAAGACAACAACACCATCCATTCCCGTAAACAAGGTATCCATAATTCTTTGAAAAATTGCTGGGGCCGAGGCCAACCCATAAATTAGTCTAGTATACTGAAAAAGACCCTTGGATGTCGAAATCGTGGTATATTTCTTTGATTGTTCATCCAATGGTATTTGTTGATACGCCATGCTCAAATCTAACTTGGTGAATTCCTCCCCACCGTGTAATTTGGCAAAAATCTCTTCTATCCTCGGTAGAGGATACTTTTCAACTAATAAATGGGGATTTAGTGTGACTTTAAAATCACCGCAAATACGAATATCACCGTTCTTCTTTAAAACAGGCACTATAGGAGTTCCCCACTCACTATAGTCAACCTGCTGCAACACTTTTAATTTAACCAACTTTTCAATTTCTAACTCTACCTTCTTTTTAATGGCTATAGGAAGTGGTCTTGGCCTAAAAAATTTTGGAGCTGCGTCTTCTTTTATCACCAATACTGCCTTACACATCCTAAACAACCCAAGTCCACCATCAAACAAACTTCTAAATTTTGACATAAAATCCTGAACAACCTTAGAACCTGTCAAGGAATAATCCAAATTAGAAATTTTAATGCCAAACGTCTTCAAAAAGTTCCTACCCAATAGTGGTGGGCCACCATTTCGAATCACTACAACCGGAATAACATTGATCTTATTTCCGTACTTCACAGTTACGTCACACTCACCAATCGGGGCTATACTCACACCATTGTAAGCCCTCAACAGTAGGTCTGTCTTTTTTAGTTTATGATCGCTGAAAAATTTGTCAAAAGTACTTTCCGAAATCACATTATTTTCTGACCCAGTATCCAGTTCCATCACAAATGGTTTTTCTTTGATTAAAATTTTAATCTTAATGGGGTCATCACCAGAACTAGTAATTGAAAATAGAGATACATCGGTATTATCTATATAATTAAAATTTTGTGATTTACACATTTTCTTTAAATGACCTCGCTGTTTACATTGATTACATTTGTAATTTTTGAACTTACAACTCTCGCTTTTATGATTTTTGTAACCACACACACTGCACTGGTAATCACTTTGTTTCTGCTTGTGCTGTGACGTCATCGGCTTCGCTGCATCTCTTTTGCCGTATCCACCCTTACTTCGCTTTATAAAATTCAGCTCTTGTTCTTGTTTAACCTCCACTGTGTCATACTGGTGTTTCACATATTCGGCACTATTAGCAATTTTAACCACTTGCTCGAAATTAACCGTCACTGCCTCCAAAAAAATTTTGTCCCGGGCCGGACCCTTTTCCAGTCCCATTACGAACTTATCTCGAATGGCAGTATCCAAACACGATCCAAATTCACAGTTCACTGCTAATGACCTCACACGTACGGCCCATTCATTTACCGTCTCCGTTGATGATTTTGTGGCATTATAAAACTTAAACCTTTCTGCAAAACCAGCTGTTTGAGGTGTAAAATGCCTGGTCATTGCAGCCGCACACTGTTCAAACGTCACTGTTGTACCTTCCACTTTAGCCGGACTCATCAAATTTGTCAACAAGATGTACGACGTCTCACATAGCGATGTTAAAAGAATTGCTTTTTTCTTTGCTTCTGCAACAATTTCGTTTGCAATGAAAAACTGTTGAAGTTGATTCTGGAACACCGACCATACCTTTTGTGTATGATCAAAATATGGCACTTTTCCAATCATTTGCAATTCCATTTTAATGGACAAGTTTTTTTTAAATATTTGCAAATTTAGTTTTATCCTCGTCGCCACTGTAATAAACTCAAAATGAAACGCGAGTTTATTATTAAAACAATCAAACTTTATTTTTATTTTAAAGTGCAATTTGGCAGCTACGCTTCACAATGATGAGTGATTTGTTCTTCTTGGAACAAAGTTGCAGGTGGCCACCAAACAGCAATCTTCTTTTGTAACGGCATCGTCTATTGGCGTTGTTGTTTATGTTTTTGGTATTGCTGAATGAGGAGAGTACCAGAGAGTGTATGTGCTTATATGAGAATAATTCTATGTTATTAATTAGTTAATTTGAAACTGGTTTTTGTTATTTACTCTCATTATAAATTACTCGTACATAGCTACATATGTTTTCATGTAAATAGTTTTACATTGTTAACAGGGGCGTAGTATTGTAAAATAATAATGTGGGACACCACAATGGGAGAATTCAATCATACACGCTATGATTATAATTATAATTTAAAGTTCAAAGAACTAAATATGCCGAAACATTTGTATCTTTTAAATTTGGATTTGTATTGCCCATTTGGTGCAAAGTTAATTTAAAATCAATAATAAATATATATATGGGAGCTATATCCAAATCTGAACCGATGTCGAAAAAATTTTGCAAATATAATTCTGAGCTGTATATGATATATTTCCTGAAATATCGTTGTTACGGAGTGCATATTACGGCTGTGGGTAACAAATACTAGAAATCGGATGAACAATATATATGGGAGCTACAGCTATATCTGAACCGATCTTCACCAAATTTTACATATTAGCTTCTGGTCGTAAGTGCCAAATTTCAACCCATTTGGGCAAATATTAGACGTTTGGTGCACAATAAAAAGTAAATAGAACGATGTTATATATGGGAGCTATATCCAAATCTGAACCGATCTCGATAACATTTAGCAAAGGTATTTCTGAGCTGTATTTGATATATTTCCCCAAATATTGTTGTTACAGAGTGCATATTATGGCTGCGGAGGACAAAAATAAACAAATCGGATGAAACATATATATGGGAGCTATAGCTATATCTGAACCGATTTTGATCAAATTTGGCATACTTATTTTCAGGCCTAATTCCATAATATTCCGGCTGATATTACACGTTTGGTGCACAATAAAAGGCAAATCGGACGAAGATATATATGGGAGCTATATCTAAATTTTTATTTTATTATCTCCAATTTCAATAGGGTTCGTCCTTGGGCCAAACAAATGAATTATGCAAAATCTCATCTCAATCGGATAATAAATGCGACCTGCATTTTGTCCACAAGAATACATGGACAGACGGACGGACAGACGGCCTGACTTGCTTAAATCAACTCAGAAAGTGATTCTATGGAGATCTTCAAAAGTAACTATGGGTCTATCTCGCTTCCTTTTCCATGTTACAAACAAATGCACAAAGACATAATACCCTTACCACTATGTGGTGTAGGGTATAAAAAACCATAATTCTCTATATAAGAGCCATCGTTTAGAGGCCAAATCAAATTTAATATTTTTAAAAACTTTTTATTTATTAATTTGTAGAAAGAAAATTTCATCTTGAATTTCCTATTTTCCAGTTCAAGAAAGTAAGGACGAAAAGGCTATAAAAATAATCGTGTTAAAAGTATGAAAAATTAGAAAAAAGAGTAAACAAAAAAAACAGTAAGGAAAGGACAAAAGTCAGGCGGAGCCGACTATATGATACCCTACATCACTATGCGTATTTAGTAGAGCTCTTGTAACAAAATAAGTTTATATTAGGAATTTATGTGATGTAGATTATATCAACTATGAACTTTATGTGAATGCGTATCATGGTTTTAAAATAGTTACAATTTGAGAACTATGTCCAACTCCAGATCGATTTTCAATAAATTTGACGAAGACTTGTTTACCTCTAGTATCACATAACATCGCTGTATAGTGCCTGATATGACGTCGATTATATTAAATATATGGTGGACAATAACCCTAAAATCGGAAAAAGATGTATATCGAAGGTATATAAAAATGTGAACTGAGCTCGATAACATTTGGCAAAACGACGTGTATCTGATGTCGGTTATGATATAGTCTTGTTGTGGTGTGCTGAATTCCGTCGGAAGTGCCAAAATTCAGTTATTTGGACAGATATTAGCCATTTGGTGCACAATAAACCTGAAGCCAGATAAACATATATATGGGAGCTATATCCGAATCTGAACCGATTTTGAAAAAAAAAAAAATGCAGGCACTTTTTTGTGAGCTGTATTTGATATCTGGTACCATAGATCATTGTTGTGGGGTACATACAGCGTGAGTTTAAAAAATTGCAACAAAATTCAGACTGCTGTCATCTCTATGCCACTCGTCCGACAGCTGTTAAAATTATTCCAGTGACAGCTCATTACATTGTTTACAAGCGTACAAAAGCATTTTGGTGTTAGAGCACTCCAGCATTTAAATGTGAACAAATCGTTTGTGTCTCGTACCATCGCTCGTTACCGTGATACTGGTAGCGTAGCCCGACGTCAAGGAAGTGGACTGAAGAAAACACCAACATCAGCAGAATGGTTCGAATAGTAAAGAAGCGCCTGGATCAAAACCCGCGTCGCAGTTGCCGAAAAATGGCTCGTGAGCTGAACGTATCGCAATATTCCATTCGGCAAATATTGAAAAATGAGCTCGGGGTAAAGCCATTGAAATTTCAAAGGCTGGAGGGTGTATTATGTCTGGAGTATTTTGGAATGTAAGGTTGGCACTAAGAAATACCAAAGTGTCGATCACCTCAAGCAAGCGCCAAAATACCCCAGAGCAACATTCGGGCAGCGTGTGACGGTTTCATTGGCCCTTTGAAGGCCATAATTCGTGTCAAAGGTAACCAATTCGAACAAAATTAAACTTATTCTAAAATTTGATGCTATTTCCGACATTTTCTGCTTTCATTCAATAAAATTTAAAAAAAAGTGTAAAAATGACTCTGTTGCAGATTTTTCTATCTAACCCTGTATTACGCGTGTGACGGACTTACTACCCCAAATCGGATGAAACAGTACATGCTTCTAGGTTAAATTCGGTCTGATATGCCACAATTCACTTCATTTTGACTGATATTACCCATTTGGTGCACAATAAACCAGAAGTCGGATAAAGGTATATATGGAAGCTATATCCAATTCTGGACCGATCTTGATAAAATTTGTCAGAGGTATGTCTGGGTTGTATCTGATATCTGGTACCAAAGATCATTGTTGTGGAGCGCATATTACGCATGTGGGGGACTTAAAATCACAAATCGGATGGAGCTACAACTATATCTAAACCCATTCTTTTTAACAAATTTTATGTTTTTGCTTCTAGACTGAATTCGGTTGGATGTGCCGAAAATTCAGGCCATTTGAGGTGATATTTGCCATTTGGTGCACAATTAACTAGAAATGTGTTGAAAATATGTATGGGAGCTATATCATTCGGGTTTGTTCATTGGCCCACAAATTTTGTTTGGAAAATTTCATCTTAATCGGATAATACATGTTTACAGTGTTCGGATAATGTTGTTCAAAAAATACACGAACAGACGGAAAACAACTCAGAAAGTGTTTCTCTGAAGATTCTCAAAAGCAACTATTGGTCTATCTCGCTTCTTTTTCCATGTCTTAAACATATACATACAGACATAATACCCTTACCACTATGTGGTGTAGGGTATAAAAATAAATCCTCCTCCGATTAGACTGATGATATGTTACCTTAAGAATTAGATGCACCAGCTGTTAGCAGCTATAGAAAGCCATTCATTTTATTATGATGTACTCCAGGGTCAAATGCAAAACATCGATTCTCGACAAATCTGTACTTTATGATTGTTAATATTCTAAGGAAGATATTTTATCCCGAAAGGAATTGTCCACCTCCCAAACGTTAACCCCTTATTCCATGTCCTTTAATAATGTCATATCTCTCAGGTTTATAATATTATGGGCCTGTTATAAATCTGAATGTAATTAGTTCTCTTTCACAGCTGTTTCTTTTAATTTATTTCAAAATACAAACCTTCGAAACATTTTGGCCGTAATTTTTTTTTCTTTGTGGCAACCTACAGTATATATATATATATATATATATATATATATATATATATATATATATATATATACATATATATATATATATATATATATATATATATATATATATATATATATATATAGATATATATATATATATATATATATATATATATATATATATATATATATATATATATATATATATATATATATATATATATATATATATATATATATATATATATATATATATATATATATATATATATATATATATATACTACAATATTCCTTCTGTGTCCTATACTCTTCTACAAATTTAATTTTTTGCTCCTTTTTCTTCCTCTCTTAAGTTGAATGAAAATTTGATTTTACTCTGGCCACAGACAAAAACTGAACAAACTCTGAACGCTACCTTCTTCCCAGGTGGTTTTTAGGTTTTCTTGTTTGTAAGTGTTTTCTGGTTAGACTAGTTTTGGTGTTGGCCATAAATTATTCATCATATCCGTGAAACAAATAAAATGCACACCAAAAAGAGTAACACCAGCAACAACCAAATGAACATATATAGGGTTCCTATGAAATATGGCGTTCCTATAAAAGGCAGACAGAATATTTATTTTCTTTAAGGTAGCAGTGAAATGAATTTCGGTTCTGCTAGATATAAAACATAATTTTGTTTTATTTTAAAATTATACTGAAACCAAGGAAGGTAGATGGTGTAACAAAGCAACATATTTAAATAGGTTTTGGACTGACAGTGGAAAACATAAGATGGCGAACACGATAAAAATGAGGAAGGTATCCGCAGGTATTTATAGAAACCTAAATAGGTGGAAAATAAATATATATTTTAAAGTCTAGCAGTATTCAAAACAAATTTAATTAAGCCAAATTTATTAAAATTAACTAATTTAAATATGTATCCAATTTTTAATATGGTTACTAAATAATCCCTCATGACAAAAAAAAGTTAGAAGGGCACAATGGAAAATAAATATGTCCCCTATTTGATTATACATTTTTATTGTCCTTAATGTCAATGCGGTTATAAAATGTCTTGAAAATCCTTAAAATACGAATTATCTGTTGAAGCCGTATTATAATGTCTGTATTGTAAGAGAGATCTGCATCGAACACTTCAGCTACATTTTTATACCCAACACCACATAGTGGTAAGGTATTATGTATTTGTGCATTCGTATTTAACATCGAGAAGGAAGCGAGATAGATCCACAGTTATTTTGAGAATCTTCATAGAATCATATTCTAGGTCAATTTATGCACGTCAGTACGTCAATACATATATTTTTGTGAACAAAGTGCTGGTCGCACTTATTATCCAATTACCAAGAAATTTCGCAAAACAATATTTGTTTGGCCCAAGGACGAGCCCTATTTAAATTGGTTAGAATCGGCTCAAACTCAGATATAGGTCCTACATATATCTTCAACCGATTTCGAGTAATTTGTGCGCCAAATGGCCAATATCGGTCCAAATAACCTGCATTTTGGCACTTCCGACAGAATTCAGTCTAGAAGCAACCTTATCAAATTTGGAGAAAATCATATATGTTTCATCCTATTTGCGGTTTCAAATCCCTCAAATCATAATATGCACTCCACAACAATAATATTGGATACCAGATATCGGCTACAGCTTAGAAATAAGTGCCTAAAATGTTGTCAAGATCGGTTCAGATTTGGATGTAGCTTCCATATGTATCGTTATTCGATATCAGGTATCCAAATAACCTGAATTTTGGCATTTCCGACAAAATTCATTCCAGGAGCAACTGCTCCTAATTTAGGTGAAAATAGGTTCATATATAGCTATAGCTTCCATACATATATTTCATCCGCTATAATATACATATGTTTCATCCGGCACAATATGCAATTTACAACAATGATATTGGATACCGGGCATCAGATACTGCTCGAAAATACCTCTGCCAAATTTTATAGGGATCGGTTCAGATTTTTATATAGCTTCGATATACATCTTCTTCCGATTTTACTGTTATTGCTCTTCATGTGTGTCAGCCCAAATAGAATAGATTTTTTCATATTCAACCGAATAAATTTTGCGGTATACTATTGCTCCAATAAATATTTTTATGGTTCATATTTGTTATGACCTACGTCACATAAATTTCCAATACTACTAAATTCGCATTGTGGTGTAGGGTATCATATAGTCGGGCCCGCTCGACTTTTGACCTTTCCTTACTTGGTTTTAAATATCAAATGTCAAGTCGATAAATCAAGTTTTATATATATTCAGCGGAAGTACTAAACACATTAGACCTACAAATATAAACTTTATATAATATCAAACTTTATGATTACATTGTGCAACAAATAATTACAGGGGAAATACAGAAGATTACGAAAGTAGAACCAACATTTCCACCATTTGGAACGAATTTTTCAGTTCTCAAAAACAATAAAATCCGTTAAAAATTCGGTTAAAATCTTAAAAATTCTGAATGTAGCTGTTATATTAGGGTCTGTACGACGACGTGGACCTGCATAGGTAATATTTGTCATAAGCCATTACAATATTCAAATGCGAAAAAATTAAAAAAATCGGTAATAATGTAGCTAAAATAATCAAAATGCCGAATATCGGGAGGTACGTTATATGGAGGCTATAAGAAGACATGGACCTGCACGCATAATTTTCTGTGTTAGACTGTAGTATCCATTACGAACTTCAAATACAAAATTTGTAACAATTCCGGTGAATAATGTCGCTAAAATCATGAAAATACCGAATATCGGGAGGTACCGAATATCGGGAGGTACCGCTATACCAAAACGTGGACCTACATGGCCCATTTACGAACTTAACCTGCCTACTGGCAAAATTAACATGTCTGCAAAACCTTAGCCCTCTATCTCGATTCGTTCGAAAGGTAGCGTGACAGACAGACGGACATCGCTAAATCGACATAGAATTTTACGCTGATCTTACATGAGTATTTCGAGGAGATACAAAGGAATGACAAAGTTAAAATACCCTCCATAGAGACACGTGTATCTGTCACATTATGCTACGTTTATGTCCCTGTCCCACATTGCGTATGAGTATGAACAAATCAAATAAATTTACGCATAATATAGCTCATACGCACGGTTGGACCAGCAACTTCAACGGCACATACTGTGGACAAATTCAATATTTTGTGACTAAAATTCCAACTCTCCTTTAAAAGTTGGGGGAGGGTATATTTAATAAGTTACTTCGTTTGCAGCCCTTTGATATATTCATCAGAGGTCCTATGTATATTTTTAGTGGGAGGGTAAAGTTGGAAAATGGGCTATATTGGTCCAAGTTTTGGTATCTCCCTTATATAACTACATCTCCCGACATTCGGTATTTTGTCGATTAATTTCTAATTCTCTAAAGAATTATTTAAAATTCGGTACTTAGATTTTATTATGAGTTCTTCGTCCTGGGGCAAAACATTGTCTATATACAGAGTTGCCCTTATTCGACGGACCTTTGGGCCCATTCCAATCGACAAGGCTTGTCCGCAGGCAACATTCTTTACATCAAATGAATTTTGTACGGGAACAAATGCAAATCAATGCGAATAATCCGTTGTAAAGTGGACCGAGCCATGCCCAACTGCTGAGAACAGCGTTTTTGGGATGTTCTTGGGGACCTCTCAACACTGGCTCGTACAGCTGCGTTATTCTCAGCCGATCGCCTTGGTCGACTTTTTTATGGCCTCTTCGGATTAGAAAGAGCCTTACTAGTCGAAATTTTTTCGTATAAACGCTTAATGGTCTTCTTAGTTTTAAAAGCACGTTGAGTTTTCACAATTGACTTCTTCTGTTGAATGTAAATTTCAGAGCGCTCGCGTGGCGTGTATTGGTTCATGGTAAAATTCCGCTTGGACTGACGCTTCAAACTCGGTATGTCATTAAGCGATGTGACATCTCTGTCAAAAGTTATGGCGTTGCCAGATGGGTCCGTCGAATATATACAACCCTGTAAGTCCACATTTTCCTATATCACCATATAACGGCACTTCCCTATATACGGTATTTTGTGAGTAGCCACATTTTCTTACGGAATTGTTTGATATTTAGTACTATGAGTGCGTAATAAGTTATACCTCATTGAATAGGTGTCCAAGATTTCATATAGGCCCCATATAACGGTACCTCCCGATATTTGCTATTTTTGGGATATGTGCAACATTTTCAAATGGAATTGTTTCGAGTTAGGTATTTATACTTTCTAACTGGTTCTACCTTTTTTGTCAAACCGTTGTCTATATACGATGACGTTTCCCTATTGCCCCATACAACATAACACCGAATATCGGGATGTAGGATTTATTTTTATATAACTTCTGGGGAGAATATCCCAGACAAAAAGCAAAGGAACTGATGAGGATCGGTGGATCCCGAACAAATATGCCAACACTGATTTTTTATTTAATTTAGCCGAATCGAACAGTGACCTCAGACTTCAAAATTAATAAAATCGTTCAGACTTGGTTGTCATATATGCGTTTCAGATTTTCGAGGCATAACATTCGTATAAAATGCATCCGGCATTTGACTTAGAATTACGTCTAACAATTTATATATATTTCATCAATTTTTATATTCATCACTTTCTAAAGTCTTTGATTAAATATAATACCCTATTTTTCACATTATTTTATTGCTCTTAAATATTTTTCAAAGTTTCCCTCATTATTACAGTACCGATACATACAATTGCAATTAGTTATTTCTACGAATTGTCCACTGCATTGGACCGCATAAAATTGTGCAACCAGGCAAAAACCAAAGTTTTTATACCGACCATTTGCTAGCTAACCAGAATGAATGTCGAATAAAGTTTACAACCTATTCTCCCTGTGTCCATCCATCTTTTTATAGTTTTCCAATTAATTTATCTTGTTTTCCGTTACAACAAACACTTTACTTCACTGTGTTCTTTTGTAAAACAGAAACAAAAACAAAATATTCTTCTTCTTTTCAATTTGTTGCTAATTTATCTTCTGCATCAAAGGGAATGTATTCGCATTCCATTCCTCTGTCCCTCTCTTTTTAAGTTTGTTTCCTCTCATTTCTAAATCCCTTTGAGGTTTAGAGAGTACACCAACTAATTTTCTGTTATTTGCTAGTAAAAAATTATTTCTTCTTATTCTTCTTTGCTTGTCTTCCTGAACAACTTCCTTTTCGTACTGTTATCAAGCGAGCGTGTAGTTGTGTTGATACGATGGGTGGCTACATTTGTAACGAGCCCTTAAAGGAGAGCAGAGAAGACAATGTGGTTTTCTTTAACCGCACATTAGTGTGAGTGTGAGCAGAGTGCGAGTAGAGGATGTAGCCAACACCTCAAGTTATTCGCAACTCGTATGTCTGTGTACGGCCAACATTGTTTGATTACCGGCAATTGCATCAGCTATCTCAGGAAACCAATTGTAAAAGTAGATATCTCACTGTTCGGTTTCTGTGATTTCCTTCTCACATTTCATCATCCATTTGCTCTTTTGTTAGTAGCGACTATCTTGTGTTTGGGATTTTTATGAGTTTCCTGTTTAACATCAAATGAAGGACATTTCATTGGTGGCATGTATGTGTGTCAGACATACTTCTATTAGATTCGAGGGATTGGGTTTATTAGTTACGTATTTTGAGAAGTCGTTCAGGAAGTTAATCGCTTTGAGTTTCCTTGTGAAATAAGTGCGTAGATGGTTTATATTTTATATTTTTGACATTATTCTGTTGAAGTTTTTCGTGGCATGTATAGGTTTATACCATGTTTTTTGAGGATCATCTAGTGTTTTTCTTTTCTCAAAGGTTACACTGTGCAAAAGATAATTACCAAAAAGTGGACCTTTATGGATAATTTTTTTGTTAAAAGTGTTTTCACATAATAAAAACTCAAAATGCTTGAACTTAGCGAAATGAAATAGAAAATATGACCAAACGCAAAAAAAAAATACTTAAAGCAGCGTTACAAGGGAACTACTCCAAACAGTGGACCAATATGACCCATTTTCGGCACTAATGATTCTAGATGTAATCCAGAGATCTCTATATACAAAATATATCTGAAACAATAGGGGTCCTTTTTATATGGTCAAAGGACCTTAACAAAATTTTACCCAAGAACCCGCAATTTCTTAAGGATTTTAACCAAATGCGATTTCTTTCAATTCCATTTTAGTATTTTTCATAACCAAGCGGGCTATTTTATAGTGAAATTATTAGAAAATTTGCAGCGAATCGGAAAAATTATAGGTTTTTCAAAAATATACAATACCGAATATCTGGAGGTAACGTTATATGGGGGCTATACGAAGACATGGACTTGCACAGACAATTTTCTGTCTTAGGGTGTAGTATCCATTTCGAACTTCAAATAAAAAATTTGAAATAATTCCGGTGAATAATGTCACTAAAATCATCAAAATACCGAATATCGGGAGGTACCGTTATATGGGGGCTATATGAAAACGTAGACCTATATGGCCCATTTACGAACTTAACCTGCCTACTGGAAAAATAAACATGTGTGCAAAATTTTAGTCATCTATCTCAATTCATTCGAAAGATAGCGTGATTACAACAGACAGACAGAGGGACAGATAGACAGACAGCCAGACAGACGGACATCGCTAAATCGACTTACAATTTTACGCTGATCAAGAATATATATACTTTGTTGGGTCTGACAAAAGGTGGACCTATGCAGCCTATTTTCAAATAAAAGTCCTGTAGACCAAACAATCATTTGAGTAAAATTTTATCAACCTACTTCAATTCATTCGAAAGCTAGAGTGATTTCCACAGATCGACATAGAATCGACATAGAATTTTATGCTGATCAAGAATATATATACTTTGTGGGTCTTAAAATGTATATTTGGAGGTGTTACAAACGGAATGACAAAGTTAATATACCCTCCATAGTATGGTGGAGCGTATAAAAAAGTCTGAGGAAAAACTTAAAAAAAATAGGGAATATAAAGCTTGTCATGCCGTTTGTAACACCTCCAAATATACAATTTAATCCCCACAAAGTATATATATACTTGATCAGCATAAAATTCTATGTCGATTCTATGTCGATCTGTGGAAATCACTCTAGCTTTCGAATGAATTGAAGTAGGTTGATAAAATTTTACTCAAATGATTGTTTGGTCTACAGGACTTTTGGTATTGAAAATAGGCTGCATAGGTCCACGTTTTGGTATAGCCTCCATATAACTGTACTTCACTATATCCGGTATTTTGATGATATTAGTGATATTATGCACCGGAATCGTTTCATATTTCGTGTTTGAATTGCCTAATAGGTACCACCGTGTACGACAGAAAATTGTTTATGCAGGTTCAGTTCTTCGTATAGCCCCTAAATATCGGTACTTCCCGATATTTGGTATTTTGATGTTTTTGGCGACATTGTTTATCGGAATTGTTTCATATTTCGTATTTGAAGTTCCTTATGAGAACTACAGCCTGTGATAGAAAATTGTCTAAGCACAAAAATATCGCTACTTCCCCATATTCCGTATTTTGATGATTTTAGCTAAATTTTTCACCGGATGTGTTAAAATTTCATATTTGTACTTAGCAATGGGTACTACAGTCTGTGAGAGAAAATTGCAAGTCCACATCTTCGTATAGACCCCAAAATAACGATAACTCCCTATATACGGTATTTTTTAGATTTTAACAGAATTTATAACGAATTCTTTTTTTAATCCTTTCTTTCTTTCTTCTTTTCCTTTGGAAACTTGCAGTAAGATTTGATGAGACTATTTTTGTCTTTGACGTCATGCTTTTAAACTAAATATTTGCTGAAGATTTTTGAACAAACTCACACAAAGTACGGTATTAACCCTAACATGTGCTTAGGTAAGTTTAAAACTTTTGACGTCTTCTAGGGCCTAGAGTATTTTATAACAAATAATTTTGTAGAATATGTTCACTTGCTACGATCCCGTTTTAAGGCAGTTATTAACCATATTTTAAAAACAGGACAAAAAAGACTGTGGGTTAAAATTTTCAATCAAATATTCCTCTTATTTTTCTCTGCAATATTGCCAATGCCTTAAATACCTTAAATGCACGGATTTTAAGGAATCTTAATCCGAAAATTTCCAAAATTGTTGAAGAGTGGGGAACTTGTAGGTTATTTCATGATGTAACACGATACGCGTGTCGTCTCTGATTTAGTTCTACTTTCACATTCTGCTTCAGAGAGCTGGTGTAAGAGTTCGCCATTCTGGAGTAACCGGCTTCAGAGGTCGCCACTGGTGAGTATTTGGCCTCTGGGGTCGCTAATACACAGTATCTGGCCTCTGAGGTCGCTTCTGTCGGAGGTCACTACTGTTAAGTAGCTGGCCTCAGAGGTCGCCACTGTATAGTAGGCGTCCTTAGGAGTCGCCATTGTTGAGTAGCTGCCCTCATAGATCGCTACTCGTGCGTAGTAAATAAATGTGCGTAGTAGTAAATGGCAGTAGAGGTCGTCTGCTGAGTAGCTGGCCTCAGAGGTCGCTACTGAAGGGCAGCTGGTGTCAGAGGACGCCACTGTTGAATAGCTGATCTCAGAAGTCGCTATTGAAGAACAGCTGCTTCAGAGGTCGCCACTGTTGAGCAGCTGGCCTCAGAGCACGCCACTGTTAAGTAGCTGGCCTCAGAGTCCACTACTGAAGAACAGCAGGCGTCAGAGCTCCCCAATCTTGAGTAGCTGGCCTCAGAGGTCACAAATGTTGATTAGCTAGCTTCAGAAGTCGCTACTAAGAGCACTACTGAAGAGCAGCTGACCTCAGAGGTCGCTACTAGAGTAGCCGGTCTAGAGGTCGCTACGGTGGAGAAGCTAATTTCAGAGGTCGCTACTGTAACGTAGCCTTCCTCAGAGGACAGTAGTTATTTCGCATCACCAATCTAATAAACTTAACCTCTCAATTGATTTTCTTAAAGTACCACTTCATTTCTAAAAATTTGGCAAACCATTGCGGTTCTTAAAATCTTACCAACTAAGCTCGTTTAAAAGTTTGTGATGTTAACAATTTCTGGTTAACCACAAATTCAAACGAAAACCACACAGAGAATTTAAAAACTTTAATTCCATTGAAGACATTATGAAAACTTTACGAAAATATAATTTTCTGAGTTTCTCCTTCTTCTTCGGCTGTAACTCCTCTTGTACACACAAAAACAAATGATTTCCTTAATAGTTTTGCTATGCAAATGATTTCCGCGCCGAATCGTTTTAAAAATTCTAATGACCACATTTCATTGTGTGGTGGGCGTTTCTTTAATTTTATTAGAGTTTCTTTCCTTTCACCTTTGTATTGTGCTCTCCTCCAAACTGCAATGTGATGTAATTTTTGGAGTTACCTTGGCACACCTTTATTTTCTTTTTTTTCGCCTTCCCTGTGTATTGTAAAGGATTTCATGAATTGCAGTATAACTTTGGCATATGTACCACCTTTTACATTTCGTATTGTTTTTTTTTTTTTTTTTCTTTAGAAAAAAAGTTCAGCACAAGAAATACGAAACATAAAGAAACGGAAGTAGTTATTTGCACATTGCATGTTCATAGTGTACGAAATGTTAAGTACTTTGGCGGGTTATGGATTAACTGGGAAACGCAGAAGTATATACCAGCAAGAATTTGTGTTGAAAATTTTAATATCGATTTCCTTTAACTGACTCCGGTGAATATACCAGCATATATTAACAGTCATCAGGTTGGAAGAATGAGGTGGTTATTCTTATTAAGGAGATGTTAGAATGCAAATATTATTACAATGCTTTTAAAAGATAAAATGGAATAAGTTTTGAAAAAAAATTTAAAAATGTTAGCGATTATTGATAAAAAAAAAAATTAGAAAAATAAGAAGTAAAAAAAGCTTTAAATTTGGTCAGGTGGAACTTTATGTTTCCACCACTGAAATTATATTCCAATAATGTATTACTAAATGTTAAATTTGGAACCATTCGGATGGAATTTACAAATATCTAACTAAAAGGATATTACAGTTATTTTTGGACTTCCAGTTGTAATTATGGTTGAGTGTCCATACGTCATTTTTGATGTTTTGTTGCTATTCTATTTCAAGACCAGATATTCCTATTGATTTGGCAAAAAAAAAAAATTATTTGTAGAGAACAATTTCAACATAATAAAATTGGTTGGGAACTCTGACGGAAAGTTCATCATAGGTATATATTTCGGTATGGTTCCCATATAACGGCACCTCCCAGGACCACATTCCCAACCAATATAATCGGGGGATGTGAGAAATTCTAACTGGAAGTAATTACATTGGGCACATTGTAATCAACTGGTAACTCTACAATATCTTAACTGTGCTCAAGGGCATCGACTCAGAATGCGATTCTACGGAGAACACTAAAGCCTAGCCCTATGTCGAAACCTACAAAATATACTAAATTTTAATTCATTTAGTTAAGAAATGTAATTGGGAGCTTCAAAATATCCACAATTAACTTTATCTGGACTCTACCTATGATTCAATATACTGGCATACAGATCTGTAAATCCATTTAATATTTAAGGGTAATCAAAAATATTTTCTTTAAGGATTATCTGTGGAATGGCTTTAATTTGGATATATCTCTGCTTGACCAATGTTTCTAATATTATCTGTTTAAATTATTTTCCTACAAACGGAAATGTATTTTTAATAAGAGAAAACAAGTAAAGAAAGTCTTAAAGTCGGGCGGGGCCGACTTTATAATACTCTACACCACCTTGCTAATTAGGTAGAGCTCCACATAACAATTAAAAGTTTTTATGGGAGAATTCAATCATACACGCTATGATTATAATTATAATTTAAAGTTCAAAGGACAAAAAATGCGCCGAAGCTTTTGTGCACAATTAATTTAAAATCGGATAAAGATATATATGGGAGCTATATCCAAATCTGAACCGATCTTCATAAAATTTGGCAAAGATATTTCTGAGTTTTATTTGATATATTTCCCTGCATATCGTTGTTACGGAGTGCATATTACGGTTGTGGATAACAAATATAACAAATCGGATGAAGAGTATATATGGGAGCTATAGCCATATCTGATCCGATCTTCATCAAATTCGGCATTCTAGCTTCTAGACTCAATTCGGTCGTATGTGCCAAATTCCATCCCATTTGGACAAATATTAGACATTTGGTGCACAATAAAATAAATCGGACGAAGTTATATATGGGAGCTATATCCAAATCTGAACCGATCTGGATAAAATTTAGCAAATGTATTTCTGAGCTGTATTTTATATATTTCCCTAAATATAGTTGTTACGGAGTGCATATTACGGCTGCGGAGGCCAAAAATAACAAATCGGATGAACAATATTTATGGGAGCTATAGCTATATCCGAACTGATTTCGATCAAATTTGGCATACTTATTTTCAGGCCAAATTTGGTTGTATGTGCAAAATTCCATACTATTCGGGCAGATATTACACGTTTGGTGCACAATAAAACGCAAATCGAATAAGCAATATATATGGGAGCTATAGCTATATCTGAACCGATTCCGATCAAATTTGCTATACTTATTTTAAGGCCTAATTTAATCGTATGTGCAAAATGACATCCCATTTGGGCTGCTATTACAAAGTTTTATGCACAATAAAACGCACATCGGACGAAGATATATATGGGAGATATATCTAAATTTTGACCGATTATCTCCAATTTCAATAGGGTTCGTCCTTGGGCCAAACCAGTGATTTATGCAAAATTTCATCTGGATAGGGCAATACATGGGAACTGTACTTTGTTTACAAGAATTCATGGACAGACGGACGGACGGAAATGCATAAATCGACTCAGAATGTGATTCTATGCAGATCATCAATAGGAACTATGATAGACCCATAGTTTCCTTTTGTCTTTTACAAACAAACACACAAAGACATAATACCCTGTCCAACCTGTGGTGTAGGGTATAAAAACTACTAGTAACGCCTTACTTTTTGTATTGAATACTGTAACAATGAAAGAAAGAAAACTATTTTTTTTTTTCAAAAAAAAAAAGGTTTACTAGAAATGCCAAAATCAGAGCAATAGGAAATCATATTAAATTGCTGTATTAAAAAGGACACCAGAAGAACAAAGCAAACTATGGAATTGCAAGCAAATTATATGGTAACGACGTAAAGAAGTCTGCAACTAGATTCCTTGGCTTCCTTGTAAAATAAAACCAAGAAAATCACTAGGTTTTGGCCTGGCCAAGAAAAATCACACCATAATAATCATTTTGATTTTCACTGCACCAGCAATTCGCATGCAAATATTTGGCAAAGACAAAATGTAAAATTATTTTTGTGCAAGCAAAAAAAGAAAAAAAGAATATATCCCAAAAATACAAAAGCCACGTTCTAAAATTGGCCACAAAAATGCACAGCTATGTTGCTGTCGTCATCATAATCACAACTGGTGGTGCTCCGTCGGAGCTTGCTATGGCCAGCAGCTATTGTATGACCCCGCGTCACTGGGAACGTGTAGTCGTAGTCGCAGTCGTATCATAATCGCCTTCATTGTACCACCACCATCCATGGCCACAACAATCACTTTGCGGAAGTTGTAATGTCAGTAATGGTCATGCTTTTAATGTCCATATCCATTCCGGCTACACACCGACGACGACGTTGACGACTTCCAGACTACAACAATTTTGCAGCAGTTGGTTGTACGCCAACACTTTGAGATACATTGTTTTTCACATCCCGCCGCATTTGAAATGTGAAGGCGTTTCCATTTCGAGTTTTACATTCACATCATTAATGGTCACGTAGCCTGGAGTAGACGAGAAGCGACGCGATGAAAGAATATCAAATACTGACGCAACTTTTCATCTGCTTCTTTTTTTTTCTAAAGTGGCAGTGTTAGGTTTGTGGTTGCATTACGGGTTTGGAAATACTTTGGCTGACGAGAAAAAAAAAAAATATAATAGAACGAACAAATATTGGGAAATGTATAGTGTTTGCACAATTTAATTGGAAAGAGTTTCAAATGTTAAGGAGTTGGAGCATATTTTTAAAAGTTGAATTGGTTGTGATTTGGTGGGAAATTTAAAGTAACTGAAATAGTAATTGGTAGTCTACGACTAAAAAGTATTTATATGACGAAAAGCTTTAAAGATAAGAAGTTTTAAATTGCATTTGGAGTTATAATCATTGGGACAGCGGTTGTAGACCACATTTTTAAAAGGACCATTTCAATATTTTTCAGTTCACTTAGTAAATTTTTGAAATTTTTTGAAAATTTTGAGAAATTTTTTTGAATATGTCCAACGCTTTTAAGTAGTAGCCCAAGATAATTAAATTCATATAAAGTTGTATTCAATGTATGTGGACTTTTTTATACCCTACACCACAAGGTGGTCAGGATGTTATGTCTTTCTGCATTTGTTTGTAACAGGCAAAAGGAAACGAGATAGACCCATAGTTCCTTTTGATGATCTGCATAGAATCACATTCTGAGTCGATTTATGCATGTCCGTCCGTCTGTCCATGTATTTTTGTAAACAAAGTACTGGTCGCATTTATAGCCCGATCCAAATGAAATTTTGCACAGATCATTTGTTTGACTCAAGGACGAACCCTATTGAAATTGGAGATAAACGGTCAAAATTTAGATATAGCTCCCATATATATCTCCGTCCGATTTGCCTTTTATTGTGCACCAAACGTGTAATATCAGTCCGAACAATATGAAATTTTGCGCGTATGATCAGATTGGACCTGAAAATAAGTATGCCAAATTTGATCGAAATCGGTTCAGATATAGCTATAGCTCCCATATATATTTTTCAACCGATTTATTATTTTTGTCTACCGCCGCCGTAACATGCACTCTGCAACAACAATATTTGGGGAAATATATCAAATACAGCTCAGAAATACATTTGCTAAACTTTATCGATATCGGTTCAGATTTGGATATAGCTCCCATAAATTACTTCGATCGATTTACCTTTTATTGTGCACCAAACGTCTAATATTTGTCCAAATGGGATGAAATTTGGCATTTACGACCGAATTGAGTCTAGAAGCTAGTATGTCAAATTTGGTGAAGATCGGTTCAGATATAGCTATAGCTTTCATATATATTATTCATCCGATTTGTTATATTTGTTACCCACAACCGTAATATGCACTCCGTAACAACGATACTCAGGGAAATATATCAAATACAGCTCGGAAATATCTTTGCCAAATTTTATCGAGATCGGTTCAGATTTGGATATAGCTCCCATATATATCTTTATCCGATTTCAAATTAATTGTGCACCAAATGAGCAATACAAGTCCGAATTTAAAAGATGCAAATGCTTCGGCATATTTAGTCCTTTGAACTTTAAATTATAATTATAATCGTAGCGTGTATGATTGTATTCTCCCATAAAAAACTTTTAATTGTTATGTGGAGCTCTACTAAATTAGCAAAGTGGTGTAGGGTATCATAAAGTCGGCCCCGACTTTCTTCACTGGTTTTCAGTTCACTTAGTGAATTTTTGAGGAGCCCGGAAAATTTGAGCATTTTTTTTTTTTTTTTTGAATATGTCCAACGGTTTTAAATAGAAGCCCAAAATTATTAAATTCATATAAAGTTGTATTCAAATGTATGTGGACTTTTTTATACCCTCCACCACAAGGTGGTCAGGGTATTATGTCTTTGTGCATTCGTTTGTAACAGGCAAAAGGAAACGAGATAGACCCATAGTTCCTTTTGATGATATGCATGTGTCCGTCCGTCCGTCTGTCCATGTATTTTTGTAAACAAAGTACAGTTCGCATTTATTGTCCTATCCAGATGAAATTTTTGCACAAGTCATTTGTTTGGCCAAAGGACGAACCCTATTAAAATTGGAGATAATCGGTCAAAATTTAGATATAGCTCCCATATATATCTTCGTCCGATTTGCTTTTTATTGTGCACCAAACGAGTAATATCAGCTCGAATAGTGTGGTATTTTGCACATACAACCAAATTAGGCCTAAAAATAAGTATGACAAATTTGATCGAAATCGGTTCAGATATAGCTATAGCTCCCATATATATTGTGCATCCGATTTGTTATTTTTGTCCTCCGCAGCCGTAATATGCACTCTGTAACAACAAAATTTGGGCAAATGTATCAAATGCAGCTCAGAAATAAATTTGCTAAATTTTATCGAGATCGGTTCAGATTTGGATATATCTCCCATATATAACTTCGTCCGATTTACCTTTTTTTGTGCACCAAACGTCTAATATTTGTCCAAATGGGATGAAATTTGGCACTTACGACCGAATTGAGTCTAGAAGCTAGTATGATCAAATTTGATGGAGATCGGTTCAGATATAGCTATAGCTCCCTTATATATTGTTCATCCGATTTGTTATTTTTGTCCTTCGCAGCCGTAACATGAACTCTGTAACAACAATATTTGGGGAAATATATCAAATACAGCTCGGAAATATCTTTGCCAAATTTGATCGAGATCGGTTCAGATTTGGATATATTTTTATCCGATTTCAAATTAATTGTGCACCAAATGGGCAATACAAGTCCGAATTTAAAGGATACAATGGCTTCGGCATATTTAGTCCTTTGAACTTTAAATTATAATTATAATCATAGCGTGTATGATTGAATTTTCCCATAAAAACGTTTAATTGTTATGTGGAGCTCTACTAAATTAGTAGCGTGGTGTAGGGTATCAAAAAATCAGCCCCGCCGGACTTTAGGACTTTCTTTACTGGTTTTCAGCTCGCTTTGAGAAGAGAGTATACATCCGTCAAATTTTAGCAGTTTGCAAACTTAGTCGGTTTTGACCATTAAATTCATATAAAGTTGTATTCAAATGTATGTGGACGTTTTTTTTCCTTATATTATTGGGTATACTTTTTCGGGGAAAGCCTTGATTTAGTGTATAAATCCTTCTCAGTAGCAGAATCAGGTATCCACGTCTCTCTGATACTTCAATTCACAGTTTCCACGTCGGGGTCCTTATCAATACGCTTTATAAATAATTTTGGACAATATTCATGTTAAACAAGTAAGGAAAGGTCAAAAGTCGGACGAGGTCGATTATATGATACCCTACACGATTATGCGTATTAAGTAGAGGGCACGTCACCAATTATTTTATATGGGGAATTTATGTGAAGTACAGGTTTTTCCGAGCAGTATATGGTGCTCGGTATCAAATATCATTGTTGTGGAATGCGTAAAACGAATGTGAGGGACTTTAACACCAAATTGGACGAGATATGGGATGGCTTCTGCTATATCTGAAACCATTTTCACTAAAATTTGCAGCACTTGCTTTTAAGCTGAATTCCCTCGGGAGTGACAAAATTCAGTCCATTTGGGCTGATATAAGCAATTTGGTGCACAATTAACCGGAGATTCATTGAAGATACAGGGTAAGAAAAAAACTGCAACAACTTCAAACGCCATCATTTTTACTTTTTTTTTATTGAATGAAAGCAAAAATGTCGGAAATAGCATCAAATTTTTGAATTAGTTTAAATTTGTTCGAATTGGTCACCTTTGGTACGAATTATGGCCTTCAAACGGCCAATGAATCCGTCACACGCTGACCGAATGTTGCTCTGCGGTATTTTGGCCCATTCCCGGCGAAGCGCCTGCTTGAAGTGATGGACACTTTGGTATTTTTTAGTGCAAACCTTGCTTTCTAAAATACTCCAGACACAGTAGTCCAACGGATTGGTATCCGGAGATTTTGGTGGCCATAGTGCGCTGGAAATGAAGCGAGGAACTCTATTTTGTAACCATTCTTGGGTGGCGCGTGCTGAGTGCAATGGTGCTGAGTGCTGTTGGAATGTCCAAGGTCTGCGGCCAAAATATTTGCGTGCCAAATATATTCCAGAATATTTTAATATAATAATATTCGATAATATTCGGCATTAAATCTGATGCCACGTTCGATTAATACGAGCGGAGAGCGACGATCGGCTGTTATGGCGGCCCACACCATCACCATGGCTGGCGCTTGAGTTCTGGTGGCCAACTGAAGGTCCACATTTTCAGCTGACCTCTTTGGCAAGTAAATACGATCATTTTGTTTGTTTACAAGCTGCTGGACATCGAATGTTTTCTCATCGAAGAAAACCAAAATCGGCCGTTCACAACTTTCGCCAAGCGAAGCAACTCTTTAGCTCTTGTGAGTCTATTTTCTTTCTGTTGCGGTGTAAGTTCGTGTACTATTTGGCATTTCAATGGCTTTACCCCGAGCTCATTTTTCAATATTTGCCGAATGAAATATAGCGATATGTTTAGCTCGCCATTTTTCGGCCACTTGCTTGACGTCGGGCTACGCTACCAGTATCACGGTAACGAGCGATGGTACCAGACACAAAAAATTTATTCACATTTAAATGCTGAAGTGCTCTAACGATAGCCACTTGTGGTTTTCCAGCCAAATATAAAGAAATCACATTATCAGAAGAGTGGCTTGGAAATGGCAGCAGTCTGAATTTGGTTGCAGTTTTTTCATCTCACGCTGTATATATATATATATATATTTTTTTTTTAACAAAGTACTTAAAAGACCCCTTTGTTCTCACTTTAGGGCTAAAAATTCGGCTTAAATATTCTTCATTGTCTTTTCTTCAATATTGCCGCAGACTCTCTCCGCGAAAATTTCAAGAGTGGGCTTTCAAAACACCGATTTACATGCCTTTTATTCTTAGCTCTTATAGAAAATAAGCTGCAGATTTTTTTGTATTAATAATTATAAAAAAATAAATTATTTTGTCGCATTGAGTCATTGAGTCTGGTTAAGTCATTTTTACGACGACAACCTTGATTCAGTTCATAAATCCTTCACTAATTTCAATGGTAGAATCAGAAACCACAATATCTCTGAGACCACTATTCAAAGGATTGCTTTATGATAACTTGAAAGTAAATTTCTTCGCTATGGTAGAGATCGAAGTTATGTTCGGTATTTTGAGTTATTTATTTCTACGATTATTTATTTCTATAAGCTCTACTTCTACATGGAAGTCTACCCCACCCAGCATCTTTATTATAAATTTATTCACAACACAAACAAGTAAAATTTTGGCCTGTACATTATTGTCCAGATTCCATTTAAATTCTCATTATTATTTCGTTTTACAGGTTCCCAAGTTGCTAATTATTCACACATTAACACATAATATGCCTACTTTCCAAACGCTACATCTTTATTGGGAATTCTTCCAAGTGTTGGCCATACATTTTTTTGTTCTTGCCATAAAATTCCAAGAATTTAAATTTAACAAAAAAATATCTTTGGAACCTGCCACGAACACTTGCCATCATTCAACATTAATATTTAAATTTTCTACTTCTTTACAAGGTTTAAGTAAATTTCCACGGAATATTTCAACTCAAAAAAAAAAAAAAAACAGAACCGCATTAACATTTTGTTGTTTATTTAACTAGAATTTACCTTTGTCGATGTTTTGCTGCCGAATTACGGTGGCATTGTTGCTGAACATTATTTGGGGAACTTTTGGCCTTGGTTAACTTCACAACACGGAAATAGTTGCCATCCCGTGTTGTGGTGCGTTTGTGTGCAGCTCTTTTGGCATTCTCTTTGGATCTGTGAAAAAATAAAATAACGAAGAAGAAATGAAAGTCTGTTTAAGATTTCAGAATTTGTTGTGATGGTAGTCTTAAATTGAATTTGAAATGCATTGTTATGATAATTTGCTGATGTAGAGTCGCAACTAAGAAGGTACCGCATAAAAGTAACTAAATCAAATAAATGTAAATAAACTATTGTTTGTTTTTCCAGTTTTTTCCGCTTGTCCTTGTTATCAGTCACTACTTGTGTTTCTTTGCAAGTCATGAAAATTTCATAGATACATTGATTTTAAGAAAATCAAATAATGTAGGAGTAACTTAAAATATTTTAAAATTTTATACATATAACTTTTTCTATCGAAAATATTACTCAAATGAATGGTTTAATTTTTAAAAATTATCACCAATAAAATATTTTAAAATGAACTGTATTACAAAACACTCCAAATTGCATGTAAGAAAAGACAGGCGGCGGGAGGTCCCGAAATGTACTAAAATGGTCCTAAATTTTTCGTTGAGTGCATGGAGCTTTAATCTTGAAATTTTATATTGAGGTCTCTGCTGGTTTTTATGGCTAACATATGGAGACGTTGAAATAGTTTTGGACTTGAATTGTATAGAAAACCTTAAAAGTCTGGAAATTTAGTACGATATAACGAGATAGCAAACTCTCTCGCTAGAACAGGCAGGGAATTAGCAGCAGTAAACTTAGACAATCCACTGCCGCTAAAAGCGTCACGTCTAATGTTAAAGACATGGGCAAAAAACGCCCATATATCCTTATGGAACGAAGAGGGCGTAGGGAAAACCACCAAAATCCTGTGGGGTGACCCAAATGAGATAAAAACGAAGAATCTTTTATTGCTAGGCAAGAAGGAGATCAGTGAGGTGGCAGGCATCATTACGGGACACCTGGGCCTACAAGCTCATCTATACAAGATTTGTTGCACAGATAACAGCATATGCAGGGCGTGCAGGGAAGACGACGAAACTTTGGAACATTTTCTCCGTTTGTATAATGCAACTTTTCAAAAACAAAAAAGTGAGTGAGTCCGTAATAGGGGGGCCCATACCAAAAAGGGTATATATGTAGACAAGTTTATACTACAAGGATTGTTATCAATAGCGAGTCCTAAATGCCAAATTCGAAAAAAACCGAAAGTAAATGCGACAAGGATTAACAAAATACCGAATATCAGTGGGTATCGTTATATGGCGAATATAAGAATATATGGGTCTAGATATTAAATGTTCTGCCACCAAAGCGAAAAAACCCATTAAGAACTACAAATACCAATTTTTAGACGAATCCGTGGCAAATGTAGCAAAAGTCATCAAAATACCGAACGTCGGGAGGTACCGTTATATGAGGGTTATGCGAAAACGTGGACCTATACATACAATGTTCCGCCACCGGAGCGAAAACCCATTAAGTACTACAAATACCAATTTTTAGACGAATCCGTGGCAAAAATCATCAAAATATCGAATATAGGGAGGTAACGTTATATGGGGGTTATATGCAGAGATGGACCTATATATACAATGTTCCGCCACCGGAGCTAGAATCAATTTGTGACTTACAAATACCAATTTTTAGACGAATCCGTGGCAAAATGTGGCAAAAATCATCAAGATACCGAACATAGGGAGGTAACGTTATATGGGGGCTATACATAGAGATGGACCTATACATACAATGTTCCGCCACCGGAGCTAGAATCAATTATGACTTACAAATACCAATTTTTAGACAAATCCTTCGAAAAATGTGGCAAAAATCATCAAAATACCGAATATAGGGAGGTAACGTTATATGGGGCTATACGTAGAGATGGACCCATACATACAATGTTCCGCCACCGGAGCTAGAATCCATTGTGTCCTACAAATACAAATTTTTAGACAAATCCGTTGGAAAATGTGGCAAAAATTCAACAAAATACCGAATATTGGGAGATACCGTTATTTGGCGGCTATACCAAAAGGTGGACCAATATATCTCATTTTCAATACCAACCATCCTAAACACAATACAAATTGTTGTGCCAAATTTTGAAGCTCTACGTCAATTAATGTGGGCAGAATCGTGATTTCTACAGACAGACAGAAAGACAGACGGACATCGTGAAATCGACTTAGAATTTTATGCTGATTATGAATACAAATACTTTTTGGGGTCTACGATATATTTAGAGATGTTACAAACGTAATGACAAAGTCAATATACTCTCCTTTTCAAGGTGGGGGGAACAAAACGGCCTAACGAACACTGTTGGAACATATATACAATTTTAAAGTGGACTTTTCGCTGACGAAGTAGCTGGCTGGCACTGATTATTAATAGTTCGTCACCGCTCTTGAGCGGTTTATTTTTGTAATTGGGATATAATTTAATCTGAATCGATTGCCACTTATTTTGGTGGAGATAATTTTTCTCCTGAATCATTGCTTTAGAGTATACAGTGACTTTGAGAAGGATTATGTTTAAAATCGGATGGAACACATATATGGGGCATTTTGGTCGCAGACATTGGACATTCTAACAGGACTCAGCACCATCGCACTAAGCACGCGCCATCCAAGCATGGTTATAAAATGAGGTTCCTCTCTGCATTTCCAGCGCACAATGGCCACCAAAATCTCCGGATAACAATCCGTTGGACTATTGTGTCTGGAGTATTTTGGAAAGCAAGGTTTGCACTAAAAATACCAAAGTGCGATACCGCAGAGCAACATTCGGGCAGCGTGTGACGGTTTCATTGGCGTTTGAAAGCCATAATTCGTGACAAAGGTTACCAATTCGAACAAATCTAAACTTATTCTAAATTTGATGTTTTGCTTTCATTCAATAAAATTTATAAAAAATGTAAAAATTATGGTGTTTGACTTTCTTGCAGTTTTTTATCTTACCCTGTAGATCCTTAATCCTATCTTAGGTTTATTGTGCAAATAATGGCTAATATCAACCCGAATGGAGTAAGTTTCGGAACGTACATTTACATTGTGTATAACTCGGCTCCGATATATATAAATATATTTTTATACCCTCCACCATGGAAAGGAGGGTATATTAACTTTGTCATTCCGTTTGTAACATCCTTAAATATTCATAGTAGATCCCATAAAGTACATATATTCAAAATCAGCATAAAATTCTAAGTCGATTTAACGATATCCGTCTGTCTGTCCGTCTGTCTGTTGAAATCGCGATACAGCCCACATTATTTGACGTAGAGCGCCAAAATTTAGCAGAGCAATTTTCATTGTGTCTAGGGTAGTTGGTATTGAAAATGAGATATATCGGTCCACGTTCTGGTATAGTCCCTATATAAGGGTACCTCCCGATATTCGGTATTTTGATGATTTATGTCACATTTTGTCTGAAAATTGGTATTTGTAGGTCATAACGGATCCCTGTGCGTGTGGCAAAACATTGCATGTATAGGTCCACGTTTTGGTATAGCCCCCTCCCGATATTCAGTATTTTGATGGTTTTTGTCACATTTTTTTCACTGATTTGTCTTAAAATTGGTATTTGTGGGTCATAATGGGTCCTAGTTCGTGTGGCGAAACATTGTTTGTATAGGTCCACGTTTTGATATAATCCCCATATAACGGTACCTACCAATATTCGGTATTTTGAGGATTTTTGACTCATTTTCTCAAGAATTTCTCTGAAAATTGGTAGTTGTATATTATAATAGGTCCCAGTTCGTGTGGCGAGTCATTGTAATTTAATTAATATTCGGTAATTTGATGATTTTTGCCACATTTTTCACGGATTTGTCTGAAAATTGGTATTTGTGAGTCATAATGGGTTCTAGATCCTTTGGCGAAACATTGCATGTGTAGGTCCACGATATGGTATAGCCCCCATATAACGGTACCTCCCGATATTCGGCATTTTAATGGTTTTTGCCACATTTCTTCTAATGTTTCCTTTACCCTAAGGTGGAGGGTATTAAAAGTTTGGGCCGGCCAAACTTAATGTTTTTTTACTTGTTTGATATAATCCTTCACGAAGTGATGTCATGCTCTCCATAGCAATGTTATTTGGCAAAAAAGATAAAAAAAATGTTTCCGTCAAATTTAGTGAAAATCGATTCAGAATTGGATATGCCTCACATATATTAGTTCCCTCTGAAACCAAGCTATAACTGCTCTAAAGCCTAATGTTGGTAGGTGGTATGCTCTACTTCAAATAAATTCTTTTGTTAAGGGAGCTCTACTAAATATGTACAGTGGTGTAGAGTATCATATTGTCGGCCCCGCCCGTCTTTTGACTTTTCCTTGCTGTTTTTTTTTTAGAAATGAGTTTATGCACTTTAGACTTTGGTCAAAATTTTTAAAATACAAACATATGTTAGAAAATGTTGAGAGAGTGTTCGTTTCAAGCCGACTCAGGGTTCGATACCACAAAAAACTAATACTGATCTATATAAAAGTTGTGTATCGAAAAAAGTGTACACTTTTGTACAAAAAATCTGAATTAGGAAGAGCCTCTTTGAAATTGGCGATAATAGGTTCAATGGTAAATTATATTGGTGCAATATATAACTTAGTGCAAGGTCACGTTTATTATAAGCGTTTAAATTTTAACAAAGGGGGTTCAGATATAGCTATATGCACACGAGTAGGTTGACAGGTTCTTTTGCAGAACTTAAATGGGACTAATTTAATAATAATGCAATAATTCTTTGAATCGCTCCAGATTTAGACCATTTAAATATTGAACAAGCAAAACATCTACTGGAATTATATAAACATTTGATTTGTTCATCCTCTTTACTTCGTTTATACTTTTCAGTATTTCTCACGCTTTCCATAACAACTACTTTTTATACGTTATGCGTATGCGAATTCAATTACAAAATTTATTTATTTCTACCAATCTTGTCTCAATATGGCAATTTCGGCTTGTCTATAATTCTTCAGAAAATATTACATGCCAATGGAGTTAGGAAAGGCTTAAAAGCTAATGAAGATGTTGCAAATATTAATAAAGAACATGCAAATTTCCATTTAAAAAATAATGCCGAAACATTTATTTTTTTGAAACTAAAATTGTTTTTATGCAAAAATTTCATATCATTGGCTTCCATCATGAACATGAATGAAAATTGAACAAGAAAAGAAGATAATAAGAATTTTCGGTGTAGGAACGTAATTATATTTTGAGCCTACAGACAAAAACTGACATATCTGACAAGAGGAAATGAATTTTAATTTTTAAATATTTTTGATAGGTTTCCGAAAATTACCTATTTATGAGGAATGGTGAGTAGGAATGATTAAGTAAAAAGGAGTAAGAAACATTACATCATCAGGAGATTTGACATGATTTGCTTTTTCAATATACAATGATTATTACAATGAGAAGATATAGGATTACTGATCTGAAAAGCTGATGACTATGATTTTTTCTTGCATAACCTCAGAATTCATATGTATAGACATAGACATGTAATCAATATATAATTGGAAAATAATTTTTTGTTTACTCTTTACCATAATGAAGTTAGCTACATAACTATGAATATGTTGATTTTTTAATGTTCTTTGTTTAAAGATCTAAGCTGCATGTGTGTTGAAGGATGTGTGGTTGAATTATTCATTTTGAATGATGCCACTATTGTACAAAAGTATTTACCAAAGTTTAATTTTGTAATTTTCTTAACATTTATTTAAGGTGAAATGGAAAAACTGCAACCAATTTCAGACTTCTGTCATTTCTAAGCGACTCGTCCGACAGCTGTTAAAATTATTCCAGTAACAGCTAATTATATAGTTAACACGCGCACAAGAGCATTTTGTTGAGAATTTTCCAGAAAAAAGTTATTTGTGATAGAATTCAAGCGTGATTTCTTTATATTTGGCTGGAAAAGCACAAGACGCTAACGTAGACCACTCCAGCATTCAAATGTGAATAATTCGCTTGTGTCTCGTATTATCGCTCGTTACCGTATACTGGTAGCGTAGCTCGGCGTCAAGGAAGTGGACGGAAGAAAACAGCAACATTAGCAGAAATGTTTGGAAAAGCAAAGAAGCGACTTGATCGAAACCCGCGTCGCAGTGGACGCAATATGGCTCGTGAGCTGAACATATCGCAATATTCCATTCGGCAATATTGAGAAATGAGCTCGGGGTAAAGCCATTGAAATTCCAAAAAGTATATAAACTTACTCCGCAACAGAAAGAAAATAGACTCAAAAGACCTAAAGAGTTGTTTCGCTTAGCCGACAGCGGTGAACTGGCGAATTTGGTTTTCTTCGATAAGAAAACATTCGTTGTGCAGCAGTTTGTAAACAAACAAAATGATCGAGTTTACTTCCAAAAGAGGTCAGCTGAAAATGTACACCTTCGGTTAGCTACCAGAGTTCAAGCGCCGGCCATGGTGATGGTGTGGGCCGCCATAACAGCCGATGGTCGCTCTCCGCTCATTTTAATCGATCGTGGCATCAGAATAAATGCCGAATATTATCGCTAAAATATTCTGGAGGGTGTATTCAAGCCTTGGGTACCCAAAATATTTTGGCCGCAGATCTTGGACATTCTATCAGGACACCATCGCACTAAGCACCCAAGAATGGTTACAAAATTCATTTCCAGCGCACAACGAACACTAAATTGTTCGGATACCAATCCGTTGGACTATTGTATCTGGAGTATTTTGGAAAGCAAGGTTGGCACTAAAAAATACCAAAGTGTCGATCACCTCAAGCAAGCGCCTCGACGGGTCAAAATACCGCAGAGCAACATTCGGGCAGCGTGTGATGGTTTAATTGGCTGTTTGAAGGCCATAATTCGTGTCAAAGGTGACAAATTCGAACAAATCTTAACTTTTTCTAAAATTTGATCCTATTTCCTATATTTTTTGCTTTCATTCAATAAAATTAAAAAAAAAAAACATGTAAAACAGACATAAGTTCGGCCGTACCGAACTTTGAATACCCTCCACCATTTGGTACAAATTTGGCAATTTTCAAAAAAATAAAGTCCGTTAAAAAATTAAAATTCTGTTATATTCTTAAAAACACCGAATGTAGTCGTATATTAGGGTCTATACGACGACTTGGACCTGCATTGGCAAATTTTGGCATAAGCTATTATAATATTAAAATGCGAAACTTGAAAACAAAATCTGTTTATAATGTATCTAAAATCATCAAAATACCGAATATAGGGAGGTACCATGGGGGTTATAAAACGTGGACCTGCACAGGCAATTTTTTGGCATAGGCTGTAGTATCCATTACGAACTTCAAATACAAAATTTGAAATAATTCAGGTATATAATGTCGCTAAAATCATCAAAATACAGAATGTCGGGTGTAGCGTTATATGGGGGCTATACGAAAACGTGGACGTGCACAAACAATTTTCCATCATAGGCTGTAGTATCCATTACGAACTTCAAATGCGAAATTTAAAACAATTCTGGTAAATAATGTCGCTAAAATCATCAAAATACCGAATGGCGGGGTGTACCGTTATATGGGGGCTATACGAAGACGTGGACCCACATGGCTCATTTTCTGTCTTAGGCTGTAGTATCCATTACGAACTTCCAATACCAATTTTGCAACAATTCCGATAAATAATGTCGCTAAAATCCTCAAAATACCGAATGGCGGGGTGTACCGTTATATGGTGGCTATGCGAAGACGTGGACTCACATGGCTCATTTTCTGTCTTATGCTGTAGTATGCATTACGTACTTCAAATACCAAATACCGAATATCGGAAGGTACCGTTAAAAGGGGGCTATACGAAGACATCTACCTACATGGCCCATTTTCTGTCTTAGGCTGTAGTGTCCATTCCCTACTTCAAATACCAATTTTGAAACAATAATGTCTCTAAAATCATAAAAATACCGCATATCGGGAGGTACCGCTATATGGTTATATGAAGACGTGGACTTACTTGACTCATTTTCAATACCAAAATCCAGCAGACATAATACACATTTGAGTACATTTTTATCAACTTACTTCATTTTATTCGGAAGCCAGAGTGATTTCCACAAGCGGACAGAGGGACAGACGGACATTTCTAAATCGACATAGAATTTTATGCTGATCAAGAATACATATAATTTGTGGGATCTAAAATGTATATTTCGAGGTGTTACAAACGGAATGGCAAACTTAATATACCCTCCATACTATGGTGGAGGGTATAAACAATGTAAAACTTATGGTGTTCGCAATAGTAGCACGTGATGACTTGAATTGATTTTCAACACAGGTTAATTTTAGTGAAATCCAATTATTTCTTTATTGTCAACTTGTGACTCAACCTTATGTTATAATTCCTTAAAATAGTACATAATTAGTAATGTTAAGTTAATTATGTTAAGACTTACTTTTTGGTTTCAAACCATCAACTTTTCATTTATGAAAATATAGCGCAAGTTGTGCGCAACTACTTCTGCTTGGTATGAAAAACAGTTTTTAAAAGGAATTTCCGGATGTAAAGCAAAACATAAGATGAATAGTGCATGAGGTACAAAGGTATAAGAACAATAGTAAAATGAAAAATAAAGTACAGAGCTGCATATTTTCAGTGCTGCATTAAATTGGCGGCAACACCCCCCTGCAGTATGACGAGAAACTTTCGAAGTCATACTCCTAAATTGAGGACACATCCAATATCGCCAATCTTGTTTCAGGACGCACAATCACTCCATTCCTAGTTAAGACCCTCGCCTTTCGAATCTGCCCATCAATTGCCATAGTAGTTCCTACAATTTTTCCTCTTGGCCACTCGTTTCTTGGACTCGACGGGTCAACCACAATAACTAAGTCCCCAACTTGCAACGGTTTAGTCTTCTCATACCACTTTGTTCTAAGCGTCAAAGATGGCAAGTATTCTTTTACCCACTTACGCCAGAACATTTCTGCATATTGTTGGGAAGCGAGCCAGTTTTGTTTAAGTGCCACGCCACTGTCGTCGTATGTCGCCAGCGGTTTCATACCATTGGATGAACATAGCAGCAGGTGATTTGGTGTAATTGCTTCTGCATTTTCGTGTTCGATTGGAACGTAAACCAAGGGTCTGGAATTAATTATGTTTTCCACTTCAGCTAGCATTCCTCGAAGTAGCTCATCACTTGGCGTGCGAATATGGGAAATACTATAAAAAACGTTTTTTACCGATCTCACCAGTCTTTCCCACGCCCCTCCCATATGCGGTGACGAGGGTGGGATAAAGTTCCATTTTGTTATAGTCGTAGTAAAAACACGTATTAGTTCGTTCTTATCAATTTCTCTTACGGCTTCTCGGATTTCCTTTTCTGCGCATACAAAATTTGTCCCATTGTCACTATAAAACTCTCTAGGCGTCCCGCGACGACATATAAAATTTCTAATTGCGATTATGCACGATGACGTGTTAAGAGTGTTGACAACCTCTATATGGACAGCTCGTACCGTAAGACACGTAAATAAAGCACCATACCTCTTTTCTTTATGTCGGCCAACCGTTACCATAATTGGGCCAAAATAGTCCACACCTGTATATGTAAACGGACGACAAAACGCTGCCAATCGGGCTTTTGGCAACTTCGCCATTTGAGGTATGTTTGGAACAGCTTTCTTTATTTTACACATTTGGCACTGTTTCAACAATTTTTTAAAAACAGCCCTTAACCGAGGAATATAAAATCGCTGTCTCAACTCGTTTATCACCGTTTCGTGATTAAGATGTTTGTAATTTATATGAAAATTCATAATTATCAGTTGCGTAATGCGACTACCCCTTGGCAAAATTATAGGGGATTTGGTTTCTTCAGGAATAAGAGCTCTATCTATTCGTCCTTCTACACGAAGGATTTGATTTTCATCTAATACTGGAGTCACTTTGTACAATGAACTTGATTTCGATAATTTTTTGTTCGATTTTAAAAGATGAATTTCTTCGCGGTAAACTTCCTGTTGTGCAAGACGAAACAATAAATTTTCAGCTCTGGAAAGTTCGGTTGAATCAATTTCACGTTTAGATTTTGCCTTTTGTTGAACAACATCACAAAAACGAACAACATATGCAGCAGTTCTCAATAATCTGTTCCAATTGGAAAAACGATTTATGTTTATAAATAGCTCTTTTGTATCGTGAACATGCACACATTCAACTACTTCTGAATCATCTGATTCTACCTGTGTTTCATAGCTTGGCCATTCATATTTAGGTGTTAATAGGAAATCAGGCCCCTTAAACCATCGACTATCCAAAGAGAGATCGGGTTTCTTTGCCCACTTAGTTGCTTCATCTGCAACATTGTACTTTCCTGGAATCCAATGCCAATCTTGCAAATCCGTGGTGTCCAAAATTTCGCTAATACGCAAAGAGACAAATTGGTGATATTTTTTATTAGCATTTCTTAACCAACTGATTACTGTCTTTGAGTCAGACCAGTAATATTGTTTATTTATGGAGATTGTGTGGTGTTTTAATATGTTTTTGGCGAAACGACAGCCAATGAGTGCAGCCATTAACTCTAAACGAGGAATTGAGATAATTTTCAATGGTGCAACACGGGTTTTAGATCCCACCAGTGAGCAAACGGTGTTATTATTCCTCTCTATACGAAAATAAGCTACTGCTGCATAGCCACATTCACTCGCATCCACAAATGTATGTAGCTCTATGTAAGCATCGTTGTAATCCTCAATTGATTTCAAATAGCAACGTTGAATTTTAACCTTTTCTAAATCGGGATGATATTTTAACCACTTTTTCCACTTCACAAGTTGTTCTTCCTTAACTAGCTCATCCCAGCTGACGCCGCTTCTCCAAATTTCTTGTAAAATTATTTTAAGGTACATTACGAAATTACCAACAAGTCCCAGGGGATCGTAAACTGTCATTAAAATTTTTAAAATTTGTCGTTTTGTAGGAGCCTTATTAAGACGAACAATATCGTGGCTTAGAATATGGGGTGAAATCTTAAATACGATGGCATCATCGAAGGGGTTCCAAAAAACACCTAAAACCTTTTCCGTTCCCTTATCTGAACCCATGTTCAACAGCTTTTCTTTCACATGATGTGGTTTTTCTATTTGGTTTACCACTCGAATATTATTCGAAACCCAATTTCTAAGGTTAAATCCAGCTTGCAGTTGAATATACTTAATATCCTTTGCTATATTAATGGCTTGCTCTACTGTATCGACAGAGTACAGAAAATCATCTACGTAATGATTGTTTTTAATGGCAGAAGCAGCTTCAGGAAATGTATTTTCAAATTTGGAGGCATTTATATTTTTTACGTATTGGGAAATACATGGAGCACAGGAGGCTCCAAATATCATAACATTCATGAGGTAAACATCAGGTTCTTTGCTGGAATCACAATTACGCCATAAGAATCGCTGAACATGTCTGTCTTCTTCGCGCATAAAAACCTGGTGAAACATTTGCTCGATGTCAGCACAAATGGCTACAGACCGTTCCCTGAACTGAAAATATATTGCTTGTAACGAAGCCAACAGGTCTGGGCCTTTATAGAGCATGGTATTTAACGAAATCCCATTAAACTTGGCGGCAGCATCCCATACAATCCGACACTTGCCTGGCTTATTTTTATTATATACAGGAAAGGTAGGAAGATACCAGATTCTATCAGCCGATGTATTTACATCAATCTTGGTGATATAACCTTTGTTAAGATACTCGTCGATCGTCTTAGCATACACTGCATAAAGTTCGCTATTTTTTCTTATTTGCTTTTCAAGGCATAAAAGTCTACTTTTCGCCATTTGGTAATTATTTGGCAAAAATATTTTATCATTTTGCCACAGTAGAGTGGTTTCATAATGACCATCATCTCGTTGCTTGGTAAAATTATCTAGAAGTTGCAACTACCTTTCATCCTCTCTAGTGGCCCTGACATTTTGATAATTAATACCCAGACTTTCAATGCTAAAAAAAACTTTTTACCAATCGGTTTATTTGGCTTTCAGTCTCCAAACACTCGCACATATGAAGATTGTATTGTACAGCTTGATTGCTACCAAAAGGTCCAAAAACTGTCCACCCTAATGCGGTTTTAATAGCAATTGGTTCATTTTTTCTGCCTTCCTTGATTTTGTTCGCCAATGTTATGTTTATGTTGTTAAGTCCAATAAGAATTTTTGGTGTTGCGGCATAATAACTTTCAACTGGCAATCCCTTTAAGTGACTAAATTTTCTACTTAAAGTTTTATAATCCAGTGTTTGTTTGGGCAAGGAAAGTCCTCTTACAGTGCGAACATCAACACTAAAATTTCTGTTGTTATTTCCCGACACCTGGACTGTAATGCGTTGTGAGTTTTCTTCCATTCTTTCTATTTTTGCTGTCCATTTTAAACATAGTGGTGCAGCTTCCCCCTCCAATTCCAACTGTTTTATTATTTCTTCGTCTATTAAGCTAATTGAAGAGCCGTCATCCAAAAACGCGTATGAAGAAATGAATTTGTTGTTGTTTCCATAAATTTTTATTGGAATTACTTTAAAGAGAATATTTAGTTTTTGAGTATCATGTGCGTTTATATTTTGAGCATTACTGTTATCACTCTCTTTCTCATTGTTTTCTCTTGGGGTATTGTTGCTTACATACTTATGAAGAAGCTTATTATGTTTAAATTGACAGCCTTCTACATTACAGCTTTTATCTCTGTTATAACAGACACCTGAATGTTTCCGTAAGCAGTGCTTGCACAACTCTAATCTGTTGACATAATTCCATCTATCTTTGCGGTCAGCTGACAGAAACTTTTTACAGCTTGTAACAGTTTTACAATCACTGCTGCAAACCAGACATTTCTTGTTATTAGTTTCTGTGTGTGTATTGCAAAAGGCACTCTTTTGTTTACGATTATTAACAGAGTCAAGAGTCATGTTATTTGTAATGTTAACAGTGCTAGCTGACAGTCCAATGTCAAAGATCCAATTGGCAAACTCTGTTAAATTAGTTTTTTGATCATTTTGCTGAAGACCTAATTTTATTGAACCCCAAATTATTTGATAATACGGTGGCAATTTGGCGACTAGTTCCTGAAGCAGCGAAGTATCGTTCAATTCATCAAAGAGTCCACAGGCTTCAATAGTTGATTGGAGACCTTTTACTTGGATGGCAAAGTTTGTTATGGTTTCCATTTTGTTGAGGTTAATTGGAGGTAATGTTTTTATTTTATTTTTCAGAGAAAACAGAATCTTGTCTGGCTGACCGTACAATAATTTCAATGTGGAAATAGCGTGAGGCACACATGAAGGATGAATAAGAATTCTTTTAACAGCTTCCAATGCTTCACCTCGCAGAGATCTTTGGAGCCTTATAAGATTTTCTGCATCAGTCAAGCCGCAGACTTCTGTAGACCAGTCGTATGTCGAGCTAAACAAAGGCCATTCCTCCGGACAACCTGAAAAGGTGGGTAGGTCTTTAGGCACTGTTTGTCGAGCATGTACTTGGTCGGATCTTAATCTGGTCTCCAGTGTTGTTGGCTGCAATAGCTGTGGCTGAGATCTTTCCGTCTGTTCACGATTAATAAATGATTGTGCCTGCTGTGTGTTATTTATATTTTGGGAATAACTTAGACGTGGTTGGTTCACATTTTGATTTACTGTTGAGTGCAACGGAAAATTTGGACAAATCGGGTTAAAAGGTCGTGAAGTTGTGACATTGGTTGGTTCATATAAACGGTTTACTGGAGGATTGTGTGCGACGGTAGTCATTATAGGTAGGGTGTTTGGCACATGCAAAGATGCATTAAATGAGGTTAGGTTCGGCGGCGAGACCGTGACATTTGTTTCTTGCGTAATTTGATTCGAGACTGGTGGAAGATGGTCATTAGCATCTTCTTCGTCTATTTCATGAAGAATTTTATATTTTTTCTGCAGATATTCCTGATCGCGTCTCATGGATAGCTCCCGCTCCTCTTCTAACCGCTTTAGCGCAAGTGTCTTTCTTCGGCTAGCAGAGTCTTTTGACGCCAACGAAGAGTGTGTGCTCGAAGCAGAGAGCGAAAAGTTTGTGTTACACGATTGACATAGCCATGACTCTTGTGGGCTAGGGACCTTTGCGCAGGTGGTATGGTATGGTTTTTGACATGACTTGCAACTAACAACGATATCGGCAAGTTGTTCGTGGCAAAGCTGACATATTTGTTGGACGTTTTGTGGTAATACGTCTTTAATCTGTGGTTGACCGGGATGAGGTAAAGGGTCCATATTTTACTTACGTGTGGCCGAGATTGTGTTGAATGTGACAGCTTTGTGAACTTTAGGTCCAGGGCTACAATCTTTCCCTCCAGTGTATCCGTTATTGCCAGATAGACCACAAAAAGAATTATAAATTTGTTCGCAATAGTAGCACGTGATGACTTGAATTGATTTTCAACACAGGTTAATTTTAGTGAAATCCAATTATTTCTTTATTGTCAACTTGTGACTCAACCTTATGTTATAATTCCTTAAAATAGTACATAATTAGTAATGTTAAGTTAATTATGTTAAGACTTACTTTTTGGTTTCAAACCATCAACTTTTCATTTATGAAAATATAGCGCAAGTTGTGCGCAACTACTTCTGCTTGGTATGAAAAACAGTTTTTAAAAGGAATTTCCGGATGTAAAGCAAAACATAAGATGAATTGTGCATGAGGTACAAAGGTATAAGAACAATAGTAAAATGAAAAATAAAAGTACAGAGCTGCATATTTTCAGTGCTGCATTAAATTGGCGGCAACATATGGCGTTTGACTTTTTCCAATTTTTTAATAAAATTCTTCTCGAAGTCATATCATGCACTATACAACAATATTATTTGGCACTAGAGGTACAAAAACCTCCGTCAAATTTTTTGAAAATCGATCCAGAGATCGATGTTGTTCCCAAAATGGATATATGTAGTTCCCATGTTCTATGTATCAAGAATATATATACTTTGTGGGGTCTAAAATGTATACTTCGAGGTGTTACAAACGGAATGGCAAACTTAATATACCCTCCATACTATGGTGGAGGGTATAAACAATGTAAAACTTATGGCGTTTGACTTTTTCCAATTTTTTAATAAAATTCTTCTCGAAGTCATATCATGCACTATACAACATTATTATTTGGCAGTAGGGGTACAAAAGTCTCCGTCAAATTTTTTGAAAATCGATCCAGAGATGGATATAGTTCCCAAAATGGATATATGTAGTTCCCATGTTCATAGTTAGTATGATATACTTCACATAAATTCCCAACATGAAATTTTTTGTTACAGGAACTCTACTAAATAGTGGTATAGGTCACGCGCCACTTTGGACCTTTCCTTACTGGCTTATATTTAACTCTGTGCAGTAAGATGGCGGAGAGGTCTTGTGTTTGAATTATCCGTTTTGAAAGATGCCAGGAAGTAATAAAATAAAAATCTCATTTTCCAATTTTATTATTCTTCACTCATTCTTTCATAAAAATCCTAAAAAAGTGTAAAATTATATTTTCAATTTAAATTTCATATATATTTTCTCTTGCACGCCCTTGTAGATTACATTCCACAGCAATTCCATCACACATGAATGAATCCCACAAGAAATGATATATCACGCCGAAGAAAAGCAGGAATAAATAATAGTACTTATTGATGAACGTGTACCGAAATCTAAATACATCTTATCAAGCGAGCAACACCTCAAGCATTAAGCTTGAGTAACCTCACCAGCAACACCAACGCCCCGCAGACAGCAAAGGAATGTCAGCAGTACATGATGATGATGATAAAAGAAGCTTATTCACGTTTTCGTAATCAATGGAACACGCAAAAGTTCAATAAGGAATGACATGAAATACACACTCAAAACCAGATAAATTTTCGTTCATGTCTGCAATTGTTGGTGTACTAGTGGCGTGGTTGTGTATTAGTCATTTGCAGAGTAGCAGGAATATTATTCAAAACCAAATGTCTCTGTGCTATCTTATTACACATATACACACACATGCTCGAGGAGTAATGTATGAGTGTGTAGATAATACCCACACAACACACATGGCTGCATGACCAACGGAAAGTAAGAAAATGGGAAAAATAGCAATGTCATCAGTAGCATAGACGCCGCCTCGTCATTCTCAAAACCAGGCTACATCAACATCAATATCAGAATCAATGTTGTTGTTGTTTTTTCTGTTCACTCGAACGAACAACAGTTCGAGTGTAATCAACATCAGATCAAATCGAGAAATGTGTCTTCTTGGTTTGCAACACATCTCAAGGATAAATAAAACACTGGCACAAAGCACAAAAAGGGAAAAAGAAGCAGCTATAGAGAGTAGAGAGAAGGAAAGAGGACATCGTGGTTGTGTATTGTGGCTAAAGCTTAATGGATGATATCCCATAAGCTGAAGAGCAACTACAACAACTTTCCCAAAAAAAAAAAAAATAAAGAAGAAGAAAAATCATGTAATGACTTTCAGGTAAGCATGGAACACTACATGTCAAACTATGGTGGGTGAGTGGATACCTCATGGCAACATAAGCTGCTAAACTAGTTTTGGGTAGTTGGTTTTGGTGTCGTTGCTGCCAGCTACCTCAGCAGTGTGAGCAACAATGTGATGAGGTGATATAATTTAATATTGCATGAAGAAAATTTGATTAATTAATTTGCGGATAATTATGACATTTTCCATTATCGTGGAATATGCAGAGGTGAAATAATGAAATCATTGCCATTATGTCGTTGTTGAAATTAAATTGATTGATAATAACCTCGTACCGCTATTTCTTCCATTGTGTGAAACTGTTCCGATGGGAAATTTGTCATACATATCTTCTTATTTAAAATTCAATTTCAACGGAGAGTCTGGTATTTATTAGCATAACTAAGAAAATCGTAGTGAAACAAAAATTTGATAATGATGTGTTTATCTCTATATGCTTAAATTTAGGCTACCATAACCTGAGCGATATGACAGAGCAGGTATGGATACTAAAACCAGTAAAGAAAGGCCAAAAGTCAGGCGGGGCCGCCAATATGATATCCTACACTACTATGCATACTTAGTGGAGCTCCCGTAACAAATAAAGTTATGTGAAGTAGATCATACCAACTATGAACTTTATTTGAAAGCGTATCATGGCTTTAGGTTATTCACAATTTGAAGATGTATACCGAAGGTATATACAAATCTGGACCGATCTCGATAAAATTTGGCAAAGGTATTTTCGAGCTGTATCTGATGTCCGGTATCAAATCTCATTGTTGTGGAGTGCATATTACGCATACGAGGGACTTTATCACCAAATCGGATGAAACATGTTCCCATAGCTATGGCAAGGCTCCCATAGCAAATCATTTTCACCAAAATGTGAAGTATTTGCATCTAGACTGAATTCCGTCGGAAGTGCCACAATTCACTCCATTTGGGCTGATATTAGCCATTTGGTTCACAATAAATAAACCTGAAATCGGATAAGGACATATAGGCGCTATATCCAAATGTGAACCGGTCTTGACACAATTTTAGGTACTTCTTTCTGGGCTGTATCTTATATATGGTTGTGGAGTACATATTGCGAATGTGAGGGACTTAAAACCACAAATCGGATGAAAGATAAATATGGGAGCTATGCTATATCTGAATCGATTTTCACCAAATTTGATGTAACTACTTCTAGACTAAATTTGGTCGGATGTACCAAAATTCAGGATATTTGGACTGATATTGGCCATTTGGTGGCCATTCGGTTTAAGATATATATGGGAGCTATATCGAAAGCTGAACCGATCTTGATAAGATTTGGCAGAGGTATTTCTGGACTTTATCTGATATCTGGTACCAAATATCATTACTGTGGGTGCATTTTACGAATGTGAGGGACTTCAACACCAAATTGGATGAAACATATATATGGGAGCTATAGCTATATCTGAACCGATTTTCACCAAATTTGAGGCATTTGTTTCTAGACTGAATTTAGTCGGATGAGTCAAAATTCAGACCTTTTGGGCTGACATGGGCTATTTGGTGCACTCTTAACCCTAAATCGGTTAGGATATTTACGGGAGCTATATCCAAATCTTATCCGATTATCACCAATTTCAGTAGCATTCGTCCTTGGGCCAAACAAATATTGTTTGGAAAATTTCATCTCAATGGGGTAATAAATGCGACCTGTATTTTGTTCACAAAAATACATGAACGGAAAATATACGTACGGACAGATATGCATAAATCGACTAAGAATTTTATTCTATGAAGATCCTAAGAAGTAACTATTAGTCTATCTCGCTTTCTTCTTCAGGTTACAAAAAAAATCACGAAGACATAATGCCCTTACCATTATGCGGTGTAGGGTATAAAACAGCTAAGCTCCTGTATCCAGGCTACACACTACTCCATGTATCCAGGCTACACATGAACACCGACCCTAATACCATTTTACATTTCGAAACTACCTTCATAAATCGAACTTTTATTCCAACCTTGATTCTCATACCAAATTTAGCTTTATCCGATCACATAGTAACAAATGGTACAATTTTAAATGTTTAGTACCGTTTTAAACTATTGGTAACCTTGCAGTGCTAATTTTCAAAAAACCCTTTGTTCATCTTTCCTGCACTCCATCAGAGACTATCATTCTAAATTTCGGAGTTCCAGCTCTACAATTCCAATTTGTGCCAAATGTATTACATTTTTGTACATATTAGTACAAATTTCCAAAACTACATTCAAAGCCCAGTCTAACACTCCGACAGTAATTTTATTTCCAAATTTCAGGATACAAGCCTGTTGCTTCACCCGAATTCAAATTGTACCAAATATGTAATTGTAATTGTAATAAATAAGTACAATTTCCAAAACAACCTGCCCCATACAATATAATCCTTATTTTTAAATTTTAGAATTCCACCTCTACCTGTTCTTCCAAAACTAAAATTGTTGCAAATTTAGTACACAAAAGTACGACTTGACAAAACTTCCTACATACCCCAATCCTACAATGCAATAGTATTCTTATGTCCAAAGTTAAGCATTTCAGCTTTATCGGTTCACCCAAATCCAAATTTAGTATTGTTTAGTACTTTTCGTGCACATAAGTACAAATTTAGAAAACTACCTCCATATCCCAATCCTACACATCGCCAGTAATGCTAATTTCAAATTTAATACGCACTTCCACAAAACTATCTCACAACCCTACTCCTCAACAAAAATTCTTATTTCAAATTTTTATTTGTTACGAAATTACACCAAATGTAGTACATGTAAGTACTTTTTGTACACTTATAGTGCGAATTTTCAAAAACCCTTGGTACATCAATCATACACTCCATCAGTGACCCTGATTCCTAATTTAAGAGTTCTAGGTGTACTGTTTCATCAAATACAAATGGTAGCATTTTTATTACCTTTTAGTACTTTTCGTGCCGCTGTAGTACGCATTCCTAAGAACACAGCATTATCTGACTCCTTCGGACAAACAGTGACCCTCACCCAAAATTTCAAGATTCGAGCTTCAGATGTTTCGACTGGCCGTTGACGAATCGTTAAGTCAGTCAATCACTTTACTCTTTTATTACTAAAGATATGTATAATTTTATAACTTGGCCTATATTTTGTATTTTTTTTTTTTTTAATTTTTTTATACCCTACAACACTAGTTCGGAGGCCCAAAATTGATTGGCCCAAAAATTATGTAACTCCTCGAAATATTGGTTTTCCATATAGGAAAGTATATATCCTATTTCGCCGAGCTGAGACGATCTAGCTATGTATGTCCGTCCTTCCACCTGTACATATTAATTTGTAATCACTCTACAGGTCGCAATTATGGCCCGATCTTTACGAAATTTAGAATGTAGGTGGGGTAGAGCCAGCATAGAAGCCTATTGCTTTTGGAGATGATCGCGTAATATTTTGGGGTTGAAATGGACCAAAAACTGAAAAATGTCCTAATTTTGCCGTTGCTCTATAGGTCGCAGTTATAGACAAATTGAAGCGGAAGTTAGCATGGTGCTAAAGCTTAGGGCTAAACAGAAGCCTTCCAATTTTGATGATCATAGAGTAATATTTAGTGGTTAAAATAGACCATAACATTTGTGGTAAATAAAAGTCAAATTTTTTATTAAACCGCGAATATTTTTAATCCCGGCGAAATCACAAATAGACGAAGAGGTCAATTCTTACCGTTACGTAGATGACGATAGTAAATATATCGGATATATAAAGCGGAATATATATAATGTATATATAAAGAGGAAGGGGATATTAGCTAGAATGCTTATATCTCGAGAATGGCTGGACCGATTTTGAAAAATTTTCTCAATTCAGAATGCCCACTAGGCATAAAAGTATAAAATCTAAAAAAAAAACATTTTTTTCGCATGCGATTTTTTCAATTTGATTTATAATATTGAAGTGTATTTTGTATTTTTTCACCTTACAACACAAGGTTGGGGTTATGATATACAGATTGCAATTAGCGTCCGATCCTCACGAGAATTTTCACAAGGGTAGGGTTAGGCTTGGAAGGGATAGGACTATTACTTTCAAAGAGATCCGCAACATTTTTAGGGGTTGAAATTGACCAACAACTAAAAATGTTCCTGATTTTGCAGCCGTTATAAAAGTAACAAACAGGGACCAAAGGACACGAAATCTTGCATGAAGTTAGAGTTTAGGACAGAGGGTAGAATGGACCACTACTTTTGTGTGAAAAAATACCGACATTACTTACGGGCGATATCCGAAATACACAAAAGGCGAACTTCTGGCTTTTTATGCTGATTTGGTTGACGAATATAGCCAAATTTCGTAGACAACCAAATCATATAGATGAGTCTTAATTTGGAGATACAGTGGGGCCTCTTACTTTTGGAGATGATCGCAAAATATTTAGGGGTTCAAATGAATCAAAAACATAAAAAACCAGTAAAGAAAGTCTTCAAGTCGGGCGGGCCGACTATATGATACCCTACACCACTTTGCTAATTAAGTAGAGTTCCATATAACAATTAAAAGTTTTTATGGGAGAATTCAATCATACACGCTATGAATTTAATTATAATTTAAAGTTCAAAGGACTAAATATGCCGAAGCATTTGTAACTTTTAAATTCGGAATTGTATTGCCCATTTGGTGCACAATTAATTTGAAATCGGATAAAGATATATATGGGAGCTATATCCAAATCTGAACCGATCTCGATAAAATTTGGCAAAGATATTTCTGAGCTGTATTTGATATATTTCCCTGAATATCGTTGTTACGGAGTGCATATTACGGTTGTGGGTAACAAATATAACAAATCGGATGAATAATATATATGGAAGCTATATCTATATCTGAACCGATCTTCACCAAATTTGACATACTAGTTTCTAGACTCAATTCGGTCGTAAGTGCCAAATTCCATCCCATTTGGACAAATATTAGACATTTGGTGCACAATAAAAGGTAAATCGGACGAAGTTATATATGGGAGCTATATCCAAATCTGAACCGATCTCGATAAAATTTAGCAAATGTATTTCTGAGCTGTATTTGATATATTTCCCCAAATATTGTTGTTGCATAGTGCATATTACGGCGGCGGTGGACAAAAATAACAAATCGGATGAACAATATATATGGGAGCTATAGCTATATGTGAACCGATTTCGATCAAATTTGGCATACATATTTTCAGGCCTAATTTGGTTGTATATGCAAAATTCCATACAATTCGGGCTGATATTACACGCTTGGTCCACAATAAAAGGCAAATCGGACGAAGATATATATGAGAGCTATATCTAAATTTTGACCGATTATCTCCAATTTCAATAGGGTTAGTCCTTGGGCCAAACAAAAGATCTTTGCAAAATTTCATCTGGATCGGGCATTAAATGCGACCTGTACTTTGTTTACAAAAATACATGGACAGACGGACGGACAGACGGACGGACATGCATAAATCCACTCAGAATGTGATTCTATGCAGATCATCAAAAGGAACTATGGGTCTATCTCGTTTCCTTCTGCCTGTTACAAACAAATGCATAAAGACATAATACCCTGACCACCTTGTGGTGTAGGGTATAAAAATCGTGATCACACATTGAAGCTATTCGACACAACTGAGAAGAGCGCTAAGGACAGGGAAGAATTTTAGCATTTTGGATGACCATTGGATTATATTTACCTGTAAAATGGACCACAACAACTAACAGCACGATGGAGTTCGTAAATATTGGGCAAATGTCCCTGGTCAAAATGCTAATGGCAATATCTGGGCATTGCTCCGTGACATAATTTCGAAAGCTAAATCTTCCAAAATGGATTTCGACATAAGGGGGCTTGTAACATCTTGTAGTGTTGTAGGGTATCACATGGTCGGCCCCGCACGACTATTGCCTTTGCTTACTTGTTTTAATATGATTTTAAATAATGTGTAGTGTTTGGTGAGTTTAACCCCGCTTTAAACAAAAAGTGTATTAACAGATCAATGTATATTATTGATGAATTATATAACATGAGTTGATTAATATTCAAATCGCTTTAGGACAAAAAATATTTACTCTCATTTTTTTACTCCACACTTAACAATAAAAAACTCCCCAATATTGACAGAAAATTGTTTACATAACAACACAATGACATGACAGTCATTCGCCAAACCACTCCAAAATAATATAAAAAAACATAGAGTCGCTATTTGTTTAGTTCATTTCCATTTGTTAATACGCTGCGATATGTCCGTGCATATTGTCAATACGACGACATCTATGCAAATATTGTAAAAAAAAAACAACAACAACAACCGTCATTTCATTTTGTTCTACAAAATGCGTTCTAATTTGACATTCAGCCAATATTATCAATTTGTTTAGACAATGAATGACACATTCAATTTGAAATTGAAAATACGAAATGAAAAGGGAAATAGGAAATTGGAATTACGACGTTGTATGTTGAGAGTAAAGTCGAAACAATACATCTGTTCTGGTGCAAAACCATTAACCTATGTTTGGTTCTCGTTTTTTTTTTTTGGTTTGACTCGACAGAGGAGTGGGAGTGTGCATTCAACCAAAGCATCCACCAATGTCATGTAGCTAGTCAGCATTCATTTTTTAAAAAGAGATTAATTTTGTATATTTTTTCTGTCTTTTGTACACATTGCTTCGGTTTTTGTTTCTAAAACAGGATTTCCATATAAAATGTAACGGAATGCACGTGAATATAAATACAAAGAAAAAAGACCAGCTAATTCAAATTGACATTGTTGTTGCGAAATGGAATCAACGATTTTAGAATATCCTAGAAATTTTCATACTTCATATTAGAATATTTCGCGTTCTAAAGATTCCTGGGTATAGAAGGACATAAAAGGTCTTCAGTGGATAGAAAAGCTTCCAAATAGAATAGATATGCTTCTAAAAGACTCTTAAAGGTTTTCAATGGATTAAGAAAACTTTTTCAAGGGACTTTCACGGATAGAATAACTACTCAAGCCTTGTGTAGATAAAAGACATTTGGGGATAGAGGACGGTCAAAGTACTACTACCGTTTAGAAAATATTAGGGTATTTTAACTGAGAGAACACCACGCTCTGCAGATAGAAGCCTTTCAAGTGTCCTTTTGGATCAGAATTACTTTTATGATCAAAAAAACTAGCAAATATATTCTATGTTAGAAGTTTTTACTGTGAATTGGGTGACTTCAAAATCCTAAAATTTTTGAAAGAAAATTTTACCTTTGCGAGGACATTCTAACTATGAATGTACCTTGTTCTATGTTCTAAAATATTTTCACAAAAATATTTTGTCGAATATTTCAAATTTTGATAACGATTACATCATCAATCTAAAAATAGAAGGTGAGATAGAAAAAAAACTGCAACTAACTTCAGACTGCTGCCATTTCTAAGCCAATCGTCCGACAGCTGTTAAAATTATTCCAGTGAAAGCTCATTATATTGTTTACAAGCGTTCAAAAGCATTTTGGTGAGAATTTTCCAGAAAAAAAGTTATTCGTGATGGAATTCAAGCGAGATAGTGTGATTTCTTTATATTTGGCTGGAAAACCAAAAGTGGCTATCATTAGAGCACTCCAGCATATAAATGTGAATAAATATTTTCTGTCTCGTACCATGGCTCGTGAGCTGAACATATCTCAATATTCCATTCGGCAAATATTGAAAAATTAACTCGCGGTAAAGCCATTGAAATTCCAAAAAGTGCAAGAACTTACACCGCCACAGAAAGGAAATAGACTCAAAAGAACTAAAGAATTGCTTCGCTTGGCCGAAATTGGTGAACTGCCGAATTTGGTTTTCACCGATGAGAAAACTTTCGTTGTCCAGCAGTTTGTAAACAAATAAAATTATCGCGTTTAGATAAAATCGCGTTTCAGATAAAATTATCAGTTGAAAATGTCCACATTCGGTTGGCCACCAGAACTCAAGCGCCGACTATGGTGATGGTGTGGGCCGCCATAACAGCCGATGGTCGCTCTCTGCTCGTATTAATCGACCGTGGCATCAGAATAAATGCCGAATATTATTGAGATAATATTCTGGAGGGTGAATTAAAGCCTAGGGTACGCAAACATTTTGGTCGCAGACCTTAAACATTCCAATAGGACTCAGCACCATAGCACTCAGCACGCGCCATCCAACAATAGTTGAAAAATGAGTTCCATGCCTCGTGAGCTGAACATATCTCAATATTCCATTCGGCAAATATTGAAAGCCATTGAAATTCCAAAAAGTGCAACAACTTACACCGCAATAGAACGAAATAGTCTAAAAAGAGCTAAAGAGTTGCTTCGCTTGGACGAAAATGGTGAACTGCCGAATTTGGTTTTCTCCGATGAGAAAACTTTCGTTGTCCAGCAGTTTGTGAACAAATAAAATTATCGCGTTTACTTGCCAAAGAGGTCAGCTGAAAATGTGCACCTTCGGTTGGCCACCAGAACTCAAGCGCCGGCCATGGAGATGGTGTGGGCCGCCATAACAGCCGATGGTCGCTCTCTGCTCGTATTAATCGACTGTGGCATCAGAATAAATGCCGAATATTATCGCGAAAATATTCCGGAGGGTGTATTAAAGTGGCATCAGAATAAATGCAGAATATTATTACGAAAATATTCTGGACGGTGTATTAAAGACTTGGGCACGAAAACATTTTTGCCCCAGACCTTGGACATTCCTACAGGATTCAGCACCATCGCACTCAGCACGCGCCATCTAAGAACGGTTATAATATGAGCTTCCTCGCTTCATTTCCAGCGCACAATGGCCACTAAAATCTCCGGATTACAATCCTTTGGACTATTGTGTCTGGAGTATTTTGGAAAGCAAGGTTGGTACTAAAAAATACCAAAATGTCGATCACCTCATGTAAGCGCTTCGCCGGGAATGAGCCAAAATACCGCAGGGCAAAATTCGGGCAGCGTGTGACGCTTTCATTGGCCGTTTTAGAGCCATAATTCGTGCCAAAGGTGACCAATTTAAATAAATCTAAATTTATTCGAAAATTTGATGCTATTTCCGATATTTATACTTTCATTTAATACAATTTAAAAAAAATTTACTTTTCGTTCAATTTTAGCTTACATTTCCGAAACCACCTCCATATTTCACATTTCAAGCACTCTTTGTTCACCCAATACCAAATTGTACCAATTATAGTACTATTTAGTACCCTTCGTATTATTTTAGCAACAATTTCCGAATTTCTGTCTACTTTTCGTACACATTTCCAAACTACCACCAAATCTCAAACATAGATACATCAGCAATCTAAATATTAAGTTTCAGAATTCTCTATTCTGCACCCAACACTAAGTATTGTATTGTTAGTACTGTTCATATAATTTTAGTAAACATTTCCAAAACCATCTTCATATCTCAATTTCAGGTACCAACAAAGTCTGCAATATCAAATTTGAGGATTCCAGCCTTATTTCTTCACCCAATACCAAATTTAGTATCATTTAGTACTTTTCGTACACATATAAGACACTTTTCCAAACCACCGTCAAATCGCAAATACAGATAACATCAGCAATCTAAATATCAAATTTCAGAATTGTATCTCTATTCCTTCAATTTCGCCCAATACCAAATTTATTACTTTTCGTACAAAAATAGGACCACTACCAAGTTTAAAAACAGATACCGTCAGTAACCTAAATATCAAATTTCATGTTTTTATCTCTATCCCTTCAACCATTACCAAATTTGGTACCATTTAGTACTTTTCGCACAAATATGGGAAACCATCTCCATATGTCCAGACTATACATGAACAGCGACTCTAATACCCAATTTCTGATTTCAAGCACTATATATTCACCCAGTACCAAATTGTACCAAATATAGTACTACTTGAACTTGTGGTGCATATTTTCAAAACCACATCTTTATCACAAAAATACCACCTTCGGAATTTCAGCTTCATCCGTTCACCCTAAATCAAACTGTTCCAAATTTAGTACCATTTAGTACAGTTCGCATTTTGTACACATTTCCAAAGGCACCTTCATATATCCAATATTTATTCCAACCTTGATTCTCATACCAAAATTTATAGTTTTTAGTTTTATCCGTTTAATCTTAAAACAGAATTTCCAATTATCCTTCTGGGAAATCTATCGTGCACTCCATCAGTGGCTCTCATTCCAAATTTCGGGATTCGAGGTCATTCCGTTTCTCCAATACAAAGTATTCAATTTTTAGTACAATTTAATACTAAAAGGATATGACCCCTTCTGGTACGAATTTCCATAAACCCAGCCTTATCACACGCCTACGCACCAAGACTGACTCTTGTGCAAAATTTCCAGATCCTACCATCAGCCGTTTCATATGGCCGTGGATTTTCGGTCAGTCAGTTAGTCAGTTATTTCACTACTCTTTTATATTTAAAGATTTTATTCTATACAAACTGATCTCGTTTCCATTGTGGCTGCTATTCCATTCAATAGCAGCTACAAATCAGCCCCGAATTCCGCTGTTGTGACAGATACCATTGGAGTATTGTGAGAGTATTTCTTTGATAAGGCAAAAAAGGACATATTGTACCACATATCCATTAAATTGAATACATGTGACTCGAAGGACAAATTCGTACAAAAAATAAACAAGAACTCAGTCAGTTAAAGACTGAGCGACCGACTGTTAGCTAAAACAAGCAGAGAGCTAAAAACCCCCAGCTAACTCTATTTGTTATTCAATGGGGTGACAGTCTATTCTTATTTTGACATGATGATACATTCAACTCGTGTATATTTGTTTTGTGTCCTTGTCATCGACGACAACGACGTAGCTGTATGATGTTGCTGGTCGTTGCGGTGGTGGTGGCGGCAGTGTTTGATAAGACCAAAATCTCTAGAAATGTTAAATGAAACAAACGAACTTAACGAGGAGGCAACGAGCTTTTCAGCTGTGCAAGAAAGACAAACATGTGTCTAACAACCTCAGTCTTTATTTGTCTTTTTTTCGTGTTCATGGATGTTAGCAGGGGTATTGTTCTAGTTGTTTGGCAGTTGCTGTTGTCATGTCCCCAAATGACAGTTGAACAGACGTAGTGACTTGTTAAATTGGTACATTGAAGAAATCATCATCATCACAAGGCAAAAGTTCTAAAGAGTTTTGGGGGTAGAGAGCAAAGGAGGTTTTGATTAAATGGATTGTCATACACTCATAGTAAGGATGATTTTATGTCCTAGAGGAGTATATAGATCTTTGGTTGTCATTAATTTGTCTTCGACGACATTTCTCCTTTTCTGATGAGATCATACAAATGTTCGCATAAATTTGGTCTGATAGACCCAATTAAGGCAGTCTTTATTCCCACAGCAGTAAAGCAAAGTTACCAGCACAAGCCTATCCTCCAGTTAAAATGCACAAAGTCGTAAATACTATCCAGGTAGTTTTGGATAGTAATGCTACGAATTCAAGATCAGAATCGAAAAAAATTTGAAATTATTATTTGACACTACTACCCTTAAGCTATTTTAATTTTTTTGCCACATTTTTTCACGGATTTGTCTAAAAATTGGTATTTGTGGGTCATAATGGTTTCCAGCTCCGGTGGCGAAACATTGCATGCATGGGTCCATGATTTGGTATAGCGCCCATATAATGATACCTCCCGATATTCGGTAATTTGATGATTTTTGCCACATTCTTTCACGGATTTGTCTGAAAATTGGTATTTGTTGGTCATAATGGGTTCCAGCTTCGGTGGCGAAACATTGCATGCATGGGTCCATGATTTGATATAGCCCCCATATAACGGTACATCCCAATATTCGGTATTTTTATGGTTTTTGCCACATTTTTTCACTGATTTGTCTAAAAATTGGTATTTGTGGTCATAATGGGTCCTAGTTTGTGTAGCGAAACATTGTAATTATAGGTCCACGTTTTGGTGTAGCCCCATATAACGGTACCTCCCGATATTCGGCATTTTAATGGTTTTTGCCACATTTCTTCTAATGTTTCTTTTACCCTAAGGTGGAGGGTATTAAAAGTTTGGCCCGGCCGAACTTAATGTTTTTTTACTTGTTAGATAACTCTTCTGGTGTTCTGGTTGCAAAAATAAATATTTTTTTTTTTGGGAACCATTATAATTTTGTCAATTTTTTTTATTTCGCCCATCTTAATATTCTATTCTGAGGAATCGACATTTCTCTGGTTTACTCATGTAAGCGATTTTCTTCGAATTTCGAGAATCTCAAAATTTCTATCAACCGTAGATCTAATGAGAAAACTGCTCCTGGTTTGAACCTTCAAGGGGTAAAATATTAGAATAATTAAAAATCCACTTTGCCCATGTTAATAGTTATTTCAAATACATTATATCTCACAGGTATATGGAACGTATGAGCTTAAGCTTGGGAAATCGTGTAGGTAGGTGATTTCGGAAATGGGTGCTAAGTGTTACAACTGTACTAAATGGTACAAAATTCGTGACAATTTGGATTTGCTTGAACGGATTTATTCGGAAATTTAAAATTTTTGTACTGAGGTTTCTGCTGGTGGTTAGGCATAAGATAAAGAGTTGAGTTTGGAAATGCATTCTGCAAGCGTACGAAAGGTACTAAATTGTACTAAATTTAAATTGCTTGCAATATGGAATTTTTCATTAAGATGACTGTTGTTGTGTAGGGTTGATATTTGGAGAATTCGATGCTCAGTTCCCGTCTTATGATCGTTTTGGTTATTCAAAATGTTGATACTTTGCGGGAGAGCTGGACCAATATCTACCATCTTCACCACAGACCTTGTATTGATAAAACTATTGGCGGATTTTAAAGGAATAGGATGCCCATTACATATTTAAGAATTTTATTCAAAATTTTGGCCCGTCGTGGGGGCAGGGGGTGGTACCAGAAGGAGTAAACCAATATATCCCATCTTTACACTAGATCTTTTGTTAACAAATATATCGGAATCTGAGAAATTTGAAGACAATTGGACTCTCATTTTAAATTTTATCAGGGTTATAATTATTCGAAATTTTGACATTGGGTTGGGAGTGGGTCATGGAGTGGACGAAAATTCTCCATTTTCGCACCTGACGTAGCGCTGGCAAAAATATTGGGATGTGAAAAGTTTGCACAAAATTGAATGATCCTTTTTCTTTCTATGAGGTAAATTATTATTATTATTTTTTTTTTTTTTTTTTTGAGGGTTTGACATTTTTTGGGTGTGTACCGAAGGAGTTGACCGATTTTGCTCATTCTGGAAGTCGATATTAGTTTGACAACAATGTTGCGATATACCAAATTTGGACGGACAGACAACTCTAGAACGACTCCAAATGTCCAGAAATGGATTTGGTCCAAATAGTCCTAGCGTTTAAAGCCGTTGTTTCGGTGTAAATATTGAATATAGGGAGGTACCGTTATAGGGGAGCTATATGAAAACGTGGACCTACATGGCCCATTTACGGCAGAATAAACATGTGTGCATTTTTAGCCTTCTATCTCAACTCAATGCATATGTGCATTTTTAGCCTTCTATCTCAATTCGTTCGGAAGATTAAAACTCCATACTATGGAGGGTATAAAAATATGGAAATATTTGCAATTTTTTTTTTGGGGAATTTGATGCAGTAAATTTTTGATATTTCATTCTTCTAAAATAAAGTTTTGTTTGATATTTGCACAAATTCACAAAAAATATGGCCTTAACCTTAAAATATGTTTTTATACCCTCTACCATTCTATGGAGGGTGTATTAACTTTGTCATTTAGTTTGACCAACATTTTTGTACGGAGGTCTACGTCTTCGTATAGCCCCTCCTAAAATGGTAGCTCTCGATATTCAGTATTTTCTTGATTTTAGCGGCATTATTCACAGGAATCGTTTTAAATTTAGAATTGGGAGATCTTAATGGTTACTTCAACCTATGGAAAAATTCGTATTCAGTCCACGTCTTCGCATAGCCCCTATATAACGTACCTCCAGATATTCGATATTGTCATGATTTTAGCGACATTGTTCACCGTAATTTTAACAAATTTCGTATTTAAAGTTCGTATGGGTACTACAGTCTATGACAAAAAATTTCGTTTGCAGGTCCACGTCTTCGTATAGTCCCTAAATAACGGTTTTAATTTAAGTGGTAATTTTCAATTTTTTTTTTTTTTTTTTTTTTTTTGAAAATTTTCAAGTTCCTTCCAAATGGTGGAGGGTATTAAAAGTTCGGACCTGTCGAACTTAACTATTTTTCAATTCTTATTATTTTTTTATTTATTTATTTATTTTTTTGGAATTTGTTACTTTTGTCCCATTTAAAAAAGTTATTATTTATTTTCGTTAAGAAAGAAAGCATTTCAAACTTCGAATAATATTTCAATACAATATATCCTACCTTCTCTCCACTAAATATTTGCTCCAAATTTCAATTTCTTTAAGCTGCCAGCAGTCCATTTAAATTCCACTATTTCATCCACCACTGTTGCTGTGTATCGTAAATTTTTCGTAGCACTTTGTTTATCTTAGCATTCAAACAACAATAGCAGCAGCAACAACAACCACAACGCAGCAAAGCAACCATGATGGCATTTCTCTTATTTGTTGTCTTTTGCTTTGTTTAAAGCCATTGTCTCTGTTGTCATGTAGTATTTTATAAATGACATTAGAATGAATGACTGATGTCCCTGTTGCATAAACAAGTGATGTTGCAGCTAGTACTTCTCTGCTCATCCTCTTCTTCTTATCTGTCTCTATGAGAGAGTGTGTGTGTGTGTGCCAGCATTGCCTTTCCCTTTAGGGTTTTTGTTTGGCTTTTTGTTCGACATTAATTTATTTACATTGTAAAATAACATTCATCTCGTTTATGTTCATTTCTAGTGTTTTTTTCTCTCTTCTCCTTCTACGCTGTACTTGATGTTTGTGAAATGAGTGGCCACAAAAAAAAAAGGAATCTAAAACGAGAGGGGGAGAGAAGGAAAATATTTCATTATAAGTTTAGTTATTTATCTATGTAATGTTTTAGTAAATTTGAGAAAGAAAAAAAAGCAAACAACACCGAACTAACAAAAAATTAAAATGAGCAAGAATCTCAAGAATGTTTTCATGATTTATTGTGGCATGTAATTTGTTAAGCAAATTTCCATAGAAATATGTATGTAAATATGTGCAACTTTAGTCAAATAGAGTGTGTGTGGTATAGAGAAGTTGGAAACATTGATTAAGAAATCTAGGACAAGGCTGGAGAGTTGGGGAATTTAAAAAAAAATATATTTGTATGTGTATAACAAAAGGAAGTTTTTTCAGAAATCGAAAATAAATATTATCGAAAATATTTCAGCCTCAGTATAGCCATAATTTCTGGATGAAATTCGTCTCAGCACATTTTGAGTCGATTAGGCCATGCCGTCAGTCCATCGGTCTGTCTGACTGGGCGGACTAGAGGAAGAGTTGTCCGATTCGGTCAAACTTTTGATCTACTCCATCTGATGAATCTTCCACAAAAAAATAACAAATTCCAAGGAAAGAAACCACATATAAAGCGTATCTTCCATACAAAAATGTCGAAATAAAAATCACAAATATATTTCAAGTAAAACTAAACTTCTTCTTGATAAAGTCATATGTTGGTCCATAATATTTTTATCACATTTAGGTTAGGAGAAGAAATGGAAAATATTTGCCAATTGCTTGTCTCAACTTTCCGAAATTTTGACAAAATTTTGAATACTTATAACTTTGGTAAAATATGAAATCAGTTTCCGATTTTCCTTAAACTATGAATTATTTTTAAATATGATACAACAACTGTGAAAATAGAAAATATCGGTCCACTCTTTCTGGTGTTGTTCATATAAACCGAAGGAAGTACCCGATATAGCCCAAAGCTGCCACATGTCACATATTTTAACCATGAATCGTCGTACAACTTGCAAATCATTTCTCTGTAAAAAAATATCGCGCGCTTCATGTGCTCAGTGACCAAGATAATGTTTGGCTTAATTGGTACGTAAAAAATTAAGCAGAATTGTCGATTTTGGAGTAAAGACCCGCCAGAAGCATTGCAAGAGCTACCAATTAGTATGGACATTATACCGCACTTGGTGGCCTCATTATACCGCACTTCTTAAAAGATGCTACAAATCGTAACGTAACTGTCAATGGTGAGAGCTACCTTGAGAAGCAGCCGTAAATGCAAGAGCTTGACTTGCACAACATGAGGTTTCAAAAATGAGGGTGCCGTACAGCACGTGCAACTATGGTCGTGGATGGAGGCGTGTTTGGTAAACATATTATTTGACGACCGGGACCGGTAAATTGACTGTCTAGATCTAGCAATTTAAAACCGTTAGACAATTTTTTTGTTGGGCTGTGTTAAAGCTCATGTCTAGATTGGCGATCTCGCTTCAATTGACACATTGCATGACAACATTGCAGCATTAATTCGTTATATGCCGGCCGAAATGTTGGAAAGTGTGAGCCGCAGTCTTGGTTAACATATACAGGGTGAGATAAAAAAAAAACTGCAACAAAGTCAAACGACATTATTTTTACATTTTTTTTTTTAATTTTATTGAATGAAAGCAAAATATGTCGGAAATAGCATCAGATTTTAGAATAATTTTAGATTTTTTCGAAATGGTCACCTTTGGCATTATTGATTATGAATTATGGCCTTCAAACGGCCTATGAAACCATCATACGCTGCCCGAAGGTTGCTCTGTGGTATTTTGGCACAGTCTCGGCGAAGCGCTTGCTTGAGGTGATCGACACTTGGGTATTTTTTAGTGCAAACGTTGCTTTACAAAATAATTCAGACGCAATAGTCCAACGGAGATTTTGGTGGTCATTGTACGCTGGAAATGAAGCGAGGAACCTCATTTTGTAACCATTCTTGGGTGGCGCGTGCTGAGTGCGATGGTGCTGAGTCCTCTTGGAATGTCCAAGGTCTGCGGCCAAAATGTTTGCGTGAACAAGGCTTAAATACACCCTCCAGAATATTTTCGCGATAATATTCGGCATCTATTCGGATGCCACGGTCGATTAATACAAGGGAAAGCGACCATCGGCTGCTATGGCGGCCCACACCATCACCATGGTCGGCGCTTGAATTCTAGTGGTCAACCGAAGGTGCACATTTTCAGCTGACCTCTTTGGCAAGTAAACACGATTTGGTTTGTTTACAAACTGCTGGACAACGTATGTTTTCTCATCGGAGAAAACCAAATTCGGCTGTTCACCACTTTCGGCCACGCGAAGCAAGTCTTCAGTTCTTTTGAGTCTATTTTCTTTCTGATGCAGTGTAAATTTTTACACTTTTTGGAATTTCAATGGCTTTACCCTGACCTCATTTTTCAATATTTGTCGAACGCAATATTGCGATATGTTCAGCTCACGAGCCATTCTTCGGCCACTGCGACACGGTTTTCGATCAAGTCGCTTCTATACTTTTCGAACCATTTCGGCTGATGTTGCTATTTTCTTCCGTCCACTTGCTTGACGTCCGGCTACACTGGTCACGGTAACGTGCGATGGCACGAGACACAAAACATTTATTCACGCTTGAATTTTTCAGGAATAACTATTTTCCTGGAAAATCCTTACCAAAATGCTTTCGTTTGTAAACAATATAATGAGGTTTCCCTGGAATAATTTTAACAGCTGTCGGACGAGTGGCTTAGAAATGACACCAGTGTGAAGTGAAGTTAGTTAGTTAGTTGCAGTTTTTTCATCTCATCCTGTGTATGCTTTACCCAATTTGTTGTTTGAGTCCCTCACATTCGTAATATGCATCCCACAAGAATTATGTTTGGTATCAGATATCAGATACAGCCCAGAAATACATCTGCCAAGTTTATCAAGATCTGTCAGATTTGGATATAGCTTCCATACATATCTTCAACCGATTTCAGTTTAATTGTGCACCAAATGGCTAATATCAGTCCAAAAGACCTGAATTTTGGCAGGACCTACCGAATTTAGTTTAGAAATAAGTACTTCAGAAAATACCTTTGCCAAATTTTATCGAGAACGGCTAAGATTTGGATATAACTCCCATATATACTTTCAACTAATTTCGGCTTAATTGTACACCAAATGGCCAATATCTGCCCAAATGTCCCGGGTTTTGGTACATCCGACCGAATTCAGTCTAGAAGCAAGTAGATCAAATTTGTAGAAAATCGATTCAGATATAGCTATAGCTCCTATATATATATATGTTTCATTGATTAAGTCCCTCACACTGGTAATATGCGTTCTACAACAATGATATTTGGTACCAGCTCTGAAATGACTTTGCCAAATTTTATCGAGAACTTAAATTGTATGTAGCGCTCGTATATATCCTTAATCCGCTTTTAGGTTTATTGTGCGAATAATGGCTAATATCAGCCCAAATGGAGTGAATTTTGGGACGTACGTTTCCATTTCGTGGAACTCGGCACCGATACATATCGAAGTGATATCATGCACTTTATAGCAATGTTATTTGGTATAAAAGATCAAATTTAGTGAAAGTCGATTCAGAATTGGATATGCCTTCTATATATTAGTTTTCGCTGAAACCAAACTATAACTGCTCTAAAGGCAAATATTGATTTACTTTAAATAAATTCTTTTGTTACAGGAGCTCCACTAAATATGCATATTGATGTAGAATATCATATAATAGGCACCGCGGGACTTTTGGCCTTTCATTACGGGTTTTGAACTCATTTATTGTCAATTGGTTGCCGTTTGTATTTTTTACTTGGAAATTATACAAATCAATGTCAGCTTTAAAGCTGAGCTCAAGAATATAAAACTTACGTTCTCAATTGTCTCCTAAATTATATATATATTTTTTTTTAATTTTTATCTTGGCTATATAAATTTTCCAATGCATATCAATTATCCAACGTACAAATATTTTGAAAAGTAATATTTAATAAGAAGTTTACCTGTCATTAAAAAATAAATTACACATTTGCATATGTGCATATGCTAATGTCCTGTCCTGTTGTTCTTGTCAACATTCTTAATTGATACTTCTGTATACGAGTCATGTCCTTAGTTTTAATAAAACTTACACGCAAACCTTAAACCTTTCAATAACAACAGAGGCAGCAACAACAGGGAGAACAAGAAAAGAAACATGATTTTGCCATTCATTAGACATTTATTAAAAGAAAATCTTGAATTTATATACAGTGAATTATCGATATAAAGCAATTTTTATATTCAGATTTGAGAACAGCCCGTTGGGAGTTTGCTCGAATATTTCTAAATGGGAAAATTGATTTTTTAACCCAGAAGGGTCAACAGTTCTTTACCCAATTTAAAGTATTAGTGTTGACACCTACACAGATGGGATCTTAAAAAATTGGCTACCATTAGACTTATGACGTACCCACTGTACACTGAGCTTTTAATGAATATTTGCAAAATTACATGTATACAAAATGTTAAACAAGGACATTGTTTTATTGCCGGAAGTTTAAGAAAATGTGTTTGCAAAAATTTCTTCTTAGACTTTGTATAGAGCCTATGATGAAAAAAAATGTATTTAATTGGGGTTATTTTGAAAATAAATATATTTTTAGTGTAATTATATTGTTGTTTTGTCTTCGTATAATTTAGGTTCCTAATTGAGTAATGGCCGACTATTATTTTATGTAAACGAAAATTAAAATTTTTATTCACACACCCACTTACAAACTAGATTTGTATTGACTTTCTTGTACAATCGAAGTCTTCATATTCATAGACATATGGCACATCTGAATTACACACAGAGAGTATAAACAGAAAAACATAAAATCTTATCATCAAAAAATAAATTTTGATATCTCTGCCAACAACAAAGTTTGGGTGACACACAGCATAAGACCAAGAAAACGCCAAAATAAACCAAGCGATATGAAGACTTATCATTTGTTGGCGATGAAGAAAACTTTCAGAAAAAGAGAACAAGAAGTAACAGTTTTAGAAATAATGACGACAACATCAAATCGCCGGGTGATTTGAAATGCAATGAAGCACTTTATGAAACTAATATATCTTTTGTAAAACGGCAGTAGGGGAGGGGGAAGGGTAAACTATAAGAAAACATCTCCGTTTACGAGGGATGTAACATAATTATAGAGAAATTTTAGGCATGCAATTAAAAGTGACAAATGGTATTGAGAATTCCGCACTAGGCTTTCGGACAAAAAGAGACACTTCTCTGGAACTTCTAAAACCCTTTTTCTTCTATCCATAGAAGAAACTTTAACGGTATTATGTCTATAGAGGATCCTTTAAGGGTCTTCTATCCATAGAGGACACTTAAAGGGTCTTCTATCCCTAGATGACCCTTAAAGGCTCTTCTATCCATAGAGAACCCTTAAAGGCTCTTCCATCCATAGAGGACCCTTAAAGGATCTTCTATCCATAGAGGACCCTTAAAGGGTCTTCTATCCATAGAGGACTCTTAAAGGGTCTTCTATCCATAGAGGACCCTTAAAGGCTCTTCTATCCATAGAGGATCCTTAAAGGCTCTTCTATCCATAGAGGACCCTTAAAGGCTCTTCTATCCATAGAGGACCCTTAAAGGCTCTTCTATCCATAGAGGACCCTCAAAGGGTCTTCTATCCATAGAGGACCCTTAAAGGGTCTTCTATCCATAGAACACCTTAAAGGGTCTTCTATCCATAGAGGACCCTTAAAGGGTCTTCTATCCATAGGGGACCCTTAAACGGTCTTCTATTCATAGGGTCGGTCTTCTATTAAAGGGTCTTCTATCCATAGGGGACCCTTAAACGGTCTTCTATTCATAAGGGACCCTTAATGGGTCTTCTACTCATAGAGGACCCTTAATGGGTCTTCTACTCATAGAGGACCCTTAAAGGGTCTTCTGTTCATAGAGGACCCTTAAACGGTCTTTTATTCATAGGGGACCCTTAAAGGATCTTCTATCCATAAAAGACCCTTAAAGCGTCTTCCATCCATAAAGGGACCTTAAAGCGTCTTCTATCCATAGAGGGTCTACCCTTTAAGGGTCTTCTATCCATAGAGGACCCTTATAGGGTCTTCTATCCATAGAGGACCCTTCAAGGACCTTCTAACCATAGAAGACCCTTTAAGGGTCTTCTATCCATAGAGGACCCTTTAAGGGCCTTCTATCCATAGAGGACCCTTATAGGGTCTTCTATCCATAGAGGACCCTTATAGGGTCTTCTATCCATAGAGGACCCTTTAAGGGTCTTCTATCCATTAAGGACTCTTTAAGGGGTTTCTATCAAAAGAGGACCCTTAAAGGGCTTTCTATCTACAGAAGACCCTTTAAGGGTTTCCTATTTATAGAGGACCCTTAAAGGGTCTTTTATCTATAGAAAACCCTTTAAGGGTTTTCTACCCATAGAGGACCCTTTAAGGGTCATCTATCTATAGAGGACCCTTTAAGAGTCTCTTATCTACAGAGGACAATTTAAGAGTCGTCTATTTATAGAGGACCCTTTAAGGGTCATCTATCTGTAGAGGACCCTTTAAGAGTCTCTTATCTACAGATGACCCTTTTAGGGTATTCCATCTATGGGTCCTCTATACACCCTTTAAGGGTCGTCTATCCATAAAGGACACTTAAGGGCCCTCTATAGATAGAAGGGACCTCTATAGGTCTTCTTTAATGCTGTTTTTCTATAAAGGACCCTTAAATAACTTTTATGCTGAATTTTCCCATTAGAAAACTCAAAACATTCCATTAAATTGTTCCCAACAAATTGTATATTTTCTCCTTTTCGCTTTACCCCTTACTGTTCTTAAAGATAGATCTGCTCCCTCCCTCCGCCATCTCCGCAGCATATAATCGCAGACCACAGACAGCATAAAATATTGTTTGACAAATGTCTTGCCGGCTGGTTGGTTTACAAATATTCCACTCCCTTAAGTTCTGCATTTAGTCTTCTTTAAATGGACCAAATGTTTGCCTTTTGGTTTCTCAAATACAACAAAATCTGTAAATGCTTATCTCGAAAGTTAGTAAAAAGGAAATGTTCTCAGCAAACTCGAACTGGCACATACACACAAAACAAGGAGACAAAATATGTACGAAAATGTAAAGATTTCTTAGTTTTGTAAGATTTATGGTTGCTGTCTGTGACACTGACTTTGGAAGTGTTTGGTTTTATTTTTTCTTCGTGCTCTTCTTCTTCTAGGGGTCACACCCTCAAAAACATCAACATCCATTTGGAACAGCAGTTCAAAGGAAGAAATAAAATATATATTTTATCTTTTGTGGTACTACGAGTCATAACAGGAAGAAGTGGAACAAAAATATAACAACAACAAAAACAACAAAATATGGGTTGTTTAACTTTGAAATCATAATCCTTCCCCTCTCTTGCTACGAATAAAAGATTTTATATTTGTTTGAAAGTGCTTGTTTTGGGTATGGCTGGCATGCTGTATTTTGCAAAAAATATATCTTTTCATGTTGTCCACGTTTAATATTTCAGGAAAATAGCTTAGAAGTTCTTATATCACAGGGACCGGTATTGTGTGCGTGTGTGTGTCTGGTTTCCTTTCCTCTCTGGACGAGAATCTTAAAATATTATTTTATTTGCTTTATTTTTGTTGGTTTTGATTTTCCTCTTAAAGCCTATAAGCTTTTCTATGGAACATAGTTGTAAATTTATGATATGATTTTTTATGATATGATATTCAAACAAGTGTGAATATAAACAAGTCGTAAAATATGTATAAAAAAGAAAAATTATAACATTAGATATTTGGAATAAATGTTTATTTCTGAAAAAAATGTTTATTTGACTTTGACATACTTTCTTTGTTTTATGTTAGTTTTTATCTCAAGTGGAGATAATATATTAGTTTCCTCTGATTCCAAATTAAACTATAGCTATGATACGTATTCAAAAAAACCAGTAAAGAAAGTCTTAAAGTCGGGCGGGGCCGACTTTATGATACCCTACACCACTTTGCTAATTTAGTAGAGCTGCGCATAACAATTAATAGTTTTTATGGGAGAATTCAATCATACACGCTATGATTATAATTATTATTTAAAGTTCAAAGGACTAAATTTGCCGAAGCATTTGTATCTTTTAAATTCGGAATTGTATTGCCCATTTGGTGCACAATTAATTTGAAATCGGATAAACACATATATGTGAGCTATATCCAAATCGGAACCGATCTCCATAAAATTTGGCAAAGATATTTCTGAGCTGTATTTGATATATTTCCCTGAATATCGTTGTTACGGAGTGCATATTACGGCTGTGGGTAACAAATATGGCAAATCGGATGAACAGTATACATGTGAGCTATAGCTATATCTGAACCGATTTTCACCAAATTTGACATACTAGCTTCTAGACTCAATTCAGTCGTAAGTGCCAAATTTCATCCAATTTGGGCAAATATTAGACGTTTGGTGCACAATAGAACGTAAATCGGACAAAGTTATATATGGGAGCTATATCCAAGTCTGAACCGATCTCGATAAAATTTAACAAATGTATTTCTGAGCTGCATTTGATATATTTCCCCAAATATTGTTGTTACGGAGTGCATATTACGGCTGCGGAGGACAATAATAACAAATCGGATGAACAATATATATGGGAGCTATAGCTATATCTGAACCGATTTCGATAAAATTTGGCATACTTATTTTCAGGCCTAATTTGGTTGTATGTGCAAAATTCCATACTATTCAGACATATATTAACCGTTTGGTGCACAATAAAAGTCAAATCGGACGAAGATATATATGGGAGCTATATCTAAATTTTGACCGATTATCTCCAATTTCAATAGGGCCAAACAAATGATTTGTGCAAAATTTCATCTGGATAGGGCAATAAATGCGAACTGTACTTTGTTTACAAGAATGGACAGACGGACGGACAGATGGACGGACGGACATGCATAAATCGACTCAGAATGTGATTCTATGCAGATCATCAAAAGGAACTATGGGTCTATCTTGTTTCCTTTTGCCTGTTACAAACAAATGCACAAAGACATAATACCCTGACCACCTTGTGGTGTAGGGTATAAAAAAGGTTCATAATTGGTATGATCTACTTCATATACATTCCCAATATAATAACATTTTTCGTTACGAATAGTTTGTACTTGAAATAAATTCTATGAGAATAACCACGATCCGAGGTCTTCAAGTCGTAATTTGTATACCCTTGAGGGTATATTAAGTCTGTCATTCCGTTTGTAATACCTCGAATTGTATATTTTAGAACCCACAATGTATATATATTCTTGATCAGCATATGATTCTATGTCGATGTTTAGCGATGTCCGTCCGTCTATCCGTCTGTTCCTCTGTCTGTCTGTGGAAATCACTCTAGCTTCCGAACGAAATAAAGAAGGTTAATAAAATTTACTTAAAGGTATATTATGTCTGCAGTCTTTTGGCATTGAAAATGGGCCATGTAGGTTCACGTTTTGAATCTACCTTTGGCAACATTATTCAACGGAATTGTTTCAAATTTAGTTTTTGGAGTTCGTAATGGACACTACAGCCTAAAACAGAAAATTGTTTGTGCAGGCCCACGTCTTCGTATAGCCCCTATTTTCGGTATTTTGGCGATTTAAGCGACATTATTCACCGGAATTGTTTCAAATTTGGTAGTTGGAATTCGTAATGGATACTGCAGCCTATGACAGAAAAGTGCAGGTCCAAGATTTGGTATAGCCCCCATATAATGGTATCTCCCTATATTCGGTATTTTGATGATTTTAGTTACATTATTTAAGGATTTTTTTTTTCAAGATTCGCATTTGAACATTGTAATGACTTTTGACAAAAGTTGCCTATGCAAGTCCACGTCGTTTTGTGAACCCTAATATAACGGCAACATTCGGTATTTTAACAGAATATTATTTATTTATTATTATTTTTTTTTTTTTTTGAAATTGCCAAATTCTTTCCAAATAATGGTGGGTATTCCAAATTCGGCCGGCCGAACTAATTGCGTTTTTACTTTTTATTTTTTTTTTTTAATATTTATTTATTGCCTCTGAAACTTTTTTAATAATCCTTAAAAATCCATTACAAGACTTTAAGTCATTAATAATTATTCCTCAAATAAATGTTCGATTGTAGAAAAAATTGTACAAGGTTGCCCATATTCGACGGACCCATCTGGCAACGCCATAACTTTTGACAGAGATGTCACATCGCTTAATGACATACCGCGTTTGAAGCGTCAGTCCAAGCAGATTTTTACCATGAACCAATACACGCCACGCAAGCGCTCTGAAATAGTTGAAATTTACATTCAACAGAAGAAGTCAATTGTGAAAACTCAACGTGCTTTTAAAACATTAAAAAATGTGAGAAGTGCGCCTTCTAAGAACACCATTAAGCGTTTATACGAAAAATTTTCGACTGGTAAGGATCTTTCTAATCCGAAGAGGCCATAGAAAAGTCGACCTAGGCGATCAGCCGAGAATATCGCAGCCGTACGAGCCAGTGTTGAGAGGTCCCCAAGGACATCCCAAAAACGCCGTCCTCAGCAGTTGGGCATGGCTTGGTCCACTTGACAACGGATTATTCGCATTGATTTGCATTTGTTCCCGTACAAAATTCAATTGACGCAAAGAATGTTGCCTGAGGACAAGCCTCGTCCATTGGAATGGGCCAAAGGGCCCAAAGGTCCGTCGAATATGGGCAACCCTGTAATTAGAATCCACAATTTTTGATTCCTGAAAAACTTATCCTATAAAAATCCACCTTTGATGGTCCTCGAATCCTTGTTAAAATTATACTATAAAAATACACATTTAATGGTCCCCGAATCTGAAAAAATGATATTTTAAAAAATCCAAATTTGATGATTTCCTTGAATCCTTGATAAAATAATTATTTAAAAATTTGCGTTTGATGGTCCTTTAATCCTTGAAAAAATACTCATTAAAGAAATCAACGTTTGATGGTCATTGAATTATTGAAATAAAATTTCTTGCATCATCCACTTTCGATGGTCCTTAAATCCTTGAAAAATTATGTTAAGCGTCTGATGGTCCTAGATAAAATATTCCCTATAAAACCACGTTTAATGGTCCTCTAATCCTTGAAAAAAATATCCTATAAAAATCCACGTTTGATGGTCATCGAAATCTAAGTTTTTTAGCCCTCGAATCTTTGAAAAAATAATCATTAAAAAATCCTTGAAACTAATAAGCATAAAAAGTTGGTCCTTGAATCCTTGAAAAATAATCATTAAACAATAAAGGTATGATGGTCCTTGAATCCTTGAAAAATCGTCATTATAAAAATTCACGTTTGACGGTCCTTGAATCCTTGAAAAATTATTTTTTATAAAAACAACGTTTGTTTATTAGTGGAGAACGATGGTAATGTTTACCAGGGGGCAAGGCAGGGAATACCTAGGTTTCTGAAAGAGCAACCAATCCTCATCAGTTCCCTTGTTTTTTGTCTGGGATATTATCCCCAGAATTTTTTTTAAAAATAACTTCTATGACAAAATTTTTTTTTTTTACCCAAGTGACGAGATCGTAAGCTCAATAGAAGAGGAACCGATGAATTAAATAAAACTAAAATTCTTTTGGAAAATCTTCTTAATCTTACAACTGCACTTATAAACATTTTCATCTTTCCCCACTTGTTATGCTTTCGTTTTACATGAACGAAGTAGCATAACCATGTAATCTGGTTATGTATGTTACAACAAAAACCATAGTATTTTTTTGTTGCAAAATTGTCAGGCTTAATCCCTTTATTGTTGTTTTTATAAAAGGGATTAAGCCTGACTATTATGCAACAACAAAATACTATGGTATCCCGAACAAATAAGCCAATACTGTTCTGGAAAAAGTAATCATTAAAAACAATAAGTTTGATGGTCCTCGAGAAAATAATCATTAAAAAAAATTCGCGCTCGATGGTCCTCGAGAAAATAATAATTAAAAAATTCACGTTTGATGGAAAAGATAATCCTCAAAAAAAAAATCCACTCTCGATGGTCCTCGAGAAAATAATCATAAAAAAAAATCCAACCCTCGATGGTCCTCGAGAAAATAATAATTAAAAAAAATACGTTTGTTGGAAAAATAATCATTAAAAAAAATTCACGCTCGATGGTTCTCGAGAAAATAATAATTAAAAAAAATCCACGCTCGATGGTCCTCGAGAAAATAATAATTAAAAAAATCACGTTTAATGGACTTTGAGTCCTTGAAAAAATAATTATTAAAAATACACGAATGATGGTCCTCGAACCCTCATTTAAAATATCCACTTTTAGTGGTTCTTTAATCCTTGAAATATCGATTTTACAATTTCCAATCCTCCCTATAATTTAGAGCTTAATTATGTTTTCAACAAATTAAGTTAACGGCAAGCAGAATATCATCTTGCTAAATTTACTCAATATAGGTCCACTAGTCCCAGTCCAGTGTGGTCCCACTTTTGGTATTGTTCCAATCAATTCTCCATTTTCCACTACAATTTTCTATAGAAATGATTTTTATTTTTACCGAAATATTTGAAACACTAATAGTAGTCAATGGGCCAAAAAGAAATCAGAGGTTGAGAAACTCCGATGTTTCGCATACGTTTTTGTACTTTCTTTTGACGACCTTTTTTAAGTGCCATCCATTTGAATGTTTTGATATATTCAGCTTAAAATTTTATAAACACACATTTTAGCTACATATATTTATATATACAAAAACCTATTTTGCTGTCACTATTTTATTACATTTTTCCATCATAATTTTCTTCCGTTTGTTCCCTATTTTTTATTTGGCATTTAATGTCTTCCTTCGTATTGTTTGGCATTTTCTATGTGAAGTTTATTTTTTTTCCAGTATCAGCATTTATGACTAAGATTAGATTTTCCATGCTCACCCTCAACCAGAATAACCTCATTTCACTATGATGGCCATGATGGTGTCATCTTTTTGCCACATTGTCAATGTCAGAATATATATATGGAGAGGAAAAATACCATATATATTGCTTGCCTAGTCATTTACATGTCAGTAGGTTGGCTGGTTGATTTGACTGTTTACCCAACCTCTCCACCATCAAATGTATGTATGTGACCATCGGAAATGGGGACGGGGGATTGTTTGGCTGTTTTTGTGCTTTTAGCTGTTCTTTGTGTTGAGCCATTTATTTGTGAAATATTTATAAGATGTGATAAAGGCTTATTTTACTGGAGGCTAAATGACAACGGTTTAGTGTACCCACTTAAGGCGTATAAAGCAATCAACCTTTTTCGGTTGAGTTACTAGTGAATATTGTATGGAATATCCTTTAATATTTAAGCAGTCCGCTTGTACCCGACGAATGTGATGGTGGAAATTTTAAAGTTTAAGACGAATTCGTATTGAAATTTAAATTTAAGATACTATTTTGGAAGTATTCAAATAAATATGGCAATTAGTTGATATAAGGTTTCTTGGAGTTTAATTTTCTATTTGTACTTTTCGAATTAATATTTTTACTATTTTTTTAAATTCCTTTTGAACGAAGCCACGAGTTTAGTTTTAGAATTGCAGCTCAAAGTTAAATTCAAAAATAATGTGACCTTATCCCCTACTTTCGCACTAAGAGAGACATACATGCTAAAAGACGTGAATGTGAGTATACTTTTTGGGCAGGCCAGTCAGTCTTTCAACAACAGCGTATAGGTAGCTCTTCAATAGTTCGGTAATAGCTCGTCGATAATTTATATACAGTTCACAGTTGGCTGATCAATAGCTCATCGGTAGATAGTCAATAGTTTACCGATAACTTGTCGATATTTAATAGATAGCTCGTCGATAGATATTAAATGGTGCGAAGATACTTTTGCTCTGGCTGACCAATCACGCTCAAGGAAAGATATTCGTAAAGTAACTAACAACTAGTCAATATTTGAGCGAAAGCTCGACGATAAATATTAAATTGGTCGCAGATAACCATAACTTATTATTTATATATCCACATTTTTATACCCTCATCCATGGTATGGAGGGTATATTAAATTTGCCATTCCGTTTGTAATACCTTGAAATATACCACAAAGTATATATATCCTTGATCAGCATAAAATTTTATTTCTATTTAATGTCCTTCCGTCTGCCCGTCTATTGAAATCACTCTAGATTCCGAACGAAATGAAGTAGATTGATAAAATAGTACTCAAATGTATATTATGTCTGCAGGTCTTTTGGTATTGAAAATGGGCCATGTAGGTCACGTTATGGCATAACCCCCATATAACGGTACCTCCCTATATTCGGTATTTTGATGATTTTAGCGACATTATTCAGCGGAATTGTTTCAAATTTGGTATTTGAAGTTCTTAACGAATGCTACAGTATATGACAAGAGATTGTCTGTGCAGGTCCACGTCTTCGAAAAGCTTGTGGAGGTTCACATTTTGGTATATCCCCATATAATAGTATCTCCCAATATTGATGATTTTAGCTACATTATTCGCCGATTTTTTCAATTTCCCATTTGAATATTGTAATGGCTTATGACAAAAGCTGCCTATGCAGGTCCACGTCGCCGTTTAGATCCTAATACGACGGTATTTTTAAAATTTTAACAGAATGTTTAACACATTTTATTTTAATTTTTGAAATTGCCAAATTCCTTCCAAATGGTGGAGGGTATTCAAAGTTCGTCCCGCCCGAACTTACAGCTTTTTTACTTTTTTGTATTCATTTATGCCTATCAAATACCTTAATAATTTTTAAAAAATTACTGGGCGATAGCTCATCGTCAATAGCTTCTGATCAATAGTTAATCGGTAGTTAATAGATAGATTATTAATATCCCTCCACTGCTGGGCCAAGCTCGCATTTCGTTTATAGCTAATCGGTAGCAAGTGAATAGGTTACCGATACCTTGCTTATCAATTGCTCATATACACATTTTTGATACTCTATCGTTAGCTCGTCGACAGTTCCTCCATAACTTACCGATAGCACTGTACTGCTCATAAGGCATAGACAAGGTTTCGGAGTCGAGCCATTTTTCAAGACTCTGAACACACAACACTATCAGAGATAGTTTGCCGACTGTTCTGCAATAACTTCTTGATATTGCCTCGAAGGTTTGCTAATCAGCTAATCGATGGCTTGTATATAGCTCGTTGGAGTTGGTAGCTGAATAGTCCATTGTAGCTTACCAATATGTCGACAACGCATCAATAGCCTATTGATATATTATGTTCTTAAAGCTTACCGACAGATTGTCGATTGCACATTGATTGCACGTTGAGAGTTCGTCGCGACTCCGATCACTCATCATTTTCATAGATAGTTTGTCAATTGTTCATTAATAGATTCTTGGTATTGCCTCGACCGTCAGTTGGTCAATAGCCAATCGATAGACCATTGGCAGCTTGTTAGCTTGCAGCTAGCTTATTCATAGCTCGTAGCTTCAGTGCATGTATAGCTCTCGTATAGCCCGTTGGAGTTAGTAACTAGCGGATAGTTCATTGTAGCTCACCAATATATCGACAGCGCATCGATGTCTCGAAGTAATATATCACCCATCGATATCTTAAAATAATACATCCATAGCTCATCAATGGTAAAAAGGTCATCATCTTTGATAGTTAACAGGTAGCTAGATGGAAATTCGTCAAAAAATCTTCACCATCATGTGGATGGCTCGTCGCTAGCCAATTTATAGCACATGGTCTTATAGCTGATCGATAGATCGTCGATAGCTTATCAATAGGCCACCCTTAGTTTTTTTGATAGCTTTTCGGTAACTCGTAGATAGCATGTCTGTATTAAATAGTTGAAATCGTTAGCTTTCATTAGGGGGGTAAACCTGTTGCTAGATAAAAAGTCTCCGAAATATCGTTGATAGCTCGCCAATATTTAATTGAAAGTTCGTATATATCTCGTTGATTGGGGGTTCGTAGATCATCAAGAGGTCTTCAATATCTACTTGATAGTTCGTCATTGGATCGTACATAGCTCGTCTATAGATTAGAGATAGCTAGTCGATAGTTTATCGATAGCTCATAAATATGTCAACGATAGTGTAATAATATGTTGCCGATAACTTGTCTGTAGCTTATGAGTAGATTACACTGACCGACAAAATTGAATTTTTTCAATAATTACATGAAAATACGGGATTTCTCCAAGTCTACGGTAACATCAATAGCTGTAACCCTTAGAGTAAAGTCTAATTTTCTAATAGGATTGCTCGTAACCACACCAAAGTAGAACAAAACCAGTAAAAAAGCTGTAAGTACGGCCAGGCCGAACTTTGAATGCCCTCCACAATTTGTAACGAATTTGGCAGTTCTTAAACATAATAAAATCCGTTAAAAATTCTGTTAACATCTTAAAAATACCGAATGTAGCAGTCTATAGAAGGACATGGCCCTGCATAGATAAATTTTGTCATAAGCCATTACAATATGCAATGGGAAAATACCGAAAATCGGGGGGTACCGTTTTATGGGGCTATACGAAGACGGACCTGCACAGACAATTTTCTGTCATAGGCTGTAGTATCTACTACGAACTTCAAATACCAAGTTTGAAACAATTCCAGTTAATAATGTCGCTAAAATCATCAAAATACCGAATATCGGGAGGTACCGTTATATGAGGGCTATACGAAGACGTGGACCTGTACAGACAATTTTCTGTCATAGGCTGTAATATTCATTACGAACTTTAAATACTAAATTTGAAACAATTCAAGTGAATAATGCCGCTGAAATCATTAAAATACCGAATATCGGGAGGTACCGTTTTATGGGGGCTATACCAAAACGTGGACCTACATGACCCGTTTTCAATACCAAAAATCCTGCAGACAGAATATACATTGGATTAAAATTTTACCAATTCACTTCATTTCGTTCGGAAGATTGATTTCCACATACGGACAGACGGACGGACATCGCTAAATCGACATAGAATTTTATGCTGCTCAAGAATATATATAATTTGTGAGGTCTAAAATGTATATTTCGAGGTGTTACAAACGGAATGACAAGCTTAGTATACCCTCCATACTATGGTAGAGGGTATAAACAGTTGAGAGTGAGATATTGAAATTGTGCAAATTAAAGCTCTGGTAAGAATTGAGCATCTTAAACAGGGTTGCGTATGATTTATGCAGTTTACATTCAGTAAAACGTATACGCAATGGAGGCAGAATCTGAATTAATCAAATATGGCATTTTGTTCCCTTACGAATAATTATCTACAACTTTTGTAATATTTTCTACTTTTTATTAGAAAACCGTCACCTTGCTTGAAAAAGTAATACAGCTTGTACCTAAATTAAATAAAACACAAACAAATATTCCATTCTCTCTTACTACTTGTATGCAAGGCATATTTGGCCTTGTAAAAAGTAGTAGCATGGTTGCATGAAAAATTCCTACCTTATTTTCACATTCACACTAGTTTTCCGCTCCTTTCGTTTCTGGATTAAGTAGTTCTCTCCAAGTAAGTTACACTTTTCGATGCACTAATTGTACTATCAAAAATATAATGGAACAAACCTAGTAAAAATTTGCAGTAATGATTAAATTTTAAAAATATTCAGCACTATTATCTCATAGCAAACCTCTCCTTTATAGCTCCAAATTGTTTCATTGTATTTTTTCAACTATTTTCCGTTTAAAACCAGTCAGTCTGAATTCATTGTAATTTAATTCGTTTACATGTTCATATTCATCTTCAACGTGTTATCCGAAATACACACATATGTTTTCATTTATTTTGTTGTTGTATTTTTATCCAAAGCTTTAATTACATTATTGTATTTGTTGGCATAACTCTTGTTTACTTTAGTTTCTTTTCACTTGTAATCGCTTGTAATATGTGTTTGCATATACTTGTATAATATTTTGTTGTATTTTTTTCTATCTCTCAACATCTGTGTTATTTTAATTTATACAATTTGTTTTCCCTCTGCTTCTTCTTGTTTTTCTGCCATGAATAACAACAGCACAAATAATGAAACAAAATGGAAACTCAAGTTTAACATCCGTTTTCCTCAGATTACTGTGTTCGTAGTAAAATAAAAGGAAGTTATTGCACATTGCATGTTTTCTTATTTTCAATATACGCACGTACGCATATGTTTCTTTTCTGTTTGTTGTTGTAGCAATTAATGTTTATTTCGTTAGAGAATTTAAAAATTTACAAAGAAAATAAAAAAAGTTTACAATAAAAAATTTACAAATACAAAGAAATTTGACAAAACCTTAATTAGATGCAATAAGTAACATGTAACATGAAAAGAAAATAATTGAATGGTAAGGAAAATTACACTAAATGCGATGACAAACATTTCAAAGCAGTACGTTCGGCCGGGCCGAACTATGAATACCCTCCATCATATGGAACGAATTTGGAAATTTTCGAAAAAATAATTTTCGCCAAAAATTATGTTAAAATCTTAAAAATACCGAATACGGCCGTTATATTAGGGTCTATACGAAGACGTGGACCTGCACAGGCAACTTCTGCCATAAGCCATTACAATGTTGAAATACGAAACTTGAAAAAATCCGTGAATAATGTAGCTAAAATCATCAAATAATATTAGGATGTACCATTATATGGAGGCTATACAAAGACGTGGGCCTGCATAAGTATTTTTTTTTTGTCATAGGCTATAATAGTAGTATAGGAACTCCTTGTGTGGATTTTCAGACAATTCCATTGGAAAATGTGGCTAAAATCATCAAAATGTCGAATATCGGGATGTACCGTTGTATGGAGGCTATACGATATCGTGTAGCTATATAAACAATTCTCTTTCAGAGGTAAAGTACTTAGAAGGAACTCCTTGTGTGGGTTTTCAGACAATTCCATTGGAAAATGTGGCTAAAATCATCAAAATGTCGAATATCGGGATGTACCGTTGTATGGAGGCTATACGATATCGTGTAGCTATATAAACAATTCTCTTTCAGAGGTAAAGTACTTAGAAGGAACTCCTTGTGTGGATTTTCAGACAATTCCATTGGAAAATGTGGCTAAAATCATTAAAATACCGAATTTTAACGATATATGGAGGCTATACGATACCAAACTTGACATAGTTGTTTCTAGACTCAATTTTGTCGTAAGTGCAACCAACTTCAAACTGCTGTAATTTCTAAGCCACTCGTCCGACAGCTGTTAAAATTATTTCAGTGACTGATTTTTATATTTTTTACAAGCGTTGAAAATCATTTTTGCCAGATTTTTTCAGGAAAAAAAATTATTCGTAATGGAATTCAAGCGTGATAGTGTGATTTCTTTATATTTGGCTGGAAAGCCATAAATGGCTATCGTTAGAGCACTCCAGCAATTAAATGTGAATAAATCTCTGGTGTCTCGTACCATCGCTCATTACCGTGATACTTGTAGCGTAGAGCGACGTCAAGAAAGTGGACGAAAGAAAACAGCAACATCAGCAGAAATGGTTAAAATGAAAATTAAAGAAGCGACATGATCGAAACCCGCGTCGCAGTGGCCAAAAATGGCTCGTGAGCTGAATATATTGCAATATTCCATTCGGCAAAAAAATTCCATTCCAAAAAGTGCAAGAACTTACACCGCAACAGAATGAAAATAGACTCAAAAGAGCTAAAGAGTGGCTTCGCTTGTCCGAAAGTGGTGAACTGCCGAATTTGGTTTTCTCCGATGAGAAAAAATTCGTTGTCCAGCAGTTTGTAAACAAACAAAATGATCGTGTTTGCTCGCCAAAGAGGTCAGTTGAAAATGTGCACCTTCGGTTGGCCACCAGAACTCCATCGCCGGCCATGGTTATGGGGTGATGGTCGCTCTCCGCTCGTATTAATCGACCATGGCATCAGAATAAATGCCGAATAGTATAACGAAACTAAACTTGGGCAAGCAAGCATTTTAGCTGTAGACCTTGAATATTCCAATAGGACTCAGCACCATTGCACTCAGCACGCGCCACCCAAGAATGGTTAAAAATGAGGTTCCTCGCTTCATTTCCGGCGCACAATGTCCATCAAAATCTCCGGATACCAATTCGTTGGACTATTGAGTCTGGAGAATTTTGGAAAACAAGGTTGGAACTAAAAAAATACCCAAGTGTCGGTCACCTCAAGCACGCACTTCACCGGGAATGGGACAAAATACCGCAGAGCAACATTCGGGCAGCGTGTGACGGTTTCATTGGCCATAATTCGTGCCAAAGGTGACCAATTCGAACAAATTTAAACTTATTCTTAAATTTGATGCCAGCTCCGACATTTTTTGTTTTTATTCAATAAAATTAAAAAAAAATAATTAAAAATTGTATGTCGATCGATCCAAATATTGCAGTAAATTCAATGCAAATCCGAACTCCAACTTATATCCTTCTAATAAAATTTTAAAATCTTACATGAAGTTTTAAATCCATACTCTGGCTCTATTTACACCACATATTTTCTTCCTAGGAAATTTATTTTGTTCTGCAGTAACATAAATAAACAACAACAATATGAGATTAAAGAAATAATTACAATTTTCATCCGTAAGTCTGTGAGTGTGTGCGTTAGAACACATTTCAGAAAGATCCTTGAAGTGTCTATTTGTTCTACTTCAAGAAATATAAACATATATATTTGTTACTTTCAACAACTATCTGCATGTGATTTTAGGGTTTCCTTTTATTGGAGATTTTGCGGATGGCTGGTTCTATTTATGCCCAATTTTAATAAAGTATTTGCAATACTTTCTGTTAAATTTAAGTTCTTCAATGGAATTCTCTATGGATTTCAGTGAGAATGTTTTCACTGAAGTCACACTGGTTCATTTAAAACGTGCCCAAATGTGCCGTGCAACTATATTGGAAACAAGCAAAAAAAAAAAAAAAAAAAAAAAAAAAAAAAAAACATTAGGTTCGGCCGGACCGAACTTTTAATACCCTCTATATATAGAATATGGAAGACGAAAAACAAGTAAAAAAGCAGCTAAGTTCGGCCAGCATTACGAAGAAAATTGAAAAATTTCAAAAAAAAAAAACGAAAACTACAACTTTAATGAAAACCGTTACATGGGGACTATACGAAGACGTAGACCTGCATACTAAATTTTTTGTCATAGGCTGTAGTCCCCATTACGAACATCAAATACGAAATTTGTTACAATAACGGTGAATAATGTCGCAAAAATCATGAGAATACGGATTATCGGGAGTACCGTCATATGGAGGCTATTCAAAGACGTGGACCTACATATAAAAAATGTTGTCATAGGTTGTAGTACCCATAACGAGCAAATACCAAATTTGAAACAATTCCGGTGAATAATTTCGCTAAAATCGTCAAAATACCGAATATCGGGAGATACCGTTATATGGGGGATATACGAAGACGTGGACCTGCATAGACAATTTTCTGTCTTATCCTATAATATCCATTTCGAACTTCAAATACCAAATTTGAAAGAATTCCGGTGAATAATGTCTCTAAAATCATCAAAATACCGACTATCGGGAGGTACCGTTATATGGGGGCTATACAAAGACGCGGACCTGCACACACAATTTTCTGTCTTAGTTTGTAATACCCATTAGGATCTTCCAGTATGAAATTTTAAACGATTCCGGTGAATAATGTCGCTATCACCAAAATACCGAATATCACCTCTCGAATATCATCCCGTTAGATAAGGGCTATACGAAGGCGGAGACTTGTACGGACAATTTTCTGTCTTAGTTTGTAGTACCTATTCGGATCTTCCAATACGAAATTTGAAACGATTCTGGTGAATAATGGCCCATTACGAACTTATGGCCCATTTACGAATTTAACCTGCCTACTGGTAAACTATGCATGTATGCAAACTTGTAGCCTTTTATCTCAATTCGTTCGAAAGATAGTGTGATTACAACAGACAGACAGACGGACCTCGCTAGATCGTCTTAGAATTTTACGCTGATCAAGAATATATAATTTTTGTAGGGTCTATTATGAATATTTCGAGGATTTACAAACGGAATGACAAAGTTAATATACCCTCCATGGAATGGTGGAGGGTATAACAGGGGAACTGATGAGGATTGGTGGCTCTTTCCGAAACCTACGTATTCCCTGCCTTACCCTCTGGTAAATATTACCATCGTTCTCTACTAATGTTGTTTTCATAAAAACAACAATAATGGGAATAATGGGATTATTGCAACAACAAAATACTGTTCTATAAATTTATTTTAATGCCAAATTTGAAATTTGGTAAATGTGACTAGAATTATCAAAATACCGAGTATCGGTGGGTATTGTTATGTGTGCGCCATAGTAAAACGTGAACCTGAAATTTCAATGTTCTGCCGCCGAAGCAAGTACCCATTATTAACTACAAATATCAATTTTTAGAAAAATCCGTGGAAAAAAGTGACAAAAATCACGGACGGACATCGTTAAATCGACTTATCGTTAAATCAGATTCCAAATTCACATCAGCAACTTTATACGTCCGGCCTTTTTAAACGGAAGTCTTCTTTAAGTTTATGGCATAGAAATTAAATCTTTAACGGCAACACTGGTGGCATGCCTTCATACGGTTGCCTTCAACAAAAACTAAAACTAACGACTGGTGTCCGCCTGTAACAGAAAGATCGAGAGAATGTTACAGCCACAACTTTAAAAGTAAACTTTAGCAGTTTTCTTTTTTTTTTTTTTTGCGTAGCATGTTTGTTATTGTAACTGAAGAGAAAACTTGTAATGCAAATTTCTCGAGGCAACTATAAGTGCTGCTACTGCAAGGACATGCCACATGCAAGATGATGGTGTGCCTAGTACTTTGGCAACTTGAAAAGTTGTTGCTTTAACTGGGTTTGTCCGATTCCAGTTTATGGGCAAAGTTAACAACAAACTGGCATCAAATGCAAACATATGCCAGAAGTGTTGTTGCAAATATTACACTTCAATTGTTGAACACAAATACACACACATGCATTCGCATATAGCCACACACATGCATGTCTCTTGTCCACCATAAGAATTGTGTGCACACGCACATTTTCATTTACATATTCATATAAACACATCTATGGCAACGATGCACTCACTTGGCTCTCTTTCCTCCGCACCCGCACACATCGCCGAGAACACTTTTCACAACAACGCCCAAGACATGTTCTGAAGCTTATGTGGCATTTTGTCTAAACACAACAATCTGGACTCGTCATACACGAATGACTGTATTTCCTTTTCCGGTTTCTTTGTTTACTCACCCACAATTGTCTGAAAGTTTATTCTCTCTCTCTCTCGCCCCTCTTCTTCTCTGTCACTCTCTCCATCGTTAGCTGTTTGTTTGTACTGTTACAGTTTTCATGTTTTTGTTTGACACTTGTCCTATTTTCTTACTTCCATTAATTCAAATATAAATACATTTACAAGTTCTTGAAATGTTTGTCTTGGTGTGTGTATGAATGTGAATTTTCAACAATTGTTGCTGGAATTTTTAAATATTTTCGAAATTCTTGGGAAATTCAATTATGATGAAGAATAAATTTAAACAAAAGAGTTACTGTATTTAATTTTATGTCAATGTACTTTTAAAGAAATTTGAAAGTATGACCAGTATAAACAGAAATAGATAAAACGAAAAAAAAGCCAAATTTATCCGAATCCGGCTGGTTAATCCTAATATTTTTAACTGCCCCATATGATATTGAAATATTGATGATATCGCTCCATTTCCTCCCTATAATAGGTACAAATTTTGAATAAACGTAACTCTTATCAAAATTTGAAGTGAATCAATATTTCGGTCAACACCAAGTATTGACCAAAAATAGGTAATATGAGCCAATTTTTTTTACTCATTCCCTACTAAAATTTAAAATATTAACAAGTAAAAAAGCAGTAAATTCGGCCGAGCCGAACTTTGAACACCCTCCACCATTTGGAACGAATTAGAAAACTTGCTATGGGGGCTATACGATATCGTCGACCTATTTAGATAATTCTCTTCCAAGGGAAAAAGTACCCACAAGGAACTCCTTGTGTGGATTATCAGACAATTCTGTTCAAAAATGTGGCTAAAATCATCAAAATACCGAATATCGGGGGTTACCGTTATATGGGAGCTATACGATATCGTGGACCTTTTTAGATAATTCTCTTACAAGGGATAAAGTACCCACAAGGACAAATCTATGTGTGGATTACCAGACAATTCCGTTGAAAAATGTGGCTAAAATAATCGAAATACCAAATGTCGGGGGTACCGCTATATGGGCGATATACGATTTCATGGACTTATATAATTCTCTTTCAGGGGGTGAAATACTCAACTCCTTGTGTGGATTATCAGACAATTTCGTTGAAAAATTTGGCTAAAATCATTAAAACCGTTATATGGGGGGTATATGATATCGTCGACCTATATAGATAATTCTCTTCCGAGGTATAAAGTACCCACAAGGAACTCCTTGTGTGGATTTTCCGACAATTCCGTTGAAACAGCATCAAATTTTAGAATAAGTTCAGATTTGTTCGAATTGGTCACCTTTGGCTCGAATTATGGCCTTCAAACGGCCAATGAAACCGTCACTCGCTGCCTGAATGTTGCTCTGCGGTATTTTGGCCCATTCCCGGCGAAGCGCTTGCTTAAGGTGATCGACACTTTGGTATTTTTTAGTGCCGACCTTGCTTTCCAAACTACTCCAGTCACAATAGTCCAACGGATTGGTATCCGGAGATTTTGGTGGCAATTGTGCGCTGGAAATGAAGCGAGGAACTTCATTGTGCAAAAATTCTTGGGTAGCGCCTGCTGTGTGCGATGGTGCTGAGTCCTGTTGGAATGTCCAAGGTCTGCGGCCAAAATGTTTGCGCGCACAAGGCTTTAATACACCCTTCAGAATATTTTCGCGATAATATTCGGCATTTATTCTGATGCCACGGTCGATTAATACGAGCGGCTATTATGGCGAACCATACCATCACCATGGCCGGCGCTTGAGTTCTGGTGGCCAACCGAAGTTGCACATTTTCAGCTGACCTCGATCATTTTGCTTGTTTACAAACTGCTGGACAATGAATATTTTCTCATCGTAGAAAACAAAATTCGGCATTTCACCACTTTCGGCCAAGCGAAGCTCATTTTTCAATATTTGTCGAATGGAATATTGCGATATGTTCAGCTCACGAGCCATTTTTCGGTCACTGTGACGCAGGTTTCGATCAAGTCGCTTTTTTACTTTTCGAACCATTTCTGCTGATGTTGCTGTTTTCTTTTGTCCACTTCCTTGACGTCGGGCCATGCTACAAGTATCACGGTAACGAGCGATGTTACGAAACACAAAATATTTATTTACATTTAAATGCTGGAGTGCTCTAACGATAGCCACTTGTGGTTTTCCAGCCAAATATAAAGACATCACACTATCACGCTTAAATTCCATAACGAATAACTTTTTTTCTGGAAAATTCTCACCAAAATGTACAATAGCAATATAATGTTCTGTAAACAATATAATGATCTGTCACTGGAATAATTTTAACGGATGTTGGACGAGTGGCTTAGAAATGACAGCAGTCTGAAGTTGGTTGCAGTTTTTTCATCTCATCCTGTATCTCACTTCTTTCCCCCTGTTACAAACAAATACCGAAAGACCACTTACCACTATGTGGTGTAGGGTATAAATATGCACAACCCCAAATAATTATATTTTTGATTGAAATTAATTTAATTTATAGAAGAAGTTAATTACATTTATTATGTAAAATAAGCTTACCATTTTCGTGTTTCATCTGAAAATAGAGATAACAATTTAGATTAGAATAGAAGTTGTTTGGGTAGAAAATTATGAATATATATAAATATCAAAAATAAGTAATTCGAAAAATAAATAATAATATTTCTCTTAAACTTTTAAACACGAAATAAAAATTTTGATTTTTACTTAAAAAATTGACCTCAAAATCGACTTTACTTATTACTTTCTTTTCCTAATTCTCGGCTCAATTTCCATTTGAAGCTGTCTTTAAATATACATAAATATGCAGCTTTTATGAAAACTTAGGTTATTTAAAGTTCATTTTCTTTAATGATGTGAAAAATTGTAAATTTTACTCTTACACACATGTCGCCCTGGCCATATCTCAAATTCTCTTTTATTCAACTGAACAAAATTGAATTTCAATACAATTTTCCGAAAAATATATTCTGGAATAAATACCATTGCCATTTTGATATATAAATATATGTGTGTGTGAATAAAATTCCAGACTTAAATACACATGTACAGGCATATGTAAAATAAGCTTGCATGGCTTATAGATGTCATTGTGGTTGACAAAAAACAAATTTATCCAATCAAAAGTAAAGATTAATATGTCAGCTGGAAAATGAATGGATGTACATTGTGTTGGTGGATGTTGTGACAGGTTGGAACGAGGGCACACATGCAATTCACAGAATCAGTAAACAATTTGGAAAAGAGGCAAGACAGTGTTGTGATGAAAAATACAAAAACCGAAAAACAATAGATAGATCTGTTTAAAGGCATATTGAACAAAAGATGATCAAATAGGAACACATGAACATGAAAAAACAAGTAAAAAAACATTAAGTTCGGCCGGGCCAAACTTTTAATACCCTCCACCTTAGGGTAAAAGAAACATTAAAAGAAATGTGGCAAAAACCATTAAAATGCCGATTATGGGGAGGTACCGTTATATGGGGGCTATACCAAAACGTGGACCTATAATTACAATGTTTCGCCACCGGAGCTGGAACCCATTATGACCCACAAATACCAACTTTTAGACAAATCAGTGAAAAAATGTGGCAAAAACCATCAAAATACCGAATATCGGGAGGTACCTTTATATGGGGGCTATATCAAATCATGGACCCATGCATGCAATGTTTCGCCACCGAAGCTGGAACCAATTATGACCAACAAATACCAATTTTCGAACAAATCCCTGAAAAAATGTGGCAAAAATCATCAAATTACCGAATATCGGGAGGTACCGTTATATGGGGGCTATACCAAAACGTGGACCTATAATTACAATGTTTCGCCACCGGGGCTGGAACCCATTATGACCAACAAATACCGATTTTCAGACAAATCCGTGAAAAAATGTGGTAAAAAAACTAAAATACTAAATATCGGGAGGTACCTTTATATGGGGCTATACCACAACGTGGACCTATACATGCAATGTTTTGCCACACGCTCAGGGACCCGCTATGACCTACAAATACCAATTTTAAGACAAATCCGTGAAAAAATGTGGCATAAATCATCAAAATACCGAATATTGGGAGGTACCGTTATATGGGGACTATACCAGAACGTGGACCGATATATCTCATTTTCAATACCAACCATCCTAGACACAATGCAAATAGCTCTGCTAAATTTTGGAGCTCTACGTCAAATAATGTGGGCTGTATCGTGATTTCAACAGACAGACGGACAGACAGACAGACAGACAGACGGACATCGTTAAATCGACTTAGAATTTTATGCTGATTATGAATATATATACTTTATGGGGTCTAAAACGAATATTTAGGGATGTTACAAACGGAATGACAAAGTTAATATACCCTCCTTTCCAAGGTGGAGGGTATAACTAGGAGGTAATATGATGGTCTGTTTATAAGGTAAAGTTTGTTCTGATTTTTTTCGAAACTCGAATAAAATAAATATTTTTGAAGCTAAAAAAAATATATTTTGGAATCTCCAAAAAAATCTCTATTTTTGAGCATATGTCAGAATTTCCTTCGAAAAATAAATGAATAAAATTCGTAAAAAAATCTGTTAAAATCTTAAAAGTACCGAATTTAGCCGTATATTAATTAGGGTCTATAAGACGACGTAGACCTGCATAAACAACGTTTGTCACAAGCTATTACAATATTCAAATGCGAAACTTGAAAAAATATATTTATACTGTAGCTAAAATCATCAAAATACCGAATATAGGGAGGTAACATGGGGGATATAAAACGTGGACCTGCACACAAAATTTTCTGTCATAGGCTGTAGTATCCATTACGAACTTCAAATGCGAAATTTCCCGCAAATAATGTCGCTAAAATCACCAAAATACCGAATATAGGCGGTACCGTTATATGGGGGCTATACGATGACGTGGACCTGCATTGACAATCTCTTGTCATAGGTTGTAGTATCCATTACGAACTTAAAATACCAAATTTGAAATAGTTTCGGTAAATAATGTCGCTAAAATCATCAAAATACCGCATATCGGGAGGTACCGTTATATGGGGGCTACACGAAGACGTAGACCAACATGGTCCATTTTCTGTCTTATGCTGTAGTATCCATTACGAACTTGAAATAATAAATTAGAAACAATTCCGGTAAATAATGTCGCTAAAATCATCAAAATACCGCATATCAGGAGGTACTATTATGTGGGGGGCTATACGAAGACGTGGACCTACATGGCCCATATTCAATACCAAAAGCCATGCAGACATTATACACATTTGAGAAAATTTTTATCAACTTACTTCATTTCGTTCGGAAGATAGAGTGATTTTCACAGACGGACGGACATTGCTAAATCGACATAGAATTTTATGCTGATCAAGAATATATATACTTTGCATGCATATTTCGAGGTGTTACAAACGGAATGACAAACTTAATATACCCTCCATACTATGGTGGAGGGTATAGTAAACAAACTTTGTGTTATGTTTTATTTAAAAACAAGTAAAAAAACATAAAGTTCGGCCGGACCAAACTTTTAATATCCTCCACCTTAAACCACCACCTCCACCATTAAAATGCCGAATATCGGGAGGTACCGTAATATGGGGGCTATACCAAATCGTGGACCTACACATGCAATGTTTCGCCAAAGGAGCTAGAACCCATTATGACCTACAAATACAAATCCGTGAAAAAATGTGGCAAAAATCATAAAATTACCGAATATCCGGAGGTACCGTTATATGGGGGATATAAGAAAACGTGGACCTATAATTACAATGACACGAACTGAGACCCATTATGATCTACAACCAATTTTTAGACATATCCGTGAAGAAATGTGTCAAAAAATACCGAATATTTGGAGGTACCTTTATATGTGGGCTATACCAAATCGTGGACCTTTACATGCAATGTTTTGCCACATGCACAGGGACTCGTCATGACCTACAAATACCAATTTTCAGACAAATCCGTGAAAAAATGTGGCATAAATTATCAAAATACCCAATATCGGGAGTTACCGTTATATGAGGACTATACCAGAACTTGGACCGATATATCTCATTTTCAATACCAACCATCCAAGACACAATAAAAATTGCTCTGCTAAATTTTGGCGCTCCACGTCAAATAATGTGGGCTGTATCGTGACTTCAACAGACAGACAGACAGATGGACATTGTTAAATCGACTTAGAATTTTATGCTGAATATGAATATATATACTTTATGGGGTCTACGACGAATATTTAAGGATTTTACAAACGGAATGAGAAAGTTAATATACCCTCCTTTCCGAGGTGGAGGATATAAAAAAAACACATGTGTTATTTAAAACATGTGGTGGAACTTTATGTACAAATAGGAGGCTTACTATACCATCTCCAAATTTTAAGAACTTTCGATCCTTCTATTTGCTTTATCTTCGATAACTACCGAAAAAAATATTTTATACCATACCACTGTGGTTGCAACCAACAGAACCGACATATGTATTTCACTTGCAACTCGTGCCTGACTTTGAAATGCAACATGAAATCAATGATCATTCACTGGACAATATGTCATTAGTAGTTGTTGAACATACCTCAAGTGCAAATAACAAGTCTTTTGTATGACACGTGACCCATGCATGTATGTGTGTGTGTGCGTGTGCACATTTATGGTCTACCATCATCCAACCAATGGACAGACCATCTGCATGCCAATGCATGCAGACAAACAATTTGTAATTACATTAAGAGATTTATTAAAAACCACAATACAATTTTATGAGGAAGTCGTGATAAAAGGTTTTGGTTTTTTTTTCTGAATAAATAAACGAAATTACGTCCTTACTCATATCAAACCTTAGCACTAGCAAGTTGAATCTAGTTTTGGAGAAAGATATGAAGTTGGAAAATGTTTAAAATTTAATCATATTAACCGGAATTCAAGAAGACCAAGGACAACAATTGCAAGTTCGAAGTTCGATTCGTTTAATTCAATTCAACAGGATTAAATTGTATTACTTGAAATATATGTATACAGGGTTGCGCATATTCGACGGACCCATCTGGCTACGCCATAACTTTTGACAGAGATATCACATCGCTTAATGACATACCGCGTTTGACGAAAAATTTTCGACTGGTAAGGCTCTTTCTAATCCGAAGAGGCCATATAAAAGTCGACCAATGAGATCGGCCGAGAATATCGCTTCCGTACGAGCCAGTGTTGACAGGTCTCCAAGAACAGTTGGGCATGGCTCGGTCCACTTTACAACGAATTATTCGCATTGATTTGCATTTGTTCCCGTACAAAATTCAATTGACGCAAAGAATGTTGCCTGCGGACAAGCCTCGTCGATTGGGATGGGCCCAAAAACAAACATGGGTCCGTCGAATATGGGCAACCCTGTACGTATGCAAAATTTAACCGGTTGTTAAGGGTGTACCTACCGGTGGAAGTTGGCCGATATGTCACATCTACAAAATAGACCTGTATTTGTAAAATATTGGGAAGAGCAAAGGTTGAAGAAAATCGCGGAAACATTTCGACATTTAGATAAAATTTCTTCAACTTTTAGACCCTTTGTGGTCTGACAAACGAACAAATCTAGCTAAACATATAATTTTTTTTATCAAAATGTGGGCTCTGTTAAGAAATTTCATCGCGTTCATTCAGTGACGAAGCTAAATTTTCGATTTTGGAGTGAAGATCAGCATTGCAACAGCTATCAATGTATCCCGAAAAAGTCAAATTTAGGTGCGGTTTATAGGCTGGTGGTGACGTCATTGAACCGAATATCTTCAAAGCTGTTGCAAATCGTAACACCTAAATGTGAATGGTGAGGGATACCGTGAGATGATATCGAATTTTTTGTGCCAATTATTCAAGAGAACAACTTGCATGACCTGTGGTTTCACAGCCATTGAATCAGTGAACATTTCATTTCACGTTCAAGACCAGCCTTTTGACTATTTATTTTCGCTTCAATTGACGCATTAAATTACATGGATCGTACAATCAATTCAAATAAAGATTTCATGCATTTTTCTGAATTTTATGCGTAAAATTTTCCTATCTCTATATCGATAAAAGAGGAAAATGTTTGTACGTTTGTTTGTTTGTAATTTATGGACTCGAAAACCGCTGAACAGATTTTCCTTAAAAATTTCCAAGTATACTACAACATCGCCTGAAAGTAACATAGACTATATAAATTTTTTAAATTCCACTTGGAACTGGGAATATGGGAATCGGTTCAAATTTGGATATAGCTCTCAAATATATTTTCGCCCGAGTTCATGTATTTGATGTGTTAAATACGCTGTATACGCCACATTTCAAGGAAATTTGGAATGTGTGATGGAATTGGATAAACAAAATTGTTTGCCCAATTATATTGAAATCGGTACAGAGTTGGATATAGCTCCCATATATATTTTCGACCGATTTCGTTGTTTTGATGCCCCAAACACGATATGTATGTTTGATTTCAATGAAATTTGAAATGTGTGACGGGATTTGATCAGAAAATAAATTTGTCAAATAATATTGAAATCGGTTCAGATTTGGATATAGCTCCCATATATAATTTCGGCCGATTTCAAGCATTTGATACAATAATAAATTTTATTTAATTAATTAGAAATCGTTTAAAATTTAGATCCCAAATATATTCTCTGCCGATTTCACATATTTTATGCACAAAATACGGTATATACCTTCAATTTAAATGAAATATGGAAGGTGTGACGCAATTTGGTGTAAATGTAAATTTTGTCAAATTATATCGAAATCGTTTCAGATTGGGTATGATTTTATTAAGAAGCATTGACCCATAACGCCTTTGTAATGGTATAAGGCTAATAGTAAACAATTTAAAAAGCAGTAAAATCGGCCGGGCCGAATTTTGAATGCCCTCCACCATTTGGAACGAATTAAGCAATAATCAAAAAATAAATAAATAAATAAATAAATAAAAAATAAATAATTAAAAAATGGATTAAAATCTTAAAAATACCGAATCTAGCCGTTATATTGGGGTCTATACGACGACGTACACCTGCATCATCATAATCATGAGGTATTACCTAAACGTGGACCTGCACAGACCATTTTCTGTCAGAGACTGTAGTATGCATTACGAACTTCAAATACCAAATTTGAAACAATTCCGGTGAATAATGTCGCTAAAATCATCAAAATATCGAATATCGGGAGGTGTCGCTATATGGGGGCTGTACGAAGAACTGGACTTGCACAGACCATTTTCTGTCATAGGCCGTAGTATGCATTACGAATTTCAAATACCAAATTTGAAACAATTCCTGTCAATAATGTCGTAAAATCATCAAAGTACCGAATATCGGGAGATACCGTTATATGGGGCTGCACCAAAGCGTTAACCTACATGGTCCATTTTCAATACCAATAGTCAGACATAATATACATTTGAGTAAAATTTTTCCCATTTACTTTATTTCGTTCGGAAGCTAGAGTGATTTCTCCAGACTGAGTATATGCGGGCCAACTGTAGCATGTTCCTGCTTTTCTCATGGTCAGCTGTTCCTGGCATGTTCACGCGTTGGAAGACAGAGCTATTTGTTTATTTAGACATTAAAGTATTACAATAATTAGGTTTTTTAAATTTTTGAGTTTCTTTTATTTATTTTTTTAACCAACAAATATTCATATATCAAATTTTGAATGCATATAAAAGCGAAAGGAGTAGCGAAGCGCGCCGGATTCAGCTAGTATATATATAATCTCCATGCATGTATTCAACAACATTATTGATTCAACATTGTAGAGATCGGAGCAAAATTTATCAAATCCAGATTCTCTCTGAAGGTCTCAAACTGAAAACGAGGTTCTCAGAGAGAGTTACAACTATAATATTTCCAGTATGTATCACCGTGAGCTAACCAACAATAACCATCGTCCTTTGGCATCTACACCCAATGGTCTCCCTAGTGGACACTTGCTTGGGTGATTTCTGTGCTGCCAAACAGCGTTCTTGATTATTTGTCTAACCTCGTTTTTAGTTTAAGTCTAACCTATACATGTACCATCCTCTGATAGAATAGTATCCACACATGTCGTTTTCGCACATCCCCTGTATTATTGTACCTCTCAATATTTCTTATTTTGATGATTTGTGTTACAAATTTTTTAACGAAATTCTTTGATAATTGCATTTTTACTCAATAATATTACTGATGAACTAATTTCCTTTACAATTAAATCAATTCATTATTAATTTATAAATTTCCTAATAACTTCCCGTTATCAAACAATAAAAAGAAAAATAAAAGCTTGTTTTAATACAATTCATTCATGACCGATTATTAACCGCTGTTCCAACACTCACTTAACTGAAGCACTCCATAAAGTAGTGTTGAATATAGATTGCAATTAAATAAATATTTATGAACTCTTCACAACAATATTGAATAATATTGTTTTTATTGTGGTATGACACCTATATTCGCACTCTTGGTTGATGTGGATGAACTAAAGGTGAAAATGTGCAAAGTGATAATAAAATTTATGTGGCAATAAAAACGAAAGTAGAGGAGAAGTGTCAGGCAGATACATTAAATACCCAACAATTAGGTTTTTTGAAATTAGAAAAGAGATTGTCAATAAACCCCTGATATAGCCTAACGCACTCTGATTCAGAATTGTGGATTAATAGAGAAAATGTTCAATGAACCCTACCCTATGGTACTGGTTATTATGTTTTCCTTCATTTGTTTGTATTGGACAAACGGAATGAGAAATTTGGAATGAGAGTCACTGATGGAGTACAGGGGAGTTTTTGGAAATTCGAACTTTAAGTTTACGAAATGTTCTAAAAATTAACTAAACTTCTTAAATGGTACCATTTGGTACTATGTAAACAGATAGAGCTAAGCACTTGATATTTTGGTATGAGAATCAAGGTTAGGAAATGTGCACTAATTGTGCGAACTGTACTATATGGTACTGAATTTGGAAGTATTGGGTGAACGGATGAAGCTCGAATTTTTAAATATTGAGTTCCCTGATGGTAGTAGGTTTTTGATAAAGAGATTTTTGTATATGTGTACTACAAGTGCACAAATTTTGGATGAAATCTGAAATTTGTTATTAGGGTGTTGATGTGTAACCTGGACATATGGAGGTGGTTTCGGAGAGATTTGGCTATGGTTTGGAAATGCGTCCATATTTCTACAAAAAGTACTGAATGGTACAAAATTTGGTATTGGTAAAAGGAAATGCGTCCTATATTTCTACAAAAAGTACTGAATGGTACAAAATTTGGTATTGGTAAAAGGATAGGGCTGGAAACGTCAAATTGGTCTCTGTTGTTATCTGGAATTGATATATGGAGGTGATTTCGGAAATGTGTAGCTGAAGGGATAGAGCTGAAATCTTGAAATTGGATATAGATGCCTCTCTTGCTGTCAGTGATTAAAATATAGTGGTGGTATTTGAAGTGTGTACCATAATTGTACGAAAAACACTATATGGTACTATAATTGATATTGGGTGAAGGTATAAAAATAAAATTCTGAAATTTGATATTCAGATCACTGATCGCTTTTTATACCCTACACCACAAGGTGGTCAGGGTATTATGTCTTTGTGAATTTGTTTGTAACAGACAAAAGGAAATGAGATAGTTCCTTTTGATGATCTGCATAGAATCACATTCTGTCTGTCCATGTATTTTTGTAAACAAAGTACAGTTCGCATTTATTGCCCGATCCAGATAAAATTATGCACAAATCATTTGTTTGGCCCAAGGACGAACCCTATTGAAATTGGAGATAATCGGTAAAAATTTAAATATAGCTCACATATAAATCTTCGTCCGATTTGCCTTTTATTGTGCACCAAACGTGTAATATCAGTCCGAATAGTATTTTGCACGTACAGTCAGATTGGACCTGAAAATAAGTATGTCAAATTTGATCGCAATCGGTTCAGATATAGCTATAGCTCCCATATATATTGTTCATCCGATTTGTTATTTTTGTCCTCCGCAGCCGTAATATGCACTCTATAACAACAATATTTGGGGAAATATATCAAATACAGCTCAGAAATACATTTCCTAATTTTTATCGAGATCGGTTTAGATTTGGATATAGCTCCCATATATAACTTCGTCCGATTTACCTTGGATTGTACACCAAACGTCTAATATTTGCCCAAATTGGATGAAATTTGGCACTTACGACCGAATTGAGTATGTCAAATTTGGTGAAGATTGGTTCAGATATAGCTATAGCTCCCATATATACTGTTCATCCGATTTGTCATATTTGTTACCCAGAGCCGTAATATGCCCTCCGTAACAACGATATTCAGGGAAATATATCAAATACAGCTCAAAAATATCTTTGGAAATTTTATCAAAATCGGTTCCGATTTGGATATAGCTCCCATATATATTTGTATCCGATTTCAAATAAATTGCGCACCAAATGGGCAATACAAGTCCGAATTTAAAAGATACAAAGATGCAAAGTGGTGTAGGGTATCATTAAGTCGGCCCCGCCCGACTTTAAGACTTTATTTTCTGTTTTTTTTTTAATTTAGTGTTATTTTTGGCAATGCGTCTTATATTTGGACGAAAAGTACAAAGTAATATTAAATTTGGTATTGGATGAAGGGATAGAGCTGAAATCCGAAAATTTTATACTGAGGTCCCTGTACTGTAATTGTTCGAAAAGTACTAATGGTGCTCCCATATATATGTTTCATTCGATTTGGGGTTTAAAGTCCCTCACAAGTGTAATATGCATTCGACAACAATGAAATTTGGTACCAGTTATCCGATACAGCCCAGAAATACCTCTGCCAAATTCTATCAAGATCGGTTCAGATTTGGATATAGCTACCATATATATCTTCATACGATTTCGGGTTAAATGTGCACCAAATAGCCAGTATCAGCCCAAATTACCTGAATTTTGACATATCCTACCGAATTCAGTCTAAGAGCAAGTATATTAAATTTGGTGAAAATGGGTTAAGATATAGCTATAGCTCCCAAATATATCTTTCATCTGATTTGGTGTTTAAGTCCCTCACATTCGTAATATGCATTCGACAACAATGAAATTTGGTACTAGTTATCAGATACAGCCCAGAAATACCTCTACCAAATTCTATCAAGATCGGTTCAGATTTGGATATAGGTCCCATATATATATCTTCCACCGATTTCGGGTTAATTGTGCACCAAATGGCCAATATCAGTCCAAAAAATCCTGAATTTTGTTACATCCTACCGAATTCAATCTATAAGCATGTACATAAAATCGATTAAGATATAGCTATAGCTCCCATATGCATATTTCATCCGATTTGGTGTTTAAGTCCCTCAAATTCGTAATATGCATTCGACACCAATGATATTTGGTAAAAGATATCTTATAAAGCTCGGAAATACCTTATATATCATTAATAAGATTTAAGGTTTATTGTGCAAATAATGTCTAATACCAGCCTAAATGTAGTGAATTTCGAGACTTACGTTTCCGTTTTGTGCAACTCGGCTCCGATATATTTTTTTTGTAATATAATCCTTCTACAAGTGATATCATGTACTATATAGCAAACTATAACTTCCCTAAAGCCAAATGTTGATAGGTGGTACGATCTACTTCAAATAATTTTTTTTGTTACGGGAGCCCTACCGCCCAACTTTTGATTTTCCCTTACTGGTTTAATATAATTCATATCAAAGTTATATCACGCATTGGTACTAGAGGTACAAAATCCGCCATCAAATTTGTTGAAAATCGATTCAGAGTTGGATATAGTTCCCAAATTGTGACTACTTTAAATTCATGACACTCATTCAAATAAAATTCATAGTTTGTAAATTCCCGATATAGACCTTTTTGCTACGGAGATTTTAAATATGCATAGTGTTGTAGGGTATCAAGTAGTCGGTCCCGCCAGACCTTTGACCTTTCCTTATTGGTTTTATTTTCAAAATGTTCCTAAATTCTTCTCTTAAAACTTCCATTAGAAATGTTGTTCAAATTTAATTTTCACAATTCAACGCTACATCCTTACTGCCGCCGACCTCAATGACATTTCCACAAAGAGAATGATGCTACGAATCTGTTTTGTACACGGCAGAGCACAACACAGATCTACGCTCTAATTTCTAAACATCCCATTTTTAATTAAAGGAAATGCTGTTGTAAACAAACTTTTAATTTGAATTCTGATGTGAATTTTGTTTTTGTTTTTTTTTTTTCTGGCGAATGAAGAAGGCAAACTCATTTGCCGGCCCCAGCTTCAGCTTCAACGTTGATTGCGACAAATTTGAAAATGCTTTCAATGCATTTCATGCGATTTAGTTTTTGTCATGACCCAAATTTTATTGTGTGTTTGAGAAATTTATTTTGCAAACAATTTTTCCCAACAAAATTGCAGTGCAATGTGTGTGAGTGTGTCAGTGTGTGTATGAGTGGTTGTGGATCGATGATGGTTTCCAAAGTTCAATCGATTCTACTCGCAGCGATGGTAAATTAAAATGATGGCTGTGACTGTGTTTGAAAATTGAAATTTAGTTCAATACCATGAAATGATTATTTTGATTTAATAAAATTTTCTACAAATTGCATTTTGAAGAAACTAATCAGCTATGTAATTATTCAATTATTTGTACATTTTCAAAGCAAAATTTAAAGGGTGATTGAAATTAAAGAGTTAGAGTATGAAAATTCCACCAACCTTGCGATTTGTTGGCAAATTATTTTCGCCGAAAGTCACGATTTTTTCCTGAGAATGGAAAGAAGAAATAGAAGAAAAAAAATTATATGTCAAAGGTTACGTGACAAATGCAAAAAGGCAAAAATAAAATGAATGTCATGATGTCGATGTTTTCGTTTTTTTTTTTCTCTTTTTTTAGAAATAAGTGAAATATCTACATGCACATTCAACCTTCAAACAATATTTTATGTTGTCCACCCTTCGTTTTCCATTTTTTGTTTGTTTTTTGTTGGATGCAGAAATAATCAACGGTAATGTCATGTCTTTAAAAAACATGAACATACATTAAAGAAAATCATTGTAAAGTATGATTACATTCCGTTTCCCACCTCAGTTTCTTATTTTCGCTGAGGTAACAAATTTGTAGCCAGAAATGTCCAAAGGGAATTCCTGTTCAACAGAGGGAAGAAATCTACTGAATCTGCAAGAAAATTTCAAATGTCAAAAAAAAAAACCAGTAAAGAAAGTCCTAAAGTCGGGCGGGGCCGATTTTATGATACCCTACACCACTTTGCAAATTTAGTTGAGCTCCACTTAATAATTAAAAGTTTTTTATGGGAGAATTCAATCATACAACGCTATGATTATAATTATAATTTAAAATTCAAAGGACTAAATATGCTGAAGCATTTGTATATTTTAAATTCGGACTTGTATTGCCCATTTGGTGCGAAATTAATTTGAAATCGGATAAAAATATACATGGGAACTATATCCAAATCTGAACCGATCTCGATAAAATTTGGCAAAGATATTTCTGAGCTGTATTTGATATATTTCCCTGAATATCGTTGTTACGGAGTGCATATTACGGCAGTGGGTAACAAATATAACAAATCGGATGAACAGTATATATGGGAGCTATAGCTATATCCGAACCGATCTTCACCAAATTTGGCATACTACCTTCTGGACTAAATTCGGTCGTATGTGCCAAACTCCATCCCATTTAGACGTTTGGTGCACAATAAATGGTAAATCGGACGAAGTTATATATGGGAGCTATATCCAAATCTGAACCGGTCTCGATAAAATTTAGCAAATGTATTTCTGAACTGCATTTGATATATTTCCCCAAATATTGTTGTTACAGAGTGCATATTACGGCTGCGGAGGACAAAAATAACAAATCGGATGAACAATTTATATGGGAGGTATAGCTATATCTGAACCGATTTCGATAAAATTTGGCATACTTATTTTCAGGCCTAATTTGGTTGTATGTGCAAAATTCCATACTATTCGGGCTGATATTACACGTTTGGTGCACAATAAAAGGCAAATCGGACGAAGATATATATGGGAGCTATATCTAAATTTTTACCGATTACCTCCAATTTCAATAGGGTTCGTCCTTGGGCCAAACAAATGTTGTTTGGAAAATTTCATCTCAATCGGATAATAAATGCGACCTGCATTTTATTCACAAGAATACATGGACAGACGGACGGACGGACAGACGGACTGACATGCATAAAGCAACTCAGAAAGTGATTCTATGCAGATCATCAAAAGGAACTATGGGTCTATCTCGTTTCCTTTTGCCTGTTACAAACAAATGCACAAATACATAATACCCTGACCACCTTGTGGTGTAGGGTATAAAAATGTTAGGGTGCTGCCACCAAATACCATCTAAAAATTATAGGGAATTTCTAATAGAACTTCAAATTATGACTTCTGTAGATCTTGAATTTAGAAGAATTTTTTTATCAGTCCTTCGACTAAGAGGTAGTATACTATATATAATTCATCAAAATAACGGTTTATGATACGTGGTATTTGGAGACGATCTAGAAATATAGGCTTTTCAAGTGTGTCAGTCTGTTTTGCTGGATAGGATGATTTATAGATATTGGCCCAATTCGAATATTTTTTATCAAATTCGAAAATGGTCTGTGCTCCACTCTTTCATGTAACTCTACCCTACAAATATTTCAAATATTCAAACATATTTTTAACTATCATAGAAAGCGAAGGGAACATCAAATTCCGATTGATCAGAAGAACAATATATTTTATGTACTTCCTGTTTCCTTTCCATAATTGCCAATACTTTTAATAATCCTGACTCCTTTTATTGCGAAAAAATCACCAACTTTCTTTAAATTTGGTACTCTCATCATTTCTTTGAATCTGACATACTGGTTTGTGATTGAATAAATAAATAATTGAATAAAAAACACTGTGTGACAAAAGTGATAACAAGTAGGGATAACAAGTTAAAAAGCAGTAAGTTCGGCCGGGCCGAACTTTGAATAACCTCCACCATTTGGAACTAATTTGGAAATTTTCAAAAAATAAAATCCTTACAAAATTCGTTAAAATTTTAAAAATACCGAATATAGCCGTTATATTGGGGTCTTTACGACGTGGACCTACATAGGCATTGTTTGCCTTTAGTCATTACCTTATTAAAATTCGTAACTTGAAATTAACGGTGAATAATGTAGCTAAAATCATCAAAATTTGGTATTTAAGGAGGTACCGTTATATCAGAGCTGTGTGAAGACCTGGACCAGCATAGACAATTTTCTGTCACAGACTATAGCATACATTACTAACGTCAAATACGATATCTCAAACAATTTCGATGGATATTGTACCTAAACTCGTCAAAATACCGAATATAGGGAGATACTGATATATGGAGCCTATACGAAGACCTGGACCTGTATAGGCAATTTTCTGTCACAGACTGTGGTTCCCATTACGAACTCTAAATACTTAATTTGAAACAATTCCGGTGAATAATGACGCTAAAATCATCACAATACCGAATATCGGGAGGTACCGTTATATGGGGGCTATACAAAGACATGGACCTGAACCGACAAATTTCTGCCTTATGCTGTAGTATTCATTACGAACTTCAAATACCAAATTTAAAACAATTCCGGTGAATAGTGTCGCTAAAATCATCACAATACCGAATATCGGGAGGTACCGTTATATGGGGGCTATACGAAGACCTGGACCCGCATAAGCAATTTTCTGTCACAGACTGTAGTTCCCATTACGAACTCTAAATACGTAATTTGAAACAATTCCGGTGAATAATGTCGCTAAAATCATCACAATACCGAATATCGGGAAGTACCGTTATATGGATGCTATACGTAGACATGGACCTGCCCAGATAATTCTCTGTCATAGGCTGTAGTATTTGTTTCGAACTTCCAATACCAAAGTTAAAACATATATGAAAACGTGGACCTACATGGCCCATTAAGGAACTTAACCTGCCTACTGGAAAAATAAACACGTGTGCAAAATTTTAGCCCTCTATCTCAATTCGTTCGAAAGCGTGATTACAACAGACGGACATGGCTAAATCGACTTAGAATTTTACGCTGATCAAGAACATATATACTTTGTTGGGTCTGACATGAGTATTTCGAGGAGTTACAAACGGAATGACAAAGTTAATATACCCTCCACAATATAGTGGAGGGTATAAAATAGAAAGTATGTGTGTCGGTGGTTTGATATTTTACATCGCAAAGTTACGTTACCAAATTCAATCCGTATAAAAATATATCTCAAATGTGACCCCTTATATGCGGGCTATAAGAAGATGTGGTTCTTCATAAGTAATTTTTTGTCATAGGTAATTTTTTGTCAAAGTACCGAAGTACCGCTATACGGTGGCCATACGAAGAGGTGGACCTGCATACGCAATTTTTAGTCATAGGCTAAAAGACTCATTAAGACTTTCAAATACGAACTTTAAAATGCTTCCGTTGAATAATGCAGCTAAAATCATCAACATACCGAATATCGAGAGGTATCGTCATATGGGAGCTATACGAAGACGCGAACCTGCATACGCGAATTTTTATCATAGCCTTTAGTACCTATTACAAACTTTAAATACGCAATTTAATCAATACCGATAAAAAAATGTAGCTAAAATCATCAAAATAACGAGGCTTTTTGAGAAGTTGGACCGACATGTCCCATTTGCGAACTTTACCTATTTTAGTTCGTTCCATAGACAGGGTGATTACAAGAGGCAAAGAGACGGACATCGCTGATCAAGATTATATAAATAAATTTTGTTGGATCTCACATTAGTATTTCAAGGAGTTACAAACGGAATGACAAAGCTAATATGCCATCCATAGTATGGTGGAGGTATGGTGCCAAAACATAGCAAAATTAAATTGAAAACATAGCCAAAAGGTAAAAAATATTTGAAATCGGAGTTAACCTTACAAATGGTTTATTCTAAAAGTATACCGATATTACCCATTCTCTGTACCAATCTACAATGATGTAATTCAAAGATCCCTATCAAATTTCAAATTTAGCCTTCATTTAAGTATGTTAAATTTACCAGAAATCGGCTCAAGCTCCTACATATATATTTAATCAAATTTAATATGTACCAAATTTTTTCGAGATCAGTTCAGATTTGATATAGCTCAGGTCGTTTTAAACTTTTTGAACACCATTTTTTGGAAAAAAATTTTTTTCGATTATTTTTCGATATATTTTACAATTCTATTTTCGAATTTATTTGAAATTTTTGTCTTCGTTGTAATGACTACATCTGGATACAACACACGTAACAATTGACCGGACACTTGGAATTTAACAAATTTATTTATTTATTTTTATACCCTCCACCATATATAGTATGGAGGATATATTAAGTTCGTCATTCCGTTTGTAACTCATCGAAATAATCATTTTGGAGCCAAACAATTATATATATACTTGATCAGCGTAAAATTCTTAGACGCTTTAGCCCTGTCCGTCCGTCTGTCCGTCTATTGTAGTCACGCTACAGTCAAAACGAACTAAGATAGAAAGCTAAAATTTTGCACAGTTCCTTTTTTTGTCCGCAGGTAGGTCAAGTCCGAAGATGGGCTATATCGGTCTACGATATCGTATAGCCCCCATATAACGGCACCCCCCGCTATTCGGTATTTTGATGACTTTAGCCACATTTTCCAATGGAATAGTCTTAAAGTAAACACGAGAAGTTCTTTGTGAGCACTTTACTCCCCGACAGAGAATTCTCTATATAGGTTCACGATATCGTATAGCCCCCATATAACGGTACCCCCCGATTTTCGGTATTTTGATGATTTTAGCCACATTTTCCAATGGAATAGTCTGAAAATCCACACGAGGAGTTCTTTATGAGCACTTTACTCCCTTAAAAGATAATTGTGGGTACTTTACCCCTAGAAATAGATTTGCCTATATAGGTCTACAAAATCGTATATCCCCTCATACCTTCCGATATTAGGTATTTTAAAGATTTTAACAGAGTTTTTAATGGGTTTTATTTTATTTATTTATTTATATATTTATTTATTTTTTTTTTTTTTTTGAAAATGTCCCAATTCGTTCCAAATGGTGGAGGGTTTTCAAAATTTGGACAGGCCGAACTTACTGATTTTCTTACTTCTTTTTTTTTTGGTTATTTGAGAACTCACGTCTATACAGACATGCCCGCTTCAATTGACACATTGCAAGACAACTTTGAATTTATTATTCGTGAGAAACACACAGAAATGTTGGAAGGGGTATGTCAAAATCGAACTAAGCGGTTGGACCATTTGAGTTGGAATCGCTGACAACATTTGCATGAAATAGTTTTCAAATATTAAATTACATTAACCGTACTATCATTCATGTATTTTTTTTTTTTTTTTGACTTTTTTATTTATTTTATTTTTTTTTTAATTTCTTATTGCACCCAAAAAATTACACCTAACATAAGCGTCATCGTCAAGTTCATGGTACTCGCTGTGAAGTGAAAATCAACATTAAAATATTCTCGTCCATTTCACCTAAATCCAAATTTTCAGGCTCCCGTCCTCAACTCTGGTGCCATGAAAAATTCTGCGTCAAATGGTCCATAATTGTGACCTGTAGAAATACTGACAATCTAGGAAATAATCAGCTAATCATCAATCATATCATCCCATTAAGATTTTGGGAAATCCAAATATTTTTGGCTTCTATTTGGTCCTGGCCCAGATGACATATAAAGTCCGTAAGGAGCGAATCACACTTCCTACCTCTAGAGTGTAGACACATAAGTGGAGTTAACTCATCAAGATTTGATGGCCGGTATATTGGCAGGTCTGAGTTCAATATTTCAAGGCGTCGCAAACATTTTAGTCCAAACAAACTTATTATACCATATCCGAAGAGTAACCGAATCATACTTCCTACCACTATAGTGTAGACACATTAGTGGAGTCAACTCATCAAGATATGATGGCCGGTATATGGCAGGTCTGGGCTCAATATTTCAAGGCGTCGCAAACATTTTAGACCAAACAAACTTATTATAACATATCCGAAGAGTATTAATAGGGAATGTGCCTGAAGTCAGATTCGAGTTTTTTTTTTTTCACGACTCCAATCCCAGAAAAATTGGTTGACTCCGACTCTCTAACTTTGTTGGATACTATTTTTGTGAAACGAATTGTGAATGTGTTCATCATGAAAAGAATATGCTTTTGATTCTGAAAAACGTTCTTTTAATTGCGTAATAAATAACCCTTTATATTAAACTCAAACATGTCCTGCCTGCATACCAACTATAACACCAGTTGCACTCCGGGTCACCGAAGCAAACACGTTTTCATTTGAGGTCATTAAAGTAGTCAAACCTTTGGTTTGGTTTAAATTACATATTTTACCAGTCCTACGGTAGCATTTGAACATTATGCGACCTAGCACAGAAACACACACACAACTTATTCGTACAGCCATCTCCCAACCATCCGCAAATCATAGTTGGAAACTTTGAAATACTTTGCGGGGATGGCCACAACTCTTGAATGTTGAGAATTGTTTAAGATTCCCCCTGTGACTTGGGAAACCCTTTTCCACCATCAACGGAACCATCGTCACCACCACCAACAGGCAACATCATTGCAATTTGATTGTAACAAAAAAAAAAAAAGAGTTCATAGCGGCAAGAACCTCCAACTCAACCGCCTTCGTGATGAACGAACCACCTTCATCAGCAGCAGCAGCATCACCAGTCTTATCAACAACAAACACACACACACACACAGAGAACAAACATTTTGTGTAATAAAGGTTGGTTGGTTGTTTGGTTGGTTAACTTTGACATTTGTTTCCAAATGTGTGTGGGTGCTTGTGTATGGCTCACTCCTTCGTGCTTGGCAAAAAGTAACTGCTTTCCAACCGCAATTTTAGTATTTTACGACGGCGGAAAGAAGAGCTTGCTACCACACCTTCAAATATCACAGCATCCATTAGAAAATCGCTGTCAAAGAAATTGTTGTGTTCTGCTTCCGTTTACTTCACCGCCATTTAAGGTTGGCACTGTTGCTGATGTTAAAATTTTTGAACTGGTGTTATTTAATTTTTCTGGTGATTTTTCTTCTCATCGCTACAAGGAGTTGGTTTCATGACTAGATGGCCTGCTGCCTATCAACCGCTCTTCTTCTGTAATTTTCTTTTTCCACTACTTAAAAAACTATTTTGCTGTATCACTCAACTGAAATGCAACATGGCCATGATTTTGATGTTGTGGTTTAATTAAAAAACCTGTCCGGAATGCGCCGTCCTTCGGATGTCATCTATTATAATTAAGTTGTGGTTTGGGAGCCAAGTCACGCTGGAAATTGAAATGCAAAGAGAGTTTTTGCTTCTCACATTCACCGCCGAAGAAATGTTATTTAATATTTAGAAAGTTTGTGGTATGGGCAGACAGGTTTTACTGATTAAAAAAGTGACATAAACTTGATTAAGGTGAAGAAACAAAGTTAGGTGGGCAAACTTATATTAAATTATGGATTTTTTTTTTTGTGTAAATAGATTGAAATTTTTGTTTTATTTTAGACATTAAAAGTAGGATTGATAACAGTTTTTTGAACTATTTATTTAAGAAAAAACTCATGATTCGCTATGTAAGCGGGAGAAGAGAAGACACGACCGTATCGTATGGCTGTTGATTCAATTCTAATTTTATTTTTAAAATATGTTCCTTACGTACTACTGAAACTAATCTAACTTAACCTAGTCGCAGCCACACAATTGTTCTTATCTATTATTAGATTTAAAAGAAACATTGCATGGGTGCTTGTCCCTTCATTCAAGTGGTCTTGGCTATCCACTGTACGCATCGATACTGTGTGTGTGGGTCATGACCTTTATTATCTTACACATTATCGTATGCGACAGCGCACAAGATCACTTAATTCTACACATGTGATATTTTATGACCGCTGGGAAACTGATAATTTGGAAATATTTATTTTTAATTGTTGGATTTTCCCAGCGCCTCAATCTCACTCAAAAGTATGTACAAAGTATTTTGTACATTCTCCCGGGCGGCTTAAATGTGTATATTTTATAGTGGACTGTATTTTTTTTTATAAAATGATTGGCACGAAATATTCAAATATAACAATATGAAATATAATCTATATATAAACATGTATATACTATGTAAAATAATATGAATGTCTCGTTAAGTAACCGCTTTCAGGAAACGACTCCATTTCTTTGCCCAGTCTCTCTTGTCGATACCGCCACCTTTATCTGCCGGCTTCATTGTCCATGCTGCCGATTTGATAGTCCATCGTTGCAGACTGTCATCATCACTGTAGAAAAGTATTGGCAATGGTTTTATGGTAAGTTTCGGTTTGTCGTCTTCTGTTTTAATGGCCATTGACGGTTTGCTATTGATTTCTTTCGGAACCGGAGCCAGAGAAATTTGTTCGGCTTTTCCCACTTCTTCGATGCGTTCTTTTCCGTTAGAATCGTTGTCGTAATAATTATATTCGCCGTAAATGTTGGGGCCTTTTGTGCATAACGGCTTTCCTTCTTTTGTCTCTTCTGCAACAAGATTATTTATTTCTTCTCTTACCAAATGTATATTTAGGTAGTCCCCATTATCAATCTTTTCGTTGTCATCGTAAAAATCCATTCGTTCTTCACCGAGTGCTTCATTGGTGGGGGCGGATTCGACCTCTGAATTTCCTCCATCATCTTGTTCCTCAAATTGAGGACTTGCCGGCGGGAAAAACTTCACAATATTACCTTCTAAGCAGCGAATCTGTTTTAGATTATCAGCATTAAGTCCCTCTCTTAAATTTGTCAGTTGTTTGGGCAGGTCATCTCTCTCAGCTTCGACGACTTGCCGCGCTCCTTCCAAACTAGCTAATTTTTCATTCATATTTTCTAACTTGGTTTCCAGATGTCGCACTTGACCTTTATGAACACGATATTTCTCTTCCAATTCTTCATCCTTGGCCCGCATGTTTTCTTCATGTTGGGCGAGCAGATATTTTTCGTGGGCCTTCGCATTTCTCAATATCCGTTCACTTTTTTCAACTTCGATTTTTATTTGAGAACGCAGTTTGATTACTTGCCCCTGCAGAGATTGTAAATTGTGTTCATAGGCTCGCATTTGTCCGTGCAAACCATCTTCCAATTCTCTGTCGTAATCTTCCTTTTTTTCTACGTAGTTTAATTGTCTGCTTTCTTCCAATTGTTCTTCCCAAGTTGAATAGTCACATTTTACGGAGAGCATCCATCCTAATGGAGGTTTCATCGACTCTTCGATTTCATCATCGATGTACATATCTGTGGATTTCCGACTCCGAGTTGTTAGAAGTTTCATTGCCGACAGTAAACACATATCCACCTCACATGGTAATGCATTCATATGGCTTGGAAGATATTTTTGGTATATCCTCAAGTACCGTCGTAACTGGTAATATGTATTTTCTACCAGTACTTTCCATGCCTCGACGTGTTTCACTTTTTCAAAGGTTGACGTCGACGTTAACACCTCGAAATAGTCTGCCAAAGTGGTGACAGCTTCTTCTATGTCTTTGAACATTTTTGAATGAATTTAAAATTTTTTAGATGGGACTCTTTGTCCTCTTTTCAAAACTATGTATATATATTTTTTTTTTTTTTTTTTTTTTTTGGGACTTCTGTTGTCCTCTTTTCGTTTTATTTTTATTTTTGCCCCTATGGCTTTTTTTTTGTTTTTGCCCCTATGGCTTTTTTTTATTTTGCCCCTATGGCTTTTTTTTTTTATTTTGCCCCTATGGCTTTTTTATTCAAATTAGTCCCTTCGGCTATTTCAAAATGCCCCTATGGTCTTATATTTAAAATGCCTTAACGGACTTTGTTTTTTGTAGAAATTCTCCTCTATTTCTGGAGAATATCTATTTCTGCTTGTAGTGAGTCTCTTACCACTGGTGGGGGAAAACTCCTACAATTTTTTTACGGCCGCTAGTTATTTCCACTTTATAAAAAAGTGAAGGCTCGAAGGACCATATGTAAGCGGGAGAAGAGAACACACGACCGTATCGTGTGGCTGTTGATTCAATTCTAATTTTATTTTTAAAATATGTTCCTTACGTACTACTGAAACTAATCTAACTTAACCTAGTCGCAGCCACACAATTGTTCTTATCTATTATTAGATTTAAAAGAAACATTGCATGGGTGCTTGTCCCTTCATTCAAGTGGTCTTGGCTATCCACTGTACGCATCGATACTGTGTGTGTGGGTCATGACCTTTATTATCTTACACATTATCGTATGCGACAGCGCACAAGATCACTTAATTCTACACATGTGATATTTTATGACCGCTGGGAAACTGATAATTTGGAAATATTTATTTTTAATTGTTGGATTTTCCCAGCGCCTCAATCTCACTCAAAAGTATGTACAAAGTATTTTGTACATTCTCCCGGGCGGCTTAAATGTGTATATTTTTATAGTGGACTGTATTTTTTTTTTTTTATAAAATGATTGGCACGAAATATTCAAATATAACAATATGAAATATAATCTATATATAAACATGTATATACTATGTAAAATAATATGAATGTCTCGTTAAGTAACCGCTTTCAGGAAACGACTCCATTTCTTTGCCCAGTCTCTCTTGTCGATACCGCCACCTTTATCTGCCGGCTTCATTGTCCATGCTGCCGATTTGATAGTCCATCGTTGCAGACTGTCATCATCACTGTAGAAAAGTATTGGCAATGGTTTTATGGTAAGTTTCGGTTTGTCGTCTTCTGTTTTAATGGCCATTGACGGTTTGCTATTGATTTCTTTCGGAACCGGAGCCAGAGAAATTTGTTCGGCTTTTCCCACTTCTTCGATGCGTTCTTTTCCGTTAGAATCGTTGTCGTAATAATTATATTCGCCGTAAATGTTGGGGCCTTTTGTGCATAACGGCTTTCCTTCTTTTGTCTCTTCTGCAACAAGATTATTTATTTCTTCTCTTACCAAATGTATATTTAGGTAGTCCCCATTATCAATCTTTTCGTTGTCATCGTAAAAATCCATTCGTTCTTCACCGAGTGCTTCATTGGTGGGGGCGGATTCGACCTCTGAATTTCCTCCATCATCTTGTTCCTCAAATTGAGGACTTGCCGGCGGGAAAAACTTCACAATATTACCTTCTAAGCAGCGAATCTGTTTTAGATTATCAGCATTAAGTCCCTCTCTTAAATTTGTCAGTTGTTTGGGCAGGTCATCTCTCTCAGCTTCGACGACTTGCCGCGCTCCTTCCAAACTAGCTAATTTTTCATTCATATTTTCTAACTTGGTTTCCAGATGTCGCACTTGACCTTTATGAACACGATATTTCTCTTCCAATTCTTCATCCTTGGCCCGCATGTTTTCTTCATGTTGGGCGAGCAGATATTTTTCGTGGGCCTTCGCATTTCTCAATATCCGTTCACTTTTTTCAACTTCGATTTTTATTTGAGAACGCAGTTTGATTACTTGCCCCTGCAGAGATTGTAAATTGTGTTCATAGGCTCGCATTTGTCCGTGCAAACCATCTTCCAATTCTCTGTCGTAATCTTCCTTTTTTTCTACGTAGTTTAATTGTCTGCTTTCTTCCAATTGTTCTTCCCAAGTTGAATAGTCACATTTTACGGAGAGCATCCATCCTAATGGAGGTTTCATCGACTCTTCGATTTCATCATCGATGTACATATCTGTGGATTTCCGACTCCGAGTTGTTAGAAGTTTCATTGCCGACAGTAAACACATATCCACCTCACATGGTAATGCATTCATATGGCTTGGAAGATATTTTTGGTATATCCTCAAGTACCGTCGTAACTGGTAATATGTATTTTCTACCAGTACTTTCCATGCCTCGACGTGTTTCACTTTTTCAAAGGTTGACGTCGACGTTAACACCTCGAAATAGTCTGCCAAAGTGGTGACAGCTTCTTCTATGTCTTTGAACATTTTTGAATGAATTTAAAATTTTTTAGATGGGACTCTTTGTCCTCTTTTCAAAACTATGTATATATATTTTTTTTTTTTTTGTTTTGGGACTTCTGTTGTCCTCTTTTCGTTTTATTTTTATTTTTGCCCCTATGGCTTTTTTTTTTTTGTTTTTGCCCCTATGGCTTTTTTTATTTTGCCCCTATTCAAATTAGTCCCTTCGGCTATTTCAAAATGCCCCTATGGTCTTATATTTAAAATGCCTTAACGGACTTTGTTTTGTGTAGAAATTCTCCTCTATTTCTGGAGAATATCTATTTCTGCTTGTAGTGAGTCTCTTACCACTGGTGGGGGAAAACTCCTACAATTTTTTACGGCCGCTAGTTATTTCCACTTTATAAAAAAGTGAAGGCTCGATTGACCATATGTAAGCGGGAGAAGAGAAGACACGACCGTATCGTATGGCTGTTGGTTCAATTCTAATTTTATTTTTAAAATATGTTCCTTACGTACTACTGAAACTAATCTAACTTAACCTAGTCGCAGCCACACAATTGTTCTTATCTATTATTAGATTTAAAAGAAACATTGCATGGGTGCTTGTCCCTTCATTCAAGTGGTCTTGGCTATCCACTGTACGCATCGATACTGTGTGTGTGGGTCATGACCTTTATTATCTTACACATTATCGTATGCGACAGCGCACAAGATCACTTAATTCTACACATGTGATATTTTATGACCGCTGGGAAACTGATAATTTGGAAATATTTATTTTTAATTGTTGGATTTTCCCAGCGCCTCAATCTCACTCAAAAGTATGTACAAAGTATTTTGTACAGCTATGCAGATTTCAAATTATGCAGATCAATAAATCTGGAATTGGAATTTTCTCTATTAGAATGATGGCGTATAGGATAGTTGCATCGATAATTTCTTAACCATTCCCTCAAATCCTTAAGCTGCAGCCAGATTCTTTAATTTTGCACGAGGGTCATACTTGGTGCATAGGTGAGTGATATGGAGGGAGTGCAGGTTTTTGGAAATTCGAAAAGGAATTACGAAAAGTTCTGAAATGGTACTAAATTTCTTAAATAGTACCATTTGGTATTATGTGAATGGATAGAGCTAAAAATTTTGAAATTTGGTTTGAGAATCAAAATTGGAAAATACATTTGATATATGAAGGTGGTTTTAGAAATGTGTACTAAGCGTATGAACTGTACTAAGCTGTACTTAATGTGAACAGTTTGGTTTAGGATATATGGAATTTTGAAATTTGAGGTCCCTATTGGTGATAGGTTTGTTATAAAGAGGTGGTTTGGAAAATGTGCACTCAAAGTACTAAATAGTACTATTTTTGGTACAATTTGGTATTGGAAACGTGAAATTTGGTCGCTGTACCTGTGTACCCTTCATATATGGAGGTGGTTTTCCACATTTGTACGAAAAGTACTAAATAGTACTATGTTTGGTATTGGGTGAAGGAATAAGGATAACATTTTGAAATTTCAAATTTAGATTGCTGACGGTATCTGTGTTTGAGATTTGGTGGTAGTTTGAAATTGTATTCTATATTTGTATAAAAAGTAAAAAGTGGTACAGAAATTGGTTTTGGGTAAAGGGATAGAACTGGAATCTTAAAATTCGATATCTTGGTATCTAGAACTGAGATATGGAGGTGGTTTTAAAAATGTGTGTAATTACACGAAAAGTACAAAATAGTACTACATTTGGCAAATGCTTCAATCCGAAATTTGGTATTATCGTCGTTGTTCATGTGTACTCTGAATATATGCATGTGGTTTCGGAAATGTTAGAACGAAATATATTATATATTTGGTTTTGTATAGGGTGAAGCGATAGAGACCCTTTAAATTTAATACTGAGCTTTCTGTTGGTAACTAGGATTGAAATATGTAAGTGGTTTTTTTTTTTGAAAGTCAGAGGTGGTCACTTTTGATATCTGAGGTTGAGAAAAGAATATTGAAAATGCTTACTAAGTGGTACTAGTTGTGGATCACTGTTTCTAGGATGGAGAGATGTAGATTGTTTGGATATACGTATGTTATTAGATTTTGATTTCTACTGAATTTGATTATGGGGTAAATAAAATAGCAGTAATTCTGAAATTTGATATTGAGGTCACTCTCAGTTTTTAGACTTTACATATGGAGACGTTGAAATAGTTTTGAACAGAGAAGTTGGATGTTGGTCCATTGGTAAACTTCAAAATGAAAGATTTTGAAGACTTTGAAAAAGGAAAAAAATAATATATAAGACCTTGAAAGTCTCAAGTTTTTGGTAAGATGTATGAAGTTTTTATTAGAAATTTTGTCAAACTGAACAAATTGTGAATTTTGGGAATTAAAAAGTTCTAACACGAATTGTTGGAAGGAATATAAAATGTTATGGTTGACTTGTCGTTGACAATGTGGCTGATACTTGCTACTTTCCTACTCTCAAATATTTTCAACCCAAAATCTGAGTTTCGGAAAATAATTATGAACGTGACAAATGAAACGTATTGGGTCCAATTTTTTGATGTATCAACTAAACCTATATATAATATCAATCCACAGACTTTGCAGAACTTTTTCGTTTGATGTTGTTAGTTAATACAAAAACCCTTAGAAGCAATGTGGATTAAAATTTTGGTTGAGTGTGTTATGGTTCAAAGTAAGGACGTCGTAGTGTTTATCTTATCAAACTTAGATTAAGTTCGATCTATGTTAAAAAATTTAAAATTTCCCAAAAAAAAAGCTCAACTGAAGTAATGAAGGTAGTATCCGAAATAGTTAAAAAGTTTCAAATGATAATATTTATATTAGGTTTAGGATAAGTTTGAAAATGGGCACTATTGGACTCGTTCTCACATCTCAACCAAAATAGGTAAACAGTAGAATCAAAGATCAAAATCTCAAAAAGGGGTTGGGATTCCAGCCTATACGTTTTTAGGGCCCATTACATATAGCCCTCAAATATTTTGCTATATGCTTTCCAAAATTAGATAGAGCTTTTAAATATTATATAAGCGTTTGAGTTGCGTGTGATTCTATACGATTATGATTATATTGTATATATGAGTCATGTTGGTCCACATTTAGGTAAGCTCACCATATTAGAGTATAATTCGATTTCAATTATTTTTTATATTTTAGCCATATCTTCCACTAATTTGGAAAATTGATTGTGATTTCAGCTATTAGTAAGAAGTAACCATCCTTGCAAAAAGTTATCAATATGAGCCCACGTTTTGGTATAACCCTCATATGAGGTCCTCCCCGATTTCAAATATTTTGAGATCTTGGTCACATTTTTAAATTGATGTACCCCTTATTTAGCATCTTGGTTTCTAAGGGAGATAAAGCAAAGTCTGCGCAAAATATTTTAAATGTAGATCAATGTTTCGGAGTAGAGTCCATATAAAGGTACCTTCCGATTTTACCTATTTCGAGGGTCTTCACCACAATTTCAATCCTTACTGAAAAAATTCACTAAATGGTACTAAATTTGATACAATTTGAGTTTGGGTAAAAGGATAGAGCTGCAATTTGTGGTTTTGGAAATATGTACTAAAAAAGTACGAATAGTACTAAATGGAACTAAATTTTGTAAATAAGGAAGGGATAGAGTTGGAAATGTGATGTTTGATATTAGCTTTGGGAACACGTACTAATAACGTGCGAAAAGTACTAAATGATCGTAAGTTAAGGGAAGGTAAATAAGATAATTATAATCAAATGTTGTTGTTTTGGATAGACGAAAGAATGAGTTTTGGATTTGGAATTGAACAATGAGAGTAAAAGTACTACAAATTACTAAATTTAGAGTTATCTAAACTAGTAAAGGTAGAATGTTGACATTTTCTAGGAATGTGTGGTTGACATGAGGAGGTGGTATTGGAAATATGTATGTATGTAGAAAAGGAGGCAAGGTTGGATATGAGTCACATAATGTGTAGGAAAAGTACTAAATGGTACTTAATTTGGTATGGAAATAAAGCTATACTTATGAATTTTGCTATCAGTGGAAAGTTTGTAGAAGTCCGTACTCTAACTCGTACGAAAAGTATTGAATTTGGTTGGGAGTTGGTATTTGGGTCACTGTGAATACACAGGCTTTTGATAAGGGGGTCCATTTTCAGATGCGTACTATAACGTTAATAGATAGTACTAATTGGCACAAAATTCAATTAATATAAAATCCCTTTTGCTTACGATGCAGCGTATATTCGATGATTGAAAAATATTTCCTAAAAAAAAATAATTTTGAAAACGAAAAGGTTTGAAAGTGTACGAAAATTTGTATGCCTTAAAATTCCTAATTTTAAAAGTTCATATTTTCTATTTATGGCTATTGTTAGAACTTACCATTTATTTCCAACTATTTAATCTGTAAATATAGAATATAAAAAGAAATGTTTAAATTAATAATTTAAAGTTCATATTTTATCTATACTACATAAAAAAAATATATTGTTGAATTTTGTATCGAACTTTAAGTAATATAAATTCAAAGAGAAGGATTAACTCAGATTAAAATGCAAAGCGTTGAGTTTGCTTTAACCCCATATAATTGAAAAAATAATGGTTTTATTTTCTTCTTTTAATTTGCATTTTCCCCTCTGGGCAAATTAAGTCTCTTACCCTTTGAAAAATGAACCAAGTCGTGCAAATTATTTATCACTTATTATTTGTGAAGCAAGGCTACCAAAACAAACCCAAAGTATTCATTTGAAGGGTACAGGGTGGGTTATTAACAAATAATATGGCCTGTTTCCCCCCATTGCCACCTTTAAATTATTCGAGTTTTAATATTCGCTCTACATTACCCCTTCCCCTATCTGGCATTATCTATCTAGAGAAGAGAACTCTTTATGATAACTTCTTGTTGTTTATCTTGTAGCTGTTGTTTGTTTTTGTGTTCTGCTTCTTCATTATGTTGTTGTTGTAGCAGTTTTACAAGTTATGTTGTTTTTTCCGACTAATCTGGTTCTTCCTCAATGTCCAGATTTAGGAATTCTGCTACCTTTATGGGCTGTAGCCATAGATCCTCTGGACGGAGTTGGGTAGGTTTGGCAGGACAATTAAACAAGTGCAGCGTGTTGTGCGGGCCTGTATCGCACGCTGGGCAGGCGTTCCGCACATCCTCATCAATTCGTGCCCAATACGAATTGAGGCGGCTGCACCATCCTGAACGTAGTTGGGCCAAAACTACCCTGGTTTGCCTAGGCAGCCGACGTTCTTCAGCTGCAATGGATGGGGGGTGGACTCCGAGTATGGCATTCATACTGTAATTATTAACTACCTCTGTGACTGCATCAGTATGAATGCTATTCAGACCCGCTTGATAGGCTTCATGATCTAGAGGCTCTCTCTTATATCGCTGGACCTCTCTCTCTAGATCGTGCAGGTCCTTCCTGACACGCCTGTTGCAGTTCTCAGGGCGGCATTCTGGCAGGTCTGAATACATTTCCACTGCGTTGCACTTGTATTCGCCGACCACACTGGAGCCGCATAGCTAACCACAGACCGACCTATCGCTTTATAAGAGGTCAACAAGGTTTCCTTATCCGCACCCCAAGTGCTGCCGGCTAGCGCCTTGAGGACCTTGTTCCTACTTTTCATTTTATCGCAAATAGCTGTGGCTTGCGCGGAAGACTTGAACATGCTATCGAATGTGACCCCAAGGATTTTGGGGTAGTTGGTGGTCGGAATTATATGCCCCTCGACCTGCACATTCAGCTGTGTTCTCATCTCCGCAGTCCATGTGGTAAATAGTGTGGCCGTCGATTTAGTGGCGGATATTTTCATATTCCTGGCGTGGAAGAAGGCGGCAAGCTCCGCGAGATAGTTATTCACCCTGACACATATGTCATCAACTACAGGACCCGACGCCATGATCGTACAATCATCCGCATAAGTTACGATCTCGATGCCGTCTGGAGGGCGCGGATTTCCGGAAAGGTAGAGGTTAAACAGTTCCGGAGATATCACCCCACCTTGGGGAATTCCCTGCTTCACTCTACGAGGCTTGGACTTCTTATTCCGGAATTCCACGTACGACTGGCGTCCACACATATAGTTGACTATCCAACGTTTCAAACTTGGCCGGAGGGTAGTGTTCTCAACGTCCTCGAACAGCGTGGCATGGTTGACCGTATCAAAGGCCTTTGATAGGTCAAGAGCCACCACTACTGTTCTGTGGCACGGCCTGTTCTGGTTGAGTCCTCGACTGATATGTGTGGATATGGCGTGCAATGCTGTTGTAGTGCTGTGTAGTGGACGGAAACCGTGTTGATGGTTAGCAACTGAATAGCTTCCTCTAATACTGGGGAGGAGTAAGGCCTCGAGAGTCTTTGCTACTGGCGACAAAAGCGAAATTGGCCTGTATGATTCGCCTTTGCTGGCATCCTTGCCAGGCTTCAGTAGCGTGACCACCCTGCCCATTTTCCAGGCTTCGGGAACTATGTGGGTGGCTAACGACAAGTTAAGGACTTTGGTTAAATACTCAACTCCCGGCGTATCCAGTTGCTTTAACATTACCATTGATATTCCGTCCGGGCCCAACGCTTTAGATGACTTAGCGTTTCGGATGACATTCGCAACATCACCCATCGTAAACTGTGGAGGTACATCCTCGGCGGGAAGAGCTCTTATACGACGTAGTACTCTTCGCCTCGCCCTATCACTCTCGGGGTGCTCGACAAATTGGCGGTTAAAACAGCCAGCGCACCTCTTCGGATCAGTCACAGTTACGTCGTTAAATGTGACTGCTGTCCTATCATCCTTTTTTCCAGGGTTCGAGAGTGACTTTACCGTTACCCACAGTTTACTCAAATCGGTTCCAATGTTGCAACACTTCAGATGGTCTAGCCACTTTTTCCGCTTATGCTCCTGTACCAACCGGTTGACTTCCACTGTCAGTTCACTGACTCTGGGATCAGTAGGGTTGGTACGTCGGAGCTCATCACGCTCATTCGCTAATCCCGCTGCCTCTGCTGGGAAATTTGGTCTTACTTCGGGTATTCGACCAGCAGGTATATAGCGAGCGGCTGCAGCTTTGATGATGTCCCGGAAAATCCTTTCAGCTACCCGAACATCAGAAGGATTGGACAGTTCTCTGAAGCGAAGGTTGGTGAACTCTCTGAACTCGGGCCAGTGGGCTTTCCCATGGTTAAGGAAAGTGCGGCGTTCAGAGGTTATGAAATCGGGCGATCTGCTGATGGAGACGATTATCGGGAGATGGTCTGAGCCAAGAGAAATGACGGGTTGCCAAGTCACGTCATTTATCAGACCGGGTGACACGATGGTTAAATCTGGCGAACTGTGACACTCTCCTCTTATTCGGGTGGGGGCATCCTCGTTTACCGTGCAAAATGTGGAGCAGTCAATCTGCTCTGCCAACGCTGATCCCCTCTGGTCATTACCTAGGACGGAATGCCACAACTCATGGTGGGCATTGAAGTCCCCTAGTACCAGGCGGTTATTGCCTTCCAAAAGTGGGCTTATATTAGGCAAGTAACGCGGTTCACAGCTATTAACCGGCGGGATATACACATTAAGCACCTCTACCTCGGCAGTACCACACTTGACTGCTACCCCCATACACTCCATGTACGGGTCATTAGAGACTAGCTCAAGCGAGATAGGTCTGTATTGAACAGAATGGTGTATCAGGAACGCTAATCCCCCACCTCCACTTCTGGTGCGATCTTTCCTCAATACGTTGTAACCATTGCAACGTTGTAAGCTACAATTTTCATTGAGCTTGGTTTCCTGCACCGCTGCGATCTTAATGTTCCTCCGATTCATAAAGTCCACTATCTCATCAATTTTACCTCGGAGTCCGTTGCAATTGAACTGCAAGAACGATGCATTGTCCGGAATTGGAACAGCAACATGTGGCGTTAAGTGCTGCGGTAGTGGTTGCTGTTCTGGAGACTGCGGGGGAGTTCCATACTCCGACGACGACTCGGAAGTTGACGACGAGGTCGTGGACTCACTGGGGACTGTGTTGGTGCAGCACGAAGCAACATAGTCCCTATCGCTATAGTCTCGCAACCGGGTTAAACCGGAACAATTTCTAAAATGCACCCATCCTCTGCATCCATTACATCGCACCGAGACTGATCTATGGTGGATGGTGTTTTGGCAAACCGTACAGAACCATGGTCCGGGGTTTTCCTCAAGCCCGGCACGGACCAAAAGAATCCGGAGCAAGCATTCCGGGATGTGCTGCTCCCAAAACAGAAAAATAAACAAACACGAACATGTATACACTGGGTTGGCAGCCGCTGGCCGAAACTGGAGTGTTGTTGTTTCGGGTCAATCCGGTGTCGTAGAACCCGCTGAATCAGCTAAATGAATGACTCTAGCTGATGTTCTGGTTCAATGTTTTGAACTGTTGCTACTGCTGCTGGTTGTCCTTGTTCGTAGAAGTTTCGTTTGTATTGGTAGGGTTTTCTGTGTATGTGTGAGTGTGTTAATGTAAACGATACAATGGGGAACAACAAGATATCGTCATGTAGTGGCTGTTAAAAACATCTGCCGGCAATGGAGCGGATTTCCCCTCCCAACGATTAATTGTACCATGATATTTTTATGTGCTAACAAGCTACTCTTTTTGTTAAAATAGTATCGTTAAAGGAAGACATGTAATTGCAAGGATCTCGGCTATGGAGGAGAAAAGTTTTTTTTTCTGTGAAAATTGGAGAATATTGGAGGTTTCAATAAAAAAATTAAATAAGTGATTGATAACGATTTTTTTCATCGAAAAATAATCCACTGAAATTAAAATCTTCGAAATAAATTCTGTGAAAAATCCACATATATGGCTCTTAATATCCTTGAAATTAAATCTTTGAAAAATCCAAGTATATGGCCCTTAATATCCTTGAAATAAATTCTTTAAAAAATCCAAGTTTATTGCCCTGAATATCCTTGAAATAAAATCTTTTAAAAGTCCACATTTATGGTTCTGAATATCCTTGAAATAAATTATTTCAAAAGTCCACATTTATGGTTCTGAATATCCTTCAAATAAATTATTTCAAAAATCCACGTTTACTGCTCTGAATATCCTTGAAATAAATTTTTTCCAATAATCCACGTTTACTGCTCTGAATATCCTTGAAATAAATTCTTTAAAAAATCCTCGTTGATTGCTCTGAATATCCTTGAAATAAATTCTTTAAAAAATCCACGTTGATTGCTCTGAATATCCTTGAGATAAATTGTTTAAAAAATCCACGTTTATTGCTTGGAAAATCCTTGAAATAAATTCTTTAAAAATCCCCGTTTATTGCTCTGAATAGTCTTCAAATATTTTTTTTTTTAAAATCCACGTTTATTGCTCTGAATAGTCTTCGAATAATTTTTTTTTAAAATCCACGTTTATTGCTCTGAATATCCTTGGAATAAATTCTTAAAAAACACGTTTATTGCTCTGAATATCCTCGAAATAAATTCTTATATAAATCCCCATTTATTGCTCTGAATATTCTTGAAATATATTTTTTTTTTTTTTTGAAAAATCCACGTTTATTGCTCTTAATATCCTTGAAATAAATTCTTAAAAAAAATCCCCATTTATTGCTCTGAATATTCTTGAAATATATTTTTTAAAAAATCCACGTTTATTGCTCTGAATTTTCTTGAAATAATTTTTTAAAAAAAACCCTCGTTTATTGCTCTGAATATTCTTGAAATAAATTCTTTAAAAAATCCACGTTTATTGCTCTGAATATCCTTGAGATAAATTCTTTAAAAAAATAACATTTATTGCTCTAAATATCCTTGAAATAAGTTCTTTAAAAAATCCCCGTTTATTGCTCTGAATATCCTTGAAATAAATTGTTTAAAAAATCCACGTTTTTTGCTCTGAATATCCTTGAAAAAAAAAACTCTTTAAAAAACACGTTTATTGCTTTAATAAATTCTTTAAATAAATAAAAAATAAATAATTGACATTAATTCTTTAAAAAATCCACGGAATATCATTTGATTTTTTTTTAATCCACCTTTATTGTTCTCAATGTCCTTGAAATCCACTTTTATTTAGAAAATCCACTTTTATTGTGAAGTAAATCCTTGAAATTATTTTTGAAAAAATCCCCATTCATTGCTTTGAATATCCTTGAATAAAAATCTTTATAAATCCTTGTTTAAAGCTCTGAATATCCTTGAAGAAGAATCCTTAAGATGCCTTGAATAAAGGTCTTTTAACAATTCTTGTTTAATTCTCAGAATATCTTTGAAATAAATTCTTTACAAAATCCACGACCATTGCTCTGAATATTCATTAAAGAAATTCTTTGGAAAATCCACATATAGTCCTCAAAATATCCTTGAAAAAAATCCTGGTATATTTCTCTGAATATCCTATAAATATTTCAGGTATATATCTTTGAATACGTTTAAAATGATCCACATTTATGGCTCCGAATACACTTTAAAAAATATATAGGTGATATAAACTGCTATAAAAACGAACGTGAAATCAAATTCCCTTCCTATGCAGAACACATTACATTGCAATTACACAGTTAAACTCAATAATCTCCCAAGAAATCGTTGGAAAAGTTTATATATTTGGTAAACTTCAACAACTCCCCAACATGAGACATGTGTTTCTGCAACAACAAAAAAAACCTTACACTACACTTTTAACCATGAACCAGCAATGATGCTCTGCTACCAATATTTATTGCTCGTAAATTTTACGCAACATCAATTAAATACACCATGGCTCGCTACTGTTGCTTACACCCGATACGGATAACAGTAACCGGAACCATCCCCCACGCACACACACACACAATATGTTGTTCGGTACAATAGGATTGCAGCTACTTTAATGGCCAATAAAATAACAACACAACCAATAACAACAAGAAAACAACAACAACAACGAACTTCACTATCACTTCCGTTGATTTACTTTTAATATGTTAGAGCTGTGCACTTTTTTGTGCAAGAAAGTTTTTGCTGCTGTAGTTTCGCACCGTCCACTGTCCATTGGGTAATATTGTCCAGTGATCTTTTATAACAAATGTCGCCAATTTTAATTCTTGTCTGAACTTTTTTTCTGATTCTCAGAAACAGCAGGTAGACAGGATTACTGGCACCGTCGCTGGTACTGGCATGAAATGTGAGAGGTGATACAAAGGGAGCGATGATTTTCGTTTCAGTTTTGTAAAATTTGTTTATGTGATGATAATGAATACATTGTGGATTGCTGAGGGTGAAAAGCAAATTGACTTAAGTGGAAGATATTGTTGTTTTCGATAATGGAAGTTTCTATGAAAGAAAGAATTTATAACTTTCATGTGTCCACCAGCACTTACATAAGTTTCGGAGACATTTCGGGCTTTAATATAGTATGTTCTTTTCCCACAAAGAAATTAAAATACAGGTTCCATTATTCAATCTAGTTCCTGTAAAACGATGTCTTCTTATTTATTTCAAATAAATCAGCTTTTCTTTGGCTTTTACTATTCTCAAATGGTACCAGTATTCTCTGCAGGTAATTCCGAAAATTGGTATATAATTTGACATAGATCCTATGTAACAGTGTAATTCGATTTCTGATACTTCAAGTCAATCATCAAACTTAATTGTCTTTTTATATCCTAAACCACATAGTGGTAAGGGTAGTATGTCTTTGTGCATTTGTTTGTAACATGGAGAAGGAAGCGAGATAGGTCCATAATTACTATGAGGATCTTTATAGCATCATTTTCTCAGTCGATTTAAGCATGTCGTCCGTCCGGTTTGATATTTTTAGTTCTCATTAGATAAAAATTCGACCTAGATTATTTATGCAGATTGTTGGTTTAGTCATAAAGCTAATTATAAAGGGTGTTCCAACTGGAACGTAATTTTTAAATTTGGCGCCATTCGATGTTTCTATTAATTTATTTCTGGTAGATAAAACCAGACCTGATATGACACGGAGATGTCGTGTTTAGCATCCTGCCTGTACGAAGTTCGAACTGAATGTCGGATAACACTTCCGATTTCGGATGGGTATTCGGTTTGACTTCCGACCGAAAGTTATAAGAAGTAGTTGACGTGTTGCCGGACCGAAGAGTAGGACAAATGTCTGAACTTTCAAACAGAATTCGCAAGGATATTAATTGGAAATTCAGAATGGAAATTACAGTTGTCGGATCGATTTCGGACCTACATCCAAAGTAGTACCGTGTTGATGTCAAATATTTTTTTGTCTTTCGAACATTTTTTAACAATATATGTGCCACCGTCAACCTTCAGCAATCTTTATATAACAATTGGTAATCGTATTTTTGCCCGACATCAATTACGCATTTATTTTATCCACAACGTATAGACACAAAAGATTTGTCAAAGTGCTTTAAAATCATTCCAATTATTTCCTTTTTGCCCGTTTACAACAAATATTACCACAAAAGCAGGAGAAAAAAACTCAACAAGAAGGGAAACAAATTCGTCAAGGCAATTAGCAGAATTCGGACATATGTCGGTCAACAAAATCGGACGAAACTTCAGACTATGATCTGAACTGTCGGGCGTCCGACATTTTGATCGACTCCAAAATGATTACGTACAGATCGTGAATTTAAAAATTGTATGTATGAATTATCACCGAGAGAACACGTATTCGGATTCTATCAAATTTAGGCCAGAATGACCTACAATCAAGAGTTCCTAAAGTTTCTGAATAATCTCCTTCTAAACCGTCACCAAGAAGAGGTCTAGTTCCTAAGAAATATTAATATTCCATTCCATTCCACTAAGAAATATTAATATTCCATTGAAGGTGGTCTTGGAAATGGCCAATTAAAGAGTCTTATAGTCCTTAGAGAATAGTCGTGATCACCCCAATGCAACCCTTGACAATAGTCTTAAAATAATTTATGAGACAAATTTCCACTTCAAAATAGTCTCGAAATATATGGGAAATCGGAAAAGGGAAGATGCAAGCTTATGGGGCCTTTTTGTCCCTTAGAAATATTATTTAAAAAAAAAAAAAACAAACCCACAGAACCTTATAGTCTCCTGCAAATAGCCTTGAAAAATCACCACTAAAACACATTCTACTTCTGTCAATATAGTCTTGAGAATCGATGCCCTTGGATCCTTGCCGTCTCATGAAAATAGTCCTTATAAACCTTCACCCAAAGGGTCGTATAGGCCTTTAATAATATGAAATGAAAATCAACTCCTGCTGAGCCGTCGGAAATTATCTGAAAAAATCCGCACCAATTGACCCTTGTATTTACTTAAAATAATAAGGCAAAAATATACGCCTATGGAAATTTATAATCCCTTGAAAATAGTCCGAAAAGCTACTACCTTGAAAACTGTGCTGAAAATTCCACGCCTATGAAAATCCATGGTCTTGAACAAACAAATAATACTTGGCCCTACAGTACTTTAAAAACTCCACGAATTTCCAGCCTTGATAGGTAACTTGAAAAATTCGTACATATGTTGCATTAAAATCTTTTTAAAAAGCAGCTCTTATGCAACTTCCCCTTCTCCCTAAAAAATTACGCCTACGTGGCCTTACTGTCCTTAAAAAAAAAACAAGTAAGCAAAGGCTATAATCGTGCGGGGCCCACTATGTGATACCCTACAAGACTCCAATATGTTAGAAGCCCCCTTATGTCCAAACCCATATTGGAAGATTTCGCTTTTGAAATTATGATTTTGACTAGGGACTGGTCTATAATTGCGACCTATAGAGCAACTGCAAAATCAGAAATTTTTTCAGTTTTTGGTCCATTTCAACCCTTAAATATTATGCGATCATCTCCACAAGAGGGTTCTATTCTGACCCTAGCCCCACCTCCATTCTAAATTTCGTGAATATCGGGCCATTGCGACCTGTGGAATGATTACAAATTAACATGGACAGACGGACAGACGGACGGACGGACATACAAAGCTAGATCGACTCAGCTCGGCGAGATAGGAAGATCCATATATACTTTCCTATGTGGGAAACCAATATTTCGTGGTGTTACATAATTTTTGGCCCAATCAAACTTATAAAACCCTCAACACATAGTGTTGTAGGGTATAAAAATACTCACCTGCAGAGCCTTGTAGTCCACTGCAGATAGTCTAAAAAATCACCACTAAAACACATTCTACTTCTTTCAATATAGTCTTGAGAATCAGTATCTTTGTATCCTTACAATATAATGTAAATGGTTCTGAAAAACCTTCACCCACATAATAACCAAATAATAATAGTCTTGAAAATCAACTCCTGCTGAGCCTTTTTGAAAAATTTCTGGAAAAATCCGAACCAATAGACCATTATATTTACTTTAAATAATAAGTTAAAAATATACGCATATGTAAATTTATCCCACTAATCTCTTTCTTGCCTAACAATGGAATGTTCTTCGTTTTTATTTCACTGGGGTCGTCCTATAGGATTTTTGTGGTTTACCCTTCGCCTTCGTAGTTCCATGGGATTATATGGGCGTTTCTTGCCCATGTTTTTAACTCTAGACGTGACGCATTTAGAGGCATTGTATTGCTGTTTGCTGTTTCTCACCCCCTGTCTGTTTTGGAGTTCGTTATATCGATTAGAATCGAAAGTGGGTCGCATCAGTCCACGTTTCGAAATGGACGCTATATATAATGATGCTACCCAACTTCAAGTGACTTCAATATTTTGAACACATTTCACAAACATTTAACTTAGTTGTAAAAAATGTATCTTCAAAAGTCATTTTAAAGTATATACATAAAAAGTTTGTGAACCGAACACTTCACATCGAAATATTGGTGCACTGAGCTGAATGGTAATTACGCTTCAAATTTTATTGCGTGGGTTTCACTTTTTTGTCAGCAATTATTTCCGGTTTTTTTTTTTTTTGTTTTTCGGTTTGACTCTGAACAATGCAAACTGTATTCGTTTTTGTCATCACACAATCATAGCCCACAACCACATACACACGCACACACACATGCAAATAAATTTCCCAGTAAAAACCATGTTTTATATCCGGAACCATACTTTTTGAACTTTTATTGCTTGCATTTTTGTATCCGGCTGAGTATTTTTTATTTATTGCTCATTGGTCTCGGGGACCTTTGCTTGCGTGTTAATTGAGGTAAATTATGCTTTGCAATGACAAACACCAACACTTACTCAATCACACAAACACAGGCACACACACATCTGCACTAAAAGCGAGAGTCATTCGATTTGTGTTGAGGACATTTGTGTTTGTTGTGTGTGTGTGTGGATGTTGATGTTGTTGCAATTGCACCAACACTGAAGAGCACACACACCCACACACATTAATTGAGTTGGTATTCTCGAAGTTTTTTTTCGCTATTTTTGTTGGCTATTTGACCGTTTCTCTTGTTGCTCACAGCATGTCCTGTAACAACATTCAAATTATCCATGCGTGGAGATCCTAGTGGCGCTGCTGGATACGTTTTTATGATGCAGTCTGGGTGTATACACACACATACGTACGTGCGCATGTATGTGTGTTAAGTGCAAAAACCAAGCATTTTTAATTGCCTGGTGAAAATTTATAGTTCAATGCAAATTATTGCAATTCCAAGTCGTTTATTTTATTTTTTTTTTTTGTTCAAGCAACTCCCACAGTTATTCACAACAAGCCTCCTACCGCTGCCGATAATGTTTGCACTTTCATTTAAAACGTTTATTTTAATTAAATTCTCACAACTTTACGTGTCAATAACAGAATTTAATTGCCATTACACGGAGCCCTTTGGATGTATCTCATGCTGTTTTTGTTTTTCTCTCTCTTTTTACGTCCAGGATTCGTGCATCACTTTGTTCCGCTTAAAAGCAAAGTAATGTAATTATGCTCACGCTCTTTTTTCCATCGTCTTGATAAATTAAAAATTAAAAATTCTTGATTGCAATTTTTTCTCATTGAACGGTAGAATATATAACAGAATTGCAGGTAGAAATTTTCAACGTAAAGCGGAGTAGGTGGAATCAATAATTTATGTGAAATAAATGGAAGATTGTATTAAGGGGGGGAATGATGACTGCAATTACCTTATAATTTTTCTGCGCCTGCACCGAAGGAGTATGTTTCGAATTATGGAATTAAAGCTTTATGCAGTACTTAATAGGCTCAACAATCAGATGTAAGTTGAGTGCATAAAATTGGGAATATTTGTGAAATCGCAAAGTGAATCGGTTTCTGGACCTGCATTGCAAATTTAATAAATCTAAAATGTAAAAAAATACTTAAAATCGGGATTTGCAAAAACAACAAGGAAACCTACATGACCCATTTCTTAAACCAATTATCCAAAGCACCATATAAAACACCAGATTATTCAAAAAAAAAAAAAAAAAAAAAATAATAATAATAATAATAATAATAATAATAATAATAATAATAATAATAATAATAATAATAATAATAATAATAATAATAATAATAAAAAACAAGTAAGAAAAGGCTATAGTCGTGCGGGGCCGACTATATTATACCTTACAACACTATAATATGTTAGAAGCCCCCTTATGTCCAAATCCATATTGGAAGATTTTGCTTTTGAAATTAAGATTTTGACAAGGGATATTTGCCCAACATATATGCACTCCGTCGGGCTGTTAGTTGTTGTAGTCCATTTTACAGATAAATATAATCCAATGTTCATCCAAAATGCTAGAATTCTTCCCTGTACTTAACTCTCTTCACAGGCGTGTCGATTGGCTTCAATTGTGTGATCGGAAAAACATTTCTGTTTTTGGTTAATTTAAACCCTAATCATCTCCAAAAGCAAGAAGCCCCTCTGTATCTCCAAATTTAGACTCATCTATATGATTTGCTTGTCTACGATATTTAGCTATATTCGTCAACGAAATCAGCATTAAAAAAGCCAGAAATTCGCCTTTTGTGTTTTTCTGATATCGCCTGTAAGTAATGCTGGTATTTTTTCACACAAAATTAGTGGTCCATTGTACCCGCTATCTTAACTCTAACTTTATGCGAGATTTCGTGTCATTTGGTTTCTATTTGTGACCTTTATAACGGCTGTAAAATCAGAAAATTTTTAGTGGTTGGTCCATTTCAACCCCTTATATATATTGTGGACATCTTTGAAAACAATAGGCTTAGCCCTTCTGAGCCCAACCCTACCCTTGTGAAAATTTTTGTGAGGATCGGACGATATTTGCAATACTTATATAATATTCTCAACCTGTGTCGTAAGGTGAAAAAATATTACAAAATATTATAAGCCAAATTGAAAAAATCGCATGCGATAAAATATATGAAAAAAAAAATGTCACAAAATACTACAAAATCTATATTAACATCTTTATTGGCATATTTTTCTGCGATTTTTTTAGATTTTATACTTTTATGTCAGGAGGGCATTCTGAATTGACAAAATTTGTCAAAATCAGACCAGCCATTCTTGAGATACAAGCATTCTAACTAACATCCCCTTCCTTTGTACACATTGTATATATTTCGCTATATATAACCGATATATTTACTATTGGCATCTACGTAACGGTCAGAATTGACCTGTTGGTCTATTTGTGATTTCGCCGGGATTAAAAATATTCGTGGCTTAATGAAAATGTGTGTTAATTAACACAAATGTTGTGGCCTATTTCACCCACTAAATATTACCCGATGACCATCGAAATTGGAAGGTTTCTGCCTAGCCCAAAGCTCTAGCCCCATGCCAACTTCAGCTTTGATTGGTCTATAATTGCGACCTGTAGAGCAACCGCAAAATCAGTAATTTATTCAGTTTTTGGTCCATTTCAAATATTATGCGATCATCTCCAAACGAAATAGGGTTCTATTATGACCCTAGCCCCATCTCCATTCTAAATTTCGTGAAGATCAGGCCATAATTGCGACCTGTAGAGTGATTACATATTAACATGGACAGACGGACGTACGGACATACATAGCTAGATCGACTCAGGTCGGCGAGATAGAAAGACCTATATATACTTTTCTATGTGGGAAACCAATATTTCGTGGTGTTATATAATTTTTGGTCCAATCAAACTTATAATACCCCCAACACATAGTGTTGTAGGGTATAAAAATAAATAAACAAAATAAAATAGTTATGGATGTGCGATTTTCTTTAAATTTTGCAGATAAGTATTCCAAATCGTGAACCTTTATGGGAGAGGTACCAGAAGGGCTAGGCCCTTCATTTTCATTTTTACACCAGAACTTGCGTTAGTAAAAATAATAGATGAATTTTCGCATTTTATGAGAGATAAACTTATTAACAATTTTGACCCATTGTGGGTGAGGTACCAGAGCAAATGGTCCGATATAATCCGTCTTCATACAAGATTTTTTGTTGGTAGAAATATGGGAATTTGCGAAATTTGAAGACAATCGGACTCTTACTTCACATTTTATAAGAGTTATAATTATTCCAAATGCGACCTTTCGTGGAGAAGTAACACAAAAAATTAAATTTTGATGAAACTTTTTTTATTTATTTCACTATACTCTGACAAATCATCATAAATAGAATCACGCTTGAACAACGCTACGAAATTATCAAAATTTACTTTCGCCGATTGGGCTCTAAAGCAGTTGGCAAATGATCCGTTGTTTTATCGCAAAATTGTGTTCAGCGATGAGGCGCATTTTTGGCTTAACGGGTTTGTTAATAAGCAAAATTGCCGCATTTAAGAAAATCAGGCATCTATAATTAATTTTTTGACATTGGAATTGGAATAATCTGTTTTTTTTTCGCAGATTATTAGAGATATAAATATTCCCAATCGTGAACCTTAGAAGGGGTAGGCTGATATTCATCATTTTCACACCAAAACTTACGTTAGTAAAAATATTGGAATACACGAAATTTGAAAAAATTCTCATGATTATTTAGCATTTTATGAGAGATATAATTATTCAAAATTTTGACCCATTGTGGAGTCATTTCATATTTTTAAGAGCCATAATTATTCCAAATTTAGACCCTTTGTGGGGGATGTACCAGATGGAGTGGGCCTATATTGTCCATTTCCTCACCTGATCTAGCACTGACAAAAATATTGGGATTTGTAAAGTTTGCACAAAATCGAGTGATTATTTCTCTTTCTAGGAGGTACATTTTTTCCCTTGAAAATGTACACCTTTTTATGGGGGAGGTACCAAAAGATCAGTCCATGTTGTCCGAACTTGATATAAGTTGACAATAATATTAAGATGTACGAAGTTTGAACCAAATCGAATACTCCCTTAGAGAGCTACCGTGCGTACCAGCCAGTAAAATAGACAGACACGGTTTTGGTCCAACAAGACCTAGGATCTAAAACTGTTATTTCGATGAAGCGCAAGCTGGCCGTTTCAAATGATCATCTGTACTCATTTGGCTGAGACTATACATATCTCATTTCCTATTTATTTTGCAAGGGTGGTTTCTGCATAATTAAAAATCAAAGAACCAACATTTGGCGAAATCATGTAGAACATATACAGGGTTGTCCATATTCGACGGACCCATCTGGCAACGCCATAACTTTTGACAGAGATGTCACATCGCTTAATGACATACCGCGTTTGAAGCGTCAGTCCAAGCAGATTTTTACCATGAACCAATACACGCCACCCTAGCGCTCTGAAATAGTTGAAATTTACATCTAACAGAAGAAGTCAATTGTGAAAACTCAACCTGCTTTTAAAACATTAAAAATGTGAGAAGTGCGCCTTCTAAGAACACCATTAAGCGTTTATACGAAAAATTTTCGACTGGTAAGTCTCTTTCTAATCCGAAGAGTCCATATAAAAGTCGGCCAAGGCAATCGGCCGAGAATATCGCTGCCGTACGAGCCAGTGTTGAGAGGTCCCCAAGAACATCCCAAAAACGCCGTTCTCAGCAGTTGGGCATGGCTCGGTCCACTTTACAACAGATTATTCGCATTGATTTGCATTTGTTCCTGTACAAAATTCAATTGACGCAAAGAATGTTACCTGCGGACAAGCCTCGTCGATTGGAATGGGCCCAAAGGGCCCAAAGGTCCGTCGAATATGCCTGTATATGGGGGCATTGCCTAAAAATGTGAACCTCCAACAGATTTCAAAGCTATATTTTTAATAGTGCGAAATATAGCTCACCATATCGGTACCTTCTGAATTAAGATTATATAAAGGCACTAAAAAAGTTTGGCCAAAAACTCTTTTGGGGATTTGTTCTGCAAACCGAATACAATCAAATCCACTTGGAATTTCCCTTGGAAATTAAACTGAGATACGAAGATTAAGAGTATAATTGTCTTTTGAGAGTCCTAAATACCAATAATGAAACAATTCCGTGAAAAATGTGGCTTTGATCATCAAAATACCGAATGTTGGTGGGTACCGTAGCATGGAAACCGTGTACAAATATGGATAACGTTTTCACATAGGTTGTAGCACCCATTATGGACTACAAATACCGTATTAAAAACAAATCCGATAAAAAGCTTAAATCGTAAAAATACCTGTTGGTACTGGTCCGGTTATATGAGGTAAAACCCATTACAAAATTTAAAGAAAATGTTATAGTAAAACGTATACAGACAACTACTTACAAACTAAAACCAAGTTTTTGGAAAATGTGGCTTTAATTTTCAAATTACCGAATATCCGAAGATACCGTTATATGGGTGCCATAGCAAAATGTGGATCTATACAGACAGCCACCAGAGGTAGAATCCATTACAAATGGGGCTAGAATCATATAAAAAAAACAGTAAAGAAAGTCCTAAAGTCGGGCGGGGCCGATTTTATGATACCCTACACCACTTTGCTAATTTAGTTGAGCTCCACTTAATAATTAAAAGTTTTTATGGGAGAATTCAATCATACATGCTATGATTATAATTATAATTTAAAATTCAAAGGACTAAATATGCCGAAGCATTTGTATCTTTTAAATTCGGACTTTTATTGCCCATTTGGTGCGAAATTAATTTGAAATCGGATAAAAATATATATGGGAACTATATCCAAATCTGAACAGATCTCGATAAAACTTGGCAAAGATATTTCTGAGCTGTATTTGATATATTTCCCTGAATATCGTTGTTACGGAGTGCATATTACGGCTGTGGGTAACAAATATGACAAATCGGATGAACAATATATATGGGAGCTATAACTATATCTGAACCGATCTCCACCAAATTTGGCATAATACCTTCTAGACTAAATTCGGTCGTATATGCCAAATTCCATCCCATTTGGACAAATATCAGACGTTTGATGCGCAATAAATGGTAAATCGGACGAAGTTATATATAGGAGCTATATCCAAATCTGAACCGATCTCGATAAAATTTAGCAAAGGTATTTCTAAACTGCATTTGATATATTTCCCCAAATATTGTTGTTATAGAGTGCATATTACGGCTGCGGAGGACAAAAATAACAAATCGGATGAACAATATGTATGGGAGCTATAGCTATATCTGAACCGATTTCGATCAAATTTGGCATACTTATTTTCAGGCCTAATTTGGTTGTATGTGCAAAATTCCATACTATTCGGACTGATATTTCACGTTTGGTGCACAATAAAAGGCAAATCGGACGAATATGGGAGCTATATTTAAATTTTTAACGATTATCTCCAATTTCAATAGGGTTAGTCCTTGGGCAAAACAAATGATTTGTGCAAAATTTCATCTGGATAGGGCAATAAATGTGAACTGTACTTTGTTTACAAAAATGCATGGACAGACGGACGGACGGACGGACATGCATAAATCAACTCAGAATGTGATTCTATGCATATCATCTCGTTTCCTTTTGCCTGTTACAAACAAATGCACAAAGACATAATACCCTGGCCACCTTGTGGTGTAGGGTATAATCATCGAATTGTTTTAGAACACACCCTGGTCCATGTTTCGCCGACCCCAGACAAATTTTACAGATACATAATCCATAAATCCACTATATTCTAATGAAGTTTATTAGAATTTATGTTTTGACTTTACCATTTTCAGGTGGCTTGTCTATTCCATTTCGCCCATTATCGTATTTCATTTTATTTTTCTGCCAAAACACTGGACATTCACAGCCATAAATAAACATATCTCATACATGTACAAAAGAGAATGGAAATAAGAGAGATAAATACAATTAAAAAACTCTTTTTATCAGCCTTATAAATATGATTGTATGCGGGAATATTTGCATACAACAACAATGCCATGGTCAACAACAATGGCATGCTGAAGCAATTTTAAATATAACAAATTTCATATTTTCTTTGCTACACCCACACAATGAAAAACCATGGAGGTCAGGAATTAATTGTTGCCAGAACAATTTACTCTTATGACAGAGTCTCGGACTGGTGGTATATCTGATGTCCAGATGTTGGTGGCGCAATGTTATTTTGTTTATGGCACAATAAACGATTTGCAACATATAGGGTAAAGCAAATTGGCATGTTCAGTTTTCTTTCAAACAAATTTTGGTAAGAATTCTTGCTTTAATATATTTTCAAAATTCTTAATATTTAATTCTTCATTCCTAATTGTATTTTTTTAAATTTCGAAAAATGGCTTGTGTGCTGAACATATCGCAATATTCTATTCGGAAAATATTAAAAAATGAGCTCAGAGTAAAGTCATTGAAATTCCAAAAAGTGCAAGAACTTACCCCGAAACAGAAAGAAAATAGACTCAAATGAGCTAAAGAGTTGCTTCGATTGACCGAAAGTGGTAAACTGACGAATTTGGTTTTCTCCGATGAGAAAACCTTTGTTGTCCAGCAGTTTGTAAACAAACAAAATGATCGTGTTTACTTGCCAAAGAGGTCAGCTGAAAATGTGCACCTTCGGTCGGCCTCCAGCACTCAAGTGCCGGCCATGGTGATGGTGTGGGCCGCCATAGCATCACGCGCCACCCAAGAATGGTTACAAAATGAGGTTCCTCGCTTCATTTCCAGGACGCAATGGCCACAAAAATCTCCGGATACCAATCCATTTGACTATTGCGTCTGGAGTATTTTGGAAAGCTAAAAAATACCAAAGTGTCGATCACCTCAAGCAAGCGCTTCGCCGGGAATGGGCCAAAATACCGCAGTGCAACATTCGGGCAGCTTGTGACGGTTCATTGGCCGTTTGAAGGCCACAATTTGTGCCAAAGGTGACCAACTCGAACAAATCTAAACTTATTCTAAAATTTGATGCTATGTCCGACATATTTTGCTTTCATTCTATAAAATTTAAAAAAGTGTGAAAATTATGTCGTTTGACGTTGTTACAGTTTTTTATCTCACCCTGTATGTCCACCACTTCCGAGTTGTATCCGTGTATATATCTACAAGAACTCACAGATGTTGTGACCACTTTCCACTATAGTTGGCATGTGAACAATTTTCTTGTTGTTACCATTCCTCTTTTTTTTGTGCCATATGCACCAAAGTGTGTCAGTGTTTGCAAATCTCTTTATGGGTGATTGTGTTATTTTAAAAGGACATTCAAGGAGTAAATACAAGTACCACACAGGCTTCATGTGCAGGCAGCAGCATCACATAGCTGTTCCCAAAACAACATCCAGTTACAGAGTTTACGTGTCTCTGTGTGTGTAAGTTCGTATCAGCCATGGCATTAATGTAATACCTCCGGCATAGTTCTCATCTTTTAACTATGCCGTTTCATGCTCTTAACTCTGATAACTTTGTTTTTTTTTCTGATTGTTTTTATACATGGCTAGGCATGTAAGCCATTTTGAAGTGCATAACCTCTTTTTGGCCAACAGAATTACGAACATAAACTTTAATTTTATGGTTGTTCTTCTTGTTAGACGAAAACATGGTACATGGAAAATGTGAAGCAAGGAAGAGAGGGAAAGAAGGAGATGCACAAATTTCTTAACACAGAATGTCTAAAATTTAAAACATTTTCCTGGAAAAAAGTCTCATTTAGAGCGTTTTGAGCTGAAAACGTGGTTTAATTTGGATATATTTTTTCTTGAAAAAGCAAAGGTAAGGCAAATATATAACAAGGCGGAATTTATGACTCGAACTCGGAAAATGTTGCTAGAATTAAATTAGCCAATTTTAAGTCATTCCTTAGAGTCGAGGATGTTTTGATACTATTGTGGATCCTTATTATATATACTGAAATATAAAGTAGTATAAAAAGTAAGTATATAAAGTAGTGACATAACTGACAGGTGAAACTGCTGAAGGTAGGATCTTGAAATTCTGCATCAGGGCCAGTCTTGATGCGTATGCATGTGACAAGGCTGGGTTTGCTGGGGGAAATTCAAACTAAAAGGATACGAAAAGTACTTGATTGGTTGAGCTGGATTGTGTCATTTGGAATAAGAGTCACAGATGGAGTGCAGGATAGGTATACCAAAGGGATTTTGGAATTTCTAAATTTAATGTTACCAATAGACCTAAAATATTACTACCTACTAGTGGATGGTTTGGATATAGAGGTGGTTTTGGGAATGTGTAATACTACATTTGTTGCAATTTTTATCAAACTTCTAAAATGGTACCATATGGTATTATGTGAACGTATAAAATTAAAAACTTGAAATTGGCTTTGAGAATCAATGTTGGAAATTAAATTTGATATAAGAAGATTGATATAATGAATACTGAAGTTTGTTATTAGAATCGCTGTACATGTGTAGCTTGGGTATATGGAGGAGGTTTCGTCAGTGTGTACTATAATTGTACGAAAAGTACTAATTAGCGGTTGGTGTCTGGGGTTAAGTGCGTTTGGAAATGTGTCCCATAATTGTTCAAAAATTACTTAGTCGTACTAAAATGGGTATTGGGTGAAGGGACAGAGCTGGATTCACGAGATTTGATATTAAGGCAACTATTGGTGTCTCTGATTAAGATATGGAAGAGCTTTTGGAAATATGTACCATAACTGTACGAAAAGTACTGAATGAAACTTAATTTGTTATTGGGTGAAGGGATAGAGATACAATTTTTCCACCGGACTTTTTGTCGTAAAAGGTAAAAATGTTCCTATTATTCTTTATGAAAAAGGAACAAGTAAAAAAGCTGCTAATTTCGTCCGGGCTAAACTTTTTATACCATCGACCATTTGGAGAAACTTAAAAAATTTCAAAAAAAAAGTAATAATAACAAAAAATCCGTCGAAAATACCGATCAAATGAAAAACGTTAAATTGGGGCTATTCGAAGGCGTTATCCTGCATAAGCAATTTGTGTCATAGGCTGTAGTAACATTATTCACCGGAATTGTTTCAAATTTAGTATTTGAAGTTCGTAATGGATACTACAGCCAGAAAAGACAGAAAATTGTCTGTGCAGGTCCAAGTCTTCGTATAGCCTCCCGATATTCGTTATTTTAAATTGGTGAGAATCTGTTCAAATTTAGATATAGCTCCCATATATATCTTCAAAACATTTCGGGCTAGTTGTTGACCAAATGGCCAATATTAGTCCAAATGACCTGAATTTCGGCACGAATTCAGTATAGAAGAAAGCACATAAAATTTGGTGAAAATCTGTTCAGATATAGCTATTTCTCCCATATATATGTTTTATCCGATTTGGGGTTTAAAGTACCTCACATTCGTAATATGCACTCCACAACAATGGTACAAGATATATGTTATAGAGCTCGGAAATAATATTGCCATATATACAATTATCCAATATCAGGTTTATTGTCAACCAAATGGTCAATACTAGTCCGAATCTACTGGATTTTGTCATATCCGACAGAATTCAGTCTAGAAGCAAGTACATTATATTTTAAAGAAAATCGGTTTAGATATAGCTATAGCTCCCATATATATGTTTCATCCGATTTGGGGTTTAAGTCCCTCACTTGTGTAATATGCACTCCACAACAATGATCATTGATAACAGATATCTTATAGAGCTCGGAAATGCCTTTGCCAAATTTTATGGCGATAATTTCAGATTGGGATATAGCTCCCATATATATCCTTAATACGATTGCAGGTTTGTTGTGCAAATAATAGCTAATATCTGGCCAAATGGACTGATTTTCGGCAGCAAAAACTGCAGATTTTGGTACAAATTTTAGCCTAGAAGCCAGTACGCCAAATTTAGATATCTTTTCATATATATTTCATCCGATTTGATATTTAAGTCACCTGTAATATATACTCTATAACAATTATATTCGGTACACGATATCAGATACAGCCTAGAAATAACTTTGGCAAGGTTTTTCGAGGTCGATTTAGAGTTAGATAAAGATCCGGCATATATATCCCCATAATTCAATATAAATGATATACCCACCACTTTAAATTCGTCCAAATTTTTTGAGTGTTGCATTATACAATTAAGTTCCGACTAAAATACAGTCTGCCAAGCTTGAACCAAATTGAATATAGCTATTGCTCCTTTATACATTTTTCATCCGATTTTACATATTTCAAAGTATAACTGTAATACCTTATATTCCGAATTTTTAAAATTATAGTGGTATCTTCAAAACATTTTCTTTTTACATTTTGCAAATTCTATTTATACCCTACACCACATAGTGGTAAGGGTATTATTTCTTTGTGCATTTGTTTGTAACATGGAGAAGGAAACGAGATAGACCCATAGTTACTTTTGAGAACCTTCATAGAATCACTTTCTGAGTCGATTTATGCATGTCCGTCCGTCTGTCCGTCCGTCCGTCCGTCCGTCTGTCCATGTATTCTTGTGAACAAAATGCAGGTCGCATTTATTATCCGATTGAGATGAAATTTTCCAAACAATATTTTTTTGGCCCAAGGACGAACCCTATTGAAATTGGTGAGAATCGGATCAAATTTAGATATAGCTCCCATATATATCTTCATCCGATTTCGGGTTAAATGTGCACCAAATGTCCACTATCAGTCCAAATTACCTGAATTTTGGCACACCCAACCGAGTTCGGCCTAGAAGCAAGTATATCAAATTTGGATAAAATCGGTTCAGATATAGCTATAGCTCCCATATATATCTTTCATCCGATTTGATCTTTAAGTCCCTCACATTCCTACTGTGCACTCCACAACCGTGATATTTGGTACCAGGTATTAGATGGAGCACAGAAATAGCTGTTTTAAATTTTATCGAAATCGGTTCAGATTTGGATATAGCTCCCATATATATCTTCATCCGATTTCGGGTTAAATGTGCACCAAATGTCCTCTATCAGTCCAAATTACCTGAATTTTGGCACACCCAACCGAGTTCGGCCTAGAAGCAAGTATATCAAATTTGGAGAAAATCGGTTCAGATATAGCTATAGCTCCCATATATATCTTTCATCTGATTTGATCTTTAAGTCCCTCACATTCCTACTATGCACTCCACAACCGTGATATTTGGTACCAGGTATTAGATGGAGCACAGAAATAGCTGTTTTAAATTTTATCGAAATCGGTTCAGATTTGGATATAGCTCCCATATATATCTTCATCCGATTTCGCGTTAATTGACCACCAAATGGCCAATATCAGCCCAAATGGCCCGAATTTTGGCACATGTGACCGAGATTAGCCTTAAAGCAAATACAACAAATTTGGAGAAAATCGGTTCAGATATAGCTATAGCTCCCATATATATCTTTCATCCGATTTGATCTTTAAGTCCCTCACATTCCTACTATGCACTCCACAACCGTGATATTTGGTACCAGGTATTAGATGGAGCACAGAAATAGCTGTTTTAAATTTTATCGAAATCGGTTCAGATTTGGATATAGCTCCCATATATATCTTCATCCGATTTCGGGTTAATTGACCACCAAATGGCCAATATCAGCCCAAATGGCCCGAATTTTGGCACATATGACCGAGATTAGCCTTAAAGCAAATACAACAAATTTGGAGAAAATCGGTTCAGAAACAGCTATAGCTCCCATATATATGTTTCATCCGATTTAGTGTTTTGGTCCCTTACATTCGTAATATTCACTCCACAACCGTGATATTTGGTACCAGGTATTAGATGGAGCACAGGAATAGCTGTTTTAAATTTTATCGAAATCGGTTCAGATTTGGATATAGCTCCCATATATATCTTCATCCGATTTCGGGTTAAATGTGCACCAAATGTCCACTGAATCAGTCCAAATTACCTGAATTTTGGCACACCCAACCGAGTTCGACCTAGAAGCAAGTATATCAAATTTGGAGAAAATCGGTTCAGATATAGCTATAGGTCCCACATATATCTTTCATTCGATTTGATCTTTAAGTCCCTCACATTCCTACTATGCACTCCACAACCGTGATATTTGGTACCAGGTATTAGATGGAGCACAGAAATAGCTGTTTTAAATTTTATCGAAATCGGTTCAGATTTGGATATAGCTCCCATATATATCTTCATCCGATTTCGGGTTAATTGACCACCAAATGGCCAATATCAGCCCAAATGGCCCGAATTTTGGCACATATGACCGAGATTAGCCTTAAAGCAAATACAACAAATTTGGAGAAAATCGGTTCAGAAACAGCTATAGCTCCCATATATATGTTTCATCCGATTTAGTGTTTTGGTCCCTTACATTCGTAATATTCACTCCACAACCGTGATATTTGGTACCAGGTATTAGATGGAGCACAGGAATAGCTGTTTTAAATTTTATCGAAATCGGTTCAGATTTGGATATAGCTCCCATATATATCTTCATCCGATTTCGGGTGATTGACCACCAAATGGCCGTAATAGCATCAATTTTGGCAAATCCGACCGAAACCAGCTTAGAAGCAAGTACACCAATTTTAGTAAAAATCGGTGCAGATATAGCTATAGCTCCCATATATATCTTTCATCCGATTTGGTCTTTAAGTCTCTCACATTCGTAATATGCACTCCACAGAAATGATATTTGGTACCAGATATCAGATAAAGCCCAAAAACAGTTGATTTTAATTCTATTAAAATCTGTTCCGATTTGGATATGCCTCCCATATATATCTTCATCCGATTTCGTGTTAATTGTGCACCAAATGGCCAATATCAGCCCAAATCACCTTAATTTTCGTACATAAGACCGAATTCAGTCTAGAAGCTAATACGTCAAATTTAGAGAAACCCGGTTCAGAGATAGCTATAGTTCGTAAAATGCACGATAGGATTAGATAGATTTTGATTTTGTACCAAATATCTCATAGAGCTCTGAAATGCCCTGTATAAACCTTTTTACGAGAGCTCTACTAAATATGCATAGTGGTGTAGGGTATCATATAGTCGGCCCCGTCCGACTTTTGAGCTTTCCTTACTGGTTTAATCATTAAACAGAAATATTAAAACAATTTTTATTAGTTCGAATCAAATACTATGCATTTAATTTATTTTTTATACCCTACACCACAAGGTGGTCAGGGTATTATGTCTTTGTGCATTTGTATGTAACAGGCAAAAGGAAACGAGAAAGACCCATAGTTCCTTTTGATGATCTGCATAGAATCACTTTCTGAGTTGATTTATGCATGTCCGTCCGTCTGTCCGTCCGTCCGTCTGTCCATGTATTCTTGTGAACAAAATGCAGGTCGCATTTATTATCCGATTGAGATTAAATTTTGCAAACAATATTTGTTTGGCCCAAGGACGAACCCTATTAAAATTGGAGATAATCGGTAAAAATTTAGAAATACCTTCCATATTTATCTTCGTCCGATTTGCCTTTTATTGCGCACCAAACGTGTAATATCAGCCCGAATAGTATGGAATTTTGCACATACAACCAAATTAGGCCTGAAAATAAGTATGCCAAATTTTTCGAAATTCGAAATCGGTTCAATTATAGCTATAGCTCCCATATATATTGTTCATCCGATTTGTTATTTTTGTCCTCCGCAGCCGTAATATGCACTCTGTAACAACAATATTTGGGGAAATATATCAAATGCAGCTCAGAAATACCTTTGCTAAATTTTATCGAGATCGGTTCAGATTTGGATATAGCTCCCATATATAACTTCGTCCGATTTACCATTTATTGTGCACCAAACGTCTAATATTTGTCCAAATGGGATGGAATTTGGCACATACGACCGAATTTAGTGTAGAAGGTAGTATGCCAAATTTGGTGAAGATCGGTTCAGATGTAGTTATAGCTCCCATATATATTTTTCATCCGATTTATTGTATTTGTTACCCACAGCCGTAATATGCACTCCGTAACAACGATATTCAGGGAAATATATCAAATTCAACTCAGAAATATCTTTGACAAATTTTATCGAGATCGGTTCAGATTTGGATATAGTTCCCATATATATTTTTATCCGATTTCAAATTAATTTCGCACCAAATGGGCAATACAAGTCCGAATTTAAAAGATACAAATGCTTCGCCACATTTAGTCCTTTGAATTTTAAATTATAATTATAATCATAGGGTGTATGATTGAATTCTCCCATAAAAACTTTTAATTATTAAGTTGAGCTCAACTAAATTAGCAAAGTGGTGTAGGGTATCATAAAATCGGTCCCGCCCGACTTTAGGACTTTCTTTACTGGTTTTTAACTAAATTTGATAGCCATATATACAGCTAGCTGAACACAGTTTTCATTATATTTAATATTTAATATTTTTTGCGGCCCAATTTCTCTTTTTATGTGTTCTTCTCGCAAACTCCAAAACAATGTTTAAAGCAATTTAGGACACTTTATGGTCACCTTAAATGTGTAACGGACATATTTATCTCTCTATTCTTTTGCTCCATGTCCCTATGTCGTTTTTTTTATTGTGTTCCAGCATCCATATTTAGTTCTTGATGTTAAAATTTATGGTTATAGTCTTGGCAACCAGCAACCATGACTACGGAACAAGTATGCATTTTACGACAGGATAGCTTGCTGTCTGGCCGGCTGTTGGTTGTTGTTGCGCGATACAAAACATGGGCATCGCTATCACCATGCACATATATTTCGTTTTTTGTTTCCTTGTTTTCGCTTTTTTATACCATATTCAACATGGTTCCCATACAGTCATCGTGGCCTTATCTGAAGGCGCACATTAAATTGTACACGGTTCATGCAAAGTACAAAGAAGACAACAATCATCCTGTCGTCTGTTGACGACAGATGTTAAAAATGTGAGGTTAAGTAAGAAGGCCTTTAGATTTTGTTTTCCGGGCGGTGTACTGTGTTTGTTGTTCTTCAATTGAAATAAACATGCCGAGTTTATATATGCCGATGGTGTGTGGCGGGGCTTTTTGTGTTGAAATAAATATTTTTTGTGTATTGCCACATGCACTCATATTTAAAAGATATGGCGGAACACATAAAACGATTTTTTGCTAACAATAAGTTATGGGGAAATTAAGGTATTGAAAATGTAGTAAAATTTTAGTTTTATTTAGATTTTTTAAAGGTTTGGTCAAATTTTTGAGGGTATATTTTTGAGTTGGGATGACGATAAGATACATTACAGCACTTGTTTTAAATATTCGACAAATATTTTTGATAGATAATTCATTGAGGAGTTCATCCGCCTGTCCATGCAAATGGACTGGATTTTTGCACATACAACCGAATTCAGGTTAAAACAAGTAAAAAAGCAGCAAGTTCGGCCGGGTCGAACTTTTAATACCCTCCACCATTTGGTACAAATTTGGCAATTTCCAAAAAATAAAATCCGTTAAAAATTCTGTTAAAATCTTAAGAATACCGAATTCTTCTACGACGACGTAGGCCTGCATAGGCAACTTTTGTCATAAGTTATTACAATATTTAAATGCGAAACTTGAAGAAAAATCAGTTTATAATGTAGCTAAAATCATTAAAATACCGAATATGGGGGGTACCGTTATATGGGGGCTATACGAAGACGTGGACCTGCGCAGACAATTTTCTGGCATGGGCTGAAGTATACATTACGAACTTCACATGCCAAAATTTGAAACAATCCCGGTAAATAATGTCGCTAAAATCATCAAAATGCCGAATATCGGGGGGTACGGCATATGGGGGCTATATGAAGACGTGGACCTACATGGCTCATTTTTTGACTTAGGATATAGTATCCATTACGAACTTCAAATACCAAATTTTAAACAATATTGGTAAATAATGTCGCGAAAATCATCAAAATACCGAATATCGGGAGGTACGGTATATGGGGGCTATATGAAGACGTGGACCTACATGGCCCATTTTCTGTTTTATGCTGCAGTACCTATTACGAACTTTAAATACCAAATTTGGAACGATTTCGCTAAATAATGTCGCTAAATTCATCAAAATACAGAATATCGGGGGATACCGTTATATGGGGGCTACACGAAGACGTGGACCTGCACAGATAATTTTCTGTCTTAGGCTGTAGTATTCGTTACGAACTTCAAATGCCAAATTTGAAACAATTCCGGTGAATAATGTCGCTAAAATCATCAAAATACTGAATATCGGGAGGTACCGTTATATGGGGGCTATATGATAACTTGGACCTACATGGCCCATTTACGAACTTAACCTGCCTACTGGTAAAATATGCATGTGAGCAAAATGTTAGCCTTCTCTCTCAATTTGTTCGAAAGATAGCGTGATTACAACAGACAGACAGACGGACAGACGGACAGACAGACAGACAGACAGACAGACAGACAGACGGACAGACAGACCGACACACAGACAGACAGACGGACATGGCTAAATCGTCTTAGAATTTTACGGTGATCAATAATATATATACTTTTTTGGGTCTGACGTGAGTATTTCGAGGAGTTACAAACGGAATGACAAAATTAATATACCCTCCATAGTATGGTGGAGGGTATAAAAATGGGTTAAATAAAGCTTTATATATGTTTCACCCCATTTGATGTTTAAGTCCCTCAGATTCCTAATTTACACTTCACAACAATGATATTTGGTGCTAGTTATCAGACATAGCCCTGCCTAATTTTACTCTGAATAGATTTTCAACAAATTTCGCAGAGGCCATTTTATTTCTAGTACCATTTTTATACCCTCCACCATACTATGGAGGGTATATTAATTTTGGAGGGTATATTAATTCGACAGAGTTCGTCCTTGGGCCAAACACATTTTGTGTGGAAAATTTCATCTCAATCGGATAATAAATGCGATCTGCATTTTGTTCACAAAAATACATAGTCAGACGGACTGACATACATAAATCGACTCAGAAAGTGATTCTTTGAAGATCCTCAAAAGTTACAAGCAAATGCACAAAGATATAATACCCTTACTACTATGTGGTGTTGGGTATAAAAATTCGAAGAACTCAAAGCTCATAAATACCTCTGTCAAATTTTATCGAACCGGATCAGATTTGGATATAACTTCCATATATACTTTTATCCGATTTCATGTTTACTGTGCACCAAATGACCAATATCAGCCCAAATTACTGAATCTTAACAATTTCTACTTCAAATTTGTTGAAAATCGGTTCAGGTATAGCTCCCACATATATGTTTCATCCGATTTGGTGTTAAAGTCCCTCACGTGCGTAATATGCACAACGATGTCTACGCGGATATTTGATACGGGACATCAGACACAGCTTGAAAATGCCTCTGCCGAATTTTATTAAGATCGGTTCAAACTTTCATAGAGCTTCGAATACTTCATCACCCTATTTTTTGGTTATTGTTCACTATAATCTATATAATCTACTTCACATAAATTTCCAATATATACTATACCCAGAGTGCTGTAGGTTATCATATAGTCGGGTCCGCCCGATTTTTGACCTTTCTGAACGGAAGAAAACAGCAACATCAGCAGAAATGGTTCGAAAAGTAAAGAAGCGACTTGATCGAAACCCACGTCGCAATGGCCGGAAAATGGCTCGTGAGCTGAAGATATCGCAATATTTTATTCGGCAAATATTGAAAAATGAGCTCGGGGTAAAGCCATTGAAATTTCAATAAGTGCAAGAACTTACACCGAGTTGCTTCGCTTGCCCGAAAGTGGTGAACTGCCGAATTTGGTTATATGCCGAATATTAACGCGAAAATATTCTGGAGGGTGTATTAAAGCCTTAGGCATGCAAACATTTTGGCCGCCGACCTTGGACATTCCAACAGGACTCAGCACCATCGCACTCAGCACCATCGCACTCAGCACGCGCCACCCAAGAATGGTTACAAAATGAGGTTCCTCGCTTCATTTCCAGCACACAATGGCCACCAAAATCTCCTGATATTAATCCGTTGGACTATTGTGTCTGAAGTATTTTGGAAAGCAAGGTTGGCACTAAAAAATGCCCAAGTGTCGATCACCTTAAGCAAGCGCTTAGCAGGGAATGGACCAAAATTTTTAAAAAATAATTTTTTTTAGAAAAATGTTACAATTACTTTGTTGCAGTTTTCTTTTTTATCTCACCCTGTATATTATAGCTAAAGACACTAAATACCTAAAATTCACGGATTCACGGATTCGGATAAATCATAATCCGAAAAGCTCCAAAAGTGTGGAAAAGGGATGAATTTGGAATTATTTTTTGTATTGTACAGCGTAATCTGGTGTTAGTACTCATCCTATGTTTCGCTCGCTACTAGGAAGTTACTTATATATTATACTTCTTTCTTTGCTAATTTGCTCTTTAACTAATTTATGCTTAACATTTCTCCATCATTAGTCCATCATCTCCATCAATTGGTCATACATTTTTGGGCAAGTGAGTAATGCTTGCCTGTGAAAACCTGTGAAATGTTGGAGTATTTATTGGTAAAAAAATACGTTTCTAACAACTCAGCCTTGTATTAATAAATGTTCTAGGTATTTCAATTCCAAATTAAAAATTTGTAGGAAAAGCCTACACACAACACATTCAAATTTTCTTCATGTTTTGTGCAAAAAAATTATTTCAACAACAAATCTAGGAATGCAGGACATCAAAGTCATGAACACAAAATCTCTTCACTGTCAACGCCAAGAGTATCGTCAGCACAAAACTATATTTCCATGGTAACCAATTTTAGTATTCTCTTCCATTCACTAGCTGAGGAACTTCTCAACAGCAAAAGACCAAAGTGGCCAGTAGAGTAGACAACATTCAACACCTGTGTGTGTCCTTTAGAAAAGGACATACTGAGCTGAGTATTGCTGCTGTGGCTGTGCTATACAAGATGTCAAACAATCAAGACAAAGGAATTAATTTGCCGCAATGGAGAATTGTTTTTTTTTTTTTTTTGGTCTTTCAATTTTTATTTATTTTCATCTTCTGTTGTGTGAGTTTGTGTGTGTGTGGGTATATGTATGAGTTATCTGGGTTTTTGCAAAAGACCAGGAGAGAGATCACAGAAGAAGAGAAAATATTTTCCTCATTTATTCCAATTCAATTTTAAAAGGAAGATTGTAATTTCACATCAAATTGAAGCAATTAAATTTGAAATTCATTTCCGAGTTTTGCTTGTTTGGAAAATTGGCTATATACAAGTTGATTTATCCATTGTTGTTGTGGTAGTAGTAGTTGTTGTTGTTTCCAGCTATAGTTACGGTCATGGAACAAAATTTGGTTTTTTTGTTATATTTTTGGTTCTTCTCTTTTGCCATTGTTCTAATTGACTAATCAAATCACATGAGTTGTTGTCTGAAAATAATTCTGACATTTGTTTTTCGTTTTTTCATCAGCTAATGACTGGAGATATTTAATTTTAAAGTCATTGGGGAATTTTTTTTCTTTTGCGTGTAATTTAATTGGGAAGTATTTTAGAAATAATGATTTGAAGCTAATTTAGGTTGAACCGAAGGCAGAACGTAAGAGAGAGAGAGAGAGACAGATCTTGAGTTGGAGAAGCACAAGTGTGAAAATCACATCAACTCCAAATAACTTGAACGGTCAAAGGGTCATGGGGTCTAAACTATTATATAAAAGTATTAGTGAAATAACAGACTGAATGAGAATCAAGGCCCAAACCAAACTGCTGAAACTAGTATCTCGGAACTTTGCACGAGGGTCTTGTTGTGATAAGGCTGGGTTTTTGGAAATTCGTGCTAAAAAGGGAAACTTTGCACGACGGTCACTCTTGTTGTGATAAGGATGGGTTTTTGGAAATTCGTGCTGAAAAGGGAAGAAAAAGTACTAAAATGTACTATAGATTCAATACTATTTATTGGACAAACAAAATGAGCTAGAATTATGAACTTTGGAATGAGAGTCCCTAATGGAGTGCAGGATAAATTTAGCAAAGAGTTTTTGGATATTCCAACTGTAATGATACGAAAAGTTCATAAATGTTACTAATATTTAAAAATGGTACCACTTGGTACTATGTGAACGGAAAGATCTAAAAACTTGAAACTTGATATGAGAATCTAGGTTGGAAGGTAAGTTTTATATACAAAAGAGGTTAGGAAATGTGCACTAAGTGTGCGAATCGTACTAAATGGTACTAAATTTGGAACAGTTTGGTTTAGGGTGAACGGATGAAGCTCGAATTTTTATATTTTGTATTGAGGTTCCAGATCTGAAAACGTCTTCATAACTAACCTACCACCAGTTTGTGATGAAAAGGTTATATGGCGTATATGTACTACAAATGCACGAAAAGTACTAATTAGTACCATATTTGGTACAAATTGGTTTTGGGTGAACATGTTGTGCTTGAAATTGATATTTGGTATTAGGGTCGCCGTTCATGTGTAAGCTAGACGTGTGAAGGTGGTTTGAGGGAGATTTGGCTGTGGTTTGGTGGTGGTTTCGGTCCTATATTTGTAAGAAAAGTATTTGATGGTACTTAGTTTGGTATTGAGCGAAGAGATAGAACTGGAATCCTCAAATGTTGATGTTGTGTTTTCTATTGGTACCTGTAGTTGAGTTATGGAAGTGGTTTCGGAAATATTTACTATAATTGTATGAAAAGTACTATATTTAACTATATTTAGTACAACTTGTTATTGGGCGAACAAGTTACTGCTTGAAATCAGAAAATTCGTATTAGGGTGTTTAGCCTTAAAATATGGAGGTGGTTTTGAAGAGATTTGGCGGGGAAATGCGGCCCATGTTTGTACCATAATTACTAAATGTTACTTAATTTGGCAATGAGTAAGGAGATAGTCCTGGAATTCTCAAATTTGATATTTTTGTGTCTGTTGGTATATGGAACTGAGATATGGAGGCGGATATGCGTGCAATACTAAATTTAGCTTTGAGTGAAATAGAGCTAAAATTTGATATAGATGTCACTGTTGATGTACGTATAGGTGGTCTTGGAAATGTGTACTATACTTGTACGATAAGTACTGAATGGTACTATATTTGGTATTGATAGAGATGAAACTTATGGAATTTGATATTTAGATTGCTGACTGTATCTGTGTTCCAGATCTGGCCGTGGAATGGAAATTCATCCTATATTTTTACAAAAAGTACTAAATGGTACTAAATTTTGTATTGGGTGAGGTCTGGGGCCCTCAAATCTTATATTAAGGTCTCTGTTGGTATCTGGCATTGAGTTATTGAGTTGGTTTTGGAAATGTGTGCTATAATTGCACGAAAAGTACTAAGTGGTACTAAATTTGGAGATGGTGTCTGTTGGTATCTGGAACTGAGTCATGGACGGGGTTTTGGAAATGCGTCCTATATTTGTGCAAAAAGTGTAAAGTGGTTCTAAATTTGTTATTGGGTGAAGGGATAGAGCTGTAATTCCTAAATTTAATATTGGGGTCTCTGTTGGTATTTTGAATTGAGATATGGAGGTGATTTTGGATACGTTTACTGTAAATATAAGAAATGTACTGAATTTTGTATTGGTTAATGGAATATAGCTGAAATCCTGAAATTTTGATATAGATGTCACAGTTGGTGTCTGTAGTTTACATTTGGAGGTGGTATTGGAAATGTTTATCATAATTACATGAAAGGTACTAAATGGTGCTATATTTGGCACTGAGTGAAGAGATAAAAAATAAAATTCTAAATTTTGATATTTAGAGTACTGTTGGTATCTGTGTTTGAGATTTGGCTGTAGTATGGAAATGCGTCCTATTATTGTACGAAAAGTACAAAGTGGTATTTTATTTGGAATTGGTTGAAGGGATAGAGCTGAAATCCTGAAATTTTATATTGAGGTCTCTGTTGGCAATTGTACGACAAGTATTATATTTGTTATTGAGTGAATGCATAGAGCTGGAACATCAAAATTTGATATTGAGGTTGGTGTGAGGAATTGAGATCTGATGTCTAACTGTTACTAATTTGGGATTTCTCTTGGTCTCTTGGTTGGACAGATGTAGATTGTTTTGGGTATGCGTATTAAATTTCGTATTTAGTGAAGGGATAGAACTGAAATTCTGAAAACTCATATTGCGATTATTGTTGGTTTCTAGGGTTTACATATGGAGACGTTGAAATAGTTTTGGAGAGAAAAAATGGATGTGGGTCCATTGTGTTATGATTTTACCATTTTGAACACTTTTTGGGGTAAAATGTTGACATTTTCTTATTATTCTTTCCGAGAAAGTAAAAACGTGAATAATATATAATACCTTAAAGGTCTTAAGATCTAGAACGAAGTTTTAAGTTTTAATTAAAAAATTTTGTCAAACGGAACAAATTGTGCATTTTTGGTTCTAAAAGGGCCTAAAACGAACTGTTGGAACGAATTTAAAATTTTAGGATGGTCTTTTCGCTAACGAAGTAACGGGCACTTGCTGGGCGATTTATAAATTTCAATTGTCGACTTTTAGTGGTCAAAGAACAACTGCTGTTTTTATGTGAAATTCCCTTGTAAATAAAATGTGTTGGTAGATTGATATGTAAGTATTTAAGACTGATTTGATTTTTCACATGAAATTGTCCAAATATGCTTCGCATAATTTAATTACATTTACATTATTTTTGATTAATTTAATTAATTTCTATTTCAATAACAACTATACGTATGGACATATTTTTAAGAACCACAAAAACAACAACGACGGCAACACCCCTAAAACCACAGGCTCATTTATCTATCGCCAACCCACAACAACAGCAACAACGACACTATCACTACCATTATTATTATCGTCATCATTTTAGTGTAATTTAATTATACAAAAGACAATCATTTATTTAATAATAATAACCATTTCAGTCGCATAATGAAGACAAAATTAAATTGATGGAAATTGTCTGTCTGTCTCCAACAAAGTGCATTCACTATGGGGATGGGTGTGTGTGTGCGAGAAAAGGGGAGGAGTTGCTTCTTCTTTTAATTTCATAAATGAAATGAGAATATTTAACTACAAAGGATCTTTAGTTTAATTACAAGGAAGGGATAATTGCAAATTACAGCATTTCTATAGAAAATCGCATTTAATTTGAATATTGTGTTTTAAATTGAATAGAATTTCAAAATTCGTGAATAAAGAGTATCTGTAATCGCGAAGTAGGCGTATCATTTTGTAATGTAGCGAATTATAATTTGTGAGTATTTAAATATTCATGAACCATTAACTTACCTTGAAATTAAGTTAGTAGCTGGAAAAAGATATGGAAAAATAATAATATTAGTTAAGGCAATACAAATTGATAAAAGCCTTAAATTTATTAAAAAGTTGGTGAATACAGACTATATTCAATAGAACAACATAAAACATTATCTAAGCCCCAGAAAATGTCTAGGTTGCTGGTACGTCGTTTAGTTTCAATGATTATTTTTGTATTTTTATACTCTCCAGCATACATAGTATGCAGGGTATATTAAGTTTGTCATTCCAATTGTAACTCATCGAAATAATCATTTTAGACCCAACAAAGTACGACGATGTCCGTCCGTCTGTCCATCTATTGCAATCACGAATTAAGATATAAAGCTAAAATTTTGCCCAGATCTCTATGTTGTCTGCAGGCAGGTCAAGTTCGAAGATGGGCTATATCGGTTCACGATATCGTATATCCCCCATATAACGGTATCCCCCGATATTAGGAATTTTAATGATTTTAGCCGCATTTTTCGACGGAATTGTCTAAAATTCTACACAGGGGGTTCCTTGTGAGCACTTTACCCCCTGAAAGAGAATTGTCTATATAGGTCCAAAATATCGTATAAACCCCATATATCGGTATCCCCCGATATTCAGGATTTTGATGATTTTAGCCACATTTTCTGAAATTCTACACAAGGAGTTCCTTGTGAGTACTTTATCCCTTGGCTGAGAATTATCTATATAGGTCCACGAGATCATATAGTCCCCATATAACAGTACCCCCGTTATTTGGCATTTTGATGATTTTAGCCACATTTTTCAACGAAATTGTCTGAAATTCTACACAATGGATTCTTTGTGAACACTTTACTCCCTGACAGGTAGTTATCTATATAGGTTCATGATATCGTATATCCCCCATATAACGGTACCCCCGATATTCGGTATTTTGATGATTTTAGCCACATTTTTAAACGGAATTGTCTTAAACTCTACACAAAGAGTTATTTGTGAGTACTTTATCCCTAGACATAGATTTGTCTATATGGGTCCACAATATCGTTTATACCCCCATATAACGGCACCTTCCGAGATTTTAACAGAATTTTTAATGGATTTTATTTTTTGAAAATGTCCTAATTCGTTCCAAATGGTGAAGGGTATAGAGACGATACACTTAAACCTTGGCATTGATGTCATCCTTTATATGAAGTTGGCAGAAACAAAATCGATTCACGCATTCCAAAGAGCATCAGTGACTAGCACAATACAACATATCTGTATACCCGATACCATACTATGGAGTTTGTCATTCTGTTTGTAACTAATCAAACTGAATATTTTGGATCCAACAAAGTTGTTGATCAGTATAAATTGTCGATTTAGATATGTTTGTCCGTCCATCTGGCTGAATGACTTTCTGTCCATTTGTGGAAATAGCTCTAGCTTCCAAACGGCATGAAGTAGGTGGACAAAATTGCACCCAAATGTATTTTAGGTCCACAGAACTTTTGGTATTGAAAATGGTACACATAGATCCAGGTTTTGCTGGAGATAGCTTATACAGGTGCGAGTTTTCGTATAGCCTCCCTATGACGGTAGCTCTCTGTATTTGGTATTGACAATAGATATCCTCTTCTCTAATAGGAAACTATTTACACGGGTCCACGCTTATGTATAATGTCATATATAAAATAAGATAATATGATTTGATTGTTTCAGAGTGCATATTACGGCTGCGAAGCACAAACATAAAAAATCGGATGAACAATATATATGGGAGCTATAGCTATATCTGAACCGATCTGAACCCAAATTGGCATACTACTTTCTAGACTCAATTCGGTCGTATGTGCCAAATTCCATCCGATTTGGGCAAATATTAGACGTTTGGTGCACAATAAAAGGTAAATCGGACGAAGTTATATATGGGAGCTATATCCAAATCTGAACCGATCTCGATAAAAATTAGCAAAGGTATTTCTGAGCTGCATTTGATATATTTCCCCAAATATTGTTGTTACAGAGTGCATATTACGGCTGCGGAGGACAAAAATAACAAATCGGATGAACAATATATATGGGAGCTATAGCTATATCCGAACCGATTTCGATCAAATTTGGCATACGTATTTTCAGGCCTAATTTAGTTGTATGTGCAAAATTTCATACTATTCGGACTGATATTACACGTTTGGTGCACAATAAAAGGCAAATCGGACGAAGATATATATGGGAGCTATACCTAAATTTTTGCCGATTATCTCCAATTTCAATAGGGTTCGTCCTTGGTCCAAACAAATGTTGTTTAGAAAATTTTATCTCAATCGGATAATAAATGCGACCTGAATTTTGTTCACAAGAATATGGAAGAATAATGGACAGACGGACGGACGGACGGACAGACGGACAGACGGGCGGACATGCATAAATCGACTCAGAATGTGAATCTATGCAGATCATCAAAAGGAACTATGGATCTATCTCGTTTCCTTTTGCCTGTTACAAACAAATGCACAAAGACATAATACCCTGACCACCTTGTGGTGTAGGGTATAAAAAGTATTCTTTGTGGGATCTCTTTAAATTAAAGAAAGTAAAAAAGCTGCCTCCACTATTAGGAACGAATTTGGCAATTTTCAAAATAATAAAGTCAGTTAAAAATATTGTTAAAATCTTAAAAATACCTGATGTAGCCGTTATATTAGGGACCATACGACGGCATGGACCTGAATAGGCAATTTTGTCATAATCAATTACAATATTCGAATGCAAATCTTGAAAAAAATTCGGTGAATAATCTAGCTAAAATGATCAAATTGCCGAAAATAGGGAAGTACCCTTATAGGGGGGCTATACCAACACGTGCACCTGCACAGACAATTTTCTGTCATAGGCTGAAGTATCCATTACGAACTTCAAATACCAAATTTAAAACATTTTTGGTTAATAATGTCACTTAAATCACCAAAATACCGAAAATAAGGAGGTACCATTATATGGGGGCCATACCAAAAGGTGAACTTACATGCCCATTTTTAATACCAAAAGTCCTGCAGACATAATATACATTTGAGAAAAATTGTATCAAACCTCATTTCGTTCGGAAGCTAGAGTGATTTCCACAGACGAACGGACATCGCTAAATCGACATAGAATTTTATGCTGATAAGAATATATTGTGGGGTCTAAATGTATGTTTCGGGATGTTACAAACGGAATGACAAACTTAATATACCTTTTGTACTATGGTGGAGGGTATAATAACGCCCATAAAAAGCAAAAGTAGCATCCGATTCACATTAAATTTCACACGTACCAACATTTCTGCTAACACAAGACATGGTGTGAAGACAGGATATATCATACCATTCCTTCTGGTGCCTTCCCTACAAAGGGGTCAACATTTATCAACACAAAATTCGGTGTGAAGACAGTAGATATTGGTCCACTCCTTCTGGTACCTCTCCCACTAAGGGTCACAATTTTCAAAATGTATACCTTTCATAACTTGCCGAAAAAACGCAGCGATTATTTTCCTGTTGAACCAGAGATATGGAAGTTATCAGCCAACTTCTTTTCCTACCTCCCGCACAAAAGGTTAACATTTTCAATAATTGTAAATTAATGTTCGATTTTATTTCAATTTTGCACATCCCAATATTTGTATCTGTATTAGATAAAGTGGAATATATCAGTCCACTATATCTGGAACTTTTAGCACAATTCAACATTTTCCAATTTCCCATATCTCATATAAAATGAAGGAAACATCTAATATTTCCTTAATCTGTCTAAATCTGGCATGTTGTAATATTGATATCAGTCTTAGGTCTGATATGAAATTCACAATATATTGGCTGATGCTTTTAAACTTGTTTTATTACTAATTTGAAGCAAATGTGCAGGTCGCAATTGTGACCATATTCTCACGAAATTTTTCAACGAGTCAGTGTTGGCTCAGAATAATAGTATGTACTTTTTGGTGATGTTCTCATATTTTAAGTTACTTAGTTATTACATTTTTTATATAGTTTACTTTTATTTAATATTAGAAAGTCTTGAATCGGATTTTATATCGTTGTTTGGTATGACTTCATTATTAAACGATTAATTAGTCCTTCTATTAGAATTGTGCCAATCTAGCTCGATCGAACAAATTAGTTCCTTATCTAGTTCCGTAGACTCCGGAAGTTTGTATGAAAACTCTGCGTATGAGATATATGAATCATATGAATTATATGAAATTTATGAAATCACTTATACGATTGGGAACTGGTGTACTGAATATTGTAATCATTTTGTATTTAACCATTTTTATACCCTACACCACAAGGTGGTCAGGGTAATATGTCTTTATGCATTTGTTTGTAACAGGCAAAAGGAAACGAGACAGACCCATAGTTCCTTTTGATGATCTGCATAGAATCACATTCTGAATCGATTTATGCCGGACGGACGTCCGTCTGTCCATGTATTTTTGTAAACAAAGTACAGTTCGCATTTATTGCCCCATCCGGATGAAATTTTGCACAAATCATTTGTTTGGCCCAAGGACGAATCCTATTGAAATTGGAGATAATCGGTCAAAATTTGGATATAGCTCCCATATATATATCTTCGTCCGATTTGACTTTTATTGTGCACCAAACGTGTAATATCAGTCCGAACAGTATGAATTTGCACGTACGATCAGATTGGACCTGAAAGTAACTATGCCAAATTTGATCGAAATCGGTTCAGATATATCTATAGCTCCCATATATGCTCTTCATCCGATTTGTTATATTTGTTACCCACAACCGTAATATGCACTCCGTAACAACGATATTCAGGGAAATATATCAAATACAGCTCAGAAATATCTTTGCCAAATTTTATCGAGATCGGTTCCGATTTGGATATAGCTCCCATATATATATTTATCCGATTTTAAATTAATTGTGCACCAAATGGGCAATATAAGATACAAATGCTCCGGCATACTTAGTCCTTTGAACTTTAAATTATAATTATAATCATAGCATGTATGATTGAATTCTCCCATAAAAACTTTTAATTGTTATCCGCAGCTGTACTAATTAGAAAGACTTGAATCGGCTTTTATATCATTGTTTGGTATGAGTTCATTATTAAACGATTAATTAGTCCTTCTATTAGAATTATATAGAATTAGAATTATTTCCTTATCTAGTTCCGTAGACTCCGGAAGTTTGTATGAAAACTCTGCGTATGAGATATATGAATCATATGAATTATATGAAATTTATAAAATCACTTATACGATTGGGAACTGGTGTACTGAATATTGTAATCATTTTGTATTTAACCATTTTTATTTATGCAATTAAAGGCCTCCGGGAACATTCATATAATATTTAGTGAATGATATTTAGTGAATGAATAACCAGATCAGGATTTGGTCTGCAAATTCACATTTATTTAAATATTTTGCAAAATGTATTCAATCTTGTAAAAAGGGTTTCAGATCTACAGAAAATCTATTTTAAATTATGCTGAGCAGGTCATCACAAAATTGTCCCTGTCCATCTATGTCATTTTATTATTTGTTTGCGAATGTTTTTCATTTGATATAGGTTTAGTTCTGGCTCATATCCTGTCAACCTTTCTTTGACAAAAAACCATTTTCAAATTTAATATCTAAATATAGTCGGACTTAAATTTGGAATTATATTAACGTACCATAAAGCAATTTAATTGGGCATAATAAGCTTAAGCGCACAGAATGTCGGAACGAATTAATAGCATAAAAGAGTCATAAAACGCCGTGTGTGGAAAGGCACAAAAGGACTCGCATATAATTTGCATTTGAATTTAAATAATAAATCACATTTGTTGTGTGTTTGCGTGCGTGTGTGTGTCTGTGTTTACTTCTCGCATATACATATGTGAGTATAAATATGTGTTTGTGCTCTGCTACACAACACTGGCTAGGCAAACGCCCCTTTTATGACTGGTTTAAGCTAATTTCATGGCACAATACCAGTGTATGTGTGTGGGGGCATCATTAGAAAAGTCTTTAAAATGAATATCCCACAAATTAATCCCACAATACCCATAAGTTTGCATTATGGTAATAAAAGTTAATGGGGTCTTTTAATAAAAAAAACATACAATATTTTCCAGTATGAATGTATTTTTTTTTGAAAGAATTTTTTATATGTTTATCCCATGAAATGTGTTCCGTTGTGTTTGGTTCCCTGTGGATGCAAATATTTGCAGTAGTGAATTTTGTAAATGTCCTTGTGTCCTGATACCTGTTTGCACAACATGTCTAAGTTATTTAACCAATGGATTACAAATTTGTGCTCAACAAATATCTCTATAAATCGTTTTTAAAAACAGTCAATTTTTTGGTATAGTTAATAATTGTTAACCATTATACAATATTTGGTTATTTGCCTCAAATATCTAATTATAACTTCACCCATATGGCTAGAAAGGGGATTATATCATTTAATAGAGCCAAAACGTGCCTCATCTACACGACGGTTTTAGGGCCACGGTCTCTTTGGTTTCCGTTTCTGGACATTTGGAGTCGATTTATCTGTGTCTTTCGGTGTATCATTGTGTATTATTATCAAACATAGATCGACTTCGGTTATGGGCAAGATCGGTCCACGTCTTCTGGTACATCCCCCACAAAATGTTAACATTTTCAATGCAAATAATCTACTGCATAGAAAGAGAAAGGATAATCCGATTTTGCTCCATCTTTGCAAATCGATGGACAATATCGGTCCACTCCATCAAGTACCTCTCCCACAAAGGGTCAAAATTTTGAATATTTATAACATTTATAAAATGTGATGTAAGAATCCGAACGTCTTCAAAATACACTCATCACAATACAGGGTGGGATAAAAAAAAGCAACAAAGTCAGACGACATAATTTTTAAATTTTTTTATACCCTCCACTAAACTATGGACGGTATATTAATTTTGTCATTCCGTTTGTAACTCCTCGAAATACTCATGTCAGACCCAACAAAGTATATATTGATCAGCGTAAAATTCTAAGACCATTTGTCCATTCCGTCTGTCTGTTGTAATCACGCTATCTTTCGAACAAATTGAGATAGAAGGCTAAAATTTTGCACACATGTATATTTTGACAGTAGGTAAATGTACCATGTAGGGCAACTTCTCATATAGCCCCCATATAACGGTACCTCCCGATATTCGGTATTTTGATGATTTTAGCGACATTATTCACCGGAATTGTTTCAAATTTGGCATTTGAAGTTCGTAATAGATACTGCAGCATAAAATAGAAAATAGGCCATGGCCCCGATATTCGGTATTTTGATGATTTTAGCGACATAATTTAGCGGAATTGTTTCAAATTTGGCATTTGAAGTTCATTTTGTTTCTTTACAAACTGCTGGGCAACGAAAACCAAATTCGGCAGTTCACCACTTTCGGTCAAACGAAGCAACTCTTTAGCTCTTCTGAGTCTATTTTCTTTCTGTTGCGGTGTAAGTTCTTGCCCTTTTTGGAATTCAAATAGCTTTACCCCGAGCTCATTTTTAAATATTTGCCGAATGGAATATTGCGATGTGTTCAGCTCACGAGCCATTTTTCGGTCACTGCGACGCGGGTTTCGATCTTCTCTAATATTTTTTTTAATATAATCCTTCTCCAGGTGATATCATGCGCTCTATAGAAAACCATAATTGCTCTAAAGCCAAATGTTGATAGGTGATATGATCTACTTGGAATAAATTCTTTTGTTACAGGAGCTCTACTAAATATGCATAGTGGTGTAGGGTATCATATAATCGGCTCCGCCCGACTTTTGACATTTCCTTACTGATCAATACTGTAAATATGTTGCCAATTAATTTCATTCTATTTATTTACCATTTCATTTCAGTCTTAAAGCGAACTACTCAAATGGAAACTTTAACACTTCTCATGTTTAAAACAACACCCCAAGGAGCTACAAAGATATCTAGTTGTTATAATTTTTTTCTTTTCTTTTTTTCTAATATTATAAAAATTCCCCAATCACTTTTTAGATTAAGTTGTTAAAACGTATAAACTAAATGGTCTCTATTAACGATATCTCTTGGGTGAGATATACATAAATATCTAAAGAAAATGGAAAATTTGTTTCTTTCGCTTCTCTAAAATGCTAACATTTTACATATCCAAATAAGACTTGTTAACAAACAGCCTACTTGTTAGGCAGTATTTGCAAAACTTTTGTATTTTTGATGAACACTTAGTTGTTACTTCGTTATAGATGTGTGTGTGTGTATAGTTCGAAGGCACATAAAAGTGTTTACACATGAATACATCTAAATTAAAGACTTTTGTTTTGAAAAATATTCCTTTGAGATCAAAAGTTTTGCCCGGTAATGAAACAATAACATTGGTGAGGAGAATTTTTCATCAAAATAGATAAGAAGAACTTTTAGCTACAGTGTTTATAGCTCTTTACGAATGAAATAAGAAAGAGGTTTGCAGTTAAACGATATGGATTTATATTTTAAATTGTAAACATATTTATGATTTTAAATGATTATTTGTTAACAGAAATTTTTTACAAATGTGCTGAAATTAAAAATACGTTGAAAACGTTAAGATCCGAGAAAAAATTCAAAAAATATATGTATAAGATATGGAAAAATGTGCCACCCAGATTACTTTTTTTGGGAAAAAATATTCATGGACACTAGAGAATGTGGCTAAAATTCACATAGAATTCAATATCTGCAGGAGTCTGTGCTAACAAGTAGATTAATATTAACCCTTAACTACAGATAAGCATTTACGATTTTTCAATACATTTTGCTTAAAAAAACTTGTGCGGATTTATTAAAGTAAATAGTTTTAAAACTTTTCAAGATCTTGATATACAAAAAATATATAACAGAACTAATTTTTCAATTGTTTTACAGAAATTTTATGTGTATTATATAACCGGTAAAAATTACCGGTGGTCTGTACTAACGTTCGTATAATTTGACGTCTGTAGTTAAGGGTTAATTACAATTTACAATTTCGTTTTAAAACTTTTAACTAAAAAATAGCATGGCACCATCCTTTCCACAATTTGAGGTATGAACTCCAAACTTTTTTGATCTACAAAGAATTTTTAAAAATCGTGGTGAATAAATAGGGCTGCGCCACAAATCAGCCGTTAATATTTAATATAAGCAATTATCTTAAACAGAAAACTGGAAAATTTCTTCGAATTTTTAAATTTCAATGTATGAAAATGGAATTACACATAAATGATGTAAAGTGAGCAGAATATTATCAGGCCATGCCTAGCAGGCCTAAGAAAAAATTGATATTCCTCTATCACAAAGCATTGAACTTTGGATAAGAAATTGTAGCCTTATAACAACGAAATGGTGTCATGAAATTGTGATATGAAGTAAGAGTCCGCGAAATATTTTTAAAATCGGATGTAAATTTGGCTGTGTTGCACTCAAGGCCTTCCTGCTAAAACCAAATGTTGTCCATATTCTATTCTTGTAAAAAACATGTACCAATAAAATGAAGGTCAATTCATATTCATTTTCGAAGAAAAATGTCCAAATTATGGCTCTGGACCGAAATCCACACCAAACAGGGACTAATTTTGGGTGCATCGCTTTTTAATATAAGTCCGATTTTAAGCGTTTCAAATGCGACAATTTGGCTTGTTTGGTTTTTTCCCTTTTCCATAATTCGTACGCAATTTTCAAAGCAATTTCGCAATATTTTCCTGCGTTATTCAAGCGGAAGGATAAAATAATTTGTCCATTAAATCATGCACAAAATAGGCACTAGTTAAAAAAATCTTAAATTTCTCCAAAAAGGGAGTATACTTCGTAAATACGCAGATTTTATACGAAGTTTTATGGACTATCTCTAATCTTATAAAATAAGCAAAAAAATATAAGTCATTTACCGGCAGATCTATACCCCTCATGCAGTTCTTTATAACTCACATTTTTATACCCTACACCACAAGGTGTAGGTTTATGCATGTCCGTCCGTCTGTCCATGTATTTTTGTAAACAAAGTACAGTTCGCATTTATTGCCCTATCCAGATGAAATTTTGGATAAATCATTTGTTTAGTCCTAGGACGAACCCTATTGAAATGGGAGATAATCGTCAAAATTTAGATATAGCTCCCATGTATATCTTCGTTCGATTTGCTTTTTATTGTGCACCAAACGTGTAATATCAGTCCGAATAGTATGGAATTTCGCACTTACGATCAGATTGAATCTGAAAATTAGTATGCGAAATTTGATCGAAATCGGTTCAGATATAGCTATAGCTCCCATATTTATAGTATATCCGATTTGTTATTTTTGTCCTCCGCAGCCGTAATATGCATTCTGTAACAACAATATTGGGGGAAATATATCTAATACAGCTCTGAAATACATTTGTTAATTTTTATCGAGATCGGTTCAGATTTGGATATAGCTCCCATATATAACTTCGTCCGATTTTCCTTTGATTGTGCACCAAACATCTAATATTTGCCCAAATAGAATGAAATTTGGCACTTACAACCGAATATGCCAGTATGTCAAATTTGGTGAAGATCGGTTCAGATATAGCTATAGCTCCCATATATACTGTTCATCCGATTTGTTATATTTGTTACCCACAGCCGTAATATGCACTCCGTAACAAAGATATTCAGGGAAATATATCAAATACAGCTCAGACATAACTTTGCCAAATTTTATCGAGATCGGTTCCGATTTGGATATAGCTCCCATATATATTTTTATCCGATTTCAAAATAATTGTGCACGAAATGGGCAATACAAGTCCGAATTTAAAAGATACAAATGCTTCGGCATATTTAGTCCTTTGAACTTTAAATTATAATTATAATCATTGCGTTTATGATTGAATTCTCCCGTAAAAACTTAATTGTTAAGCGGGTCTACTAAATTAGCAAAGTGGAGTAGGGTATCTTAAAGTCGGCCCCGTCCGACTTTAAGACTTTCTTTACTGGTTTAATGATATTTTACAAATAATTCTATAACATACCAAAAAGAATTTGTTAAAAAAATTCTTAAAAACGACAAAAGTGTTTGTTACTTTCTTAAAAAAAAAACCAAATCTGTATAAAATACCCATCCGACCACTATTAGGGTGTGGGTAAAAACAAATTAAAAAAAAGAAAATAAATAAATAAATAAAAAAATACAAAGGAAAGTAAGAAAAGGCTATAGTCGAGCTGAGCCAACCATTTGACAACCTGCAACACTCTAATCTGCGGTAAAGTTTCTGTAGATCTAAAATCCTTTTGACTAGAATGAACGATTCTCTTAAGATATTGGAATACATAATTGGACTGCTAAAAAATCATTAACATTGTCAAGGCTAATTTATAATTTAGCTCATATATCTGCCATTATACGTCACGGAAATCAGCGTCAGCGTAAATGTCAGAAGTGCGATTTTCATGTAAATGTGATGTCGACTTTCAGTTTTAAAAATATTCGCAGTTGAATGGAATTTTATACACAAAAGTTGTGCCAACATTCCCCCGCTATATATTAACCGAAGACCATCTAAAATCATTGGGATTCTGTCCTGCTCGTAACTATAACCACATGCAAAATTTCGTGTACATTGGTGTATAATTTCGACCCGAAAAACTACTGCAGAATGATCAAAAAAAAGTCCGTTTGTTGTCCATTTCATCACCTAAAGTCTCGCGAGCATCTCCAAAAAATAGGCTCATATTTCGACCCCAATCATAAAACCGTGTAAAATTTCGTAAGAGCCAAAATTGTATTGTGATTACAAATTGACATAGACTAACGGATATACAAATGTTCGAGGCAAATTCGACCCAGCTAGACGTAATGCATAAAATTGTACCTATGGGGCCAATATTTCGACAAACACAGCGTTGTAGGGTATAATAAATTAAAAAGTTGGTTTGTTTCTAAAAAAATAGTCTTGAAAAATATCCAGAATGACTTTGTAATCAACGATTTTTGTCATGGAACTCGAAGTAAGTAATACATTTTAAGAATTCGCAGGCTTTGGATAGGAGAACTTTGCAAACATGTGTTTTAATTCCCTGATTTCTTTCAAGAAGACTTAATTCAAAATATTTTTGAACTATTGACGGTATTCCGAATGTATTCATGATTTTTGTTTTTGAAATATTATTGAAATATCCGCTATTATTTTCCAGAATAACTTTGGGGGAATTTCTTAAAACTCCACCATTTTGGTCAGATGTTTTGAAAAAACAGCGACTGCTGATCTTTTGGAAAAATAATTTAAGGCTAGGACCAGTAAAGAAAGTATGTTGCATCAGATAGCATGCACCAAATATCCATTTTTAATGAAATATATTTATGGGAGTTACAGCTACATCTGAACCGATTTTCAAAAATGTTGACTACTTTTTTCCTGGCTAAATTAATTTTGCAATAATTTTTCAAGATAAGACCGAATATTAGAATACACCTCTGATAATTATTACTGTTAATATTTAGTAATGAAAAATTAACCAGATTCTGACAACAGAAGGAAATATCCTTGCGTCTATTCCCACCACTTGTACTTATGGCCGCCAATCATTTGATACATCGACAATAAAAGGTACCATTAACAATTTTGACTTGCACTAGATAACAAGTTCTAGCTCATTCCATAAAAAAGTAAATAACATATAAATTAATTCCAACTTGATCTTCAATCTCAAAATCGTTATGTTAAAAATGTATTTGCATAATTCCACAATTTTACAATAGTTATAAATACAAATAATTTTATTTAATTTGGAAGATTGACATTTTAAACAAGACCCCATTACTTCCATGCCCTATTACTACAGCGAAAAGTCCCCTTAATGTTTAAGATTTTTTCCAACAGTTTTTGTTGGCCTTTTGCAACTCAAAATGTACAATTTGTTTAATTTTTTATGAAAGTTTTACATTTTAAAAATCACCTCCAGGCTACACATACACAGGGACCCTAATAACAAAATTAAGATTTCAAGCACTTTCACCCAATATTAAGTTGTATCAAATATAGTACTATTTAGTACTTTTCGTGCACTTGTGGCACTCATTTACAAAACCATATCTTTATCACAAGTTTGCAACCAACAGGGACTCCAGTACAACATTTAAAAAAAGGTTAATCCAAAAAATTAAAATTTTCAAAAAGCTTTTGGTGCACCTATCCTGCTCTCCATCAATGACTCTCATTCCACATTTCAGAATTCTGGCTTATTCCGTTTGTCCAATACAAATTATTCAATTTTGAGTATATTTTAGTACTTATCGTACCCTTTTGGTACGGATTTCCAAAAAACTCAGCATAATCACGCGCCTTCGCACCAAGGCTAATCCTCATGCAAAATGTCAAGATTCGTTTTGTCTGGGCGTTAATTCTATTTCAGTCAGTCAAATAGTTATTTCAGTACTCTTTTACATAAGTCAGTATTGCTATTACTTACTTTTATCTTAGTCGTGGAATGAAGAAATTGGCGGGTCCAGCGTCTTCGAAGGATCATGTCAATATTTGGGAATTTTTCCAGATAATCTGTCCAATCTTTAATTTTTTTTATTGAAGTGAAAAATTGCGTTCGACCACTTTTTTCGACCTCCCTTTAAATAAAAACAATCGCCCAATTTACGCTACTTTAAGGCTCCCATTTAAGTTTTTTTTCCTTCTAAACACTGTGCTCCCGAAATCCAATTTCACAACGGAGAATACGGAAAACACAAAGAGAAAATTCGCAAAGAACAAAGCAGAGAATGCCTTTTGCATTAACCCTAACGCTGAAAAAGTTTTTACGACGAAACTAATTTCAAAGTAATTACGGCATCACAAAACTAGTGATATTAGTGGAATTTGAACAACAACAACAGCAACGCCAACAAAAAACGCCAAACAATGAAGTAACTACAAAACTTGGACTACGTCACCAACTGTGGGGGCAAAGGAACACAAAAATAGTGGGGCACAACAAAAAACATTAATGGCTCCAACTTATTTGAGGACTTGTGATGCCAAAATCAGGAAACAGCAAAACAATAATCCACAACAATAGTTCTGAGGATGAAGAAGAGAAACAACAACAACAGAAGCAGCAGCAGCAGCTATCACAAAAGGCGCAGGTCATCGAAGCGAGAATGACAGAAAAAAAGAAAAGGAAAAATCCAATAAAAATGTGTTCGTTGTCTTGGAAGCTGTCTAGGGTAGAACCTCGTGCTTTTTTTTCGGTCTCACAGAGTCTGCTGAAAATAATGGGTTCATTCTAGGTTTCATTTCTTTGGCTGTTTGTGTTTTTTGGGCTAAGCTCTGTCGGCTTAGTGGGTAAAAAGGACATGAAAGTCAAATGCAGAAAAAGAGGAACTTGGTTGATTGTTTCGCCATAGTTGGCACTTTGATTGCGTGTGTATTTGACAAAGATTTTGCTGAGCAGATGTGTTTCCAACACACATTTCGTGAAGATATTTAAAGTTTAAGCTTTAAAATGAAAAAAAAAAATATATATATATATATTCTCTACTACTTCCAAATAATTTGAGATTTTTGCAGACATGGAGATATGTACAGGGTGAGTTAAAAAACTGCAACAAAATCAAACGCCATAAATGCTACATTTTTATACCCTCCACTATAGTATGAAGGGTATATTAAGTTTGTTTTTCCGTTTGTAACACCTCGAAATATAATTTTAGACCCCACAAAGTATCATCAGCATAAAATTCTATGTCGATTTAGCGATGTCCGTCCGTCTGTGGAAATCACTCTAGCTTCCGAACAAAATGAAGTAGATTGAGATAATTTTGCTCAAATGTATATTATGTCTACAGGACTTTTTTGAAAATGGTATTGAAAATGGGTCATGTAGGTCCAAGTTTTTGTAATACCCCCCATATAACGGTACCTCCCGATATTCGTCATTTTGATGATTTTAGCGACATTATTCACCGAAATTCTTTCAAATTTGGTATTTGAAATTCTTAATAGATACTATAGCCTTAGACAGAAAATTGTTTGTGCAGGTCAACGTCGTCGTATATCCCCAATATAACGGTACCTCCCGATATTCGGTTTTTTTTTTGATGATTTTATCTACATTATTATCATTATCGTATAGACCTAATATAAAAGCTACATTCGGTATTTTTAAGATTTTAACAGAATTTTTAACGGATTTGCCAAATTCGTTCCAAATGGTGGAGGGTATTCAAAGTTCGGCCCGGCCGAACTTACAGCTTTTTTACTTGTTTTTTTTATATTATATTTAATGAAAGCAAAGAATTTCGGAAATAACATCAAATATTCGAATAAGTTTAGATTTGTTCGAATTGGTCACCTTTGGCACGAATTATGGCCTTCAAACGGCCAATGAATCCGTCACACGATGCCCGAATGTTGCATTGCTGTATTTTGGCCCATTCCCGGCAAAGCGCTTGCTTCAGGTAATCGACACATTGGTATTTTTAAGTGGCAACTTTACTTTACAAACTACTCCAGGCACAATAGGTCAACGGATTGGTATACGGAAATTTTGGTGGCCATTGTGCGCTGGAAATGAAGCGAGGAACCTTTCTTGGGTGGCAAACTGCTGAACAACGAAAGCTTTCTCATCGGAGAAAACCAAATTCAGCAGTTCACCACTTTCAGCCAAGCGAAGCAACTCTTTAGCTCTTTTGAGTCTATTTTTTTTCTGTTGCGGTTTAAGTTCTTGCACTTTTTGAAATTTCAATGGCTTTACCCCGAGCTCATTTTTCAATATTTGCCGAATGGAATATTGCGACATGTTCAGCACACGAGCCATTTTTCGACCACTGCGAAGCGGGTCTCGATCCAGTTGCTTCTTTACTTTTCGAACCATTTCAGCTAATGTTGCTGTTTTCTTCCGTCCACTTCCTTGACGTCGGGCTACGCTACCAGTATCACGGTAACGAGCGATGGTACGAGACACAAAAGATTTATTCACATTTAAACGCTGGAGTGGTCTAACGATAGCCACTTGTGGGTTTTCAGCCAAATATAAAGCAATCACACTATCACGCTTGAATACCATCACGAATAATTTTTTTTTCTGGAAAAATCTCACCAAAATGCTTTTGAATGATTGTAAACAATATAATGAGCTGTCACTGGAAAAATTTTAACAGCTATTGGACGAGTCGCTTAGAAATGACAGCAGTCTGAATTTGGTTGCAGTTTTTTCTTCTCACCCTGTATATGTTTCGTCCGATTTGGGGTTTTAAGTCCCTCACATGCGTAATATAGCACCAGAAGAATGATATTTTGTACCGCACATCAGATACTGCTCGAAAATACCCCCGTTTAATTGTATCGAGATCGGGTCAGATTAGGATATAGCTCCCATATATATCCCCAACCGATTTCGGGTTAATTGTGCACCAAATAGCCAATATCACAACAAATGGACTGAATTATGGCATATCCGACCAAATTCAGTCTAGAAGCAAGTACATCGAATTCGGAAAAAGTCGGTTCAGATATAATTATAGCTCTTATATATATGTTTCATCCGATTTGGTGTTAAGACCCTCAAATTCGTAATATGCATTCAACAACAATGATATCTGTCAAAAATTCCTGAATGTTGATACATACACCGACAACGACAGACTAGACTATTCACGTAACTTAAATCAGGAGCTGTGATATACGGACGATACTCGGACACATGAACGAACAATTTACAACGTGGAGGTGTTATAAACCCTGAAAACCTTAGCCGTGGGAATCCCTCTAGTTAAGATTATAATATCTTGCAAATTATAGTACATTGTTTTCAAATCGCAGCTCTGAGGTGGACAACCGGCTATGCGGCTGATTATCAAAAACAGGGCGCCAAACATAGCGTCTCGTTGCCAATTTCTTCGTCTTCATTTTGTGCGAACTAAAATACGCTTATCGTTGCTCGATTACATAAAGGCCACTCTTTGTGCATTTTTGAAGAAAAATACCAAATTATTGTTGTAGGAATTTCATTAAAAAACTTCTGCAAAGGCAAGCCACAGAAAAGTTGACTGAAATCACATTAATTTTATTTTCATGAACTTTTAGCCGAAAAAAAACCCGTTAATATATAACAAATTAAAACATTTTTATTTATTATACCCTCCACCATACTATGGAGGGTATATTAATTTTGTCATTCCGTTTGTAACTCCTCGAAATACTCACGTCAGACCCAACAAAGTATATATATTCTTGATCAGCGTAAAATTCTAAGACGATTTAGCCATGTCCGTCTGTCTGTCTGTGTGTCTGTCTGTCTGTCTGTCTGTCCGTCTGTCTGTCTGTCTGTCTGTCTGTCTGTTGTAATCACGCTATCTTTCGAACAAATTGAGATAGAAGGCTAAAATTTTGCACACATGTATATTTTGCCAGTAGGCAGGTTAAGTTCATAAATGGGTTATGTAGGTCCAAGTTTTCATATAGCCCCCATATAACGGTAACTCTCGATATTCGGTATTTTGATGATTTTAGCGACATTATTCACCGGAATTGTTTCAAATTTGGCATTTGAAGTTCGTAATAGATACTACAGCCTAAGACAGAAAATTATCTGTGCATGTCCACGTCTTCGTATAGCCCCGATATAACGGTACCCCCCGATATTCGGTATTTTGATGATTTTAGCGACATTATTTAACGGAACCGTTCCAAATTTGGTATTTGAAGTTCGTAATAGATACTGCAGCAGAAAACAGAAAATGGACCATGTAGGTCCACGTCTTCGTATAGGCCCCATATACCGTACCCCCCGATATTCAGTATTTTGATGATTTTAGCGACATTATTTACCGGGATTGTTTTAAATATCGCATTTGAAGTTCGTAATGGATACTTCAGCCCATGCCAGAAAATTGTCTGTGCAGGTCCACGTCTTCGTATAGCCTCCATATAACGGTACCCCCTATATTCGGTATTTTGATGATTTTAGCTACATTATAAACAAATTTTTCTTCAAGTTTCGCATTTAAATGTTGTAATAACTTATGACAAAAGTTGCCTATGCAGGTATACGTCGTCGTATAGACATTCGGTATTTTTAAGATTTTAACAGAATTTTTAAAGGATTTTTTTTTTATTTTATTTATTTATTTATTTTATTTTTTTTTTTTTTTTTGGAAATTGCCAAATTTGTACCAAATGGTGGAGGGTATTAAAAGTTCGGACCGGCCGAACTTACAGCTTTTTTACTTGTTTTTCAATATTTTTCTAACTATGTCTCATCTAATAACAAAGCATAATTGCTAACTACAGCGCAGTACAGTATAGAGCAAATAAAAAGCTGAATCTAATTAAAAATTGACACTACGATCGAGCGAACACAAACTATATACTATAAAATAATTTTAAACTTATGTATCTAAAAACTACTAGCAATGGCCATAAAACTATATTTTAAACGAATAATAGTCAGTTTTCGTACCTACCCAAATTTGTACACAAATATTTCCAAATTTGTTCAAGCTTTTTTGTAATCTTGTTATAATTTTTGGGCTTTTAGCTTATATAAACTTCATTTAACAAAATGTTGTCGTAGCCAATTGGTATGATCGTCATACCATCAGAGTAAATGAAGTTACTTCCAGTGCCGATAAAGTCATGAATTTGAGCGAGTCAAGATTGTAGTTATCCAACTGAATCTGTATTATTTTGTGTCTTTCAATTTTCTAGCGAAGTTTTCTGTAATTTGTCATTTTTTGGACAATATAATAACCTACATCGCATTGAATATATGCACTAAATATTTTAATTTAAAATTGTTTATAACTATGTACTATATACGTTTGCATCGACTTTTGGAACATGTATTATTGAAGCATCATGCCTTTACCTCCAAATGAGACGTTGGACTTAACACCGACCAAAAAAAAAAACTTGTATCTTGTTTTACTACCAATAGCAGCAGTACAACCCGAAACAACATTAATTTAATTCTCTTAAAAACACTTCACACACTTACAGTTTTAAGAATGCTGCAATGTGTTCAGTAAACTTATTAAAAGTATTTACCGAATTCCATTGATGGCTTTGTAAAGCAAAAGCGAAAAAAAAACCCGAAGCCTTTAGCTCAAGCTGTTAAAGCGATAAAAGTAATTGCTGCACTTAACCTCGTATCTTCTTCACTCAATACTTTTCCACCGATACATGTACACCTATCACCATGCAGTTGCACATGCCTGTGTAACTGAAGATGTTGGCAGAAAATAGCACTGAAACTCAATACCAAATACCATCACATTCAATAAAATATGTTAAACGAAAAATAAGTAGAGCACAAGGTATAAAAGAAAAAATGTTGAAATTGTTTTTCATGCTTCCTAACGAAATGTTGGACTACCAACCACTGAGCTCAAACGAAACACTAGTTTCAGAGGATATAAAATTATCAATAACTCTTCATAGAAGAATATCTGAAAGAAGGTATTAACTCGCTTTACACAAAGTATGTGTATATGAGAATATGAGATTTTTATGTGTGTGTGTGCATTTTGTAAATAACGAAAGCCAAGTACATTTTGCAGGAACATAATGATGCTTAAATAAATTTGGTTGCATGGGAGTACTTAAAACAGGCAAGGCAATAATGACAGCCAGTTTGTTCAGGTCGAACTTTAAATACTCCGAAATATTGAAGGTCTACTAAAGGGCAGTGATATAAACAGAATGAAATAATAAAAATCTTAAGTTGTTGATATGAATAATCACCTACATCACCACATATGAACTGCTAACATATATACATATTATAAAATTATATGATTCCTTTTTACTAAAATGAATGTCAAAAAAAAAAATCTACCTACAAATCAGAAGCACTACGGAACTTAGAATTTAATCAAAACATGTGTTTATTATAGAAGATTCATTTTTTTAATTTTTAAATATGCTATATTATAATTAAGCTTAAAAATTTTTAAATTATATGAAAAAACAAAAATATTGAAAGGCACTTTTAAAAAGTGTTTTACAATAGTAGAAACTTAGTGTCAAAATACCATACCTCTCGAATATATATAGTATAGCATATAACTTACTTGGACAATATGTTGTTGTTAAAGTAAACAAAAAATCATGTCGAAATGTGTCAAAGCAATCAGTTTCTTAATATTTTTTACAGTTTTCTGGCCGAATCGCACAATATACAGACCTTCGCTAAAAAAGGCATTTTATTTAGGCAGTTCTAATGTAAAACCAGTAAAGAAAGTCCTAAAGTCGGGCGGGGCCGATTTTATGATACCCTACACCACTTTGCTAATTTAGTTGAGCTCCACTTAATAATTAAAAGTTTTCTTATGGGAGAATTCAATCATACACGCTATGATTATAATTATAATTTAAAATTCAAAGGACTAAATATGCCGAAGCATTTGTATCTTTTAAATTCGGACTTATATTGCCCATTTGGTGCAAAATTAATTTGAAATCAGATAAAGATATATATGGGAACTATATCCAAATCTGAACCGATCTCGATAAAATTTGGCAAAGATATTTCTGAGCTGTATTTGATATATTTCCCTGAATATCGATGTTAGGGAGTGCATATTACGGCTGTAGGTAACAAATACAACTACCTTCTATGCTAAATTCGGTCGTATGTGCCAAATTCCATCCCATTTGGGCAAATATTAGACGTTTGGTGCACAATAAAAAGTAAATCGGACGAAATTATATATGAGAGCTATATCCAAATCTGAACCGATCTCGATAAAATTTAGCAAAGGTATTTCTGAGCTGCATTTGATATATTTCCTCAAATATTGTTGTTACAGAGTGCATAATACGGCTGCGGAGGACAAAAAGAACAAATCGGATGAACAATATATATGAGAGCTATGGCTATATCTAAGCCGATTTCGATTAAATGTGGCATACTTATTTTCAGGCCTAATTTGGTTGTATGTGCAAAATTCCATACTATTCGCGCTGATATTACACGTTTGGTGCACAATAATCGGACGAAGATATATATGGGAGCTATATCTAATTTTTTACCGATTATATCCAATTTCAATAGGGTTCGTCCTTGGGCCAAACAAATATTGTTTGGAAAATTTCATCTCAATCGGATAATAAATGCGACCTGCATTTTGTTCACAAGAATACATGGACAGACGGACGGACGGACTGACATGCATAAATCAACTCAGAAAGTGATTCTATGCAGATCATCAAAAGGAACTAAGGGTCTATCTCGTTTCCTTTTGCCTGTTACAAACAAATGCACAAAGACATAATACCCTGACCACCTTGTGGTGTAGGGTATAACAAGTTAAGAAGCAGTAAGTTCGGCCAGCCGAACTTTTAATACCCTCCACCATTTGAAACGAATTTGGAAATTTTCAAAAAATAAAATCCTAAAAAAATTCTGTTAAAATTTTAAAAATACCGAATATAGCCGTTATATTGTGGTCTATACGACGTGGACATACATAGGGATTGTTTGTTTGTAAGCCATTACCATATTCCAATTCGAAACTTGAAATAAACGGTGAATAATGTAGCTAAAATCATCAAAATACAATTTTCTGTCACAGGCTGTAGCGTTCATTACGAACTTCAAATACGACATCTCAAACAATTTCGGTGGTATTGTTCCTAAAATCGTCAAAATACGGAATATAGGGAGGTACTGATATATGGGCCTATACGAAGACCTGGACCCGCACAGACAATTTTCTGTCACAGACTGTATTTCCTATATCGATCTTCAAATACCAAAATTGAAACAATTCGCGTGAATAATGTCGTTAAAATCATCAAAATACCGAATATCGGGAGATACCGTTTTATGGGGGCTATACGAAAACATGGACTTTCACAGAAAATTTTCTATCTTAGGGTGTAGTATCCATTTGGAACTTCAAATACCAAATTTGAAACAATTCCGGTGAATAATGTCGCTAAAATCATCAGAATACAGAATATAGGGAGTAACGTTATATGGGGGCTATATGAAAACGTGGACCTACATGGTCCATTTACGAACTTAACCTGCCTACTGGAAAAATAAACATGTGTGCGAAATTTTAGCCATCTATCTCAATTCATTCGAAAGATATCGTGATTATAACCGACAGACCGACAGACAGACGGACAGACTGACGGACATCGCAAAATCGACTTAGAATTTTACGCTGATCAAGAATATTTTGTTGTTGCAAAATGGGTCTGACATGAGTATTTCGAGGAGTTACAAACGGAATGACAAAGTAATATTAATATACCCTCCATGGTATGGTGGAGGGTATAATTATTTCGGTGCATCCATCGTATCCACCCAAAAAAAGATGCCGAAATTTCGGAATTTTTAGGATCTTTATAATAAGTTAATAGATTTATTCGAATTGGTCACCTTTGGTACGCATTATGGCCTTCAAACGGCCAATAAAAACGTCACACACTGCCCGAATGTTGCTCTTCGGTATTTTTGCCCATTCCCGGCGAAGGTGATCGACACTTTGGTATTTTTTAGTGCCAACCTTGCTTTTCAAAATACTCCTGACACAATAGGATTGGTATCTAAAGATTTTGGTGGCCATTGTGCGCTGGAAATGAAGCGAGGAACCTAATTTTGTAACCATTCTTGGGTGGCGAGTGCTGTTTGCGATGATGCTGAGTTCTGTTGGAATGTCCAAGGCCTGTGGCCAAAATGTTTGTATGCCCAAGGCTTTAATACACTCTCCAGAATACTTTCGCGATAATATTCGGCATTTTTTCGGATGCCATTGTCGATTAATACGAACGATGATCGGCGCTTGAGTTCTGGTGGCCAATCGAAGGAGCACATTTTCAGCTGACCTCTTTTGCAAGTAAACGCTATCATTTTTTTGGTTACCAACTGCTGCACCGAAGAAAACCAAATTCCGCAGTTCACCAATTTCAGCCAAGCAAACCAACTCTTTAGCTCTTTTGAGTCTATTTTCTTTCTTCTGCGGTCTAAGTTATTGCACTTTTTGAAATTTCAATGGCTTTACCCCGAGCTCAAATTCTCACGAAAATGCTTTTGTTCGCTTGTAAACAATAAAATGGGCTGTCACTGGAATAATTTTAAAAGCTGTCGGACGAGTGTCTTAGAAATGACAGCAGTCTGAATTTGGTTCCAGTTTTTTCATCTAATTATGTTTGTCATTCCGATTATAACTCCTCGAAGTGTACATTTTAGACCCCACAAAGTATATATATTTTTGATCAGCATAAAACTCTATGTGGATTTACCGATGTCAATCCGTGGAAATACCTATAGCTTCTGAAAGAAATTAAGAAGGTTGATCAAATTTTACTCAAATGTATATTATGTCTGCACTACTTTTGGTATTGAAAGTGGGATATTTAGGTCTAGGTCCTGGTCCATATACTGGTATCTCCATATTTTCGGAATTTTTTTGTTGGTATTTGAAGTTCGCAATGGATAGCCCCCAAATAATGGTACCTCCCTAATTAGGTATTTTTATGATTTTAGCTATATTATTCACCAATTTTTTTCTAGTTTCGTATTTGAGTAATATCTTGTGACAAAAGATGCCTACGTCCACGTCATCGTATAAATCACAATGGTGTAGGACATTCAAAGTTCGGCCGCCCGAAATTACAGTTTTTCGGTTACCTTTGTCCTCCACAGACTTTACATGAATTCCATAACAGCGTTACAGAAAATGTATATCATATATTTCAGAAGAACCTTTGCTAAAGTGTATAGAAATTGAAATACTAACTTTATAGGGATTAGATTTGGATATGGATCCAATATATATCTTCATCCATTTTTACATTTAATGTATACCAAAAGTATAATATCAGGTCAAGTATGATGGTTTTCGTAAAAGTTGGTTCAGGCACGAGTTCCACCTTCAGATTTAGTGAAAATCGATTGAGAGCAGAATATGCCTACCTAAATATACATAGTTGTGTTGGTTGTCATAAGGTCTGTCATGCCCGACTTTTGACATTTTTTTACTGGTTTATTTTGGAAAATTCTTTAAAAAACTATAGAATGTTTTCTGAAATATGGTCTGCTGACTTCAATATTTGAATCGATTGGACGGATATGTGACGTCACACCAAAGTCTTAATGCTGAATTCGTCTTAATTATGGCTGTCATATGACATGGGTATCATATGACTGGCTATGCTAAGGGAAATGCGTTAATTGTTAAAAAAAATATATTTGATGGAATTGTGTAAAATTACCATATGTATATATTTCGGTTTCTGGTACTATTTTACCACTTTTATTGGCTTAAACCAACTGTTGCTTAACATTTTGCCATTTTTGTCCAAATTGTGCCATTTATAGTATTCATCTTTGGCATAAAACGAAAAATGGACGCCGAAACTTCTTTAAAACTATTTGCTGTGAACCTGGACAATAATATCTGAGTTATCATGTTCTCGCTTCGTACTATGTAGGGTACAAAGGTAGTTGTTGCTTGTCTACATTTAAAAATGCCAATAAATATATACGAACATACTATTTGTGTAAATATCCTCTTGTAAGCTCAGTTGAGCGTTGCCAACAATGTAAATATACACACACACATACATACGCACGAGTAACGTTCGGTATATTCGTTGTAAAGTTAAGCTTGTGGCGATGAAAATAAATACATATTGGAATTTACTCAGGCAGACAGAAGCACCTGAGTCCCTCTTCTTGTGTATTTATTGAATATTTCCGCAACGTAGAATATAAAAATAAACAAAACTGGTCGGGAATGAAAACAGAAGAGAAACTATGGATATTTTTAATAAGATAGAATGAAATATTAGGTTTCCAGGGCAGAGTTGATGCACAGGCAAGAAAATATTTGCCAAGAATATATTTTGAGAATATTTATTAAAACTATATTTTTAGAGAGTTGCGTAATTACATTTTCTTGTTAAAGTAATATGTTAAAGGATTTTCATGTAGTTCTTAGTACAAAGGACAATGTGAAAAAAATTGGTTAACTATTATTAGTCAGTTTCTACACAGAACAACAGAAAAATATAATTCCAGCAAATGTAACGGCGTCCCCCTCTTCCGCGGTTTTTCAATTTTAGGTTTTCATTTCAGGTATGCTGTTTTTATTCACGAATATGTCAAAATCCTGATTTTCAGTCAAATTTATTGGAAATATGGTCAAGCCCCTTGCAATATTTTTTTTTGATATATGGTGGATATAGTATTATTTAATATCGCGACTTATAGTGAAATATGATGAAGAATATTCTTGTTTTTTACGTCATGGTTGTAAGATAATGGCTTGTTGGAGGTTTTAACTCTATGTCATTTGATAAGTCTAAAACGTGCCTCATCGAAATAGCGGGTTTAGACCCTAAGTGCCTTTGGACCAAATCCGTTTCAGGATATTTAGAGCCGATCTAGCGATGTCGATCAGCCATGTGGCTAAAAAGGGAATATATCATTTTATACGGCCAAAACGCGCCTCATCGAAAAAGCGGTTTTAGACCGTACCTGTTTTTGGACCAAATCCGTTTAGAGTCGATCTAGCGATGTCTGTCCGTCCGTCTAGGTGGTGCGCAGGATAACTCTCGAAGGGAGTATCCGATTTGATCCAAACTTGGTACATCGTAATATTTTTGTCAAACTTAGATCGAGTTCGGAGATGGGCAATATCGGCCCACTCCTTCTGGTACATCCTCCACAAAATGTAGAAATTTTCAAAAATATATATTTTACTGTACAGAAAAGCAGAAGATGATCCGAGTTTGCTCCAACTTTGCAAATTCTAATATTTGCATTAGGTGCGAAAATGGAGAATATCGGTTCCCTCCATCAAGTTCCTCTCCCACAAAGGGTCAAAATTAAAATTAATTAAAGCTCTCATAAAATGTGATCTAAGAGTCCGATTGTCTTACACACATCACAATATTTTTATTAATCCAAGGTCTTGTATAAAAATGGAATATATCGGTTCACTCTTCTGGTACTTCCCCCACAAAGGGTCAAAATAATTAATATCCATGAAGCTCATAAAACGAGATATTAATATCGGATTCAATTCAGTCTTGGTACATCTCAATATTTCTATCAACACAAGATCTGTTGTAAAACTGGTAGAGATCGGACCACACCTTCTGATACCTCCCCCACTACGGGTCAAAATCTTGAATAATTACATCTATCATAAAATGTCAAACGAGCATCCGACTCTCTTAAAATTTCACACATCCCAAACTATTAACACCAGATCTGTTGTGATTTGTATCGATTTACTCCTTCTGGTACCTCTTCTACAGAGGGATTAAACTCTTAATAACAAAACGGCCTAAACATCACACACATCTCAATATTTCTACTAACACAATATATGGTGTGAAGATGACAGATATCGGCATACCCCCCGAGGTACCTCCCCCACAAATGATCACAATTTTAAATTCTTAAATCTTTAATGACTTTCAAAACAAGTCAGCGATTCCATTCAAACCTGGTACATCCTAATATTCCCTCAACAAGAGATCTGATGTGAAAGAATTGTACGCCCCACTCCCTTTGACCTCCTCACCCACAAAAAGTTAAAATTGTGATTTACAATTAGTCGCACAAAATTGAAAATAAAGCCAATGAAAATCCAAAAAGTGCAAGAACTTACACCACAACAGAAAGAAAATAGACTTCAAAAAGCTAAAGAGTTGCTTCGCTTGGCCAAAAGTGGTGAACTGCTGAATTTGTCTTTTACCGATGAGAAAATATTCGTTGTCCAGTAGTTTCTAAACAAACAAAATTATCGTGTTTACTTGCCAAATAGGTCAGCTGAAAAATTGCACCTTCGGTTGGCCACCAGAACAAAAGCGCCGGCCTTGTTGATTATGTGGGCCGCAATAACAGCCGATTGTCGGTCTCCGCTCGTAGTAATCAACCGTGGCATCAGAATAAATGCCGAATATTATCGCGAAAATAATCTGGAGGGTATATCAAAGCATTGGGCACGCAAACATTTTGGCCGCAGAACTTGGACATTGCAACAGGACTCAGCCTCATCACACTCAGCACGCGCCACCCATGAATTGTTTCAAAATGAGGTTACTCGCTTCATGTCCAGCGCACAATGGCCACCAAAATCTCCTAATACCAATCCGTTTGGACTATTATGTCTGGAGAATTTTGAAAAGCAAGGTTGGCGCTAAAAAATACCAAAGCGTCGACCACCTCAAGCAAACGCTTCGCCGGGAATGGGCTAAAATACCGCAGAGCAAAATTCGGGCAGCGTGTGACGGTTTCATTGGTCGTTTGAATGTCATAATTCGGGCCAAAGGTGACCAATTCGTACAAATCTATTCTAAAATTTTATGCTATTTCCGATATTTTTTGATTTCATTCAATAAAATTTAAAACAAATGTAAAAATTATGGCGTTTGACTTTGTTGCAGTCACATTTTGCAGGTCCCAATATTCTGATAAGTATTAAATGAGGTGGAATACTTCGATCCACTATATATGGCACCTCAGGCGCATTTCATTCTCTAAAAATTATCACATGGCTCATATCAAGTGATATAGTCCAAATATGGCAGGTTGTAATATTTATATCAGACATATATCAAAGTGGAGTTGGACAATATTGGCTAACTTCTTTTGAACCTCATGCATAAATGCTCAACATGATGAATAACAAATACAGATGCCAAAATATGTTAAATAAACGGATAAAAGTTGAGGGTATGCATCCGATATATTTTTTTTTTTTTTATTTATTTATTTTTTATTTTTGACATACGGTGGAAATATGGACTTATTTAATTAGGCGACTTATAGTAAATACTGATGAAAAATATTATTGTTTTTGACGTCATCGTTGTAATACAATGGCTTGTAGGAGATTTTTGTTAAAACTCATATAATGTACGGCTTTAACACCTTTAAGGTCCTTACTTTACAACACACTTTCATTGCCAAAAAATTTTCCGCGCTCTAGACCTTGAACACCATTTAGTTCCACAGTTTTTCTATAATATGTTATTGTGTTATTTATTCCACAAATTAATTCATGGTACTACTCAAAACCCTTTCTAAGAATATAATGGTTAATAGCTCCAGATTTGTCATAATTTGCCATAATTATATAATTCATTAAATTTCCACCAGACTAACATAGCACCGATGATTGACATTTGGAACACAAAAAGTCAAACAACCAAAAAAACACCATTTTTGTAACCTAAACAGTTTTCTAATACCCAACATGCTAATACATTGAAGTACATCGGTCATGCGAAAACGCTAATTAGCTATAATGCTAATTTAATTGTAAAACACCCAACCTGAACAGGTTTTCAAGTGAGAATGGATTTTAATATATCTCGTTGTTTGCTCTGTTCAACAAAATCGCCAAACAAATTGTTTTATAATTCATCAGGTGACCACCGCGTGGAAAAATGGTCTGGACGAATTTAACAAAAGACCACAAATAATTTAAGGATCATGTTGCGTACAATGGCGGGCAACAACACATGGCCAAAGCTACATGCATACGTGGTTGTTATCGTCATCAACATGCGAAGGTATGCCAGCATGGTCCTCTGGCTACATATGCATATACATACTATTACATGTGTTTGTATGTCAACATAAATAGCACGTGTGCTTTCATGACAGCATGGTATTGTTTTCGGCCAATCACGTTTGTATGAGTGGATTGTTCGGCGTATCGCTGAACACTGTTACGTATGACTGATATTAATACACTCCATATACATATAACGTATACGTCAAGCAATATGCTGTGTAAACTTCAATTAAAATCATGCAATTTTAATTTTTTGGCAAAACAACAAAAACACACACAGCATGGCAAAACTGCTCCCCAATTCTTTTGGTATCGTGTGGGAGATGTTATTGTAGAACAACTATGGACATCAGAACCACTAAACTAAGCATATTGTTTAAAATATTTAAAACTGTTCAACAAATTACAACATTGGGCGTACCTTTTTAAAGCCAACACCACACTGTGGTACAGGGTATTATATCTTTGCACCTTTGATGATTTTTATAGATTTTCAGAATCTGAGTCGATTTATGCATGCCCATCCGTCTGTCAGTCTGTCCCTATATTTTTGTAACCAAATTACAGCTCGCATTTATTGAGATAAAATTTACCAGAAATATATTTGTTTGACTCAAGAATGAACCCTATAAAATTGGTGATAATCGGGTCATATTTGGATATAGTTCGCATAAGTATTATGCACAAAATGTGTAATATCAGCACGAATCAAATGTCAGTCCCGCAGTATGTCCGACAATCTTGGTGAATATCGGTTCAGATTTAAATATAGCTCATATATATATTTTCGTCAGATTTTTATTTTATTATGCGTCATATATATAAGATTCCTCTAAATGGAATGGATTTCGGTATATCCAATCGAATTCAGCCCGGAGACAATCACAACAAATTTAGTGAAAATCGGTTCAAATATAGCTATGGATCCCATATATATGTTTCATCCGATTTGGTGTTATAAGTCCCTGACATCCATAATATGGTCTTCACAATAGTAATATTTTGTGCCAGTTATTAAATACAGCTAACATATATCTCTGCCAAATTTTTATCGAGATCAGATCAGATTTGGATATAGGTCTCGTACATATTTTTTATCCGATATTAAGTTAACTGAGCACCAGATGGTTAATATCAACCCAAATGGACTGCACTGGATTTTGACCATCCAAATGAATTCAGCCTAGATGTAAATACTTCAAAGTTGGGGAAAAGTGGTTAAGATATAGCTATAGCTCCCATATATATGTTTCATCCGATTAGCGTTTTAGTCTCTTCGTAATTCGTAATTATAGTTGGTACCAGATATCAAATACAGCTTAGAAACACCTCTGAACAATTTTACTAATATCGGTTCAGATTCGGATATGGCTCCCATATATATCTTCGTCCTTGTTGACGGTTATTGTGCATCAAGCAAGTACGACATTTGTTGACACTCGGTTCCCTCCTCTACTGCTCCTCCACCTTGAAAAGGAGGTAATATTTACATTGTCATTCCGTTTGTAACATCCCTAAATATTCATCGTAGACCCCATAACGTGCATATATTCATGATCAGTATTCAATTCTAAGTCGATTTAGCGGCGTCCGTCTATCTGTTGAAATCACAATACAGTCCACATTATTAGTAGAGCTTAACAATTTTGCAGAGCAATTTTTATTTTGTCTAAGATGATTGGCATTAAGAATAAGATATATCGGTCCACGTTTTTGTATAGCCCCCATACAAAGTATCTCCCGATATTCGGTATTTTGATGATTTTTATCACATTTTTCCACAGATTTGTCTAAAAATTAGTAATTGTAGTTGGTAAGGGGTTCTAACTCCGCTGGCGGAATATGAAATATTTAGGTCCCCGTTCTTGTATAGTCCCCATATAACGGTAGTTTGACAGATTTTGCTACATTTTTGTCTAATAATTGGTCTTTGTATTTAGTAAAGGGTTCTAGCTCCGGTGGCGAAACATGAAATATTTAAATTCCCGTTTTGGTATAACCCCAATATAACGGTACCTCCCAATATTCGGTATTTTGGTGATTTTTGCCACATTTTTTCCACGTTTTTTGTCAAAATTTTTATTTGTAGTTCGTAATGGGTTCTAGCTCCTGTGGCGAAACATAGTATGTCCACGTTTTCATATAGATCCCACATAATGGTAGCTCCGAATATTCAGTATTATTATGATTTTTTTCACATTTTTCCACGGATTTGTTTAAAAATTGGTATTTGTAGTTTATAATGGTTTCTAGCTCTGGTGGCAGAACACTGAACATTTAGGTCCTCGTTTTGCTAAAGTGCTCATATAACGATACCTACCGATATTCGGTATTTTGATAATCCTAGCCAAATTTACCCAAGAAATTGTTTCAAATTTGGTATTTAACAAGATTTTGTAGATGAAAATCTTTCAATTATAAAATTATCTGTAAAGGTTCCCGTTTTGGTATGCCCCCCATATAACGGCCTCTCTCACTTTATGGTTTTTGGATAAATTTAACTGCATTATGCAAACGGTTTTACTGGCATGTGAAGTTTAAAGTGAAACACGCTTGAATTCAAATAATTTTATATAAAAATATTTCCTTTACCCTAAGGTGGAGGGTATTGAAAGTTCGACGCGGCCGAAATATTTTTTTAAACATAGACTATTTGTAGTAGATGTACCGGAAAATGGTTTGAGTATTAGCCATACTGTGTGTTCCTGCAAATATGTACTTCGTCATTTTCATATGAAATACGACACCAAACCGATTTCGTTATTGTTGGCTCATGTTGTCACATAAAAACTTTTTTGTGTGGAAAATGTTTTTTTTTTAGAATCTCTTTCTTAAGGGAACGAATAGTTCTAAAAAGTGCATATTTGTGGCGTATTTTCATTGAGCCAAGATGCCCAAATATTATTTATTTTATTTTATTTATTTATTTATTTTTGTTTTTTTGTTTTTCGTTTTTTTTTTTTTTTGAAAATTTGTACACTTTGTTGTACTTGTTCACCATACAACCTCAAATAACCCAAGTCAACAGAACCTTTCAGAACTTGTAGCGATATTAACTGGTCTCCTTTCCAAAATACTTTTTTTCTAAAATCTGTTTAAATTATTCTTTATTGACCTTTAAACTGCAAAAAAATTACTATTTGATTATTTAGTTTATTGCGTAACTATTTTTAAATTTGTGTATTATTAGTTCTTCTATTAAATGGCGGACTCATAAAATGGCTTGAAGAATACATACCACTACGCTGGCATTCGGCTACATAATGGTCTCCATTTCAGAATGCGCCCACGTATAGCGCATAAATAAATAAATTGTGGTATTTTCCGACAAACACATATACCCACAGCTCCAGAGCACATGTCAATACACAGATGTTGAATACCAACATTGTATATCATGAATATGTACAAACAATTACAATGGCATACATCTTCATAGATTGAATCCACGTAAATATTTATGTAGGTGTATTGGAAAATTTCGATAGAAATAAAGGTGTACTCTATGCAAGCCTTAGTAAGTTTTCGTTCTAAATGGTACACGGTATTTACTGTGGCTTTGTTATTATATTACACCGAAAGACTGTAGTTTCCTTTAGGGAAAAATATGTTTTACACCTTTCAAAATTAAGGCAATTCTTGGGGAATTTTTAGATTATGAGATACATTTGAAAATACGACTTAGTAAACAAATAACTGCATTGACATCACACAAAGAGGAAAATCGTCAGTTCAAATTAAGCCCACATTCGGAGGTTCTAAGTATAGAACAGCTGCTTTAATTATTTACTCTTAGTGGTAGCTTGGAATGCACCTATGTTCTGTGAAATGTCCCTATAAAAATGTTTGTAGTAGTAGTAGCGCTAGAGGTACTTAACAAATTCATTATTTGGTAATCCGATTTTTCACAAGGTTAGTGGATAAGAGTACCTAAAACGACTTTAGGTGATTCCATTTCAGAAATTTAAAAGCCTAAAACTCCAAGTCGACATTTGATTGTGGAGGAAGTCAGAACTTCATTTTTTTATTTTATACTCTCCAACATACATAGTATGAAGGGTATATTAAGCAATTCCGTTGGTAACACATCGAAATAATCATTCGACACAACGAAGTATATGTACATTTTTGATCAGATTTAATTTCTGAGTTGGTTCCACATATAATAAGTTTACCAAAAGTACTAAAATGCACTAAATTTTTTACCTTTTGAAGTTATGTGAACGCATAGATAATCTTCAATTTTTTTTTGTGATTTGGAGGTTGGATATATGTACTAAAAAGTAGAAAACTAGAAGCAAAAATATTAAATTAGTACTACAAAGTACGCAAATGTACTAACTGGTACTAGATTTGGAAAGAAATGCAATGTAACAAGCAAAAAAAGCTAAGTTCGGCCGGCCGAAATTTTAATACCCACCACCATTTTGAGGGAACTTGAATAATTTCCAAAAAAAATCCGTCGAATCATAACACTCAAAATAATTATATTAAGATGTTTTAAAACTTTTTCCGTCATATGTTTCGGTACTCATTACGAGCTTCAAATACGAAATTTAAATCAATTCCCTCGAAAAATGTACCTAAAATCATCAAAATACCGAATATCGGGAGGTTTCGTTATATGGGGGCTATACGAAAATGTGAACGTGCTTACGCCATTTTTTTCCATACACTGTTGTACCCATTACGAACTTTAAATACGAAATTTGAAACATTTCCGGTAAAAATGTCGTTAAAACCGTCAAAATATCGAATATCGGGGGTGCCATTACGTAGGACCTATACGATATCGTGGACCGATATAGCCCATCTTTGATCTTGACCTGCTTGAAGACAAAAGACTGATCAGTGCAAAATTTTAGCTTCCTATCTTAATTCGTCTTGACTAGCGTGGTTACAACAGACGAACGGACCGACAGGGCTAAAACGTCGATGTGTTACAGACGGAATGACTTAATATAACCTTCGTCCTATGTATGTGTATGTATAATCTTAAATATGGTATTAAGATCACAGTTTGTGCGGTGGGGTTTATATATGAAGGTTGATTTTTTTTTTGTATTTGGGAACAAAAAGTGCTGGAAATCTGGAGTTTGGATTGAGTACCAAAAACTATAAATTCTTTCAAAACTCTAACCAAATTTTTTCAAAAATGCTAAATCGAACTAAACTTAGTACTATTTGGAATTATGTAAAGGTAGAATCTTGAAATTGGGTATGTAGGATTGATATAAAGAGATGGCTTTGGTAATGTGTACCAAGCTAGGTTTGGTACAATTTGGTTTTGGATGAATGGATAAAGGTGGAATTTTGACATTTTAGTAGAACAAGCTAAATAGTATCAGTCGGTTTTGACGACAGATATATATCATCAGCCAATACGCGTTTATTTGAATTTGCGTTATAACAATTCAAATTGCCCCCCTTTTATGGGGGAGTTTCCGAAGAAATTGACCAATATTGTTAATTCTTAACTCACCTAAGTCAATATATATTAGTATTTAGTTCACTTGAAATAGGATATGTGATAAATTTTGGAAAATATTGAAATTTGCGTTAAGTACAAGATATAGTGGACCAAAGTATTCCACTTCATCTAATACTGATGAAAAATATTAAGACATTTTAACATTTATTCCCAATTTCATGGGAATAATTATTAATAAAGCTTTAAACCTTTGTAGGAGAGGTACCAGAAGGTTGAGAGAAATATTTGGATTTAGAAAGTTTGAAACTTATTTCGCAAGTGAGTGATTTTTTATTAGTGTTTTAAAAATTACAACCCTATGTGGAGGTGGTTCCAGAGGTTTTGGGCTGATTTGTATCATCTTCACACCGTATCTTTTGTTGGTAAAAATATTCGGATGTGTGAAATTTGAAGAGAATTTCGCATTTCGCGAGCGTTTTGGTTTTTCAAAATTTTAACCCCTTTTTGGGGTAGGTACCGGAGGTAGAGGACCGAAATATTCCATCTTCGTACCATATCTTGTTTTTGTAATATCATTGAGGTGTGTGAAATTTATAAAGAATTGGATGCATAATCATGAGCGTTTGTTTATTCAAAATGTTGAACCATTGTGGGGAGGTACCAGAGGGAGTGGGCTGTCATATCCCACCTTCGCCCCAGATTTTGTGTTGATAGATATATTTATAAGATTGAAAATCTTGACTATACGTATGGGAGGTACTTGTTGGAGTAGTCCTATAGTGTCCATTTGTGAATGTGCAAAGCCTCAACAAAATTGGATGATCCTTTCATGTTCTATAAGGTAAATTACTTTCTGTGAAAATCTTGACCTCTTGTGGAGGTATACGAAGGAGAGGACAGAGGGCTACCCCTAGATCGACTCCAAACTTCGTGCATCGGATTTTATCCAAAAAGAACTAGGGTCTAAAACCGTAATTTCGATAAAACCGAAATCTTCAGATTTTTCAGTGGAATTGTCTAGGATTTGATATGTGAAGCTTTTAATATGTATAAATCCCTGTGGCAGTCTTAACCTACGAGCTTACACCTCCGAAAATCCAAAAATATTTAGGGTCTAAAACCGCAATTTCGATAAAACCGAAATATTGAGATTTTTCAGTGGAATTGTCTAGAATTCGATATGTAAACCTCCGATACTCGAATATAGCAATACGTGTTTGTTTCCCTTATGGAGTAGGGTATCAAAAGATCAGCATATCCGAATGTATTGGTGTCCTTGAATGTGTTCCATGACAATACACATTTATGATGCCCTTGATTACATTTTTGTCTTTGCAATACCTATGTGCCACGAAAAAATGTCAATTGTCTTTTCTATCAATTTCTGGAGATTTAAACAATTTTTAATATAAATTGCAACCCACTGTGGTGAGCGCACACAAACGCACATACATAAATATCTTTTAAAATTACATGCAGGTACATGGTGTGTGCCCTTTCGTTGCCATAGCATCAGCTGGGATGTTGATGCAATTCTATTGAATTTTTCATGTCGAAAATACCAGAGGCAAATATGTATAGGAAAATACACGGGGCACACACACACACACATACAAATATTTATATTTACTTTGGTGCATTTGTATTTGTGTGTGTGTGTGTGTGTGTTCGAGTGTGTGGGCAAAGATATATGAACAATGCATAAGTCAATGAAGCATGCAATTGCTTTTTTAACATAAAATGTTTACCGTCAATTTTCTATGGAATCTTCTTATCAGAGAGCGAAAGAGTTTTCCTCTTTAATAAAACGGACGTCCTATAAAATTACCTGACTTATTGAAAAAAATATGTATGTATATATATATTGAAAAACATGTTGTTGATTGGTGCTGTTGTTACTGTTTTTGTTTGTATTTTAAGGCAAATATATAAAATGTCAAAAAAAACATTAAATCATTTCATTTTGTAAAGCTTAAATTTCAAAACTTGAAGTAATTTTTATTAAGCTGTAATAATGTTCTGATGTTGGAAAATATATTTTGAGTCTTCAATAAGTAAGGACATTTTGACAATTAATTTAAAATTTAAGATTACCCATTGAATGATATTGTTATTTTGGGGTTAAATTAAGATATTAAATTAGCTAATTTTTATGTTTTTTGGTTCTCGCTATGAAACAATTTACGATTAAAACTACTGGCATGTTCATCTTTTATGTGTCCTCTATTTAAGGTCCTTTAAAAATTCTTTTATTAATATAATATACTCACCATTTTTCAAAATGCTCTGAAATTAATAAAATAAAATTATATATTAATAAGTTGTTTTCATTATAAATAATAACAAGTTAAAAAGTATCAGTCGGTTCTGCCGACAGACGTATACCCTCAGTCAATTTTCGATTATTTAAATATATTTTGACTTCTGTTATGTTTATTCAAACTCTTGACCCTCAATGGAGATATATCCATTTTATAAATAAATGCGATATAAATATTGCGATGTCCAGGTATAGCCTATATTGGTAACTTCATCATAAAATCCATATTCATCTGAAGTTTCTTGTTGATAGAAATATTCAGATATAGCAAATTGTAAAGAATCGCTGACTTGTTTCGCAAATTATGACAGATATTGAAAATTGTGACCCTTTGTGGGTGAGATACAAGAAGGGTTTCGCAGATATGTGTATATCATCTTCATAACATATCTTGTGTTAGCAAACATGTTTGAAGATAGTTGGATGTTTATTTCGCCTTCTTTGAACGTTTTGTTTTTCAAAACCTTAAGCCCTATGTGGAGGAGGTACCAGAAGAAATGGTCCGATCTCTACCATCTTTATAACAGATCTTGTCTTGATGGAAATATTGAGATTTCGCGTTTTATGAGCTTTATGGATATTCAAAATTTTGATCCTTTGTGGGGGAGGTACCAGAAGGAGCGGACCGATATATCCCATCTTCACAACATATCTTGATTTAGTAGAAATTATTGTGATGTGTGAAATATAAAGAGAATATGATGCTTATTTCGGATTTTATAAACGTTTTGGTTATTCAAAACTTTGACCCTTTGTACTAGAAGAAATGGTCCGATCTGTACTAAAACAGATTTGGTGTAGATGGAGATATTGAGATGTATCAAGTCTGAATGGAAACGGATGTTAATTTCGCTTTTTATGAGCTTAATGGATATTCAAAATTTCGACCTTTTGTGGGGGAGGTACCAGAAGAAGTGGACCGATATATTCCATCTTAACTCCAGACCTTGGGTTAATAAAATTATTGGGATGTGTGAAATTTGAAGACAATCCGACTCTTACATCATATTTTATAAGAGTCATAATTATTCAAAATTTTGACCCTTTGTGGGGGAGGTACTTCATGGAGTGGACCGATATATTTCATTTTAACACCAGACCTGGGGCGAGTAAAAATATTGGGATATGTGAAATTTGAAGACAATCGGACTCTTACATCATATTTTATAAAAGTTATAATTATTTAAAATTTTGACCCTTTGTGGGGAAGGTACCTGATGGAGTGGACCGATATTATCCATTTTCGCACCTGAACGAGAACTAAGGCAAATATTAGGATTTTTTTGAATATTTGACCAATTTTAACACCAGACCTTGGGCTAATAAAAATATTGGGATATGTGAAATTTGAAGTCAATCGGTCGGTTATAATTATTAAAAATGTTGACCCTTTGTGGGGGAGGTACATGATGGAGTGGACCGGTATTGTCCATTTTTGCACCTTACCTGGCACTAAAGAAAATATTAGGATTCGCAAAGTTGGATCAAAATCGGATAATCCTTTTTCTTTCTGTGCAATAAATTATTTTCTTTGAAAATTTTGATATTTTGTGTGTGAGGTACCAGAAGGAGTGGACAGATATTGCCCATCTCCGAACTCGATTTAAGTTTGAAAATAATATTACGATGTTCCAATTTTGGACCAAATTGGATACTCCCTTCAACAGTTATCGTACCAGCCAGCCAGCTAGATAGACAGACGGACGGACGGACATCACTAGATCGACTCCAAATGTCCTGGAACGGATTTGGTCCAAAGAGACCTAGGGCCTAAAACCGTGATTTCGATTAGGCACGTTTTGCACGATGATATATACCCTCTGTAGCCATACGGCTGAGGGTATAAAAAATATATATTTGTAAGTAGTTGTTAATATTATTTAATTTGTAAATCAATTAGACCGTTTGAATTACTCTCAAGGCATCTTCAACAAAATTGATACGAAACTGTAGCAACAATATTAATTACATAATAAAATTTCATAATATTAATATTTTCTATCCTGCTGGAACGTAGAATACCACCCCAACAACAATATGAGTGTATTTGTGTCATTCCCATAAGGAAGTAATTTACAGAGGCAGAAAAAAAAAACAATGAGATTAACATCTTACAATGTAAGAAGACAAAATAATACCCAGGAGGCCTGTTGGAGGCAAGAAAACATAACACCTGTATGATATGTCTGTTAAAGAACTGTCAACAAGTGTGGTAGATGAAGATGATGATGATAAGAGTATGAGAAGATTATAAGGTTTCCGGGTGTTTTTCGAAGTAATTAATCACATCATAATCATAGGAAATGCTGGTACACAGAATTTAAACACAATAGATTGTTTTTCATGTAAGTTAAATGAGATGGGAAAAATGAAGCTTTCTTATAAAATGTGGTTTGCTAGGTTGGTCGATTTTCAACAGGGAAAATATTACGAAAATTTATATTAAATGCAATGAGAGACATTCCAATCAAATATAACTACCATAGGAAGTTGAACATTTTAAACTCACTATTCAAGTTTTCAATGCCATTAAATATTCGTTTGAGACTACCTAAAGTATATTTTCGTGATCAACATAAAATTTATGCAAATGAAGCTACGGCTGTGTGTCTGTCTGTTGAAATGAAAATTTAACTGTCTTTATCTGATATATATAGATATTGAATGTGTGTCATATCGATCGACTTCTTGGTATTGTCCCGTATACTGGTTTACACCAATGATGAACAGCCAATATGACGGTGGGAAATTCAAAGATGATTGAATTTGGTTACACAAAGTGATTCTTAACTTCGCAAATGATAAAGCTTTGAAATTTGATAAAGATCCTTCGACTACATTTAGAATAATTGCTAAAAAATATGGGTTTCATCCTTCTATTCTTGCGTATAGACCCCAAATAGGGAAATAACCTAATTTAAAGTATTTTTACGTCTCGGCGATATTTTCCAAATAATTTCGAATTATTTTTGCAATTTGAGTTCTTAGTGAGTAATAAATCACCATGCAAACAGGAAATTGCAATGTGGAATCACGTTTTGGCAAATCCCTCATATGAATGCAAGACCTGATTTTAATTAAGTCAGGGCTAGGATACACGTTCGAATTAATTTGGCTCTTATTTAGTATTTATTTTTAGTATTTAAATACAACATCTTTTTGCAGAAAATTGTTTGTTTGGTATAAACCTCATACCTACTGATACGTAACGACTTCCTGTAGAAACTAAATGCTGTCAACATGACCAGAAAACGTAACACCACTCAAATTCCAAGCAAAATTTCCCAATTTTGCCTTTGGACCGAAATCGGACACCAAGTCTTGTGTTGAAAGAAATATTAGGATGCGTGAAATTTGAAGAGAATCAAATACTTATTTCGCATTTTATTCAAAATTTTTACCCTTTGTGGGAGAGGTACCAGAAGGAGTGGTCTGATATATTTCATCTAGAAATTTTGGGATATGTGAAATTGTAAAAGAATTGAATGCCCATTCCATATTTTATAAAAGTTATATTTATTCCAAATTTTGACCCTTCGTGGGGGTGGTACCAGAAGGAGTGGACCGTGCTTGCCCATTTTTGCACCCAACCTATCACAGAATTGACAAATTGTTTCTTGTTTTTGAGGAAACTTATTTTTTGTGCCCTAAATGTAACAATTATGCTTGTTTACATACCCGTCAATATCGAAATAAGCTTCATTAAAAACAAGTGAAAAAAACAGTAATTTGGGCCGGGTCGAGTTTTTTTACCCTCAACCTTAGGGTAAAGGAGACATTTGTATATAAAAGTAACTGAATTCAAGCGTTTTCCACATTAAACTTCATATACCAATAAGACCTTTTGTATAATGCAGTTAAACTTGTCAAAAAACCATAAAGTGAGTGAGGTCGTTATATGAAGCCATACCAAAACGGGAACTTCTATAGAACATTTTATACTCCAAGGGTTGTCATCTATCAAATCTTCTAAAAAAAATTTAAATAATTACAGGGTGAGATGAAAAAACTGCAACCAAATTCAGACTGCTGTCATTCCTAAGTCACTCGTCCGACAGCTGTTAAAATTATTCCAGTGACAGCTCATTATATCGTTTACAACCGTACAAAAGCATTTTGGTGAGAATTTTCCAGAAAAAAAATTATTCGTGATGGAGTTCAAGCGTGATAGTGTGATTTCTTTATATTTGACTGGAAAACAACAAGTGGCTAACGTTAGAGCACTCCAGCATTTAAATGTGAATAAATCTTTTGTGTCTCGTACCATCGCTCGTTACCCGACGTCAAGGAAGTGGACGGAAGAAAACAGCAAAATCAGCAGAAAGGGTTTGAAAAGTAACGAAGCGACTTGATCAAAACCCGCTCGCAGTGGCCGAAAAATTGCTCGCGAGTTGAACAAATCGCAATATTCCATTCGGTAAATATTGAAAAATGAGCTCGGGGTAAAGCCATTTAAATTCCAAAAGCGCAAGAACTTACACCGCAACAAAAAAAAAAAAAAAAAACTCAAAAGAGCTATAGAGTTGCTCTGCTTGGCCGAAAGTGGTGAACTGTCGAATTTGGTTTTCTCCGATGAGAAAATATTCGTGTTTACTTGTCAAAGAGGTCAGCTGAAAATGTGCACCTTCGGTTGGCCACCAGAACTCAAGCGCCGACCATGGTGATGGTGTGGGCAGCCATAACAGCCGATGATCGCTCTCCGCTCGTATTAGTCGATCGTGGCATCGAAATAAATGGGGAATATTATCGCGAAAATATTCTGGAGGGTGTATTAAGGCATTGGGCAAACAAATATTTTGGCCGCAGACCTTGGACATTCCAACAGGACTCAGCGAAATCGCACTCAGCACCCGCCACACAAGAATGGTTACAAAATGAGGTTCCTCGCTTCATTTCCAGCGCACAATGCCACTAAAATCTCTCGATACCAATCCGCTGGACTATTGTATCTGGAGTATTTTGGAAAGCAAGGTTGGTCCTAAAAAATACCAAAGTGTCGATCACCTCAAGCAAGCTCTTCGCCGGGAATGGGTCAAAATGCCGCAGAGCAACATTTGAGCATAGTGTGACAGTTTCATTGGCGTTTGAAGGCCATTAATACGTTTCAACGGTGACCAATTCGAACAAATCTAAACTTATTCTAAAATTTGATACTATTTCCGACATATTTTTCTTTCATGAAATAAAATTTAAAAAATGTAAAAATTATGGTTTTTGACTTTTTTGCAGTTTTGCTATCTCACCCTGTATTAGTTCCCTCTGAAACCAAACAACAACTGTTCTGAAGCCAAATGTTGATATGTGGTATCATCTACTTCAAATAAATTCTTTTGTTACGGGAGCTCTACTAAATATGCATAGTGGTGTAGGGTATCATATAGTCGGCCCACCCGACTTTTGAATTTTCCTTACTGGTTTCAGTTTGCATGTGCCCATTCGTACCAAATAACACTGCTATAGAGTGCATGTTATGACTTTGAGAAGGTTTAGACATAAGTCGGATATAACATATATATTAGGACTATAGCTTTTACCAAATTCGAAGTTTTCTTTGGTCTGGTATTATAAATTTCGTGCACATTGAACATGAAAGCAGTCGAAAATATATATGAAGCTTATAAAAACCTAGTACTGAACGATTTTAACCAACTTTGACATTTGCCTTCCAGACTAAAATATGTCGTATGTACCAATGTCTAACTAATTTCGGATGAATAAATCCATCCATGTTGAGCAATAGGCACACAATCAACTTGATATCGGACGTGAGGTTTATATGGGAGCTCTTTCTAAATTTGGAACCATTTCGCCATTTTCAATAGGGTTTGACCCTGCACCAAACAAACTGATGGTCTCCTCTATGACCAGAAGCAGTGGATAGAATACTGAAAGTTGCCATGAAGATGGGTGTTGGCAATTAGATGGGTGATATGGCGTAGTTTTGGGAATTTATATTAAATGGACTAAAATCTTAAAAATTCACGTGATACGAGATATGATAATGTTTCAAATTCTTACTAAAAAGGTTTTTGGCGATAAAATCTTCTTCTAATGTACATTTGTAATAAAGAAGGTGCAGATGTGTACTTAGCACTCCACTGTATAGAATAGTCGCTATGAAATTTTATACACCTTTTTTGGTGCCAAAAAAGTCGGATTTGGCTACAGATCCATCAATTTTCGTTTATAAAAATATATTTTGACTTTTGTTATGATTATCCAAACTGGTTTCGAAATTTATGACAGATATACGTATTGAAAATTGTGACTCTTTGTGATGAGGTACCGGAAGTGGTGGACCTATATCTACCATCTTCACACCAGATCTTATATGGGAAGAAAGATTGGGATGTGCGAACAATCGAACAATCAGACACATATGTCCCCCCTTTTGTGGAGAAGGTCTTTGATGGAGTGGGCCGATATTGTCCAATTTTGCACCTGACCTAGCACTGATAAAAGTATTACGATTTGCAAAGTTTGGGTGAACTTTTGTCCTTCTATAAGATAAATTGTTTTCTGTGAAAATATTGATCTTCATGGAGGGGTTCCACAAAGGGTGCACCAATATTGTCCATCTCCGAATTCGGTCTATATATGATGATAATATGAAGTATGAAGTTTGGAACAAATCGTATATTCTCTCTTCGAGATAGATGGACCAGCCAGACGAAGGTTCAACCCAGATCGACTCCACATGTCCTAAAACGGATTATTATCCAAAGAGACCTACGTTCTAAAACCTTTATTTCGATGAGGCAAGTTTTGGCCGTATCAATGACTCATACCGTCTGTAACCATGTGGCTGAGGGTATAAAAGGTAATCCTTAATATTGTTTGCAGAATTGATACATTTGAAAGAATTAGTATCACAATTAGAGTTGTACCAATCTAGATCGATCTAACGTACTTCTTCCTTGCTGCGTTCCGTGGACTCTGGTCATTTGTGTGAAAACTCTGCGTATAAGTAATATGAAATATATGAAATCACTCATACGTTTAAGAACTGGTGCAGTGAACCATGAACTAGATTGGTACAATTCTAATTACACAGATATAACAAATACTTGAAATTGTAGATTATGAATACTCTATTTATACACAAAAGTATTCATTCTGTCTAAATATTCAATAAAAGTATATTACATCTTGAAAGTAGCTAATAATTAGATATTATCTTTTTTTAAATATTAATTATGTAAAACAATGCATGTTTTGCATACATAGGTTTCAACATTTCAGGCTACAATATTTTACAAAATATAGGGTAAGTGCGCCTAAGGTCGGCATGCCCCAGTAGTCGGCAGTTTTGAAATTTAAACTTAAATAACTAAGAATATAATTGACCAAATAATGAAATAATTGCAAAAAACGTCAACAGTGTTCTCTGCTCTCTTTCTGTAAAAAAAAAACAATGAGCTCCGATCATTTTTTACGAGAGAATAACGGTTTTCGTCAGTGAGTGTCTCCCAACGCATGCGATAGTGCTTGTTTGTAAAGAAAAAATTAGTGGTGGCGTCAACTTAATAATCGATTTAAGTAAATTAAATTTAATACTTTTGGAATCAGAAATATTTTATTAAAGTAAATAACAGTCTAAAGATCATTTTATAACTTAAAAAATTTACAAATCAAGCATTTTTCTGTTATATTATTTAATGCCGACAATAGGAACAGAAAAAAAGAGATTTGCCAGTAGTCGGCAGGGGGTGCCGATTACTAGAAAAATATAATTTTTGACCCATTTCACCAAAACTTGAGAAAACTACTAAAATATTATACAAAAACTACACAAATAAAAAAATATTTTTGTGTCGGCAGTTGTTTTTATTTGTGATTTTTGACCAACTTTTCTAAATTAAGTAGGTTTTTTAAATCAGCTATTTGACGTTTTAGATAGCGGTGGCATTTTTGAAGAAAGGAAAGAAATCAATTCACAAATTCCAAATATAAGAAAGGTACTTGTTTCTTTTTATTTAATTTAATTTTTATTTTAATTGAAAATCAATACGTTACTGAAGGTAACCATACTATTCTTGATTTTCTACCTATATTTGGTTTAGAATGATAATTAAATAAAACACTATTTAAAAACGAAATTAATTAATTGAACTGTATATAGCATTGTTTTATACTATTAGATATAAAAAAATTCAAAATAATATTTTTTTTTACTGAAATACTATATGCCGACAACTGGCAAATAGACATGCCGAGGATTGGAAAATCGTGCCGACTACTGGCAAAAAACTACTATTTTAGTAAAATTTCAAATTTTGCCAATTTAATAAAAACAAATTCAATTGTTGTTTATTATTTCTAAAACTAAACAAAATTTGGAATCTAAACAACTTTATTTTTCTGCAATTGAAAGATTTCACTCAGAATGTTGAAAGATTGAAACATTGAAAATTCTAAAAGTGCCGACTACTGGTACACTTACCCTATCCATTCTTCTATATTAGGCAGAAAATATAAAATAACCTTCATCACCTTAAACTGTATTCCCACTGTGGAGACAATCGCCTAACTTTCCCTTCACCTTTGTTTCATTTATTTTATGAGAAATTGTTTACCTGTTGTCATTGCCTATCATCTCTCAGGCATAACAGAAGCACAAATCGTGTATATGTGTAGGCCAGTATCGGTGTATGTGTATATGTGGGCACATTCTGTTTTGTATTCTTTTCTTTCTCGGTTGACTATAATTTCATTTTTGTTAAGCTACTTACATACATTTTGCATGATAATATCATTCTATTGCCTTTTGCCTTGTCACAGCGCCTGTTGTGTGTAGATGTCCTTTCATCATTTTTTGGTTCTTACTTCTTCTTCTGGGTGATAGATGATACAAAAGGTCATATAACACAGCAACATGATAAACGTGTCAGTGACAGAAGCAATAGCAGGCAGGTAGCATCATCAAAACGAACAACAACAGCATCGTTAACAACACTGACTTGTTTCGGTGGCAATAAGCAGCCATTTGGGTGATGTTGGATTTTTTGTCACTGATGATAGCCTTTTAAAGGAGGAGCATTTTTTGTGTTATCAGGTAGTCATTCAGCCTTTAGTTCTTTAGTCTACGTGATGCTAAGAGAATGGGCGTTGACTCTTTTTATTTTAAAAATAAATGATGTTTTGATATAAGCAGAATTTGGATACATTAGACTTTTTTGCCTTCCAGAAAAAATTAAGCTTTACATTGTTGGAAGGAAATTTTTTAGTTGTTATAATCCACACACCCAATTTAAAGAAAATTTGCTCTGAGTTCTTAATGTATCAAAAATTATTCAAAATTTTGACACCTTTGTGGAGGAGGTATCAGTAGGAGTTGTTCGATATCATCATCACAACAGATCTTGTGTTAGTAAAAGTATTGAAATGTGTGAAGTTTATAGGAAAAGCAATTATTCAAAAATTTCACACCGTTGTGGAAGAGGTACCGGGTGGCCCGAGTGGTCTGATATATTTCATCTTTATAACAAATCTCGCGTTCTTACGCTTTATAAAAATTATAAATATTCCAAATTTTGACCATTGGTGGGGGAGATGCTTTACTAAGTGTCCCGATATTGTGCCTCTTCGCACCCGGCGTAGGACTGACAAAAATATTGAGATTTTCCAAGTTTGCACAAAAAATAATGATTCTTTCTCTTTCTATGAGGCAAATTAATATCTTTGAAAATTTTACTTTTTGTGGGGGAGGTACCAGAACGTGCGGAACGGTGTTACTCATCTCCGAACTCGATCTGAGTTCGACAATAATATAACGATGTACCAAATTTGGACCCAATCAATTAATCGCTTCGGGAGTTATCGTGCGCACCAGCCCACAGACAGACCAACGGACATCCCTAGATCGACTCCAAATATCCGGTCTTAAGCCGTTATTTTGATTAGGCACGTGAGTGAAACTTGGTGTAGAATATTTTTGTTTTTGATACCAAACTTCATAAATGATGTCTTCGAGGGGAATTTTGTAAAAAATAAATAAAGTACAGCTTTAAACCTAAAATGTATTTTTATACCCTACACCACATAGTGGTAAGGAAATTATGCCTTTGCGCATTTGTTTGTATCATGGAAAAGCGAGATAGACCCATAGTAACTTGAGAATCACTTTCTGAGTCGATTTATGCATGTCTGTCCATCCGTCTGTCAATGTATTTGTTGAACAAAATGCAGGTCCCATTTGTTATCCGATTGAGATGAAATTTTCCAAACAATATTTGTTTGGCCTTAGGACGAACCCTATTGAAATTGGTAATAATCGAATCAGATTTAGATATAGCTCCCATATTATCTTCCACCGATTTCGGGTTAATTGAGCACCAAATGGCTAATATCAGTCCAAAAGTCCGGAATTTTGGTACATCCGACCGAATTTAAACTAGAAGCTAGTACATACAATTTGGAGAAAATCGGTTCAGATATAGCTATAGCTACCATATATATGTTTCATCCGACTTGAGGTTTCAAGTCTCTCACATGTGTAATATGTATTCGGCAACAATGATATTTGGTACCAGTTATCTGCCAAATTTTAGAAAGATCGGTTCAGATTTTGATGTTTGTCCCATATATATCTTTAACCGATTTCAGGTTAATTGAGCACCAAATGGCCAATATCAGTCCAAAAGTCCTGAATTTTGGCATATCCAACTGAATTCAGTCTAGAAGCAAGTACACATGCGTAATATGCATTCGACAACAATGATATTTGGTATCAGTTATCAGATAGAGCTCCGAAATACCTCTGCCAAATTTTAAAGAAAGATCGGTTCAGATTTGGATATTGGTCCCGTATATATCTTTAACCGATTTCGGGTTAACTGTGCAATTGTTGGTACATTCCGAGACCGAATTCAGTCTAGAAGCAAGTACATCGAATTCGGAGAAAAATGGTTCAGATATAGCTGTAGCTTTCATCCGCTTTGGTGTTTTAGTCCCTCACATTTGTAATATGCACTCCACAAAAATTAGACTTTGTACCAGATATTTTATAGAGCTCGGAAACAGGTAAGTTATAGGCTCTCTATGGATGTCAATCAAATGAAGGAGTTTGATCAAATTATACTCAGATGTAATTTATGTCTGCAGAACTTTTGGTGTTAAAAATGGGCTAGGTAAATCTCCCCATGAAAAAAATTAAGGATTTTAGTCGTCATACATTTACCAGACTTTTCTGTAAATTAGAAATTTGTGTTTCCAGCATATTGTTTGCATATAACAGCCTACATAGGGCCAAGTTTAAGTATAGCCTCCATACGACCATCATACGCCACCTTCTCTGGTAGATAATTGGCAATTGTTGATTTTAGCTAAATTTTTAACTAAATTACCTCAAACTTGGTATTTGGAGTTCTTAGTAGGCGCCACCTTCTCTGGCAGATAATTGTCGTATAGGCTCCATACAACTATACTTCCACAAATTCGCTATTTTGATGATTTGTTTCACACTTTTCCTCGGGATTGTTTTAAATTTAGTATTTGGTCATGACAGAAAATTGTTTGTACAGGTCCACATCCTCATATAGGTCCAATATAACTCTACCTCTCTAAATTCTGTGTGTTTGACGATTTTAGGCTCAATTTTCGGCAGATTTTTTCCTATGACAGAAAATTGTTTTTCGTATTTTCGTCTTCGTGTGGCCCCCATATAACGATATATTCAAATATTCGGTATTGTTATGATTTTAGCTAAATTTTTCAACAAAATTATCTCAGACTTGATATTTACTGTCGGTGGTTATAGAGATTTACTTTTTTATAGCCCCATGTAATTGTGACGCCTAATAATTTGAATTTTTATACCCTACACCACAAGGTGGTCAGGGTATAATGTCTTTGTGCATTTGTTTGTAACAGGCAAAAGGAAACGAGATAGACCCATACTTCCTTTTGATGATCTGCATAGAATCACATTCTGAGTCGATTTATGCATGTCAGTCCGTCCGTCTGTCCGTCCGTCCGTGTATGTATGTATTTATTGCCCGATCCAGATGAAATTTTGCACAAATCATTTGTTTGGTTCAAGGACGAACCCTATTGAAATTGGAGATAATCGGTCAAAATTTAGATATAGCTCCCATATATATCTTCGTCCGATTTTCCTTTTACTGTGCACCAAACGTGTAATATCAGCCTGAATTGTATGGAATTTTGCATATGCACCCAAATTAGGCCTGAAAATTATTATGCCAAATTTGATCGAAATCGGTTCAGATATAGCTATAGCTCCCATATATATTGTTATCCGATTTGTTATTTTTGCCCTCCGCAGCCGAAATATGCACTCTGCAACAACAATATTTGGGGAAATACATCAAATACTGATCAGAAATACATTTGCTAAATTTTATGGAGATCGGTTCAGATTTGGATATAGCTCCCATATATAACTTCGTCCGATTTACCTTTTATTGTGCACCAAACGTCTAATATTTGTCTAAATGGGACGGAATTTGGCACTTACGACCGAATTTAGTCTATAAGCTAGTATGTCAAATTTGGTGAAGATCGGTTCAGATATAGCTATAGCTCCCATATGTATTGTTCACCCGATTTGTTGTATTTGTTACCCACAGTCGTAATATGCACTCCGTAACAACGATATTCAGGGAAATATATCAAATACAGCTCAGAAATATCTTTGCTAATTTTTATCGAGATCGGTTCCTATTTGGATATAGCTCCCATATATATCTTTTTCCGATTTCAAATTAATTGTGCACCAAATGAGCAATACAATTCCGAATTTAAAAGATACAAATGCTTCGGCATATATAATCATAATCATAGCGTGTATGATTGAATTCTCCCATAAAAACTTTTATTTGTTATGTGGAGCTCTACTAAATTAGCAAAGTGGTTTTACTTGTTACAATATAGCGACATTTTTCAAGGGATTCTTTTTACATTCTGCAACTTGTTTTACACTAATTTAGTATACCAAATTTAATACCATTTAACACCTTTTATATACAAATACACACAGTGATTCTAATTCAACAATTCTTAATACGAGCTCCAAATTCCCCACTAAATTTAGTACTCTCGCACATTAGAAATGTCTCTCGCACCATTGTAGAAACATTCATAAGTTTAGCCCTGTTCCTACACTTTATATCAAATTTAGTACCATTAAGTACTTTTTGTATATTTGTTGTACTTAATACCAACAGCGACCTCTTATTTTAACGGTGCCAAACAGCAATGACCCCAATACCGATTTTTCGAATATTCAGCTACATCCATTCCGCCGAAACCAAATTGTACACAATTTAAATGTATGAACTTAAGTACCTTTTATTAAACTGATAGTTTGAATTTCCAAAAATCCAGCCTTATCTCAACCCTACACACCAACAATGATCCACGTGCTAAACTTGAAGATTCTAGGTTCAGCCGCTTTGGCTGAGCGATTATTAATAATAAAAAAGTTTGATATATTAAGGACCATGTTCTCATATTACATTTTCATGGAACAAAAATCAAGATCTTGCTCAAGATCAGGAAGAATTCTTTATTTTTCTCAAAATTATGAGTTTGTATAAGAACTTCTTGTTAAATGACATCACTCAAGTGACACACTTGCCAAGAATTAAACCATGACCTGTTACATGACACTCACTACTACTCAGGTGAACCATAGCCAACGACACTATGATACACTCGACTGCCAGAAATGTTCATCTTAATGGCTGTCATCATTTCTTAACGCTGCTGCCAGACTCATATAAATGTTTGTGACCTGGTAAATATATGACCGTACACACTGCTTGTGTTGTATTGTGTCATCTTCATTGGTGTGAGTAAAGATAGCAATTATTTGCTTTAGTATGTGTAATTAATCATACGGATGGATGATTTCATTTAGCTGGACATCTTACACAGTTCTTGTGTTTCTTTGTTCTTAAAAATGTTTTAAAAAATGAATACGTACTCTTTGTAGAAGAAAATCTCATATAGAGATAAAATCGACTAAAAAACTGGGTTAAATAATAAACTTTTTTGTTTATAAATACATTAAAAAATTAATTTATAGCTTTTCTAATAGACTAAAAGTTCGTTGATCAACGAGAAAGCTAGTACGCAAAGGTTCAGGGATTTTCCTATTTAGAAATCTAAGCACCCTTTCATATCTGCAAATTGTTCGTATGTTTTTCAGGAACATTGTTATTGCTGCAGACATACAGTTTTACTTGATTATGGTAATATTGGCCAAAAGTAAATTAAACGTTCTGCACATAATTGGTGGTACAAAAAATTAAAAATTTGATTTCGGGTGTGTCGGGTCTGACTTTCATAAATGTTCATTATGAATGTTAATTATATATGTTACTAAGCTTTTGTTTTAAATTACTCAATATCTATTCGATCTCACTCAAATTCATAATAGGTTCCACGCTAGCAGGTGCTATGTTTCATATTGTGAGAACAATGTTTTTGATTTGAATATACCTCCCAATAACATTTTTACCTACTTAGTTTTAAGTAGCACCGGTTTCCCTTTCAAATTTAGAATATATTAGATTTGTAAATAGTATTTTTTCTGAGTCATATTTAGGAAAAAATTAGATATAACAGAATAAGAAAGTCAAGGATTGGTTCAAGAATGTTTTAACTGTTTAGACTAAAAGTTTTCAATATTTCATAAATATTAGATAGGCAGATAATTCTTATACATTTGGATGTGGAAAGATTATATAACGAAAGAGTAAATCGAGTCCGGTGGCAAAATATGGCAGTTTTCCGAAATGTTCTACGAAAAGTTGCGTTTTTTAAACCAAATTAATATTGTAAATTTTCATAACGAACTATAAGAATGGCCATTTGCTATCAGACTTCAAATTTATGGATCACTCCTTAAGAATACGTTCAAAAACGTCAATATTGTCAACAACATTTTAAAATAAAATTAGTAAAAACAGCTTTAACCCTCAGACATATGGCTAAAAAGGGTATATATCATTTGATGCGGCCAAAACGTAAACACAAAATAACGGCTTTAGACCCAGTTCTCTTTGGACCAAATCCGTTAGAAGACATTTGGAGTCGATCTAGGGGTGTCCGTCTGTTTGAATCTTTGTCTGTCTGACTGGCTGGTGCTCGCGATAACTCTCGAAAGGAGTATCCGATTTGGTCCAAACTTGGTAAATCGTAATATCATTGTCAAACTTAAATCGGGTTCGGAGATGGGCAACATCGGTCCACGTTTCCAGGTACTTTTCCCACAAATTTTCATAATTTTCAATGAAAATAATTAACCTCACAGAAAGAGAAAGGGACATTTGAGTTTGTGCAAACTTAGTAAATCGTAATATTTTCGTCAGTGCTAGGTCCGGTGAGAAAATGGACAATATTGACCCACTTCATAAAGTACCTCCCACACAAAGGGTCAAAATTTGGAATAATTATAAATCTTATAAAATGTGAAGCACAAGCCCGATTGTCTTCAAATTACACAGATCACAATATATTTATTGACACAAAATCTGTTATAAAGACGGTAGAGTTCGGACCACTCCTTCTGGTACCTCCCCCACAAAAGGTCAAAGTTTTGAATAACCAAAACGATTATTAAATCCGAAAAAACATCCTATTTCACACATCCCATATTTTCTACTACCACAAGATTTGTTGTGAAGATAGAATATATCAGTCCACTCCTTCTGGTCAAAGGGTCAAAATTTTGTATATCCATGAAGCTTATAAAACTGGAAATTAACATCGAATTCCATTCAGACTTGATACATAGAAAAATTTCCACAAACACAAGATCTATTATAAAGACGGTGACGATCGGACCATTACTTCAGGTATCTCCACCACAAAGGGTCAAAATTTTAAATAATAATCATAAAACGCAAAATTAAAATCCAATTCCATTTAGACTTGTTATATTTCTCTCAACCAGATACCTGAGGCGAATATGGAATTTATGATTTCGCATAAAATTAGATAAAAATGTTCGATTTTCTTGTAATTTTGCCTATATCAATATTCTTATCCGTATTAGATGAAGTAAGAAAATGGAATACATCGTTCTAATATCTAATACATTACGCATATTTTAACATTTTTTAAAAATTATCACACATCTCATATAAAGTGTAGGAAATAACCAATGAACTCCAAACCTGGCACGTCGCAATACGACTGATACGGTTTAAATTTTTTAGATAATAATTTAAAAAAAGAGAGATCATCCAATTTTGTTCAAACTTTGATGTTGCAAATCCCAATAGTTGCATCAGTGCAGATGTGATAATGTATATATCGGCTCACATTGGCGTACGTCACCCAGATATATAAAAAATTGAAAATTGAACACATTTTGAAGATTTTTGGCAATAGATTTATCTTTTGATATGGGCTCATGGTTTCGCTCGATTTCAAGTATTTCCACTCCATTTGGCAACGAAATTGGTTACAACTTGGTATCTCGGTTCTTTTTTTGTACACAAAGTTAAATTTTCTAACGTCTTAGATTTAAAGATTCCAGGTACTTTGCATGTTTTGACCGTCTTTATAGTCCGAATTAGGTGAAATTTGGTATAGGGTGAGATGAAAAAACTGCAACCAACTTCAGACAGGTGTCATTTCTAAGCCATTCGTTCGATAGCTGTTAAAATTATTCCTGTGACAGCTCATTATTTTTTTTTACAAGAGTACAAAAGAATTTTGGTGAGAATTTTCCAGAAAAGAAGTTATTCGTGATGGAATTCAAGCGTGGTAGTGTGATTACTTTATATTTGACTGGAAAACCACAAGTGGCTATCGTTAGAGCACTCCAGCATTTAAATGTGAATAAGTATGTTGTGTCTCGTACCATCGCTCGTTACTGTGATACTGGTAGCGTCGCCCGACGTCAAGGAAGTGGACAGAAGAAAACAGCAACATCAGCAGAAATGGTTTGAAAAGTAAAGAAGCGACTTGATCGAAACCCGTGTCGTGAGCTGAACATATCGCAATATTCCATTCGGCAAATATTGTAAAATGAGCTCGGGGTAAAGCCATTGAAATTCCAAAAAGTGCAAGAACTCACATTGCAAGAGAAAGAAAATAGACTCAAAAGAGCTAAAGAGTTGCGTCGCTTGGCCGAAAGTGGTGAACTGACGAATTTGTTTTTTCCGACGAGAAAAAATTCATTGTCCCGCAGTTTGTAAACAAAGAAAATGATCGTGTCTACTCGCCAAAGAGGTCAGCTGGCAACCAGAACTGAAGCGCTGGCCATGGTGATGGTGTGGGCCGTTATAACAGCCGATGCAACATTCGGGCGGCGTGTGACGGTTTCATTGGCCGTTTGAAGGCCATAATTCGTGCCAAAAGTGACCAATTCGAACAAATGTCAACTGATTCTAAAGTTTGATGCTATTTCCGACGTTTCTTACTTTTATTCAATAAAATTTTAATATCTCACCCTGTATAGGGTTCTAACTGAGTACTAGAATTTGGCACAAAGACTTTTCGCTTTAAGATCTTCCATTATCCGGTACCGTCCGATTTTAAGTAAGTTAATGTTGTGAACATTTTTGGATCTTGGGCTTTCAATTTTAAAAGGCCAACCCCCAAAACAAAATTTCGAAGTTGGTCCGAGTTATGGTATATCCTCCAAATAGCGGTTTCATGAGACTTGTGGTGGTTTAAACTCACCTTCCCTCCCGTTTTTACTATATTTTAGAGTGTTGACTAATGTAAACTGCTTCTATTATAACAATTTGTTATATTGACCTATCTATATATTGTCTAAGATTGTGTCCGGAAGACACCTGGTGGACCCGATGTACATCCTATTTACAGATGTGATTTAATTATAGCATATTTTAAATATTTTTCTCATGTTCATAAATTCTGCAATTCCTCCCTCTCACACTTTCTTTCCCTCTTCACCCGTCTCTGTTATTCATTGTCACTTTATTGCTGCACATAAAAATTGTCGAAAATTATCCTTATGAACATCAGCAGGAGTGTCATCAATGTCATCGTTATTGTCATAAAATATTGCTGAATATGTTCCTGCTGGGGGTGTTGTTGGAAAATCACCAGAAATGTTCAAAAGTTCTGATAGGGGTCAGACGGATGGTGCAATGTGTTGTTAAAAAGACAAGTGTTAACCTTATCCGAAGCTGTTGCTGCACATAAGAACATAAGAAAATTGCATATTCTTTTGTTTATGGTTTTTATGAGACTGGTGTCATACGTTACATTCGACAAGAATATTGATAAAGAAAAATAAGTTGGAATGGATATATGAAAAGAAAATTGGGGTTGAGGTGAGAATAGAGTAGAGGGTGTGAATGTTCGAAAATTGAGTTTATAAAAATTGATCAGATTTTATTTTTATTTGACAATTTTGATTTTGATTAAATGAAAAACATCAAAAAATTAAAAAGCCAAGATGCCTAAATGAAATCATGCTGTTGGTAGCGATCAGCAAATATTGCAAAGATGTCAGCTGTGTTTGGAAAAACAATGCTCTCTGTAGAGAATTTCATAGTTCTCTCTATTACTGAGAGCAATATTTTTCCAAACACAGTTGGCAGCTTTGCAATATTTGCAGACTTAAACAATTAAATGGAGAACATTTAGGTAAATAGATCGGTTTTGATAAAATCGAAAATATTAAAAGCTAAAGAATTCCATTCTGAGCCATTATTTTTCCCTCAATAGCCCCAGCCAATATGACATGTTTCAATTAATGTACATAAATGCATATGTAGAACATATGGAACGTTCCATAGTTGAAGCTATAAAAAAACCTCCATTCATCTTCATGATTGATATAATGGGAACACACACATGCATCCCCCTCGCGGATATTACTATCAAATTGCGTGCATAAACAAAACAACATTTGTAGAGATCTCATTTGAATGCATCAGCTCCCATTTCTTGTCTTCTCTACAATTTATTCCCAGTAGCTTGTCATGTTCAGTTAACTGCTGTTAAACATTATTCACCAACAACCCTAGTGCCGGAATGCAAAATACATTCTGTGCGTGAATGTTGTGGCACCATTGAGGATGGATGCAAATAGCAATAGCTACAAGAGCCGAAGCAGCAACAGCAGTAACACAAAACAAATATTTAAATAAGTTTTTAGCTTGTTGCATTCATTATTTGTAACAAATATGCATTGTTTTTGTTTTTGTTTTTTTTTTTTATAAGGGATACATTTTTAGAGTTGGCAGGGTAGGTTTTGTGGTACAGTTAAGTTTGACCGGGCCGAACTTTTAATACCCTCCACCATTTAAATGAAAACTGTTATATTGAGAAAATACGAAGACGTGGACCCGCATACGAATTTTTATACCCTACACCACAAGGTGGTCAGATGAAATTTTGCACAGATAATTTGTTTGGCCCAAGGACGAACCCTATTGAAATTGGAGACAATCGGTCCAAATTTAGATATAGCTCCCATATATATCTTCGTCCGATTTGCTTTTTATTGTGCACCAAACCTGTAATATCAGACCGAATAGTATGGAATTTTGCACATACAACCAAAATAGGACTGAAAATAAGTATAAGTATATGTATTGTTCATCCGATTTGTTATTTTTGTCCTCCGCAGCCGTAATATACACTCTGCAACAACAATATTTGGGGAAATATATCAAATACATCTCAGAAATACCTTTGCTAAATTTTATCGAGATCGGTTCAGATTTGGATATAGCACCCATATATAACTTCGTCCGATTTACCTTTTATTGTGCACCGAACGTCTAATATTTGTCCAAATGGGATGGAATTTGGCACTTACGACCGAATTGAGTCTATAAGCTAGCATTTCAAATTTAGAGAAGATCGGTTATATAGCTATAGCTCCCATATATACTGTTCATCCGATTTGTTATTTTTTTACCCACAGCCATAATATGCACTCCGTAAAAACGATATTCAGGGAAATATCTTAAATACAGCTCAGAAATATCTTTGCCAAATTTTATCGAGATAGGTTCAGATTTGGATATAGCTCCCATATATATCTTTATCTGATTTTAAATTAATTGTGCACCAAATGGGCAATACAAGTCCGAATTTAAAAGATACAAATGCTTCGCCATATTTAGTCCTTTGAACTTTAAATTATAATTATAATTATAGCGTGTGTGATTGAATTCTTCCATAAAAACGTTTAATTGTTATGCGAAGCTCTACTAAGTTAGCAAAGTGGTGTAAGGTATCATGAAGTCGGTCCGGCCGACTAAGATTTTCTTTACTAGTTTTTCCATAGGATGTAGTAAACATTACGAAATACAAAATACCGACTATAGGGAGATACCGTTATATGGGTACTATACGAAGACATAGCCTGACCCCATAACGAACTTTAAATAAGAAATTTGAAAAGACTCCGGTCAATAATGTCTGAAATCATCAAAATACTGAAAATCGGGAGGTATGGAGGCTAGTTACGAACTTAACCTGCCTACTGGTAAACTATGCATGTATGCAAAATGTTAGCTTTCTATCTCAATTTGTTTGAAAGATAGCATGATTACAACAGAGAGACGAACATACATACAAACTGACATCGCTAGATCGTCTTAGAATTTTAAGATGATCCAGAATATATGTACTTTGTAGGGTCTATTATGAATATTTCAAGGAGTTGCAAACGGAATGACAAAGCTAATATACCCTCCATAGAATGGTGGAGGGTATACAAATTGGAAAGACCCTTTTCAGAAAGGCTTTAAATGGGCTAAAAGGGTTTATCATGTTTGAAAATATCCCAAAAAGTAGTTATAAATTTTCACTATTGGTCGAAAAAAGCAAAACCGAAAATTTTCCCATGCGATGAAAATCTGAAAACTAAAATATATTTTATTATGGCGAATCCATGTTTACTCTAAGGCGTGTGAGCTATCCCTAGAGATATCATTTGAATCAGACAGACAGATATAGTTAGATGTGAACCGTCCGCAGAGACCTAGGGTCTTAAATTGTTATTTCGATGTTGCACATTTGGTGTGTACAAGGTGAGATAAAAAAAACTGCAACAAAATCAAACGCCATAATTTTTACATTTCCTTTTTGAATTTTATTGAACGAAAGAAAAAAAAAAACGTCGGAAATAGCATCAAATTTTAGAATCACTTTACATTTGTTCGAATTGGTCACGTTTGGCACGAATTATGGCCTTCAAACGGCCAATAAAACCGTAACACGCTGCCCGAATGTTTCTCTGCGGTATTTTGGCCCATTCCAGGCGAAGCGCTTGTTTGGGCTACGCAGTGATCGACACTTTGGTATTTTTTAATGCCAACCTTGCTTTCCAAAATACTCCAGACACAATAATCCAACGGATTGATATGCAGAGATTTTGGTGGCCATTGTACGCTGGAAATGAAGCGAGGAACCTCATTTTGTAACCATTCTTGGGTGGCGTGTGCTGAGTGCGATGCTGCTGAGTCTTGTTGGAATGTCCAATGTCTGAAGCCAAAGTGTTTGAGTGCCTAAGGTTTTAATACACCCTCCAGAATATTTTCGCGATAATATTCGGCATTTATTCTGATGCCATGCCTACTATCGGCTTGAGTTCTGGTGGCCAACCGAAGGTGCACATTTTCAGCTGACCTATTTGGCAAGTAAACACGATCATTTTGTTTGTTTACAAACTGCTGGACAACGAATGTTTTCTCATCGGAGAAAACCACTTTCGGCAGTTTACCACTTTCGGCCAAGCGAAGCAACTCTTTAGCTCTTTTGAGTCTATTTTCTTTCTGTTGTGGTGTAAGTTCTTGATCTTTTTGGAATTTGAATGGCTTTACCCCGAGCTCATTTTTCTATATTTGACGAATGGAATATTGCGATATGTTCATTTCACGAGCCATTTTTCAGCCACGGGGACGCGGGTTTCGATCAAGTCGCTTCTTTAGTTTTCGAACCATGTCTGCTGATGTTGCTGTTTTCTTCCGTCCACTTCCCTGATGTCGGGCTACGCTACCAGTATCACGGTAACTACCAGTGTCATGGTACGAGACACAAAATATTTATTCAGATTTAAATGCTGGAGTGCTCTAACGATAGCCACTTGTTGTTTTCCAGTGAAATATAAAGAAATCACACTACCACGCTTGAATTCCATCACGAATAACTTCTTTTCTCGAAAATTCTCATCAAAATGCTTTTGCACGCTTGTAAAATTTTATAATGAGCTGTCACTGGAATAATTTTAACAGCTGTCGGACGAGTGGCTTAGAAATGACAGCAGTCTGAAGTTGGATGCAGTTTTTTCATCTCACCCTTTTCAGTATCGCCAGCTGCCTCCCGATACTTGGTATTTTAATGATTTATGGTTCTTCCAAATATTTCATATTTTAATGGTTTTCCAGATCTTTTTATCAGCGCTCTGGTACTAAAGGCTGATTATATAAGAGCTATACGCAAATTAAAAAACACATAAAAATCAGGAAAATGCACGAAATCGTTATATAAGTTGATCTATCGGTACACATAAGCTATATTTTCAAATGGAAACCTTTCAAATTAAGTGTTTTTTCCGCATGGCATGCCAGCCACCATCGTAACTTCCCTATATTCGGTATTTTGACTTTAAGCCATATTCTAATGTGATTACTTTAAATTTAGTATTTGGATTTCGTAAAGCGATCTCCTCCTCTAGCGGTAGAATTTATATAAAGGTCAATGTTTTCCTATAAGCCACAATCTCCCAATATTTGGTATTTTGGTGTTTTTAACCACATGTTCCCAATGACAGAAGTGATGTGAATTTCCGAATGCTGAAATTTCGGCATATACAGTCATATTAATACCCTACGGACTATTATTATGTATTTTTACATATGTTTGTACAAATACATAGTTACTTTTGAGAATTCTCATGGAATCACTTTCTGAGTCGATTTATGGATGTCCGTCCGTCTTTCCATCCGTGTATTACAGCTCACATTTATTGTCCGACCGAAATAAATTTTTCCACAAACCAATTGTTGAGTTCAAGGACGATCCCTTTTGAAATTTGAGAAAATCGGTGTATATTTAGACAGGCTCCCATAAATATCTTGGTCAGATAGTTTTTTATGGTAAACCAAATGTGTAATATTAGTCCAAATAGGATCGAATTTAGCCATACAAAAACGGTTTCTAAAATGTTGTTTTATAAATACAAAATTTAACAGAGACCTTTAAAATTTTATAGAGATTTTTGGACAACATCTTTGGTGCACCATATAGGTCATATCGATCCACTATTTGGTATAGACGGCATATAAGGGTATATTCTGATTACAAGTATTTTTGTATATATTTTAAATTTTAAATTCTTATATATTTGGAATTCTTATGAAATAGAAACCCTCCGTACAGATATAAATTATCAATATCGGTCCAATTTGATATAGCCCTCATACTAAGGTAGTGCAAATTTCTGCTATTGGAAGAAGCTTGGTCACATTTTCCAATTTGAATGTAGACTATACCAAAAAGTGGACCTACATTGAATGTTTTTGCCAAGAGATTCCTTTACTTTAAAAAATCAAAAATATTCTGCAGTTATGGAGCAGAAATATATCTAACTAAAAATATTCAAAAGTGAAAATTATCATGACCTAAAATATACATGAGTCATATTCTAGACTTGTATCAAAATTCTTTCGAAACATAGCTTGACAACAACAGGCAAGACGGACATGGTTATATCGTTAGATTTTTACGCTAACTAATTATATGCAAATATACTTCAAAGGATCTGAAATGATTATTTCGAAGAGCTACCCTTCATATTATGATGTGGGGTAAAACATTGATATCATTTTTGGAAAGCAAAATCCTGCTAAAGATTGCAAGAATGGCTGCTTGTTTTTTCAGGAACGTACAACCCTTCTCTTATGCCTTATAACATAGAGTAGGGTATTAAATATACTCCAGATGATTCAACTCGTTGCCGATGTTTTTTTTTCTTTTTCGTGTTGTATTTTTTACGGATATTACAAATAAACTCGAATACAATGTGTTCGTGTTACATCAACATATAATAATAAATTTACACATACTACCAAAGAAGTGAAGTACCCGTATTTGTATTGCACAAAAAAAAAAAAAAAAAAAAAAAAAAACATGGATAAATTCACACTCGAACATACATTTTTATGGCAATGTAGGATCAAAATGAAATTTCCAACCAAAAATGATATGATGATATGACATACATTTTTATGGCAATGTAGGATCAAAATGAAATTTCCAACCAAAAATGATGCTGTTTCATGCATTTATACAAATTGATAACAATTTATGTTTGGTGCACAAACACATACAAAGCTATACATAAGGGTATATATGTATGATACACATTTTATCTATTTGTTATTTGTTTTTCGTACCGTCGTCTCGGTGATAAACATAAAATTGATGGAAGAGTTAGCGTTTATTTATTGCATTTACGCGTTTATCGCCATCACCAAATATTAAATTGCTATGTTTGACACTTGAGCGTTATTTATGTGTGAAGCGTTTGACATTTGGAGGGCTCTCATTGGAAATTTTATGTTTTCGATGTTGAAACGAAAAAAAATTAAGAACAACATTTTTTTCGGTTATTTAAAAATTTAAGAGCTCATAACGCCTGAAGGGTATTATTTAAACATATATTTTGGAGATTTTTAAGAATTTTCTCTGTGTCGGCAAACGAAGAATGAATAATACGACGAGTTCTTGACGTAGAGGGTGAGATTAAAAACTGCAACTAACCTCAGACTTCTGTCATTCTAAGCCACTCGTCCGACAGCTGTTAAAATTATTCCAGTGACAGGTCATTATATTGTTTATTAGCGTAAGCCACTCGTCCGACAGCTGTTAAAACTATTCCAGTGACAGGTCATTATATTGTTTATTAGCGTAAAAACGCATTTTGGTGAGATATTTCCAGAAAAAAAGTTATTCGTGATGGAATTCAAGCGTGAAAGTGTGATTATACCCTACATCACAAGGTGGTCAGGGTATTATGTCTTTGTGCATTTGTTTGTAACAGGCAAAAGGAAATGAGACAGACCCATAATTCCTTTTGATGATCTGCATAGAATCGCATTCTGAGTCGATTTATGCATGTCCGTCCGTCCATCTGTCCATGTACTTTTGTAAACAAAGTACAGGTCGCATTTATTGCCCGATCCAGATGAAATTTTGCACAGATCATTTGTTTGGCCCAAGGACGAACCCTATTGAAATTGGAGAAAATCGTTCAAAATTTAGATATAGCTCCCAAATATATCTTCGTCCGATTTTCTTTTTATTGTGCACTAAACGTGTAATATCAGCCCGAATTGTATGGAATTTTGCATTTACACCCAAATTAGGACTGAAAATAAGTATGCCAAATTTGATCGAAATAGGTTCAGATATAGCTATAGCTCCCATATATATTGTTCATCCGAATTGTTATTTTTGTCCTCCGCAGCCGTAATATGCACTCTGTAACATCAATATTTGGGGAAATATATTAAATACATCTCAGAAATACTTTTGCTAAATTTTATCGAGATCGGTTCAGATTTGGATATAGCTCCCATATATAACTTCGTCCGATTTATTTTTTATTATGCACCAAATGTCTAATATTTGTCTAAATGGGATGGAATTTGGCACTTACGATCGAATCGAGTCTAGAAGCTAGTATGTCAAATTTGGTGAAGATCGGTTCAGATATATCTATAGCTTCCATATATATTGTTCATCCGATTTGTTATATTTGTTACCCACAACCGTAATATGCACTCCGTAACAACGATATTCAGGGAACTATATCAAATACAGCTCAGAAGTATCTTTGCCAAATTTTATCGAGATCGGTTCAGATTTGGATATAGCTCCAATATATATTTTTATCCGATTTTAAATTATTTGTGCACCAAATGGGCAACACAAGTCCGAATTTAAAAGATACATATTATACATACATATATATATTGGTAGCGTTGCCAGACGTCAAGGAAGTGGACGAAAGAAAACAGCAACATCAGCAGAAATGGTTACGAAGGAAAATTAAAAAAGCGACTTGATCGAAACCCGCGTCGCAGTGGCCGAAAAATGATTCGTGAGCTGAACATATCGCAATATTCCATTCGGCAAATATTGAAAAATGAGCTCGGGGTAGAGCCATTGAAATTCCAAAAAGTGCAAGAATTTACACCGCAACGGAAAGGAATAGACTCAAAAGAGCTAAATAGTTGCTTCACTTTTCCGAAAGTGGTAAACTGCGGAAAGTGGTTTTCTCCGATGAGAAAACATTCGTTGTCGTTAGGTTGGCACTAAAAAATACCAAAGTGTCGATCACCTCAAGCAAGCGTTTCGCCGGGAATGGGCCAAAATACCGCAGAGCAACATTCGTGCAGCGTGTGACGGTTTCATTGGCCGTTTGAAGGCCATAATTCGTGCCAAAGGTGACAAATTCGAACAAATCAAAACTGATTCTAAAATTTGATGATATTTCCGACACTTTTTTGCTGTCAATTAATAAAATTGAAAAAAAAAATAAAAATTATGGCGTTTGACTTTGTTGTAGTTTTTTTATCTTACCCTGCATTTGCCAAAGGTTGAGCTTGGAATAATTGTGAAAAATAATAGTAAAATGTAATAGAACAGTGTGGCTTGTTTGTTCGTGATACCGTAGTATTTTGTTGTTGCAAAATGGTCAGGCTTTATCGCTTTATTATTGTTTTTATTAAAACAACGTTTGTTTATTAGTGGAGAAGGATGGTAATGTTTACCAGGGGGTAAAGCAGGGAATACCTAGGTTTCGGAAAGAGCCACCAATCCTCATCAGTTCCCTTGTTTTTTGTCTGGGATATTCTCCCCAGAAGTTATTTTAAAAATAACTTCTATGACAAAAACATTTTTTTTGCAACAATAAAATTTAATAGAAAAATTAAACAAATATCTTTCGAATGATCATTTTATAAACTCTCTCTTTTTTAATACATTTTACAGTACTCACCTATTTTTTTTTTTTTTTTTTTTTTGGAACCTAAAAATAAAACAGAAAATATTGTTGATTAACACTAATAAATATGGTGCGTGAAAGTAAATTTAAATGTTCATTCCGTTCAAATCAAATAGACGGATAAACCAAACCCTGATAAAAAATTTTTATTTTTCCCCATTTTTCTGAGAAGAGATGCAAAGCAATTAGAAAACTACAACCAATTACACAAAGACAAAATACCCTGACCACAGTGTGGTGTAGGGTGTAACAACTAGCATCAAACTATCTTTCGAATAATTTCCATAAATTATTCAGTTTTTTTCTATGGTTTTCGAAACCAAATATCATTATTAATGATGATATGAGCTCAAAAATAAAACAAAGAATACCCAAAAATTAATCTCATAAATGTCAAACAAAAACGTACCGAACGATACATCATACTTTCGAGTTGATAAACACTCATAATCACCACAAAGGGTAACGATTTTGCCATACTAACAACACATATACACATAAGTCTACCATAAATGTTTAGTAGACTTATGTTTAGTAGACTTATTTAGTAGGGAATCTATCAAAAACGTTAGGAAATCCTAATAATATTTCCAAGTTGGGACTTTCATGACAACCGTAATTGATTAGAAAATAATAACTTTCAGATATTTGGGAAAGTAGCTTCTTACATCAAATTGAGAGTGATTGCAAAGGTTTAACTTTTCTTAAGCACACTTATATTTCTTTTTCAAAGGATACCACAGTAACATTGACTTTTGTTACGGTTTAATATGTTTTCCACAAAAAATAATTAAAAGAAAGTAAGATCTGTAGGAAATACATAATCTTCAAACCAATATAATAATCGGAGAAAAGTTCACAGAGATGGTGAATATTTTATGTAACTTTATCAGAATTAAAACCAGTAAAGAAAGTCTTTAAGTCGGGCGGGACTGACTTTATGATACCCTACACCACCTTGCTATTTTAGTAGAGCTCCGCAAAACAATTAAAAGATTTTATGGGAGAATTCAATCATACACCCTATGATTATAATTATAATTTAAAGTTCAAAGGACTAAATATGCCGAAGCATTTGTGTATTTTAAATTCGGACTTGTATTGCCCATTTGGTGCACAATTAATTTGAAATCTGATAAATATATATATGGGAGCTATAGCCAAATCGGAACCGATCTCGATAAAATTTGGCAAAAATATTTCTGTGCTGTATTTGATATATTTCCCTGAATATCTTTGTTACGGAGTGCATATTACGGCTGTGGGTAACAAATATAACAAATCGGAAGAACAGTATATATGGGAGCTATAGCTATATCTGAACCGATCTTCACCAAATTTGACATACTAGCTTCTAGACTCAATTCGGTCGTAAGTGCCAAATTTCATCCCATTTGGCAAATATTAGACGTTTGGTGTACAATAAAAAAGTAAATCGGACGAAGTTATATGTGGGATCTACATGGTTGTCCATATTCGACGGACCCATGGGCCCATTCCAATCGACGACGCTTGTCCGCAGGCATCATTCTTTGCGTCAATTGAATTTTGTACGGGAATAAATGCAAATCAATGCGAATAATCCCTTGTAGAATGGACCGAGCCATGCCCAACTGCTGAGAACGGCGTTTTTGGGATGTTCTTGGGGACCTCTCAACACTGGCTCGTACGGCAGCGATATTCTCGGCCGATCGCCTTGGTCGACTTTTATATGGCCTCTTCGGATTAGAAAGAGCCTTACCAGTCGAAAATTTTTCGTATAAACGCTTAATGGTGTTCTTAGAAGGCGCACTGCTCACATTTTTTAATGTTTTAAAAGCACGTTGAGTTTTCACAATTGCCTTCTTCTGTTGAATGTCAATTTCAACTATTTCGCGTGGCATGTATTGGTTCATGGTAAAAATCTGCTTGGACTGACGCTTCGAACGCGGTATGTCATTAAGCGATGTGACATCTCTGTCAAAAGTTATGGCGTTGCCAGATGGGTCCGTCGAATATGGGCAAACCTGTATATCCTAATCTGAACCGATCTTGATAAAATTTTCTAATGTATTTCTGGGCTGTATTTGATATATTTCCCCAAATACTGTTGTTACAGAATGCATATTACGGCTGTGGGTAACAAATACAACAAATCGGATGAACAATATATATGGGAGCTATAGCTATATCTGAATCGCTCTTCACCAAAATTGGCATATTAGCTTCTAGGACTCAAGTCGTAAGTGCAAAATTCCATCCAATTTGGACATATATTAGACGTTTGGTGCACAATAAAATGTAAATCGGACGAAGTTATATTTGTGAGCTATATCCAAATCAAAACCGATCTCGATAACATTTTGCAAATGTATTTCTGAGCTGTATTTTATATATTTCCCCAAATATTGTTGTTACAGAGTGCATGTTACGGCTGCGGAGGGCAAAAATAACAAATCGGATGAACAATATATATGGGAGCTATAGCTATATCTGAACCGATTTCGATCAAATTTGGCATACTTATTTTCAGGCCTAATTTTGTTGTATGTGCAAAATTCCATACTATTCGGATATTACACGTTTGATGCACAATAAAAGGCAAATCGGACGAAGATATTTATGGGAGCTACGTCTAATTTTTGACCGATTATCCCCAAGTTCAATAGGGTTCGTCCTTGGGCCAAACAAATGATCTGTGCAAAATTTCATCTGGATCGGGCAATAAATGCGACCTGCATTTTGTTTACAAAAATACATGGACAGACGGACGAACGGACGGACGGACATGCATAAATCGACTCAAAATGTGATTCTATTCTGATCACCAAAAGGAATTATGGGTCTATCTTGTTTCCTTCTCCATGTTACAAACAAATTCACAAAGACATCATACCCTTACCACTATGTGGTGTAGGGTATAAAAAGAATAACCACATTTATTAAACACAAATTTCAATTATGCACACATTTTAATTTGATTTCGGTTTTCTGGCATATTACTTTGTAACACATTCTGTTTTTGCTTATCTCAACAAATCAATCTCTCTCCCCATCACTTGTCATGTTCTATTTGCCTAGGACATAGCCCAATATATTATTATTATTTTTTTTTTTAATTTATATGAAATTCTTGAAATTCAATTTAGAGAATTTTGCTATATTGATTTTTTAATTATAAATTCTGCAAAAATAAAACTGCAGTGACATAAACAAGTAAATAAATATGTTTTCAATTTTGTGTCATCAGAGCCTCCGGTCATTTACTTTGTAAATAGAAAATGAATTAAATTTTTCAATTTAAAACTGGTGAATGTAAATTTATTGACTGAGTTTTTTTAAACCTGACCTGACTCTCTAAATTTTAGTTGTCAACTTTGTTGGAAGTTAAAGGTGTGTTAGAAAAATAGGTCTTTAAAAATTACCAGAGAATCTTACAGACAACTAGAAGGTTAATAATTTACCTGAATTCCGTAGATAATACTAGACGAAATTATAAGAGATTACAAGGTTCATTAGTAACAGGAAAGACTTATAAATTATCAGCATTTCGTATGGAAGAGCAAAAGGTAAAGAAATTACAGAACTTCTACTAAAAGCATAATTTGAAGAACTGGCGTGTTTATAGAAAATCATAAGAGTTTATAGGACCCTAGAAGGCCATATAGATAATTTGAAGTTTTTAAAAGCCAAAGGGTATTTTCCAATACCAGAAAGTCTTAATTTAATTTCGAAATGTCTTAAGCAAAACCAAATTCTGAAAACCAGAATACCTTGCCCAGATTTTTTTTATAGAAATATAAATGCAAAATGTCTTAAGGTCATGAAGTTTTGTTCAAGTTCAAGTTTTTCAACACTATGTGTTGGAGGTACTATAAGCTTGATTGAGCCAAAAATTATTTTATACCTTGAAATATTGCTACCGAGCATAGAAAGTTATATATGGATATTATTATCTTGCCGAGCTGAGTCCATCTGTCCATGTAAAATTTCAATCAAGCTATATCAAAATATATGGACAGACGGACGGACTGATATTCATAAATCGACTCAAAAAGTGATTCTATGAATATCCTCAAAAGTAACTATGGGTCTATCTCGTTTCCTTCTCCATGCTACAAACAAATGCACAAAAACATAATAGCCCTACATCTATGTGGTTTAGGGTACAAATATTGCAATGAGTTGGAATCAAATAAGTTTGAAAAAACGGGGACCGATTTCACATATTATTGAGGGTTATTGCTGAAAATGTTCACATTTTCTGGGGGAGGTACTTAAAGGAGTGAGCCAATAATATTCATTTTCGTAATTGTCCTAAGTCTTACCAAAATACAGCCCTGTGCCAAATTTGACCTCTATCGGATATTTTCTTCCCTCATTATGAGATTTCTATATTTTTTGCAAACTTTTTTTCAATTTTATGGGAGATGTACTAAAAAGATATTAAACTTTTACATTAGCCCTAATATAGAAAAATATTTAGCATATCCTAATATTCGATAATCGGAAATTGAAATTATGGGTCCCCTTTGAGCCAAACCGAATACTCTGTTCGAGAGTTGTAGTGAAGCATGCAGACATACAGACAGGCGGACATTGCCAGATCAACCCCAAATATTCTGAAACGGGTTTCGTACCAAAATACCTAAATCTAAAATCATTATTTCGATGACGTACATTTAGGAAGTATCAAATGAGACATAACCTCTGTAACCAGTCGGTATATTTATGGCTACAATTTTAACCAGATTTCTGTTTCTATAGTATCTGCTTTTTATTACACTTTGAGTTTCCACAAATTATTTATCCGAATTTTACTCCTACACGTGTACACGTTATTGCATGTCTAATACTTTGTAGTACCTTTCAATACCACATACATACCCTCCACCATAGTATGGAGGGTATATTAAGTTTGTCATTCCGTTTGTAGCACCTCGAAATGTACATTTTAGACCCTACAAAGTATATATATTCTTTATCAGCATAAAATTCTATGCCGATTTAGCGATGTCCGTTTGTGGAAATCAGTCTAGCTTCGGAACGATTTGAAGTGGATTGATAAAATTTTACTCAAATGTATATCATGTCTGCAGGACTTTTGGTATTGAAAATTGGCCATGTAGATCCACATTTTTAAAAAGCCCCATATAACGGTACATCCCGATATTCGGTATTTTGATGAGTTTTGCGACAATATTCATCGGAATTGTTTCAAATTTGGTATTTGAAGTTTGGAATGAATACTACAGCCATACAACTGTACCTCGCGATATTCGGTACTTTGTTGCTTTTAGCGGCATTATTCCCCGGAACTTTTTAAAATTTGGTATTGGATGTTCTTAGTGAATACTACAGCCTATGACAGAAAATTGTCGGTGCAGGTCCTCGTCTTCGTATAACCCCGTATAACGGTACCTTACGATATTCGGTATTTTGATGATTCCGGCTACATTATTCACCGATTTTTTTTTGTTAAGTTTCGCATTTAAATATTGTAATGACTTATGACAAAAATTACCTATGCAATTCCACTTCGTCGTATAGACCCTACATTCGGTATTTTTAAGATTTTAACAGAATTTTTAACGGATTTTATTGTTTTTGAGAATTGCAAAATTCGTTCCAAATGGTGGAGGGTATTCAAAGTTCGGCCCGGCCGAACTTACAGCTTTTTATACCCTACACCACAAGGTGGTCAGGGTATTATGTCTTTGTGCTTTTGTTTGTAACAGGCAAAAGGAAACGAGATAGACCCATAGTTCCTTTTGATGATCTGCATAGAATCACATTCTGAGTCGATTTATGCATGTCCGTCCGTCCTTCCGTCTGTCCGTCCGTCCGTCTGTCCATGTATTTTTGTAAACAAATTACAGTTCGCATTTATTGCCCTATCCAGATGAAATTTTGCACAAATCCTTTGTTTGACCCAAGGACGAACCCTATTGCAATTGGAGATAATCGGTCAAAATTTAAATATAGCTCCCATATATATCATCGTCCGATTTGCATTTTATTGTGCACCAAACGTGTAATATCAGTCCGAATAGTATGGAATTTTGCATGTACGATCAGATTGGACCTGAAAATAAGTATGCCAAATTTGATCGAAATCGGTACAGATATAGGTATAGCTCCCATATATATTGTTCATCCGACTTGTTATTTTTGTCCTCCGCTGCCGTAATATACACTTTGTAACAACAATATTTAAGGAAATATATCAAGTATAGCTCAGAAATACATTTGCTCAATTTTATCGAGATCGGTTCAGATTTGGATATATCTCCTATGTATAACTTCGTCAGATTTACCTTTTATTGTGCACCAAACGTCTATATTTGCCCAAATTGGATGAAATTTGGCACATGCGACCGAATTGGGTCTAGAAGCTATTATGTCAAATTTGGTGAAGATCGGTTTAGATATAGCTATAGCTCCCATATATATTGTTCATCCGATTTGTTGTATTTGTTACCCACAGCCGTAATATGCACTCCGTAACATTTGTCTAGAAGCTAGTATGTCATTGTCATAACATTGAGTCTAGAAGCTAGTATGTCAAATTTGGTGAAGAGTCCGAATTTAATAGATACAAATGCTTCGGCATATTTAGTCCTTTGAATTTTAAATTATAATTATAATCATAGGGTGTATGATTGAATTCTCCCATAAAAACTTTTAATTGTTATGTGGAGCTCTACTAAATTAGCAAAGTGGTGTAGGGTATCATAAAGTCGGCCCCGCCCGACTTTAGGACTTTCTTTACTGGTTTCGTTATGGCAATATGTCTGTATTTTTGGCAAATTCACCAAGGATTCGCAGGACAACACCCAAAATTCAACCAAAAATCATTTTAAGTAGCAAATTTGTTCGCCAAATCAAATCACATGTGTAACATTCAATGCCGCCCACTGTAAGTGTCATTAAACTTTACCCAACTTTTATTAACTTTTGCTTGTCCATACAACAGCACTAGCCATCAATCTTAGGATTTAAGGTAAAATACAAGAACAACAACATCTAAAACAAACTGTTAAAAGTTAATAGACATCCCACATATCGCAATATTACAATAAAATGTATTACTGCCAAATAAGTCTTAAGTTTTGGGTTAATAAAAGATGAAAGATATCCGAATGACTGAAGAGCTCAGCTAAATCAAATCAAAGAAAATAAATACTGCGTTGCCAAGTAACCAAACAAACTCACAAAACCGGCAGACAGATCGACCGCCAGTCTGACGGACTGATTGACTGTCTCTCTTTTGATTTGCCAATTGTTACAACAACAGAACGCCATTATATAAAATCGAACAAAAGAAGAAATGAGATATTGAATTGAATGCTGTATTGGAATGCCGATGATTCAACTTAAGATTTCTTTCGTAACGCAATAGGGAGATCTGCGCCACTTACCAACAACTAAGTCGAGAATGGCGTACGAGAAAAAAAAAACGCCCTTCCGTTAAACTGTCAGAAATTGTAAAGAAGTGAGTCGAACAACGAGTTGAAGAAAAATAAACGGAAAAATCAATATTGCCAATACTCCAATACCCTTTGTGTATCCTTGGCATCCATTCATTCCCCCATTGATGAGGATTAGAACATATGTTGTGCATCACGAGATAAATGGATGAGTGTTTATTTAAGTAAGTACTTTTGAAGTGACGCCACATGAAAAGGATTTAAAAATGAACGCATACAAAAATATTTCTCTTTCGAATTCCGTGAATAAGGGTAGCACAAACACAAACCCCACCAGTGAGAGAGGTCTAATGTTATTATCAATTAAATGGGGAAAAAAGGAAACCATAAACGATTCTGAGAAAAAAAATAGGATAATAGTGGTAAAGGTGGAGCAGTTGTAATTGGGAAAATTTTTAGATGCCAAAAAAAAAGAAAAAAAAAAAAAGATTTTAGGTTGGTAGGTGTGAAGGTTTTATATCCTTTTTAGAAGACCCGGATGCTTCCAGGAGACCAAAAGTCTTATAATTAAACTTTAACTTTAACTTTAATGCCTTATGCAGAGGTTTTATATTCAACCAGAATATCTTAGAACCCCATAAATACAATATGTTTTTTCAAAGATAACTTTATTACGAAGTCCAGAGTATCTAGTTAATATTTTGTAAATAAACTTAAGGCCAAGGGTCTTATATCTGATGTTTTTATACCCTACAACACTTTGTGTTGGGGGTATTATAAGTTTGATTGGGCCAAAAATTATGTAACACCTCGAAATATTGATTTCTAGGAAAGTATATATGGATCTTCCTATCTCGCCGAGCTGAGTTGATCTAGCTATGTATGTACGTCCGTCCGTCTGTCCGTCTGTCCATGTTAATTTGTAATCACACTACAGGTCGCAATTATGGCCCGATCTTTACGAATTTTAGAATGGAGGTGGGGCTAGGGTCAGAATAGAACCCTATTTCATTTGGAGATGATCGCGTAATATTTAGGGGTTGAAATGGACCAAAAACTAAAAAAAATCCTGATTTTGCAGTTGCTCTACAGGTACCAATTATGGACCAATCGACGCGGAAATTAGCATGGGGCTAGAGCTTAGGGATTTTTTGATGGTCATCGGATAATATTTAGTGGGTGAAACAGACAATAACATTTGTGTTAAATAAAAGACAAATTTTCCATTAAACCGCGAATATTTTTAATCCCTGCGAAATCACAAATAGACGAACAGGTCAATTCTTACCGTTACGTAGATGCCGATAGTAAATATATCGGTTATATATAGCAAAGTATATACAATGTGTATATACAAAGGAAGGGGATGTTAGTTAGAATGCTTATATCTCAAGAATGGCTGGACCGATCTTGACAAATTTTGTCAATTCAGAATCCCTTTAGACATAAATGTATAAAATCAAAAAAAAAAAATCGCAGAAAAATATGATAATAATGATGTTAATAAAGATTTTGTAGTATTTTGTGCCATTTTCAATTTTTTCATATTTTTATCGCATGCGATTTTTTCAATTTGACTTATGATATTTTGTAATATTCTTTCACCTTACAATACAGGTTGGGGATGTTATATAAGTATACAAATATCGTCCGATCCTCATGAAAATTTTCACAAGGGTAGGGTTGGGTTAGGCCTATTGTTTTCAAAGATGTCCGCAATATATTAGGGGGTTGAAATGGACCAACAACTTTTTTTTTTTGATTTTGCAGCCGTTATAAAGGTCACAAATAGAAATAGAAAGGACACGAAATCTCGCATAAAGGTAGAGTTTAGGACAGCGAGTAGAATGGACCACTAATTTTGTGTGAAAAAATAACAGCATTACTTACAGGCGATATCGGAAATACACAAAAGGCAAACTTCTGGCTTTTTTATGCTGATTTCGTTGACGAATATAGCCAAATATCGTAGACAAGCAAATCATATAGATGAGTCTAAATTTGGAGACACAGAAGGGCCTCATCTTTTGGAGATGATTGCAAAATATTTAGGGGTTCAATTTAACCAAAAATGGAAATGTTTTTCCGATCACACAAATGAAGCCAATCGACACGTCTGTGAAGAGAGTTAAGGACAGGGAAGAATTCTAGCATTTTGAAGGACCATTTGAATATATTTAGCTGTAAAATGGACCACAATAACTAACAGCCCGAAGGAGTGCATAAATATTGGCTAGTCAAAATCCTAATTTCAAAAGCGAAACCTTCCAATATGGTAGGGTATAACATAGTCGGCTAGCCTTTGCTTACTTGTTTGTAAATAAACTTAAGACCAAGGGTCTTATATCTTATGTTTTTAAGTTATAATATTTAAACAAATATTAAGTCAGGTGAGATAATGGACGAAACTGGTTCCCTTCTTATGGTATCTCACATACAAAGATCCAAAATTTTTAATAATTATAATTATCATTAAATGCAAATTAATTCACCCATATCTGTTTTAACTTCACACAATGATATAACAACCTTCCGGCCCAAAGAAGGTTGAAATTTTGTATAGATTTTACTTTTGTAAAATCTGATATTGGTTTCCGAATTTCTTTAAATATTAGAGCAGGTGTAAACATTTAATATATCCGCCCACACCACCAGGTAGCTCTCCCCAAAACATTATAAATCTCGAAATAACGGTAAAAAGTTTCTGACTTCAAACTTCAAAGAAGTACGAAAACCGGAAATATTGACCCATTCTTTCTAGAATCTGCTCGTAGAGGGTGGAATTTTGAATAACATTAAAGAGCACAAAAAATAATAACTGGAAAAGCCCATAAGATTATCAAAGTTCAACTACAACATGAGTATCTGTCTTTTCGAAAGTTATCACGTCGAGTAAACCAAAATTCCGGATCTTCTACATTTTTCGAAATCTTCGAATTGTTATTTCTTAAAATACATAAACTTTAGCTATACAGTGAAATTTAGGTATATAGTCAGCGAAAAATATTTCTGTCGAAAATTTTAACCCCCAAGGTCAATTAAAATAAAGATTTCATTCGTTTTTCTGCATGTCATGCGTTTTTATTCCCTACACCACATAGTGGTAAGGGTATTATGTCTTTGTGCATTTGTTTGTAATAGGGAGATGGAAGAGAGATACCCCACAGTTACTTTTGAGGATCTTCATAGAATCACTTTCTAAATCGATTTTTGCATGTCAGTCCGTCCATGTATTTTTGTAAACAAAATACAATTGAGATAAAATTAGGCAAATAATATTCGTTTGCCACAAGGACTGAGAATGCTGAGAATCGGTTCAAATTTAGATCGAGCTCCCACATATACCTTCAATCTATTTTGGGTTAGTTGTGCGCCAAATGGCCAATATAAGTCCAAATGACCTGAATTTTGGCATATCCGGCCGAATTCAGTCTAGAAGTAAGTACATCAAATTTGGTGAAAATCGGTTCAGATATAGCTATGTCTCCCATAAATATGTTTCATCCGATTCGGTGTTTAAGTCCCTCACATTCGTAATATGCACCCCACAAGACACAGCCCTGAAATGCCTCAGCCAAATTTTATCAAGATCGGTTCAGATTTGGATATAGCTTCTAAATATAAATTTTCAACCGATTTGGGGTAATTGTGCTCCAAATGACCAATATAAATCAAATGACCTAAATTTTGACACATCCGACCGAATTCAGCAAATACATAAATATTGGTGAACTTCGGCTCAGATATTTAGTTGCCAATATATATGTTTCATCCAATTTGGGGTTTTAAGTTCCCCACATTCGTAGTATGCACTCACAAGAATGACAGTTGGTACCAGATATCTTAGAGAGCTCGGAAATACCTTTGCCAAATTTTAATATTTGAATATAGCTCCCATATATATCCTTAATCCGATCTCAGGTTTATTGTGCAAATAATGTCTCGGCTCCGATATATATTTTTTAATATAATCTTTTCTCGAAGTGATATCATGCACTTTATAGCAATGTTATTTGGTATAAAAGATAAAAATATCTCCGTCAAATTGAGTGAAAATCGATTCAGAATTGGATAGGCCTCCCATACATTAGTTCCCTCTGAAACAAAATTATAACTGCTCTAAAGCCAAATGTAGATAGGTGGTATGATCTACTTCAAATAAGTTCGTTTGGTACTGGAGCCCTACTAAAGATGCGTAGTGGTGTAGGGTATCATACAGTCGGTGCCGCCCGACTTTTGACTTTTCCTTACTGGTTTATATACATGCAGAAGATTGAACCAAACGCTTAAAATTTTGTAGAATATTGTTTTAGTGCATTTTAAAGGAAAAAAATCTGACGTCATCAATGAGAACTCCAAATACCACATTACAGCTATTTCCATTTTAAAAAGTGGTAAAACTTTAAAAATAGCTGAAATTGCCGGTATGGGTCTTATACAAAAAACGTGGACCTATGCCTGTTATATTTTGTTAACAGGAATTCTATATCACAAATTATTATTAAATCTAAAATCGGGACCGATGTTGATAAAACCTCTAAGGACCAAGTTACCGTCAATATGCCTAAAATGCTGAAAATTCCTACTTTTGGGGTCTATTTCATATAAAAGGAGGTTGCTGTTTTGTGAGTTAAATAGCCAAACATCCGAATCAATATACTCTACAAATTGACTTTCCGTGTGGGCAAGTACCCGGTAAATACCATCTCTGGACAATTTTTTAAAGTTAGAGTTGGATCAAGCGTCAGTTTATCAGAGCACACAAATTTCTAAAAACCTAACATTGATTTTTTTATTTAAAAGACCGTTTCTGTAGCATATGGCCTCGATAACAAAAAAATCTACTTGTAGCACAAAATGAGTCTGGAATCAATATTTCGACGCACAATCATCACATACCCTACATACATATACGAACAAACATACACTCCATTCCAACGACTGTTTGTCTAATGATCCATTGATGATATCGAAATGTGAATTTTCAGGCCGTATTGCAAAAAGAGAAAAAGTGGTAATGGATAATGTGATTTCTTTTTCAATTCCAATAACTGTTATTGAAAAAAAACCAGATATATGTTTGTGTGTGTGTTTGAATATTTTTTGGCACAACTTGGCCTAAGTTTGTGACTATGACATTGGCGACATACATACAGCATGTGTTATTTTAGGCGGAAATTGAATTTTTATTAAAGGAAAACAGTTGCTTTAAGATTATTTATGTTTTCCTCGTGAGTTACCCTCAATTCTCTGTGTTTCTTTTAAAAATATTTTTGTTCGCTTTGCCTTTTTTGTCCCCCATAGCTGCTGATTGAATTTCCGCTTTGGTAGAATATTATTTTTCCGTTTATTTTTCGAAAAGTTGTCTTTCTATTTTATTGATTTCTTTTTTTAGTCTTTGGGCTTCGAAAAGATTGGGGGAGTGTGTGTTATATAATAGGAGCCAATGAAAAAAGGAATATTTTTAGTTAATTTTGAATCTTAAATTTAAATTTTGAAAATAAGACAAACTTAGACATAAAACACACTAGTGATGCACAAAGTCAAAATTCAAGTTAAAAAAAAATAAATAAATCAAAATACCCTCACCATTTTGGACGAATTTGACAATTCTCAAAAACAATAGAATCCGTTAAAACTTCTGTTAAAATCTTAAAAATACCGAATGTAGCTATTATATTAATTGTCATAAGCCATTACAATATTCAAATGCGAAACCTCAAAAAATCGGGAGGTAGCGTTATATGGGGGCTTTACGAAGAGGTGGACCTGCACAGACAATTTTCTGTCTTAGTCTGTACTATCCATTACGAACTTCAAATACCAAATTTGAAACTATTTCGGTGGAAAATGTCGCTAAAATCATCTAAATACAGAATATCGGGAGGTACAGTTATATGGGGGCTATACCAAGACGTGGGGGCTATACCTACATGGCCCATTTTCCATACCAAAAGTCCTGCAGACATGACATACATTCGAGCAAAATTTTATCTATCTACTTCAATTCGTTCGGAAGCTAGTGTGATTTCCACAGACGGACAGACGGGGGAAATCGCTAAATCGACATAGAATTTTATGCTGATCAAACATATATATACTTTGTGGTCTAAATGTATGTTTCGGGATGTTACAAACGGAATGACAAACTTATATACCCTTCATACTATGGTGGAGGGTATAATAAAACCAGTAAGGAAAGGTTAAAAGTTAGGCGGGCCGACTATATGACACCCTACACCACTATGCGTGTTTAGTAGAGCGTATCATGGTTTTAAGTAGTCACAATTTGGGAATTCGATCTGATCTCTGAATCGATTTTCAAGAAATTTGATGCACCAAATACGGTTGAATATGAATAAAATCCAATTTGGGCTTATGGAGGTATTTTCGAGCACTATCTGATGTCCGGTATCAAATATCCTTGTTGTGGAGTGCATATTACACTTGTGAGGGACTTTAACACCAAATCGGATGAAACATATGTATGGGGGCTATAGCTATATCTGAACCGATTTTCACCAAATTTGATGTACTTGCATTTAGGCTGAATTCCATCGGAAGTGCCAAAATTCTGTCCGTTTGGGCTGATACCAGCCATTCGGTGCACAACAACATTATTGATATCGGATAATAAAATATACAGGGAGAGATGAAAAAACTGCCACAAACTGCTGGCATTTCTCAGCTACTCGTCCAACAGGTGTTAAAATTATTCCAGTGACAGCTCATTATATTGTTTACAAGCGTACAAAAGCATTTTGGTAAGAATTTCGTAGAAAAAAGTTATTCGTGATGGAATTTCTTTATATTTGGCTTGAAAACTACCGTTAGAGCACCCCAGCATTTAAGTGTGAATAAACCTTTTGTGTCCCGTACCATCGCTCGTTACCATGATACTGGTAGTGTAGGCCGACGTCAAGGATGTGGACGGACGAAAACAGCAACATCAGCAGAAATGGTTCGAAAAGTATAGAAGCGACTTGATCGAAACCCGCGTCGTAGTGGCTCGTGACCTGAACATATCGCAATATTCCATTCAGCAAATATTGAACCAGTAAAGAAAGTCCTAAAGTCGGGCGGGACCGATTTTGTGATACCCTACACCACTTTACTAATTTAGTAGAGCTCCACATAACAATTAAAAGTTTTAATGGGATAATTCAATAATACATGCTATGATTATAATTATAACTTAAAGTTCAAAGGACTAAATATGCCGAATCATTTGTATCTTTTAAATTCGGACTTCTCTTGCCCATTTGATGCACAATTAATTTGAAATCGGATAAAGATATATATAGGAGCTATATCCAAATCGCGACCGATTTCGATAAAATTTGACAAAGATATTTCTGAGCTGTATTTGATATATTTCCCTGAATATCGTTGTCACGGACTGCATATTACAGCTGTGGGTAACAAATATAACAAACCGGTACCGTTATATGGGGGCTATACGAGGACGTGGACCTGCACAGACATTTTTCTGTCTTAGGCTTAAGTATTCATTTCGAACCAAATTTGAAACAAATCCGAAGAATATTGTCACTAAAATCACCAAAATAATGAATTTCGGGGGGTACCGCTATATGGGAGCTATACCACACCGTGGACCTACATGACCCATTTTCAATACCAAAAGTCCTGCAGACATAATATACATTTGAGTAAAATTTTATCAATCTACTTCAATTCGTTCCGAAGCTAGAGTGATTTCCACAGACGGATAGACAGACGGACATCGCTAAATCGACATAGAATTTTATGCTGATCAAGAATACACATACTTTGTATTTATATATACTTTGCGCCACCAAGAATGGTTGCAAAATTAGGTTCCTCACTTCAGTTCCAGCGCACAAATGGCCACCAAAAACTTCGGGTGCCAATCCGTAGTATTGGAGTATTTTGCAAAGCAAGGTCGGCACTAAAAAATACCAAAGTGTCGATCACCTCAAGCAAGCGCTTCGCCGGGAATGGGCCAAAATACCAGAGAGCAACATTCGGGCAGAGTGTAACGGTTTTATTGGCCGTTTGAAGGCCATAATTCGTGCCAATGGTGACTAATTCGTCAAATCTAAAGTTATTCTAAAATTTGATACTATTTCCGACAATTCTTGCTTCCATTCAATAAAAAAAAAAATGTAAAAATTATGGCGTTTAACTTTGTTGCAGTTATTTTTATCTCACCCTGTATGTGCTGTTTTTTTTTTTTTTTTTTTTGTAATTTTATCAATATCCGAAAGAACAACAGCAGAAATTAACACACATCTTTTGTATAACATATGTACCGCCCCACGTATACTCCCTCTCTCCCTTTTTCTGCAGCTCCTCTCTGCCTATTATTTCAAACCAACTTTTATTTTACGAGAGCATTGCGAAGATTGTTTTTATTTTGTTTTCCATCATTTGAAGACGCAGACGCGGAGGAAAATTGGCATCATTGGTATGCGGGTAATTAAATTTTCCCTCTAATTGTTTACATGTTTGGTATTTGTTTTACAAGAGCATAAACAGAACTCACACACACACACATACACTTAAATATTGGCAACAAATATAAACTTTTCAATGCAAAAGTTTTCTTTTGCAATTTGTTATTTGTATGTTTTCTGTAGATCTTGTTTTTTTTTTCGTTTTCTTCTTCCTACATTTATCTTGGGAAACATATAATTGCCTGGTGTGTGTTCACCATAGAGTTGAATGTTTTGTTGATGTTTTCTGTTGCTGTTGTTGTTTTTGTCTTAAAACAAAACTCAATAATGTTATTGGCAAAGTATATTTTTATTGTAATCGGATTAAATGTTATTTCGTTCGTTTCTTAAATTGGATAAGAAGAAACAAAAGTTGGGCCAATATCTGATTAGGTTTCTTTTTTTTTCTTATGTTGAGAAAAAGAAATGTTAAGAGGGAAGAATCTTGAAGAGTTGTTAAAGGATATCGATGAAAATGTATGTCTTTATCCTCTTAAGATTAGAAATAGTATCAATTTTAAATACATTTTTATTTTATCCTTCTCTGTGAGAAAAAAAAATAATTGTTAAAAAATGCTTCAACTAAAGATATATTAGGAAGGACCTTTTTCAGTAGCAACGAAAGTGGCAGATCTCAATTTATTTTAAAGTACCGTTTTTAAGCACCCCCCACCCCCCTCTAACATAGTATGTTAGAGTTGAACACACACATTCCGTTTGCAACTCATCGAAATAATATTTTTAAACTAATACTTTGACCAGCGTAAGATTCTAAGACGATTTAACCCTGTCCGTCCATTGTAATCACGGTAGAGTCAAAACGAATTAAAATAGGAAGCTAACAATTTGTCTGCAGACAGGTCAAGTTCGAAGATGGGCTACATTGGACCATGATATCGTATAGCCTCCATATAACGGCATTACCCCCCTTCCCCCACAAAAAAAAATGATTTTAGCCACATTTTCCAATGGAATTGTCTGAAATTCTACAGAAGGAGTTCTTTGTGAGTACATCACTCCCTGAAAGTGAATTGTGTATATAGATCTACGATATCGTATATCTGTACCACATAATGGTACCTCCCGATATTCGGTATTTTGATTATTGTATCCAAAATTTGCAATAGGATTGTCCGAGAATAAGAATAAGTCGGCCATATCGTAAAACCCTTATACAACTGTATCCCCCGATATTCGCTATTTTGTTGATTTTAGCGACATCTATATCGGAATTCTTTCAAATTTCGTGTTTAAAGTTTGTAATGGGTACCACAGCCTATGACAACAAATTATATATGCAGGACCACGTCTTCGTATAGCCCCATATAATGGTTTTCCTTTAAACGGTATTTTTCGACGGATTTTTTTTTGGAAAATTTTCAAGCTCGTTAAAAATTGTGGAGGCCCGGCAGAACTTAGATTTTATGTCACTTGTTTTTCTGAAGATTTGTATCACAGTGTTATCGATAACAACGTCGCGATTTTTGCTAAATTCTTCGCCTGAATTATTTCAAATTCGAAATTGGAGTTATCGGTTAGTAGACTTTTCTATGACAGAAAATTAGCCATAGAAATTCACTTCTTAGTGAACAGAATTATTACAACCTTGATGTTGTGAGTTCGTAATAGTCATCATCTTCTCTGGGAGATACATAATTGGATATAGAAGTTCACGGTTTCGTATAACACTGTAACTGTAACACCTGATATTTGGAACTTTTAAAATTATAGTTGCATTTTTAAAACTGATTTTATTTTACATGGCGGTATGGCTATAGATGTATATATCTGATATGGCCAAATCGCATCTCATATAATCTGTTGAGAAGATAGAATATGTCGGTCCATAAATAATTATAATTTTTATAAAATATGAAATAATTGTAGTGATGTCTTCAAATTTCGTACATCTTAATATTTCTACCAACACAATATGTGGTATTAAAGAATGGATAGAACGGACCACTACTTCTGATAGCTTTCCCTCAACGAGTCCAAAATTTTGAAAAACCATGAAGCTCAAAAGATGGAAATAATAATCTAGTTCCTTTCAAACGCGGCACATCCCAATATTGCTATCAACACAAAATCTTGTTATTACAAATGAAATATACATCGGTCCACTCCTTCTGATACCTCCCCCCCAAAGGGTAACAATTTTCAATAACTATATTTCTCATTACTTGTGAATCAAATCCGAAATTCTTGAAATGTCTAATATTTCTATAATCCAGAGATCTGATGTGAACTCCTTCTAGTTGCATACTAAAACAAGTAAAAAAGCTGTAAGTTCGGCCGGGCCGAACTTTTAATACCCTCCACCATTTGGTACAAATTTGGCATTTTCCAAAAAATAAAATCCGTTAAAAATTATGTCAAAATCTTAAGAATACCGAATGCTTATACGACGACGTGGGCCTGCATAAGCAAATTTTGTCATAAGTTATTACACTATTTAAATGCGATACTTGAAGAAAAATCTGTTTATAATGTAGCGAAAATCATTGAAATACTGAATATGGGGGGTACCGTTATATGGGGGCTATACGAAAACGTGGACCTGCGCAGACAATTTTCTGGCACGACTGAAGTATCCATTTCGAACTTCACATGCGAAATTTGAAACAATCCCGGTAAATAATGTCGTTAAAATCATCAAAATACCGAATATCGGGGGGTAAGGTATATGGGGGCTATATGAAGACGTGAACCTATATGACCCATTTTCTGTTTTATGCTGCAGTATCTATTACGAACTTCAAATACCAAATTTGGAACGATTTCGCTAAATAATGTCGCTAAAATCATCAAAATACCGAATATCGGGGGGTACCGTTATATGGGGGCTATATGAAGACATGGACCTGCACAGATAATTTTCTGTCTTAGGCTGTAGTATTCATTACGAACTTCAAATGCCAAATTTGAAACAATTCCGGCGAATAATGTCGGTAAAATCATCAAAATACTGAATATCGGGAGGTACAGTTATATGGTGGCTATATGATAACTTTGACCTACATGACCCATTTACGAACTTAACCTGCCTACTGGCAAAATATACATGTGTGCAAAATTTTAGCCTTCTATCTCAATTTGTTCGAAAGATAGCGTGATTACAACAGACAGACACACAGACAGACAGACACACAGACAGACGGACATGACTAAATCGTCTTAGAATTTTAAGCTGATCAAGAATATATATACATTGTTGGGTCTGACATGAGTAATTCGAGGAGTTACAAACGGAATGACAAAATTAATATACCCTCCATAGTATGGTGGAGGGTATAAAAAGGTTAAAATTTTGACTACCAATTATTCTTTTAAGTTTGGAAATAAATGTTCGATTTTCCTTCAATGTTGCACATCCCAATATATTTTTTAGTATTAGAGAAAGTGGAATACATCAGTCCACCACAGGGTGAGATGAAAAAACTGCAACAAAGTCAAACGCCATAATTTTTACACTTTTTTAATTTTATTGAATGAAAGCAAATTTCGGAATTAACATCAAATTTTAGAATAAGTCATAAGTTGGTCACCTTTGGCACGAATTATGGCCTTCACACAGCCAATGAAACCGCGCACGCTGCCCAAATGTTGCTCTGCGGTATTTTGGCCCATTCCCGTCGAAGCGCTTGCTTGAGGTGATCGACACTTTGGTATTTTTTAGTGCCAACCTTGCTTTCCAAAATACTCCAGAAACAATAGTCCAACGGATTGGTATTCGGAGCTTTGGTGGCCATTTTGAGCTGGAAATGAAGCGAGGAACTTGATTTTGTAACCATTCTTGGGTGGCGCGTGCTGAGTGCGATGGTGCTGAGTCCTGTTGGAATGTCTACGGTTTGCGTGCTCAAGGCTTTAATACACCCTCCAGAATATGTTTGCGACAATATTCGGCATTTATTCTGATGCCATGGTCGATTATTACGAGTGGAGAGCGATCATCGGCTGTTATAGCCGCCCACACCATCACCATGGCCGGCGCCTGAATTCTGGTGCACATTTTCAGCTGACCTCTTTGGCAAGTAAACACGATCACTTGGTTTGTTTATAAACTGCTGGACAACGAATGTTTTCTCATCGGAGAAAACCAAATTCGGCAGTTCACCACTTTCGGCCAAGTGAAGCAACGCTTTAGGTCTTTTGAGTATAATTTCTTTCCGTTGCGGTGCAAGTCCTTGCACTTCTTCGAATTTCAATGGCTTTACCCCGACGTCATTTTTCAGTCTATGCCGAAAGGAATATTGCGATATGTTTAGCTCACGAGCCATTTTCCTGCCACTGCGACGCGGGTTTCGATCAAGTCGCTTCTTTACTTTTTGAACCATTTCTGCTGATGTTGCTGTTTTCTTCCGTCCAATTCCTTGACGTCGGGCTACGCTACCAGTATCATGGTAAAAGATTTATGAACATTTAAATATTGGAGTGCTGTAACGATGGCCACTTGTGGTTTTCCAGCCAAATATGAAGAAATCACACTATCACGCTTGAATTCCATCACGGATAACTTTTTTTTTCTCGAAAATTCTCACTAAAATGCTTATGTACGCCTGTAAACAATATAATGAGAATAATTTTAACAGCTGTCGGACAAGTGGCTTAGAAATGACAGCAGTCTGAATTTGGTTGAACTTTTTTCATCTCGCCCTGTATATCTGGAACCTCACTCACATTTCAACATTTTTCAAAAATTAGCACATATCTCATATAGAGTGAAGGAAGTAGTCGATATAATCAAAATCTGGCACGTTGATATATTTATATCTGACTTATGTCAGATACGAAATGGAAAATATTGACCCACCTCTTCAATACCATACAAAACCAGTAAAAAAGTTCAAAAGTTGGGGTTTTGTGAATTTCATCTCAATCGGAAAAAAAATGCGACCGGCATTTTGCTCATAAAAATACATGGACAGACGGACTTACAGACTGGCATGCATAAATAGACTCAGAAAGTGATTATATGAAGATGCCCAAAAGTAACTATGGGCCTGTCCCGCTTCCTTGCCCATTTTACAAACAAATGTGCAAAGACATAATATCCTTACCAATATGTGATGTAGGATATAAAAGTCATTCAAATGGCTGTTTCGGCTTGCCATGCAGTAGCCTACAACATCAAGTGTGCTTCGGCTGTGTGGCATGTATCACCGTCATTTTGAAAACAAATGTTGCCATCATCCCTCTCTTCAAATGTGATAAACAATATTCGTCCTAAGTTGTTGGCCAAATCAAACCTCTAATACCTTCACAACCCATAAGATTATAATAAATTGTCCAATGTCGCTGCTATATATCAGTCGACAAGCCAACTGATATCTTTAAAATTGTTCAAACGTATTTTGGTGACATCCTGTGCCACGTAAAGTGTTTTGGAAACCTGACCAATTTTCCGAACAATTTTATGCCACAATTTAAGTTTTTCTCGTGGTACGATATATAGTGGACACATGATTATGTCAATAACAGAACAGTATTTTAATAAACTGCACTTGAGCAAAATCCGCCCTCGACGGATTGTAGGAAATATACCATGTTTGTCAAAAGCACTACCATCATCAATGTAGCATAACATAAAAAAATGTGGCTCAAAAGCAACTACTCAACAAGAATAATATTAATCACATGACCACAGCGGAAACGAAAACGGAAATACTATGGCCAGCAATCTCGATGACCGAAATGAGGCCAGGCTATGATTCAAACAACAAAGCCAATGAGATGAAAAAATAATATTTTCCTTTATGAAATTCAATAGCAGACATCAAAGAATAATGACCAATTCCGCTTAACGCGCCCTTTGACAGAATAACAACAAATACAAAAAAAAAGAGGGTCAAGTGAACTTCAGCACCTTGTCTGGCAAGAAAAAAAAAAAGGACAAAAAATATTAAAAATCAAATGAAAAGGAAAGAATCTAAAATGAAGGATAGAAAAGAAAAAAGCAAACACACATATACACAATTGGAAAACCAGTTGTTTTATAAAAAAAAACACTAAGAGAACCGCGACTTAAAAAACTAGAATTTTTATCGTCTGGCAATGACACTTCAATGTCTAACCACATTAAAGGATAACACAGTGAATCGTGAAATCAGCAGCGGAAAAAAGAGGGGGGTACTGGAAACATTTTATCCATTCTAGTTATGTGGCAGCTACAAAGAAAATACTTTGTCCAACCTGACTAAGTTCGCTGGTTTTCTTTTTTTATTTTAAACCATCATTAACAATATTTGCAATGCTGTGCTGTGGCTATACTTATTTTTTCTTTGCTTCTGCTTTTTAGCTTTTCCGTTTTGTAGCCAGCCAACAACATCATCAGACATGGCAATTTCCAACCACAATGGTAATGATTATGGTATTGTTAAAGCCAGTGGTTAAGGAGGTAGTCCACATAACCACCACTGTGATTTTCCTTCATTTACTATCCGCCATTAGAATTCTAAAACAGCAAGCGAGCGAAAGACAATCGAGATGAGTTTGGGTAAGGATGGCAAGGGCAGAAGCAACGGGATGAGTAGAAAAGGGAATGAAAAAGAAACAAAAAAATGATTCAGCATCATTATAATTATTATCTTCATTATGGCTGTTATAATGTGTTACAACGCGTTTACAACATCTTTCAATTTTTATACGACGCTCGACGCTGCAGGACTTCCTTCAGCAGGATCTCTGGGGAAGGGAGAGAATTCCATACACACAATATTATACATAAAGGGTGAGATAAAAAATCTGCAACAAAGTCATTTTTATTTTTTTTTTAATTTTATTGATTGAAAGCAAAAAATATCGGAAATAGCATCAAATTTTAGAATAACTTTAGATTTGCTCAAATTGCTCAGCTTTGGCTGTTTCAAAGCCATAATTCGCTGCCCGAATGTTGCTCTGCGGTATTTTGGCCCATTCCCTGTGAAGCGCTTGCTTTCCAAAACACTCCAGACACAATAGTTCAACGGATTGGTATCCAGAGATTTTGGTGGCCAATGTGCGCCGGAAATGAAGCGAGGAACCTAATTTTGTAACTATTCTTGGGTGGCGCGTGCTGAGGAGTACAATACACCCTCCAGAATATTTTTGCGATAATATTCGACATTTATTCTGATGCCGAGCATGTCGATTAATACGAGCGGAGAGCGGCCATTGGCTGTTATGGTGGCCCACACCTTCACCATGGCCGACGCTTGAGTTCTAGTGGCCAACCGAAGGGGCACATTTCCAGCTGACCTCTTTGGCAAGTAAACCGAGCTCAATATTTGCCGAAAGGAATATTGCGACATGTTCAGCTCACGAGCCATTTTTCGGCCACTGCGATGCGGGTTTCGAACAAGTTGCTTCATTACTTTTCGAATCATTTCTGCTGATGTTGCTGTTTTCTTCCGACCACTTCCTTGCCGTCGGGCTACGCTACCAATATTAAGGGCGATGGTACGAGACATAAAAGAGGTATTCACATTTAAATGCTGAAGTACTCTAACGATAGCTTGCAGTTTTCCAGCCGAATATAAAGAAATCACACTATCACGCTTGAATTCCATCACGAATAACTTTTTTTCTGGAAATCCCTTAATTCAGCCCCGGCCGAATCGAAGATTTTCTATTGAAAATCCCTCAATTCAGCCCCGGCCGAATCGAAGATTTTCTATTGAAAATCCCTCAATTCAGCCCCGGCCGAATCGAAGATTTTCTATTGAAAATCCCTCAATTCAGCCCCGGCCGAATCGAAGATTTTCTATTGAAAATCCCTCAATTCAGCCCCGGCTGAATCGAAGATTTTCTATTGAAAATCCCTCAATTCAGCCCCGGCTGAATCGAAGATTTTCTATTGAAAATCCCTCAATTCAGCCCCGGCTGAATCGAAGATTTTCTATTGAAAATCCCTCAATTCAGCCCCGGCTGAATCGAAGATTTTCTATTGAAAATCCCTCAATTCAGCCCCGGCTGAATCGAAGATTTTCTATTGAAAATCATCGAATTTAGCAGGGGCTGAATTGAAGATTTTCTATTGAAAATCATAGAATTCAGCCGGCCCTGAATTGAAAATTATATGTTGAAAATCCATCAATTCAGCCCCAGGCTGAATATCTACGATTATCTATCGGAAATCCCTCTAGCATCGGGCTGAATATCTACGATTTTCTATCGGAAATCCCTCTAGCTCCGGGCTGAATATCTACGATTTTCTATCGGAAATCCCTCTTTTCAGTACCGGGCTAAATATCGATGATTTTCTATTGAAAATTCATCTACTCAGCCCCGGGCTGAATAGCGATGATTTTCTTATGAAAATCCCTCTATTCATTCCGGAGTTTAATATCGAAGATTTTTTCTTGGAAATCCAATATATTCTATCAAAATTCCTTTAAAAAAATTTCATCCCTTTTAGTTACCCTTTCTTTTGTCTCTGCCAAGCATTTATTCGCACTTTTAAATTTCAAAACTTAATGAGAATTCTTCTTTTCTAACGTCTGGTTTTATTGTATCCCAGCTTAGTCTATACAATGTAATATTTTCGCCTGTATCCTTCAATGTCAGTATTCGTTTTCATTTATTACATGGTGCATGCTTGGAACAACAGAAATACCCTGATAACTATGTCGGTACACATACATACCTACATATCTATAACATTGTTACTATTATGTGTCATCTACCATCATTTGTTGAATACAGTCCCGAAAGTAACAGTGTGACAGTTACAAGAAAATGTCATGCCATGGAAAACGATGCAGACACACATACTTACACAGATTTACAAAACTGCAGAACAAAATGTATACAATTAAAGGGAAAAAGAAAAGAAACAGGATACACCAACACTTGCTGAGATGAGACAATATAAATGAAGATGGCTGCGAAGAAGAAGGAGGAGACGTGCCTGCACTATTGTCGATAACTACGTTCCATCATTGCTCCAATTTTTCATTTCAAATGTTTTTTGTTTTTCATTCGATAACTGCAGTTTGCCTTCATCGTTCTTTTCTTTAATATTCATTCTTTATCTTAGCGTAGCTGCAACACTAAGGATTGCAGGATGAAGGAAGAGTATCCTACTTTTGTGAAAATTGTGCATCCTGAGGACCACCGCCGCTACAACTGATTGGAAAACTGAAATATGTACCGTGGTCTAAGAAACATATTCTTTTTTGAAAAATGCTTGCTTTAAGAGTCACTGATGGAATCCAATATAGATGTAGCAGAGGGTTTTTGGATATTTGAACGTTACTGTTACGAAAAGTTCTAAAATGGTACCATTTGATATTATGTGAACGGATGGAGCAAAAATTCGAAATTTGATATGACAATAAAAGTTGGAAAGCAAGTGTGATATTTGAAGGTGGTTTTGGAAATGTGTACTAAGAAAAAGTGGTAAATGGTACCAAATTTGGATCAGTTTTGTTTAGAATGAAGGGAAGAACCTTAATTTTTGTATTGGGGTCCCTTTATTGGTACTTTTGTAATAAAGAGGTGGGTTTGGAAGTGTGTACTACAAGTGCACGGAAAGTTTTAGCTAGTTTTATATTTGGTACAATTTGGTTTTGGGTGAACAGATAGTGCTAGAAATTTTAAATTTATTATTGTTGTCGCTGTTTATGTGTAGCCTGGATATATGGAGATGGTTACCGAAAAGTTTACTGTACGAAAAGTACATAGTGGTACTATATATGATATTGGGTGAAGGTATAGAGATATAACTCTGAAATTTGATATTTAGATTACTGATGGCTTATGCTTTTGAGATTATTCAGTGGTTTGGAAATGCATCAAAACTTTTCGTAAGAAACGTACTAAATGGTACTAAATTTGGTATTGGATGAAAAAATAGATCTGGAATCTCACAAACTTGAAATTGGGTTCTCTGTTGGTATCTGGAATTGAGATATAGTTTTGGAAATTTTTACTGCAACTCTACGAAAAGTACTAAATAGTACTAAATTTGGTATTGGGTGAAAGGATAGGGCTAGAATAATCAAATTTGACATTGGTGATCTGTTCTGTGATGTGGAGTTAATTTTTAAAATGTGTACTATTATTGTATGAAAAGTACTAAATGGTACGGAAATTGGTATTGGCTGAAGTGAAATTGGTGTTTGCTGATTTGACATTGATGTCACTGTTGGTGTCTGTGGAGGAGGTTTTTTTGGAAATGTGTACTATAATTGTTCAAAGACTACTAACTGGTACAAAATTGGCAATTCTGTGGAGGAGTTAATCTGGATCGATTGGGATATGAAGGTAGTTTTGGAAATGTGTACTTTAAATGAACGGAACAAAATAGTACTGAATTTTGTATCGAGTGAAAGAATAGAGCTGAAATCCTAAAATTGTATATAGATGTGTTTGTAAATAAGAAATTGTGTACTATAATTGCTCTAAAATTATTAGTGCTAGTAAATTGGGTATAGAATGAAATTTGATATTGAAGTCTCTGTTGGTATCTTGAATTGTACTATAATTGTGGTAAAAGTACTAAATATTACTAATTTTGGTATTGGGTGAAGGGACAGTGCTGGAGTCCTGAAATTTCATATGGATGTCACTGTTAGTTTTCAGGGTTTACATGTTGAGACGTTGAAATAGTTTTAAGCAGTAAAATTGGATTTGGGTCCATTGCGAAATGGTTTTACTAAAATCCTTCTCGACAAACTTGAACTTGAAAGCCTTTGAAGACTTTTTGGTGTAAGACTTATATATACCCTCAGCCTATATCCGTTTCTTAATTTAATTTTTTACCCGCGTAATGATTATTCATATCATTTTACCTTTATGGGGCTGGTTGCGTCAGCTTATTTGTAGCTCAATGTCGATTTTGGAGTGAAGATGAGCCAGAAGCAAAAGCTACCAATGCATACAGAGAAAGCCACAGTTTGGTGAGATGTATGGGCTTGTGGAGCTACCGTGCAAGTGGATTCATTTGGTCATACATATTAACCATCAAGCTGGTCATCAAAGAGATCTTCTTAGTGCTTTAAAAAAAGCTGTAAGTTCGGCCGGGCCGATCTTTGAATGTCCTCCGCCATTTGGGACAATTTTGGCAATTTTCAAAAAAAAAAAAAAAATTAATAAATGAAATCCGTTAAAAAGTCTGGTATAATCTTAAAAATACCGAATGTAGTCGTTATATTAGGGTCTATACGACGACGTGGACTTGCCCATACTTTTGTCATAAACCATTACAATATTCATAGCGGAAATTGATTTTGGTGAATAGTGTATTCGGTGAATAGTGTAGCTAAAATCATCAAGATACCGAATATAGGGAGGTACCGTTATATTTGGGGCTATACGAAGACGTGGACCTGCACAGACAATTTTCTGTCATAGGCTGTAGTACACATTACGAACTTCAAACATCAAATTCGAGACAATTCCGGTGAATAATGTCGCTAAAATCATCAAAATACCGAATATGGGGGGTACCGTTACATGGGGGCTATACGAAGACGTGAACCTGCACAGACAATTTTCTGTCAAAGGCTGTAGTACCCTTTACCAAAAGTCCTGCAGACATGATACACATTTGAGTAAATTTTTATAAATCTACTTCATTTCGTTCGGAAGCTAGAGTGATTTCCACAGACGGACAGACGGCCGGCATCGCTAATTCGATAGAATTTTATGCTGATCAAGAATATATACACTAGTGTGGTCTAAAATGTATATTTCGATGTGTTACAAACGGAATAATAAACTTAATATACCCTCCATACTATGGTAGAGGGCATACAAATTTTTTGGAAACTCAATTTAAACGGGATCAAGATTCAGTTTTCAGTACCTTCCAGTAGACCTAAGTCTGTTTTTACACGGTAGATTGGTTCCAGAAGAAGCCGTGTAAAAAAAACCGTGTAAAAATACAAAATATTTTTTGGCTTACCTTTATTATATTATATTTATTCATAAATACTTTTTTGTGATATGAACATACTTCGCAAAAATTAAATTTGACAAAAATTATTTAAGTATATAAAATTTCAAATCGTGCTAAATGAACAAAAATCGTGTATAAAAATTAAAAATATTCAATTTTCAAACCGTGTACAAAAAGACCGTGTAAAAACAGACATAGGTGTACTTTTTAGTACTTTTTTGTTTGTTCATCGACTAATATGTGGAATTCTTAATAATCCAGCCTTATCTTAACCCTAAACAATTACATTGACCCACATTGAAAATTTAAAGAATTTAGATTCAGCAGTTTCAAATAGCATCCAAGGAGAACCACTGTCCATTTTATATAGAGTATACGGTCACAACCATCACAGTGATGATGATCATCCTCCCATCATAATCACCATCATCATTGTGTGGCAAACAGTTGTTGATTGTCTGTTATTTGTTGCCATCACGATTATTATTATTATTATTATGATGATGGATGTGATCCCCCCTCAGCAGCAATACCAGCAAAATTGATTGTTTACTGTTGACTCTTGGCCAAACGCTCGGCAGATGTTGTTTGCCGTTCATCTAGTCATCTGTCGTTGTGACCATCCAAACGCCCGCCCAAAAATATTTCTCTCCTTTATCACCCCCGCCAACAAACAACCATTGCAGAATAATGATGAACTTATTTCTATCGCATTATTTGCTTTGGTTTTATCTTCAAGAATTAATTTTGATCGATTTTCTCATTCCATAACAAATTTGAAGGAAGACATTTTTTTATGATGGAGCGTAGAGCTATTGTTTGATTTATAAATCTTGTGGTTTTGCAGAATCTTCTTTGCCATTGCAAATTATGCAATTGTTAAACGATGCAATAAATTTGTTAATCATTCAGTGCTGCGTAATCTGATGAATAACAAATATAAATGAAATCAGAATAAAAGCGGATTTTTTGAAATGAACTTTTATGGCATTGTTTTATTTTTCATACAGTCAGCCTCGCTAAGCAAAACTGGTACTGGGATGTTCACAAAAAAAAAAAACAATATTGGAGAAAATTAGCCAAAATAAAATGTTAGGATTTCCGGTATAAAAAGCAGCACCGGAAGGCCAACTCCTAAGTTTAATCCAGCCAGAATATAGCATCAGGTAGTGGATGAGACTCGGAACCCGACAAAAAAACAACTTCGTGATATAATATTTTTTTTTTTATAAGGAATAGGTTAGTAAGATGATGGTGAAGTGAGCGAGATACAGAAAATAAAAAAAGAATCTGGGTAATATGAAAAAAACTCTACTCCGCTGTTAACTCGCAAAATTAAATTTATTAATTTATTTATTAATTTATTTATTAATTTTATAGTAAGATATATTTTAAGTTCCCGTTTTAAAATATCTCAAATTATATTTTTTTTTCATCTAACTGTCTACTTATTTTTCTGCAATACGACTGACTAAATCATTAACGCACAGACGAAACGTGATGGATGTAATAGAGGCGAGTTCTGTGAACAGACATGGAATTTTTAAATGCCGAATGTCTGGAAGTCAATGTGGCGTCTATATCAAATCCTGGACATAGAGGTACAGTTCACTTCAAGGAATTTTTCTACATTCTGGGACACACAACCTAAAAATGTATAGTAAAGGTGAGTTAAAACAAGTAAAAAAGCAGTAAGTTCGGCCGTGCCAAACTTTAAATACCCTCCACCATTTGGAACGAATTAGAAAATTTTCAAAAAAAAAAAAAAAATAAAATCCATTAAAAATTCTTTTAAAATCTTTAAAATATCTAATATAGGAAGGTGCCGATATGGGGGGATATACGATATTGTGGACCTATAAAGACAAATCTATGTCTGCGTGTAAAGTACTCACAAGGAACTCCTTGTGTGGAGTCTAAAATTATCAAAATACGGAATATAGGGGAGTACCGTTATATGGGGGATATACGATATTGTGGACCTATATAGACAATTCCGTTTCAGGGGTAAAGTGCTCACAAAAAACTCCTTGTGTGGATTTTCAGACAATACAATTGGTATATGTGGCTAAAATCATAAAAATACCGAATATCGCGGGGTATCGTTATATGGGAGCTATATGTTATCGTTAACCAATATAGAGAATTCTCTGTCGAGGGGTAAAGTGCTGACAAAGAACCCCTTGTGTACAAAGAACCCCTTGTGACCATTCCGTTGAAAACTATGGCTAAAAACATCAAAATACCGAATATCGGGGTACAGTTATATGAGGGCTATACGATATCGTGGACCGATATAGCCCATCTTCGAACTTGACCTGCCTGCAGACAAAAGAGGGATCTGTGCAAAATTTTAGCTTTCTATCTTAATTTGTTTAGACTGTAGCGTGATTACAACAGACGGACAGACGGACGGACAGGGCTAAATCGTCTTAGAATTTTACGCTGATCAAGAATATATATACTTTGTTGGGACTAAAATGATTATTTCGATGAGTTACAAACGGAATGACGAACTTAATATACCCTCCATACTTTTTTGGTGGAGGGTATAAAAAGACTGCAACCAAGTTCCGACTGCTGTCATTTCTAAGCCACTTGTCCGACAGCTGTTAAAATTTTCCCAGTGACAGCTCATTATATTGTTTACAACCGTACAAAAGCATTTTGGTGAGAATTTTCAAGAAAAAAAACTTATTCGTAATGGAATTCAAGCGCGATAATGTGATTTCTCTATATTTGGCTGGAAAACCACAAGTGGCTATCGTTACAGCATTTAAATGTGAAGAAATCTTTTATATCTCGTACCATCGCTCGTTACCGTGATACTGGTAGCGTAGCCCGACGTCAAGGAAGTGGACGGAAGAAAACAGCAACGTAAGCAGAAATGGTTCGAAAAGTAAAGAAGCGACTTGATCGAAACCCTCGTCGCAGTGGCCGAAATATGGCTCAAGAGCTGAACATATCGCAATATTCATTCGGTGTTGAAATTGACATTTAAATTCCAAAAAGTGCAAAAAACTACACCGCAACAAAAGAACTAAAGAGTTGCTTCGCTTGGCCGAAAGTGGTGAACTGCCGAATTTGGTTTTCTCCGATGAGAAAACATTCGTTGTCCAGCAGTTTGTAAACAAACCAAATGATCGTGTTTATTTGCCAAAGAGGTCAGCTGAAAATGTGCACCTTCGGTTGGCCACCAGAACTCAAGCGCGGGCCAAGGTGATGGTGTGGGCCGCCATAACAGCCGGTCGCTCTTCGCACGTATTAATTGACCGTGGCATCAGAATAAATGCCGAATATTAACGCGAAAATATTCTGGATATTAACGCGAAAATATTCAAAGGCGCAGACCTTTGATTTTCCAACAGGACTCAGCACCAAAGCGCTCAGCACGCGCCACCCAAGAATGGTTACAAAATAAGGTTCCTCGATTCATTTCAAGCGCACAATGGCCTCCAAAATCTCCGGATACCAATCCGTTAGACTATTGTGTTTGGAGTATTTTGGAAATCAAAGTTGGCACTAAAAAATACCAAGGTGTCGATCACCTTAAGCAAGCACTTCATCGGGAATTGGCCAAATTACCACAGAGCAACATTCGGGCAGCGTGTGACCAATTCGAAGGTGACCAATTCGAACAAATCCATACTTATTCTGAAATTTGATGCTATTTACGACATTTTTCGCTTTGATCCAATAAAATTTAAAAAACAATATGTAAAAATTATGTCGTTTGACTTTGTTGCAGTTTTTTTTTATCTCACCCTGTCTGCATGGTGGTGTAGGGTCATATTATCGGACCGACTGACTTGTGGCCTTTCTCTCTTGAGAGATTCAAATACCATATTTTAAACCAATAAGGAAAGCTCAAAAGTCGGGCGGGGCCGACTATATGATACCCTACACCACTATGCATATTTAGTAGAGCTCTCGTAAAAAGGTTTATACAGGGCATTTCAGAGCTCTATGAGATATTTGGTACAAAATCAAAATCTATCTAATTCTATCGTGCATTTTACGAACTATAGCTATCTCTGAACCGGGTTTCTCCAAATTTTATGTATTAGCTTCTAGACTGGTGATTTGGGATGATATTGACAATTTAGTGCACATTTAACCCGAAATCGGATGAAGATATATATGAGAGCTATATCCAAATCTGAACCGATTTCGATAAAATTTAAAACAGCTATTCCTGTGCTCCATCTAATACCTGGTACCAAATATCACAGTTGTGGAGTGCATAGTAGGAATGTGAGGGACTTAAAGATCAAATCGGATGAAAGATATATATGGGAGCTATAGCTATATCTGAACCGATTTTCTCCAAATTTGATATACTTGCTTCTAGGCCGAACTCGGTTGGGTGTGCCAAAATTCAGGTAATTTGGACTGATAGTGGACATTTGGTGCACATTTAACCCGAAATCGGATGAAGATATATATGGGAGCTATAGCTGTCTCTAAACCGATTTGCTCCAAATTTGTTGTATTTGCTTTAAGGCTAATTTCGGTCACATGTGCCAAAATTCGGGCCATTTGGGCTAATATTGGCCATTTGGTGGTCAATTAACCCGAAATCGGATGAAGATATATATGGGAGCTATATCCAAATCTGAACCGATTTCGATAAATTTTAAAACAGCTATTTCTGTGCTCCATCTAATACCTGGTACCAAATATCACAGTTGTGGAGTGCATAGTAGGAATGTGAGGGACTTAAAGATCAAATCGGATGAAAGATATATATGGGAGCTATAGCTATATCTGAACCGATTTTTGATATATTTGCTTCTAGGCCGAACTCGGTTGGGTGTGCCAAAATTCAGGTAATTTGGACTGGTGCACATTTAAGCCGAAATCGGATGAAGATATATATGGGAGCTATATCTAAATTTGGTCCGATTCTCACCAATTTCAATAGGGTTCGTCCTTGGGCCAAAAAAATATTGTTTGGAAAATTTCATCTCAATCGGATAATAAATGCGAACTGCATTTTGTTCACAAGAACACATGGACAGACGGACGGACGGACGGACGGACAGACGGACTGACATGCATAAATCGACTCAGAAAGTGATTCTATGAAGGTTCTCAAAAGTAACTATGGGTCTATCTCGTTTCCTTCTCCATGTTACAAACAAATGCACAAAGACATAATACCCTTACCACTATGTGGTGTAGGGTATAAAAAGTTTATTTCAAAATGTGGTCAAAATATCAAAAATACCAAATATTCGGACGTAGTGGTATATGGGCGAAGTGAGGCAACATGGATATATTTAGGCAACCTACTGCCATAGGAGATAAACCCGATTACAAGTCCTATGCATAAAATTTTAAACGATTCTTCCAAAAAATTAGGCTAAGTCATTAGAATACAGAAAAACATTAACCTATATCGACAATGTTTTGCCAAAAAAGGTAGTATGGATATATTTAGGCAACCTACTGCCATAGGAGATAAACCCGATTACAAGTCCTATGCATAAAATTTTAAACGATTCTTCCAAAAAATTAGGCTAAGTCATTAGAATACAGAAGAACATTAACCTATATCGACAATGTTTTGCCAAAAAAGGTAGAAAAAATTAAGAAATCTATGAAGTGAACTTCGGTTCAATTCCTTCAGAAAACATAATAAAATATGGAATTTGAATTATCAGGAAGCGACGCTATATGGGACTATGAGAAAACGTGGACTTTTATAGGCAATGCTCTGCCACAAGAGGTAGATCCGATATTATATTTGTATTAGGGGCTATACGAAAACGGGAACCATTTACGAGGTTAACCTCTACTTGACCTATATATTTAATTTTCTGTCAAAAGCTGTAGTATCTATTACGAACTTCAAATATCAAATTTGAAACAATTCCGGTGAATAATGTAGCTAAAATCATCAAAATACCGAATATCGGGGGGTGCCGTTTTATGGAGGCGTAGACCTGCACAGTCAATTTTCTGTCACAGGCTGTAGTATTCATTACGAACTTCAAATAGCAAATTTGAAACATTTCCGGTAAATAATGTCGCTAAAATCATCAAAATACCGAAAATTAGGAGGTAAAATTACATGGGGGCTATACAAAGGCGTAGACCCGCACGGACAATTTTCTGTCATAGGCTGTAGTATATATTACGAACTTCAAATATTAAATTTGAAACATTTCCGGTAAATAATGTCGCTAAAATCAGCAAAATATCAAATATCGGGAGATGCCGTTATATGGAGGCGTAGACCTGCACAGACAATTTCCTGTCATAGGACATGGTATTCCAGTGAATAATGTCTCTTAAATCACCAAAATACCGAAAATTGGGAGGTAAAAGTATATGGGGGCTATACAAAGGCGTAGACCCGCACGGACAAATTTATGTCATAGGCTGCAGTATCCATTACGAACTTCAAATACCAAATTTGCCAAATTCCGGTGAATAATGTCGCTAAAATCATCAAAATACCGAATATCGGGAGGTACCATTATATGGGGGCTATACCAAATTGTGGACCTACATGGCCCATTTCCAATACCAAAAGTCCTGCAAACATAATATACATATTAGTAAAATTTTATCAACCTACAGGGTTGCCCATATTCGGTGGACCCATCTGGCAACGCCATAACTTTTGACAGAGTTGTCACATCGCTTAATGACATACCGCGTTTGAAGCGTCAGTCCAAGCAGATTTTTACCATGAACCAATACACGCCACGCAAGCGCTCTGAAATAGTTGAAATTTACATTCAACAGAAGAAGTCAATTGTGAAAAAAATGTGAGAAGTGCGCCTTCTAAGAACACCATTAAGCGTTTATACGAAAAATTTTAGACTGGTTAGTCTTTTTTTAATCCGAAGAGGCCATATAAAAGTCGACCAAGGCGATCGGCCGAGAATATCGCTGCCGTACGAGCCAGTGTTGAGAGGTCCCCAAGAACATCCCAAAAACACCGTTCTCAGCAGTTGGGCATGGCTCGGTCCACTTTACAACGGATTATTCGCATTGATTTGCATTTGTTCCCGTACAAAATTTAATTGACGCAAAGAATGTTGCCTGCGGACAAGCTTCGTCGATTGGAATGGGCCCAAAGGTCCGTCGAATATGGGCAACCCTGTACTTCATTTCGCTCGGAAGCTAGAGTGATTTCCACAGACGGATAGACGGACGGACATAATTTTATGCTGATTAAGAATATATATATTTTGTGGGGTCTAAAATATATATTTCGAGGGGTTACAAACGGAATGATAAATTTAATACACCCTTCGTACTATGGTTGAGGTTATAAAACTGACCTTACAAAATTTTACCAAACGAACTGACTGACGAAATTACCTTTTACAAGGGAATATAATTCACTAGGAGATGCATGATTGGCTCACCAATTTTCTGTTAGAGTGGTTTCTCTATTTTCTCAAAGAAAGTAAAATTTTTAACCCAAAAAATGACTCTTTTGCTCTCTTCATTTAAAATTCATTTGACAACTCTTAAAACTCATTTTCAGTTATTGTCACTTTCGCTAAATACTTTTCTGTAAATTTTTTTACAATATTCTACATTACTTACCTCCATTCAGCACCATTTCAATTTTCACTTCACCGAAATACAGTTCAATCTGAAAATAATGCAAAAAAGAACTTTCTTAGTCTCAATAAAAAAGTATTGATTGGAAGCAATATAAAAAAAACATTCAAAAATGTAACACAATACCCTCAAATTTTCTGGGACAAACTTTACTCTTCGCTCCCCAAACTAAAATCAACATTTCAATAAAAAAGCGTACTTCAATCCTGAGGAGGAGGAGGAGTAGGAGGAGGAGGACGAGGAGGAGGTGTGTATTACACATTACAATACAAGTGTTTTGACAATTTCACTGGCACATTGATGGGAGCTAACCTCCTAAAATACAAAAGCTATGGCAAAACAAACCACAGCTGCACGTGTGTGTGCAGTTACAACGAAACTGAAACTAATGGGAATATGTAAAAATATGCAGCAGGAAATGCAATATCAGCAATACCGAAAATTGCTACGAAGCAGAGGAATCCATATTCAACGCATCCATTACCATTTTCAATTGTTTGTTTTCAACTAGGGTTACCGTTTCTTTTTTTTTTTCGTTGTTAAGTTTATTGTTGTTTTTTTGTCGTTTATGGTTTCAATGTTACTTTTTCAGCCAACGATACTGCTTCACAGTATTTCGTAGAGGAGCAGACTCTACTCTACTCCCCTCCCTCTTCCCACCACCTTTGCCATAACACGTTCAATAAACTGTTATCACAAGTGAAATATGCAAAAATATGCCAATAACGTAGACCTGGTATTGTTTTCAGGTCGATTTATTCCACATCTCCAATCACCACTTTTATATGTTCTCGAAAGATTTCCTCGTTGGGTTAAGAGAACATTTTCCTGTATAAATATTTATGTATGGGCTAAAGTGAGAGATAGGTCACTACACTCGATGTGGGTATATAAATGGCAATGATTTATTATTTTATGTGTGCATGCGAGCTTTTTTTCAATCGGGAAGCATTTAATTGCAGTAAAGATATTTCGAATATGTTTGAGGACCTATGATATGGATTTATATGCATTTTTAATTATTTATTTTTTTATTTTGCTTTTTTGGCATTGAGAAAGGAACAAAGACATTGGGACAAATTACGTCGAAACAGGGTGAACGCCCTCTAAACATTTAAAATAGTGAACCAGTAAAGAAAGTATTAAAGTCGAGCGGGCCGACTTTATGATACCCTACACCACTTTGCTAATTTTGTAGAGCTCCGCATAACAATTAAAAGTTTTTATGGGAGAATTCAATCATACACGCTACGATTATAATTATAATTTAAAGTTCAAAGGAATAAATATGCCGAAGCATTTGTATCTTTTAAATTCGGACTTGTATTGCCCATTTGGTGCATAATTAATTTGAAATCGGATAGAGATATATATGGGAGCTATAGCCAAATCGGAACCGATCTCGATAAAATTTGGCAAAGATATTTCTGAGCTGTATTTGGTATATTTCCCTGAATATCGTTGTTACGGAGTGCATATTACGGTTGTGGGTAACAAATATTACAAATCGGATGAACAATATATATGGGAGCTATAGCTTAATCTAAACTGATCTTCACCAAATTTGGCATACTACCTTCTAGACTCAATTCGGCCGTGAGTGCCATTGTCCATCCCATTTGGGCAAATATTAGAGGTTTGGTGAACAAAAAAAAAGTAAATCGGACGAAGTTATATATGGGAGTTATATCCAAATCTGAACTGATCTCGAGAAAATTTAGCAAATGTATTTCTGAGGTGCATTTGATATATTTCCCCAAATATTGTTGTTACAGAGTGTATATTACGGCTGCGGAAGGCAAAAATAACAAATAGGGTGAACAATATACTATTCGGGCTGATATTACACGTTTGGTGCACAATAAAAGGCAAATCGGACGAAGATGTATATGGGAGCTATATTTAAAATTTGACCGATTATCTCCAATTGCAATAGGGTTCATAGGGCCATACAAATCCATAGCAATGTTAATAAAAGTGTACAGTGTTTGACTGACTGCCTGACTCAGTTAATGATTCATCACCTCCCAGACGAAACAGCTGAAGCCAGATTCTTGAAATTTTGGGTGAGGGTCAAAGGTGTTAGATAATTCTGGGTTTTTGGAAATTCGTACTTGATTGGTACGAAAGGTACCAAAAGGTATTATATATGGTACCCTTTGTATTTGATGAACTTTGAACTTTAAAATGAAGGTCTCTGATGGAGTGCATAATGGAAGTACTAAAGAGTTTTTATAAAGTCGGACTATTAGTGTATGGAAAGTACAAAAATGTACCACATTTGGTACTATTTCGTATCATGTAAGCGGTTAAAGATAAACACTTGAAATTTGGAATGGGAATCAAGGTTTAGGAGTAGTGTCGATGTAAGGTAGTTTTGGAAGTGTGTACTCATGTATACGAAAAGTGCTAAACGGTACTAAATTTAGTACAGTTTGAATTGAGAGGAACAGATGGAGCTGGAATCCTGAACTTTGAAGTTAACATTACTGGTGGAGTGTAGGATTGGGATGTGGAGGAAGTTCTCGAAATTTGTACTTATGTGCAAGAAAAGTACTAAATGGTACTAAATTTGATACAATTTCGATTTGGGTTTAGGAGTAGTGTCGATGTAAGGTAGTTTTGGAAGTGTGTACTCATGTATACGAAAAGTGCTAAACGGTACTAAATTTAGTACAGTTTGAATTGAGAGGAACAGATGGAGCTGGAATCCTGAACTTTGAAGTTAACATTACTGGTGGAGTGTAGGATTGGGATGTGGAGGAAGTTCTCGAAATTTGTACTTATGTGCAAGAAAAGTACGAAATGGTACTAAATTTGATACAATTTCGATTTGGGTGAGCCAATAGACCAGGAATTCTGAAATTTATATATGAGATTACTATTGCATTCGGTAACTGAGCAATGTAGGTAGTTTTGAAAATTCGTACATATTTGTTACAAACTAAATTTTAGGTGAACCGGTAGAGTGGAATCCCAAAATATGGAAATAAGGTTACTCTTGGAGTGCTCAATTTGCATATGGGGATAGTTTTGGAAATTTGTACTTATATGTACTAAAATATACTAAATTTAGTACAGTAGGATTTATGTCAACCGATAGAGCTGGAATTCTGAAATTTGGAATTGGGATTACTGTGGGAGTGTAGGATTGCGGTATTTAGGAAGCTTTGGAACTTCGTACTTATGTGTACTAAAATGTACTTAATTAGGTACAATTTGGATTTGGGTGAACCGATAGGTTCGGAATCCTCAATTTGGGGAAACATGGAAATTTGTACTTATGTGTACTAAATGGTACTAAATTTTGAACAAATTGGAATTGTGAAAATAAGATTTCTATGGGATTTTATGATTTTCATATGAAGGTAATTTTGGAAATTTGAAGGGTAGGATTGGGATAAGGATGAAGTTTTGGAAATTCGTGCTGATGTGTACCTAATTTGGTAAAATCTGGATTTGTGTGAACCGATTGGGCTGGAATGTTGAAATTGGGAATTAAGAATACTGTTTGAGTATGGGATTGTGTTATATAGGAAATTTTGGAAATTCGTGCTTATGTCTTCCAAATGGTACTATATTTGGTACAATTTGGTATTAGGTGCAGAGATAGTGCTTGAAATCTGAAATTTAGTATTAAGGGTGGTTTCGGAAATGTTTACTATTATTGTACAAAAGGAGGTGAATGGTACTACATTTAGTATCGGGTGAAAAATAGAGATAAAATTTCTAAAATTTGATATTAACATTATTGATGGAATCTGTGTTTAAGATTTGGCAGTGGTTTGGAAATGCGCCCTATATTTATACGAAAAGTACTAAATGATACTAAATTTGGTATTATATGAAGGGGTAGGGCTGGAATCCTCAAATTTTATATGGAGGTCTCTGTTGGTAATTGGAATTGAGATATGGGGGTGGTTTTAACTGTACAAAAAATACTAAGTGGTACTAAATTTGGTATTGGGTAAAGGAATAGAGCTTATATTTGGTAATCGAATAGAGCTGAAATCCTAAAAATTTACATAGAGCTCTCTTTGGTATCTGGGATTGATATTGGGAGGTGAATTTGGAAATACGTCCCATATTTGAAAGAAAGGTACTAAATGGTACTATATCTGGTATTGGGTGAAAGGATAGGCCAGAAATCCTGAAATTTGATATAGATGTCACTATAGGTGTCTATGGTTATAATATGTAGGGGGTGTTGGAAATGTGTAGTATAAATATTTGAAAAGTACTAAGTGCTACTAAATTCGGAGATGGAGATGTTGAAATAGTTTTGAACAGAAAAATTGGATGTTATTCCATTGCGCAATGTTTTTACTAATACCCTCCTTCGTAAATTTGAAATTGAAAGATTTTATTGTGAGCCTGATGTGTTATATAACCTTAAATTTTTATACCCCATATAGAATCACTTTCTGAGTCGGTTTATGCAAGTCAATCCATCTGTCCGTCCGTCGGTCCATGTATGTTCGTGAACAAACTACAGGTCGCATTTATTATCCGACTGAGATGAAATTTTCCAAACAATGTATGTTCGGGCCAAGGACGAATCCTATTAAATTGTTAAAAATCGGATCAAATTTAGATATAGCTCCCAGGCATATCTTCAACCGATTTCGGGTTGAATGTGCACCAAATGGGCAATACCAAATCAAATAACCTGAATTTTGGCACATACGACTTAATTCAGTCTAGAAACAAGAACATCGAATTTCGAGAAAATAGGTTCGTCGGTCCATGTACGTTCGTAAACAAACTGCTGGTCGCATTTATTATCCGACTGAGATGAAATTTTCCAAACAATGTTTGTTAAAAATCGGCTCAAATTTAGATATAGCTCCCAGGTATATCTTCAACCGATTTCGGGTTATATGTGCACCAAATGACACATCCGACTGAATTCAGTCTAGAAACAAGAACATTGAATTTCGAGAAAATCGGTTCAGGTATAGGTATAGCGTTTCATCCGATTTGTGATTTTAAGTCTCTCACATGTGTACTATGTACTCCACTAGAATGATATTTGCCACCAGATATCAGATACTCCTCAGAAATAAGTGTTTAAAAATTTGCCAAGATCGTTTTGGATTTGGATATTGTTCCCATATATTTATTTGTTCGATATGAGGTTTGATGTGCACCAGATGGCTAACATCAGCCCAAATAGACTGAATTTTGGCAATTCCGAGTGAATTCATCTTAAAAACAAGTATTTAAAACGAAATGTTATCGAGGTCGGTTCAGATTTTCATATAGTTCCAATATACCTCTTCATCCGATTTTAAGGTTATTGCTTACCATATATGTAATATCAGCCCAAATTGTATAGATCTCTTTCATATTCAACCGAATTTTTCCATTCGGTGAAACTTGGTCCGGTATATCTATATATATCCAATAAATATTTTTTTATAATATATTCCTTATCGAAGTCATATCATGCACTATACACCTTTTTTATTACGGGATCATTATAAATACGCATAGTGGTGTAGAATATTATATAGTCGGCCCCGCACGACTTTCGACCTTTCCTTACTGGTTAATTTTATGATACGCAATTAACACTAGATTTATAAGTTCCAAATATAGCTATAGTTCCTATAATAAGGTTTCACTATTCAATTTAGTGGAAATGGGTTAAGATTCCGTCCGACTTTAGCCCTTCGAATAATAATTTTAATTCTATGAATGCGAATCGATTTTATATGTCTTCCTATCTTTATTTTGGAATCCTGTCTCTTCCATTCTATACATGTTATCCCAGCTCTAAGCTGATTTTCCTTCCCAAGTAAATTTTAGCTAACTTTCCTTTTTTCAGATTTAAAGTTAACAAGACTTCCTTTTTGATTCTTGAACATGCCTACATGCCATGACACCCCATATTGGTATGTTTGATTTGTAGTACAGACGCAAATAAGGAAAAAAAGGTGTTATGTGTACAAGTTTGCATTTAACATTAGAATTTCGTGATATCAACAGCTGAGACCCAATAAAAAGTCTTTTTTTTCGTCCTTGTCAAAAAGTTGAAAAGGAAATAACACAAGAGAGGGCGATGAAAAGAATGCGTGTTCTCTCTTCAGCCTTTTTCCCTTCAATGTAGTCAGCAGACCTCGTCTGCAATCCCAACAATATTTACATACATACGATATTGGTTCTGTTATGGGATGTTTTGTTTTTCACCATCAGGATGATTTTGCCTTATATCCTTCTTAAAGGAACAGAAGGTGGCTTCAGTGTGTGAAAGTTAGATTTACACAAGGATTACGTATGGAGTGAGTATATAGCCTGCTTTTTTCATCAGGTGCAAATTCTTACTCAACATAGCCATATCTGTTCAGCTATGATACTATATTTTTCATTATTGTGAGGGATGTCCTTTAGTGATGTAGTTATTGTAGGCAGGTACAAATTGTTGTCCCCTAGATATTTTCTCACATCTCCCTCTCAACAAAAAAGTAAAAAAATATTAATTTTGTTATTTTAGATAAATATTCGTTCAATTTTAGATAAGTCTGCTTCTTGTTTTCTCAAACCCCCTTAAACCTTTGACTAATATTCTCCTCGTCACACCCCACAACAGTGTGGCACTGCGGAAGCTGGCATGAATTTCCTGTTTGTCTTTCATTTTCACCAATTTTTTCCCTCCCACTTGACAACGCCCAAAGTGTGTATGTATGAATGCGTGTGTGTGTATGTGTCTGTGTTACCTTAAGATTAATGTTACAGTTGTCTCTGCATTCGTACACAAACCTTTTTGACACTTTGGATATGATTTATAGGTTGTATGGCTTAATGTAAAATTCGAACATTTATATTTCATGACATCGCCATAAGATTAATATTCGGAGGCGAAGATGATGATGATGATGCTGTTTGTGCCTTTGACTTTGTAAAATATGACCAGAATGTTCAAAAAGGATGCAAAAAGTGATGAAATGTAATCACGAAAATGGAATTTAATTTCAAAACATCGCAAAATGTCCTCTGAGGCATGAAGAAAGAGAAAAAAGTAAATATATAGTAATTTATTATCATGGTATAAACACTAAGGAGGTGAGAATTGGATCACTTAGTCAGATAGCGATTGCTTTTTAAAGATATATTTTTGTTGAGTTTTTACATATTTTATGATATTCTCTTCTTATGTTCTATAGAAGTAGGGGCGATGTGAAACAGTTGGGATTGTGGTCGGAAGCAATTGGGATATATAGAAAACCTCCAACTTTTTGTTTGTCAAATCGGATGAAGATATATATAGAAGCGTATCCAAATCTGAATCGATACAGTTTCGCAGATACACATGGTGAGATGAAAAAACTGCAACCAACTTGATACTCGTCAAGCAGAAATGGTTCGAAAAGTAAAGAAGCGACTTGATCGAAACTGGCGTCGCAGTGGCCGAAAAATGGCTCGTGAGTTGAACATATCGCAATATTTCATTTGGCAAATATTGAAAAATGAGCTCGGGGTAAAGCCAATGAAATTCCAAAAAATCCAAGAACTTACACCGAAATAGAAAGAAAGTAGACTCAAAAGAGCTAAAGAGTTGCTTCGCTTAGCCGAAACATTCGTTGTCCAGCAGTTCGTAAACAAACAAAATTATCGTGTTTACATGCCAAAGAGGTCAGCTGAAAATGTGCACTTTCGATTGGCCACCAGAACTCAAGCGCCAGCCATGGTGGCCAAATCCGCCATAACAGAAGATGGTCGCTCTCCGCTCGTATCGCGAAAATATTCTGGAGGGTGTATTAAAGCCTTGTGCATGCAAACATTTTGGCCGGAGACCTTGGACATTCCAACAGCGCTTAGCACCATCGCACTCAACACGCGCCACCCATGAATAGTTACAAAATCAGGTTCCCCGCTTCATTTCCAGCACACACTGGCCAACAAAATCTCCGGATACCAATCCGTTGGACTATTGTGTCTGGAGTATTTTGGAAAGCAAGGTTGGCACTAAAAAATATCAAAGTGTCGATCACCTCAAGCAAGCGTTTCGCCGGGAATGGGCCAAATTACCGCAGAGCAACATTCGGGCAGCGTGTGACGGTTTCATTGGTCGTTTAAAGGCCATAATTCGTGCCAAAGGCAACCAATTCGAACAAATCTAAACTTATCCTAAAATTGCAAAAGTGGTACAAAATTGCACTATAATTGCACGAAAAGTACTTAATTGTATTAGATTTGTTATTGGGTGAAGGCATAGGCCTGGATTCCTAAAATTTGTTTTTAAGGTCTCCGTTGGTATCTCGAATTGAAAAAATCATGGTGGTTGTGATATGTTTGCTGTAATTGTACGAAATGTGCTAATTGGTACTAAATTGGGTATAGGGTGAAGGGATAGAGCTAGAAACCTGAAATTTGATATAGAGGTTTCTCTTGATGACTGGGATTGCGATATGGAGGTGGTTTGGATATGTGTACTACAATTGTACGAAAAGTACTAAATAGTACTAAATTTGGTATTGGTTGAAGGAATCGAGATGAAATCCTGAAATTTGATACATATGTTACTGTTGGTATCGGTGGTAAAGATATGGGGGTTGTTTAAGAAATTTGTACTATAATTGTTCGAAAAGTAATAAGTGGTACTAAATTGGGTATTGGGTGAATGGATAGAGCTGGAATCCTCAAATTCGATATTGCGGTCTTTATTTTATGGTTTTGCAAATGCATAATATCATTGTTCGAAAAGTCCAAATTTTGGATCAATGTTGTTGTCTAGGATGGAGAGATGCAGATTGTCTTGGATATGTACTAAATGTTACTAAATTTGATATTGTGTTTAGGGGACAGAGCTAAAAGTCTGAAATTTGATATTGAGGTTATTGTTCGTTGCTAGTGTTTACATTTAGAGACGTTGAAATAGTTTTGGACAGAAAAAAATCGATGTGAGTCCATGGTGCTCTGGTGTTACAATATTCCTATTTCCGAATAAAAAAGATTTGAATATTTATATATATCTTGCAAGTCTTCAAGTTTGGAACGATACATGCAGTTTTGAGTAACAAATTTTGTCAACTGAACAAACTATTGTTTTCAATACTGAAAAGGCCCAACACGAAGTTCTGGAACGAATCTAAATCTTTAAGGTTGACTTTTGATGACGTACTTGGAGGATATATCCCCTGTAAAACTATAGTCCTTAGATATTGGCATTTTAACAGTCTGAGATACATTTTCCAGATGAAAAGGATCCAGTCAAATATTGACATATCTCTTCTGTAACAGAGATGTTGGAACATACCTATTTAGCTGTAATTTAAGATTTTCCACGGCGAAGCGAAAAAGTGACTCAACGAACCAAACAAATTCAATGAAACTACAAAATTAAATTAAAGGCCAATATCCGTCGAACAAATTATAACTCACTTGAAGGTGCTTGGAAGATCGGGGAATCCTTTTTATCCAAATCGTAATCCAAAAGAAATTTCATTCGTTCCTGCCTTACAAAAAAAAAATAAATAAATAAAAAAAACAAATAAACAAGCGGTAATTTCGATTGGGCCGAACTTTGAATACCCTCGACCATTTGGAACGAATTTGGCAATTCCCAAAAACAATAAAATCCGCTAAAAATTCTGTTAAAATCTTTAAAATACCGAATGTAGCTGTTATATTAGTGTATATACGATGACATGGATCTGCATAGGTAACATTTGACGTAAGCCATTAAAATATTGGAATGCGAAACTTAAAAATAAATCGGTAATAATGTAGATAAAATCATCAAAATACCGAATATCGGGAGGTACCGTTATATGGGGGTTATACGAAGACGTGGACCTGCACAGACAATTTTCTGTCATAGGCTGTAGTATCCATTACGAACTTCATCTACCAAATTTGAAACAATTCCGGTGAATAATGTCGCTAAAATGATCAAAATACTGAATATCGGGAAGTACCGTTATATGGGGGCTATACCAAAACGTGGACCTACATGGCCCATTTTCAATACCAAAAATCCTGCAGACATAACATACATATGAGAAAAGTTTTTTAAATCTACTTCAATTCGTTTGGAAGCCAAAGTGATTTCCACAGACGTACAGACGGATAGGCCGACGGACATGGCTAAATCAACATAAACTTCTAAGCTGATTAATAGTATAAGCTAAATCGACAAAGAATTTTATGCTGATCAAGAATATATATACTTTGTGGGGTCTAAAATGTATATTTCGAGGTGTTACAAGCGGAAAGACAAACTTTATATATCCTCCATACTATGCTGGAGGGTATAAAATATATATTATAATAATAATTAAATGAAAATGGTTTTATAAACGCATTCGCAATATTGCATTGTGTCATTTCCGATGCAACTGCTAATGAGTCTTGACAATTCCCTATTCATTTGCTTAATAATTAGTGAAATAATTTATATAATTTCAATAGTTCTGCAACAGTAAATTATGAAGACAAGAGAAATTCATCATCATCATCACTTTTCCCCTCCATCTTTCATCCATCCATCCATTCATCGTTTTTCATTTGTCATTGCAAATATTAACATGTTCCGAGAAATGTATGACAAGCAAATAAATTGTAGTTTTGCAACCATTCCGGTCCTGCCAATGGAGTATGAGTTTGCACTGTAATGAGTATTTCTGTGCAAAGAAGGAGAAACAAATACAGGATTCTATATATATATATGAATATCCTTTAACATTGTTTCAGTTTGATTTTATCCCTGCTTTTTTCTGGCATTCACTTATTTTGCGAGAAAATGTTGTATTTGCATAATAATTGGAAAGAGATTTATCATCAGATCGATAGTGTGTTGTGGAGAGAAGCGAACCATCGACAATGTAATCACATGTGTAATACAGTTATAATTCTCAACAATGAACAATCGAAAGTATAGTCAATGCAAATATAATAACGTTCTGTAATTGCAACGGGTATGTGTTGTTTCAGACAAAACGTGTGTCGTATTGGTATAACAGCAGATGAAAGGTTGTGAGATAATGATATAATTTTTGGGATGATAAATATTTTTCACGATCCAAGATATTTTAAATTCATTTCTGATTTCCACTGGTCCCACTATCTGATACTCTACACCACTATGCGTATTTAGTAGAGCTCCCGTAGAAAAAAGGTTTATATTTGGGAATTGATGTGAAGTGGACCGTACCAATTATGAACCTTTTTTGAATGCGTATCATGGCTTTAGAGTAGTCACAATTTGGAGGCTATTGTACCTCTAGTACCAACTAAAATTGCTGTATAGTGCATAATATGTCTTCAATAAGAATTATATTAAAAAATATTTATTGGAGAAATAGATATACAGGACCGAGTTTCACCAAATGGAAAAATTCGGTTGAATATGAAAAAATCTATCCAATTTGGGCTGATATAACATATATGTTGGACAATAATAGTAAAATCAGATGTAAATTTATATCCAGTATATATAACAAGTTAAAAAGCAGTAAGTTCGGCCGGGCCGAACTTTGAATACCCTCCACCATTTGGAACGAATTTGGAAATTTTAAAAAAATATAATCCTTAAAAAATTCTGTTAAATTTTAAAAATACCGAATATGGGTCTATACGACGTGGACCTACATAGGCTTTGTTTGCTATTATCCATTACCATTTTCAAATTCGAAACTTGAAATAAACGGTGAATAATGTGGCTAAAATCATCAAAATATCGTATATAGTGAGGTACCATTACATCGGAGCTGTGCGAAGACCTGACATAGACAATTTTCTGTCACAGGCTACAGCATCCATTAATAAAGTCAAATATGATATCTCAAACAATTTCAGTTTGTACCTAAACTCGTCAAAATACCGAATATAGGGAGATACTGATATATGGGGCCTATACGAAGACCTGGACCTGTATAAAAATTTTTCTGTCACAGACTGTAGTTCCCATTACGAACTCTAAATACGTAATTTGAAACACTTTCGGTGAATAATGGCGCTAAAATCATCAAAATACCGAATTTTGGGAATTACCGTTATATGGGGGCTATACGAAGACCTGGACCTGCATAGACATTTTTCTGTCACAGACTGTAGTTCCCATTACGAACTCTAAATACGTAATTTGAAACACTTTCGGTGAATAATGACGCTGAAATCATCAAAATACCGAATATCGGGAGGTAGCGTTATATGGGGGCTATATGAAAACGTGGACCTACATGGCCCATTTACGAACTTAACCTGCCTACTGGAAAAATAAACAGGTGTGCAACATTTTAGCCTTCTATCTCAATTCGTTCGAAAGATAGCGTGATTACAACAGACAGACAGACGGAGAGACGGACAGACAGACAGACAGACAGACAGACGGACAGACAGACAGACAGACGGACAGACAGACGGACATAGCTAAATCGACTTAGAATTTTACGCTGATCAAGAATATATATATATATATACTTTGTTGGGTCTGACATGAGTATTTCGAGGAGTTACAAACGGAATGACAAAGTTAATATTCCCTCCATAGTATGGTGGAGGGTATAAAAATCTAAACCGATCTCGATAAAATTTGGGAAAGGTGTTTATGAGCAGTATCTGATGTCCGATATAAAATATCCTTGTCCTATATTACTCATGTGAGGGAATTTAACACAAAATCGCATGAAACATATAGATGGGAACTATACCTATATTTAAACCGATTTTCACCAAAATTTTTAGTAATTGCTTCTGGACTGAATTCTGTTGGATGTAACAAATTTCAGGACTTTTTAATAAATATTGGCCATTTGGTGCACAATTAACTGGAAATCGGTTGAAGATATATGTGGAATCTATATCCAAATCGATCTTGAAAATTTTGGCAGGGATATTTCCGAGCTCTATAAGATATTGGTACCAAATATCATTGTTGTCGAATACACATTACGAATTTGAGGAACTTAAACACCAAATCGGATGAAAAATATATGTGGGAGCTATACAGGGTTGCCCATATTCGACGGACCCATCTGGCAATGCCATAACTTTTGACAGAGATGTCACATCGCTTAATGAACCGCGTTTGAAGCCTCAGTCCAAGCAGATTTTTACCATGAACCAATACACGCCACGCGAGCGCTCTGAAGTAGTTGAAATTTACATTCAACAGAAGAAGTCAATTGTGAAAACTCAACGTGCTTTTAAAACATTAAAAAATGTGAGAAGTGCGCCTTCTAAGAACACCATTAAGCGTTTATACGAAAAATTTTCGACTGGTAAGGCTCTTTCTAATCCGAAGAGGCCATATAAAAGTCGACCAAGGCGATGGGCCGAAAATATCGCTGCCGTACGAGCCAGTGTTGAGAGGTCCCCAAGAACATCCCAAAAACGCCGTTCTCAGCAGTTGGGCATGGCTCGGTCCACTTTAGAACGGATTCTTCGCATTTGTTCCCGTACAAAATTCAATTGACGCAAAGTATGTTGCCTGCGGAAAAGCCTCGTCGATTGGAATGGGCCCAAAGGTCAGTCGAATATGGGCAACCCTGTACTTGTTTCCAGACTGAATTCTATCGGATATTTTTAAATTCAGGTAATTTGGACTGATATTGGCTATTTGGTGCACAATTAACCCGAAACCGGTTGAGGATATATATGGGAGCTATATCCTAATCTGAACCAATCTTGACAAAATTTGATACACTTATTTCAGATCTGATACCGAAGATCATTGTTGTGGAATGCATATTACGCTTGTGAGAGACTTTTAACCCCAAATCGGATAAACATGTATATGGGAGCTATAGTTATATCTGAACTGACTTACACCAAATTAGAAGTACTGGTTTATAGGATGAATTCAGTCCTAAATGCCAAAATACAGTAAATTTGGGCTGATATTAGTCAATTGGTGCACAATAAACTTGATATCGGATAAAGATATATATCTGAGCTACAGATTTTTTACAGAGATTTTTTTAAGCAGTATCTAATATGCGGTACCAAATATCATTCATGTGGAGTGCATATTACGCATGTGAGGGACTTAAAACCCTAAATCGGATGAAACATATATGGGAGCTATAGCTATATCTGAACTGATTTTCAAATTTGATATACTTGCTTTTATACTGAATTCTGTGGAATGTACCAAAATACAGGTCATTTGGGCTTATATCAGCCATTTGGTGCACAATTAATTCGAAAAAGGTTGAAGATATATGGGAGCTATATCTAAATCTGATCCGATTATCACCAGTTTCAATAGGGTTCGTCCTTGGGCCAAACAAATATTGTTTGCAAATTTCATCTCAATCGGATAATAAATGCGACCAGCATTTTGTTCACAAAAATACATGGACAGACGGACTGATATGCGTAAACCGACTCAGAAAGTGATTCTATGAAGATCCTCAAAAGTTACAATGGGTCTATCTCACTTCCTTCTCCATGTTACAAACATATGCACAAACACATAATACCCTCACTAATATGTGGTGTAGGGTATAAAAAAAAAATTTTCTTTTTGGAAACATAAATAAACTCCAAATATTCGGAAGTACCGCATAATGAGGAGTACAGAAATAGTGAAACTATTCCATCAGCTACCATCTATTCTGCCGTAGGAGCTAAAACTCTTTATAAACTCCAAAATCATCAAAATACCGAATATTGGGATATACCGAAACATGGGAGGCTGTAGCAAGACTTGAACGTATATAGACAATGTTCTGCCACAGTAGGTGATACAAACTCTAAGTACCGAATGTATAAGTTTGATACGTTCAACCTTAACTTCCCAGGGCCAAAAAAGCACGGTTGCTGATTGGCACCTCTCGGCAATTTTCCTCGGCGGAGTGCGTAGAGCGCAGATACCAACTGACGGTTGTTGTTGTGTTTGCTCTACTTGCTTTAGCATATCTCTTATTGGAATAATTGTTAGCAGTAGTAGTCGACAAAAATACTCGGAGATCACCGCGATCTTCAATTATTATTTTACTTTAAATTTATTTTTATACCCTCCACCATAGTATGGAGGGTATATTAAGTTTGTCATTCCGTTTGTAATACCTCGAAATATAAATTTTATACCCCACAATGTATATATATTCTTGATCAGCATAAAATTCTATGTCGATTTAGCGATTCTATGTCTGTCCGTCTGTGGAAATCACTCTAGCTTCCGAACGAAATGAAGTAGGTTGATAAATTTTTACTAAAATGTATATTATGTCTGCAGGACTTTTGGTATTGAAAATGGGCCATGTAGGTCCGCGTCTTCGTATAGCCCCCATATAACGGTACCCCCCGATATTCATTATTTTGATGATTTTAGCGACATTATTTACCGGAATTGTTTCAAATTTGGTACTTCGTAATAGATGCTACAGCATAAAACAGAAAATGGTCCACTTCTTCGTTGTCTGTGCAGGTCCACGTTTTACAACTCCCGTGGTTCCTCCCTTTATTCGGAATTTTGATGATTTGAGTTATAAACAGATTTTTTCAAGTTTCGCATTTGAATATTGTAATAGCTTGTGACAAAAGTTGCCAATGCAGGTCCACGTCGTCGTACAGACCCGATATACGGCTACATTCGGTAATTTTAAGATTTTAACTGAATTTTTAACGGATTTTATTTTTTGAAAATTGCCAAATTTGTACTGAATGGTGGAGGGTATTCAAAGTTCGGCCCGGCCGAAGTTACACCTTTTTTACTTGTTATTATTAAAAATTTTAACCCTTTTTTGGTTGGTACCAAAGAAGAGGGTCAATATTTTCCATTTTTTATATCGTCAAAATATTGAAAATCAAGAGATGCCGCTATATAGAGGCTCAACGAGACAATTTTCTGCTAGAAAAGATAGTGTGGATTGCGAACTACAAATATAATCTTTGAAAAGAATTCTCAACCAAAAATTTTGTTAAAATCCCCAAAACAATAAATATTGGAATAATATGGAAACTATGAATAAAATCTCCGAAAGTTTGGAACCGTTAAATGTGATGCTAATCAGGCAGTGGTTAGATATTAAAAAAATATTTCGAAATTCTTTGGTGAGATGCAGTACCTAGAAGTACCATGTTATTTCTGTTATCAGGAAATTGTAAAAATAAATTCAAAAATTTGCTAATACTTTTATTTTACCTTAACTTTATTTTATATATACCTCTAAAACAAATGGATTTACACTACATTGCAGGTGTGAATACCTATGATGTAGTTGCTCCATAAAAGTATTTGATGTGGTTTCAACAATCAATTGAAGGGTAATTATTGGTTGTTGCCACAAAACGCCACGCTGTCGTTGATTACTAGAGACCACGAATGGTGGAAATTTCATTTCATTTCACATCACACTTCTACTCTTTTGTTTAAATATTGGTAGAGTAGAAAATAGAAAAAAAAAGAACGACCGTAGAAAATAAACTACATGTTAGCGGAATTGGTTCAAATGAATTTGTATTGAACTGTGGCCAATGTGGTAAACGCTTTGCAAACTGATGCCAAGTCTTTGGGAAAACGTGCAAAATCGATTACATCCTATTCAAATACACAGTCGTTTTGGAAATATATCGGATGTATATATATTTATAGATACACTCTAACCATATGTGATTGGCAAATAATACACGACTACCACACCACCAGCACCACCATCTAAACACGTCTAGTGATTGATTCGCATGTTTCCGTTTCCTGGTTATAGAAAACGCTTTAAAGCGTAGAAAAATTGCCATATTTGCTTTAGCTCGTTCGCAATGTTTGCTGCTAAGCACTTTGCCTCCTGCTGCTACTGTTGATGTCTTTCGAGTGCGTTCTAAGCCATGCACTACTTTTCAGATTGCATACAGAGTGTGTGTGTGTTAAGTTCGTATGTATGCAGTATTGCACCGGAGGAAAGCCTTCATTTCAATTTTCTATTTTCAAATTGAACTGACAGCCAGTATACGTTACGATTTTTTTCCTATTTTTAGTAATAGGTTGTTAGGTTTCCTTTTAGAAAACTAAATAAAAGTATTGCAATTAGAGTTGCCATATCTTTAAAAATATAAATTCTAAACCAGATCACTTGGATTTATTTACGAATCTACTGTGGAGTGGACAACTGTGAAGCATATTGATAGGTAAAATAAGATACCCATATTAATTACAAACGAGATCACTTAGATTTATTTACTAATCTACTGTGGAGTGGACAATTTAGATAAATTTTTCTACACAAAGAAAGATAAACGATAATTCGATTTTGCTCCAACTTTACAAATCCAAATATTTGCGTCAGTGCTAGGTCAAGTGCGAAAATGGGCAATATCGGTCCACTCCATCAAGTACCTCCACCACAAAGGCTCAACATTTTGAATAATTAGAAATCTTAAAAATGTGATGTAAAAGTCCGATTGTCTTAAAATTTCACAAATCCCAATAATTTTATTAATCCAAGGTCTGGGGTTAAGATAGAATATATTGGTCCCCTTCTTCTGATACCTCCCCCAGAAAAGATAGAAAGTACCTCACACACACAAAGGCTCAAAATCTTGAATAATTAGAACTCTTATAAAATGTGTTGTAAGAGTCTGATTGTCTTCAAATTTCACAAATCCCAATAGTTGTATTAATCCAAGGTCTGGTGTTAAGATAAAATATATCGGTCCACTCTTTCTGGTACCTCCCCCACAAAAGGTCGAAATTTTGATTGTTCATTAAGCTCATAAAACGGGAAATAAACGTCCGATTCCATTTAGGCTTGGCACATCTGAATTTTTCTATCAACACGGAATCTCTTAAAAATGCGGTAGAGATCGGACCACTCCTTGTGGTAGCTCCCCCACAAAGGGTCAAAATTTTGAATAACAATAACGTTTATAAAATCTTAAATAAGCATCAGGTTATCTTTATATTTCACACTTTTTATTATTTCTACTCACGCAAGATCTGTTGTCGGTCCTCTCCTTCTGGTACAGCCACCCACCACCCTTGCAAGGCTCATAACATCCGATCCGATCAAAACAAGGTCTTTTATAAAAATGGTAGAGATCGGACCATTTCTTCTACTAGTACCTCCCCCACATAGGGTTAAAGCAACTATAAGCATTCAACTCCCTTTAAATTTCACACATACATCTGTTGTACCTCACCCACAAAGGGTCACAATTTCTAATCTGTCATAACTTACGAAACAAGTCAGCAATTCTTTAAAATTTGCTATATCTAAATATTTCTCTCAACCAGAAATTTGGGATTAATATGGATTTTAAGATGATGTTACCAATATAGACCAAACCTGCCATGTCACAATATTTATATGGTATTTATTTAGGTCCGATATGGAATGGACAATATTGGCCCATTCTTTCAGAACCCATTCCATAGAGGGTCAAAAGTTTGAATAATCATAACAAAAGTCAAAAAATATATTCAGATAGTCGAAAATTGGCTGAGGAAGAACCGACTGATACTTTTTAACTCTTTTTCTTTTTTAATTCAGTAAAATAACTGACTGACCGAGAATCAACGCTCAGACGAGACGGCTGAAACTTAAATCTTGAAATTTTACAAGAGGATCAGTCTAGGTAAGTAGGCGTGTGATGTGTTTGAATTTTTATACCCTACACCACAAGGTGGTCAGGGTATTATGTCTTCGTGCATTTGTTTGTATTAGGCAAAAGGAAACGAGATAGACCCATAGTTCCTTTTGATGATCTGCATAGAATCCCATTCAGAGTCGATTTATGTATGTCCGTCCGTCCGTCTGTCCATGTATTTTTGTAAACAAAGTACAGGTCGCATTTATTGCCCGATCCAGATGAAATTTTGCACAGATCATTTGTTTGACCCGAGGACGAACCCTATTGAAATTGGAGATAATCGGTAAAAATTTAGATATAGCTCCCATATATATCTTCGTCCGATTTGCCTTTTATTGTGCACCAAACGTGTAATATCAGCCCGAATAGTATGGAATTTTGCGCATACAACCAAATTAGGCCTGAAAATAAGTATGCCAAATTTGATCGAAATCGGTTCAGATATAGCTATAGCTCCAATATATATTGTTCATCCGATTTATTATTTTTGTCCTCCGCAGCCGTAATATGCAGTCTGTAACAACAATATTTGGGGAAATATATCAAATATAGCTCAGAAATACCTTTGCTAAATTTAATCGAGATCGGTTCAGATTTGGATATAGCTCCCATGTATAACTTCGTCCGACTTACATTTTATTGTGCATCAAACGTCTAATATTTGCACAGATGGTATGGAATTTGGCACATACGAATTGAGTCTAGAAGGTAGTATGTCAAATTTGGTGAAGATCGGTTGAGATATAGCTATAGCTCCCATATATATATTGTTCATCCGATTTGTTATTTTTGTCCTCCGCAACCGTAATATGCACTCCGTAACAACGATATTCAGGGAAATATATCAAATACAGCTCAGAAATATCTTTGGCAAATTTTATCGAGATCGGTTCAGATTTGGATATAGCTTCCATATATATCTTTATCTGATTTCAAATTAATTTTGCAATACCAGTCCGAATTTAAAAGATACAAATGCTTCGGCATATTTAGTCCTTTGAATTTTAAATTATAATTATAATCATAGGGTGTATGATTGAATTCTCTCATAAAAACTTTTAAGTGTTATGTGGTAGGGCATCATAAAATCGGCGCCGCCCGACTTTAGGACTTTCATTACTGTTTTTTTTTTTTTTTAAATCCGAACTAAAAGTATACGAAAAATAGTAACATGTTATAAAAGTCACTGAAATAGTGTAGGCTAGATGTAGCAAAGCATTTGTGGACTTTCGAACTTTAAGGTACACGAAAATTTCAAAAATAGTACTAAACTTCTAAAATCGTATAATTTGGAATTATGTGAACGGATAGATCTAAAAAGCATTAAATTTGGCATGAGAACCAAGGTTGGAAAGTAAGTTTGGTATATGAGTATGGCTTTGGAAATGTTTACTAAGTATGCGAATTATGCTAATTGGTACTAAATTTTGAACAGTTTGGTTTAGGGCGAACGGATAAAGCTTAAATTTTAGGTTTGCGATAAAGAGGAGGCCTTGGGACTGTGAACAAGTGCACGAAAAGTACCAAATAGTATTGCTATTAGTATTGGTTGAAGGGATAGAGGTGAAATTCTCAAATTTGATACAGATGTAACAATTGGTGTCTGAGGTGAAGATATGGAGGTGGTATTGCAATTGTGTGCCATAATTGTACGAAAGGTACTGAATGGCACTATATATGGTACTTGGTGCAGGGACAGAGGTAAGGAAATTTTAAATTTAGATTGCTGTTGGTATACACATGTTCATTTTAATCATGTCTTTGGAAATGGTGGCAACCATCAAGAATTTCCTATTGCTATACATATTTATGTACATATATTGGTTACTAACTATCTTTTCTATTTGTATTGTAATACGTAAATACTTACATTTATGTGTTCACATATATGTGAGTGAGTGTGTGCCTGTGCAGCTATGTCAGCATTTCTATGTAGATCCCTAAGAGGAACAAGACTGATGATACCCTTGTTGATTTTATACCATATGTAATGGTGCATTGCATGCATGTGTGTGAGTGAGCGTATGCGAGAATATGTGTAAGATTCAACCATGTATCAGTTACAGAGCAAATACAAATACAACTGTTGATAAAAAGCCAATATGATACTGATGCAACTTTGCCATTGTGCGAAATATATTTTTCTTTGCACGACTCCGGCAGAAAGAAAATGCTGAAGACAGAACTGGAGTGGCAGAAGACAAATTAAAAATGAAGTATCTGGGTCGTTAGAGCGCAAATATGTAATTTGCACAATTGCTGAACAAACTATTCAGATATGGGAAAATCCGAATGCCATATTGAGATATTAAGTGAATTAAAAAAATTGAAAATAATAAGAGTTTAATTACTATTGACAGCCTCAGTTGGTGTTGAGAAAAGGTTAAAAAAATTAAAAATTTCATTAATGATTGTAATTTGGCGACGAAGAGAAATTGAGTCACAAAATCGACTTAGAAATAAAACCTTCAGTTTTATATGGAGCTCAAGAAGTCCATTGTATCTGAGATATGAGTCACTCAGAATAACTGACTCTGAGAAAAAGTCTAACGTCTAAAACGAGGACCTTAAAGAACCATTGGCTCCGAAAAAAGATCAAGTCAGAACCACTGTGTTAGAAATATTGGCCATGACATCTAAAATATGTATCTGAAAAAAATGGTTAGCGCTCATAACTATTTCTGAATAAAAGCCCAGTCTGGAATATGGAATTTTAAGGAAACGGTAATCCAGGATCTATATCTTAGGGGTATGGGACCATTGATACCGACATAAAGTCCAATTTGGACGATTTTTTTTTTTTTTTTTTTTTGAGAAATTGACCAGTTTCCAATTTTAGATATGGTTAGTCAGGACAATTATGTCTGATATGGGTCATTGTCATTGGGATAAAAGATAGTCTAGTCTATGTATCCATTGATACTTGATAAGGTCCAGTTTAGACGATTTTATTCATATATTTATTTATTTATTTTATTTATTTATTTATTTATTTATTTTTTTTTTTTTTTTTGAAAAATTGGTCACTTCCCAATATTAGGCATCGACTCCTGAGATATGGTTAGTCAGGACCATTATATCTGATTTGGGTCATTGTCACCGGATAAGATTTAGTCTAGTCCAAGCCATCCATCCATGTGCCAGTCCATTGACTTTGGAAAATAGGCCAGTTAGGACCACTGTCTCTCCGATAAGAGACGGCATTAACAGCCAAATCAGGAGATCTACTGTCTTTACTAAAAATGAAAAGCAGAGATCAGTTAGATCCATAAACCCTGAAAAAAAGCCAGTCTTGGTTTTAGCCGAAAAGTGTTTATAACAGTACCACGTTATTTGAGAAAAGGATGCAGGATCCCTGTTTCTTTAATTTTGTGTAAGATAAGGCCAATCAGCATGATAATCCCTCAAATGAGGTTCAGCCGACACCGTTATAGCAAAAGGGAATATAATAATCTTTGTAATTATTCAGAGGATTCCACTTCCGATAAGATACAGTAAGAAGCTTTGTCTCTGATGAAAGGTATTCGAGGATCCTGGAAACAATTTTGTGGGTAAATGTGAGTAGGATTATCAAAATACCGAATATCGATGGTATCGTTATATTTGCGCTGTAGGAAAACGTAATGTTCTGCCACCGGAACTAGAACCCACTATGTACTACAAATACCAATTTTTATACAAATCCGAAGAAAAATGTGACAAAAATCAGTAAAATACATAACATCGGGTGGTACCGTTATATGGGGGCCATAAAAAAACGTGAACCTATGCTACTTATATGCCACAGGAGTTAGAATCCATTAAGAACTACAAATATCAATTGTTATACAAATCCGAAGGAAAATTTGACGAAAGTCATCAAAATACCGAATATCGGAAGATACCGTTATATGGCGGCTATACAAAAATACCAACCATCCTAGACACAATACAAATTGCTCTGTTCAGTTTTGGCATTCTACGCCAAATAATGTGAGCTGTATCATGATTTCAACAGACAGACAGACGGACATAGTTAAATCGACTTAGCATTTTATGCTGATTATGAATATATATACTTTATGGGGTCTATGACGAATATTTAGAGATGCTACAAACGGAATGACAAAGTTAATATACCCTTCTTTCAAGGTGGAGGGTATAACAAGTTAAAAAGCAGTAAGTTCGGCCGGCCGAACTTTGAATACCCTCCACCATATGGAACGAAATTGGAAATTTTCAAAAACTAAAATCCGTTAAAAATTCTGATAAGATACCGAAAAAGCCGTCATATTTCACTTTATACGACGTGGACCTTCATTGGCTTTATTTGTCATAAGCCATTACCATATTCAAATTCGAAATTTGAAATAAACGGTGAATAATGTAGCTAAAATCATCAAAATACCGTATATAGGGAGGTACCGTTATATCGGAGCAATACGAAGACCTGGACCTACATAGACAATTTTCTGTCACAGGCTGCAGCTTCCATTGCGAACTTCAAATAAGACATCTCAAACAATTTCGGTGAGTATTGTAACTAAAATCGTCAAAATACCGAATATAGGGGGGTACTGATATATGGTGCCTGTACCAAGACCTGGACCTGCATTGACAATTTTCTATCACAGACTAAAGTTCCCATTGCGAACTCTAAATACGAAATTTAAAACTACTCCGGTGAATAATGACGCTAAAATTATCAAAATACCGAATATAGGGAGGTAGCGTTATATGGGGGCTATACGAAGACGTGCACCTGCACAGACAATTTTATGTTTTAGGCTGTAGTGTCTAATTTGAATTTCAAATACCACATTTGAAACAATTCCGGTGAATAATGTCGCTAAAATCATCAAAATACCGAATATCGGGAGGTACCTTTATATGGGGGCTATATGAAAACGTGGACCTACATGGCCCATTTCCGAACTTAACCTGCCTACTGGAAAAATAAACATGTGTGCAAAATTTAGCCTTCTATTGCAATTCGTTCGAAAGATAGCGTGAGGACACTTGTCTTTTGCAATGTCTGCAAAATGGTTCAGTCAAGTTTACTGTCTCAGGAACATTGATTTGTGATAAAGGCGTATCAGCATATTATGCCTCTGGAATATAGACAAACTTAAATATAATTTTTTTCTAACAGATTAATGTCAGATTTGCATATCCATATTTGAATTATTTTCTCTAATTGTAATGTAAGCTATTTTCGAACCACACACACCTATACAATTTCATTGCAATTTCTTCTTCGATACATGTCCATATTTCCTTTCCGCACTACAATTTGTCTTACAATTATTTGTCTTTGTTTGACAACTTTCCTCATCTATCGTTCACACACACACAACACATTAATTACACTGGACGAATGTCACCAACTCAACACCTGTCAAAATAGCAAACAACCTGGACAACAACCAGTTAACAACTAAATTAGTATTTGAATTCTTGTGAAATTTGAATGATTATTTACAATAGTGTCATCTGATAGATAGAAGTGAGCAGAACATACCTTCTTCGTTGACACTCCTCCATCCAGATGACCACAAGACTTAATTGAGTGTATCCTGAAAAGAATAGAAAGCAATTGTTAGCATAACAAGAAAATATTTAATTTTCTATCGTTATTAAGGTAAATGAATGTAAATGCATTTTCATAAATTAAACTAATCAGAAAATAAAACCAATGTTACAAACATACATTATTATATTGCGTTAATGAAGCAAGAATATAACATAAATTTAGGCAGTATTTGACAATTTCTGAATGTTGACACTGGATATAAAATGGTCGATCGAATGCAAGATAATACCAGATAGAAACTAACGTTTATACAGATGTATTTAAAAGACAAAATAATATTTTTCTTTATAAATATAAGTTGAATTGGTATTGCTATTTGGACATTTAAGCAATGTTTCAGATTCAAATCATAAAACCAAAAAAAAAATATATCAAAAATTTAAATTGTTTAAATTTTTCGACAAGGCTTGGCAAGGAACTATTTTCGATGAAAAAATGTTTCGCACACAGAGCTTAAGCCACTAATATCCTTGACAAAGACAAACTCAACTACAGTATGGAGGGTATATAAGGTTTGTCATTCCGTTTGTAACACCTCGAAATATACATATTATATATATATATATATATATGCTTGATCAGCACAAAATTCTATGTCGATTTAGCAATGTCCGTCCGTCTGTACGTCTATGGAAATCACTCTAGCTTCTGAACGAAATGAAGTAAGTTGATGAAAATTGTGAAATTGAAATGTGTATTATGTCTGCAGGACTTTTGGTATTGAAAATGGGCCAACCTCCCGATATGCGGAATTTTGATGATTTTAGCGACATTATTTACCAGAAAAAGGGGTATGTAGGTCCAAGTCTTCGAAGTTCGTAATGGATACTACAGCTTATACCAGAAAATTGTAGGTGCCGGCTCATGACAAAAGTTGCGTATGCAGGTCCTCGTCGTCGTATAGACCCTAATATACGGCTACATTCGGTATTTTTAAGATTTTAACAGAAACACGTAGGTCACTATTGCAGTATATAGCAAGTTGGCGTATAGGTAATTTTCTGTCCCCGAAGGGAGTACCCATTACGACCTGGAAATATCAAATTTGTAACTACGATAAAAAATGTACACAAATCATTGAAATTTCGAAGGTACCGAAGGGACTATTGCAAAACGTGGACTAATTTTTTACAGACCTAAAATACATCGGAGTAAAATTTTATCTGCCTACCTCATTTCGTTTGGAGGTTGGATTAATTTCACAAACTTATTATACCCTCCATACTATGGTCGAGGCTACAAAAAATTGAAGCTGAATTGGTTAGCTGCTTTTCATATTTTTTTTTTTTTTTTTTTTTTTTTTGGAAACTAGTTCGTCACTACTTAATAGTTTGGATTGGATTTTGTATTCAAAAGGAGGATTCTTACAAAAAAACAAAAAAAATAGTAAAGAATACTATGCATATGTAGTAGATTTCCCGTAACAAAAGAAGTAATTTCAAGTAGATCATACCACCTATCAACATTTGGCTTAGAGCAGTTACAGTTTTCACGATATCATTTGGGGAAGGATTATATTAGCCATTACTTGCACAATAAACCTGAAATCGGATTAATCCTTTCAGTGTTTTTGTCAAATATATTTGACATTTAAAAGTACTCTCTTTCTTTGCCATTTTTTGTTTTTCTTACGAACCGTTAGTTTTGATATTTTTTAATAACAGACACGTTCGCTATTTAAAAATATTGCAGTTATATTCTATTAGTTTCGTTTTCGAATTTCTGAGCACATTTTAGTACGGAATTTCAGATTTTTATCTCGACAAAAATTTTCATTGACACTGAAAGGGTTAAAGATATATATGGGAACTATATGCAAATCTTAGTCGTTCTCGATAAAATTTGGCAAAGGTATTTCCGAGCTTTAAAGGGTATCTGGTACCAAATACCATTGTTGCAGAATTCATATTACGAATGTGAGGGACATAAACACCAAATCGTATGAAACATATATATGAGAGCTATAGCTTTATTTGAACCCATTTTCTCCAAATTAAATGTACTTGCTTCTAGACTGAATTCGATTGGATTTACCAAAATTTAGATCATTTGGACTGATATTGGCTATTTGGTGCACAATTAACCCGAAATCGGTTGAGGAGATATATGGGAGCTATATCCAAATTTGAACCGATTTTGGCAAAATTTGATCCATTTATTTCAGACCTGCATCTGATATCTGGTACCAAAGATCATTGTTGTGGAATGCATATTACGCTTGTGAGGGACTTTAAATCCCAAATCGGATAAAAAATATATATGGGAGCTATAGCTATATCTGAACCGATAGTACTGGTTTACAGGATGAATTCAGTCGCAATTGCCAAAATTCAGTCCATTTGAGCTGATATTAGCTATTTGGTTCACAATAAACTTGATATCGGATAATGATATATATGTGAGCTATATCCCAATCGAAACCGATCTCGATAAAAATTGACAGAGATATTTCTGGGCTGCATCTGATGTCCGGTACCAAATATCATTCTTATTGAGTGCATATTGCGCATGTGAGGGACTTAAAACCCCAAATCGGATGAAATATATATATGGGAGCTAGAGCTATATCTGAACCGAATTTCTTCAAAATTGATTAACTTGCTTCTAGTTTGAATTCGGTGGGATGTACCAAAATACAGGTCATTTGGTATAATATTAGCCATTTGGTGCACAATTGGTGTAGGGTATAATCTCAGTAAGGAAAGGTAACAAATTATGTGTGGAAAAATTCATCTCAATTGGTCAGTAAATGCTACCTGGACGGACAGACAGATGGATATTCATAAATCGACTCAGATAGAGATTTTATGAGGATGCACAAAAAAAAAGGAGAAAAATAAAACAGATTAGGTATTTGGAGTTCTTAAGTCTCTACGATTAATCAGTTCGTTTTCTCTGCAGTGATACATAATATTGCAAAGTTTCATTTTCGTCGAACATGTACCGCAAATTCTTATTTCCCTACACCTTCTTTGGTGTAGATGTGCTTGCAAATACTGATGTCTCTGATGTCCATTTATATTCTTTCCGCTTGTTTACAGCAAAAGTTACCACACAAGCAGAAGAAAACAAGTAAAACAGCTGTAATAAATGAATACCATCCACCATTTCGTACAAATTTGGCAATTTTCAAAAAAATAAAATCCGTTAAAAATTCTGTTTAAATCTCAAAAATACTGAATGTAGCCGTTTATTAGGGGTTATACGACGACGTGGGCCTGCAGAACTTTTGTCATAAGATATTACAATATTCCAATGCGAAACTTGAAAAAAATCTGTTTATAATGTAGCTAAAATCATCAAAATACCTAATAAATATACTGGCATTGACTGTATAATAGTGTGTATAATGTCTCTAACATAATCAAAATACCGCATATCGGGAGGTACCGTTATATGCGGGATATACGAAGACGTGGACCTACATGGCCTATTTTCAATATTAAATGTCCTGCAGACATAATACGCATTTGAGTAAATTTTTGTCAACTTCATTTCGTTCGGAAGCTAGAGTGATTTTCACAGACAGACAGACGGACGCACATTGTTAAATCGACATAGAATTTTGTGCTGATTGTGGGGTGTTACAACGGAGTGACAAACTTAATATACCCATACTATGATGGAGAACTCTACAGCAAGAAAAAATCACTCAGACTAATTACTCAAAATTCGGACCTACGTGGGTCCGACGAATCGAAACAAAAAACTTCAAACTTTGAGCAGACGTACCGGACGACAGACATTTTGTTTTCTGGGCAATTAGAATAGTTTTTTCATACATTTAATTTCATTTTATACTTACTCTTTTGTGAAATCTTCTGAAGCAGAATTAATAAATCCTGATTTAATCGATGTTATTACAATATGCAAAAGTTAATAAATTAGTACTTTCTCTGAAACAGTAGAACTTCGATAATTCGTTACCTCTTGAACGACGAAAGGAGTAAAATTAAACATACAGATAATTTATATCTTATTAAGCTGTGCAAGTGTCGTGGATGTTCGTACGGACAGGCAATCTAAATGCTCCACACTGTGACATAGAGTATGTTTTCAACTTAAATAAGACCTTTACATTTGTGTCACACTGACAATTGAATATTCCGTTTCAATCACTTTCCACTGTCTTCACTAATTGAAATTTGAAACTAATTAATTTATAATCGGTAGCTTGCCAAAGTATATGAAATTTAGACAGAAGGTGCTAATGGATGAAAAATGCTATGGTAATCTATGCCAACACACCTACACCGACCAACAAGAGTATTATATATCGGAGAGTATAAACGTAATATGTTTGTGGATAATTAATAATGCAAGTTAATAAAGTTTGGTATTTATGATGTCAGGTAATGCATGAAGCAAAATTAATTTGAAAACTAAATTTTGTAATCTGTCAAAACTCAATTGGGGTTATGCAAATATATTGATGGACAAGCATCTGTATGGTTATGGATCATAGAAGGGCATAATAAAGGTTAGCTGGGAAGTAGTGACGCTTTGTGCTTTTGTTAATATGTTAAAATGGAAAATCTTCTTAACTTTATGTTAATAAAGTAATATTGAAATGTTCTATTGCCTTTGGCAAGATAGAGGAACAAATGAATGGCTCAGGGAAATTGGAAAGAGAGCAAGTAAAAATAGGAAATTTTGGCTAGAAATGGATAATGAAAAGATTTGTATGGAATTGGCAAAAACTTTTGTCCATATTTTCCATAAGTTTCCAATCCATAAATTTCCTTCATCCCAAAATTATTTCATTTATAAATATAACATTTAATTTAAAATGATTTCTCTGGAAATGTGGAAAATCTGCATAAGACATAAATATCAAAATGTTGAACTTTTCCACACTGCCGCCAGGGGTATTGATATTAACAAATTGAACAAAGGACAAGAACTCAATTAAATTAATTATGAATATTATAAAATCAATTTATGTAATTTTCCCTTGTAGATTTCAACGTCATCATCATGCGAGATATTTGTATGTGTAATATGTTCTGTCAGACCTTTTGGCACAATGAAGAAAGAAATAATTATTGTAATGTATAAATTTAATCGGAAAATTTTCAGTATTGCCTCAGATGAGATATGAAGGTGAATGCATATGTAAATATATTTTTAAGGACACTAGCAAATAAAGATGGTAATTTAAATGAGAGACAGATAAAATGCTACAAAACTTTCAAATTGACTTTGTTGAGAAGAGGGTTACTGGCAGATCTGACATTTCACAAATAGAACTACAAGGGCCGGGAGTAAGTTTTTTCCTTATTGTTAAGAGTTTTTAATACTTCCACTACGATATATTTGGTAGCAATAGGTCACACGATTCTCGCGGTATTTAGCAAAAGGGTTTCTACAACTTGCAAATTTGAATGTGGTAGTTGGGGTGAACATGAAATTTTAAATGTTTAAATGGGTACTTAAAATAACAAAGTAAAAGTAAAAGTCTCGTCTAGTAAGTCTGAAACCTAATTCAATGCTGTTTTATAGTGCTAAAAAAAAACAAGTAAAAACAAGTAAGCAAAGGCTACAGTCGAGCGGGGCCGACCGTTGAATACCCTACAACACTATAATAAATGATACAGTTTATATAGGCGAGATACTCGAAAGAATTCCACATGATATTGTCACAAATAATAAAAGAAAACCATCAGATTTCGTTCTCTCATTTTCGAATAATAGCAACTTAAACTAATTTGCTCATTTCCAATTTATTGGTAGATGTTGCACGTAAATGGTTGCTTCCTAGATCTGGAACCAATATTTTCCAAAGACCTATAATCTCTCAGAAGTGGCAAAAGATTAACATTTATTATTGGTTTTCGACTGAAACGCATCTATATGAGATACAGACATTTGACTATATTCTTCAACGAAATCAGCGTTAACGAAATAGTCAGAAGTGTGTCTTTCCTGTATTTTTGAATTCTCCAAAAAGTCTCTGGAATGGACATTTTCGTATTTTGTCTACAAAACTTGGCAAACTATTCACACATTGAATATTTTTGGATGGCCATCCAAAACTGCTTGGCTTTTGCAATGTCCGGTAACCCCCATTCAAATGTGCGTGAGGATCGGGCGATAATTACGACCTGCAGACAATTTTGCACTTTTTGGTCCATTTCAACCCCTAAATATATGGCGATCATCTCCAAAAATAGTAGGCATCCATTCTGACCCTCATCTTATCCCCATGCAAAATTTCGTATGGATCGGGCCATAAATTCGATCTGTATATGATATCCTGATATCCCAACTACTTAGTTTTGTTAGCTGTAGAAATATTACCAAATGTTTAATTCAAAATGAAAATATGCCAAAAATATGACAAAATTGAAAAAAATATGAGAAAATTTTACAAAATCAATATTTTCATCTTAAGAGATATTTTTATGCGATTTTTTTAGACGTTTTTTCTTTCCTGCCAAGAGGCCATTCTGAATTAATGAGAACTGTCGAAATCAGTTCAGCCGTTCTCGACATATAAGAGATCTTTTAAGCATACCTTCTTTGATAGACATATATATCGCACACATTTTGCTATATATCCGATTTGTTGGATGTTAACATCAATGTAAAGATCAGAAGTAACGGGGATTTAAAATATTCGCGGTTTAATGAAAAATTTTGAATTTTTTCAACACAAAAGATATGGTCTATTTTACCCGCTAAATATTATCCGATGACCACTCGAATTGGTAGGCTTCTTCCCCGCCCTAAACTCTAGCTACATGCGAAATTGGTCTATAATTGCGACGTGTATAGCTACTGCAAAATCCGACATTTTTTCAGTATTTGGTCCATTTCAACCCCTAAACATTTGGCGATCATCTCCAAAAGAAATAGGCTTCTATTCTCGCCCTTACCCCACCTTCGTGCAAAATTTCGTAAGGATCGGGCCATAATTGCGACCTGTAGCTTGATTACAAATTAACATGGACAGACGGACAGACGGACAGACGGACGGACGGACATACATAGCTAAATCGACTCAGCTCGGCGAGATAGGAAGATCCGTATGTACTTTCCTATGTGGGAAATCAATATTACGTGGTGTTACATAAATTCTGGCCCAATCAAACTTATAATACCCCCAACACATAGTGTTGTAGGGTATAAACCGTAAGTTCGGCCGGGCCAAACTTTTAATACCCTCCACCTTAGGGTAAAAGATACATCAGAAGAAATGTAAAAACCATTAAAATGCCGAATATCGGGAGGTACCGTTATTTGGGGGCCACACACCAAAACGTGGACCTATAATTACAATGTTTCGCCACACGAACTAGGACCCATTATGACCCACAAATACCAATTTTTAGACAAATTGGTGAAAAAATGTGGCAAAAACCATCAAAATACCGAATATCGGGAGGTACCGTTATATGGGGGCTATACTAAATCATGGACCCATACATGCAATGTTCCGCCACCGGAGCTGGAACCCATTATGACCAACAAATACCAATTTTCCGATAAATCCGTGAAAAAATGTGGCAAAAATCATCAAATTACCGAATATCGGTAGGTACCGTTATATGGGGGCTATACCAAATCATGGACCTTTACATGCAATGTTTCGCCACCGGAGCTGGAAAACATTATGACCCACAAATACCAATTTTTAGACAAATCAGTGAAAAATGTGGCAAAAAAACTAAAATGCCGAACATCGGGAGGCACCTTTATATGGGGGCTATACCACAACGTGGACCTATGCATGCAATGTTTTGCCACACGCTTAGGGACCCGTTATGACCTATAAATACCAATTTTCAGACAAATCCGTGAAAAAAATGTGGCATAAATAATCAAAATACCGAATATCGGGAGGTACCGTTATATGGGGACTATACCAGAACGTGGACCGATATATCTCATTTTCAATACCAACCATCCTAGCCACAATGCAAAATGCTCAGCTAAATTTTGGCGCTCTACGGCAAATAATGTGGGCTGTATCGTGATTTCAACAGACAGACAGACAGACGGACATCGTTAAATCGACTTAGAATTTTATGCTGATTATGAATATATATACTTTATGGGGTCTAAGACGAATATTTAATTTTATTTAATACTCTCCTTTCCAAGGTGTAGGGTATAACTAGGATTTGGAGATGGTAAACAAATGGACATTTAAATATATAAAAAGGCTCTAAATGCAATGTCCTTGCATTTAACAAACGTTTGTAAAATCTTTATGAGCCAATAAAGCTAGTAGTGTTATCCTGGGGTTAATACAAAGTGAATCTGTAACAAGTAAAATAGCAGTTAGGTTCGGCCGGGCCAAACTTTTAATACCCTCCACCATTTTGAAGGAAGGAAAAATTTAAAAAAGAAAATCCGTCGAAAAAACACCACTTAAAGGGGAACCATTAATTGGGGGTTATACGAAGACGTGGACCTTCATAAGTATTTTTTTTTGTCATAGGATGTTGTACCGATTCCGAATTTCAAATGCAAAATTTGAAACAATTTTGCTAATATTGTAGCTGATATCATCAAAACCACTTCTGAGATATATTATACATTGAGATATACATATGGGAGCTATATCTTATGCTGTGTCTTATAAGTGGCACAAATATGCGTTTTTTTGGAGAGTATTTTACTGATTTGAGGGACTTAAATTCACAATCGGATGGAACATATGTATATATGAGACCTGTAGTTATATCTTAACCGATTTTCACCAAATCTGATGCACTTTCTTCCAGGATGAATTGGTACGTATGTGCCAAAATCCATTCAATTCGGGCTTATATTAATCATATACCAAATTCCATATTATTCGGATTAATATTACAAATTTGGTGCACAATTAAAGGCAAATCGGACGAAGATAATAGGAAGCTATATTTAAATTTATCGATCGATTATCTCGAATTTGAATAGGGTCTGGCCTAGGGCCCAACAAATAGTTCGTGAAAAAATTTCATCGTAATCAGATAAAAAGTGGTACCTGCACTTTAATTACAAAAAAAAAGAACAGACGAAACGATATTCATGAATCGGCTCAAAATGTGATTCTATTCAGATGATCAAAAGGAACCATGGGTCTATCTCGCTTCCTTCCCCATGTTACAAACAAATACACACAGGCATAATACCCTGACCATAATGTACAGATTAACCCCATCTTCTACAAGGGCAACAAAACTACAACGAAATTAATTACGTAGTGTCAGTTAGCGTTCCGACGCATATAATCCTTCAGCATTTGACCACTTGTTTACAGGGTAAAAAAAAATCAGCAACAAAGTCAAACGACATAATTTGTACATTTTTTTATATTTTTTATTATTTTTTTTTTTTTTTTTTGAATTGGAGCAAAAAGTTTCGGAAATAGCATCAAATTTTTGAATAAGTATAGATTCGTTCGAATTGGTCACCATTGGTACGAATTATGGCCTTCAATGAAACCGTCACACGCTGCCCGAATGTTGCTCTGCGGTATTTTGGCCCATTCCCGGCAAAGCGTTTCCTTGAGGTGTTCGACACTTTGGTATTTTTTAGCGCCAACCTTGCTTTCCAAAATACTCCAGAGACAATAGTCCAACGGATTGATATCCGGAGATTTTGGTGGCCATTATGCGCTGGAAATGAAGCGAGGAATATTATTTTGTAACCATTCTTGGGTGGCGCGTGCTGAGTGCGATGGTACTTAGTCCTGTTGGAATGTCCAAGGTCTGCGGCCAAAATTTTTGCGTGCCCAATGCTTTAATACACCCTTCACAATATTTTCACAATATTTTCGCGATAATATTCGGCATTTATTCTGATGCCGGTCGATTAATACAAGCGGAGAGCGGCCATCTGATGTTGTGGCGGCCCATACTATCACCATGGCCGGCGCTTGAGTTCTGGTGGCCAACCGAAGGCAAGTAAATACAATCATTTTGCTTGTTTACGAACTGCTGGATAACGGATGTTTTCTCATCGGAGAAAACCAAATTTGGCAGTTCACCACTTTCGACCAAGCGAAGCAACTTTTTAGCTCTTTTGAGTCTATTTTCTTTCTGTTGCGGTGTAAGTTCTTTTGGAATTTCAATGGCTTTAACCCGAGCTCATTTTTCAATATTTGCCGAATGGAATATTGTGATATGTTCAGCTCACGAGCCATTTTTGGCCACTACGACGAAGGTTTCGATAAAGTCGCTACCTTGATTTTCGAAACATTTCTGCGTTTGAGTCTGTTGCGGTGTAAGTTCTTGAACTTTTTGGAATTTCAGTGGCTTTAACCCGAGCTCATTTTTCAATATTTGCTGAATGGAATATTGCGATATGTTCTGCTCACGAGCAGTAGCTTCTTTACTTTTCGAACCATATCTGCTGATGTTGCTTCACTTCATCCACTTCCTTGACGTCGGGCTACGCTATCAGTTTCACGGTAACGAGCGATGGTACGAGACTCAAAAAATTTATTCACATTTAAATGCTGGAGTGCTCTAACGATAGCCACTTGTGGTTTTCCAGCCAAATATAAAACAATCACACTATCACGCTTGAATTCCATTTGATACATGATATTCGACAAAATATCAATAACCGAATTTACAAAATTTTCTCGACATTGATATATAGCTTGTGTATGCCACTTACATCAGATTTGAAATGTAAACCGCCCGAAACCTGTAATTTACTCACATAAGTCACAATATAAATATATATTTGATGTTCTACTAAAGGCGCATAGTGGTGTATATACTTGACCAGCATATATAATATCTACTTGATCAGCACAAAATTCTATGTTGATTTAGCGATGGTGTAGGGTCCACCCGTCTATCCGTTTGTGTAAATAACTCTAGCTTCCGAACGAGTTGAAGCAGATTGATAACATTTTGCTCAAATGTATGTTATGTCCGCAGGACTTTTAGTATTGAAAATGGGTCATGTTGGTCCACGTTTTGGTATAGCCCCCATATAACTGTACGTACTGACACTCGGTATTTGATGATTTTAGCGACTTTATTCACCGAAATTGTTTCAAATTTGGTATTTGAAGTTCGTAATGGATACTACAGCCTAAGAAAGAAAATTGTCTCTGCAGGTACACGTCTTCATATAGCACCCATATAACGGTACCTCCCGATATTCCGTATTTTGATGATTTTAGCGACATTGTTTACCGGAATTATTTCAAATTTTGTATTGTTACTACAGCTTATGCCAGAAAATTGTCTGTGCAGGCTTACAACAAAAGTTGCGTGTGCAGGTCAACGTCGTCGTGTAGACCCTAATATACGGCTACATTCGGTATTTTTAAGATTTTAGCTGAATTTGTAACGGGTTTTATTGTTTTTAAAAATTGCCAAATTCGTTCCAAAGGGGTAGGGTATTCAAAGTTCGGCCCGGCTGAACTTACAGCTTTTTTACTTGTTTTTACTACATGGAGTGCTTCTGCTTTCTATTCTTATTCTGGTTTTCGTATAGCTCCCATATACAATAGTTTCCCGAATCTCGATGTATTAATGATTATTTTCAATTGTGTTAAAATTCGTTATAAGTATGATTTCCTATGGTAAGAAGTTATCTACATGGTCCCAGGTTTTGCATAACTTTACCTCCCCAAATTGGGTATTTCGTTCATTTTAGCCACTTTTTTAACGTTTTTATACCTTCCATCATTTTTAATACCCTCCACCATACATAGTATGGAGGGTATATTAAGTTCGTCATTCCGTTTGTAACATATCGAAATAATCATTTTAGACCCAACAAAGTATATATATTCTTGATCAGAGTAAAATTTTAAGACGATTTAGCCCTGTCCGTCAATCTGTCTGTCTGTCGTAATCGCGCTACAGGCTAAACGAATTAAGATAGAGAGCTAAAATTTTGCCCAGATCTCTCTTTTATCTGCAGGCAGGACAAGTTCGAAGATGTGCTATATAGGTCCACGATATCGTATAGCCCCCATATAACGGAACCCTCCTATATTCTGTATTTTTATGATTTTAGCCACATTTTCTAATAGAATAGTCTGAAAATCCACACGAGGAGTTCCTTGTGGGCATGTTACCCCCTAAAAGAGAATTGTCTATATAGGTCCACGGTTTCGTCTAGCCCCCATATAACGGTACCCTCCGATATTCGGGATTTTGATGATTTTAGCCACATTTTCTTATGGAATGGTCTAAAAATACACACAATAAGTTCCTTATGAATACTTTATCCCTTGAAAGAGAATTATCTATATAGGTCCACGATATCGTATAGCCCCCATATAACGGTACCCCCTATATTCTGTATTTTTATGATTTTAGCCACATTTTCTAATAGAATAGTCTGAAAATCCACACGAGGAGTTCCTTGTGGGCATATTACCTCCTGAAAGAGAATTGTCCATATAGATCATCGATATCGTATAGCCCCCATATAACGGTACCCCCCCATATTCTGTATTTTTATGATTTTAGCCACATTTTCTAATAGAATAGTCTGAAAATCCACACGAGGAGTTCCTTGTGGGCATATTACCTCCTGAAAGAGAATTGTCCATATAGATCATCGATATCGTATAGCCCCCATATAACGGTACCCCCCGATATTCGGTATTTTGATGATTTTATCCACATGTTGGAACGGAATTGTCTTATAATCCACACAAAAAGTACCTTGTTGGTACTTTATATCTCGGAAGAGAATTATCTATATAGGTCCACAATATCGTATAGCCCCCATGTAACGGTACCCCCCGATATTAGGTATTTTGATGATTTTACCCACATGTTGGAACGGAATTGTCTGAAAATCCACACAGGGAGTACCTTGTGGGTACTTTATACCTCGGAAGAGAATTATTTATATAGGTCCACATATAACGGTACCCTACGATATTCGGTATTTTGATTATTTTAGTGACATTTTTCAACTGAATTGTCTGAAATTGTACACAAGAGGTTCTTTGTGAGCACTTTACCCCTTGACAGGGAGGTTAACGATATCGTGTATACCCCATATAACGGTACCTCCGATATCCGGTATTTTGATGATATTTGCCATTTTTTCCTATGGTATTATCTGAAAATCCACAAAAGGAGTTATTTTTGAGCACTTTAACCCCTGAGAGGTAATTGTCTATATAGGTCCACAATATCGTATATCGCCCCATATATCGGCATTAGATATTTTAAAGATTTTTACAGAATTTTTAATGGATTTTATTTTTTGAAAATTTTCAAATTCGTTCCAAAATGGTGGAGGGTATTCAAAGTTCGGCCCGACCGAACTTACTGTTTTTTTACTTGTTTTCATTCCATTTGCAACTCCTCGGAAGGCTTGTGTCTTACCCATCACGATATATACGAGTATATTCTGGATCAGTATAACTAAAATTAATGTTCAATTTATGTACCAACTTAGAAACACACCTAAGCAATAGCAATCATTTCAGATGATACTGCTTTCTCATCGAGGAAGTTATATCCTTCGTGAAGAAATGAACTAAGCCCGCGACAGTTTTCAGCGAGACTAAATAGCATATATGGTGTATACCGAATAATTTTTCACTGATTTTGTTATATTAAAATGTAATCTGTTAATATTACCTAAAAATATTTACTACTTATTTAATAACCCACTTCTATTTTACTGATTACTCCGCTCTAGTGGATGCATGTAAATGGTATTTTTCATGGCTTTTCCATTGAATTGAAGATATTGAAAATTATGGATATTAAATTATTGATAAGTTGAAACGTTTTTCTGGAGAATTGGAGAAATTCAGGATTGATGATGATATTCAAGTAAGTAACGTCCTACACAAAATGCAATTCAATGCGACATGTGTACATACGAACTTGTATACATATGACTTGATTGCACCAATACAAATGCACACACACACAACAAAATATATTTGCAAAATTATACGCCTGATTGTAAGTTTGCGAACTCTTTCAATTTGTTGTCTGTTGCCAAGTTGATATATTTTCTGCTTCTTATCCTTTTGCTTATCGTCCTTCAATCCAACCTTTGTCAAGAGTTATGTGGAAAGGATGCAATGACGTTGGTTGTTTGTTTGTGAATGACAATGATGAGGTCTATGTAGATGTTGTTGTTGTGGCACTAGCAATTGGATCTGCATATATATCCGCATTGTCAGACAAAAAAGCAAAAAAAAAAATAATGTAAGTCATATTCATCCCAAGGCAAACTTCTGCAAAACCCATTGCCTTCGCTGAAATAACTTATTGCCTAGCAAGTCTTGACGGAATGCCGCTTCGTCCGTTTGCCCACGACCATCCTGCAAGATAGACACTGTTTCCAATTTGTTCGTTTTAGCATCGTTGCTGTTGCATAACTTGTTATGTGGCATCTTCCTTCCATTTATTCTCAACTAGCCTAGGCAATGTCTATCTGTCATAAACTCTGTCAGTCAGTTTGTCATGAGCTTTCAAAATCTAAATTTAAATGCATTTCAAGTGGGTGTTAGCTAGTGTACCAAGAAAAACACTTGTCGTAAATTGTATCCAGAAGAGTTTAACTTAAAGAGATTTTCAATTTTCGAGAGAGTATTTTTGCAAAACTTTATAAGTGGCAAAGATGTTCACTGAATGTAGTTATTTTATGCGGTGAGAAGTGTTTATTTAAAGAGCAAATAAGAGTAAATGGAATAATGACAAGTGAAAATGGTCGGTTACGAAATTTTCAAGCCCTTCAATATGGGAAAATAAAAACCAATGAGGAAGGTGAAAAGTCGGTGGGTATTTAATAGAGCTCCCGTGAAGAAAAAAGTTTTATTGAGAATTGATGTGAAGTAGATCATACCAACAATGAACCTTATTTGGGATTACATCGTAAAAACTATTTATTGGAGCATTATATATACCGGACCGATTTTCCCCAAATTGAAAAATTCGGTTGAATATAGAAAAATCTATCCAATTTTGGCTGATATATATATATATGATGTATGCTGGACAATAAACGTAACATGGATGGAGATGTAAATGAGGGTTTACAAAAATCTGGACCGATGTCAATAAAATTTGGCAGAAGTATTTTCGAGTCCGGCTAAATATTACTGTTGTGGAGTGCATATTACGCATACGAGGGACTTTAACTCCATATTGAATAAAATATATATATGAGAGCTATCTGAACCGATTTTCACAAAAATTAATACGGAATACCCAAAATTCAGTCAATTTGGGGCGGTATTAGCCATTTGGTGCTCAAAAAAATTTTTATTGGATAAAGATATATGGGCGCTATATTCAAATCTTATCCGATCTCGATGAAATTTGACAGAGGTATTTTTGAGGCCAATAAGTTATCTAGTAACAAATATCATTCTTGTAGAGTGCATATTACGCATGTAGGGGACCTTAAACCCCAAATCGGATGAAACAAATATGCTCTACCCAAATCTAAACCATCTCGATAAAATTTGGCAAAGATATTTCTGAAGTCTATGAGATATCTGGTACCAAATATCATTGTTGTGGATTGAATATTACAAATGTGAGCAATTTAAACACCAAATTGGATGAAACATATATATGGGAGCCATATCCAAATTTGAATTTCTAATGAATGAATAGGGTTTGGGCCAAATACAACCTGCAACAGACGGATAGACGGACTTACATGCTTGAATCGAATCAGAAATTGATTCTATTAAGATCCTCAAAAGTAACTATCTCGCTTTCTTTTTTATGTTACTAACAAACGTTTAAAGATATTATACCCCTACCACTATGTGGTGTAGGATATAATTATGGGGAAGTCGGTTGTGCCGAGATCCCAAATACTTGTGGGTTTTCAAAAATCCCGTTAGTTAGAATCTAGGATGTTTTCTGATTCATTAGGTATAATAATATTATATTACAGCCATTTCAACTTTGGACTGTGATCAGGGTCTTAAAAATACCCATGACATAGCAGAAAATAGCGACGTTGATGAAATTTTACCATTCCCAGGAAAAAGGGCATATCCTTACAAGAAATTTTGAATGTAGATATATATATATATTAGGACAGCACCTCCTACAAAAAAAAAACTTCAACCCTACTTTATCTCTTTAAGTATATACGTTCTCCATGTTCTTCATCCGATTTTTATACCCTACACCACATAGTGGTAAGGGTATTATGTCTTTGTGCATTTGTTTGTAACATGGAGAAGGAAACGAGATAGACCCATAGTTGCTTTTGAGAACCTTCATAGAATCACTTTCTGAGTCGATTTATGCATGTCAGTCCATGTATTCTTGTGAACAAAATGCAGGTCGCATTTATTATCCGATTGAGATGAAATTTTCCAAACAATATTTTTTTGGCCCAAGGACGAACCCTATTGAAATTGGTGAGAATCGGATCAAATTTAGATATAGCTCCCATATATATCTTCATCCGATTTCGGGTTAAATGTACACCAAATGTCCGCTATAAGTCCAAATTACCTGAATTTTCGCACACCCAACCAAGTTCGGCCTAGAAGCAAGTATATCAAATTTGGAGAAAATCGGTTCAGATATAGCTATAGCTCCCATATATATCTTTCATCCGATTTGATCTTTAAGTTCCTCACATTCCTACTATGCACTCCACAACCGTGATATTTGGTACCAGGTATTATATGGAGCACAGAAATAGCTGTTTTAAATTTTATCGAAATCGGTTCAGATTTGGATATAGCTCCCATATATATCTTCATCCGATTTCGGGTTAATTGACCACCAAATGGCCAATATCAGCCCAAATGGCCCGAATTTTGGCACATGTGACCGAGATTAGCCTTAAAGCAAATACAACAAATTTGGTTCAGAAACAACTATAGCTCCCATATATATGTCTTATCCGATTTGGTGTTTAAGCCTATCACATTCGTAATATGCACTCCACAAGAATGATATTTGGTACCAGATATAAGATACAGCCCAGAAATAGCTGTTTGTAATTTTATCGAAATCGGTTCAGATTTGGATTTAGCTCCCATATATATCTTCATCCGATTTCGGGTTAATTGTGCACCAAATGGCCGACATAAGTCCAAATGGACTGAATTTTAGTACATCGGACCAAATTCAGCCTAGAAGCAAGTATATCAAATTTAGTAAAAATCGGTTCAGATACAACATTTATATGGTTGCTATATATATGTTTCATCAGATTTAGTGTTTTAGTCCCTTACATTCGCAATATTCACTCCACAACCGTGATATTTGGTACCAGGTATAAGATGGAGCGCAGGAATAGCTGTTTTGACCACTTAATGGTCTATATCATCCCAAAACACATGAATTTTCGTACATAAGACCGAATTCAGTCTAGAAGCTAATATGTCAAATTTGGAGGAACCCGGTTCAGAGATAGCTTTAGTTCGTAAAATGCACGATAGAATTAGAAAGATTTTGATTTTGTACCAAATATATCATAGAGCTCTGAAATGCCCTGTGTAAACATTTTTACGAGAGCTTTACTAAATATGCATAATGGTGTAGGGTATCATATAGTCGGCCCCGCCCGACTTTTGAGCTTTCCTTACTGGTTCTTTAATCACATTGTCGTCTACGATTATATCCTTTTACTACATGATTTTCTTAAAAAGTTTCAAAAACTACACATATCATTCTTATCACATTCTCTCCCCATATTCATTCATCACTATCTTCATTACGTCTTGTTATTTTTAAAAAGGAAATATATTTCCAGTTGGCTGCTCTTGCCGTCGCCACATTAAATACTTAAACGAAATATGCCTTTCGTTTTAATTTTCACATTTCTTCATCTTCATTCTACCGCATTAATGTCCATCCACTAACTATCACCGTCGGGGATTTAAGATATAAGTTTGTCGTGCATATTTTAAGTAGTATATTCGCACATACATATACATAAATGAAGGTGGTATATTTACCTTAAAAACTCCCTCGAGGTATGTAGTTTAATATTGTCATGATCTGCAAATAAATCAAAAAGGAGAAAGAGAAAAATCAATAACAAATATTTTCTTAAATATTTTCAAGAAAAATAAATAAATGGGGGTTTATGGATATTATTGTTGAGGGTCGAGGGATTTAGGAAAGGAAGATGATTATTTAACCTGCTGACATCTTCGGTCAAGGGTTACAAATATTTGATGGTATTTCTTGCATAAACAAATTGTTTTTACAATTATTTGTTTCAAAAATATTTATTTGAAAATAAAGAAGTTAAGTTTCACATTATTTATTCAAGTTAGGCCAGGACAAAGCGCTATCATTTGCAATGACAATCGAGTAAAATTTTGCGGGTTAAATAAAATTACCTTATCCACGATTGAAACTATAGGAAAAATATACGACAACCAGAAGGCTTCAAGGGAGCACTTGAGTTCGAAGAAGCAGGCCTCTATGTATGACAACCAGAGAGAAACCACAAAGAAGAGATGTGAAAAGAGTTCCTATTATCCATCTGTAGAGAGTATTTATCAACGAGGATACGAGAGCTTTTACAGGCAACTAATAGACGGGTTTATTGACAACCAAACTTTAGATTTTATAGACGACCAAAATATAATATTTATCGGCGACTTAAAATGAGTCATTATAGGCGGAATCTTTATAGACAACAAAAGCGAAAGTTTCTATATGACTCTTATTTAGTCATTATACCAATAAGAGAAGAGAGTATTGGTGTATTTATGAACGACCCAAAACAAGTGTTTATAGACAACCAAATAATAGCTAATTTTAAACGAGTGTGAATTTACGAGCGAGAAGTGACAGCAGTCCCGCTAGGCGGTCTGAGGAGGGTCTCCATCGACTACCATAAGGGAGGTGGGTGGACAAACAAAAGGTTTTTATACAGATAATAAAATAAAATTTTTATAGAAATTACAAAAATATTCCTTTAAGACAAATAATATCGGAATAAAACGACCATGAGGCAAAGGGGTGATTTTCGAACGAACTAAAGGGAATTTATATATAAACTGAAAAAATGGTTACGAAACCTTTATAATGACAAGCCTTTATAATGAAAACAAGACGAGAGATTAATAAACGGCCAGATCAGAGTCTGCAATGACGAAAAGAAGAGAACTGGAATAAGTAAAACAGCAGTGGGCCGAACTTTTGATACCCTCCACCATTAGGGAAAAATATTTTTTTATACACTTTTACTATTTTTAGAACTATTATTGCAATATGATTATTGTTTACTAAGACTACCTTAGAATGTGTCCTGAACACAATCAAAAAGCAATATACTTAATATGGTAATATCACTAGGAACAAACCTCGAAATATCGAATATCGAGGGGGTACCATAATATAGAGATGAGATAATACGTTGACCTATATAGACCATTTTCGTCTAAGGGAAGAAAATTCCATAAAAAAAACTAAAAAAACTAATTCATGTGGTAAAGTACCCGAAGTGAATTTCATGTGCAGAATTTTAAACAATTCTATTAAAAATATTGCTACAATAATCAAAATACCGAATATCGGGAGGTACCGTCATTATGTATGGTGGAGGGTATAAAAACGGAAGGGGATGGGGTATTTTTACAAAATAGGTATATTATTTTTTTATATGGTCAGAGAGGATATACAACATTTGATATAGTCAAAATAAGTGTATGTCTGGCAAAGCAAGGCTAATTCGAAGTCTACCAAACTTTTCACATTCTTTTAATTTTATCGAGACTAGAATTGGGGGCAAAATAACTTTACATGGTACCTCCGCCACAATGTATGCAAATTTTGAGTAATACTCTTAAGACAACATTAAGAAACTAAACATAGAAGACACCATTATCGGAGTTTGGTATTATTTCACATTTCCAGCAGTTTCTGTTCAACCAATACAAAGTCGTACAGAATTGTAAATAGTACTATTTAGTACTTTTCGTTCACTTGTAGTACATATTTCCAAACCCATCTATCTATCACAAACCTATCAACAACAGGGGTCCCAATACCCAATACAAAAGTTCAAAATTCAAAAAAGGTTCATCATTTAACATCAAACCAAACTGCTCCAAATTTAGTACCACTATTTAGTACTAAATTCGCACACTTAGTTTATATTTACAAACCCTCCTTCATATATCAAATTTATTTTCTAACCCTGTTTCTCATGCAATACTTCAAGTTTTTAGCTCTTTCCGTTCGCGTAATATCAAATGGTACCATTTTAGAAGTATCGTAATATTTCAGAACTTTACGTAACCTTTAAGTTTGAATTTCTACAAATCCTTTGGATCATCTATCCTGCACTCCATTAGTGGCTCTTGTTCCGAATTTTAAAATTTCAGCTCATTATCATTCCGTATTAAATTTTCAGTACATTTTACTACTTTTCATAGCCATTTCGTACGAATTTCCAAAAATCCTACGCATCAAGACTGATCCTAGTGCGAATTTTTAAGATTCTAACTTCAGCCATTTCGTCTGCGCGTTAATTCTCAGTCAGTCAGTAGTCAATCAGTTATTTCATTACCCTTTTCTATATATAGATAACAATAACAACCCTCAAACAAGTCGCCAAAAGACTCTCATTGGACACCTTTCCAAATACGAGTATGTTAAAAATAAAATCCTTTAATTGGGATTGTAGATAGTCAAAATATTCTACAAAAATATTTATCATAGAATGTTACAGTAGATCCCCGAATACATCAACATTTTATGGCTTAAGCCCTACTTCATCATATTAGAATGAATTAAAACGTAAAAAATCTTAAAATTGGTCTTTACCCTTATTGGCACTATACCAAGAAGTCCCACTTTTTAATCTACTGATTTTCTCTATAAAATGTCAAGTCTTTATATTAAATGTTACAAAATATATGTCAAAATACTTATGTCCATGGTCAAGGCTGTAAAAGGTTTTGCCAAGGAACCCGAAAGTCTTTGGGGTCTTGATCTACAAACCAATTAACTCAATATTTTCTTAAAGTTACCATGGGGTATCATACGATTTTACCAGTTTTCCTCAAAAAGTTATTATTTTTTTTTTTGTATTTTTATGCTCTCCTCCATACATAGTATGGAGGGTATATTAAGTTCGTCATTCCGTTTGTAACTCATCGATATAATCATTTTAGACCCAACAAAGTATATATTCTTGATCAGCGTCTGTCCGTCTGTTGTAATCACGCTACAGTCAAAACGAATTAAGATAGGAAGCTAAAACTTTGCACAGATTTCTCTTTTGTCTGCAGGCAAGTTCGAAGATGGGCTATATCGGTCCACGATATTGTATAGCCCCCACATAATGGTCCCCCCGATATTCGGTATTTTGCTTATTTTAGCCATATTTTCTAATGGAATGGTCTGAAAATCCACACAAGGAGTTCCTTGTGAGTACTTTATGCCTTGGAAGATAATTATCTATATAGGTCCACGATATCATATAGCCCCCATATAACGGTACCCCTCCCCAATTTTCGGTATATTGATGATTTTAGCAACATTTTTCAACGGAATTCTATGCAAGGAGTTCTTTGTGAGTACTTTATTCCCTGAAAGAGAATTGTCTATATAGGTCCACAATATCGTATATCCCCCATATATCGGCACCTACTGATATTAGATATTTTAAATATTTTAACAGAATTTTTAATGGATTATATTTTTTGAAAATTTTCTAATTCGATCCAAATGGTGGAGGGTATTGAAAGTTCTGGCCGAACTTATTGCTTTTTTATTTGTTTTAATTGCATTCCCCAGAAGTGAAATATTTTGCCAGATTATATTTAAGATATATATTTTTTTTTTATTGGTCACCTTTCTTCCAGATGTATCGGGACTAATAAGGCCTTTTTCACTTGTTTTTTATTCAACCAAATATTATAACATACTTCAAGCTACATAATATTTTCAATTTTTATTTTTTATTTTTTTTTATTTTAGTTTAATTTGTGCATCTAATTTTAATGTATATATCAAAAATATATTGAAAAATCAATTTAAAAATCAAAAAAAAAAAAAAAATATATATATATTAATTAAAAACCCCAACGAATAACTATGTATCTAATTGATCTCTCACTGTTTAACAAAGCCTTCATCAATTTGTTAAATTATTCATTTAGTGTTGATGATGATTAAAAATAAATATTGACATGAATTATTTAATACAAAAATTTCGGTGTCAACAAATTGTTTAAATGTTTACAAATGTACAAACAAGCACATCCACTCACAAACACATACACACACACATTGACATTCTCATCAATATAATATACTAAAATTCCCATTTATTAAAATCATCATAAATTCATACATACTTCAATGAATATTGGACGTTTTTTTTTGGTTTGAAATATTTTTAATTGTTTTCACAACAATCAGTGGACACTAGCTTTTGTCAGCGGAAACCATGAAAAATATCAACACAAACAAATGCAATACTTTTTTTTTTGCTTTTTAGTATTGACTATATTGACATAAAAAAAAAAATAATTCCGAGTGTGACCAAGTTTGTGTTTATTTTGTGTTGGTTTATTGTTATTTTAATTTTTTTTTTTGGAATTAATGTTGCTTCAGAAAAAACGGTGTGAAAAAAGAAAGCAAAATGTGGGGTAACATGAACATAAATATACACTCTATAATATAGACAAACTACCCTTGAGAACTAGGTTATGTTGAAACAACTAAGGAAAGATAATTTATTGGAGCAAAAGATATACCGGATCGAGTTTCACCAAATGGTAAAATTAGGTAGAATATGAAAAATCGATTTAATTTGGCTGATATTATATATATGTTGAGCAATAGCCGTAAAATCGGATGAAGATGTATATCGAGCTATATGAAAATCTGAACCGATCTCCATAAAATTTGATAGAGGCATTTTCGAGCAGCATCTGATGTCCGGTATTAAATATCATTATTGTGAAGTGCTTATTACGCATGTGAGGGACTTTAACACCATATCGGATGAAACTTATATATGGGAGCTATAGTTATATCTGAAATGATTTTCACTGAAATTTAAATCACATGCTTTGCATGGGCTCAATTCCGTCGGAAGTGCCAAAATTGAATCTATTTGGTCTGATATTAGCCTTTTGGTGCATAAAAAAAAAAATCAATTGGATTAGGATTCATATGGAAGCTATTTCCAAATCTGAACCGATCTCGATAAAGAGTTAGTTTGAGCTCCATAAGTTATCTGATGCCAAAGATCATTCCTGTGGAGTGCATATTACGCATGTGAGGGACTTAAAACTCCAAATTGGATGAAACACATATATATAAGAGCTAAAGCTATATCTGAACAGATTTTATCCAAATTTGATTTACTTACTTCTAGACTAAATTTGGTCGGAAGTGCAAAAATTTAGGAAATTTGAGCTGATATTGGCCGATTCTCACCAATTTCAATATGGTTCGTTCTTGCGTCAAATAAATATTGTTTGGAAAATTTTGTCTCAATCGTATAATAAATGCGATCTGTATTTTGTTCACAATAATACATGGCCAGTTGTACGAAAGGTCGGACAGACGGACTGATATGCATAAATCGATTCAGAAAGTTATTCTATAAAGATCCTCGCTTCCTTCTCCATATTACAAAAAAAAATATGCACAAAGACACAATACCTGGTGGTGTAGAGTATAAAGAATGGCGAAAAAATGGCACATATCCTTGAGGACATACATTTAAGACAGTATAGGCCTCTGGTGCGCTCTAGATTAAAGTTATTGAATAAAGATGGGCATTTAACAGTTTATTTTATCTGGAATCTGATATTTGCAAACGCTGGTCATTGGCATAGAAAATGTTCCAAAAGTGTCATTATCTACCCCTCTGCTATTTGCGCATCCTATGTTGAACAAATGACTTTGTAGGCCCGGGTGACCCGTAAGGATGCACTTTATCCCTCTAATCTCTTTTTTCCTTGTGGTAAGAGTTTTTCATTTTTACCTCATTGGGGTCCTCCCATAAGATTTTTGTTTCCTGAAAATTAAACTATGTGTTTTAATGCCAATATTTTAAGACATATTCTCACTGGGCTAATAAGTTTATATATAATCAATGAAAATGAAAGAATTTATTTAATTTTTCTATAAAAAAATGTCTATATAGTTCTACACGAAACGCTTTGCCTTCCATAGCGTGGGGAAACCTACTGGAGCGGAAATTCAAGTGTATGTGATGCTTTTATTTAATAACAAAGTTTTAATTATATTCAACATATGGCACGCGCATTTGTTTTTTTTAACTTTGTTCAAATTATTTACATAAACTGAGTGTCAATTTACATTAGTAATCTATATGCGAATGCCTCTCTTTTTATAAAAAAATAGGAGGGGAAATAACATTTCATTTCCGCTATCATTGTATCTTTAATTTATATGTAAACTAATGTATATTTTTCAGATTTTTAATTCGTGGTAGTTGAATTGTATTTAAATTTCAAAAAAGCAAAACCTGTGTTTTTTTTTTAATTTTAAATATCAAATCTTTTATATGGTGAATATATATTCTTAAAAATTGAGTTAAAAATCTGTGGGGTTAATTTTTAAATGTATCCCAAATATATAACACGGAAGCTAGGAAATTACCCTTATCTGTCCTGTATTGCATGCTATAGCATACAAATTGTGATGCCAGATATATTTCGTTGTAAACAGGCATTTTCGTCGGTTTTTTTGTTATTAGCGTGTCGGTGCTATGAAACCTTACAACGAACAGGAATCTAAATAGAGAGTGCAAGTTCCCTCTCCACCGCATTTTTATACCCTTAGCCATATGGATAGAGAGAGTATATATCATTTGATACGGCCAAAACGAGCCTCTTCGAAATAACTGTTTTAGACCCTAGGTCTCTTCCAAATCCAAATTCGTTTCGGGACGTTTGGAGTCGATCTAGAGATGTCCGTTCGTCCGTCTGGCTGTCTGGTGAGCGGGAAGAGAGTATCCGATTTGGTCCAAACTTGGCACATCGTAATATTATTATCAAACTTAGACCGACTTCGAAGATTCTGGTACCTGCACAGAATGAGAAAGGATATCCCGATTTTGCCCCAACTTCGCAAATCCTAATATTTGCATCAGTGCTATGTCAGGTGCGATAAAAATGGTTAATATCGATCCACTCCATCGAGTACCTCCCCACAAATGGTCAACATTGTAAAGAATTATAAATTCTATTAAATGTGATGTAAGAGTCTGATTGTCTTCAAGCTACACACAGCACAATATTTTCATTAACCCAAGGTCTGGTGGGATGTTGGGATATATCGGTTCTCTCCTTCTGGAATTTCCCACACAAAGGGTCAAAATGGTTAATATCCACGAAGCTCATAAAACGCGAAATTTACATTCAGACTTTGTACATATCAATATTTCCATCAACACAAGATCTGTTATAAATATGGTAGATATCGGACCATTTCTTCTGGTACCTCCCACAAAAGGTCAAAGGTTTGAATAACCAAAAACGATAATAAAATCACAAATAAGCATCCTGTTCTCTTCAAATTTCACACATCATAGTATTTCTGTTAGGAAAATATCTGCTGTAAAGATGGGATATATTGGCCCACTGCTTCTGGCACTTCCCTCACAAAGGGTCAAAATTTGGAATATCCATAAAGCTAACAGATTTGGTACAATATTTCTATCAACACAACATCTGTTATAAAGATGATAGAGATCGCATCTTTTGATCTGGTACATCCCCACACATCGGATTCAAGATTTTGAAAAAAAAAAAAACGCTGAAAAAAGCGAAATAAATAAGTATCTTACTACCTTCAAATTTTTATTTTTTTTAAACCCAAAATCTGTTGTGAAGATGACATATATCTTTGAACTCCATCTGGTACCTCAACCACAAAGGGTAATAATTTTAAATACATATATCTATCATAACTTGCGCAACAAGTCAGCGATTTTTTACAATTTGCTATATCTAAATATGTTTCTAAACCAGAAACCTGAAATGAATATGAACTTTATAATTTCGCATAAAATTGGATGTAAATGTTCGATTTTCTTATAATTTTTCCCAGACCAATATTTTCTGACTATATCTGGTACCTCACGCACATTTCAACATTTTCTAAAATTATCACATGTCTCATGTAAAGTGAAGGAAGTAGCCAATACAGTCCAAACATAACACGTCGAAATATCAATATAAATATTTATATCAAATTTATTTTGATCCGATACGAAATTAACAATATTGGCCCATTCCTTTGGAATTTACTCCAAAGAGTGTCAACTATTTGAATAATAATAAAAGAAGTCAAAATATATTTAAATAATCGAAAATCTGATACCTGATTATTTTTTAACTTGTTATTGACATGACAGAAAATGGTATGTGCAGGTCCACCTCTTCGATATTCAGTATTTTTTATGATTTTAGCGACATTATTTACCGGAATTGTTTCAAATTTAGTATTTGAAATTCGTAATGGATACTACAGCCTTTGACAGAAAGTTGTCTGTGCAGTTTCACGTCTTCATATAGCCCCCATATAACAGTACCTCCCGATATTCGGTATTTTCATGATTTGAGCGACATTATTTACCGGACTTATTTCAAATTTCGTATTTGAAATTCGTAATGGATACTACAGCCTATGACGGAAAATTGTCTGTGCAGGTACACGTCTTCAAATAGCCCTCATATAACGATACCTCCCGATATTCGGTAGTTTGCGTCATTAATTTTATTATTCGGTAATTTTAGCGACATTATTCACCGGAATTGTTACAAATTTGGTGTTAGAAGTTCGTAATGAATATTACAGCCAAACAGACAGAAAATTGTCTGTGCAGGTCCACTTCTTTGTATATCTCCTTATTACAGTACCTCCTGATATTCTGTTTTTTAATGATTTTAACGACATTATTCACAGGAATTGTTTCAAATGTGGTATTTGAAGTTCGTAATCGATACTACAGACTATGACAGAAAATTGTCTTTGCAGGTCCACGTCTCCGTATAGCCACAATGTAACGGTACCTCCCTAAATTAGGTATTTTTATGATTTTAGCTACATTATTTACCGATTTTTTTTATTCAAGTTTCGCATTTGAATATTGTAATGGTTTATGACAAAAGTTGCCTATGCAGGTCCAGGTCGTCGTATAGACCCTAAATAACGGCTACATTTGGCATTTTTAAGATTTTAATATAAAATTTTGACGGATTTTATTTATTTATTTTTTTCATATTTTTGAAAATTGCGAAAATCGTTCCATCGGCCCGATCGGCCCGACCGAACTTACATTTTACTTTTTTTTTTGTTTTTGAAACGAATCAACTTGGCGTTTCTTGTTGTTAGTTCTTCTATATGCTCTCCAAAAAATTTGTTCGGTGTTTCGATATTACCCATTTAACAAAGTAGACATAAATGTATTTCGAAACCATTTAAGTGGGAGGTGCAGCTGTAATTGTGGAAACATATTAATTTCGGAAGGCCTCAACACTATGCACGTTCCTGCAGTCTTCCGGTATATTTAACTTGTTTCCTGCATTGAAGCACAGTTCAAAATATGTCACTCTCTCTCTTATATCTATAAACACCAAAAACATCCACAACATGGATGCTACGCCAAAACTTAATATCAAATATTAATCAAACCAGATTCCTAGATTTCATTTTCGAATTGAGACATTGTCTTAAAAATGGCACCCCTTTAAAAACAGTTCAAACTCTATTGGCAAAATAAAAAAATCAATTAATATAGCTTTCATATGGACATTATTTGGTCATACATCAATAACAATTCCTGTAATGCTACAACAATACGGAAAATAACTTTTGTAAAGACATTAATCATTGTACGGCTGATGTTGGTGTTATTTGAAGTGTAAACTTTTGAAAAAAAAAAAATTTGACATTTTTTTGTCTGCAATACAAATAACCCTTGGTAACATTGGCTCTATTTTTCAATTCCTCTTTTGGCTCGATTCATATTTGCTTTAACAACGAAATGAAATGCAAAAAACGAGAGAGCAGACAAAAAAGGCCTGGACAGTGATGAAAAAAAAAACAAAAATGATACTTTTTATTGTTAAACAACCGTTGGGTCGGAAGATGAAAAAGGAGGAGGAAGGGGCATCCTTTGTGTGAAAACAATATTGATTGGTTATGCGAAGTTTCTCTCTTCCACGTTTTGTTTTTTGCTAGAGCCGAACGTTAACAAGCCCACAAAGTAATAACTTGTGACTATACACGTATTATTGACAAATAAAGCTTGATTATTTTTTCTGTACTATGGCTGTTATTCGTCCTTTCTCTTGGGTTCGGATATATTTTTTTTGTAAAGTTGATATTTGCGAATTGTGCAAATGACAGGAAAAATGGTTTTTAAAAGTGTTTGGGTCTTAAAAACACAATAGAGGTCAATGACTTCAGAGTGATTGATTACACGTTTGTCATTCTTTTTTAAATTTCAAATTAAATTTCGACAAACGTGTGCCGATAGGGTGAAACTAATGGGAAATATTTTTTAAACTTGTTTTGTGACTACATACACACATTGTTAATAATATTCCATTTTATGGATTTTAGACACGTGTGTATTCGAAAGAGAATGTAGCCTACTAATAGAATTCTGTGGAAATAACTATCCCAATTTTACCACCTACTATAACTATCGATCTTAGCTCTCATAAACAAATAACGTATTATTATACCCTACACCACAAGGTGGTCAGGGTATTATGTCTTTGTGCATTTGTTTGTAACAGGCAAAAGGAAACGAGATAGACCCAAAGTTCCTTTTGATGATCTGCATAGAATCACATTCTGAGTCGATTTATGCATGTCCGTCCGTCCGTCTGTCCGTCCGTCCGTCTGTCCATGTATTTTTGTAAACAAAGTACAGGTCGCATTTATTGCCCGATCCTGATGAAATTTTGTATAGATCATTTGTTTGGTCCAAGGACGAATCCTATTGAAATTGGAGATAATAGGTCAAAATTTAGATATAGCTCCCATATATATCTTCGTCCGATTTGCCTTTTATTGTGCACCAAACGTGTAATATCATCCCGAATTGTATGAAATTTTGCATATACACCCAAATTAGGCCTGAAAATAAGTATGCCAAATTTGATCGAAATCGGGTCAGATATAGCTATAGCTCCCATATATATTGTTCATCCGATTTGTTATTTTTGCCCTCCGAAATATGTACTCTGCAACAACAATATTTGGGGAAATATATCAAATACAGCTCAGAAATACATTTGCTAAATTTTATCGAGATCGGTTCAGATTTGGATATAGCTCCCATATATAACTTCGTCTGATTTACCTTTTATTGTGCACCAAACGTCTTATATTTGTCTAAATGGGACGGAATTTGGCACTTAAGACAGAATTGAGTCTAGAAACTAGTATGTCAAATTTGGTGAAGATCGGTTCAGATATAGCTATAGCTTCCATATATATTATTCATCCGATTTGTTATATTTGTTACCCACAACCGTAATATGCACTCCGTAACGTCGATATTCAGGGAAATATATCAAATAGAGCTCAAAATATCTTTGCTAAATTTTATCGAGATCGGTTCAGATTTGAATATAGCTCCCATATATATTTTTATTCGATTTCAAATTAATTGTGCACCAAATGGGAAATACAAGCCCGAATTTAAAAGATACAAATGCTTCGGCATATTTAGTCCTTTGAACTTTAAATTATAATTATAATCATAGCGTGTAAGATTGAATTCTCCCATAAAAACTTTTAATTGTTATGTGGAGCTCAACTAAATTAGCAAAGTGGTGTAGGGTATCATAAGGTCGGCCCCGCCCGACTTTAAAACTTTCTTTACTGGTTTTTGATATATGTGCTATATCCATTCAGTTTCTAATTCTCACATTAAAGACGGGTGGCTGGAACATTTTGTCAGGACATATAATAGATTTTTTGCCGTAACCTTTTATATCCATTTCAAAATTACTCAAACAAATTTATATGCATCAGATGGGTTGGCGGACAGGTGCAAGCCCCCACTCAATGTCTGTTTATTTAAATATATTTTGACATGCGTATTCTACTTAATCAAATGCGGACAAAAATGTTGTGATGTGCAAAATTAAAAGAAAATCGAAAATTTATTTTCAATTTTATGCGAATTGCTAATCTAGATTTTAACCTTTTATGGGAGAGGCACGAAAAGGGGTGGGCCGATAAATTCCATATCCACATCAGACCTCTGGTTGAGAGAAATACTTAGATATGACAATTTTGACTTGTTTCGCATGATGGGAGATGTAAGAATCGAAAATTGTGACCTTTTGCTGAGGAGGTACTAAAAGGGATGGCCCGATGTTTATCATTTTCACATCAGATCTTGTTTGGAATATATATTTCGATGCTTGCAATTTCAAGAGAATCGAATGCTTATTCCACATTTTATAAACGTACATTTTTTCTTTTTTCAAAATGTTAACCCGTTGAGGGGAAAGTACCAGAAATGTTGGATCGATATATCGCATCTTTACACCAGATCTTGCCTTGTGTTGTCAAAAATATTGGGATGTGTGAAATTTGAAGAGAATCAATGTTCATTTCTTATGAGTTTAATGGATATTCAAAATTGATTGATTTGACCTGTTGTGGGAAGGTATCATCTTCATGCCTGATCTTGTGTTGAGAAAAAAGTTGGGATATGCCGAATTTGAAAACGAAATTCATATCGCGTATTAGTAGTAGTAGTAGTAGTAGAGTATTTTTTATTTAAACATTTCAAATTCGTTACAGTGTATGTAATATTAAATTAAACTTTTATGTAATATTAAATAAAAAATTAGATATATAATATCGATAAGACAATAGCCTATGGCTGTCTGTCTGTAGCTTATGTTGTAATTTTTTTTGTAATTTTTTTTTTTTTTTTTTTTTTATTATTATTATTTTTTAAGACATTGTTTGAAAATACAAATTGGGATTTAAAAGTTAAATTCAGATAATAGCTGATTTCTATATTGTGTACAAATTTTTATAAAACTTGCGACATATTTCCAATTTACAATATATCCATTTAAAATATTTATAAGGTCATCTTCCTTAAGCAGTGTCTTTTTGAAGAACATAATTCTAAATTCTTTAAATATGGGGCAGTTACAAAGAAAATGTTGAAGATTTTCAGCTTCCATCAAGTTGCATAAGGAGCAGAGTGGGTTTCTATTTGCATCTATATTATTGAGATTAAGTTTGATAATATCGCTTCTGGCTTTGAATATCCACATTTTCTCCTCTGACGTTAACAGCGAGTTGATGTAAGTTTGACCTACTGATGGGTCTAGCTTCGAGTAAATTCGGGTCGTTTGATTGGCTCTATTTATGGCATCGCACCAATATTTGTAATCTAATGTCTTTAGGAGGTGATCTTTTTTTTCCACAACTTCGCTTTTGGTACTATTTAAATTAAATGGTTCGATATTGTTTTGCATTAAGAGTGCACGAATATGCTTTGCCCAGTAAATGTCTTTTTGCAGAACTCTTTTCGCCAGTTTATGGGGTAATCGGTCGCTATTGTAATCAAATATGGCTCGAATGATATAATCCAAATGGGTTTTCAAGGAGAGGATATGGCTATGTTCCATGTCGGTTTCTAATCTTAATATGTATGTTGGTGTGAAATTTGGGAGTTTTAATATTTTCTTCCAGAAGTAAATTTCTAATTTGTCTACGTCCTCAAAATTTGTATATCCCCATATTTGCGCGCCATATTGTTGGATTGATCTGCAAACTGCTGAGAACAGTTTCCATTTTGACGTAATTGATACATCGGGCTTATTCAAAAAGGATTTCCATGTAGAGTTTATACAGTTTTTGGATGAGTTATTTCTTGCCAAAATGTGGTTTTTGAAAGAGAGCTTTGGTGTTAGTAACATCCCAAGATAGGTAAATTCCGAAGTAATTGTAATTGGTTCATTTTTGTAGAGCCATTTTTCATTTTGCGAGATTTTTCCACCTTTTCTGAATACCATTATTTTTGACTTTTCCAAGTTGACAGTAACATTCCATATACTACAATACTCTTCTAATTTATCTATCATTTTTTGTAGTACCTTCACGTCATTTGCCAGGATTACTATATCATCTGCATAAAGCAAAATTCTTATATTTAGGTCATCAATCTCGATACCGCCGCCGATGAACTCATGTAAATCGTCTAGGTATAGGGCAAATAGCAATGGGGACAGTAAACATCCTTGTTTTACTCCTGCTGACGTCGAAAATTTATCGGAGAGATCATGTCCTGTCCATACCATAAAGTTTGTATCATTATATACATTTTCTATAAATCTTATTACCTTTGTTGACACACCAAGGATATTTAATTTATATAGCATAGATTTTCTGCATACATTGTCGAATGCCGCTTTAAAATCTACGAAGAACGCATATGTTTTCTTATCTTCATGCCAGTTGATATGGACCATCGAAGTGAGACTGAATATATTATCATTCGTCGAGTAGTATTTTCTAAAACCGGACTGATATTCATTGATCTTTTTGTGTTTTTCCGCCCAATTGTACAACCTTTCCGTAATAATTCCCATCATAATTTTTGGCAAGCAGTTCATAAAAGAGATCCCTCGATAGTTCTGAGCTTGTGTAGTGTCTCCCTTTTTAAATATAGGGTAGATTATGCTGGTAGAAAATGTCGAGTCAACGTTTCCAGAGTTGAAAACTTTGTTGCATGAATTTACGATTTCCTGTAGCAATTGTTCTGGAGCATTTTTGTAGAACTCGTATGGAATACGATCTTCTCCTGGAGCTTTATTTACTTTACATTTTCTTAAGACGTTCTTTAGCTCTGTCATTGAAATAGGCTTGTCCAAATCATCATCTATGAAAAAGTTTGGAGCGTACTGGATATCTGGTGATGTTTGCGGTGGGTTGAGCAATTTTTCAAAATGCCGTTTGAAGTCGTCTGGTTCGACGAATATTCCTCTTTGATTATTTGTATCATTTCGGATTTCCTTAGCTATTTTCCACCAATCTTTGCTATCTTTCACATTATCAAGTTTTCTTTCTAAACTGCTGAAATATTGCAGTTTAGCCAATCGGCATGCATCTTTATATATACGATTACTTTCTAGGTATTTGCGTTTGTTCTCTATTGTAGAGTCCTTCCGGAATCTGTTAAGTTTCTTCATGGAAGTTTTTCTAGCATTGTAGCATCTTGTATTGAACCATTTTTCATTTTTCGCAAAATTAGGTGTTTTTTTGAAGAAGATTTTGATGCATCTTTAATTAGATTCGTTACATCTGAAAAGGTAAAAGTACCTTGATTACCACTTATTTCGATGAGTTCCAATACTTTTTTCTGATAATCTGATGCTTTATTTGCATTCCACTTTAGCTTTGGCAGAAGTGTATTTAAGGTTTCTTTTTCGTTTTGTAGTTTGATATTTAATGATAATATTATTGGCATATGGTCAGACCAGGTTTTATTTTCGATTCGAAATTCATCAACATTTGAAAGAAGATTATGGGAGACTGCGCATATGTCATTCACTGACGCTCCAACTGTGCTCACAAATGTAAATTCTCCACATTCATCCCCTTTAGTCATGCCATTTGTTATCAGCAAACCATGATCATAGCAAAAGTCGATGAAATTCTTTCCTCTGGTATTTATTTCGACATCCTTGGACTTTCTTTCCTCCAAACCCGCATAAAAAGTTGATTTCTGGTCTTCCTCAATTTCGATCTGCATATTGCCAATTCTTATATTTAAGTCACCAATTACTATTGGATTTTCTATATAATTCTCCTTCAGGAATAAGTCCAATTTTTGAAAATCTTCATTCCAGGTTGCTGACCTCATATATAGTGGTATTAGATGAAAACTATTTTGGTTGATTTTGAATTTGACGTAATTTATGCCAAATCTGCATTCAAAGCTATATTTTAAACCAATATTTTTTAAAGTTTTTTTTACCCCAACAACACTACCTCCTATTCCTCTTCCAAATCTGCTATTTCTTGTTGCCGGATACCAAGTCGTACAAAAGTCACCAAAGTACTTTTTAAAAAAAACTATTTTATCTTGACAGATATGTGTCTCACAAAGGGCAATAATATCAAAATCGGCTAGATATTTGAAAAAATCTGGATATAATGTTTTATTTTCAAGTCCATGAATGTTGTACGAAATTATTTTTAGATTATGTTCTTCTGTGATGGGTTTGATTTTACATATATTGCGTTCAATTAGTTTTTTTGGATGACATTTTTAGTAAATGCATATAATCTATATTTAAATCCGCTAGTTTATTACCATAGAGTTCTTTGAGTACCGTTTCGGCTTTATTACTTCCCGACATCAGTTCGCGGTTTTTTGAAAAATGCAGCCATTTATTTCCAATTTTGAGGGAATCATTTCTAACAAATATTTTATGCGTTTTATCAGTCTGAAGTATGGCTGATTTTATTTGCATGAGAACTTTGCGATCTTGTTGTCTTTCTTCGCTCAAATCTCTCTCTATTATTATGGTAGACCCTGTTAAATTTTTGGTATTTTTAAATATTTTATGTACCATTTCCTCCGTCTGCATTTCAGCTACAACTCCAATTTTTCCATTGTTTGAATATAAAGTTCTTGCCATTTTAATTTTCAAATCATTAAGTTTCAAAACGTTTATACAGACATTTTCAACAGAATTTTTCGGTGAGCCTTGTTTCTTAATGCCTTTGAATATAACATTTTTGCGTTTACTCTGGTCAACTAGACGTCTTAAATTTTCATTGTCTCTTTCGCGTTCTGCTTTTAGCTTGTTGATTTCAGATCGTAATATTTCATTTTCATTTTTCAGATCTTCACATTTCTTATCGATTTCTGCGACGTTAATTTTAATATCCTCAAAATCGCTCTTTGTAGCTAGATTTTTGAGTTTTTCATCCATAATACCTTCCATTGACTTTTGCATCATATTCATTAAATCTGAAACCTGTATATTTCCCACCAGTTTTTTCGACGAGCCTGGCATTTCATCGGGAGAGGTTTCAGTCAAGGTTCTCTTTGCAGATTGAAATGCAAGAGTTTGTTTCGATGATATTGGTGTTTGTGACATCGTGAACAGACCTTATACAAAAAAATTTTTATATTGGCAATGTTTTTTAAATACTGGTGTATATGGTGGTTGGCAACGCCGTATAATATGATTTGTCAGCTGTCAATTCTAGTTGAAATTATAAACAACTGTGGCATCCAACCAGTATTTGGATAGAAAGAGATCAGCTGGCGTTGTTAGTGTTCAAACAAATTGAGTGTTTTGTATTTCCAATGGATTTTATAAAAAGTGTGAAAATAAATTATTTAAAAAGTGAATACGTCACCAACATTTGACTACACTTCAAATTTAATCGATTGCCGCTTTCTCCGTCTCTTTGTTGTCCAAAATTTTCTGCTTATCGAAGCTTTGTAAGTGTGTTTTTTATTTGTTTATTACGGATCGTTTACAAGCGCGTGTATCTTCTTCACGTTTTTCCAAATGTATATATATGTATATATCGCGTATTATAAGCTTCCGAATGTAGTGGACCGTTATATCCATATTTCCTGTATTAAATAGAATATTGAGATGTGCGAAATTTCAAGATAATCGGGAGCTTATTTCACATTTTATAAGATTTATAATTATGCAACATGCTGACCCTTTGTGAGGGACGTACTTGATGAATTGGACCAATATTGTCAATTTTTACACCCTGATCAAGGTATCGGGATTTTAATTATCCTTTCTTTTCTATAAGGTAGATTACTTGCGGTGAAAATATTGACCTTTCGTGAGGGAGATACCAGAAGGAGTGGACCCTTATATCCCATCTCCGAACTCGATATAAGTTTGATAATAATATTGCGATGTACCAAGTTGGAATCAAATCGGAAACTCTATACGAGAGTTATCGACAGATCGAATATATCAAATCCAAACGTCCTGAAACGGATTTGGTCCAAAAGGACCTTGGGTTTAAAACGGTTATTTTGAAGAGGCACATTTTGGCCGTATTAAATGATATGTACCCTTTGTACCCATGGTATGACTGAGGGTATAAAAAACGAACGACGACTCATTTCTTGGAGGAAGTTTTTAGACAGATGGACATTATCTATATGACCCGACTGAGAATCAACGACCAGACGAAACGGCTAAAGCAAGCATTTTGAAATTTTGCACCAGGGCCAGGCTTGGTTCGTACTCGTGTGATAAAGCTGGGTTTTTGGAAATTCGAAGTAAAAGGGTACGAATGGTAATACAATGTACTTACAATTTAAAAGTTACAAACGGAAAGAGGTAGAATTCTAAAATTTGGATTGAGCGCCACTGATGGAGTGCAGGTTAGATATATCAAAGGGTGATTGGATTAAGGTTTCGAACATTTCTAAAATGGCATTTTACCTTTAAAATGGTTACCATATGGTACTTAACGGAAGTAGCTAAAAACTTGTAATTTGGTATGAGAATAAAGGTTTACAACTTTGTAAGTTTGATGTATAAGGTGATCTTGGAAATCTGTGCGAACTGTTCTAAACTTGGGTATATTAACCATGTTGTGGAGAAGAAACACATCACCGCGATACTGGTAGCGTAGGCCTATGTCAAGGAAGTGGAGGGAGGAAAACAGAAACATCAGCAGAAATGGTTCAAAAAGTAAAGAAGCGACTTGATTGAAACCCGCGTCGTAGTGGCCGACAAATGACTCGGCAAATATTAAAAAATGAGCTCGGGGTAAAGCCATTGAAATTCCAAAAAAATGCAAGAACTTACACCGCAACAGAAAAAAAGAGCTAAAAAGATGCTTCGCCTGGCCGAAAGTGGTGAACTGCCGAATTTGGTTTTCTCCGATGAGAAAACATTCATTGTCCGGCAGTTTGTAAACAAACAAACAGATTGTGTTTGCTTGCCAAAGAGGTCAGCTGAAAATGTGCACCTTTGGTTGGCCACAAGAACTCAAGCACCGGCCATGGTGATGCTGTGGGCCGCCATAACAGCCGATGGTCGCTCATATTAATCGTCATTGGCATCAGAATAAATGCCGAATATTATTGCGAAAATATTCTGGAGGGTGTATTAAGCCTTGGGCACGCAAACATTTTGGCCGCAGACCTTACAACAGGATTCAGCATCATCACACTCAGCACGACCCACCCACGAATGGTTACAAAATGAGGTTCCTTGCTTCATTTCCAGCGCACAATGGCCACGAAAATCTCCGGATACGAATCAGTTGGACCATTGTGTCTGGAGTATTTTGGAAAGCAAGTTTGACACTAAAAAATACCAAAGTCTCAATCACCTCAAGCAAGCGCTTCGCCGGGAATGTGCCTTTTTGTCTTTTAGAGGCTTCCGTCATGTTAAATGGAATTTCTCATTTAAATGCTTTAGCCCACCAAGCAAATTTCATCTAGTCAGATTTTTGAGGGAAAGGGAGAAGTGCATATTAACACGATATGAATCTTTACGTATTCTTTGAAATAAAATAAGTTCGAGAAGTCGGAAAATTAATTTATTTTGTTTTTAAATTTGAAATAAAAATATAAAGATGATTTCTACAATCATATATACCCTACACCACAAGGTGGTAAGGGTATTATGTCTTTGTGCATTTGTTTGTAACAGGCAAAAGGAAACGAGATAGACCCACAGTTCCTTTTGATGATCTGCATAGAATCACTTTTTGCGTTGATTGTATTCATGTATTCTTGTGAACAAAATGCAGGTCGCATTTATTATCCGATTGAGATGAAATTTTCCGAACAACATTTGTTTGGCCCAAGGACGAACCCTATTGAAATTGGAGATAATCGGTAAAAATTTAATTATAGCTCCCATATATATCTTCGTCCGATTTGCTTTTTATTGTCCACCAAACGTCTAATATTTGACCAAATGGGATGGAATTTGGCATTTACGACCGAATTGAGTCTAGAAGCTAGTATGCCAAATTTGGTTAAGATCGGTTCAGATATAGCTATAGCTCCCATATATATTGTTCATCCGATTTGTTATATTTGTTACCCACTGCCGTAATATGCACTCTGTAACAACGATATTCAGGAAAATATATCAAATACAGTTCAGAAACATCTTTGCCAAATTTTATCGAGATCGGTTCAGATTTGGATATAGCTCCCATATATATCTTTATCTGATTTCAAATTAATTTGGCACCAAATGAGCAATACAAGTCCGAATTTAAAAGATACAAATGCTTCGGCATATTTAGTCCTTTGAATTTTAAATTATAATCAATCAACTCAACTAAAGCTCAACTAAATTAGCAAAGTGGTGTAGGGTATCATAAAATCGGCCCGCCCGACTATAGGACTTTCTTTACTGGTTTTTAATCTATTATTACTTTCCATTTTCTAATTACAATAACTTAAATTGATGAGAGTGTTTATCAACTTCGTTGTGTGTACAAAAAATAATATTTAAATTCTAAACAAAATGTGATATTAGTCATTTCTAAATATTCTTCTCTACAAAGCTCCCTGGGCCATAAAAATATTCCTAGAACTGTCATAAGTTATGGTAATACATTTTTCCAATTAGGAAATATAATTTATGATATTGAGCTTAGGCTAATGTTTTACCAAAATATTTCTTTTGCATTTGTCGTCCCCTATGAATGCTGCATAAGACTTTTCTTTCCGATGAAACATAATTTAATCTATACTTGTTATCGACATCTGTACATACGATACAAAAGTTCACTTTGAAAACTTTTTATACTTTGAATGTTCTCTCTCAACTAATCCCAATTAAAATAAAATATTAAAATGTCTGTATTTATCCTTCTTTTTTCTTTATTTGTTTCTTATATTTCTTTCCAATATGGGATTAATTTAAATGTCACTCTCTCTATACCTCTATGTCATCTACCTTAATGTATCATTTCAATACTTGTATTCCATTTGCTTTAACTTGTGCTCGATATTTGCATATGCTTATAAAATTTTGAAACGAAGTTTTCCAACTGGTATTAAGGGCATTAAACTTTTTAAAAATGGAAAACTATTGGGAAATATATTATTTTTTCTTTTTTTTAAATGGAAAACTTTTTATTTTTCTACGAAATGTACATAGTTGGAATTTAAGAAATTGTGGCACACACCCACACATGTATATCTGTGTGTGTAGTAAGACTTTCAATAATACCAAAAAAAAAAAAAACTGGAAAACGGAAAATAAATTGGGATTTAAAAGTTTTTCTTAGCCTTTTGCTTTTCAATAAATTTCCACACATCCTGCAATGTGGAAATATAGACATACATATCTCGTAAAATATCTATGTGCAAAGTCATATAGTTTTGCCCATTCCCAAATACGCCCCAAACACACATAGATCTAACGATGTTCTGTGCATACATTTATAATGGCAGCACGTGCTTTTGATGATATCCCTTGGTGTATGTGTGTGAGTGTGTGTTGTTCAACATCTTCTCATATTGAATAATGTTTGTGTGTGTATATGTATTTATATGCCAAAAAAGATACTCCATTTCCGCATATTTCCTTGCCTCCGTCAAGATATTTCATCCGAAAACTATTTTGTTGCATATGTCGAACTGGCAAATGGAGGCCAAAAAGGATAACTGCCATACGACAGATGTTGTAACTGCGCCATTAGTTACTATAACTTTATATTAATGATGCAAAAACTTTCTAATTAAATTACAGATAGTTTTTTTGGGCTTTAGTAAAACAGCTGATTCTTTACGATATACCGTCAGAGTAATGTTGGCAACAATTTGTTTTTTGCCTCAACTATTTTTATTGATTTTCCAAAATTGAATAACTTATCTATGTTACGGCGAAACATTTTAAGAATGCTTAAATATGGCTAGAGGGTAGCTGGTAACATGCATTTGCTTTAAAAGCCAATAATCTCAAATAGCTATATTGTAATGGAAAAGGCGAAATTCATACTGCGGTGACTAGTTCCTTTTCAAGAGGAAAGTGAAGCCCATGTAGTGGATCTTTGAATTGGTACCTGTGGATTAGACCCAGAGCTCTGTGGAGGGCTACCACTCTGTAAGAGAACTCTGAGTAAAGGGGTTTTGACCGACGCATCGTATCGCAACCCCAATGCAATGGTGCATCCTTCTTAATGCCGTCATGGAAAATCATGTAAAACACCCTCGACATTTGTGGTGACTAGTTATCCGTTTCGAAACTATTATCAAAACAGTACTGTATTCAACATGAATCCCAGAGCTCTTTTTGATCTTAGTTAGTTTATATATAATTTTATCGGAAGAAATGGAATTAAATTTGGCTCTAACGTATAGACATACCATCTACCCTAATGATATCTTATATTCCACTGGAAAAAAGTGGAAAATGACTTACAGGTATCTAAAGGGTTAGAGTAGAACAGGTAAAAAAGCAGCTAAGTTTGGCCGGGCCAAAGTTTTAATGTCCTCGAACATTTTGAAAGATCTTGAAATTTAAAAAAAAAAATTCGTCGAAAAACACCACTTAAATGGGAACAATTAATTGGGGGCTATACGAAGGCGGGGATCTGCATAAGTAATTTTTTGTCATAGGCTGTAGTGCCCATTTTGAACTTAAAATACGAAATTTGAAACAATTCCGTTAAATAATGTCGCTAAAATCATAAAAATACCGAATTCTGGGAGGTACCGTTATATGGGGGCTATACGAAGACATGGACCTGTCCAGATAATTTTCTGTCATAGGCTGTGCCTGGACGTGCCTCATTACGAGCTTTAAACTTTAAATACGAAAACTGAAGCAAATCCGGTAAAAAATGTCGCTGAAATCATCAAAATACCGAATATCGGTGGGGGTGGGGGTGTTGTTACCGTTATTTGGTGGCTATACGATATCTATGGGCAATTCTATTCAGTAGGGACTCCTGGTATGACAATTTTCAGACAATTCTATTGAAAAATATGGCTAGAATCAATTCAAATGAAATTGGAAAAATTAGCTACAATCCTAAAAATACCGAATATCGGGAGGTACCGTTATATGGGGAATATACGATATCTTCGACTTATATAGATAATTCTCTTGCAGGAGTCAAACTTCTCAGAAGGAACACTTTGTGGTGATTTTCAGACAATTCCATTGATAAATTTAGCTAGAATCATAAAAATACCGAATATCGGGAGATACCGTTATATGGGGGGATATACGATATCGTAGACCTATATAGCCTATCTTCGAACTTGACCTGCCTGCGGACAAAATACAGATCAGTGCAAAATTTTAGCTTCCTATCTTTATTCGTTTTAACTCTAGCGAAATTACAACAGACGGGCGAACGGACAGGGCTAAATCTTCTAAGAATTTTTCGATCTAAAATTATTATTTCGATGAGTTACAAACGGAATGACGAACTTAATATACCCTCCATACTATGTATGGTAGATGGTATAAAAATATGACAAATTTTATATGAGTGAGGTTCTGTTCGGTCCAACTCCTCTCGATAGAAGAAAATATAATTGGCTTTAAGGTCGATATTCATGTGAGGTGATTTTGGAGACATGTGTTATAATTGTACGAAAATTCTGAATGGTACCATATTTAGTATTGGATAAACGGATAGAGAAAATTTTTTGAAATTTGATATCTCGATTTCTGATGGTATTTGTGTATGAGATTTGGCGGTGGTTGGGAAATGTCTTCTACGTTTGTAAGAAAATGACTAACTGGTACTGAATTCGGTACTGGATGAAGGGATATGGCTGGAATCCTCAGATTTTATATTGAGATCCCTATTGGTATCCGGAATTGAGATAAAGATGTGCGAGATTTTAAATGCTTACTATAGTTGTTCGAAAAGTACTTGATCGAACTGAATTTGTCATTGAGTAAAGGGATAGAGCGGAAACCTTGAAATTTAATGTTGCATTAACTGTTGGTGTCTATGATTGAGATATGGAACAGTTTTGGACATGACTACTAAATTATACGAAAAGTACTAAATGTAACCAAATTGGGTATTGAGTGAATGTATGGAGCTGGACACCCGAAATTTGATATTGAGGTCTCTGTTGGTATTTAATGTTGAGATCTGGTGGTGGATTTGCAAATGCGTGCTACACAGGGTGAGACGAAAACCCTGCAACGAACTTCAGACTGCTGTTATTTTTAAGCCACTCGTCCGACAGCTACTACAAATATTCCAGTGACAGCTCATTATATTGTTTACATGCGTGCAAAAGGATTTTCCAGAAAAAGGTTATTCGTAATGGAATTCAAGCGTGATAGTTTGGTTTCTTTATATTTAGCTGGAAAACCACAAGTGGCTATCATTAGAGCTCTCCAGCATTTAAATGTGAATAAGAGGAAGAAAACAACAACATCAGCAGAAATGTTTCGAAAAGTAAAGAAGCGACTTAATCGAAACCCGCGTCGCAGTGGCCGAAAAATGGCTCGTGAACTGAACATATCGCAATATTCCATTCGGGAAATATTGAAAAATGAGTTCGGGTTAAAACCATTGAAATTCCAAAAAGTGCAAGAACTTACACTGTAATAGAAAGAAAATAGATATAAAAGAGCAGAGGAGTTTCTTCGCCTAGCCGAAAATGGTGAACTGCCAAATGTGGTTTTCTAAGATGAGAAAACATTCGTTGTCCCGCGTGATCTTTGATCGTGTTTACTTGCCAAAGAGGTCAGCTGAAAATGTGCATCTTCGGTTGGCCACCAGAACTGAAGCGCCGGCCATGGTGATGGGCCGCCATAAGAGCCGATGGTCGCTCTTCGCTCTTATTAATCGACAGTGGGATCAGAATAAATGCCGAATATTATCACGAAAATATTCTGAAGGGTGTACTGAAGCCTGGGGCACGAGAATATTTTGGCCGCAGACCTTGGACATTCCAAGAGGTCTCAGCACCATCGCACTCAGCACGCGCAACCCAAATAACCATTTTTGGTTCCTCAATCCGTTGGACTATTGTATCTGGAGTATTTTGGAAAGCTAGGTTGGCACTAAAAAATACCAAAGTGTCGATCACCTCAAGCAAGCGCTTCGCCGGGAATGGGCTGAAATACCGCAAAGCAACATTCGGGCAGTGTGTAACGGTTTCATTGGCCGTTTGTAGGCCATAATTCGTGCCAAAGGTGACCAATTCGAACAAATCTAAACTTATTCTAAAATTTGATGCTATTTCCGACATTTTGCGTTCATTCAATAAAATTAAAAAAAAAAAACTATGGCGTTTGACTTTGTTCCTTTTTTTATCTCAGACTGGTTTATTAAGGCTAACCGTACTTTTACACTTTATTTTTTTTTTTTTTTTTTTTTTGTGAAAATTGAAGTTATTAATATTTTTTGGGAGTGGTCTACATCTACCGGGAGGGAAAAGCAGTGGAACTTTTTAGTCTAGTTTGAAATTCATTTGGAATTAGTTACATTCAATCAAACTTCTGATTGTCTGATTCAAGAAAAATAATGGGTTATTTTATAAAAAAAAAAAAAAAAAAAAAAAAAAACATAATGATATCTCCTGGAGAAATACAGAAATAAAGGTGTCATCTTCTCATATAACATGATTATATCAAACTATTATTCCAAGTTCATTGGAATCAATCCTAATATTTTCATAAAAATCTTCTGATGATTTTTCGAGGCTCGCCTTAGTCCATATTTTTTATAAAATTTATCTACAACAGAAATTAATTCCCGATCCGGTTCCGAAGAATTCAGTCATAAACATGTTTCTGTTTTTGTAGTTGAGAATTAGCTTTGATTTTTGTAACATTGTGCCCGATTGTCTAGATTAATGACTATAACTCTAAGACGTTTATGCACCTTTTATTGCTGTCAATATTGCAGAGTTTTGATTTGAAAATAACTTTTCAATAAAATTCCATGAAACAAATCATTAAAATACTCATATATAAGTGCTCCTATGCATTATTACCACATATAATATGTAAAACTACTCTCATATCACTACAAACTTCACAGCTCATTAGTTAACATAAATATAGACTCTCGTGCAAGAATTATAAACCATTGTAAGCAACTTTAATGGCTACAAATTACACACACACACTCACACTTTACGAAAGATAATTATCATTCGTGTGATTACTGCCATGAACAGAGCCGGAGTTATTACACGATTTTGCAAGTAGCAGCACCAACCAGCCTGCATGCATGCAAATCCGCAGCGTCATCCCAACCGAAATTACGCTCCCAACAACAAATTTGCAACTTCATCAACTTAAACGAGTAGTAATTTTTAGGCAACTGATGAAGTTGCAAAAATTCGTAACTCATATCGCCATGGCTGCTGTTATTCTTCATTTTCTGCTTTAATTATAATATTTGTGCTTTTTCATAACGTATCCGCTTTCGAGCGACACAGCAAACTTATAATGATATTTTATGTCCTTCCTAGGAGTTTGTGTAAGTGCGGGAGTTGGTATCACAGCAATGGCGGTTAGTAGCGTCATGACTGTTAGCGGGGGCGAAAAGGATCCGTGTTGACAGTAAGTAACCAGAGATACTGGGTACAAAAAAGTTGCTGGGTTAGCTAGAATATAAGTTACATTCGCTTGAAACTGGTTATCATAAAGTTTTGGGTGGTGCCTTTTTTTGCGATATTTGCCACCAGCGTTTCACAATTAAAGTTTTCGCTGACACATAACACTTTTTCGCGTAGTCTTATTTAATATTTTGTCATATTTTTTGCTTAATTTGTAAGTTTTGTTATGAAAAAGTTATAGGGGAATAAACGGAAAAGTACTGCCTCAATTATGAAATTGCTGCATTCCGTTGTTAATATTTAAAAATTCATTGCTGATGGATTTTCCTATAGAAAAGTCGATGACTTTTCCTATATGAAAAAGTTCATATACGATGATGACTTTTCCTATAAGGAAAAGTTCATCGTCGTCGATGACTTTTCCTATAGGGAAAAGTTCCTGTACGGAAAAGTTCATCTTCGACGACGATGATGACTTTTCCTATACGGAAAAGTTCATCTTCGACGACGATGATGACTTTTCCTATACGGAAAAGTTCATCTTCGACGACGATGATGACTTTTCCTATACGGAAAAGTTCATCTTCGACGATGATGACTTTTCCTATATGGAAAAGTTCATCGTCGACGATGATGACTTTTCCTATATGGAAAAGTTCATCGTCGACGATGATGACTTTTCCTATATGGAAAAGTTCATCGTCGACGATGATGACTTTTCCTATATGGAAAAGTTCATCGTCGACGATGATGACTTTTCCTATATGGAAAAGTTCATCGTCGACGATGATGACTTTTCCTATATGGAAAAGTTCATCGTCGACGATGATGACTTTTCCTATATGGAAAAGTTCATCGTCGACGATGATGACTTTTCCTATATGGAAAAGTTCATCGTCGACGATGATGACTTTTCCTATATGGAAAAGTTCATCGTCGACGATGATGACTTTTCCTATATGGAAAAGTTCATCGTCGACGATGATGACTTTTCCTATATGGAAAAGTTCATCGTCGACGATGATGACTTTTCCTATATGGAAAAGTTCATCGTCGACGATGATGACTTTTCCTATATGGAAAAGTTCATCGTCGACGATGATGACTTTTCCTATATGGAAAAGTTCATCGTCGACGATGATGACTTTTCCTATATGGAAAAGTTCATCGTCGACGATGATGACTTTTCCTATATGGAAAAGTTCATCGTCGACGATGATGACTTTTCCTATATGGAAAAGTTCATCGTCGACGATGATGACTTTTCCTATATGGAAAAGTTCATCGTCGACGATGATGACTTTTCCTATATGGAAAAGTTCATCGTCGACGATGATGACTTTTCCTATATGGAAAAGTTCATCGTCGACGATGATGACTTTTCCTATATGGAAAAGTTCATCGTCGACGATGATGACTTTTCCTATATGGAAAAGTTCATCGTCGGTGACTTTTCCCACATAGAAAAGTTCATCGTCGATGACTTTTCCCACATAGAAAAGTTCATCGTCGATGACTTTTCCCACATAGAAAAGTTCATCGTCGATGACTTTTCCCACATAGAAAAGTTCATCGTCGATGACTTTTCCCACATAGAAAAGTTCATCGTCGATGACTTTTCCCACATAGAAAAGTTCATCGTCGATGACTTTTCCCACATAGAAAAGTTCATCGTCGATGACTTTTCCCACATAGAAAAGTTCATCGTCGATGACTTTTCCCACATAGAAAAGTTCATCGTCGATGACTTTTCCCACATAGAAAAGTTCATCGTCGATGACTTTTCCCACATAGAAAAGTTCATCGTCGATGACTTTTCCCACATAGAAAAGTTCATCGTCGATGACTTTTCCCACATAGAAAAGTTCATCGTCGATGACTTTTCCCACATAGAAAAGTTCATCGTCGATGACTTTTCCCACATAGAAAAGTTCATCGTCGATGACTTTTCCCACATAGAAAAGTTCATCGTCGATGACTTTTCCCACATAGAAAAGTTCATCGTCGATGACTTTACCCACATAGAAAAGTTCATCGTCGATGACTTTTCCCACATAGAAAAGTTCATCGTCGATGACTTTTCCCACATAGAAAAGTTCATCGTCGATGACTTTTCCCACATAGAAAAGTTCATCGTCGATGACTTTTCCCACATAGAAAAGTTCATCGTCGATGACTTTTCCCACATAGAAAAGTTCATTGTCGAAGATGAACTTTTCCATATCGGAAAAGTCATCATCGTCGATGAACTTTTCTATATAGGAAAGCCATTTCTGATGACTCGAAGTGCCATCACTGATGAATTTGTCAATAAAAGTTCGTCTCCAATCAAGTTTTCTAGCGATTAACTACTTCAAAATTGTTATTCCCTTATTGTTATGAGAAAATTCTTCTCCTTTACTTTTAATAATAACTCCCTACCTATTAGACGAAGTAAAACTTTTTCAATAACTCTGATTAAGTAAGAGACACACACACACACACACACACCACGAAGTATCAAAGCAAATTTTCTTCGAAGACAACAGACGTTATCTTCACAAGTTTTTGGTTTTGCCCTCGCCAGTAAATTGCAATTTTGTTCGTCGGTTAAAAAGTCCAACAGAGAATGTTGGGGGAAATATGTTGCATATTGCAATTTGACTTTTGAAGTCATCTAGTTTATTGTTATTTTAGTTTGATGTCGGGACTTCCTTCAACATTACTTCGCTCCCCCCACCCATCGTTGTTTTGGGATTGGGGTGACACTTGGTGTTGCGCTTGATTACGAAGTTTAACTGCTGCTGGATATTATACTCAGTGTGACACTTTTTGTCGGGTTTTGCGTTAAGATGACAGTTTACATAGTATCTTGAAAGGAGAACAAAAAATGTGTCTTAGGGGTCGCAAATGTTGTGGGCAAAATCTAGTGTTTGTAAATGTGTGTTTAATTTTGAGGATATTTGATGTGACAAATATACCAGGCTGGAATTCGTTTATTGGTTGGTTTTGGTTAGTTCGTTTGTAATTATATTATAAAATTCATATTTCGTATCCAAACCATCTTTTTGATATCTGAATAGAAAAATCCTTCATTCATATTGTCCAGTTTCAAGAGAATAAAACAGAAAAACTACTGTCTAGGACTACTCTAGAGCACTTTCTCTCACAAAAATAAAGTTGGTCGTATCATTCTTTACTTCAAGATTACACTAATTTTCAAAATTATTATTGTAATTTGATACTTACATTATCGCATCCAGTGAAATCGAAACCTGCAAATAATGAGGAGAGAAATTATTAATTAAATTAAATTAATTTTCAACATTAATCTACGTTCAAAATATTTAATACCAGGCCATTATGATATAATAAATTAAAATTAATGCCTTCACATTAAGGTCATACATTTACGCATTTCTTGTGCAGGAAAATGGTTGAAGAAATATTTCGTGTTAAATTCACATAATTTATTGAAACCAAACCCATGTGAAGCCAATGATACTTCGTATCAAATATCGTAGCTACTTCATTAAAGATATACCAAATAAATATTTTAATGTCTTAACAATTGGAGAGGGAAACAGGTTTGATATTTTCGGACTTTATTTTTTTAATTCTCCAATATTTGTGAGATCGTAAGAAGTGGTAGATGTTTTCTGGTGTACAAGTGTTTTTATTGAAACACAGCTAGTCAAAATATTTCACAAATATCAAAACATTTTGCTATGACAAGTTTGATACGCATAAAGAAACAAAGTTAAAGCCCAATCGATTGGAAAATATGGAATTTATTAAGGTCTCTAGCGGAAGGTGGGTTCATATTTTTTTTTTTTTTTTTTTTTGTAGAGTTTCTACATTATAAGAACTCAATTGCCAAACTGCAGAGAAGCAGGTCATAGAGTATCACTCGGTTTTGACGACAGATGTATGCCCTCAGCCCATGTTCGATTAATTGAATATATTTCGACTTCTGTTATGATAATTTAAACGATTGACCCTCTGTGGAGTGGGTTCCGAAGAAATGGTCCAGTATTACCCATTTAATATCGGATTTCTTGTAAATATCATATAAGTATTACGACGTGCCAGATTTAGACAATGCATATTATGACAACTTCCTTTACTTCATATGAGATATGTGATAATTTTTAGAAAATTTTGAAATGTGCGTGAGGTACCAGATAAAGTGGACCGAAGTATTCCATTATTATAATCCATCTAATACAGATAAAAAACGTGTGGAATTATCAAAAAAAAAAAAAAAAAAAAAAAAAAAAATGGCAATGGCAATGGCGTATGCGATTCTGCATCATTCATTCTGCTATAACCGTATTGGTCCTATTTTTTATGGACAGTCAAAATGTTTGGAATATCGAAATTTTCACGAATTTTTGTAAAAATGTTCAGAAGTGTGGAATTATCAAATAAATGAATTAAATGTCATTCTGACAATAGCGTATGCGATTCGGCATCATTCATTTTGCTATAAAATTATTGGATCTATCTTTTATGGAAAGTCAATTTTTTTTCCAAAACTACAACAAAATCGAACATTTATATCCAATATTAACCTCAGATTTTGGTTGAGAAAAAAATATTTACAGGGTGAGATCAAAAAAACTACAACCAATTTCAGACTGCTGTCATTTCTAAACCACTTGACCGACAGCTGTTAAAATTATTCCAGTGACAGCTCATTATATTTTTTCCAAGCGTACAAAAGCATTTTGGTGAGAATTTTCCAGAAAAAAAGTTATTCATGATGGAAATCAAACGTGATAGTGTGATTTCTTTATAATTGGCTCGAAAATCACAAGTGGCTATCGTTAGAGCACTCCAGCATTACAATGTGAATAAATCTTTTGTGTCTCGTACCATCGCTCGTTACCGTGATACTGATAGCGTAGCGGAAGAAAACAGCAACATCAGCAGAAATGGTTCGAAAAGTAAAGAAGCGACTTGATCGAAACCCGCGTTGCAGTGGCAGAAAAATGGCTCGTAAGCCAGGGTGAAGCCATTGAAATTCCAAAAAGTGCAAGAACTTACACCAAGAAGAGCTACAGAGTTGCTTCGCTTGGCAGAAAGTGGTGAACTGCCGAATTAGCTGAAAATGTGCACCTTCGGTTGGCCACCAGGTTTCTCGCTTCATTTCCAGCGCACAATGAAAACAAAATCTCCGAATACCAATCCGTTGGACTATTGTGTCCAAAGTATTTTGGAAAGAAAGGTTGGCACTAAAAAATCCGAAAGTGTCGATCACCTCAAGCCAGCGCTTCGCCGGGAATGGTCCAAAATTCCGCAGAGCAGCATTCGGGGAGCGTGTGACGGTTTCATTGGTCGTTTGAAGGCCATAAGTCATGCAAAGATGACCAATTCGAACAAATCTAAATTTATTCTAAAATTTGGTGATATTTCCGACATTTTGTGCTGTCATTCAATAAAATTTAAAATTAATGTAAAAATCATGGCGTTTGATTTTTTTGGTATTTCTTTTAATCTCACCCTGTATATGTTTCATCCGATTCGAGGTTTTAAGGCAATTACAACTGAATTCATCCTAGAAGCCAGTACTTCAAATTTAATGTAAATCCGTTCAGATATAGCTATAGCTCCCATATATATGTTTCATCCGAATTTAAGTCTCTCAAATTTGCAATAAACATTCGGCAACAATTCCAAATATCTTATAGAGCCCGAAAATATCTCTGCCAAGTTTTAGATCTTTACCCGATATCAAGTTTATTGATCACCAAGTGACCACGAACAGTCCAAATGACCTGATCTTTGGCACATCTGACCAAATACAATCTAGTTTCAAGATATAGCTATAGCTCCCATATACATGTTTCATCCGATTTAGTGTTAAAGTCCCTCACATTCATAATATGCAATCCACAACAATGATAGTTTATACAGGGCATCATATACTACTCGGAAATGCCTCAAATTTTATCGAGATCGGATCAGATTTTTTTTGGTATTTGAATTTTGTACTAAATACTACAGCCTATGACAGAAAATTGTCTGTGCAGGTCCACGTTTTATAAACCCCATGGTATCACCCTATATTCGGTATTTTGATGATTTTAGCTACATTATAAACAGTTTTTTTTAAGTTTCGCATTTGAATATTGTAATAGCTTGTGACAAAAGTTGCCTATGCAGGTCCACGTCGTATAGACCCTAATATACGGTTACATTCGGTATTTTTAAGATTTTAATAGAATTTTTAACGGATTTCATTTTTTGAAAATTGCCAAAATTGTACCAAATGGTGGAGCGTATTCTAAGTTCGGCCCGGCCGAACTTACAGCTTTTTTACTTGTTTTTTTTTTTTCTAAATACGTAATGTTTTTCGCGCACAGTAAGCCAAATTTATTTCACCCGTTAAATTGCCAATTACTGTATAATGGTTTAAAAGACTCGAATGACAATAATATATATTACTTTGCAATGAAACTCATTGTTATGTGAAATTTCATCAAGTAAACATTGCATTAATGGGCACGACAAATGGATTCCTGGCAAAATTCCATTTATAGCTTTTAAACACACAAACACATACATATGCTCCCCCATTTGTTGATGCCCAATGGCGTTTCGTCTGTACTGTTTAGTTTTTAAAATTTCATCAGTCATTCGAAGTATTTCTATTGTCAATATTGATTTTTTTTTGTTATTTTTTATGCCAATTTTAATCCGGTTGTGCTTAACATTTGTTGATGGATATTATTTTTAATAACTGCATTGCCAGTCAGGTATTAAGAGCTAAGCAACAGCTGTCCGCTATTTTTTTACAATAGAATGATTTTTATTTACATTCCATTTGTTCAAATTGATTCAAATTCATTGACAACATTCCGTGTATTGAAAGTAAATATTTATAACAAGGCAAAAACAAAACAAAAAAAAATGTAGTCAATATAAAACGGATGTTGAAAATTTATTACTGGCTGAGCGTTTGGAGGAGCTTTAGTTAATGTTGAGGGAAATTTAAAATTTATTAAACAGAAATGGCATTTATAAAATTTTAATGAAAGGAGGGGGGTTGTGCTGAATAAAGAAGAAAGTACGTTGAATCAATATATTGAAAATTTTCTAAGGAGAAAATCGAAATTTGGGATAATGGAGAGTATGACTCAATATTCAACTGATTTCAACTAAATCTAATGAAGTTCCCTATAATCGCAATCGGACAATTTCGAATATATGGAATACCTATACCTTTGGGTTCAAAATCGAAAAAATATTCATTTCCGAAACATACACTTTGCTACAGAAATGTAATATAAATTCCATGGTTTAAGGACCTCTCAATGCACTATAGAATCATAAAGAAACCATCAGATACATACCCAGAAAAGGTGATTTTTAATACATTTTGATCCATTAAAGAGTTCCATAGCCTTGATATTGAATTTGAGTTTATTTAAGACCTTCCCGTTAGCCATAGCTAAAGAAAACATCTGCCACAGATTTTTCTAAAAATGTTAAGCACCTTCACAACACACGTTACTCCTTTGTCTTAGGTAATTTATGACCACATTACTTACATATACTGAAATTCCTTACTCCCACTCTTCCGCTGACACATGGCCCACATCGTTTTGCATTCAGCCAACAATGGTGGTTTTAACACTTTACATTATTCCGCGCCGCGCCGTCAGTTTCTATTTTATGCCCAAACGCTCGTTGGCAGCTACTTTTTAACTATTCATGAAATTACAGCTAAAGTCCGATGCTAAGCTTTTGCAATGTATTTTTAACTAACGTCAAAGTAATGGTTATTTTTTCTCTTTCTCTATATCTCCCTCTTGAAAGGATGTAATCGCCACATGGATTTTGTTGTTGGGTGTCTCTGTTTTTTGCTGTTGTTGGTTTATTTTTCGCTTTGTAGCCATTGTCTTTGTAGGTGCTTTTGTTGTCACGAACAGTTTAAGCCACAATTGCAATGGCATTTAAATCCTTTTTTGCTATTTTCCTTTCTCTTGCCATTATTTCTATTCTCTTGCCTTTGCTGTGCCGTCTAGCTTTGTTGTTTGTTTAGAAGAAACTAAATTATTCACAAATTTTAAATAATTTTTTGTGAAAAATATTTTATTTATTTTTTTTTTTTTTGGATATTTAAACAAAAGCTTTTGTGATATTTTTTATTTGCTAAACTACTATGTTGTTTTGGAAATAATGTTCAAAATTTGTTAAGGTTTCTCAAGAATATATTCTTAACATGTTCCAGTAATGTATGTCTCAGCTCTTTATGTGTTTTGCTACGATTCTTGTATGTCTCCATCTAACTTGGTAATCCTGATTAAATTCCATTCAATAATACATTACAAATACCGAAAATCGTAATCTATATATAACAAGTAAAAAAAAAAAAAAACATTAAGTTCGGCCGGGCCAAACTTTTAATACCCTCCACCTTAGGGTAAAGGAAACATTAGAAGAAATGTGGCAAAAACCATTAAAATGCCGAATATCGGGAGGTGCCGTTATATGGGGGCTATACCAAATCGTGGACCTACACATGCAATGTTCCGCCAATGACCTAGAAATACCAATTTTCAGACAAATCCGTGTAAAAATGTGGCAAAAATCATCAAATTACCGAATATCGGGAGGTACCATTATATGGGGGCTATACCAAAACGTGGACCTATAATTTCAATGACTCGCCGCACGAACGCGGCCCCATTATGATCTACAACTACAAATTTTCAGAGAAATTCGTGAAAAAATATGTCAAAAATCTCCAAAATACCGAATATTGGGAGGTACTTTACCAAAACATGGACCTATACATACAATGTTTTGCCACACGAACTAGGACCCATTATGACCAACAAATACCAATTTTTAGACAAATCAGTGAAAAAATGTGGCAAAAAACCATCAAAATACCGAATATCGGTAGGTACCGTTATATGGGGACTATACCAAATCGTGGACCCATACATGCAATGTTTTGCCACCGGAGCTGGAACCCATTATGACCAAAAAATACCAATTTTTAGACAAATCCGTGAAAAAATGTGGCATAAATCATCAAAATACCGAATATCGGGATGTACCGTTATATGGGGACTATACCAGAACGTGGACCGATATATCTCATTTTTAATACCAACCATCCTAGACACAATACCAATTGCTCTGCTCAATTTTGGCGCTCTACGACAAATAATGTGGGCTGTATCGTGATTTCAACAGACAGACGGACAGACAGACGGACAGACAGACGGACAGACAGACAGACGGACATCGCTAAATCGACTTAGCATTTTATGCTGATTATGAATATATATACTTTATGGGGTCTACGACGAATATTTAGGGATGTTACAAACGGAATGACAAAGTTAATACACCCTCCTTTCCAAGGTGGATGGTATAAAAAGGAGATCAAGTGTGAACCCATGAAACAGATCGAAGCTTACATCGCGACTTCTACGTGAAAATACAACACTTGTTTATTTGGTGCGTAGAATACTTCTTATACCCTCCACCATATTGCGGAGGTTTTATTAGGTTTGTCATTCCGTTTGTAACACCTCGAAATGTACATTTCAGATCCCACGAAGTATATATACATTCTTGATCAGCATAAAATTCTATATCGATTTAGCGATGTCCGTCCGTCTATCTGTTGGTCAGTTGAAATCACTGTAGCTTCCGAACGAATTGAAGTACCTAAACAAAATTTTACTCAAATGTGTGTTTGGTCTTCAAGACATTTGGTATTGAAAATAGGTCTAAACATGTACCTCTTTAGGTATAGCCCCCATATAACTGTACCACCCTGTATTCGGCATTTTGATTATTTTAGCGACATTATTCACCGGAATTGTTTAAAATTTCGTATTTGAAGTTTCTAATGGGTACTACACCTGCAACAGAAAATTGCCTATTCAGGTCCACGTCATCGTATAGCCACCATATAACGGTGCTTCGCTTTATTCGGCATTTTGTTGATTACAGCAACATTATTCACCGGTATTGTTTCAAATCTCGTATTTATACTTCGTAACGAGTAGTACAACCTGTGACAGAAATTGCCTATGCAGGTCCAGGTCTTCGTAAAGCCCCGATGTATCTGTACCTCCATATAGTCGGTATTTTGATGATAGCTACATTATTCAACGGAATTGTTTAAAATATCGTAATTGAAGTACCTTGTAGGTACTGCAGCCTATGACAGAAATTTTTCTATCATTTACCGGAATTGTTTAATATTTCGTATTTGAATACAATAGTGGCTATGACAAAAATTGCCTATGGATATCCACGTTTTCGTATGGACCCCAATATTAAGCTAACTCCCTATTTTCTGCATTCTTACGATTTTAACCGAATTTTTAAGGGATTTTTTTTATACCCTACACCACATAGTGGTAAGGGTATTATGTCTTTGTGCATTTGTTTGTAACATGGAGAAGGAAGCGAGATAGACCCATAGTTACTTTTGAGGATCTCCATAGAATCACTTTCTGGGGTTTTGATCGAGTACATTTAGAATTTTCCACAACCCAGACTGGCTATTGTAAAAGTGAAATTATAAGAAAATTTGATTGGAGCGGATTGAGAATAAGTGTTAATTTTAAAAATTAAATTAGTTTTTTTTAAAGAAAATTAATGTCTTTTTTATACCCTCGTTCATATGGCTAGAGAGGGTATAAATCGTTTGGTACGGCCAAATCATTTGGTACGTGCCTCATCGAAATAACGATTTTAGACCCTAGGTCTCTTTTGACCAAATCCGTTTCAGGACATTCGTTCCACGGGTCGATCTTGCTATGTCCGTCTGTCTGTCTGGTAGCTGCTGCGCACGATAACTCTCGAAGGCAGTATTCGATTTGGTCCAAACTTGGTACATAGTAATGTTATTATCAAACTTAGATCGAGTTAAAAGATGGGCAATATCGCACAACTCCTTATTGTACATCCCCACAAAAGGTAGAAATTTTCAAAAAAAAAATGCTGCACATTGCTCCATTCTACTATTTGTATTAGTTAGGTGCGAAAATGGACAATATCGTTTCACTTCATCAAGTATCTCCTCCACAGAAGGTTAAAATTTTGAATAATTGTAACTCTTATAAAATGTGACAAATAAGACCGATTGTCTTCAAATTACACACATCACAATATTTTTATTAACCTAAGGTCTGCTGTGAAGATAGAATATATATACACCACTCCTTCTGGTACCTCCCTCACAAACGGTCAAAATTTTGAATAACCAAAACGATTATAAAATCTGAAACAAGCATCTGGTAATCTTCATATTTTACATATCCCATTATTTCTACTAACACAAGATCTGGTGTGAAGATGAGATATATGAGAGCCCCTTCTGGTACCTCACCCACAAAGGGTCACAATTTTCAATACTTTTAGCTGTTATAAACTGCGAAACAAGTCAGCGATTCATTACAACTTGCAACATCTAAATGTTTCTCTCAACCGGAAACCTGAAATAAATATAGCTCTTACTTCAACATCGTCTTTCATTCTACTTAAATTGGCCTTCCATTAATCTATTTCAATATTTGCTCCATAACTTGGCTTTTAATTCCTTTCAAGTACCACTTTCTGGATAACACTTCTGCTTCTTATTAGAAAAAAAGCTGATATTAATGACCATCATTGCCCATCTAGTTCATGCATTTAATTTTTATCTCTACAATATTTCTTAGGCTTTTTTGTCTCTCTATTCCAGTTTTCACATTCAGCCTTTCAAACACTTGATTAAATTTTAACTTTTCCAATTTAAGAAACTGTTTACTCAATTTCATAGCCTGCATTCTCTATGTCTATAGATTTAGATGCAGCCATGGTGAGCATTCGTTGTCCTTATCATTCGCATTCATTGCTTCTCATCCTTGTTCGTTCGTCGTTCGTTCGCTCATTGACAAGGTCCTTAACATCGCCAGCACTAAAGAGAGTAGTTATATGTACAAGGCACACACACACTTACACAGACACACTTTTCTATGTGCATTTCTATAATAATATTTTAGCAATTAATTTTCTACTGCAAGGCATGCTACAACGTGCTCCATTAACTAAATCCAGGCTGCAACGATGTCTTGTTGGGCCGCAATGCCGCACCAAGCCGGAGTGCATCTTCATCGTCATCAGAGCGTTTTCTTTAATGCCATAGTTTATTCTACACCATTTCTTTCGAGGAAACGACGAAGTCGACGACGTCAACAGCCACCATCACCACCACGATGATGATGATTCTCATGATGGCGATGTCGACGACGCCACCATGAAGTGGGAATGAGTTGAACGCTCTCAAGTAGCAAGTGCCCGCGTTACACAACAGCCCATTTCTTCAGCTTGCATTCATTCATTCATTCAGCCATTCGAACAGGAGTCCGAAGCATCTTTTGTGAAATGGAACCACTTAAGTGGCTGTAAGTGTTTGAGCGGCTTTTCACTTTTCATTATGAGACACTTTGAGCACGTTAACGTGTAAATGAACGACCAAACACGACAATGATGACGACGACGAGGATGGAGATGACGATGAACACTTTAGCGTTGTTGCTGTATGCAAGTTGATGTAAGTTGTTTTTATATTTTGTATGTCGATGTCGTATAATGTTGGTATGCAGGCATGTTGGCTGTTGAAGAGATAACTTGTTTGCCGTAGGTCGCTGCTACGCTAACCAGTGTTGTTGATAAGATGTCGATAAAATAGATTAAATTATCCAGAAATTGTTAATACTAACTGTTATGTTGGTATGGTGAAGATGCTGGGGAAAATAGGGAAACAGTGGCGTATGTGTAACAATGAGGTTTATGGTAATGATCATACGACCGAATGTTCGTTTCATACAAGAATTTACATGAAATCTTCAAGAAGAAAAGAAAAACGCCCTGGAAAGTTTTGATCGGTGTTCCGGTAAATAAATGAGATCGATCGATGGATCGATTGTGCCAAGAACAATTCACTTTGAGCAAATATAAACCACTTGGTGTACACTAAAGTTGAAATCGGCCGAAAATGTATAGGGGAACTATATCTAAATGAAGTCCGATTGCCACAAATTTTAATAGGGCGATTGGACCAAACAAATGATTTGTTGAAAATTTCATCTGAATGGGACAATAAATGCGATCTTACCTTTACTCCAAAATGGACAGACGGACATACATAATCAACTCAGAATGTGATTATATGGATATCATCAAAAGGAACGATGCGTCTTTCTCATTTTCTTTTGTATCTTACAAAGAAATGCATAAGGATATAATACAATGTATAGGTATAAAAATGAGGAAATTTTAAAGGAAATCAGAAATTATTTCACTTTTTGGTTCTGTTCCAAAATATGTATTTAAATTGTTTTCGATATCATTCATTAATGAGTGTTATGATTAATATTATTAATTATTAATATTATTATTATTATTAATTATTAATTATTATTATTATTATTATTATTATTATTATTATTATTATTATTATTATTATTATTATTATTATTATCATTATTATTATTATTATTATTATTATTATTATTATTATTATTATTATTATTATTATTATTATTATTATTATTATTATTATTATTATGATTATTATTATTATTATTATTATTATTATTACTATTATTATTATTATTATTATTATTATTATTATTATTATTATTATTATTATTATTATTATTATTATTATTATTATTGTTATTATTATTATTATTATTATTATTATTATTATTATTATTATTATTATTATTATTATTATTATTATTATTATTATTATTATTATTATTATTATTATTATTATTATTATTATTATACCCTACAACACTATGTGTTGGGGGTATTATAAGTTTGATTGGCCCAAAAATTATGTAACACCACGAAATATTGATTTCCCACATAGGAAAGTATATATGGATCTTCCTATCTCACCGAGCTGAGTCGATCTAGCTATGTATGTCCGTCCGTCCGTCTGTCCGTCTGTCCATGTTAATTTGTAATCACTCTACAGGTCGCAATTATGGTCCGATCTTCACGAAATTTAAAATGGAGGTGGGGCTATGGTCAGAATAGAACCCTATTTCTTTTGGTGATGATCGCATAATATTTAGGGGTTGAAATGGACCAAAAACTGAAAAAAATCCTGATTTTGCACTTGCTCTACAGGTCGCAATTACAGACCAATCGACGCGGAATTTCGCATGTAGCTAGAGTTTAGGGCTGGCAAGAAGCCTACCTATTTGGGTGGTCATCGGATAATATTTAGCGGGTAAAATAGACAATATCTTTTTTGTTGAAAAAATTCAAAATTTTTCATTAAACTGCGAATATTTTAAATCCCGGCGAAATCACAAAGCCATGACAAGGTTACTTCTGATCTTTATATTGATGTTAACATCCAACAAAACGGATATATAGCAAAATATGTGCGATATATATGTTTACCAAAGAAGATATGCTTGAAAAATCTCTTATATGTCGAGAACGGCTGAACTGATTTCGACAGTTCTCATTAATTCAGAATGACCTCTTGGCAGGAAACATAAAACGTCGAAAAAAATCGCATAAAAATATCTCTCTAAAGATGAAAATATTGATTTTGTAAAATTTTCTCATATTTTTTCAATTTTGTCATATTTTTGGCATATTTTCATTTTGATTTGAACATTTGGTAATATTTTTACAGCTAACAAAACTAAGCAGTTAGAATATCAGGATATCATATACAGATCGCATTTATGGCCCGATCCTTACGAAATTTTGCATGGAGATAAGATGAGGGTCAGAATAAAAGCCTATTCTTTTTGAAGATGATCGCCATATATTTAGGGGTTGAAATGGACCAAAAAACTGCAAAATTGTCAGCAGGTCGTAATTATGGGGGTTACCGGACATTGCAAAAGCCAAGCAGATTTGGATGGCCATCCAAAAATATTCAATGTGTGAATAGTTTGCCAAGTTTTGTAGACAAAATACGAAAATGTCCATTCCAGAGACTTTTTGGAGAATTCAAAAATACAGGAAAGACACACTTCTGACTATTTCGTTAAGGCTGATTTCGTTGAAGAATATAATCAAATGTCTGTATCTCATATAGATGCGTTTCAGTCAAAAACCAATAATAAATGTTAATCTTTTGCCACTTCTGAGAGATTATAGGTCTTTGGGAAATATTGGTTCCAGATCTAGGAAGACCATTTAAGTGCAAAATCTACCAATAAATTGGAAATGAGCAAATTAGTTTAAGTTGCTATTATTCGAAAATTAGAGAACGAAACCTGATGGTTTTCTTTTATTATTTGTCACAATATCTTGTGGAATTCTTTCGAGTATCTTGCCTATATAAAATGTATCGTTTATTATAGTGTTGTAGGGTATTCAACGGTCGGCCCCGCTCGACTGTAGCCTTTGCTTACTTGTTATTATTATTATTATTATTATTATTATTATTATTATTATTATTATTATTATTATTATTATTATTATTATTATTATTATTATTATTATTATTATTATTATTATTATTATTATTATTATTATTATTATTATTATTATTATTATTATTATTATTATTATTATTATTATTATTATTATTATTATTATTATTATTGTTATTATTATTATTATTATCATTATTATTATTTTTATTGTTATTATTATTATTATTATTATTATTATTATTTTTGTTATTATTAATAATAATATATATTATTATTAATAATATATATTATTAATATTTTTAAAAATATATAAAGAATGAATATTTCTCTAAGAAACATCCCCATATCTTCTATTTAATAAAAGTAAATGTCTTAGATCTGGAACCAATATTTTCCCAAAATATACGAGCTCTAAAAAAGCATCGGTATTTTACAAAGCAGATGTTCCTACCACCGAATTCGTTCTTTCGTAAAATACAGACATTTCACAACTCTAACCTCACAAAAACATTTTACAACTCTAACCTCACAAAAATCCATGTCTATTGGTCCTTAGTTGAGAGCGCGAAGCCCAAAGTATTTTGCGAACATCTTTCAAAACAAAAAGCTTATATTCTGATCCCAACCATACCCCAATGCAAAATTTCGTGAAGATCGGACTATAATTGAGACCTTAATATACTCATACTGTTGTGAGGTGAAAAATATCACAAAATATACAATACAATATTGTAAGACAAATTTTTACCAAAAAAAAAAAAAAAAATAAAATAAAAAAATAAATAAATAAATAAATAAGCATCTGCCAAAGAACATTCTGAATAGAGAGAATTATAAAAATCCGTCCAGCCGTTCGTGAGTTATAAGCGGTCCAGGTATATATGTTTCATCCGATTTGGTGTTTAAGTCCCTCATATGCATTCGACAACAATAATAATTAATACCAGATATCTTGTAAGGCTCAGAAATGCCTCTGCCAAATTTTATCAACATCAGTCTGATTTGGATATAGCTCCCCTTTATATCTTCAATAGATTTCGGGGTAATTGTGCACCAAATGGCCAATATCTGTCCATATCTGTCCTAAATTTCCTAAATAGAAACAAGTACATAAAATTTGGTGAAAATCGGTTCAGATATAGCTATAGCTCGCATATATATGTTTCATCCGATTTGGTATTTAATGTGGGGGACATTCGTAATATGCACCCCACATGAAAGATATTTGGTATCAAATGTCAGATACAGCCCAGAAATATCTCTGCCAAATTTTATCGAGATCGGTTCAGATTTGGACATAGCTCACATATATATCTTCAACCGATTTCTGGTTAATTGGGCACCAAATGGCCAATCTCAGTCCAAATAACCTGAATTTTGTCACATCCAACCGAAATCTTTCTAAAAGCAAGAACATTAGATTTGTTGAAAATCGGTTCGGATATACATAGCTATAGCTCCCATGTATACGTTTCATCCGATTTCGCGTTTAACTTCCCCACATTCGTTATATGTATGCGACAACAATGATATTTCTTACCAGATGCCTTATAGAGCTCAGAAATACCTAAGCCAAATTTCATCGAAATCGGCTATAATTTGGATATAGCTACCGCGAATATCTTCAATCCGATTTCAGGTTTATTGTGTAAATAATGGCTAATATCAGCCCAGATGGCGTAAATTTAAGGACGAACGTTTCCATTTTGTGCAACTCGGCTTCGATATATATTTTTTTAAATATAATTCTTCTCCAAGTGATATCATGCCCTCGATAGAAATGTTATTTGTCTCTATCAAATATCGTGAAAATCGATTCAGAATTGGATATGTCTCCCATATATTAGTTCCCTCGGAAACCAAACTATAACTGCCCTAAAGCCAAATGTTGATAGGTGGTATGATCAACTTCAATTCTTTTGTTACGAGAGCTCTATTAATTATGCATTGTGGTATCATATACCATATATATCGGCCTCGCCCGACTTTTGACTTTTCCTTGCTGTTACAGTGCTTCTGTCTTATCTTTACTCTAACATCGACAATTCTGCTTATTTATGTTGTCATTTGACCAAAAATGTTCTTTGTAGCTGAACACAAGAAATGCGCTGTGAACTTACTTAACAAAGCAAGAATTTTCATAAGAGAAGAAATCGACATCAAGTGACTGCCTTCGTTTCGTTTTTATTTTCCATTGACTTTGAAGAACTATAAAATTGCATTCAAAACTTCATGCCATTTGAATTATTTTGTTCATAAACTATAATATTTTTATAATCTAGTGATACTCTAACTAAAACACATACATTTTATATCCAGTTAATTTTTTAAAAGCATTTTGCCAGATAATTGCATTAAATACATTCCCTCCGCACAACCATCTCCACTTCCTGCAACACTGTATGCTATCTTTCATTAAAACATGAATGGAAATTAAACAAACTTTAACATCATTGTTTTTTATTTATTTTGCTATCAAATCATTATAGAAACACTTAAAACGACAAAGTTTGCATAAAAATCTCGTTTATCTTGCAACCTTTAATAATAGACAATTTAACATGCAACACTTCTTCTTATTCCTCTACATTTCGGTATGACATGCAGCAGATGGCGTGGTACCCATCTATTGCTCCGCCACCCTAAACCCAGCTTAGTTTAACCTCACCAATTATGTAGTAAAATATTGACATTTTGCTGGGACCCAATAAAGTTCATGTATTTTGCTTCCATTTTTTTTCTCCCTCTCTCTCTCGTTCTCTCTGTCTTTGGAAATTTTCTTTCGAAACAAATTTTTTGATGGCGTCACCATGAAACAACACTTTGCTTCTCCTGTTTTTTCTATTCTGCTCCATTTCAACAGCAATCTATAGCAAATTTAACTTGGATACGATTAAGTTTCTATTTTTTTCTTCGTTTTAATTAAAAACTAATGTTGCGCAAATATGAACGCAATTGCTTTTGGCAAACATAGGAGTGGCCATACAAGGCACAAAAAAGTGGCAAACGCCAAGGATAAGTATTGAACGGCATGAAATTAAAAAGTGTAGGAAGAGAAAGACGAAAAGGAAAAAAAAATAAAGAACACAAACACGAAACTTGAGTGTTTAAAAAATGTGAAAGAAAAAATCTAGGCATGGCTGATTTTTTGTTTTTTCGTATCTTGGCAAATGAATTATTACACACAACCATAGGGGAAAAGAAGCGGCTGCTAAGAAGGACGCAATTTACTTTTAATGGGTTTACTGACAGTTTGAACGCACAAAGTTTCAAAATGAAATTAAAACGATGACTTTTCGACATTTCGTTATTTTTAACCGTAACCGACCCTTTTCAAATCACGGAAATATTTTTTGTGTTTATGGAAAAATACTGGAAAGCAGGGATCGTGGGTTATTTTAAGCACATTATTTTAATAAGATTAGTACAGTGTTCGTTTTACAAATAAAAATGTACAAAGGTTATAATTTTCAAATGAAACATTCCATTTATATAGTAGTTTTTTTTTTTTTTTTTGATATTATGACAACAAGAGGTATCTGTCAAAGAAAAAGTAATTCATTTTAGAGTCTAAAAACACATGATAATTGAATGTACAGAAAACAGTAAGGACAGGTCAAAAATCGGGCGGGCCCGACTATATAATACCCTACCCTACCCTAGTAGAGCTCCCGCAACAAAAAAGTTTATATTGAGAATTTAGGTGAAGTAGATCATGCCAACTATGATTCCAATAAAATTGCTGTATAGTACATGATATGACTTTGCTAAGGATTACAAAGATATACCGGACCTAGTTTCACCAAATGGAATGAATCTATATAATTTTGGCCGATATTACATATATGGTGAACAATAACCAAAAAATCAGATGAAGATGTATTGAAGATATATTGAGGCTATATAAAATTCTGAAAATTTCAAGCAGTAGCTAATGCCCGGTATCAAATATCATTGTTGTTCAGTGCATATTAAGCATGTGAATGTCTTAAAACCCCAAATCGAATGAAACATATACAGGGTTGCCCATATTCGACGGACCTTTGGGTCCTTTGGGTTCATTCCAATCGACGAGGCTTGTCCACAGGCAACATTCTTTGCGTCAATTGAGTTTTGTACGGGAACAAATGCAAATCAATGCGAATAATCCGTTGTAAAGTGGACCGAGCCATGCCCAACTGCTGAGAACGGCGTTTTTGGGATGTTCTTGGGGACCTCTCGACACTGGCTCGTACGGCAGCGATATTCTCGGTCGATCGCCTTGGTCGACTTTTATATGGCCTCTTCGGATTAGAAAGAGCCTTACCAGTGGAAAATTTTTCGTATAAACGCTTAATGGTGTTCTTAGAAGGTGCACTTCTCACATTTTTAATGTTTTAAAAGCACGTTGAGTTTTCACAATTGACTTCTTCTGTTGAATGTAAATTTCAACTATTTCTGCTTGGACTGACGCTTCAAACGCGGTATGTCATTAAGCGATGTGACATCTCTGTCAAAAGTTATGGCGTTGCCAGATGGGTCCGTCGAATATGGACAACCCTGTATAGTTCATGATATGACTTTACTAAGGATTACATTGAAAAATATTTACTTGAGCAAAAAATATACCGGACCTAGTATCACCAAATGCAATGAATCTATAAAATTTTGGCCGATATTACATATATGGTGAGCAATAAACAAAAAATCAGACGAAGATATATTGAGGCTATATAAAAATCTGAAAATTTCGAGCAGTATCTAATTTCCGGAATCAAATATCATTGTTGCGCAGTGCATAATAAGCATTTCAATGTCCCAAAACCCCAAATCGAATGAAACATATATATGGGAGCCATAACTATATCCGACCAAAATGTGAAGTACTTGCTTCTGGCCTAAATTCCGTCAGAAATGCCCAAGTGCAGGTCAATTGGGCTGATATTAGCCATTTGGTGCACAAAAAACCTGAAATCGGATAAAGAACTGATCGCGACAACATTTTAAACACTTATTTCTGAGCTGTATCTAATATCTGGTACCAAAGATTATTTTTGTGGAGGTTATTTTACGCATGTGGGCTACTTTTAAAAACAAATCGGAAAAAACATATATAAATAAAAATAATATGGAAACTATAGCTGAACGGATTTTCACGAAATATGATGTTCTTGTTTCTACGATGAATTCAGTTGGAATTGCTAAAATTCAGTTCATTTGAACTGATATTGGCCATTTGGCCATATATATATGGGAGCTATTTCCAAATCTGAACCGATCTCGAAAAAATTGACAGAGGTGTTTTCGGCAACATTTGATGTCCGGTATCAAATATATACGAAATAGATATTTCCCATTTGGTGATATTAGCCGAAATCTGCTGAAGATATATATAGGATCTATGTCTAAACTCCAACCGATTCTCAATAATTTCAATAGGGTTCGACCTTTGGCCAAACAATTATTGTTTGGAAAATTTCATCCCAAGCGGATAATAAATGCTACAAATGACCAGATCAGATTTTAGAATAAGTTCAGATTTGTTCGAATTGGTCACCTTTGGCACGAATTATGGCCTTCAAACGGCCAATGAAACCTTAATACGCTGCCCGAGTGTTGCAGCCATTCCCGGCGAATCGCTTGCTTGAGGTGATCGACACTTTGGTATTTTTTAGTGCCGACCTTGCTTTCCAAAATACTCCTGGCGGCCCACACCATGACCATGGCCGGCGCTTGAATTCTGGTGGCCAACCAATGGTGCACATTTTCAGCTGACCTCTTTGGCAAGTAAACACGATCATTTTGTTTGTTTACAAACTGGTAGACAACGAATGTTTTCTCATTGAAGAAAACCACTTTCGCCCAAGCGAAGCAACTCTTTAGCTTTTTGGGTCTATTTTCTTCCTGTTGCGGTGTAAATTCTTGTACTTTTTGGAATTTCAATGGCTTTACCCCGAGCTCATTTTTCAATATTTGCCGAATGAAATATTGCGATATGTTCAGCTCACGACACGGGTTTCGATCAAGTCGCTTCTTTACTTTTCGAACCATTTCTGCTGATGTTGCTGTTTTCTTCCATCCACTTCCTTGACGTCGGGCTACGCTACCAGTATCACGGTAACGAACGCTGACACGAGACACAAAAGATTCATTCACATTTAAATGCTGGAGTGCTCTAACGATAGTCACTTGTCGTTTTCCAGCCAAATATTAAGAAATCACACTATCACGAATAACTTTTTTTCTGGTTTTGACAATTTTTGCCACACTTTCCACCAGAATTATTTCAAATTCGGATTTTGGTTACTCGAATTAGAGAAAATTGCTCATAGTCTTCGTATATCACCCAGATACCTCCCAATATACGATATTTGGATGATTTTAGCTACATTGTTGAAGAGATTTATCTTAAACTTTGCGTTTGAAATTCGTAAACGGTACCACCTTCTCTAGCAGATAAATGACTGCAAAGGTCTACGATTACATATAGCCTCATGCAACTGTATCACCTAATGTTGGGAATTTGCCAAGTCCCAGTCAAATGGTAGTGGGTATTGAAAGTTCGAACTTAGCTTCTTTCTTATTTGTTTTTATACCCTTCACCACAAGGTGGTCAGGGTATTATGTCTTTGTGCATTTGTTTGTAACAGGCAAAAGGAAACGAGATAGACCCATAGTTCCTTTTGATGATCTGCATAGAATCACATTCTGAGTCGATTTATGCATGTCCGTCCGTCCGTCTGTCCATGTATTTTTGTAAACAAAGTACAGTTCGCATTTATTCCCTATCCAGATGAAATTTTACACAAATCATTTGTTTGGCCCATTTGTTTATTGTGCACCAAACGTGTAATATCAGTCCGAATAGTATGGAATTTTGCACGTACGATCAGATTGGACCTGAAAATAAGTATGTCAAATTTTATCGAAATCGGTTCTGATATGGCTATAGCTCCCATATATATTGTTCATCCGATTTGTTATTTTTGTCCTCCGCAGCCGAAATATATCAAATATAGCTCAGAAATACATTTGCTAAATTATATCGACATCGGTTCAGATTTGGATATAGCTCTCATATATAACTTCGTCCGATTTACATTTTATTGTGCACCAAATGTCTAATATTTGCCCAAATTGGATGAAATTTGGCACTTACGACTGAATTGAGTCTAGAAGCTAGTATGTCAAATTTGGTGAAGATCGGTTCAGATATAGCTATAGCTCCCAAGTATACTGTTCATCCGATTTCTTATATTTGTTACAAACAACCGTAATATGCACTTCGTAACAACGATATTCAGGGAAATATATCAAATACAGCTCAGAGATATATTTTACAAATTTTATTGAGATCGGTTCCGCTTTGGATATAGCTCCCATATATATTTTTATCTGATTTCAAATTAATTGTGCACCAAATGGGCAAAACAAGTCCGAATTTAAAAGATAGAAATGCTTCGGCATATTTAGTCCTTTGAACTTTAAATTATAATTATAATCATAGCGTGTATGATGCAATTCTCTCATAAAAACTTTTAATTGTTATGCGGAGCTTTACTAAATTAGCAAAGTGGTGTAGGGTATCATAAAATCGCTCCCGCGCGACTTTAAGACTTTCTTTACTGTTTTTTTTTTTTTTCTGAAGTTTGAGGGTTTTTGCTCTAAGGAGGCATTTTCATTTCGTAGTTTAAATGGCTATAGGTTTTATTTTTAAATCATATGGAGCAGGAATTACTCATCGCATAAATTACTGAATGTAGCCCCAATTATGTAAAGCGTTGCATATTTTTAGGGTCCCAATCACATTATTCGTCGTAAGGTACTAAGAATCTGAATTTTTAAATGTTTTCAGATTTGTTATGCCTTATTACTTTGAGAATTTAGGACAGCTGGTTTCACCATTATTTAAGCTTTTAAAGAATATTATATCGCCGATATTACTTGGTTTCTTAAAACCAATGAACCCGCAATACATTTTTTGGGTCTGAATTGTAACTGCTACCAGTAACTTAAAAAACATTCAGTTATCTATATAAATATTTAAACCTAAAACCTTCAACCTCATGTACCCACTCGAACTAAAATAAAAATACAAAAATACTCTTATGTGCAGATAATACGATAAGTGAATAAGCTTTGGGATAGATGGATATTACAAGATTATATGGAGTGTACAAAATTACATCACATCACAACGGTTCAAATGGATGGAAAGTGCAAAGCATAACTAAAACTAGAACATAACAACAGCAAAAAAAAACTAAGTGGGAGAGAGAGCTGGCACAACTGACAACAGCACAACAGGAAGTAGAGGGTGAGGTTAAAAAGGAAATTACATGACAGTCTTGTTGGCATTTAGCAGCAGATGGAAGCGTCATCGGATAGGGGAGTGCTTGGGGCTGGTTGTAGGAAGCCCCAAACTGCCAAATATGATAAAACCAAAAATGAGAGCAAAGTAAATTACTTCTAATTGCGAGTGTTTAATTATGGACTATTTTAATTTTATAGCTTTGTGGTTATGTGGTGTTAGCTCTTGGTTAAGCCACGGTGTAGTGGTGAAGAGAGTGGCGAGGAGAGTGGGTCATTGGTTAAAATTGGTTTGCTTAAGCTAAAGCTAAAATGAACGTCAGTGAATTCCCAACGTAAGCCATTCTAAGAAACCATTACATCAACTCAAGCAGAGAAGACCTCATTGCCGCACATAAGTTTTTTTCTCTTTTTAATATCTTTGGCGTACATAGTTGTTGGTGTTGTAGTTTCACAAGGTATTCTCTGATGTCTGTCTCTTCTTCTTCTTATTATTTTTTGTTGTTGTTATTAATGTTCAAGAACATGATGTTGAATATGGTCGTGTTACGACTTGTTATACTCATACGTCTCGGGCTTAATGATAAGTTTTTTCTTTTTCTACAGTCGCTTAATGGAGCTTAAGGAACTGCTGATGAATGCCAACTGAGTATATACATATTTATGTTGTGTTTTATGTTACTCCTTCACCGGAAAATTCTCACACATACATAGGTCTGAAGTACACATTAGGTTTGTGTTGGAAAGAGCATTCATTATGTACCGAATTGAATACCTTTTGTCTAATGAATGAAATGAAATTGTAGTTTCTAATTTAGTAGAAATGTTAGAGTTTCTGGGAAATTCATATGATGTATACCCTCAGCCAATGTTGGATTATTTAAATATATTTTGACTTCTATTGTGATTATTCAAATTATTATGGAGTTGGTTTCGAAGGAATAGGCCAATATTGACCATTTCGTATCGGACCAAAATAAATATGATATAAATATTGCGATGTGCCAGGTTTGGAATATATTGGTTACTTCCTTCACTTTATATGAGATATTTGATAATTTATAGAAAATATTAAAATGTGCGCGAGGTCCCATATATAATCGACCGAAGTATTCACTTTTCATACTTCAACTACAGATAAAACATTGATATGGGCAAAATTATAAGAAAATCGAACATTTATATCCAAATTTAATGCGAAATCATAAATTTCATATTCATCTCAGGCTTCTGGTTGAGAGAAATATTTTGTTCACGTTCACATGTTATGGCAATTAAAAGTATTGAAAATTGTGACCATTTGTGGGTGAAGTACTGAAAGTGGTTCGCAGATATATATCATCTTCACAAATATATCTTTTGTTGGCAAAAATGTTTGGATGTTTGAAATTTGAAGAGAATTGGATGTATATTTCTCTTTTTTGAGCGTTTTGTTTTTAAAAATCTCAATGTGGGGGAGGTACTAGAAGAAATGGTCCGATCTATACCACCTTTATAACAGATCTTGTATTGATAGAAATATTGAGATTTACGAACTCTGAATGGAATCGGGAATTTCGCGTTTTATGATGTTAACCTATTATGAGTGAGGTACAAGATGCAGTGGACCAATATATCCCATCTTCAAAGCAGATCATGTGTTAGTAGAAATAATGGGATATGTGAAATTTCAAAAGAATCGGATGCTTATTTCGGATTTCAAAATCGTTTTGGTTATTCAAAATGTTGACCCTTTGTGGGTGAGGTATCAAAAGAAATGCTCCGATCTCTACCATCTTTATAACAGATCTTACGTTGATAGAAATATTGTGATGTGCCATGTCTAAATGGAATCGGATGTTAATTTCGTGTTTTGTGAACTTCATGAATATTCAAAATTTTGACACTTTGTGGGGGAGGTACCAGAAGGAGTGCATCAATATATGCCATCTTAACTCCAGAGCTTGTATTAATAAAAATATTGTGATGTGTGTAATTTAGAGTCAATCGGACTCATACATCACTTTTATAAGAGTTGTAGTTATTCAAAATTTTAACCCTTTGTGGGGGAGATACTTGATGGAATAGAGCGATATTATCCATTTTGCACTTGACATAGAACTGACGCAAATATAAGGATTTGCAAAGTTGGAGCAAAATTGGATTATTGCTTCTCTTTCTATGCAGAAAATATTTTTTTGGAAAAATTCGTCCTTTTGTGGGGTAGGTACCAGAAGCAGTGGACCGATATTGCCCATCTCCGAAATAAAATAAATGTTTTTCAGAAGAAGATGGGTCGAGATAGAACTCTAATTTTCAGTTCCAGATTCCATTTACGGTAAATAAAATCTATCAAAGAAAAAATTGATTGTCAATTGAACTAAAAAGTATTGAAAGGCAGATTATTTGATTATTAGGCCCTTGTATAGAATAATCCTCATAGATCTGGAACTAAAATGTTGGAAAAACTTGTGATATTTAAAAATCACTAAGGAATTAGTACTGTTAATAAAAAGAGTTAAGAGCTAAAAATTCGAAATATTTTCGTTTACTGGGAAATCGGCTTTTAGGGGATGAAAAAGCAAACAATTGTACGGAATGTGGTTTTTTGGAAATTATCGGCCAAGATACCTTCCATGCGTGTTTTTGTCCGATATCAATTTTATTGCGCTTAAAATATCCAATTAGGATGTGTTCTGACACATGAGACCGAAAATTTGTTCAGATGTAACTATAGCTCCTATACATATGTTTCACTAGATTTGATATTTAAGTCTCCCATATTCATAATATGTACTGCACAACAATGATATTCGGTACCAAATACCGGAATCTTAGAAATATCTCTGGGTATAGGCCCCATATATCTTGATCCGATTTCAGGCTAATTTAAATGGATGGATTTTAGCCAGGATTTAAAATGAAATTAAGCCTTTCAGTGCAACTGCTATTAAATATTTGCGGCCACAGATAAAGTTATTGTTCAGCTATTTAGTTCAAATAGTAGCTATTTAGCTCGTTTTGCCGTTCTAGCTATTTATACCTTACATCACATAGCAGTAAAGGTACTATGTATTTGTACAGTTGTTTGTAACATGGAGAAGTAAGTGAGATAGACCCACAGCTACCTTTGAGGATTTTTATAGAACCACTTTCTGAGTCGATTTATGAATGTCAGTCCGTTTGTCTGTCCGTGTGTTCATGTAGAACGAATCCTATTGGAGAGAATCAGTTCAAATTTAGATATAGCTCCCATATATATCATAAACCAATTTCGGGTTAATTGCGCACTAAATGGTTAATATCAGTCCAAATGACCTGAAATTTGGCACATCCCACCGAATTTAGGTTAGAAGCAAGTACGTCGAATATGGAGAAAATCAGTTCAGATATAGCTATAGCTCCCATATATATGTTTCATCCGATTTGGTATTTAAGTCCCACACATTCGCAATATGTATCCCACAAGAACAATATTTGGTACCAGATATCAAATACAGTCCGGAAATACTTCTGCCAAATTCTGTCAAGATCGTTTGGACTTGGATATAGCTCCCATATATATCTTCAACCAATATCGGGTTAATTATGCACTTAATGGCAAATATCTGTTCAAATTAACTGAATTTTGGCATATTCCACCGAATTCAGTACATAAGCAAGTACGCCATATTTGGTGAAAATCGGTTCAGATATAGCTAGAGCTCCCATATATATGTTTCATTCGATTTGGTCTTTAAGTCTATCACATACGTAATGTGCATTCGACAACAATGATATTTGGTACCAGATATCTTATAAAGCTCGGAAATACTTTTTGCCAAATTTTATCGAGAATAGCAAAGATATAGCTCCCACATATATCCTCACCCAATTTTAGGTTTATTGTGCAAATAATGGCTTATATCAGACAATTGCGGTGAATTTCGAGATGTATATTTCAATTTTTTGCACCTTAGTATGGAGGGTATATTAAGTTTGTCATTCCGTTTCTAACTCCTCAAAGTATACATTTTAGACCCCACAATGTATATATATTCGTTATCAGCATAAAATTCTCTATCGATTTAGCGACGTCCGTCCGTCGTCTGTGGAAATAACTCTAGCTTCCGAACGAAATCAAGTAGGTTGATAAAATTTTACTCAAATGTATGCTATGTCTGCAGGTATAGCCCCCATATAACTGTACCTGCCGATATTCGGTGTTTTGATGATTTTAGCAACATTATTCAGAAAATCGTCTGTGAAGGTTCACGTCAGCTATTTTTATACAATCCTTATCCAAGTGATATCATGCACTCTATAGCAAACTATAACTGCTCTAAAGCCAAACGTTGATAGATTAAATGATCTATTTGAAATAAATTCTTTTGTTACGAGAGCTCTACTAAATATGCATAGTGGTGTAGGGTCCCATATAGTCGGCCCCGCCCGACTTTTGACTTTTCCATACTGGTTTCATATTCAACCCGATCCGGTCTATTGCTCCAATGTATATTTTTTCAAATTTGTTGAAAATCGATTCAGAGTTGGATTCCCAAATTGTGACTACTCTAAAGGCATGATACACATTAAAACCAGTAAAGAAAATCTTAAAGTCAGACGGGGCCGACTTTATGATACCCTACACCACTTTGCTAATTTAGTAGAGCTGCGCATAACAATTAAAAGTTTTTATGGGCGAATTCAATTATACACGCTATGATTATACTTATAATTTAACGTTCAAAGGACTAAATATGCCGAAGCATTTGTATCTTTTAAATTCGGACTTATATTGCCCATTTGGTGCAAAATTAATTTGAAATCAGATAAAGATATATATGGAAGCCATATCCAAATCGGAACCGATCTCGATAAAATTTGTTAAAGATATTTCTGAGCTGTATTTGATATATTTCCCTGTATATCGTTGTTACGGAGTGCATATTAAGGCTGTGTGTAACAAATATGACAAATCGGATGAACAGTATATATGGGAGCTATAGTTATATCTGAACCGATCTTCACCAAATTTGACATACTAGCTTCTAGAATCAATTCGGTCGTAAGTGCCAATTTGGGCAAATATTAGACGTTTGGTGCACAATCAAAAGTGAATCGGACGAAGTTATATATGGGACCTATATCCAAATCTGAACCGATCTCGATAAAATTTAGCAAATGTATTTCTAAGCTGTATTTGGTATATTCCCCCAAATATTGTTGTTACAGAGTGCATATTACGGCTGCGGAGGACAAACATAACAAATCGGATGAACAATATATATGGAAGCTATATCTAAATTTTGACCGATTATCTCCAATTTCAATGGGGTTCGTCCTTGGGCCAAAAAAATGATTTGTGCAAAATTTCATCTGTGTAGGGCAATAAATGCGAACTGTACTTTGTTTACAAAAATACATGGACAGACGGGCAGACGGACGGACATGTATAAATCGACTCAGAATGTGATTCTATGCAGATCATCAAAAGGAACTATGGGTCTATCTCGTTTCCTTTTGCCTGTTACAAACAAATACACAAAGACATAATACCCTGACCACCTTGTGGTGTAGGGTGTAAAAAGGTGCATAGTTGGTATCTACTTTTCATAAATTCCGAATATTAACTTTTTTGTTACGGGAGCAATACTAAATACGCATAGTGGTGTAGGTTACCATATAGTCGGCTCTGTCCTACTTTTGACAATACCTTACTGTTTGACAGTTGTGGAATAGAGACCAAATTTTTTAAAGTCGATTTCGTTATGTTTAAAATATTTCTCAAGCTGCTGGGGTTATTATATTTTATCAGTTCCTATTGAACTTTCTTATAAATGGAACCCTATGCTCTTAACAATTTTGTAATGAAGTTGCTATTCTTAAATTAGAAACAAAAACTATTTGCAGCGTCAAACAAGAATTGGAAACCCCATACCATTTGGTTTTGTTTTTTTTTTTTTTTTTTTTTTGTGGAATAATGCCAGTAGAATCTCTTATTTTTCTCTCCCCTTGACTCAGATATAATGGAAACACTTTCATTATTTCTCTTTTTTCTTCGATTTGTTTCTTTCCTTTTGCTGCAATTGGTTTACAAAAAGAAATTACAATTATTTTGTTCAACGAGCTGAAATTGGTTCGCTTTTATGATGCCACAAGAAAAAAAACCGAGAACTACTAGTAACAGAAACAAACGAAGAAAAACGTACTCATAAATACTATTTTAGGCTGGGATGAGTAGAAAATGTATATAGTATGGATTTTTTGTTTTTCTTCGGCACCATCATTTTGGCCTTTGGCAAGAGTTGAGGCTTATATAAATTGTTATTTTTCTCCCATTTCTTTTTCTTATTTTTAATGTGCCACCAGAAAACCAGCAGTGCTGATGAGGGCCGTTCGTTGGTGAGGAAATGTTAAATAATATTGCGGTTTTAATTAAGGTCTAGGGCAGGATTTATATTGAAATTTAATTAAAGGAAATTAAAAGTGAGAAACTTCTTTAAAATGAAATATGTTCGTAGAATGCATTAAATTTTTAGTTTAGAGATTTCTTACCATTCCACAGCCTTTAAAATCATCTGTAAAATAAGAAAGGGAAATAATTAATCTTTGTTTTTATCAAAATCTAATTTCAGAGTGGGAAAAGGAAATTAAATTTTTATAATTTGTATAAGACACATTTTTCAAATTTGCTCTCGGAAATTGCGGCAATTATGCCACTCAACCACTTAGCCAACTTGATGAACATTCATGTCATTTAACACGTCTAACCTAAACATTGTCCTTGACTGCTCGGCTGCTTAATTATTTATTATTATTATTATTTATTTTGTTTTGTTAATTTGTGTCATAAACTCTTTGATCTTCTACTACACCAGACATCGAAATGCTTTGATGTCTGCAGACGGGGTAGTCTTGAAACACTAATTAAAAACAGACCTCGAGACAAAAGACGTCTGTATTTGAGTCGCTTTTTGTTTTGTGGCTGGCTTAACGCCAGTCGTACATATGAGTTTAAAAACAAATACATATGTGTACACAAACTCACATACACATATATTGTATGTGTAGACGGTAATATTTCAAACGATTGGTATATAGGGAAAAATGCATCGTCATGCATCCGTCTATAGAGCAATTAAAATGCTTGGGCGAAAATAAAACATGGAAACAGCAAACGACAATTTCTAAAAGAAAAGACGGTCATTTTTATTTAATTCATTTGCCCACAACAATTTCAAGGGGAGATATTGCCGACTAAGGAGACCATGCAACAACTGTAAAAACAAATTTGAAAGAGCAGTATCAAAACGAGTGTACCGGTATTGTCTATCTTTTCGGTATTTTAATGATATTAGCGACTTTATTCACCGTATATCCCCTTTATAACGGTTTTCCTTTGAGCGGTATTTTTCGACTGTTTGTTTTTTTAAATTTTCAGGTTCCACCATTTGGAACGAGGGTATTAAAAGTTCGACCCGGGCGATCTTAGCTCAAAATTTAAAATTTGTTCAGTTTGACAAATTTCTTTAATCAAAACTTCATACATCGCACTAAATTTTCAGACTTTCAAGGTTTTATACATTATTCAAAATTTTACATTTTCGGAAAGAATAGTAAAATGTAACGACATATACCGATTGTGGGACCTCAATGTACCCACATCCAATTTTTATACCTTACAACACTATGTGTTGGGGTATTATAAGTTTGATTGGGCCAAAAATTATGTAACACCTCGAAATATTGGTTTCCCACATAGGAAAGTATATATGGATCTTCCTATCTCGCCGAGCTAAGTCGATCTAGCTATGTATGTCCGTCCGTCCATCCGTCTGTCCGTCCGCCTGTTCCTCTGTCCATGTTAATATATAATCACTCTACAGGTCGCAACTATGGCCCGATCTTTACGAAATTGAAAATTGAGATGGGGTTATGGTCAGAATAGAACCCTATTTCTATTAGAGATGATCGCATAATATTTAGGGGTTGAAATGGACCAAAAACTGGAAAATTTAATGATTTTGCAGTTGCTCTACAGGTCGCAATTATAGACCAACCGACGGAAGTTAGCACGGGGCTAGAGCTTAGGGCTGGGCAGAAGCCTTCCAACTGTGATGGTCATCGGGTAATATTTAGTGGGTGAAATAGACCATAGCATTTGTGTTAAATAAAAATCAAATTTTTCATTAAACCGCGAATAATCTTAATCCCAGCGAAATCAGAAATAGATGAAGAGGTCAATTTTGACCGTTACGTCAAATATATACAATGTAAATATGCAATGGAAGGGGATGTTAGCTAGAATGCATATATCTCAAGAATGGCTTTACCGATTTTGACAAATTTTGTCAATTCAGAATGCCCTCTTGACATAAGAGAATAAAATCTAAAAAAGTCGCATAAAAATATTGGTGTAATTATAGATTTTGTAGCATTTTGTGACATTTTTTATCGCATGCTATTTTTTCACTTTGACTTATACTATTGAAATGTACATTTTGTAAAATTTTTTCACCTTACAACACGGGTTGGAGTTATTATATACAGATTTAAATTATTGTCCGATCTTCACGAAAATTTTCACAAGGGTAGGGTTATTCTCAAAAGAGCTATTGTTTTCAAAGTAGACCGGATATATTTAGGTGTTGAAATGGACCAACAACTAAAAATGTTTCTGATTTTGGTCACAAATACAAACCAAAGGACTCGCACGAAGTTAGCGTTTAGGAGAGCGAGTAGAATGGACCACTACTTTTTTGTGAAAAAATACCAGCATTACTTACAGGCGATATCCGAAATACACAAAAGGCGAACTTCTGTTGTTTTATGCAGATTTCGTTGATGAATATAGCCAAATATCGTAGACAAGCAAATCATATAGATGGGTCTAAATTTGTAGATAAAGAGTGCCTTTTTGTTATTGAGCTCAAATGTCCCTGGTCAAAATGGAAAGGGCAATATCTGGGCAGTGCTCCATGACAAAATTTCAAAAGGGAAATCTTCCAAAATGGACTTGGACATAAGTGTGCTTCTTACATATTGTAGTGTTGTAGGGAATCACATGGTCGGCCCCGCACGACTATAGCCTTTGCTTACTTGTTCTGTATAAAAAACATTTCAACATCTTTTCATAATTAAAATTGGCCACCGCACTATGGGTTTTTTTACGTTTATTATGGCATAAACTCTAATTTCAAAGCTATTGAATTGAAATTTGGTTTGTATGCATTTTTTATGCTTCCAAGATGACCTACCAATTTTCATATGATTTGGGGCACTATTTCATATAGCTGCTATATAGCCGATCTGGCCTATTTGACCCAACTTTTTTATTTATGAAGCAGTTCAAGTGAAATTTGTTTGGTATACATTTTTTATTCTCCCAAGATGACCTACCAATTTTCATATGATTTGTATGTAGCCGATCTGGCCGATTTGACCCAACTTTTTTTATGAAGCTATTGAATTGAAATTTGATTTGTATTCATTTTTATGCCCAAATCATATGAAAATTCGTAGGTCATCTTGGACCTACGAATTTTCATATGATTTGGGGCACTATTTCATGTAGCTGCTATATAGCCGATCTAGCCGATCGGATATGATGATTTGGAGAAACATACTGCTCATTCATTACAATAATTATACTTTTGCTAAGCCATTTTGAATGTTTAGTTTTAAATCGCTCTAGTTTACGTATGCACATTGGCAAATGCTATATAATTAACAAAATCTTTCACTTGTTTTGATATCAAACGCATTTGGTCTTCATTTAAACTGATATTATTGATATTCTGTAACACATATTTCACAAGTGCATCTTCTGAGCGATTATTGCTTTTCCAAATTTCAATAAGCGCTTCATGGACAAACACGTGTTGGCACACAATAGAACAAAAAAGGCTAGTTACTCATTAATTAACACACTTTTGTTAATAACTTGGCATTTATACCTTTTTGCAATGCTTTGCCATTCACAAGTTACACTCCACGGAACACAACTACAATTTATAGATTTTATATAAAGCTATACATAAACGAAACAATTCACAGTATTACAACAACAGACAATTATGACAAAAAGGGCACCTCGTCTTAATTTTACATACCTGCACTAACGTTTTCCATAATTACACATTTTATTTTTTTCAATTTTGTCAAATCAGAAGCACTTGAACTAAGCTGATCTTTACTGCCAGTTGCACCAAAACAAAGTGACTTTCAAACAGCTGACTTTAAAAGCTCGCCAGCAAAAAAGGGTTGCCACCCGTATTGATATTAAACATTTTTTTTTCTAATATGGGTATCTACATTTAGGAAATCAGTTAAATTTCAAAATATGAAACCAAAAAAAAAAATGACTTTATGCCAAAAAATAATGCTTTTTACCCATAGTGCACCGCCATATTTAAAACCTAGAAGCCAATAATGTCCTCAATATCAATTACATTCTATACTTTTCCAGCAATCATAGCACACATTCCCAATTCCACTATCTTTTTTCATAACTGTATTCCAACAGTTGCCTCCACATCAAATTTCAGAATTAACCAAAGACCCAGCTTTAACCAAAGACCCAAAGCGACATTTATTACTATACTTTCAACATTCCTGCTTTGGTAATGGAAGTCCCAATCCCAAATTTATTGTTGTACTTTTCGTACATTTATACTACGCATTTCTATCCTTATGTCTACCCTAAACACCAACAGTGACCTCGGTACCAAGTTTTAGAATTCCATCTTTATCCCAACACCCAATGAAACACTTTGCACTTTTGGTACGTTCATAGTACGCAATTCCAAAACCACCTCTTTTTTTCGCCTATAGTCACCAACAGCTACATAAATCTTAAATTTCAGGATTTCAGCTCTATCCCTTCAGCTAATACCAAATTTATTAGCATTTAACAGAGAAACTTCAATAAAAAAAATTCAGGATTTTGACTCCGTAACTTTAACGATTACCTAATTAATTACCATTTAGTACAATTATGCGCATATCAAAAATCATCTCCTTCTGCATACAAAAAACACCAACATCCACATCAGATTTCATGATTTCAGCTCTATTTCTTCACTTGGTACCATTTCTTCACTTGAATTGTACGTCTCGTACAAGTATAAAATTTCGGGATTTCCGATATACCGCTCGTCCAAACCAAATTTTGTACTATTGAGTACGTTTCGCACAATTATAGTACACTTTTCCAATATCACCATTTTTTTTTAACTTTAGACAATTATAGTACTAATTTCCAAAACCACTTATATATCTCAAACCCAGATACCAACATAGACCTAAATTTTAAATTTAAGTCTTATTCCTTCATCCAATATCAAATTTGAAACTGCTAACTTTATCCCTTCACCTATCAACTTTATCCGTTCACATATCAAACTAACTTTCCAACTTTGATTCTCAAACCAAATTTCATGGTTTTACTCTATCAGTTCGCAAAATACCAAATAATACAATTTTGGAAATTTAATACCATTTTCGAACTTTTAATAACCTTAAAAACCCTTTGGTACATCTATCCCACACTCCATCAGTGACTATCATTCCAAAATTTCAGAATTCTAGCTCAATTCGTTTGTCCAATACAAAGATTAAATTTTTGTACTTTTCGTAGCGTTTTAGTACTAATTTCCAAGAACCCAGGCTTACCGCATCCCTATACACCAAGACTGTCTCTCGTGCAAAATTTCATGATTTTAGATTCAGTCGTTTCGTTTGGTCGCCGACGAATCATTAAGTCAGTCAGTCAATTATTTTTAAATATCGATAAGTACGGATTTTCAAACTTCCTACATACCCAAATACTACACTCAAAATTCCATAACTACCTCAATCATACATTCGAATAGAAATCGGGTTTCCCAATATCAGGATACCAGCCCTATCGATTAACCCAAAACCTAATTGCTTCAAATTTAGCACTATTTGGTTCACATAAGTACGAATTTTCAAACCTTCCACAATCCTTATAGTTCTAAATTTCAGGTTCTATATAGGTCCTAAATTTCAGGATTCCATTCCTGTTGGTTAGCCTAAGTACAAATTTTAACAAATTAAATACTATATAACGGTTCACATTATACGAAATGGTACCAAATGTAGTACATTTTAGTACTTTTCGCACACCTATATTGCGACTTTCAAGTAACCCTTCAGTATATCTATCGTACACTCAATCAGTGACCCTCATTCTAAATTTAAGAGTTCTAGCTCTACTGTTTCCTCAAATACTAAGGGTACCATATTTAGAACATTTTAATACTTTTCATACCTTTCTAGTACGAATTTTCTAAACCCCTTCGGAATAAGACTGATCCTCACCCAAAATTTTAAGACTTTAGCTTAATCCGTTTCTTCCGTTACTCTTTTATTAATATAGATATTTATGCTATGACATTTATTGCAAAAGCGACTCAAAATCGACTCCCAGATGTGCAATTTTAATATTTCAGAAAACTATATAAATTTCGACAAATGTTTTAAGATACTACAAACATATTTTCCAATTTATGTACATTAGAAAACACAAAAGTTTACCATAACTCAAAAACACTAGCTTTGCAATCTTTCAACCTTATACTATTGAAGTAGCCATTATTGACACACATTGAATCAATATTTATTTTCACTTTGTTATGACACTTTTTGCTAGCTTTCTTTCATTTTCACATTTTTTCCTATTTCACCTTTTGAGCACTGAAGATTTTGTGTCAAAGCGAGCAACGATTATTTTTCTAGTTCTGTGTTTTGTTCACATCAAACAAGCCGATGTCTCTGAAGTTTGTTTGCGGTAAATATGCGGCGGCGTATGATTGATGCGATGTTCAAGTATCACTTATACGTCAAGTAGTGCTTTGAATTTTTAAGCACATCGATCGATGCTTAGGTATTGGTAGTTTTCAACTTGAAATGTGTTGATTGAGAATAAATAGGAGTAGATTTACTGATTTTGGTTCAGAAATAAAAAGAGAAGAAATGGAAATATTGGATGAATAATTATGACCAGGCGAAGAAGAATTAAGATTTTGAAGTGTTAAACTGAATAATTTAACCTTAAAATCTGTAGAGGAAGGTCAAAAGTCGGGTGGGGCCGACTATATGACACTCTACACCACTGTACGAATTTAGTAAAGTTTCCGTAACAAAAAGTTTATATTGGAAATTTATGTGAAGTAGATCATACCACCTATGAACCAAATAACATTGCTGCAGAGTGCATGATAGGACTTCTAAAAGAATTATATTAAAAAATATTTATTGGAGCAATAGATATACAGGACATAGTTTCACCGAACAGTAAAATTCCGTTGAATATGAAAAAATCTATTCAATCTGGGCTGATATAACATATATGGTGAGCAATAACCGCAAAATCGGATGAAGATGAATATCGAAGCTATATGTATAAAAATCAGAACCTATCTCGACAAAATTTAACAGAGGTATTTTCAAGCAGTATCTAATGCCCAGTATAAAATATTATTGTTGTGGAGTGCATATTATGAATGTGAAAGACTTTAACACCAAATTACATGTACATGAAACAACCAACCAGGGATGAAAAAACAGCAACCAACTTCAGACTGCTGTAATTTCTAAGCCACTCGTCAGACAGCTGTTAAAATTATTCCAGTGACAGCTTATTATATTGTTTACAAGCGTACAAAAGCATTCTGGTGAATTCGTGATGGAATTCCATCATGATTCCATCGTGATTTCTTTATATTTGGCTGGAAAACCACAAGTGAAGCGCTCCAGCATTTAAATGTGAATAAATCTGTTGTATCTCGTACCATCGCTCATTACCCTGGTACTGGTAGCATAGCCCGACGTCAAGGAAGTGGACGGAAGAAAACATCAGCAGAAATCATTCGAAAAGTAAATAAGCGACTTAATCGAAACCCGTGTAGTAGTGGCCGAAAAATGACTCGTGAACTGAACACATCGCAATATTCCATTCGGGAAATATTAAAAACTGAACTCGGGTGTAAAGCCATTGAAATTCCAAAAAGTGCAAGAACTTACACCGCAACAGAAAGAAAATAGATTCAAAAGAGCTAAAGAGTAGCTTCGCTTGGCCGTGTTTACTTGCCAAAGAAGTCAGCTGAAAATGTGCATCTTCGGTTGGCCACCAAAACGCAAGCGCCCGCCATGGTGATGGTGTGGGCCGCCATAACAGCCGATGGTCGCTTTCCGCTCGTATTAATCGACCGTGGCATCATAATAAATGCGGAATATTATCGCGAAAATATTCCGGAGGGTGTATTATAGCCTTGGGCACGCATCCATTTTGACCGCAGACCTTGGGCATTCCAACAGGACTCAGCACCGTCGCACTCAGCACGCGCCAATCAAGAATGTTTAGAAAATGAGGTTCCTCGCTTCATTTCCAGAGCACAATGGCAATCAAAATCTCCGGATACCAATCCGTTGCACTATTGTGTCTGGAGTATTTTGGAAAGCAAGGTTGGCACTACAAAAATACCAAAGTGTCGATCACCTCAAGCAAGCCTTTCGCTGGGAATGGACAGTGTGTGACGGATTCATTGTCCGTTTGAAGGACATAATTCGTGCCAAAGGTGACCAATTCGAACAAATCTAAATTTATTCTAAAATTTGAGGCTATTTCCGACATTTTTTGCTTTCATTTAATAAAATTTAAAAAAGAAATGTAAAAATTATGTCATTTGACTTTGTTGTTTTTATCTCACCCTGTATATGAGAGCTATACCCAAATTTGAACCGTTCTCGATTAAAATTTAACAGAGGTGTTTGGATTTCCATAAGCTATCTGTCAAATCATTCTTGTGGAGTGCATATTACGCGTGTGCGGGACTTTAAACCCCAAATCGGACGGAACAAATATATATATATAGAGCTATAGCTGCATATGAACCTATTTTCTTCAAATTTGATGTACTTGCTTCTTAACTGACTTCGGTCAGATGTGCCAAAATTCACTGATAATAATCTGGTGCACAATTAACCTGAAATCTGTTGACGATATTTATGGGAGCTATATCTAAATTTTAACCGACCCAATTTCATAAAGTTCGTCTTTGGACTAAGCAAATATTGTTTGGAAAATTTGATCTCAATCGGATAATAAATGCAACCTGCATTTTATTCACAAGAATACATGGACAGACGGGTTGACATGTATAGATCGACTCAGAAAGTGATTCCATGAAAATTCTCAAAAGTAACTATGTGTCTAATTCGCTTCCTTCTCCATGTTACAGACAAATACGCAAAGACATAATACCCTTACCACTATGTGATGTAGGGTATAAAAAATAAAAAAAAAATATAATACCCGTTTTTAATATAGCCTATATAGTCCACGTTTGTAAAAAATGTTTGATTCAAGAGGGCTAGCTATTTTCCCCCTCTTGAATCAAACATTTCTTACAAACGTGAACTATATAGGCTATATTAAAAACTGGTATTATAATTTTATTTTATTTTTTATACCCTACATCACATAGTGGTAAGGGTATCAAATAAGAAGTCGTTGCAGTATTTTTTTTTACAAAGTGACCCCTATTTCCTAAGATATTTGTATCGACTCCTATACCTATCAACAGGATAACAGGATTATGTTACGAATATCAAATTTGGAATCATTTTCTGACAGTTCTTGAGCTCTACATGTTGAAGGAAGTAGTCTGAATAATATTCCATCCTCCATCACATCAACCAAATCACATTTCCATCGAAATCAACCATCAATTGCTGAAAACATAATTAACAATGTCATTTTGTTTGATTTAAACCTTAAGCTCCTAAATTACCAACCGAAAAAAAAACGCAACAAAAATATCCTTGCCAAAGCAGGCTTTAACTAATGAGACATATTATGTTTACCATGAATATTTATTCAAAATGCCCAAATATTTACACAATACTCAAGCAGCAATAAATGTAACACGAATAAACAAACAAGCTTCTCGCATTTCACTCGGTAGCTCACTCACTCACTTTACGCTTTCACACAGGCAGATAAACAAACAGACGAACGAATGAACAAATAAGCAAATGTTTACCATTCAAAGCTGAGGATATATACACACACACACACTCACATATCTTTCAAGTGTGTCTTCCATTTGCACCCAAGCAGTATATTAACATTCGGTAGCTAGCATTGATAAAGAAGACACTTGAGGGAATAAATATATGAGAACGTGTGCGTGTGTTTTTGTATTTTGGCATCTAAATGTATTTGTGGATATTGTCATCCTTATATATGTACATATATTAACATTTTTATACATATAAAGAAGAAAATTACCATTAAAATCGTTGATAATACACAGACTGTATGACTACATGAGATACAATTTTATAGTGTGTGTGTGTGAGTATGTATGTGAGTGTGTGCCTTTTTGGTAATGGAAACATGTTTCTAAAGAAAAACATATACATTTTTGATTTGGTTATTTAATTTTTGGTATAATACTATGCATGTATTTGTCTCAACATTTCTAACCACACATCTTAGAATCACATGTCATGGGAAGAGTGTGCAGCCAGGCAAGGGGGCTTGAAGCACAGGACATGGTACTAAGTTCGGCTGGGTTGGAATTTCGTTCGTTGTCAACAGTGATGCGAGCTGAAAATCTTTGCAATGAAGTAAAAGAAAAGTATCTGAAATACCAAACAACGACAAGAACCTCCAATATAACCAACACATAGACATTAGAATTAAGGTACGCAAAAACAAAGAAACATGGAGAGATGAAAACTTAAAAAAACTGTTCGTATATTACAATATTAGTCATTTAACCATCGTAGTTGATAAATTTTCCGAACCCAGGAAGTTTTTGTAAGGACTAGAGGTAAGTCTAAAATAAAAACAATTGCTTTCGATCGGCCAGGATGAACATTTTATTTCATCCATGAAAAGATTTACTTAAATTTTATAACCATTGCACAGTGGTCGCTGCCATTGGCCAAAATTCAAAAAATGAAAATCAGATATTTATTTTCAAATGTGTACACATGAACTCTTAAGAGGTTAAGCTTTTTAGAAAACATAATAATCTTGGCTTCATTCTAACGGGACACTTCGAAAATAGCATAAAAAAAGAGAAAATGTAGTTAGTTGCTTTTTTCAGTGGGATCAGTGAAAAAGTGGAGTAAAGTGTATTACAAAATTAAATACATTTTAAAATGACAAATCTTGGCATAATTATTAAAAAGCAAGGTATTGACTTATTTTTAGTGCAGTAATTTGTGTGTTTAGTAGTTGTGTATAATATAGACGATGTAAGTGTTCTGAGCTGCCTTTAAGATTAATTTTGAAAATAAAATTGGATTTCAGTTATAGTTTTAATTGTTTTCCCCCCTGAATCCTCCAATGTGATTTTTTTCACGCCATTAGTAATGGTCCTAAGATTCTAGAAGTGCTAATTTAACTTTCAGATTTTGTCAGATTTGTATGTTATGCCCAATATACTGAAGTCACTTCGCGCCAATTTTGTCAGTTCTATGGTGCTAGTGACATAGAATATTTTTTTGTTGTTTGGGATCGATAAGGATATAATTGAGGGGTATTCAATAATGTTGCCTGCAGTGTCTTCTGGGTATAATATTAATGTCGAAAAATTCAAGGCCTTTGCACTGGAAACGGCTAAAGAGTTAACAAATAGATATCCATGGCACTATCTTCCACCCGCAGCTCATAAAATTTTAATACATGCACCCGACATTATAAATTTGTCATTGTATCGATTGGAGAATTATAGGAGGTGGCCGTGGGGTCTAGAAACAGAGATATAAGAAAATTTTCGACTAAATCATACCCGAAAAAATTCTCGTGTTTCAACAAACACAGATCTTATTAACTGTCTTCTTCTGAGCTCTGACCCTGACCCTTTTATAACGGGACAGCGAACGTTACCAAACAATAAAAAATATGTTATTAAAATCTGCATTTGATGTACTTGAATAACACTGAAATTTATAAATATCCATTAGTAACTTTGATTTAATTTTATATTGAATTGTTTATTTTGTTTACAAAAAAAGTCTATTTTGTTTATAAAAAAATAATAAAATTTGGAATTGATTTGTATAAAAAAACTTCTATTTTTGGAGGTACCTTTACAGGGGAACTCTACCTGAAGGCGGGCCGTTCCAAATAATTTTCAGTAAGACTATTTTTTAGCTCTTTAGAACGTAAAATGTCAAATAACAGAACAATCTAGTGTAAAAATGTGACAAAAATTGGGCAAATAACCCTTAACCATGCCAAAACATGCATCGACCATATCTATTTTGTCACATTTTTTATTTTTATCCCAACAAGGTACCATAACCAAAGAATCATATTGATATCTGCACTGAAAGTATTTTTGGCCGCTCTTCCCATACGATCTCGACCACTGTGCATTGGTTGCAAAATGTGTCTAAGAATTCCACATTATCTACAAAATTTTTGTTTAGGCAATATTTGTTAGAAAATGTGTTCAAAATCTTCCAATTTACTTGAGGCGAAATTTCTCCAGCCCAAAAAAACTAGAATAAACGGATTCTTTAAGATTTTCATTACTGCACTTGTTTATATATTTTTATCAAATTCCGATCGCCAATATTCGACTGCTTGATGTAGCAAATAATATAAAATTTTTTTAATGTCTAAAGTCAGATGCTGTTATAATTACTTTCTTCCGTTTCAATATTCCCAAGATTTGGAAACCATGGTTTCAAAGATAAAACACACACACAAGTCACGGAGCACTGCCCAGATATTACACTTAGCATTTTGACCTGGGATATTTGTCCAATATTTACGCCCTCCGCCGTGCTGTTAGTTGTTGTGGGCAGTTTTACAGCTAAATATAATCCAATGGCCATAAAAATGATGAACTTCATAACTGCCCTTAACTCCCTTCTCAGGCGAAATTCCATTTGGATTGGTTTCAATTGAGTGATCAGGAAATTTGTTGTGTTTCTGGTTTCTTTGAACCCCTTAATATTTTGCGATCATCTCCAAAAGCAATAGGCTTCTATTCAGGTCCTAGCCCCACCTCCATACTAAATTTCGTGAAGATCGGGCCATAATTGCGGCCTGTAGAGTGATTACAAATTAACATGGACAGACGGACGGACATACATAGCTAGATCGACTCAGCTCCGCGAGATATATACTTTTCTATGTGGGAAACCAATATTTGTTACATAATTTTGGCCCAATCAAACTTATAATACTCACAACACATAGCGTTGTAGGGTATAATTAGCTAGGTTAGGCCGGGCCGAACTTTTTATAGCCTTCACCATTCAGAAGGAACTTGAAAAATTTAGAAAAAAAAATCCTTTGAAAAATACCGCTCAAATGAAAACCTTTTTATGGGCGCTACTACATATACGACATTTTACGCAATTCTGGTGAATAATGTCGCTAATATCATCAAAATACCGAATAAAGGGTGGTACCGTTGTATGGGGGCTAGACTAAGACGTGGATCTGCATAGACAATTTTCCGTCATAGGTTGTTGTACTCATTAGGAACTTCCAATACGAAATTTGACGCAATTCCGGTGAGTAATGTCGCGAAAATCCTGGAAATACCGAATATCTCGGGGTAGCGTTATACTAAAACTCAAACCTATATAGACATACCCTCTCCAGGGGGGGGGGGTTGGTAAAGTAAAGTACTTTCAGACTATTCCATTCAAGAGTACAGTTATGTAGGGGTATACGATATCGTGGGCTCATATAGACAGTTCTTTTTCGGGGGGTGAAGTAGTCACGAAGAACACCTTGTTAATTCCATTAAAAAATGTGGTAAAAATCATCAAAATATCGAATATAGGGTACCGTTATATGGGGGTTACACGATATCGTGGACCATCATCGAACTTGTCCAGACAAAATACAGATCGGTGCAAAATGTCAGCTTCCTATCTTTATTTGTTCTGTCTATAGCGTGATCGCAACAGACGGACAGACGGGTTTACGGTCAGACTGACGGTCGCATAGGGCTAAATCGACTTAGAATTTTACGCTGATCAAGTATATGGGTCTAAAATTAGTATTTCGATGAGTTACAAACGAAATGACGAACTTATTATACCCTCCATACTATATTTGTGCAGGGTATAAAAATAATATATAATCCCGTAACAAAATAGGTTTATATTGTGAATATATGTAAAGTAGATCATACCAACTATGAACCATTTTTGAATGCGTATCATGGCTTTAGAGTATAGTCACATCACATTTTTTGCAAATTTGATGGAGGCTTTTGTACCTAGTACCAAATAATACTGCTGTATAGTGCATGATATGACTTCGATAAGGGGTATATTACAAAATATTTATTGGAGCAATAGATATACCGTACCGAGTTTCGCCAAATGGTAAAATTCGATTGAATATGAAAAAATCTATTAAATTTGAGCTGATATTACATATACGGTGAGTAATAAATCTAAAATTGGATGAAGATATAATTTGAAGCTATATATTAATCTGAACGGATCTCGATAAAATTTGCCAAAAGTACATTCTTGTCTGATGCCCTGATCATTATTGTGGTGTGCATATTACGCATGTGAGGGACTTTAACACCAAAACGGATGAAGCATATACAGGGATGCCCATATTCGACGGACCCATCTGGCAACGCCATAACTTTTCACAGAGATGTCACATCGCTTAATGACATACCGCGTTTGAAGCGTCAGTCAAAGCAGATTTTTACCATGAACCAATACACGCGAGTGCTCTGGAATAGACAATTGTGTCAATTGAAGTCAATTGTGAAAACTCAACGTGCTTTTAAAATATTAAAAAATGTGAGAAGTGCGCCTTCTAAGAACACCATTAAGAACATCCCAAAACGCCGTTCTCAGCAGTTGGCCATGGCTCGGTCCACTTTACAACGGATTATTTGCATTGATTTGCATTTGTTCCCGTACAAAATTCAATTGACGCAACGAATGTTGCCTGCGGACAAGCCTCGTCGATTGGAATAGGCCCAAAGGTCCGTCGAATATGGGCAACCCTGTATATGTCTGCTATAGGTATAACCGATTTTCAACAAAATTTAAAGTACTTGCTTCTAGGCTGAATTCCGTCGGAAGTGCCAAATAGAAGTCCATTTGGGCTGGTGTTCAGTAAAGATATATATGGAAGCTATATCCAAATCTGAACCAATCTTAATAACATTTGAGACACTTATTTCTGACATGTATCTAATATCTGGCACCAAAGATCATTGCTGTAGAGTGCATATTACACCAAATCGGGTAAAACATATACATTGGAGCTATAGCTATATCTGAACCGATTTTCACAAAATTTGAAGTATCTGTTTCTATGATAGTTTCAGTCGAAGTTTTCAAAAATTCACTCCATTTGGGTATTTTGGTGACCAAAAAACCTGACAGCGGATAAATATATGTGTATATATGGGAGGTATATCCAAACCTGATCCGATCTCAAATTTAACTGAGATATTTTTGAGCTCAATATGTTCTCTGGAACCAAACATCATTCTAGTAGAGTGCATATTACGCCTGTGAGGGACTTAAAACTCCAAATCGGATAGAACACACACACACACACATATATATATATATATATATATATATATATATATATATATATATATATATATATATATATATATAATATATATATATATATATATATATATATATATATATATATATATATATAATATATAGAAGCTATAGCTACATCTAAACCGATTTTCTCCAAATTTGATGTACTTGCTTCTAGACTAAATTCTGTCGGATGTGCCAAAATTCAGTTCATATGGACCAATATTTCGTCTTTGGGTCTATCTCGCTTCTTTCTCCATGCTACAAACAAATGCACAAACACCTAATACTCTTACCACTATGTGGTATAGAGTATAATTAACGAAGTCGTACTTATTTGTCGAAAACAACCTTGTCAGATTATTTCACAGTTTGGACCGCAATATAAATTCAAACAAACTTTTCAGAAAATGTTCTTAACTTTCTGTGTTTTCAGCTCTTAAAAGCCCACCCTTTAGACTGACATACATTTTTTGTACAGAATTTATGTTCTCAACGAGAAACCCAAATACCAAATTATAGCCCATTTCACTGGCAAAACCATTAATTGGCACTGTTTTATATAGGTGGCTAGCAAAACCTATGCCCATTTCGGACGTTTTTTTCTACAAAGTTGGCCAACCAAATAAGAATTGCAAGTACCGAGTTTTCAACATATGGAATTTATACAAATAAGTTGGCGGATTTAATTTTTTGTCTTCAAAGTTGACTAGCTCAACCTAAGTACCAAGTTGTAGCTGGTTTAGAGGAAAGGTTGGCTGAAGTTTGCCGATACACGTTAAGTCGCCAAGTCCCCTCATATCAAAGTATACATACACCATATATCAAGAAGGACAAATCATGGAGATAATTGCAGTCACTTTTTTTTTTTTTTTTCAGAATAAAATGAGGTTTTTTAGTCCGTTATTTCTTTACGCACATTTTGGACCGCTTCAAATGATTCATCAGAACAGATTTTAAATATTCTGATCTCCTAAGCAGCCTTCAGGCATTTCTGCGCTTTGAAATTTTATTATCTTTAAATCACATGAAATGCATTTAAATCTCCCTCATTTAATTATGAAATCCCCTCCCCACCACCTCCACCCTCTTCATCATAATACAGCTATGAAAAGCATTAACATCACAAATTCATTAACCTTAACTAAGGCTACAAATTAAAACAATTTATTTTAGTTTCATTAAAATGAAGCTATTTTCTAAAGCCTTTAACTAGCTCCTGTTATTATTCTGCCCATCCCCCCTCCCACCCGCACTAGTTAATGTTTGAGGATTAAATAACAATATCAATTGCTCGTATACACTCTCATATGGTTAATTAAACGGCATAAAACTTAAATAGCAGCAAACAGCAACAACAACAACAAGAGCAATAAAAACAAAGGAAGGAACTGGCTGCTGCTGCTACTACTTCAATATCATTAATACAAACAGTAGACAAGAACTACAACGACAACAACAATGTATATTGACAATCATGGAGCCAAAGCTCAAACATATAAAGAGAGATAAATACATTTACAAGGATACATTCAAGGACTCTAATTCAAAAGGGGATGCCATATCCAACTAATTTCTTTAAAGGACACACACCCTTGTACACACATACAGATACTCACTCATGTATTCATAAAATATCTATCTATGTGTGTTTTTGGTTGATGAGGCCAAAGCGGCCAAAGTTGAATCCTTAATAAGGATTTTCCTAAAAGCTTTTGTTATGAGAAAACATATTAAATAAATAACCAAATTAAAAACCAATAGAATTACACTCGTCCTTGTTGTCCCAAAAACAACAAACATCAAATTAACATTCATAAAACCAAAGTTTCATTTAAAGCAGAAAGAGCTCCATCCTTCGCCATCCTTAAATCTCGTATTCTCTTTAAATATTTCCGTAACATTCATACCGTATTTATTCCACTTCCTTCGGCTAGCTTGTACTTATTGTTGGCTGAATATCATTGACATGAATATGCTGATGCTGACTACTACTAACAAGGACATGTAGTCAATTGGTTCCGGTATAGATAAATTCCGAGAGGTGGTTTGGCATATTCCTAGGGTGTGTTTAGTGGAATATAATTTCATATGAAAAGTTGTGGGATTGTAGGGTTTTATAAGTATGTTTATATATTCATTAGGAACGTTTGTGTGTCTGTATATACATTAAAATTGTATGAAGAAATGTTCTGCTCTGAAAAGCAGAGGGAAAATGTTTGTAGGACAAGTCTGCTATTAATTGCATACGTAACAGGCTGTAACACCCAAATATTTCCGAAAATATTACTGACAGTGAATGTGTGAGTGTGTTTCTGTCACAGTTTATCCACGACAACTAAAAAGGCATTAAGATTTCTCGGATAGAATTTTTGTTGCCCTTCACAATTAGATTTAATTAAAGCTTTTATCTTTGTCGCAAAACTGGTTTAAACATCTCACGCACGTTTCGTGTTTTCTTTCACTGTCAAATTATTTTAAGGTTGGTCTATAATTTAGTAATGAATCATCCTACATTCGACTGCAAATCACTTAATTTTATTTTCAAAATGTGTGACAGATCTTCATGCGATTCTTCCATTTAAGCACGAAGCTCAATGGGTACGTACATAAGCAGAATTATCGTCATTTTGAGTTGAAGATCATAGAGAAACCAAAATATCAAATTATATATATATATACATATATATATATATATATATATATATATATATATATATATATATATATATAATTTCGTTATTTTTGGTATTTATACCCTACACCACATAGTGGTAAGGGTATTATGTCATTGTGCATTTATTTGTAACAGGGAGAAGGAAGCGAGATAGACCCATAGTTACTTTTGAGGATATTCATAGAATCAACTTCTGAGACAATTTATGCATGTCAGTCCGTCCGTCCTTCCATGTGTTCTTGTGAAAAAAATGCGGGCCGCATTTATTATACTATTGAGATGAATTTGATAGCAGATATCAGATACAGCCCAGAAATACCTCTGTTAAATTATAGGAAGATCGGTTCAGATTTAGATATAGCCCCCATATTTCTTCAACCGATTTCGGGTTAATTGTGCACCAAATAGCCAATATCAGTACAACTTAACTGAATTTTGTCCTACCCGACTGAATTCAGTCTGGAAGCAAGTACATCAAATTTGGTGAAAATCGGTTCAGATATAGCTCCCATGTATATATTTCACCCGGCTTGGTGTTAAAGTCCCTCACATTCGTAATATGCATTCTGATTTCAGGTTTATTGTGCAAATAATGACTAATATCAACCTCATATATAAATTGCTTGGCCCAATCAAACTTATAATGCCCCTCAACTCCTAGTGTTGTGGGGTAAAAATTATCCCAATAAAAATGTGAATAAAAAATATTTCTTATATTGCATAAAATGTTTATTTCCTCCATTCATTAGCATTCCGCTAAAATTTTGCACATACACATATTTTGTCTATAGGTAGGTACGTCTGCAGGTATTCGTATAGCCGTCATATAACTACACTTCCTAATATTCGGGGTTTTGACGATTTAAGCCACAGTTTCCAAAAATTTATAGAATTTATAGAATTTGGTTCTGTCTTCTTTGGCAGAAGACTGCTGGAATAAACTCATATTTCTGATATTAACCATACATTTAGTAATTTGGTGAGTGAGGGCGAAGTTTAATAAAAATCGGCCACAATGATAGTATGCAAACATTGTGGCCGATTTTCACCAAATTTGATGTACTTGCTTCTAGACTGAATTCGGTCGGATGTGCAAAATTCAGATCAGTTGGCAATTTGATGCACAATTAACCCGAAATTAGTTGAAGCACGTGAAAAAGTGAATCAATACCTTTTCTTAACGGACTTCAGCATACGCATTTTATACGATACTTTGTTCTTTGATATGATTGCTTCAAATCAATTTAGATATATGCTCTGTTTCAGAACCTGCAAGAATCTACTAGGTTTGGATTTTTTTATCGTGCTAAAAACGTTCACATTTTTGAAGTTCTGGAACAGATCAATAGCTATATTTGATATATAGTTCTTCCATTCGATTTCAATCATGATTTAGGGTTGGAAGCTGAATTCTAATGTAATTGTACACTGGAGTTTACTTATCATTTTTCATGATAAAATTTTACTAAATGTATATTACGTCTACAGGAATTTTGGTGTAGCCACGGTTTGATATGGCCCCCCATATAACGGTACCTCCCGATATTCGGTACTTTGTTGATTTTAGCGACATTAATCACCGGAAATGTTTCAAATTTGGTATTTGAAGTCCGTAGTGGATACTACAGTCTAAGACCTGTGTAGGTTCACGTCTTCGTATAGCCCCATATAACGATACCTCTCGAAATTTTTGTGATTTTAGCCACATTGTTCACCGGAATTGTTTCAAATTTCGTATTATAAGTTTCTTATTTGACCATAGTATGGAGGGTAAATTAAGTTTGTAACACTTCGAAATACACATTTTAGACCTCACAAAGTATACACAGGGTTGCCCATATTCGACGGACCCATGACTCTTTGGGCACATTCCAATCGACGAGGCTTGTCCGCAGGTAATTTTCTTTGCGTCAATTGAATTTTGTACGGGAACAAATGCAAATCAATGCGAATAATCCGTTGTAAAGTAGACCGAGCCATGCCCAACTGCTGAGAACGGCGTTTTTGGGATGTTCTTGGGGACCTCTCAACACTGGCTCGTACGGCAGCGATATTATTGGCCGATCGCCTTGTTCGACTTTTATATGGCCTCTTCGGATTAGAAAGAGCCTTACCAGTCGAAAATTTTTCGTATAAACGCTTAATGGTGTTCTTAGAAGGCGCACTTCTCACATTTTTTAATGTTTTAAAAGCACGTTGAGTTTTCACAATTGACTTCTTCTGTTGAATGTAAATTTCAACTATTCCAGAGCGCTCGCGTGGCGTGTATTGGTTCATGGTAAAAATCTGCTTGGACTGACGCTTCAAACGCGGTATGTCATTAAGCGATGTGACATCTCTATCAAAAGTTATGGCGTTGCCAGATGGGTCCGTCGAATATGGGCAACCCTGTATATATTCTTGATCAGCATAAAATTCTATGTTGATTCAGCGATGTCCGTCTTCCGAACGAATTGAAGTGGATTGATAAAATTTTACTCAAATGTATATTATGTCTGCAGGACTTTTGGTATTGAAAATGGGCCATGTAGGTCCACGTTTTGGTATAGCCTCCATTTAACGGTACCTTTCGATATTCGCTATTTTGATGATTTTAGCCCCATTATTCACCGAATTTAGTTTCAAGTTTCGAATTTGAATATTGTAATGGCTTATGACAAAAGTTGCCTATGCAAATCCACGTCGTCGTTTAGACCCTAATATTTTAACAGAATTTTTAATGGATTTTATTTTTTTGAAAATTGGCAAATTCGTTCCAAATTGTGGAGGGTATTCAAAGTTCTGCTCGGCCGAACTTACTGATTTTTCCCTTGTTATATTGTGAATATATGTTTGAGCGTACTATAATATTTCCACCCATCTAATTGTATCTTCGCTCTAATAACGAAAGATATATCCCATGTCCATGACTAACCCATGGCAATTAACGATAATCTATATATATATATATATATATATATATATATATATATATATATATATAATAAAATTAATAAAAACAAACAACTGATAAAACAAACAATTCTATAAAAATATTCGCAGCTATTTTGCAACTAATTAACTTTGATTATAAAAAATTATAACTACTTTTTTGTTTAATTGCTTTCGGTTATGTCATTCTAGCCATATATACAATGTATGTTGTTGTGTATGTGCGCGCGATTGCGTGTCCAACCTGTACAAACAAAGCATAAATTTCTGCACTTTGTTTTAATTAAATAGATCAATTATGTATAATTATATGACCAAAATTCAAATAAATCCCAATTTAGAGACCAGTGCAACTGCAAAACCACCAACAACTGCAGAAGCAATAATTCTATTTTGGTCAATGGGCATGGCTGACGGGGTGACTGAAAGCTGGACCGACCGACCGACCGACCGACCGGCCACACGAAGTCGGGAGTGGCAAGAAAATAAATTAACGCCATTGAATGAATGTTTACTAATTTATTGAATTAGAATGCAATTTGGATAATATAATCAACCACATACTGGTAGTTTACGCAACGCATACATATATATTGTTGGTGTTTATGTGTGTATGTGGGTATTCTAATATAGGTATTTATGTCTTTGTATATACATATTTAACAGTGGAAAAATATAGATAAAATAGTAATCATTATAAATCTTTGGTACATTTATGTGAGCAAAATTCTCATTTCATGGTCTTGATAAGGTTATATTGAGAGTTTTTCTGCAAATTGGTTCCTGACCCACATTTTATCATCTAATTTGACTTTTAAATATTACACTTATTTTTCAGCCGTTTCAATAACCACCGATATACGGTGGAGGTGTGCCTAAGACATCACTAATACTAAGGGAACTTATTATACAGGGTTGCCCATATTCGACGGACCCATCTGGCAACGCCATAACTTTTGACAGAGATGTCGCATCGCTTAATGACATACCGCGTTTGAAGCGTCAGTCCAAGCAGATTTTTACCATGAACCAATACACGCCACGCGAGCGCTCTGGAATAGTTGAAATTTACATTCAACAGAAGAAGTCAATTGTGAAAACTCAACGTGCTTTTAAAACATTAAAAAATGTAAGAAGTGCGCCTTCTAAGAACACCATTAAGCGTTTATACGAAAAATTTTCGACTGGTAAGGCTCTTTCTAATCCGAAGAGGCCATATAAAAGTCGACCAAGGCGATCGGCCGAGAATATCGCTGCCGTACGAGCCAGTGTTGAGAGGTCCCCAAGAACATCCCAAAAACGCCGTTCTCAGCAGTTGGGCATGGTTCGGTCCACTTTACAACGGATTATTCGCATTGATTTGCATTTGTTCCCGTACAAAATTCAATTGACGCAAAGAATATTGCCTGCGGACAAGCCTCGTCGATTGGAATGGGCCCAAAGGGCCCATGGGTCCGTCGAATATGGGCAACCCTGTACAGCAGGAAAAAACATCAAACTTCATAGGAATATTTTGCCACAGCCAAATGGATCTTTTCGAACTTATATTAGAATATAAAACAGACCAGTGGATTTCCAAATCGATTATATGGGTAAAAAAAATGGTTAATATATTTGGAGGAATATTGAGCTTCTGAATTTTCCGTTGGAATTAGATATATTTGGTATTTGGGATTCTTTTTTAGTATTTCAACTCGAAACTTGCAAAAAATTAACTTTCCATATAAAATGTAGAAACAAATCGATTTCCAATTTTATAGAATGATAAATTTAAACAATAAATCTTATATGATGGGATACATTTTTAGTGCAATTTTAAATGCTTCTTAAACTCCGAATAGGTGCTTCAATTTTTATACCCACCACCATTATATGAAGGGAAAACTAATTTTCATCCCATTTCTAAGACCACAAAATGTTCGTTGGAGGCCCAACAACGTAATATTATATTTGATCTATTAAAATTTTATGTTGATTGAGTCATGCCCTTCCTGTTGAAATGACTACAGATCTGGTTTTATTAAAGAGCGAGCTCTAGTTCGTTCATTGCAACCCTTATAAACTCGTGATTTTGGGTTCTTCAAGTTTTTTTTTCCCAATTTTCCACCACAAGAGCTGCAATTTAAGATTTCTTTCGCGTCTAAAGGTTTCTTCTGATATTCACTATTTTTAGGGTTACAGCCCAAACTTCCAATTAAAGCAGCTATAATTTGACATTTCGGGCTCCCAGTTAATTTCAAAATATTTCAGTCAACATTGCAGCAATTTAACATTAGAAACTCTCGAAATATTTTGTAGGCTTCAGATGCATTTTCCAATCAAATTAGTTCTCACTACAGAAATTTTCAGTATTGGTCTGCCGTTTGGAATATTTTGCGGAACCTTCGGTATTCCGAAGTATGCTTCATTTAAGAATACCAACCGATTTTAAGGGCGTTCACTCTGTTTTCCAGTCGAAACGGTTGTAATTTTTTTATATGGAAATTTAGGTATAAGTTTTTATAACCAGGTCGAGATTTCGAGATATTATCGATATTATGAGGGCCTCTATAACATTTTCAAAAGAACGAACAAAAATGTAGTATTTTTGACAAATGCCTCAAGCTCCAAAGCTCAGATTTTAAAATAATTAATTTAAAAATTATTTTACTGTTATTATAACTTCTTAAAGAATATTTTTTAAGGAATTAATGGCAAATAGATTATTATAAATCTATTTCATGGTTCGGTACAACCAGTTCCTAAACGTATAAGTGATTTCATAAATTTCCTATATTTCATATCACTTATACGCAGAGCTCTCATACAAACAACCGGAATCCACGTTTGGCACAACTCTCCTGGCAAAAGAATCGTGGATATTTTTTTTTAATACATCCCAGCCAAAAAGGAGTAGATTTTAAAAGTATTTCTCAGACAAGAGTCGCGAATTTTTAAAGAATTTCCGAGCAACGAATCGTAAATTTTTAAAATACTTTTAAGCCTACAACCGAGGACTTTCTAGCCAAGAATAGAGAATTTCCCATTAAACTAACGGGAATCGATCAAAGTACTAGGCAAAGCATCGTGGATATTTAAATGACTTTCCAACCAAGAATCGAGGATTTAAAATGACTTCCGGGTCGATATTTTAAAGGACATTATAGCCAAGGATTGTGGATTATAAACAGACTTCTGAGTCAATAATCAGTAGTATTTTAAAGAACTTCCCAACCAAGAATTCTTGATTTCCAGTCAATAATCATGAATTGTGTAAAGGTCTTCTGAACCAAGGATCATGGATTTTTAAAGGACTTCCCAACCAAGAATAGAGGTGGTTTTAAATGATCTCTGGGTCAAAAATCGTCGATTTTTTTTTTTTTTTGCATAAACATAAATTTTTTATATATTCATAGGTCTTAAAACTTTTGTACTGGAACAAAAAAAAAATATTTTTTATGAGCTCTTGGCCAACTTTCCTACCAAGAAAAAATTTTTGATTTTTTCAATGACCTCAGAGACAAAAGTCGTGTTTTTTTAAGGATTTTTGAGTTAAAAATTGTGGATTTTCTATTAAACTTCCGAATTTAAAATCGTGTTTTTAAGTTATAAATCGAGTTTTTTTTAAGTAGGAATCTTGGATTTTTAAGGACGTAAGAACCAAGAAAAGTGATTTTTTGTATTGTTGAAGAACTTCCTTTACAAAGACGTGATTTTTTATACACATTTAAAACTTTTGTAACCGCTCTCAAAATTATTTATTCTGGGGCTCTTGGTCAAAAAGCGTAGATTATTTATTATTATTTATTTATTTCGATTCCAAAATCGGATGTTCTTTTCGTGCATATTTCAAAGGAAATCATGTACTTATTAAAGAACTTCCCAGCCAAGTATCGGAGACTTTCTAAATGATCTCCGAGAGAAAATTCGTGGATGTGTTAAAAGACTTAAGAGTCAAAAAAATTTTCGGTTCTTTTCAAGACTTCCCAGTTAAAATTCGTGTAAGAAAGTCTTTCTAACCAAGAATTATTCCTTGGCGTGAATGTATTTATATATATGTTTTCAGGAGCTCCCGACCAAAACGTAAAGAATATATTAGAAGTATTTTTTTTTAAATATTCCTCCTTAGTAATGAAAAGGATTGCTTTAATGAACTCGGCCAAGGCTCTAATAATTTTTTAATGCGCAAAACGTGATTTCATTTATCAAAATATACTTATACATATAAATCAGGATTTATTTTACATATATTTTTCAAGAACTTCAACTGGGCAAAAAATCCCGGCGAAAAATCTTGGATATTTTTCAGCCAATAACAGTAGATTTTAAAAAATGTTTAAGAAATTATGAACCAAAATTTGCAGACTAAGATGTTTTGATCTGTGAATGGGCACTATCAAATCCACTTGGAATTTTCCACAACCCAGACTAGCTATTGGCAGCGAAATTATAAAAAAGTGTGCAGCGAATTTGGAAAACAGGCCAAAATTTTGAACTTGAAGGACAACAATTTTGAATATAATTTTTTTTTTAAATTATAAAAAATTTCTTATGCTGACTGCTATTTAAAATGATGTTTTATATTACTTTCAGGAAAAAAAAGATCAGAAAGTTAGAAAATATCTTCGGTATTTGTTAGAACATTGACACACAGTGGAAATATAAATTTAATTTCTATAGAGACTAGTTGTGAAATTTGATGAAAAATATTTTTGTTTCCGACATCATCCTTCTAAAATGATGTCTTGTAGTAGATTTATGCATAAACTCACATATAGTACGGCTGTAACCCTAAAATATGTTTTCAATATATATGAATTCCTGGCGTTTAGATAGAGACTTTTGACGTCTTCCAGGACCTATAGTAGAATTTTATGGCAGATAATTTTGTAGAATATTTTGACTTGAAACGATCCCATTTTAAGTGATTTTTAACTAAATTAAAAAAAATAAATTAATAATCCCCGTATGTTTATCTGCAATATTGCCGAAACACTATAAACCTTAAATCAACAGAATCCAAGAGAAGAGGGAAATTTTCAATGTAAATTTTCATAACTCCGATACACGGGTCTTCTATTTTTAGCACAAAATTTTGCACAGTTTATTTACTTGCAGAACGAGAAACCCTCTATGTGAGTTCATTCGATTGCAAAATGATTGTGCATTAAATCAGCCTAAATAAGTTGGATTTTTCCACATATGACCAAGTTCAGCCTAGAAGTAAGTATGTAAAATTTGTTGAAAATCGGTTTAGGTATAGTTATAGTTTCGATATATATGTTTTAATCTAAGGCTTTTTAAAGTCATATCATGCACTCTACATATATTAAATGATATTTTGTACGAGATGTCCAAATCAATTCAGAGTATGGTATACCTACTTAGTTAGTTTAGTTCCTTCAGATTTTAAATTATAACTTCCCCAAGGCCATAAGACGCACACAGAAAAGGTTAAAAGCGAGTTGCTTTACTAAGTGTACATAGTAAGGTAGGGCTTTACTTGTTGTAGAGATGTTTAAGATCACAGCCAAGTCTAATTTACAAAAACATTTTTTGCGAATAAACTTTTATTAATGTGCATGAGATTGATGCGGACTCATTATTCCTTTCAAAATCTAGCTTTATAGGAGTTTCTTAGAGTTCAAAATTACTATTTTGTCTGGTCTATTGGCAACACTAACTTCATAGCTACAACTTAATTTCCCCATGTTTACAGTTTATTTTCTACTACGCAAAAAAATCTATATTTAATTTCACACATTTATTTGTTCATTAAAGTTGCATTAAATATTAAACATTTCTCTACCACTGTTGAGTCAAAACAGTGCAATTCATTTACTCGTTCAAAAAAAAAGCGCAATGCCCAAACCTATACAATGAGAAAGAACCAGAAGAAAGAAAAAAATTATCTAAAATTTATTTGCAAATAAAACGTTGTAAATAAGTTCATAAATTATTTGGTAATGGCATTTGAATCTATGATGAGGATTTTTTTACGTTCTACTTGTTATACAATTTATTTACTCGGTTTGGACAATTAAATACGATTTTATGGGATAAATAATAAAATGGAAACCTTAATGGGCGAAGGTATGTTTATGTGTACGATTTTGTTATGGCAATAATATACAAACATTTCAAATTGCATGAAAGGCAAAAGAATCAAAAAGAATTGTAATTAGAAAAATTTAGATGATTAAATTTTAAATGGATTCTCAAATTAAATTACATTATTTAAGCAACAAAGTAAGCCTGCTCCACTTGTAGTAGTAACAATATAATAAAAAAACCAGTAAAGAAAATCTTAAAGTCGGGCCCGCCCGACCTACACCACTATGCTAATTTAGTAGAGCTGAGCATAATAACTAAAAGTTTTTATGGGAGAATTCAATCATACACGCTATGATTATAATTATAATTTAAAGTTCAAAGGACTAAATATGCCGAAGCATTTGTATCTTTTATATTCGGACTTGTATTGCCCATTTGGTGCATAATTAATTTGAAATCGGATAAAAATATATATAGGAGCTATATTCAAATCTGAACCGATCTCGATAAAATTTGGTAAAGATATTTCTGAGCTGTATTTGATATATTTCCCTGAATATCATTGTTACGGAGTGCATATTACGTCTGTGGGTAACAAATATGACAAATTGGATGGACAGTATATATGGAAGCTATAGCTATATCTGAACCGATCTTCACCAGATTTGACATACTAGCTTCTAGACTCAGTTCGGTCATATGTGCCAAATTTCATCCAATTTGGACAAATATTAGACGTTTGGTGCACAATCAAAAGTAAATCGGACGAAGTTATATATGGGAGCTATATCCAAATCTGAACCGATCTCGATAAAATTTAGCAAAATGTATTTCTGAGTTGTATTTGATATATTTCCCCAAATATTGTTGTTACAGAGTGCATATTACGGCTGCGGAGGACATAAGTAACAAATCGGATTATATTTGAACCGATTTCGATCAAATTTGGCATACTTATTTTCAGCTCAAATCTGATCGTACGTGCAAAAGTCCATACACAATAAAAGGCAAATCGGACGAAGATATATATGGGAGCTATATCTAAATTTTAACTGATTATCTCCAATTTCAATAGGGTTCGTCCTTGGGCCAAACAAATGATTTGTGCAAAATTTCATCAGGATAGGGCAATGAATGCGAACTGTACTTTGTTTACAAAAATACATGGACAGACGGACGGACATGCATAAATCGACTCAGAATGTGATTCTATGCAGATCATCATTACTTAATTGAAATAAATCTTCGATTTGAGAAATATGTTATCACACATTGCTATTTGTTTGTTAAGTCAAATGCAATTTGTACATTAAAATGCAAAAATATCAGTATTTCTATCCGATTTGGTCATTGGTGTTGGAAATCATAAATTTTCAAGAATGCAGCAGAATAGTTCCACTACTGGGTTTCGCTATTTTGAAAATACAAAAACTTGTGAATAATTCGTGGCAGTTTGGACTGGTTCCTAGCCAATAGGAACCAAACCACCTCGGCTAGAAACTGAAAATTTTAATTAGAATCGGAATATATGTTTCAATTATTTAACCAGTAAAGAAAATTTAAAGTCGGACGGGCCGACTTTATGATACCCTATATAACTTTGCATATTTTGTAGAGTTTCCCGAAACAAATAAACATTTTTATTGGGAATTTTAAGAATAAAATCATACGAACTATGATCGTTTTGGGAATGCGTATTATGGATTTAAAGCAGTTCTAATTTAAAGCCGAAAGGAACTATTATATGGGAAGTATATGCTCCTCTGTATTTCTGAATCTGGAAAATATTCATCAAAATCCTTCCTATTTTCGATGGCAAAAATAAACGTAAAATCGGATGAAGATATATGTGGGGCGATATCTAAATCTGATGTTCGCTTGGTCGAAAGTGGTGAACTGCCGAATTTGGTTTTCTCCGATGAGAAAACATTCGTTGTCCAGCACTGTGTAAATAAACAAAATGATGGTTTTTACTTGCCAAAGAGGTCAGCTGAAAATGTGCACCTTCGGTTGGCCACCAGAATTCAAGCGCCGGCCATGGTCATGGTGTGGGCTGCCATAACAGCCGATGGTCACTCTCCGCTCGTATTAATCGACCGTGGCATCAAATAAATGCCGAATATTATCGAGAAAATATTCTGGAGACTGTATTAAAGCCTTTGGCATGCAAACATTTTGGCCGCAGACCTTGGACATTCCAACTTATTCTGAAATTTTATGATAATTCCGACATTTTTTGCTTTCATTCAATAAAATGTAAAAAAAAGGTTTATTATCTCACCCTGTATATCTACATGATGTTCGATAAAGGCTGATTTTTTGGCTATTTCTCTTTGCAAACACTGGTTTAAAAAAACCATAGGTACGTTTCGTGTTTTGTTTCACTGTCAATCATCTTCTGTTTTTCTATAATTTAACCATGAATCCTTTTACAAACTAACAGCTTGAAAATCAATGGTGTTCATAGACAAAGCTAATTTGTGGTTCAATGGGTACGAAAATAAGCAGAATTGTCGATTTTACAGTGATAATCAGCCAGAAGCATTGCAAAAGCAACATGCATTCGGAAAAAGTTTGGTGCGGTTTATGGGGCTTTTTCAAAGATGCTGCGAATCGTGAGATAACTGTGAGATGATATGGATGGTTTCAACAAAACGGTGCCTTCTGCCACACAGGACGGCCTAGATGTAGATCTTGTGATTTAACGCCTTACCACTATTTTTGTGGGGCTATGTTAAAGCTTACGTCTTAAAGTTGTTTAATACTTTGGTAATAACAAATAATTTTTGTACCTGAAGACATACTGTGTTTGCAAAGTTCGGGAGAATCGGGATAGGATTTTATATTTTTTTAAAAATTTGACCATTTATGCCAAATAGTGGACCGACAATTTTGTCGGAGTAGCTCCCATTGAGACATGAATTGGCAAACATTTGACCCTTTAAGATCCCAATAGTTAAAACTCGCTATACAAGAAAGCTCTAATATCAGCCCATATTTTAAAAATTGTAATTTTAAAATCTTAATAGGCAGAGGAATTAGTGCAAAATCTGTTGACTTAAGTACCATGATTTATAATTCAGACGATAGCCTTCAATTTTCATGGGATAAATATATAATTTAAAATCGATAGGAGGGATATAAAACTAACAGTGTTTGAAAGAAAAAAAAAAAATAGAAAATTGTTTTCGAAATCGAGCTGACTCTGGGGTCGGGGTTGATCAGACTCGACTCGAATACGCAGCCCACTATTATACTTCGGAAAAAATTTTAGAATTTTTCATGAGGATGATGTAAAATTCAAGCCTTCATGACTTTTCACTTCCTTTGCCAATGTCCGGCGTTTGCAAATATCAGATCCCAATTCTTAGGGAACGACTCCATACCAGAACTAAATCCGATCATGGTATATGAAATAAAACATTTAAAACATTTTGTTAAGACAACTGAATCCCAAATATAATAGACTCTAAACTGACAGGAAAACAGGCCTTTACTGGCATAAATGTATGTCCACCAGGTTTTCGCTCCTCTTTTCAACCTAACCTAAACCTCTCATGAAGGTTTAGGTTAGGTTGAAAAACCAGAAATTTCGAACAAAAAAATACCGATTGTCTTACCTGGCCCAAATTCGAACGTTTTGCCGTTTTGCCCTTTTGCGGGAAAGACAAAGCTTACAAGGAAAAAAGCAGTAAGTTCGGCTGGGCCGAACTTTGAATACCCTCCACCGTTTGGGAAGAATCAGGAAATTTTCAAACAAAAATAAAATCCATTAAAAATTCTTTTAAAATCCTAAAATTACCGAATATCGGAAGGTGCCGATATATGCTACACGATATCGAGGACCTTTATAGATAATTTTCTTCTGGGGGATAAAGTATTCACAAGGAACTCCTTGTGTGGAATTTGCCATTAGCCATTACCATATTCAAATTCAAATCTTGAAATAAACGGTGAATAATGTGGCTAAAATCTTCAAAATATCGTATATTTTCTGTCACAGACTGTAGTTCCCATTACGAACTCTAAATACGTAATTTGAAACAATTCCGGTGAATAGTGACGCTAAAATTATAAAAATACCGAATTTTGGGAGGTTCCGTTATATGGGGGCTATACGAAGACGTGGACCTGCTGTAGTATCCATTACGAACTTCAAACACCAAATTTAAAACTATTCCGTTAAATAATGTAGCTAAAATCATCAAAATACCGAATATAGGGAGGTATCGTTATATGGGGGGCTATACGAAGACGGAGACCTGCACCTACAAATTTCTGCCTTATGCTGTAGTATTCATTTCGAACTTCAAATACCAAATTTAAAACAATTCCAGTGAATAATGTCGCTAAAATCATCACAATACTGAATATCGGGAGGTGCCGTTATATGGGGACTATACGAAGACGTGGACCTGCACAGACAATTTTCTGTCATAGGCTGTAGTATCCATTTCGAACTTCACATATCAAAGTTGAAATAATTCCGGTGAATAATGTCGCTAAAATCATCAAAATACCGAATATCGGCAGGTACTGTTATATGGGGGCTATATGAAAACGTGGACCTACATGGCCCATTTACGAACTTAACCTGCCTACTGGAAAACTAGACACGTGTGCAAAATTTTTGCCTTCTATCTCAATTCTAACTCGATTATCGAACTCGTCTTCCAGTCAGACAGAAAAACGATCGCCAGACCGTATTTTTACTCGGTTAACCAAATAAGAACAATTTTGAGTCGGCTGGTATATTCACTGATCATTCCCACCTCTGGTGGAACTTGATTAAAAATTCTAAGCCAAGTAAACTAATAAGGAAAAAGGATATGCCTTTAACTTATCAGGTGTAAATTTTTAAGAAATGATAGAGAAAACTTCATCATAATTGAGGAGACGATTTTTTTTCATTCCGATATAATATGTCAGGACATTTACTCAGAAACAATTTTTTATACAAATAAGAACAGGATCTGTCTTAAAAATTATTTTTGTTTAAGTCCTGTAGATTAATTTTTATTAAAAATTAAATTTATTAATTTTAATAAGAACTTACCATTTGGTTTTTGTTGTATTTGTTAGATCTGCTTTATAATTGATTAGCTGCATTATGTTGGCGAGAGCAAAAACCGACTAGGAAAAACAATACACCAGACATCAAATACAATTTGCATTATAATGCAGGTATTACAATTATTATTTGCCACATAATCAATAGGCAATTATAATGCTGCTGTTTTGTAGTTGTTGTTTTTGTTTTATTGCCATGAACATGAAATTTAATCAAATGTTGTGGTCGGTATCGAACATGGCCACAAAAACGAAATTTAATTTAGTGTTCAGAAAATTATTACAGAAAAACCAGAAATTCGCGTCGTATATTTTTATGGGTTGGACATTTGTTTATGTGCACACTTTTTTTGTTGGAAACAAAATAAGTTAATTAAAGGTTTGATTTTTTCGTGTCGTTGGGAATTTATTGTTAATTCAAAAAAAGCTGTTATAATTTTAAATTCTTTGGTTGAATTTTATTTTCTTCTTGATTTTCGTAGAATTGAGGCTTACTTTAATTTCCACGAATTGGTTTAGCGTTCATTAAGTCAACTGTTTGCATGGCGTCACTAATACAAATTGACACAGAGACACACTGATTGATGGCGGCACGCAGCTCACTCACAATCAAACACTCGTCACTAACACACCTTCATAATTTCACAAAGCACCCACAAAAAATTACCGTCAAAAACGTTACTAGGACACTGCCTTGCCTGGCTTTTGTTTAGAGTATTGTTTTATTGTTTGGTCCAAAATCACTTTTGAGCTGCCTGGCTGGCTGGCAGGATGACTGACTGACTGAATGGCTGATTGCCTGACTGGCTGGCTGGCTGCCTGGCTGGATGAAAGCAACAAGACACACTTCTGTATCATACCACTCGCGTTTCATAACTGGCCAAGTAACATTTTACTACTGAACGCACACAACAAAATTGTCATGGAAAACTTCGTTTTCTTTATCGAATGGCGATTCGTGTTGCAGCAGCTGTTGCAGGAGGCAGTGCTGCCTGCTGCGTACTGACAATTCGTTCTGTGGACTGCTAATGCCATCATTATAAAATTGCAGCTCAAAACTAGATGAAGTTTTACTACTACTCAATGCCTCAGGCCTTGACGTCGTCGTTGTCGTTGTCGCTGTCGACTCCATCGTTATCATCATTATTATCATCGTGTAAACCATAAGCAACATTGAGTGTTACATCTGCCCACAGGACGTTAACTTTATGGGAGGCTGAGCCGTTGACGTCAATGTCTGTTGTAACTGTAACATCAAATGCAGCCACCAGCTTTGATTTACAGAGAATAAGAAAAAAAAACGAAGAGATTAACTAGTTCGTATTCAGAAACCAGGAAGCACACACTGCACTGCACTGCTCTGACTGACTGACACACTCACCCATAATGCCATGCCACAAGGAGTCGGAGTTATCCAACCACCTACAATGCTTCCTGACAACAACTGAGCGGATATGGCTGCCTGTGTGTCTTGCAGGCCACGGCGGCGGTTTGCTGGATGACTGGCTGACTAAGTCATTATCAGAGCGTAAGCAACGCGAGAAAAATGGAACTGTTACAACGACACATTTGGTGCTCGTCAGATAGCAAAACGATGTTCCAAAGCCATTTTTCCCACACACACAATACAAATGCTCTTCAGACACGAAGCCTCAAACGCGAAGTTTCGGGTGTAGTAGTAAATGGGAAGTTTTTTTGCAGTTTCAGCTCTGCTCTCAATGAGGCTAGATTTGTTATGCAGTCGCAGCACAGCATGACAGCAGAGTGTGTCAGTGTGTCTGCGAAACACGAAGTCCAACACGAACATCAAACTTTGGTAGACGAGAGGCGAATATAGTTCAAGTGGAACTCACTGAAAATGGCACACATACGACAACAGCACAGCATCCTAACACAAATAGTATTTCCAGCACCTCGCTCCAGATTTGCAAATTCTCTCTCTCTCTCCCTATCTCAGTTTTTGGCTCTCTCTCTCATTTTGCCTTATATACGACCCATTTTGGCAAGAGATTATTTCTGGTGGTCGTGTTTCGACAGCGCCCCTTAGTCTGTTTTCCTTTTACGACGACATAGCTACACACATACATACAAGGATATATGTATGCACTCACCGAGCGCCACCATTAGTCTGTCCATTTTATTACGTTAGGTCTGTTGCCATATTGCTGTTTTTGTCCGGTTGCTCCATTCACTAGCTGGCTGGCTTGCTTGGCGTTGCTTCGGCGCCAACAAAAACTATTTGAACTGTTTTAAAGACGATTTCATACTGAACTCGCCAAATATTCGCAAATTCCTTTGAACTCCGGTTCGAGGTTTGAACACCAAAACACACAACGAGGACGTCATAGACATTTGCTGTTTTTTTTTTTCCTTGACGGAACATAATGGAATTGGGATGTGCAATCGTCACCGGGTCTGGTGTACACGACACATCTCTGTGTGTATGTGTGTGCAAAGGAATGTTAGAATGACTCTGCACACACCCGCTCCGCTCCGCTCTCACACCCACAAGCACATCACACGACAACAGGAATGCCGCCCTTTAGGCTGGTATATTGTTCGATGGCATCAAGTTGTAGTTCCTTGTCGCAGGATATTTTTATAATCCATTGTTGTTGTTGTTGTTGCGACTACTCCTTGCCAAAGGAAGGTGGGATATTCTGCCTCTTAGCTCTCGTGTGAACTGACGACAACAGCCATGACGATGTAGCCGTTTTAAATTTTTAAAGCAACGATGATGTTTGCCACCAGCTATGTGGTTTCCACATTTACGCTGCCTTTGTGTATATGTACAAGAAAGTGTGTGATGGTGTGTGTGTATTTGGGTTTTTACCTTCTCTCTGTGTGTGTGTTTTTGTGTGTGTCACACAGTTGATACCTTTGGATTAATTGCTATTTACAGGCTTTTTCGCATTCTAATTTCTTAATTGGTACAATTTTGACAGTGTGTTGGTCTAGTGTAAATAGTTATGTTTGTGACGAAAGAGCGTACAGGCATTTAGACATCATAAAAACGAAATCGTTTCCCCATTAAGCTGCCGTAGAGGTTACATAGCAAAGTTGCCAATCAAAGAAAGTTGTTACCTTTTTTTGTGTGGTTACAAAAATTGACAAACATTTATCACTTTGCTCTGGTTCTGGGCCGTAATTACTTTCACTGATAAAGTCATTGAGCAAAGGAGTAGATTAGTTTTTCACAAGGTAAACATATAGAGAGATATATTAGAAGAAGATAGACGTTTAAATACTAGATAAGTCTGCATTTAAGTGTATGGAAATATAACAGGTTGGAGACTAGTTGGCCCATCAACGTCCTCAAAACAAGGATAAGGCTAGAATCTTGAAACTTACTTTGTAGATATATGTTGGACCTTTGACTTAGCAGGACCTTTGGAAACTCGCACAAAAATTAATAAAACGGTATTTTTTGGGCTAATATTCACAATATTTTGCAAGTAGGTCGCTATCGATGACACAGCATAGAAAAATTCCACCTTCTATGGCAGATAATTGGCTGTAGAGGTCCACTGTTTAGTGTAGACCTAGATATTCCAGATATTCGGTACAGGTCCACATTTTCGTATAACACATCGTTATTTTTTATTTTGAATACATTTTTAAACGAAGTGCAAGCCGCATTCATCGCCCGATCAGGATAAAATTTTGCACAAGTCCTTTGTCCGGCCACGGGAGTACCCTGTTGAAAATGGCGATAATCGGCTTATGTTTAGATATAGCTCCTATATTTGTCCTTTACTCAGCACCAAATATATATTAGTCAAAATAGTATATGTTTCCGCACATCCGATCGAACTCTGCCTAGAAACAATTATATCAATTTTGGAAAAAATCGGTTCAGATATAGCTTTAGCTCCCATGTATATATGTGCAGTATATATATATATATATATATATATATATATATATATATATATATATATATATATATATATATATATATATATATATATATATGTATATATATTGGACATATATACATGGGAGCTAAAGCTATATCTGAACCGACTTCAAACTGCTGTCATTTTTAAGCAACTCGTAGGACAGCTGTTAAAACTATTCCAGTGACAGCTCATTATATTGTTTTCAAGCGTGCAATAGCATTTTGGTGACAATTTTCCAGAAAAAAATTATTCGTCATAGAATTCAAGCGTGATAGTGTGATTTCTTTACATTTGTCAAGTAAGTGGATGGAATAAAACAGCAACATCAGCCGAAATGGTTCGACAAGTAATGAAGCGACTTGATCGAAACCAGCAGTGGCCGAAAAATGGCCCGTGAGCTAAACATATCGCAATATTCCATCCGCAAATATTGAAAAATTAGCTCGGGGTAAAGCCATTGAAATTCCAAAAAGTGCAAGAACTTACACCCCAGCAGAAAGAAAATAGACTCAAAATAACTAAAGACTTTTGGTTTTTGGTTTTCTCCGATGAGCAAACATTCGTTGTCCAGCAGTTTGCAAACAAACAAAATGATCGTGTTTACATGCCAAAGAGGTCAGCTGAAAATGTACACCTTCGGTTGACCACCAGAACTCAAGCGCCAGCCATGGTGATGGTGTGGGCCGCCGTAACAGCCGATGGTCGCTCCCCGCTCGTTTTAATCGACCGTGGCATCAGAATGAATGCCGAATATTATAGCGAAAATATTCTGGAGGGTGTATTAAAGTCATGGGCACGCAAACAGTTTGGCCGCAGACCTTGGACATTCCAACAAGAATGGTTACAGAATGAGGTACTTTGCTTCATTTTCAGCGCACAATGGCCACAAAATCTCCGGATACCAATCTGAGGTTGGCAAGGTTGTCACTAAAAAATGCCAAAGTGTCGATCACCTCAAGCAAGCGCTTCGCCGGGAATGGCCAAAGGTGACCAATTCGAACAAATCTAAGCTTTTTCTAAAATTTGATGCTGTTTCCGACATTTTTTGCTATCATTTAATAAAATTTAAAAAAATTTAAAAATTATGGCATTTGACTTTGTTACAGTTTTTTTATCTCACCCTGTATTCCATATTCACTGCAGATCTTGTGTTAATAGAAGTAATGAGATGAGTGAAATATGAAGCGACCCGGACGCTTATTTCTAATTTTATGAGCTTCATGGTTATTCAAAATGTTGACCCTATGTAGGGGACGTACCAGGAGGAGTGGTACATAACATTTTATAAGTGAAATAAATATTCAAGATTTTGACCCTTTGCGAGGAAGTTACTTGATGGAGTGGACCGATATTGTCCATTTTTGCACTTGCAAATATTAGGATCTGAAGTTGGAGCAAAATCGGATTATCCTTTCCCTTTCTGTGCAGCAAAGTATTTATTTTAAAATTTCGACCTGTTGTGGGGGAGGTAAAAGAAGGAGTAGACCGATATTGCCCATCACCGAACTCGATCTAAGATTGATAATAATATTACGATGTGCCAAGTTTGAACAAAATCGGATACTCCTTTCGAGAGTTATCGTGCACACCAGCCAGCCAGACAGACAGAGAACGGACGGATCGCTCGATCGACTACAAATGTCCTGAAACAGAGTTGGTCCAAAGAGACCTAAGGTCAAAAAACGTTTTTCGATGAGGCACGTTTTGTCGGTATTAAATGATATATCCCCTCTATAGCCATATGGCTGAGGATAGGAAAACATACGATCTCTACAATAAAGTCGGTTTTTTTTGAAGAAACAGATGTTTCCACTACGTCAAAAATATATTTCATTTCACTCTTGGAATAATGTCACTTAGTCATGTAAAAGTTTTATTTTGGCTTGTGACTGAAACCACGAGGTCATGCAAATCTTCGTAGCATTTGCCCTACATTTGCGCCTTATGTCATGTTAATGGGTATTCAGATTCCAACATATAATTTCCTGGGTCTCGGACGTTGGGATATATTCGTCAATGAAATCAGCGACAATGTATAGAACAAAGGTGCACCTGTCATGTATTTGGGATTTACTAAAATTTTGATATTTTGTCACGCACAATTCTGATCAGTGTCGCCAACTAAATTTTATCCGATGACCATTTAAACTGCTAGGCTTCAGCGTTGATCTTAACTCTAACCTCATTAAAAATTCCATGTATACATATAACCAAATGGTAAAATTGAGTTCAGTATACAAAAATCTATTCAATTTGGGCTGAGCAATAACCGTAAAATCGGATGAAGATGTATATCGAAGCAATATAAAAATCTAAACCGATCTTGATAAAATTTGGCAGAGGTATTTTCGAGCAGTATCTAATACCAGGTATCAAATTGATTGATATTACGCATGTGAGAGACCTTAACACCAAATCGGAGGAAATCGGAGTTATAGTTATATCTGAACCTTCGTTCTTGGCTCCAACAAATATTGTTTTGGAAAATTTCATCTCAATCGGATAATAAATGCGACCTGCATTTTGTTCACAAGAATACATGGACGGACGGACTGACAGACGGATCGACTCAGAAAGTGATTCTATAAAGATCCTCAAAAGTAACTAAGGGTCTATCTCGCTTCCTTCTCCATGTTACAAACGTACAAAGACATAATACAATTACCACTATTTATTAAAATTCATAATAATTTAAAGATAATTTCATGAAATTATTGACTGCTGGCGCATTTGTATAAATATAGCCCAATTTCGTTAGAAATTGACCAAACCGGCTCGAACGTCCAGCATTTTGGAGTTTAGGCAAGAAAAAAAATTCAGATTAAAATCAATAAAATTATACTACGGGACACTACCGCACGCTGTTCGTCGGTGACCACGATTGCAGTCTCACACCCAATCTTTATTTCTATTCCGAACTTTGAAACCCTCCACCATTTGGAACGAATTTGGAAATTTTCAAAAAATAGAATGTGTTAAATATTCTGTTAAACTCTTAAAAATACCGAATATAGCCGTTATATTGCGGTCTATAAGAATATAGCCGTTATACTGAGGTCTACATGGGCATTGTTTGCCATAAACCGTTACCATATTCAAATTCGAAACTTGAAATAAACGGTGAATAATGTAGCTAAAATCATTTAAATGCCGTATATAGGGAGGTATCGTTATATCGGAGCTATACCAAGACCTGGACCTGCAAAGACAATTTTCTGTCATAGGCTGTAGCATCTATTACGATCTTCAAATACGATATCTCAAACAATTTCGGTGAGTACTGTACCTAAAATCGTCAAAATACCGAATATATGGAGGCACTGACATATGGGGCCTATACGAAGACCTAGACCAGCATAGACAATTTTCTGTCATAGGCTGTAGCATCAATTACGAAGTTCAAATACGACATCTCACACAATTTCGGTGGGTATTGTACCTAAAATCGTCAAAATAACGAATTCAGGAGGTACTGATATATGGGGCCTAAACGAAGACCTGGATCTGCATAGACAATTTTCTGTCACAGACTGTAGATCCCATTATGAATTTTAAAAACGTAATTTGAAGCAATTCCGGTGAACAATGACGATAAATCATCAAAATACCGAATATCGGGAGGTACCGTTTTATGGGGGCTATACGAAGACGTGGACCTGCCCAGTAAATTTTCTGTCCTAGGCTGTAATATCCCTTTGGAACTTCAAATATCAAAATTGAAACAATTCCGGTGAATAATGTCGCTAAAATCATCAAAATACCGAATATCGGGAGGTACCGTTATATGGGGGCTATACGAAGACGTGGACCTACATGGCCCATTTACGAACTTAACCTGCCTACTGGAAAAATAAACATGTGTGCAAAATTTTAGCCTTCTATCTCTATTCGTTCGAAAGATAGCGTGATTACAACAGACGGACAGAGAGACAGACAGACAGACAGACGGATGGACATCACTAAATCGACTTAGAATTTTACGCTGATCAAGAATATATGTACTTTGTTGGATCTGACATGAGTATTTCGAGGAGTTACAAACGGAATGACAAAATTAATATACCCTCCATAGTATGGTGGAGGGTATAAAAATGTCTCAAAAGCTCTGTTTTGTGTAGTCCTCATTACCACGCTGAAGTCTAGGCAATGTGAGATTTTCGAAGTCATAAAAACTGCAGCATGGTTCACATACACCTTTTAATCTGGAATAAAGTTGCCTTAAATTAAGCATTTTTTGTGTTGCCAATTTTTCAGTGGACAACTATCTCAAATACAGATTGGAAAAAATATTACGTCCCAATAGGATTTTTTTATGGAATGGAAATAGAGGTTCCATTTTTATACCCTACACCACAAGGTGGTCAGGGAATTATGTCTTTGTGCATTTGTTTGTAACAGGCAAAAGGAAACGAGATAGACCCATAGTTCCTTTTGATGATCTGCATAGAATCACTTTCTGAGTTGATTTATGCATGCCAGTCCGTCTGTCCGTGTATTCTTGTGAACAAAATGCAGGTCGCATTTATTATCCGATTGAGATGAAATTTTGCAAACAACATTTATTTGGCCCAAGGACGAACCTTATTGAAATTGGAGATAATCGGTAAAAATTTAGATATAACTCCCATATATATCTTTGTCCGATTTGCCTTTTATTGTGCACCAAACGTGTAATATCAGCCCGAATAGTATGGAATTTTGCATATACAACCAAATTAGGCCTGAAAATAAGTATGCCAAATTTGAAATCGGTTCAGATTAGCTATAGCTCCCATATATATTGTTCATCCGATTTGTTATTTTTGTCCTCCGCAGCCGTAATATGCACTCTGTAACAACAATATTTGGGGAAATATATCAAATGCAGCTCAGATATACCTTTGCTAAATTTTATCGAGATCGGTTCAGATTTGGATATAGCTCCCATATATAACTTCGTCCGATTTACCATTTATTGTGCACCAAACGTCTAATATTTGTCCAAATGGGATGGAATTTGGCACATACGACCGAATTAGAAGTCTAGAAGGTAGTATGCCAAATTTGGTGAAGATCGGTTCAGATATAGTTATAGCTCCCATATATATTGTTCATCCGATTTATTGTATTTGTTACCCACAGCCGTAATATGCACTCCGTAACAACGATATTCACGGAAATATATCAAATACAGCTCAGAAATATCTTTGCCAAATTTTATCGAGATCGGTTCAGATTTGGATATATCTCCCATATATATCTTTATCTGATTTCAAATTAATTTTGCACCAAATGGGCAATACAAGTCCGAATTTAAAAGATACAAATGCTTCGGCATATTTAGTCCTTTGAATTTTAAATTATAATTATAATCATAGCGTGTATGATTGAATTCTCCCATAAAAATTTTTAATAATTAAGTGGAGCTCAACTTAATTAGCAAAGTGGTGTAGGGTATCATAAAATCGGCCCCGCCCGACTTTAGGACTCTCTTTACTGTTTTTTTTTTTTGTTATATATTTTGACGGGTATTATATTTTTTGATGCAATTTCTTTTTGTTTTAGCATTTCCATATAAATATTATTATGCATGGTTTTATATTATCAGTTATATAGTCCCAGACATGCATACAAACTTTATACGTACACCCCTTCTTTGCTACCGCTCTGTGGAAATGTTAAAAAATGTGTTCCATTTCCAACAGTTCCCTGTTATTTTACATTACGAGTTATGCACAAAACCGTGCCCATCGTGGAACCGAAGAGAGTCAATAGTAATGCGCATGCCTAAAACATTGTGGAAGTGACTAGAGGAATTTTCAAAAGTGACATAAAATAGTCAGATATTTGAAATCCAGAGTTTAGTTGTGGAAATCTCTAACTGAGTAAACAAGACAAGCAGATGTGTGCTGTTTGCATCATTTACAACTTAGAATGCAAAAAATTGCCAGGGTTTCACGTAAACCGTTGTTTGGCCAGGAAATATTCTTACTTTGTACCCAAAGGAATTTTTAGAAACAGCAGTCAATGCCCTTTGAAATAAAATTGAAATTAGCGACACAAAAAAGTCTTCCCTGAAATATGATTAAGGTATCATTTAAACCTTATGCGAAATTGATGTAGGTGTTTGGATGATGACACCCACATCATTAATTATTTGAGAAATAATATTTTTTGAATATTATTTTTTATTGATACTTGTTTATATTCCATGAATTATGACTGAATTATTACCATCAGAATACACCTACATTTATAACAATATTTAAGCATATATTTAATGGGGGCAAAACTTTTGTTCCTCCAAAGCGATATCACCATGGAACATCATGCATTTCCATGCTGCGCACCACATGCGGTCGTATAAAATGAATCATGTGAACACCGTCGTTCATTAGAGCTACCTCATGTTCATGGTCCTGGTCATTGTTGTAATCATCTGCTTGTCATTGGCATCGTAACAAGAATCAGATTCACATGCACGCACACTTTTGCAGGTTTTCTTGCACAGTAGGTTAACATGGTTATAAAAAAGGTTGAAATAATAAGGTTGTATGAAATATGTAAATTTAGTCGGATTTAAAGGAATATGTTCGATTTCGATGACATGAAGTATATCATCAAAGTAAATTCAATGGGAAGCGACCTTCAGCATTTTTAAGGGAATACTAGATATATGTACTTTACGTGATCCGGAATGTCGAAATTTTTCAAATAAAATTATGAAAGGAAAATTTTTGTTTCCTGAGAAAACGCGTTAGTATCTTCCACATACAAATAAAAGTAAACAAGTTAAAAAGCAGTAAGTTCGGCCGGGCCGAACTTTGAATAACCTTTACCATTTGGAACGAATTAGGACATTTTCAAAAAAAAAAAAAAAAACAAATAAATAAATAAATGAAATAAAATAAATGAAATAAAATCCATTAAAATTCTGTTGAAATCTCGGAAGGTGCCGATATATGGGGGGATAAACGATATTGTGGACCTATATAGACAAATCTACGTCTAGGGATAAAGTACTCACAAATAACTACTTGTATGGAATTTCACACAACTCCGTTTAAAATGTGGCTAAAATCATTAAAATACCGAATATGGGGGGTACCGTTATATGGGGGATATACGATATCGTGGTCCTATATAAACAATTCTCTTTCGGGGGGTAAAGTGCCCACAAAGAACTTCACGTGTGGATTTTCAGACTATTCTATTAGAAAATGTGGCTAAAATCATAAAAATGCAGAATATCGGGGGGTAGCGTTATATGGGGGCTATACGATATTGTGGATCTATATAGATAATTCTCAGCCAAGGGATAAAGTACTCACAAAGAACTCCTTGTATAGAATTTCAGACAATTCCGTTGAAAAATGTGGCTAAAATCATCAAAATACAGAATATCGGGGGGTACCGTTATATAGGGGATATACGATATCGTGGACATATATAGACAATTATCTTTCAGGGGATAAAGTGCCCACAATGAACTCTTTGTGTGGATTTTTGTACAATTCCATTGGAAAATGTGCCTAAAATCATTAAAATACAGAATATCAGGGGGTACCGTTATATGGGGGCTATACGATGTCGTGGACCAAAATAGCCCATCTTCGAACTTGACCTGCCTGCAGACAAAAGAGAGATCTGTGCAATTCGTTTAGCCTGTAGCGTGATTACAACAGACGGACAGACGGACGGACAGGGCTAAATCGTCTTTGAATTTTACGCTGATCAAGAATATATATATATACTTTGTTGGGTCTAAAATGCTTATTTCGATGAGTTACATACGGAATGACGAACTTAATATACCCTCCATACTATGTATGGTGGAGGGTCAACAAACTATTGATAATCTCCCAATTTCCATAACAGGATATTCTTTGATTACTCGAAATCCTAAATATTCATACGGTTATAACATGAACTTTAAACCCTCAAAATATTGAATATTTAATAGAACCCTATATGAGTAGTAGCATATCGGACAGTTTTAATGCCTATTCCGAAACTGTGTGAAAAAAATAGATTTTTTGTCAAAGGAGAATCCCATATACCAAAATATATGTAATTGCTTTGGAAAATGTGATGAACGCTTTAAAAATACCCTTAATTTGATTTTGTCGATAAGCCATAAGACTCTTGGAACTGATTCGAAATTTTTATATTGATTTGACCTCAAGAACCAAACTATAGCTAATTCTATTGGAAATGTGGTGAAATATATATGAATATATGAATTCAGAAACATAGCCAGATTCGGAATGGTTTGCGTAGAGATGACGTACTTAAAGATATCCTAATGTAGCAAACTATACCGAATCCCATTTAAAACTCTTGTAGATATTTTAAAAAATCCTACGATGGGGTAATTCCACTTCATGGGTTATATTGCAAGGCTTGACCTGATACATCCCCTTCTATACCCTCAGCCATATGACAGAGGGTATATATCACTTCAAACGACCAAATCTTGCTTCATGGAAATAACGGTTTAAGACCCTAGGTCTCTTTGAACCAAATCCGTTTCAGGACATTTGAAGTCGATCTAGGTGTGTCCGTCCGTTCGTCTTTCTGTCAGGCAGGCTGGGGCGCACGATAACTCTCGAATGAGATATCCGATTTTATCCAAACTTGGTACATCGTAATATAATTTTCAAATTTTGATCGAGTTCGGAGATGGGAAACATTGGTCTACTCTTTTTGGTACCACTACTTATTATCAAAGAAAATAATTTACCTCATGGAAAAAGAATGGATCATTCACTATATTTTGTCAGTGCCAGGTCAGGTGCGAAAATGGACAAAATCAGACCACCCCGTCACCACCTCACATAGGGTCAATATTTGAAATAATCATAATTCTTATAAAATGTGAAATAAGATTCCGATTATCTTCAAATTTCATACATCTCAATATCTTTATTAACACAAGATCTGGTTTGAACATGGGACATATCGATCCAGTCCTCCTCCACAACAGGTCAACACTTTGAATAGCCATGAAACTCGCAAACTGCAAAGAGAGCACCCGATTCCATTCAAACTCAACACATCTCAATATTTCTATCAACACAAGATCTTTTGTGAAGTTGGTAGATATCGATCCACACCTTCTGGTACTTCCCCATAAAGGGTCCAAGCTTTGATAACCAAAACTATCATAAAATGGGAATTGAGCGTACAATTCTATTAAAATTTCACACATCCCACACATTTTTCTACCAAAACAAGATCTTGTGTGGATAAGGTAGATATCGGCTGACTTATTCTGAATCCTTTCCACAAATTCTCAACATTTTTATACCCTACACCGCAAGGTGGTCAGGGTATTATGTCTTTGTGCATTTGTTTGTAACAGGCAAAAGGAAACGAGATAGACCCATAGTTCCTTTTGATGATCTGCATAGAATCACATTCTGAGTCGATTTATGCATGTCCGTCCGTTCGTCTGTCCATGCATTATTGTAAACAAAGCACAGTTCGCATTTATTGCCCTATCTAGTTGAAATTTTGCACAAATCATTTGTTTGGCCCAAGGACGAACCCTATTGAAATTGGAGATAATCGGTCAAAATTTAGATATAGCTCCCATATATATCTTCGTCCGATTTGCTTTTCATTGTGCACCAAACGTGTAATATCAGCCCGAATTTTGCACATACAACCAAATTAGGCCTGAAAATAAGTACGCCAAATTTTATAGAGATCGGTTCAGATTTGGATATAGCTCCCATATAAAACTTCGACCGATTTACTTTTTATTGTGCACCAAACGTCTAATATTTGTCCGAATGCGATGGAATTTGGCACTTATGACCGAATTGAGTCCAGAAGCTAGTATGCCAAATTTGGTGAAGATCGGTTCAGATATAGCTATATAGCCCATATATACTGTTCATCCGATTTGTTATATTTTTTACCCGCAGCCGTAATATGCACTCGGTAACAACAATATTTGGGGAAATATATCAAATGCAGCTCAGAAATACCTTTGCTAAATTTTATTGAAATCGGTTCAGATTTGGATATAGCTCCCATATATATCTTTATACGATTTCAAAGTAATTGTGCACCAAATGGTCAATACAAGTCCGAATTTAAAAGATACAAATGCTTCGGCATATATAGTTCCTTGAAATTCATATTATATTTATAATTATAACTAAATAAGCACTGGCTGAAGGTTAACATCTGTCGGCAAAATGTAGACCCCTTCGAAATTTGTGGTAAAACACGGAGGTACAGACGGATGTCCTAGAAATTTTTATGGGGTAAATGGTTATTTCGATGAAGTGAGAAGTAGAACGCAATGAGAACTAAACATGACTTACTATTTCGTAATTGAGAAAAAAAATAGTACGTACCCGCAACATAAAATCGTTATGATTTTCGATGAAAGTGGTGGTTCTTATATTCCTCCGTCCAAATTTTTAACATCATGCAAAATTCCATGTAGAATCTTTTTTAAGTATTACCTCTAAAATTGTTGATGCATTTTGTAAGTCAATTTTGTAAGTCAAATTGAAAATCACCAAAGCGATATAAAAAACCAGTGAGGAAAAGTCAAAAGTCGGGCGGGGCCGACTATATGATACCCTAGACCACTATGCATATTTAGTAGAATTACCGTAACAAAAGAATTTATTTGAAGTAGATCATACCACCTATCAATATTTGGCTTTTGAGCAGTTATAGTTTGTGGGAGACTTAAACACAAAATGGGAGACTTAAAAAACTGCAATCAACTTCAGACTGCTGTCATTTCTAAGCCACTAGTCTGACAGCTGTTAAAATTATTCCAGTGACAGCTGATTATATTGTTTAAAGCGTACACATGCATTTTGGTGAGCATTTTCCAGAAAAAAAAGTTATTCGTGATGGAATTCAAGCGTGATAGTGTGATTTCTTTCTATTTGGCTGGAAAACCATAAATGGCTATTGTTAGAGCACTCCGGCATTTAAATAAATCTTTTATGTCTCGTACCATCGCTCGTTACAGTGATACTGGTAGTGCAGCCCGATGTCAAGGAAGTGGACGGAAGAAAACAAAAACATCAGCAGAAATGGTTTGAAAAGTAAAGAAGCGACTTGATCGGAACCCGCGTCATAGTGGCCGAAAAATGGCTCGTGAGCTGAACATATCACAATATTCCATTTGGCAAATACTGAAAAATGAGCTCGAGGTAAAGCCACTGAAATTCTTAAAAGTGCAAGAACTTATACCGCAACAGGAAAAATTGACTCAAAAGAGCTAAAGAGTTGCTTCACTTGTCCTAAAGTGGTGAACTGCCGAATTTGGTTTTCTCCGATGAGAAAACATTCGTTGTCCAGCGGATTGTAAACAAACAAAAACGATCGTGTGCACTTGACAAAGTGATCAGTTGAAAATGTGTACGTTCGGTTGGCCACCAGAACTTAAGCGCCGGCCATGGTGATGGTGTGGGCCGCCATAACAGCCGTTAGTTGCTCTACGCTCGTATTAATCGACCGTGGCATCTGAATAAATGCCGAATATTATCGCGAAAATATTCTGGAGGGTGTATTAAAGCCATGGGCACGCAAACATTTTGCCGCAGACCTTGGGCATTCCAAAAGGACTCAGCACCATCGCACTCAACACGTGCCACCCAAGGATGGTTACAAAATGAGGTTCCTCGCTTCATTTCCAGCGCACAGTGGCCACCAAAATCTCCGGATACCAATCCGTTGGACTATTGTGTCTGAAGTATTTTGGAAAGCAAGGTTGGCACTAAAAAATACCAAAATGTCGATCACCTAAAGCAAGCGCTTCGCCGGGAATGGGCCAAAATACCGCAGAGCAATATTCGGCAGCGTGTGACGGTTTCATTGGCCGTTTGAAAGTCATAATTCGTGCCAAAGGTGACCAATTCGAACAAATTTAAACTTATTCTAAAATTTGATCCTATTTCCGACATTTTTTGCTTTCATTTAACAAAATTTAAAAAAAAAATACAAATTATTGCGTTTGTTTACCTCACCCTATATTTCGAATGTGGGAGTCTCAAACTCTAAATCGGATGAAACCTATATATTTATAAATGTATAGACATTTTTAATACTTGCTTCTAGACTGAATTCAGTGGGATATACCAAAATTCAGGTCATTTGGACTGATATTGGTCATTTGGTGCACAGTTAACACGAAATCGGCTGAAGATATATATGGGAGCTCTATCTAAATTTGAACCGATTCTCACAAATTTCAATAGGGTTAGTCCTTGGACCGAACAAATATTGTTGGCAAAATTTCATCCTAATCGGATAATAAGTGGCAACTGCATTTTGTTCACAAAAATACTGAACAGACGGACGGAAGCACGGACTGACATCCATAAATCGACTCAGAAAGTGATTCTATGAATATCCATGCACAAAGACATAATACCACTGTGTGGAGTAGGGTATAATAAAAGAATATTGTAGTCATTCTAGTAGTTGAAGCTTACAAACATATATCTTGTTGTTACGCAAATCTTTACTTATATCCGCAAGTGATATTTATGCCACTAAATTTTGAAACTAAAAACTTCTTCCTCATTAAACAGCTATTAATCAATTTCACTTGGCCGGCAACCACTGTTCCCCCCGCCAAAAAAAAAAAAAAAAAAAAACTCCACCCGTGGGTTTTATTTTGGGCGTTGGCGATTATTGTTCTTTCTGCCACCGCTGTTTCTGACCCACGTCCATACAGCAGCTGTCAGTATCCTGACCAGCAGTCTAGCGTACGTGAATGTGCCATCACAAATTACTTAGTATTCAATACAAATATCTGGTCATGTATTATCTAATGATAAGGAATTGTGTAGACATTCACGTATGTCCTTCGATGTTGCTGCTGATGTTGATGATGACTTGATTGTGTGTGAAAGTGTGATGCGTATGTATGTGTATGCATTAGAAGAAGAAGAAGATAAAAAAATACATAGGTCAACGAATAAAGTCTTAAACAAAAGTTATCCCCATGATCATGGGGATGTGGGTGAAGGTGAACGTAAAACGATATATGGCCTAAATGTGCCTAAAAACGTGCAGGTGTTTTATTAAGTGATTTTATTTAGTTTAGTGACATGTGCATTTTAACGAAAATCTATATTTTAACGGAGTCACCCCAGGTAGAGGGAGGGGTGGTGGCCATCCCATACACCATGTTGTGTTCATGATTTATTTTTGGACGACAGGGGTAAATAGAATTTATATCGTTTACCTCTAGGTGTGGCCACTCAACAGAATAGACCTTAATGAAGTTGAATGATGCTGGGCTTTTTCTTTCCATCAGAATGTGAGAACATTATATGAATTTATAAAGCAGAATAGTTTTTAACTGAATCAAAAAGTTTCTAAAAGAACAACATGAGAATTGGTAATGGATGTTTACTAGTCCGTTTGCGACATATGTGATTTTTATATCCAACACCGCATAGTGGTAAGGGTATTATGTCTTTAACCGATTTATCGTGCACCAAATGGTTAATATCAGTTCAAATGGGGTGAATTTTTGACATCATCCACAACAAAGATATTTGATACCAGATATCTTATAGAGCTCTGAAACACATTTGCCAAATTTTATCGATATCAGTTCAGAAATATAGCTCCCATACATATCTTTATCCGATCAGTTTTTTTGTGCACCTAATAGCTAATATCAGCTCAAATGGGATGAAATTTGGCACTTCTGATCGACTTTAGCCTCGAAGTAAGTACTCCAAATCTTGAGAAAATCGGTTCAGATATAGCTATAGCTTCCATATCTACCAATTTTGTATTATCAACGACAATGATATTTGTTACTAGATATCAGGTACAGCCCAGCAATACCTATTTCAAATTTGGTAGAAATCGGTTTCAGATATAGCTAAAGCTCCCATATATTTGGTACCAGATATATCATAGACTTCAGAAATACCTCATAGACCCATACCCCTGCCAAATTTTATCAATATGGATGGATTTTTCCGCATTCAACCGATTTTTTTCATTTGGAGAATCTCAGAGGAGGGTATATTTCATTTGATACCATCAAAACGTGTCTCATCGAAATAACGGTTTTAGACCGTAGGTCTCTTTGGACCATATCCATTTCAGGACATTTGGTATCTTCCCCACAAAGGGTCAAAATTTTGAATACCCTCCAGATATTATATATTTGACGATTTTAGGGACGTTATTCACAGGAGTTGTTTCAAATTGTATTTTGTAAATTGTATCGTACCTAGAATTCGTAATGGGAACTACAGTCCATGAGAGAAAATTGTCTATGCAAGTCCAAGCCCCATATATCAGTACCTCCCTATATTCGGTATTTTAATGATTTTAGCTAATAATTCATCGATTTTTTCAAGTTTCGTATTTCAATGTTGTAATGGCTTATGACAAAAGTTGCCGATGCTGGTCCACGTCTTCGTATAGACACCAATATAACGGCTATATTCGGTATTTTTAAGATTTTAACAGAAAATTTCCAAATTCGTTCCAAACGGTAGAGGGTATTCAAAGTTTGGCCCGGCCTAATTTACTGCTTTTTCACTTGTTTTTGTTACGAGAACTCTTCTAAATATTTATAGTGGTCTAGGGGATCATATTGTCGTCATTGTCCGACTTTTAATAATTTTATTTGCTCAATCTACAAAGTTGTAGAATTATAATAATTGCAGAGTGTTGTAAACTATATATGGAAAGTATGAAGATTATCGTTTTTCAACAATCATACAAAGTATCCAAAACAAGTTAAAAAACAGTGAGTTCGGCCGGGCCGAACTTTGAATACAATCCACCTTTTGGAACGAATTTAAAAATTTTCAAAAAATAAAATTCTAAAAAATTCTGTTAAAATTTTAAAAGTACCAAATATAGCCATCTATTGGGGTCTATACGACGTGGACCTAAATAGGCATTGTTAGTCATAAGCCATTACCATATTCAAAATCGAAACTTGAAATAAACAGTGAATAATGTAGCTAAAATGTAGCATATAGGGAGGTGCCGTTATATCGGAGCTGTGCGAAGACCTGCACCTGCATAGACAATTATCTGTCACAGGCTGTAGCATCCATTACGAACTTCAAACACCACATCTCAAACAATTTCGATGGGTATTTTACCTAAAATCATCAAAATACCGAATATAGGGAGGTACTGATATATGGGGCCTATACGAAGACCTGAACCTACATAGACAATTTTCTGTCACAGATTGTACTTCTCATAACGAACTCTAAATACGTAATTTGAAACAACTCTGGTGAATAATGACGCTAAAATCATCAAAATACCGAATATAGAGAGGTACCCTTATATGGGGGCTATAGGAAGACGTGGACCTGCACATACATTTTTCTGTGTTAGGGTGTAGTATCCATTTCGAACTTCAAATACCAAATTTGAAACAATTCCGGTGAATAATGTCGCTAAAATCATCAAAATACCGAATATCGGGAGGTACCGTTGTATGTGGGCTATATGAAGACGTGGACCTGCACAGACAATTTTCTGTCTTAGGCTGTAATATCACTTTGGAACTTTAAATACCAAATTTGAAACAATTCCAGTGAATAATATCGCTAAAATCATCAAAATGCCGAATATCGGGAGGTACCGTTATATGGGGGCTATGCTGCCTGCCTACTGGAAAAATAAACATGTGTGCAAAATTTTAGTCATCTATCTCAATTCTTTTTAAAGATAGCGTGATTACAACAGACAGACGGACGGACATCGCTAAATCGACTTAGAATTTTACGCTGTTCAAGAATATATATACTTTGTTGGGTCTGACTTAGTATTTCGAGGAGTTACAAACGGAATGACAAAGTTAATATACCCTCCATAATATGGTGGAATTTCTGTCCAAATGATGTAACATTTTACAACAACTGACAAATTTGAAATAAAGAATCTCTTTTTTGGAGTCATTTTCGACAGCTTATTGGCATTGTCATACACAAAACGAAATATGTATTGCGTTGGCCACTACCAACAACATTGGAGATACGCACAAATGTTTGATGTTGGGCAAATTGAATCATGTCGGCCTTTGCCAACAGATGTTTAAATTTCTGGCCTCCTTCTTTTTTTTTGGCAATGTGGCGTTTTGCTGTATTCGGTTTGAAAACACTGACGACCATGGGCAATTACAAAACCATTATGAGGCATAATGACAGCAAACACTCAACCGAACCGGCATGTTGAAGAAGAAAAATAACAAATATTTTTTTTTCTCTTAGATGTGTGTTATGGCAACAGCCGACAATATAATTTTCAAATTTATAACAATTGTTGTAAATATTTTTGTTTTGCTGAAAAGTTCGGGGATGTTTTTTTTTTCGACTGCTGCTGCGGCAAGAAATGTAGACCAACGAGGACAAGGACGCGAAAGATGACTTTAAAGTGACTAGAAATTATGATATGGCGAAATTAATATTTCATTGTTGGAGGTGAAATGTCATTAGGTCATGTTTCAAATGGAAAATTTTCTGTTATAAATATTCCATATAAAAATTTTAGAAGTATTATCTTTTTTCAGCATTAATGTGGATGTAATATTAAGCTCATATTTCTATTCAAGAATACCCTAAGGAAAAATTGTGGAAATTATTGATAATATCAAATATAAGATGCATGGATGAAGATACTTTGCCTTAATTAATCTCTTCCGCTTCTTTTCCCATTATAAAGATGAACTTAAGTTACAAGTAGGCACGGAGGATGGATTTTGCTGACGATGGTGCTGTACAGGTTGAGATTTCTGATACCATAATGATTATATTATTGGAAAATGAGGTCAATATTTACTCTGTGCATTAGAAAAAATGTTGCAAGAGATTATTGAAACTTTTGGAGTAATTCAATGCTCTCTATAAATATGCAAATCTCTAGATTAAATGTTGCGAAATATATCTCAAAATATTGGGATCTATTTGTATGTGGTCAAGGCTATGTAAATGCCTTAAAAATTTTGGCCTAAGGACACGAAATTCTATAGGTGGTTAAATCTACAAATCGAGTTCTAATAAATTTATTTTTCACGGCCCCGACTCAATATTGAATGGTGAAATTTTTCACGGCCTAGACTGAATATTGAATGGTGAAAATTTCCCGAGAATTTGGAAAATTCTAAGTTTGTCAAAAAAGGAGGAATAGGATAAAATCCCAAAAACCAATAATAATATGAATAAAAAATATTTTTGTGATTTATTTTTTTGTAATTTTTAGAAATTTTTTACATTGCAATTTGAAATGCTATGGAAGTGCACATTTTCGATTTTTTTGTTGCTTTTAATTTTGATAGTCGGTTTTTGCCGACGGATGTATACCCTCAGCTATTTTTCAGTTTATTTAAACTTATTTTTCCATCCGTATTTATTATTCATCCTGTTGAGCCTTTATGGGGGAGATCCCGAAGGATATAATTATGATATGATATAATTATTACAACGTGCCATATTTGGTCTATATCACTCGATATGAGATATGTGATAATTTTGAGAGAATGTGGAAATGTGCCTTAGGTACCAGATATAGTAAAACGAAGTAGTCCACTTCATCTAATACTAATAAAAATATTGGGAACTGCAAAATATTAACTTTTGACGGAGGAGGTATCAGAGGGAGTGGGTAGAAAAATTCATTCACATAATATTTCTTTTTGAGGAATATATTAACATATACCAGGTTTGAATGGAATCGCTGAATTGTTTCGCAAGTTATGAGAGATATAAGTATTTAAAATTGTACCACAAGTGGTAGGCCGATATCTATTATCTTCACACCATATCTTGTATTAGTAGAAAGATGTGTGAAGTTTAAAAGAATCTGACCCTTTTTTGGATTTTGAGGCCGTTTTATTATTTAAAATTTGAGCCATTTATGGAGGCGGTACAAGAATGTATAGATCGAGACATCTCATCTTCACGCCAGATCTTGTGTCAATAAAAATATGGGGATGTGTGACATTTTAAGAGAGTCGGATGCTTATTTCACATTTTGTTAGATATATAATAATTCAAAATTTTGACGCGTTGTGGGGGAGGTACCAGAAGGTGTGGTCCGATCTTTACTATTTTTATAACAGATCTTGCGTTGATAGAAATATTGAGATGTATCAAGTCTGAATGGAATCTGATGTTAATTTCGCGTTTTATGAACTTTGTTGGTACTCAATTTTTTTTGTAAGGGAGGTACCAGAAAGAGTGGACCGATATATTCGTAACACCAAACCTTGGATTTTACGATCGTTTTGGTTATTCAAAATGTTTACCCTTTGGGGGGGAGGTACCAGATGAAATGGTTCGATCTCTACCATTTTTTGTAACAGAATGTATTGGATTAGGATGTTAGTTTCGTATTATATGAGCTTCATGCGTATTCAAAATTGTGACCCTTTGTGGGGGAGGTTCCAGAAGGAATGGACCAATGTATTCCACCTTCACACCAGACATTAGGTAAATAAAAATATTTTTATGTGTGTAATTTGAAGACAATCGGGCTCTTATATCACATTTAATAAAAAATGTTGAATCTCTGGGGGGAGGTACTTTATGGAGTGGACCTACATTGTCCATTTCCGCTTCCGGCCCAGCTCTGATAAAAATATTAGAATTTGCAAAGTTGGAGCAATATGGGATTACCATTTATCTTTCTGGGCAGTATAGTTTTTTCTTTGAAAATGTTGACATTTTGTAGGAAATGTACCAGACGATGTGTTTGACAATAATATTACGATCTACCAAGTTTGGATCAAATCGTGCACACTAACCAGACAGACAAACATACATTGCTAGGGTGACTCCAAATGTCCTGAAACGGATTTGGTCCAAAAAGAACTAGGGTCTAAAACCGTTATTTCGATGAGGCACTTTTTGGCCGTATCAAATGATATACCCTAGCCATATGGTTGAGGGTATAATTAAATTAGTGCGCAATACGATATTAAATGTGAGTTCGATCATAAATGGTGACCTTTCCTGACAAGAATTGGCATCGATCATTCCAACACAAGGATCCACATCGTGCTTCGGCTGGAAGATATAAATACATTGAAAGCAACAAACATGGTCGACGTATGAGGCTCATATCGATATGAGGACCTACTTATTTCATGTGACTAATATCCGGCTAGTGAGAACTCAAAATGCAAAATTCATTGAGTAAATAAAATGCAACAGTTAGAAATGGTACTTCATTTGGTAGAATTTATGTTTTGTTGAACCGATATGGTCGGAATTTCAATTTGCTTTAATTGGTAGGGTTGAAATTTGAAGGTGGTTTGGAAAATATATTCTAAAAAGTACGAAAAGAACTAAATGGTACTAAATTTAGTATTTGGCGAAATGATAGAGCTAAAGGCAGTAATTTATCATACAGAATAACAATAACATTAGGGAAGTTGGGTTGATATTATGGTGTAGTTTTGGAAATGTGTATAGATTGTAAGAATTATACAAAATTGTACTTAATTTCGTACAATTAAAGTTTGGACTGAGCGACATATCAATTGACATTTTCTTAAAAACTATTGTACCTGGATTTATAATTTATTCTAAGGTTTATAGTAAAATTTTCTGTATAAAATATCTTATTTTGACAAATTCTGTTAAAATGAAAATTCGTGTTGTTTTCATGAATTAAATAGAAACAAGTAAGCAAAGGCTACAGTCGAGCGGGGCCGACAGTTGAATACCCTACAACACTATAATAAACCATCATACAGTTTATATAGGCGAAATACTCGACAGAATTCCACAAGATATTGTGACAAATAATAAAAGAAAACCATCAGGTTTCGTTCTCTAATTTTCGAATAATAACAACTTAAACTAATTTGCTCATTTCCAATTTATTGGAAGATGTTGCACGTAAATGGTCTTCCTAGATCTGGAACCAATATTTCCCAAAGACCTATAATCTCTCAGAAGTGGCAAAATATTTGACAGAAACGCATCTATATGAGATACAGACATTTCTATATGAGATACTTCTTTGACTATATTCTTCCGTTAACGAAATAGTCGGAAGTGCGTCTTTCCTGTTTTTTTTTAATTCTCCAAAAAGTCACCGGAATGGACATTTTCGTATTTTGTCTACAAAAGTTGGCAAACTATTTCACACATTGAATATTTTTGGATGGCCATCCGATACTGCTTGGCTTATGCAATGTCCTGTAACCCCCATTCAAATGTGTGTGAGGATCGGGCGATAATTACGACCTGCCGACAATTTTTCAGTTTTTTGGGCCATTTCAACCCCTAAATATATGGCGACCATCTCCAAAAAGAGTAGGCTTCTATTCTGACCCTCATCTTATCCCCATGCAAAATTTCGTAAGGATCGGGCCATAAAACGATCTGTATATGATATCCTGATATCCTAACTACTTAGTTTTGTTAGCTGTAGAAATATTACCAAATGTTTAATTCAAAATGAAAATATGCCAAAAATATGACAAAATTGAAAAAAATATGAGAAAATTTTACAAAATCAATATTTTCATCTTTAGAGAGATATTTTCATGCGATTTTTTAGACTTTTTTTCTTTCCTGTCAAGAGGCCATTCTGAATTAATGAGAAATGTCGAAATCAGTTCAGCCGTTCTCGACATATAAGATATCTTTCAAGCATATCTTCTTTGATAAACATATATATCGCACATATTTTACTATATATCCGATTTGTTGGATCTTAACATCAATGTAACGATCAGAAGTAACCTTGTCATGGCTTTGTGATTTCGCCGAGATTTAAAATATTCGCGGTTTAATGAAAAATTTTGAATTTTTTCAACAAAAAATATACGGTCTATTTTACCCGCTAAATATTATCCGATGACCACCCAAATTGGTAGACTTCTTCCCCGCCCTAAACTCTAGCTACATGCGAAATTTCGCGTCGATCGGTCTATAATTGCGACCTGTATAGCTACTGCAAAATCCGAAATTTTTTCAGTATTTGGTCCATTTCAACCCCTAAACATTTGGCGATCATCTCCAAAAGCAATAGGGTTCTATTCTGGTCCAAGCCCCACCTACATTCTAAATTTCGTGAAGATCGGGCCATAATTGCGACCTGTAGAGTGATTACAAATTAACATGGACAGACGGACGGACATACATAGCTAGATCGACTCAGCTCGGCGAGCTAGGAAGATCCATATATACTTTCCTATGTGGGAAACCAATATTTCGAGGTGTTACATAATTTTTGGCCCAATCAAACTTATAATACCCCCAACACATAGTGTTGTAGGGTATAAAGAGGACGAGAAAAATTGATGAAAAAATTAGGACATTTTTTTCTTTTTTTGTAAAACCTGTATATATTCTAGATCAGCGTAAAGTTCTAAGACGTCTGTTCATCTGTGGACAATTCGTCTGTTCATCTGTGGACAATAGAGTCCAAACAAATTAAGATATGAAGCAAAAAATGTACACAGATCTGTCCTGCGCCTGCATGTTAGGTTCGAAGTCGCCTTATAACGGTACCCCTCAATATTCAGTATTTTGATGATTGTGGCTACATTTCAATGGAATTGCATTACTTTTATTTGGGATACTTTACCCCCAGAAATAATATGTCCTAAATAGGTCTGATATTACCTTACACCTATTTTGTGGTACCCCTCGATATTCGACATTTTAATGAATTTAGTCAGATATTTCAATGATTTTGTTTCAAATAAAAGCCAGTATATTGGTTTTGATAGAATTCTTGACACGAAAGTCTTAATAAACAATAATTATTTTGCAATAATGGATCTATTTGGATGATATTTTTTTTAAATTTGTCATTATAAATGGATAACTTAAAAAAAAATATATATAATTTTTCCGCTAATGGTGGACTACCCCAAAAGTTCGGCCCGCCGGTCTTAATTGCTTTCTCACTTGTTCTTATACTCTCCACCATACATTGTATGGAGAGTATATTAAGTACGTCTTCAGTTTGTAACTCAGCGAAATAATAATTTTAGACCTAACAGAGTTTTTATATTCTTGATCAGCGTAATATTCTATAAAGACCTGTCCGTCCGTCTGCCCGTCTATTGTAATCACGCTAGAGTCAAAATGCATGAAGATAGGAAGGTACAATTTTGCACAGATCAGTCTTTTGCATGCAGGCATATCGTAGCATGATATTGTCTGAAACTCTACACAAGAAGGTTTTTATATTTTTTTAACGCCTGGAAGATAACTGTCTATATAAGTTCACGATATCGTGTAGACTCCATATAACGGTACTCCCCTATTAGATATTTTGATGATTTCATCAAAATTTTAATAGGATAGGCTGAAATTCTACACAAGGACGTTCTTTCTGAATACTTTACCCCCTGGAAGAGAATTGTCTATATAGGTCTACGATATCGTATAGCCCCCATACAACAGTGCTCCAGATTTTCGGTATTTTGATGATTTTAGCGACATTTTTTCACCTAAATTGTTTCAAATTTCATATTTAAAGTTCGTAGTGGGCATGAAAACCTATGGCGGAAATTTGTTATGTGGATAAACGTCTTCATATAAGCGACATATAACGACACTACATATAAGGCTCCTGAAATCGTGTATTCCCAATATAACGGTACCTCCCGAAGAGGTGATTTTAGCGACATTTTTTATTGGAATTGTTTTAAATTTCGTTTATAAAGTTCGTAATGGATACTACACCCTATGACAAAAATTGTATTTGCAGTACCACACCTTCGTATAGTGCACATATAACGGGTTTCCTTTGCGCTGTACTATTCGACGGTTTTTTTTTTTTTGAAGTTTTTCAAGTTCCCTTAACATGGCGGAGGGTATTAAAAATTCGGCCCGGTCGAACTTAGCAGGTATACCATTTGTTTCTATTTTTTCTTCGTACCTAATATAAAGGTAGCACTTATTAAAACAGTGAAACAAAACCCGAAATATGATTGAGATGTGTCATTGTTTTTTTCACTGTCAAATATCTTTAATTTGGTCTATAATTTAACCTTACAAACGAACTACACTTTCAAATCATTGAATGTTATAATCTACTTAAATTATCACTCGGTATCCGTAAATTCGCCGACCAGATATTGTGATTTAACGCCTTCAGACTATTTTGATGTAGGGCCATGTTAAGGATCATGTCATTGAAGCATTTATTCGTGAAATTTTGGATAAAATGTTGGAGGACTATGTCAAAATTGGACCAAGCTGAAGGACTATTTAAGGCGAAGTCGCGCTCAACATTTGCATGAAATAATCATCAAAAATCATATCATATATGGACACTGCTATCGATTCATGGACTTTTATTTTATTTAATCATCGTTATTATTATTTTTTTAAGGTTCCCTATAGCTCTTTAAAATCACCCTCAAAAATTGAAATATAGATTTGTTATTCCAAATTTAGCCTTTCGATGTCTTCTCGTATCTAATGTAGAATTTTATGACAATTAATTAAAGGGAGTTTTAACCATTTTTAACTAAGACAACAACAGCGCTCGTGACGCGCTAACTGTTATCAATATTATTCGAATATACTATATACCTAAAACGCAACGAATTCTATTCTGAAAATATCAAAAATGTGTAAATGCAATGCAACGCAATGTAACCCTCATTGCGATGTTAAGTATCAAAACGCCGATACGCTTGTCTTATGTGGGTCTACTTTCATAATGTGCTGGTTTGTCCTGTAATTTTGGGAAAAATGAAAACAATGTCGCACAGTGATATATTTGAAATAAAGCCTTCTTGATTAACCTTTGCGTATATTTAACTTAACCCACCATTACGTAACATGACACCAATAATTTCGTGCAATTCATAAAACCACAACACGCACATCGCTACATACCTATATCAAATACTACAACGAGGAAATGGAGCAATGTAAACTGCATGCGTTTCCGTATATAGTATTTTGACAGCAACGTCCACCAGCACTTGCTCGTGCTTTCCTTCCATTTTGCGAGTTTCTATTGTTAACAATTGTTGCAATGTCAAGTTTACAAAATGTCGAACAAATTGTTATAGTTGCGCACAAACAAACGAACACACCATGACGAGCGAAAGTCAAACCCTCAAATCACGCACAACACTATTTAGACAGTTTGCACGGCACATGGCCATGTAGTTTTCGCTTTGACATGTTAGACACGCCATTGCCAGAACACAATCGACAAACTAAACTTCTTTAATAATAACAGTTAAGAGTTTTTTGAATTCTTTGTATAGTGACATGTGTATGTTTGTACGGATTTTCGAAATTTAATTGGAGGGAACCGCAGTGGGTTTTTTATACCCTCCACCATACACAGCATGGAGGGTATATTAAGTTCGTCATTCCGTTTGTAACTCATCGAAATAATCATTTTGGACCCAACAAGGTATATATATTCTTGATCAGCGGACAATTCTAAGACGACTTGGACCTGTCCGTCTGTCTGATTTAACCACGCTGCAGTCAAAACGAATTAAGATAGGAAGCTAAAATTTTGCACAGATCTGTCTTTTCCTGCAGGCAGGTCAAGTTCGAAGATGGGCTATATCGGTCCACGATATCGTATAGCCCCCATATAACGGAACCCCCCGATATTCGGTATTTTGATAATTTTAGCCACACTTTTCAATAGAATTGTCTGAAAATTCTCACAAGAACTTCCTTGTGAGTACTTCATCCCCCCAGAAGTGAATTTTCTATATGGGTCCACGATATCGTATAGCCCCCATACAGAGGTACCCCGATATTCGGTATTTTGATGATTTTTGCGATGTTATTCACAGGAATTTTTTCAGGAAGCTAAAATTTTGCACAGATCTAACTTTTGTCTGCAGGCAGACCAAGTTCCAAGATATCGAATATCGCTCTACGATATCGTATAGCCCCAATATAACGTTATCCTCCGATATTCGGTATTAGGATGACTTGACCCATATTTGTCAATAGAATTGTCTGAAATTCTACACAAGGAGTTCTTTATGATTACTTTACCCCCTCAATGAGAATTGTCTATATAGGTACACGATATCGTATATCCCGATTTCGATGATTTTAGCCAAAGTTTTAAATGGAATTGTCTGAAAATCCACACAAGGAGTTCCTTGTGAATATTTCACCACCTGAAAGAGAATTATCTATATTGGTTCATGATATTGTATAGCCCCAATATAACCTTACCCTCCGATATTCGGTATTTGGATGATTTGACCCACATTTGTCAATGGCATTGTCTAAAATTCTACTGAAGGAGTTCTTTGTGAGTACTTTACCCCCTGAAAGACAATTGTCTATATAAGTCCACGATATCGTATTTCCCTCATATAACGGTACTTTGATGATTTTAGCCACACTTTTTTCATGAAATTATCTGAAAACTCACACAAGAATTTCCTTGTGAGTACTTCATCCCCAAATAGAGAATTGTCCAAATAGGTCTACTATATCGTAAAGCTCCCATATGGTGGTACCCCCGATATTCGGTACTTTGATGATTTTATCCACATTTTTCAATGAAATTGTCTGAAAATCCACACAAGGAGTTTCTTGTGGCTATTTTATCCCCTGGAAGAGAATTATGTATATCGGTGGAGGATATCGTATAGCCACCATATGGTGGTACCCCCGATATTTGGTATTTTGATGATTTTCCTTGTGACTACTTTATCCCCTGGAAGAGAATTATCTATATCGGTCCACGATGTCGTATAGCCCCCATATAAATATATTTTTTTATTTTTCTTGAAATCCACACAAGGGGTTCCTTCTGAGTACTTTACCCCCTACAAGAGAATTATCTAAATAGTTTCAGGATATCGTATAGCCAGCACATAACGGTACCCCCGCTATATTTGGTATTTTCAAAATTTTTGCGACATTATTCACCGGAGTTGTTTCAAAATTCGTATACAGAGTTCGGAACACTTATGCCTATGACACAAATTACTTATGCAGAATCACGTCTTCGTATAGGCCCCATACAACGGTTATAATTTGAGTGGTATTTTGTGACGAATTTTTTTGGAATCTTTCAAGGTTATTTCAAATGGTGGAGGGTATAAAAAGTTCGGACCGGCCGCACTTACATGCTTTTTTAATTGTTCAGGATTTAAATACCTGATTTTACATAATTCCGTAGAAAATCTGGTTAAAAATATCAATATATGCATATATATATATATATATATAATGATCTGCCACCAAATAACGAATTTTCAACAAATCCGTTATTCCACAGGACATAGAACCCAATTGAAATGCTATATAAGAAAATTTAAAAAATACCAATTAGACATACGCAAATATCATCCCGATGCCGTGAGGTTCCTTTATATAGGAATTGTACCAAAAAAAATTTTTGATGAAAAGCTTCAAAATATCGAAAATTAGGAGGTACTCGGTAGATATAGCTCATTTTTAGTACCAAATATCCTATGCACAATGCAATAGATATAGATGATGAGTTTCAATATAAATTTGTAACGACAATATGTGTACCTCTATCACGATATTATTCAATTAGGCATCGGAAGGACATTAATTAGCATGTTTCCACCGTGTGTGAAGAGAAAACAACCTACAAGGAACTAATTATTGAAATTTCCCCAATATTTCCAATTTGCATTGCCTATAATAATTTTGTTCTAAGGAGTACTCTGCGAGCAAGTTTTGGCTTTTTAGCAAAATGTTTCATTACTTTACAAGTATACACACATACTTAGATATGTATGCGCCAAGCATAAAACGCAAAGACAATTTACAAAACTTCCTACAACACAACATTCATATGGCTGTCTACAGACACATACACACACAAGCACTGACATATTCTCCCAAACCCATATATCTCGTGCATAAAGACATTGTTACAGTATTGCAAAAGGCTGTTTGATAAAAATAAGGAAATTAACTCATTTCCACAGAAATTTCTTATATATTTCCTTATTATATGCCGTCGACATCGATGATTAACGATCTGGTCATAAATAATAACATAGTAACATCCTAGGAATGCGCGACACACCTCCATAAACACCCACCCTCCCAAACTATGGTTGCATACCATCACAAGATAATATACAATTAAATTGTTTGGCAAAATGGCGATTGTAATGTGAAACGTAAAAGAGAATTATACATACAAATTATAATAGATGACTAAATATTCTATCGAATTTATAATTACAAGAAATTACATGAAATGTTGTCTTATAATATTTTAAATAGAAAATTAAGACGTATGCAGTATTTAAGAAGTCTTAGTATAACAAGTAGAACTAATTATTACAAAAATGTTAATTCTACGGAATTCTGCTATAATTTTAACGAAACAATTTTTAAGCACAGCAACTTGAATATTCAATAAAACTAGCTTGAATGAAAACTAATTACTGATTGATCACATCATCTGCTAATTTCCAGAAAGCGATTACATGAGCATTATTTGTTACTTATTATATAATAAAATCTATCTATAAAATATATATGGTAGCTATAGCTATATCTGAACAGATTTCGATCGTTTGGTGCACAATAAAAGGCAAATGGGGCGAAGATATATATGGGAGCTATATCTAAATTTTAACCGATTATTTCCAATTTCAGAAGGTTTCGTCCTTGGGCCAAGCAAATGATTTGTGCAAAATTTCATCTGGACCGGGCAATAAATGCGACCTGTACTTTGGTGACAAAAATACATGGACAGACGGACGGACGGACAGAGGGACGGACAGACATGCATAAATCGCCTCAGAATGTGATTCTATGCAGATCATCAAAAGGAACTATGGGTCTATCTCGTTTCCTTCTGCCTGTTACCAACAAATGCACAAAGACATAATACCCTGACCACCTTGTGGTGTAGGGTATAATTATTTATTGGGGCAATAGATATACCGGTCCGAGTTTTACAAAATAGTTAAATTCGATCGAATATGAAAAATCTATTCAATTTGGGCTGAAATTACATATATTTGGTAAACAATAACCATAAAGTCGAATGAAAATGTATATCGAAGCTATAAAAAATTCGGAATCGATCCCGATAGAATTTGGCAGAAGTATTCTCGAGTTGATATCCGACTTTAGGACCAAATCGGAGCTGACCCAATTTTCATCAAATTTGAAGTACTTGTTATAAATCCATAAATATTCGTCGTGGACCCCATATATATATATATATATATATATATATATATATATATATATATATATATATATATATATATTTATTTATTTATTTATATATGTATATATATATATATATATATATATATATATATATATATATATATATATATATATATATATATATATATATATATATATATGCATCCATAATCAATATCAAATTCTAAGTCGAGTTTACGATGTCCGTCCGTCTGTCTGTCGGTCTGTTGAAATCACGATACAGCCCACATTGTTTGGCGTAGAGCGTCAAAATTTACCAGAAAAATTTGTATTGTGTCCAGGATGGTTGGTGTTGAAAATGCGAAAATAAACGGTACAAAACGTGGACCGTTCGGTATAGTCCCCATATAACGGTACCTCTCGATATTCTGTATTTTCATGATTGATGATGCCACATTTTCCACGGATTTGTCTAAAAACTGGTATTTGTAGGTCACAATGGTATCTGGATCGTGTGGCGAAACATTTTTTCAAGGCTTTTTCTAAAAATTTATCTTTGTATTTTGACGATTTTTGCCAAATTTTTTCTCGGATTCGGTATTGGTATTTGTAGGTCATAATGGATTGTAGATCGTGTGGCGAAACATTGCCACGTATTTTTCACGACTTTTGCTAAAAATTGTTCTTTGTAGGTCATAATGAGTTCTAGCTAGAGTGGCGAAATATTTTATGTATAGGTTCACGTTTTGGTATAGCCCCCATATAAAGGTACCTTCCGATATTGGATAGTTTGATGATTTTTGCAACATTTTCCACGAATTTGTCTTGGTACTTGGTAGTTCATAATGGATTCTAGCCCGGTGGCAGAACATTGAATATTTAGTTCCACGTTTTCCTATAGCGCGTATAAAACGATACCCAGCGATATTCGGTATTTTGATAATCCTAGTCACATTTACCCACATAATTGTTTCAAAATTTATAGATGACAATCCTTGAAGTAAAAAATTGTTTTCATATATATATATATATATATATATATATATATATATATATATATATATATATATATATATATATATGTTTCCTTTACCCTAAGGTAGAGGGCATTAATAGATCGACTCGACCGAACTTAATGTTTAATGTTGTTTTTTACTCGTTTCTAGAATGAATTACCAAATTTCAGTTAATTTGGGCTGATTTTAGATAAAGATATACATGGGAGCTATATCCTACTCCGAACCGATCTTGATCAAATTTGATAGAGGTATTTTCGAGCAGTATCTGCTATCCAGTACCAAATATCATTCTTCTGGAGTGCCTACTACGTATGTGAGTGACTGAAAACGCCAAATCGGATGAACCATATGTATATGGGAGCTATAGTTATATATGAACCAATTTGATATACAAACTTGATGTACTTGCTTCTAGACTGAATTCGGTTGAAATCATATGGACTGATAGTGGCCATTTGGCCGATAACCCGAAATCGGATGAAGATATATATGGGGGCTATATCTAAATTTGAATCGATTTTCATCAATATCAATATGGTTTGTCCTTGGGCTAATATTAATAAATATTGTTTGCAAATTTTCATCTCAATCGGATAATAAATGAGACCTGCATTCATTTCACAAAAATACATGGACAGTCGGACGGACTCTATCTCGCTTCCTTCTACATGTTACAAACAAAGACATAATACCCTTACCACTATGTGGTGCAAGGTATAAAAAACTGTTTTTTATACCCTACAACACTATGTGTTGGGGTATTATAAATTTTATTGGGCCAAAATTATGTAACACCACGAAATATTGATTTCCCACATAGGAAAGTATATACGGATCTAGCTCGCCGAGCTGAGTCGATCTAGCTATGTATGTCCGTCCGTCTGTCCATGTTAAATTGTAATCACTCTACAAGTCGCAATTATGGCCCGATCTTCACGAAATTTAGAATAGAGGAGGGGCTATGGTCAGAATAGAACCCTATTTCTACTGGAGAGGATGGCATAATATTTAGGGGTTGAAATGGACCAAAAACTGAAAAATTTCCTGATTTTGCAGTTGCTCTACAGGTCGCAATTATAGACCAATCAAAGCGGAAGTTAGCATGGGGCCAGAGCTTAGGGCTGGCCAGAAGCCTTCCAATTTTAGTGGTCATCGGGTAATATTTAGTGGGTGAAATAGACCATAACATTTGTGTTAAATAAAAGTCAAATTTTCCATTGAACCGCGAATATTTTCAATCCCGACGAAATCACAAATAGACGAACAGGTCAATTCTGACCGATAGTAAATATATCGGATATATATAGCGTAATATATACAATGTATATACAAAGAAAGGGGATGTTAGCAGAATGCTTATATGTCAAGAATGGCCGGACCGATTTTGACAAATTTTGCCAATTTAGAATGCCCTCTTGACATAAAAGCATAAAAATCGCATAAAAATACCAGTTGTGATGTTAATATGGATTTTGTAGTATTTTGTGAATTTTTTTTATTTTTCATATTTTTTAATCGCATGCGATTTTTTCAATTTGACTTATTATAATGGAGTGTATATTTTGTAATATTTTTTCAGCTTACAACACTGGTTGGGGTTATTATATACAGTTTGCAATTATCGTCCAATCCTCATGAAAATTTTCATAAGTGCAGGGTTAGGCTATTGGTTTTAAAGTTGTCCGCAATATATTTGGGATATATTATATATTTTGAAATGGATCAACAACTAAAAATGTTCCTGATTTTGCAGCCGTTATAAAGGTCACAAATTGAAACCAAAGGGCATGAAATCTCGCATGAAGTTAGAGTTTAGGTTCAGCGGGTTGAATGGACTATTACTTTTGTGTGAATAAATACCAGCATTACCTACAGGCGATATCCGAAATACACAAAGGCGAACTTCTGGCTTTTTTATGTGACATTATTTCAAAAGCTATATCTTCTGTAATTTGGATTTGGACATAAGGGGGCTTGTAGCATATTGAAGTGTTGTAGGGTATCACATAGTCGGCCCCGCACGACTATAGTCTTCGCTTACTAGTTTTTTTTTTTTTTTTTTTTTTTTGCAAATTTATTACTTTCTTGAAGATTTTCTTATATGCTTACTATAAAATATCCAGTCTCCATTGTGTGAAATTCCTAGTCCTAAACTCTAACTTCATGCGAGATTTCATGTCCTTTGGTTTCTATATGTGACCTTTATAACGGCAGCAAAATCGGGGACATATTAAGTTATTGGTTCATTTAAACCCCTAAATATATTGCGAACATCTTTGAAAACAATAGGCCTGGCCCTTCTGAGCCTAACCCTACCCTTGTGAATATTTTCGTGAGGATCGGACGATAATTGCAATCTGAATATAATAACCCCAACCTGTGTTGTAAGGTGAAAAAATTTTTACTTCAATTTCAATATTATAAGTCAAATTGAAAATATGGCATGCGATAAAAACTATGAAAAGATAAAAAAATCACAAAATCTATATTAACGTCATTATTGGCATCTTTTTATGCGGTTTTTTTAGATTCTATACTTTTATGCCTAGGGGGCATTCTGAATTGACGAAATTTGTCAAAATCGGTCCAACCATTCTTGAGATATAAGCATTCTAGCTAACATCCCCTTTTGTATATATTACGCTATATCTATCCGATATATTTGCTCTCGACATCGTCTATTTGTTATTTCGCCGGGATTAAAAATATTCGCGGTTTGATGGAAATTTTGACTTTAATTTAACACAAAAGTTACGGTCTATTTCACCCACAAAAAATTACCCGATGACCATCAAAATTGGAAAGATTCTGCCCAGTTCTAAGCTCTAGCCCCATGCTAACTTCCACTTTGATTGGTCCATAATTGCGACCTATAGAGCAACTGTAAAATCAAGAATTTTTTCAGTTTTTGGTCCATTTCTGCCCTTAAATATTATGCGATCATCTCCAAAAGCAATAGGGTTCTATTCTGATCATAAGCCCACCTCCATTTTTAATTTCGTGAGGATCGGATCATAATTGCGACCTGTAGAGTGACTACAATTTAACATGGACAGACGGACGGACGGACATACACAGCTAGATCGACTCAGCTCGGCGAGATAGAAAGATCTATATATACTTTCCTATGTGGGAAATGAATATTTCGAGGTGTTACATAATTTTTGGACCAATCAAACTTATAATACCCCCAACACATAGTGTTGTAGGGTATAATAAGTTGTCTAAAGAAGTTCTCGTTTTGGTATGGCCCAATATAACGTCATCACTCGCTTTATGTTTTTTTGATAAGTTTAAATGCATTATCCAATCGGTCTACGCTTGAATTCTGATACTTTTATATAAAAATGTTTTCTTTACCCTAAGATGGAGGGCATTAAATGTTCTTGTTTCCAGAATGAATTGTCAAATTTCAGTTAATTTGGGCTGACATTAGCAATCGGATAAAGATATATATATAGGAACTAATCTGAACCGATCTCGATAAAATTTGATAGAGGTATTTTCGAGCAGTATTTGATATCCGGTACCAAATATTATTCTTCTGGAGTGCATATTACGCATGTGAGTGACTTAAAACACCAATTCGGATGAAACATATATTTGGGAGCTATAGCTATATCTGAACCGATTTGATATACAAATTTGATGCAATTGCTTCTAGACTGAATTCGGTTGGATGTGCCAAAATTAAAGTCATTTGGACTGATATTGGCCATTTGGTGCACAATTAATCCGAAATCGGTTGAAGATATATATGGGGTCGATATCTACATTTGAACTGATTCTCATCAATTTCAATAAGGTTTGTCTTGCATATTGTTTGCAAAATTTCATCAATCAATCAATAATAAATGCGACCTGCATTCTTTTCACAAAAAATACATGGACAGTCAGACGGACAACCGGATAGATTATGGGTCTATCTCGCTTCCTTCTCCATGTTAAAATCAAAGATATAATACCTTCACCACCATGTGGTATAGGGTATAAAAACAGTTTTTTTTTTTTTGCAAATTTATTACTTTCTTGAACTTTTTCTTATATGCTTACTAAAAAATATCCAGTCTCCGTTGTGTGAAATTCCAAGTGGATTTGATACTCGGTCTGTAGATCAAACACCAAAATAGGTCGGGTTCTTATATAAAAAAACTTTTTTTTTATCTTAGTTATCTTAAAAGGCTTTTAACTCCAGAAAAATCTACTAAAATCATGGCTGTTAAAAAAGAGCTGTAGCAAATCGTGGACATATATTTATAAAGTTTTGCTTGTACATACGTTTCTGCTATTTTCGTAAAATTTACATGGAAAACATATTTTTTAGCTACTGTGCTCATTGGTACGTCCCCCAATCAACATCTCGTTCATCAGAAAAGTGCTGGTACAAATTTTTAAATGTTTATAATTGTTGTAATTATAACTTGACAAATTTCACAGTTCTTGGTTTGCCCTCTTCCGGTTGCTTTCCGTTAGCTTATTTCACAAATTGCAGCAAGGTTTTTTTTTGTTGTTCTACAATATATATTGGATTTTGACGTGTTGTGATTTGTGTAAATGACACAAATAATAATAAATTTTCGTCAATAAGTTCAATGATTTGCTTTCCAAATGATATCACGTGCTAAGATGGTTAGGATGGTCCATGCCAGACACACACATAAACAACTCATCACCCATCACTTGGCTCAATTTATCTACCAAAAACTGCTTGGAGGGAATAACAAACACTACCACACCCATGCAAGCACACACACTGACACACAAAATAAACGCAATGACTCTTCTTCCGATGATATCGAAATAATGAAGTGTCATCATCGTAAAAGAAAAACGAAACATACGCTGTATGACAAATACGCATCAACAGACGACGTGGCTCAGCCACCCACTCTCTCTCTCACCACGCCAATGAAGGTATTGCTGGTTGTCGGAAGGAAAAAGACTTATTGCAAATACTTTGGCGGATATGTTTACTTACTTGACCCAGGGATAAGAGTTTAATAACAACACAGTTGCTACGAAGTAGATTGGGAAAGTCTCCCCGCTCTGGTCATTTTCTATGGACGGACTTTTGAGTCTAAACCTCGTATTAATGGACATAATAAATGTTCTAACTCGTCACTGTGTAGCGCATATTTGTACAAAATGACAGCAGACAATTTATTTGACTTAACTTAGTTATATTTACTTCTTCTTGTGTCATTGCTGCCTCACTCAGTCGCTGGAGAAGAGGGCTAACAACAACAAACGATCAATTGTGCAGCTGTCACTTGATGAACAAAATGTCACATTATTTATCATCATTCGAATGGATAAATACAATGATATTTGAACACGTTGGTACGTTGCAAAGTCTTGTTGGCTTGTCATATTTCCTTGTCCAAATATAATATCCTGTTCGCTTGTCGATGGCCTTGAGGCTTGATGGGAGGAAGAAGTAACATAAAGGTCATCAATAATATTTGCTAGAGCGACAATGTAGAAGCACTAACATGGCGAGGTTGAAAATGAACCTTTTCAGCTTTCTCAAATTTTTGAACCCTACAATACTATGTGTTGGGGGTATTATAAGTTTGATTGGGTCAAAAATTATGTAACACCTCGAAATATTGTTTTCCCACATAGGAAAGTATATATGAATCTTCCTATGTCGCCGAGCCGAGTCGATCTAGCTATGTATGTCCGTCCGTCCGTCTGTCCGTCTGTCCATGTTAATTTGTAATCACTCTACAGGTCGGAATTATGGCCCGATCTTCACAAAATTTAGAATGGGGGTGGGGCTAGGGCCAGAATATTACTTTTGGAGATGATCGCATAATATTTAGGGGTTGAAATGGTTCAAAAAAAGAAAAAATTTTCCTGATTTTGCAGTTGCTCTACAGCTCGCAATTATAGATCGATCGAGGCGGGAGTTAGCACAGCGCTAAGGATTGGGCTGGGCAGAAGCCTTCCAATTTTGATGGTCATCGCGTAATATTTAATTTGTGAAATAGACCATAACATTTGTGTTAAATAAAAGTAAAATTTTCGATTAAACCGCGAATATTCTAAATTCCGGCGAAATCACAAATATACGGAAAGGTTAATTTTGACAGTTACATAGATGCCGATAGTAAAAATATCGGACATATGTTGCGAAATATATACAATGTGTATTTACATCAAGTATGGCTGGATCGATTTTGACAAATATTGTCAATTTAGAATGTCCTCTTCTCAAAAAATAATAAAATCTGAAAAAAATCGCATAAAAACATGCCAATAATGATGTTAATATAGATTTTGTAGTATTTTGTGACATTATTTAATTTTTTCATATTTTTTATCGCATGCGATTTTTTCTATTTCATTTAATATTGAAATAGATATTTTTTAATACTTTTTCACCTTGCAACACAGGTTGGGGTTATTATATACAGATTGCAATTATCGTCCGCTCCTCACGAAAATTTTCACAAGGGTAGGAAGAGGCTCAAAAGGGCTAGGCCTATTGTTTTCAAAGATGTCCGCAATATATTTAGGGGTTGGAATGGACCAAAAACAAAAAAAAAATTCCTGATCACACAATAAAAGCCATCGACACGCCTGAGAAGAGAGTTAAGGTCAGGGAAAAATTCTAGCACTTTGAATGACCAATGGATTACATTTAGCTGCGAAATGGATCACAATATCTAACAGCATGAGGGAGTGCGTAAATATTGGGCAAAGGTCCCTGTTCAAAATGCTAAGGGTAATATCTGGGCAGTGCTCTGTGACATAATTTCAAAAGCGAAATCTTCCAAAATGGATTTGGACATAAGGGGGCTTCCAACATATTGTTATGTTGTATGGTATTACATGGTCGCCCCGCACGACTATAGCCTTTGCTTACTTGTTTTGAATTAGTTGGAGATAGAAAATTAAATATCTAGCTGGATGCTGGTAGGAAATTCCAAAAGAAAAACTTCTTTTCTTCCACTTAAAATATTTTGGCAAGTTTTTTTCCACTTTTAATGTGAGCTAAACCTCTGATAAGTTATCTCAAAGAAATATATTTTTCTGAATAATAAAACAACATATCTTATCAGAAACAATTCATAGTGCGATCAAAAATGTCGGATCTTGGACCGCTGTGTAGGTGTGCTATCGATATAAGTGATTAAGGTCACTTATATTTTGATCGCTATATGTTTCAAGACTTTTATGATAGTTAGTTTCCTTACAGTCCGCTGCCGATTGAGTTCACTCCTCGCATATCGTAATGTCTGCTATGAAAATTAGGTCTTGGACATAGGAATGGACATATTCGATCCACTTCTCCTCCCGAATACACCTAAATTTTAAATAATCTTAATTCTCATAAGTGGCAGTTCAAGTTCGACCCTCGTTTTAGTATAGCCCCCATATAATGTTTATAGTCCGCTTCCTAAAGACAATAATCCTAGTTACTTGACAAAAAAATTAATTTATCATCACAAAATTTAATACATCACAAAAATAATTACCGAAAAAAATCAATAGATTGTGAAATTAGAGCTAACCAGTAAAGAAAAGTCAAAAGTCGGGTGGGGCCGACTATATGATACCCTACAAAACTATGCATATTTCGTAGAGCTCCCGTAACAAAATAATTTATTTTAAGTAAATCATACCACCTATAAACATTTGGCTTTAGAACAGTTATAGTTTGGTTTCAGATGCAACTAATTTATGGGAGACATATCCAATTCTGAATCGATTTTCACTTAATTTGGCGGACATGGAGACATTTTAATATTTTATACCAAATAACATTGCTATGGAGTGCATGAGAAGGATTATATTAAAAATATATATCGTAGTCGAGTTCCACAAAATTGAAACGTACGTCCCGAAATTTACTCCATTTGGGCTGATATCAGCTTTGCACAATAGCTATATCCAAATCTTAGCCGATCTTGATAAAATTTGGCAAACTCCGAACTCTATAAGATATCTGATACCGAATATCATTGTAGTCTAGTTTATATTATGAATGTGATAAAATATGGCAGATATCTGGTACCAAATATCATTTCTGTCGAATAAATATTAAGAGTGTGAGAAACTTAAACACAAAATCGGATGAAAAATATATATGGGAGCTATAATTATATCTGAACCGATTTTCACCAAATTTAATGTACTTGCTTCTAGACTGAATTAGGTCGGATGTACCAAAATTCAGGACTTTAGGACTGATATTGGCCATTTGGTGCTCTATTAACCCGAAATCGGTTGAAAATATATATGGGAGCTATATCAAAATCTAAACCGATCTTGGCAAAATTTGGCAGAGGTATTTCCAATCTTTATAAGATATCTGGTACAAAATATCATTGTTGTGGAGTGCTTATTACGCATGTGAGGGACTTAAACACCAAATCGGGTGAAAAATATATGTTGGAGCTATAATTATATCTGAACCGATTTTCACTAAATTTGATGTACTTGCTTCTAGAATGATGCGCCAAAATTCAGGTAATTTGGACTCATATTGGCCATTTGATCCATACTTTACCCGAAAAATGGCTCGTGAGCTGAACATATCTCAATTTTCCATTCGGCAAGTATTGTACAATGAGCTCGGGGTAAGGCCACTGAAATTCCAAAAAGTGCAAGAACTTACACCGCAACAAAAAGGAAATAGACTCAAAAAAGCTAAAGAGTAGATTCGGTTGGACGAAAGTGGTGAACTGTCGAATTTGGTTTTCATTGTACAGCAGTTTGTAAACAAACCAAATGATCGTGTTTACTTGCCAAAGAGGTCAGCTGAAAATGTGCACCTTCGGTTGGCCACCAGAACTCAAGCGCCGGCCATGGTGACGGTGTGGACTACCATAACAGCCGATGGTCGCTCTTTGCTCTTATGGCATCAAAATAAATGCCGAATATTATCTCGAAGATAATCTGGAGGGTGTATTAAAGCCTTAGACACAAACATTTTCACCAAATTAATGTACTTGCTTCTAGACTGAATTAGGTCGGATGTACCAAAATTCAGGACTTTAGGACTGATATTGGCCATTTGGTGCTCTATTAACCCGAAATCGGTTGAAAATATATATGGGAGCTATATCAAAATCTAAACCGATCTTGGCAAAATTTGGCAGAGGTATTTCCAATCTTTATAAGATATCTGGTACAAAATATCATTGTTGTGGAGTGCTTATTACGCATGTGAGGGACTTAAACACCAAATCGGGTGAAAAATATATGTTGGAGCTATAATTATATCCGAACCGATTTTCACTAAATTTGATGTACTTGCTTCTAGAATGATGCGCCAAAATTCAGGTAATTTGGACTCCTATTGGCCATTTGATCCATACTTTACCCGAAAAATGGCTCGTGAGCTGAACATATCTCAATTTTCCATTCGGCAAGTATTGTACAATGAGCTCGGGGTAAGGCCACTGAAATTCCAAAAAGTGCAAGAACTTACACCGCAACAAAAAGGAAATAGACTCAAAAAAGCTAAAGAGTAGATTCGGTTGGACGAAAGTGGTGAACTGTCGAATTTGGTTTTCATTGTACAGCAGTTTGTAAACAAACCAAATGATCGTGTTTACTTGCCAAAGAAGTCAGCTGAAAACGTGCACCTTCGGTTGGCCACCAGAACTCAAGCGCCGGCCATGGTGACGGTGTGGACTACCATAGCAGCCGATGGTCGTTCTTTGCTCTTATGGCATCAAAATAAATGCCGAATATTATCGCGAAGATAATCTGGAGGGTGTATTAAAGCCTTAGACACAAACATTTTGGCCGTAGACCTTGGACATTCCAACAGGACTCAGACCTATCGCACTCAGCACGCGCCACCCAAGAATGGTTACAAAATGAGGTTCCTCGCTTCATTTCCAGCGCACAATGGCCAACAAATTCTGCGGATACCAATCCGTCGGACCATTGTATTTGTAGTATTTTGGAAAGCAAGGTTGTCACTAAAAATAGCGTCGATCATCCCCGCTTCGCCGGGAATGCCCCAAAATACCAGAGAGCAACATTTGGGCAGCGTGTGACGGTTTCTTTGGCCGTATGAAGGCCATAATTCGTACCAAAGGTGACAAATCTAAACTTATTCTAAAATTTGATGCTATTTCCGACATTTTTTGTTTTCATTAAATAAAATTAAAAAACAAGTAAATAAGCTGTAAGTTCGGCCGGGCCGAACTTTTAATACCCTCCACCATTTGGTACAAATTTGGCAATTTCCAAAAAAAAAAAAAAAATAAAATAAAATAAATAAAAAAATAAAATAAAAAAAATCCTTTAAAAATTCTGTTAAAATCTTAAAAATACCGAATGTCTATACGACGACGTATACCTGCATAGGCAACTTTTGTCATAAGTTATTACAACATTTATATGCGAAACTTGAAGAAAAATTTGTTTATAAGGTAGCTAATATCATCAAAATACCGAATATAGGGGGTACCGTTATATGGGGGCTATACGAAGACGTCGACCTGCACAGACAATTTTCTGGCATGGGCTGAAGTATCCATTACGAACTTCAAATGCGAAATTTAAAACAATCCCGGTAAATAATGTCGCTAAAATCATCAAAATACCGAATATCGGTGGGTACGGTATATGGGGCCTATTCGAAGACGTGGACCTACATGGTCCATTTTCTGTTTTCTGCTGCAGTATCTATTACGAACTTCAAATACCAAATTTGGAACGGTTCCGTTAAATAATGTCGCTAAAATCATCAAAATACCGAATATCGGGGGGTACGGTATATGGGGGCTATACGAAGACGTGGACCTACATGGCCCATTTTCTGTTTTCTGCTGCAGTATCTGTTACGAACTTCAAATACCAAATTTGGAACGGTTCCGTGAAATAATGTCGGTAAAATCATCAAAATACCGAATATCGGGGGGTACCGTTGTATGGGGGCTATACGAAGACGTGGACCTGCACAGATAATTTTCTGTCTTAGGCTATAGTATCCATTACGAACTTCAAATGCAAAATTTGAAACAATTCCGGTGAATAATGTCGCTAAAATCATCAAAATACCAAATATCGAGAGGTACCGTTATATGGGGGCTATGTGAAAACTTGGACCTACATGACCCATTTACGAACTTAACCTGCCTACTGGCAAAATAAACATGTGTGCAAAATTTTAGCCTTCTATCTCAATTTGTTAGAAAGATAGCGTGATTACAACAGACAGACAGACAGACAGACAGACAGACGGACATGGCTAAATCGTCTTAGAATTTTACGCTGATCAAGAATATATATACTTTGTTGGGTCTGACGTGAGTATTTCGAGGAGTTACGAACGGAATGACAAAATTAGTCCTCCACCTCCATAGTATGGTGGAGGGTATAAAAATTTAAAAATTATTCCGCATTATGGCAACAAAGTCGCCGTCGTCATCCTCTCTGCTTCAGATAATTAGCTGTAAATAGCTCCATACAACTGTTATACCTGATATTCCCAATTTTTATACCCTCCACCATACTATGGAGGGTATATTAATTTTGTCATTCCGTTTGTAACTCCTCGAAATATTCATGTCAGACCCAACAAAGTATATATATTTTTGATCAGCGTAAAATTCTAAGACGATTTAGCCATGTCTGTCTGTCTGTCTGTTGTAATCACGCTATCTTTCGAACAAATTGAGATAGAAGGCTAAAATTTTGCACACATATATTTTCACAGTAGGCAGGTTAAGTTCGTAAATGGGCCATGTAGGTCCAAGTTATCATATAGCCCCATATAGCTGTACCTCCCGATATCCGGTATTTTGATGATTTTAGCGACATTATTCACCGGAATTATTTCAAATTTGGCATTTGAAGTTCGTAAGGGATACTTCAACCCATGCCAGAAAATTGTCTGTGCAGATCCACTTTTTCGTATAGCCCCCATATAACGGTACACCCCCCCCCCCATATTCAGTATTTTGATGATTTTAGCTACATTATAAACAGATTTTTCTTCAAGTTTCGCATTTAAATATTGTAATAATTTATGACAAAAGTTGCCTATGCAGGCCCACGTCGTCGTATAAGCATTCGGTATTTTTAAGATTTTAACAGAATTTTTAACGGGTTTTATTTTTTGGAAATTGCCGAATTTGTACCAAATGGTGGAGGGTATTAAAAGTTCTGCCCGGCCGAACTTTTAATACTTTTTATACCCTACACCACATAGTGGTAAGGGTATTATGTCTTTGTGCATTTGTTTGTAACATGGAGAAGGAAACCAGATAGACCCATAGTTACTTTTGAGAACCTTCATAGAATCACTTTCTGAGTCGATTTATGCATGTCCGTCCGTCTGTCCGTCCGTCCGTCCGTCCGTCCGTCCGTCCGTCCGTCCGTCCGTCTGTCCATGTATTCTTGTGAACAAAATGCAGGTCGCATTTATTATCCGATTGAGATGAAATTTTCCAAACAATATTTTTTTGGCCCAAGGACGAACCCTATTGAAATTGGTGAGAATCGGATCAAATTTAGATATAGCTCCCATATATATCTTCATCCGATTTCGGGTTAAATGAGCACCAAATGTCCACTATCAGTCCAAATTACCTGAATTTTGGCACACCCAACCGGGTTCGGCCTAAAAGCAAGTATATCAAATTTGGAGAAAATCGGTTCAGATATAGCTATAGCTCCCATATATATCTTTCATCCGATTTGATCTTTAAGTCCCTCACATTCCTACTATGCACTCCACAACCGTGATATTTGGTACCAGGTATTAGATGGAGCACAGAAATAGCTGTTTTAAATTTTATCGAAATCGGTTCAGATTTGGATATAGCTCCCATATATATCTTCATCCGATTTCGGGTTAATTGACCACCAAATGGCCAATATCAGCCCAAATGGCCCGAATTTTGGCACATGTGACCGAGATTAGCCTTAAAGTAAATACAACAAATTTGGAGAAAATCGGTTCAGATTTGGATATAGCTCCCATATATATCTTCATCCGATTTCGGGTTAATTGTGCACCAAATGGCCGATATAAGTCCAAATGGACTGAATTTTAGTACATCGGACCAAATTCAGCCTAGAAGCAAGTATATCAAATTTAGTGAAAATCGGTTCAGATACAGATATAGCAACCATATATATGTTTCATCCGATTTAGTGTTTTAGTCCCTTACATTCGTAATGTTCACTCCACAACCGTGATATTTGGTACCAGATATAAAGTACAGCCCAGAAATAGCTGTTTGTAATTATATCGAAATCGGTTCAGATTTGGATATAGCTCCCATATATATCTTCATCCGATTTCGGGTTAATTGTGCACCAAATGGCCGATATAAGTCCAAATGGACTGAATTTTTGTACATCGGACCAAATTCAGCCTAGAAGCAAGTATATCAAATTTAGTGAAAATCGGTTCAGATACAGATATAGCAACCATATATATGTTTCATCCGATTTAGTGTTTTAGTCCCTTACATTCGTAATGTTCACTCCACAACCGTGATATTTGGTACCAGGTATTAGATGGAGCACAGGAATAGCTGTTTTAAATTTTATCGAAATCGGTTCAGATTTGGATATAGCTCCCATATATATCTTCATCCGATTTCGGGTTATTGACCACCAAATGGCCGTAATAGCATCAATTTTGGCAAATCCGACCGAAACCAGCTTAGAAGCAAGTACACCAATTTTAGTAAAAATCGGTTCAGATATAGCTATAGCTCCCATATATATGTTTCATCCGATTTCGTCTTTAAATCCCTCACATTCGTAATATGCACTCCACAGAAATGATATTTGGTACCAGTTATCAGATAAAGCCCAAAAATAGTTGATTTTAATTTTATTAAAATCTGTTCCGATTTGGATATGCCTCCCATATATATCTTCATCCGATTTCGTGTTAATTGTGCATCATATGAATTTTGGCAAATCCGACCGAAACCAGCCTATAAGCAAGTACACACATTTTAGTAAAAATCAGTTCAGATATAGCTCTAGCTCCATATATATGTTTCATCCGATTTGCTCTTTAAGTCCCTTACATTCGTAATATACTCTTCACAGGAATGATATTTGGTACCAGATATCAGATAAAGCCCAAAAGTAGTCGCTTTTAATTTTCTCAAAATCTGTTCAGATTTGGATATAGCACCCATATGTATCTTCATTCGATTTCGAGTTAATTGTGCAACAAATGGCCAATATCAACCGAAATGGCATGAATTTTGGCATATCTGGCCAAATTCAGCCTAGAAGCAAGGACACCAATTTTAGTAAAAGTCGTTTCAGATATAGCTATAGCTCCCAAATATATCTTCATCCGATTTCGGATTAAATGTGCAGCAAATGGCTAATATTGGTACATCAAATTTAGTGAAAATCGGTCGGATACAGCTATAGCTCCTATATATACCTTTCATCCGATTTGTACTTTAAGTCCCTCAAATTCGAAAAATGTACGATTCCATAATAATATTTGGTATCAGATGCAGCCAAGAAATATCTTCTTTTTCAGTTTTACAAATATCGGTTCAGATTTGGATATACCTCCTATATATATATTCATCCAATTTCGTGTTGATTGCGCACCAAATGTCCAATATCAGCCCAAATGTCCTGGGTTTTGGCAAATCTGACCGAATTCAGCCTAGAATCAAATACATCAAACTTGGTGAAAATCGGTTCAGATATAGCTATAGTTCGTAAAATGCACGATAGAATTAGATAGATTTTGATTTTGTACCAAATATCTCATAGAGCTCTGAAATGCCCTGTATAAACCTTTTTACGAGAGCTCTACTAAATATGCATAGTGGTGTAGGGTATCATATAGTCGGCCCCGCCCGACTTTTGAGCTTTCCTTACTGGTTAACTTTTAATTTATAGCGGCACTTTTCATCGTTTTTTTTACATTTTGCAATTTCAAAGAGTGGAAAGTATTAATAGTTCGACCCGGTCAAACTTAGCTGCTTTGTTATTTGTTTAATAAGGATTCAAAAATCAAATCAATAAAATTGAAAAGAATTCTTGTGATACAGAAATATTACAAGAAATAAAAAATATATGTCAAAATGTTACAAAAATATATATATATAAAAAAAAAACAAGTAAACAAAAGCTATAGTCGTGCGAGGCCGATCATGTGATACCTTACAACACTACAATATCCATTTTGGATGATTTCGGTTTTGTAATTATATCACGGAGCTCTGCCAGATATTACCCTTAGCATTTTGACCAGAGACATTTGCCCAATATTTACGCACTCCGTCTTGCTGTTAATTGTTGTGGTCCATTTTACAGCTAAATATAATCAAATGATCATCCAAAATTCTACATTTCTTCCCTGTCCGTAACTCTTTTCTCTTGGGTGTCGATTGGCTTCATTTGTGTGATCAGGACATTTTTGCTGTTTTTGGTTCATTTGAACCCTAAATATTTTCGAAAATCTCCCTCTGGCCCCTATGTATCTTATCTATATGATTTACTTGCTTAGGATGTTTGGCCATATTTTTCAACGAAATCAGCGTAAAAAAGCCAGAAGTTCGCTTTGTGTATTTCGGATATCATCTGTAAGTAATGTTGGTATTTTTTCAGACAAAAGTAGTGGTCCATTCTACCCGCTGTCCTAAACACTAACTTCATGCGAAATTTCGTGTCTTTGGTTTCTATTTGTGATCTTTATAACTATTTAGTTGTTGGTCCTTTCCAACCCCTTAATATATTGTGGACATCATTGAAAACAATAGGCCTAGCCCCTCTGAGCCTAACCCTACCCTTGTGAAAATGTTCGTGAGGATCGGACGATAATTGCAATCTGTATATAATAACCCCAACCTGTGTTGTAAGGTGAAAAATATTACAAACTATACACTTGTGATTTCGCCGGGATTACATAATTTTTTTGGCCAATCAAACTTATAATACCCCCAACACATAATTGAAGATAAATTTTTCTGAGTTCTGAGCAAAGGAAATTTTGTAGGGTTAATCAATTTTTATTCATTATTATTTCATGATATTTTTCTGTTTTGGACAAATTTAGCACTCTTTTCGAGTGCATTGTTGCGCATGATGTGTGGCATGTGGCACCACATGTCATGCTCTTGCATTTTGTCCAAAAAGAAAAATTTGACAGTGAAACAAAACACAAAACGTGAATTACAGAAAACTCAGAATTTTGGGTTAGTATGATTTATTGAAATATTGAAGCAGAGATCAAAAGTATCTCAACTTCTTAAAATTCATCAATTGAAGCAATGAAGCCATGTCCGTTACACTTATATTTGTAATTATTCATATTTTAAGTTTTATAGAGAACATTTAAAAAAAACACTAGTACAGGGTGGTACTAGTGCTGTTTCCGCATATTTATTTGAAAAGGTTCATGCTTTAAAATTATCGAACCAAGTCGTAACACGATACTACGCTTGTTCGAAAAACGAAAACTACAACACATCGATGGTGTGTAATTTGTGTTATTTACGGTCTGGCTTTTGTAACCGCTAACGGTAGTTTTCCATATTAGATCGTTGCTCACAGCTTAATTTGATATAGTTAGGCATGAGTGTGCGTGTGTGTGTTTGTCCGCGTGAACATGTAATATTTTTCCATATCTCATTACTGGCATAAAATACCATAGCACAACGCACGGACCTTTTCGAGCAAAACACACGGACCGGCAGTGAACGCGATTGCCCTGGAGACACGCTGTAATGCCGAAAGTTTTTCGAAAATGTTTTTAATTTATGTTAAACACCAATTTAAAATTTCGATAGCACGAATGAATGAATGAATGAATTGCCAAAAACACAATTCAAATGAAATTATACAATTTAGATATATCAAATGTGTGTGTGTTGGTGAACATTCTCTTATCGCCGTGTTGTATTGGAAGTTTGTTGTTTTTGTATATTGCAATTGTGTGTGTGTGCCGAGAGCATTGGTTGATGTTGTAGATTGGAGAATTTAACTTAATATGATATAGTTACTTTTCGTTTGCAGATAATTCGTGTTAAGCAAAACACAATTAGGAAGCGGGAAAGTTATCAGAGATTGAAAAGATAATATTTTATTATTTGACTTTTGGACAAGTTATTTATGGCCATAGTAAAGTTTTTATGACATTAAAATGAAGCCTTATTTTCAAATGAATACTTCGAAAAAGGTTAAGCTTGAGCTCGAATTTCTTCGATATTTATACACTAACACTTTCACTTAGCAAACATATTTGGCTTAACTCTAAGTGAGTATAAACTGTCAAATTTATTTGACATTTTTCCAGAGGTAGGTATACAGGGTGGGATAAAAAAACTGCAATAAAGTCAAACGCCATAATTTTTACTTTTTTTAAAATTTTATTGAATGAAAGCAAAAAATGTCGGAAATAGCATCAAATTTTATAATAAGTTTAGATTTGTTCGAATTGGTAACTTTTGGCACGGATTATGGCTTTCAAACGACCAATGAAACCGTCCCACGCTGCCCGAATGTTGCTCTGCGATATTTTGGCCCATTCCCGGCGAAGCGCTTGATCGACACTTTGTTATTTTTTAGTGCCAACCTTGCTTTCCAAAATACTCCAGACACAATAGTCCAACGGATTGGTATCCGGAGATTTTGGTGGCCATTGTGCGCTGGAAATGAGGAACCTCATTTTGTAACCATTTTTGGGTGGCGTGCTGAGTGCGATGGTGCTGAGTCCTGTTGGAATGTCCAAGGTCTGCGGCCAAAATGTTTGCTTGCCCAAGGCTTTAATACACCCTCCAGAATATTTTCGCGATAATATTCGGCATTTATTCTGATGCCACGGTCGATTAATACGAGCGAAGAGCGACCATCGGCTGTTATGGCGGCCCACACCATCACCATGGCCCGCGCTTGAGTTCTCGTGGCCAACCGAAGGTGCACATTTTCAGCTGACCTCTTTGGCAAGTAAACACAATAATTTTCTTTGTTTACAATCCGCTGGACAACGAATGTTTTCTCATCGGAGAGAACCAAAAGCGGCAGTTCACCACTTTCGGCCAGCGAAGTAACTCTTAGCTCGTTTGAGTCTATTTTCTTTCTGTTGCGGTGTAAGTTCTTGCACTTTTTGGAATTTCAATGACTTACCCCGAGCTCATTTTTCAATATTTGCCGTATGGAATATTGCGATATGTTCAGCTCACGAGCCATTTTTCGATATTTTGAATTCGGAGTACGCTACCAGTATCACGGTAACAAGCGATGGTATGAGACACAAAAGATTTATTCACATTTAAATGCTGGAGTGCTCTAACGATAGCCACTTGTGGTTTTCCAGCCAAATATGAAGAAAATGCACTATCACGCTTGAATTCAATTACGAATAACTTTTTTTCTGAAAAATTCTCACCAAACTGCCTTTGTACGCTTGTAAACAATATAATGAGCTGTCACTGTAATATTTTTAACAGCTGTTAGATGTGTGGCTTGGAAATGACAGCAGTCTAAAGTTGGTTGCAGTTTTTTCATCTCTCCCTGTATGGACCTTCATATCAATTCAAATAAAATCATCAATTCATAAAACATCTTCATCGGTTCAAAGTTTACAGAATTCAATGCAGGACAAACGAGCATTTTAAAAGTTGTCAATTTATTTATTTTAGCCTTCAATGACTTCGGTTTATAAATAATATTTATTTATTATTATTATTTTTATACCCTCTACCATTGTATGGAGGGTACATTAAGTTTGTCATTCCGCTTGTAACACCTCGAAATATACATTTTAGACCCCATAAAATTCTATGTCGATTTAGCGATGTCCGTCCGTCTGTCCGTCTATGGAAATCACTCTAACTTCCGAACGAAATGGTATGTTGATAAAATTTTACCCAAATGTATATTATGTCAGCAGGACTTTTGGTACTGTAGGTCGACGTCTTCGTATAGCCCCATATAATGGTACCTCCCGATATTCGGTATTTTGATGATTTTAGAGACATTGTTTACCGATATTGTTTCAAATTTGGCACATGAAGTTCGTAGGAGATACTACAGCATTAAACAGACAATGGGCCATGTAGGTCCACGTCTTCGTATAACCCCCATATAACGGTGCCCCCTAATATTGGGTATTTTGATGATTTAAGCGACATTATTTGTCGGAATTATTTTAATTTTGGTAATTGAAATTCGTAATGGATACTACATCCTAAACCAGAAAATGAGCCATGTAGGTCCACGACTTCGTATAGCCCACATATAACTGTACCTCACAATATTCGGTATTTTGATGATTTGAGAGACATTATTTACCGGAACTATTTCAAATTTAGAATTTGAAGTTCGTAATGAATACCACAGCCTATAAAAGAAAATTGCCTGTGCAGATCCACGACTTCGTATAGCCCCCATATAACGGTACCTCCCAATATTCGGTATTTTGATGATTTTAGAGACATTATTTACCGGAATTGTTTAAATTTTTCGCACTTTAGGCTGTCGTAATGGATACTACAGCCTATGACAGTAAATAGTCTGTTCAGGTCCACGTTTTATAACCCCCATGTAATGGAACCCCCGATATTCGGTTTTTTGATGATTTTAGCGACATTATTTACCGAAATAATTTAAATTTTGTATTTGAAATTCGTAATGGATACTACAGCCTATGACAGTAAATTGTCTGTGCAGGTCCACGTTTTATAACCCCCATAGTACCTCCCTATATTCGGTATTTTGATGATTTTAGCTATATTATAAACAGATTTTTTTTTCAAGTTTCGCATTTGAATATTGTAATAGCTTGTGACAAAAGTTGCCTATGCACGTCCACGTCGTCGTATAGACACTAATATACGGCTGCATTCGGAATTTTTAAGATTTTAACAGAATTTTTAACGGATTTTATTTTTTATTTTATTTTTTTTTTTTTTTTTTTTTTTTTGAAAATTGTTAGATTTGTACCAAATGGTGTAGGGTATTTAAAGTTCGGCTCGGGCGAACTTACAGCTTCTTTACATGTTTATTTTTTGGTGTTGGTCCAATATCCCCATTATTACATTTTCTATAAAATCTCCCCTATATTAATGCAGGAAGTATAACTATTGGTCTTCCTCGTTGCCGCATTCAGGGACTGGTGTGGTGTCAAAAAAATAAGCCCCGTTAGTTTTTTACCATTCTTTATTTTATTTTATTTTTTTTTTTTTTTTTTTTTTTTTGAAAATTGTTAGATTTGTACCAAATGGTGTAGGGTATTTAAAGTTCGGCTCGGGCGAACTTACAGCTTCTTTACATGTTTATTTTTTGGTGTTGGTCCAATATCCCCATTATTACATTTTCTATAAAATCTCCCCTATATTAATGCAGGAAGTATAACTATTGGTCTTCCTCGTTGCCGCATTCAGGGACTGGTGTGGTGTCAAAAAAATAAGCCCCGTTAGTTTTTTACCATTCTTTATTTTATTTTTTTTTTTTTTTTTTTTTGAACACAGAAATAAACATATAATTTGGTCCGTAATGTTTAAAACCTCATTCAAATTGTAACCTGAGATGCCTGGCAATGCTGGCAGATCGTTGACACAGTTATTCATTTGCCATTCTATTTAACCATTGTCTGATTAAAAATTGGCTTGAATAAAGTTCCGTTCACCCAAGCGTAATAGGGACAGTATGTGTGGCGTGAGTCTGTGGTGTAGCAGTATTCACAATACTCCCCACCATTTCCTCCTTCCAAAAACCGGCTTACAATTTAACGCTTCGTTACGGTGTTGAACGTTATTCTCGGCGAGTACAATGCTTTGCGTTCTGTTGGGGGTTCTGGATCGTCGACTAAATCAAGTCACAGCCAGTAAGCGCTTACTTAAATCCATGCATTAAGTAACTGATTTAAAAATACAACACCAAATACCGTTACCATCGTCCGTAGATATTTGCGTGTATGGGTTGGAGGACAACGTTCGGGTGGGGACTGTCGGGCAACCAGTGTGAGAGTGAAGGAGTGACACAACAGTAATAAGCAAGGTGTGTAATATATGTTCGTGTCGTTGTGGGTGTTTGTGTTCGTTGTTGTACATAGTACACAAGTTTTAACTTTTTTATGCACAACATACACACACGCATACATACACACATATCCATTTATCGGGGGTATTTGTTCTGTGGGTATTCGTGGGAAATCCCCACGGAGACGTTTTTTTTTGGCGTAACATGTTTTTGATTTTTCACCGCAATTCCCCTTGCATGTTAAGCAAGGTTTGTAAATACTTGAAAAAGGGACAAAGGAAATAATAACGGTAACACACGACCTGATTGTGTGCGATAAACAATGCATTAAATAGCCTCTTCCGTTCGGTGAACGTTTTGAAGATAACGTCTTGGTTTGCGCTGCGTTGTGGTGAATTTTGAATGAAAACATTATTGTTTAGGTATTTAAAGGAATGTGTGAATATTCACAATTTTATTAAATATATTTTCAAAAGGAGAATTTAAGCGGGGAGGAGAATAAGTAATTTCGAAATTTTTGCCCGTGAAACAAAATGGAGAGGTAGAAAATATGTGGGCTGCTCTCGAAAAAATGGGTAATAAGTTGTGGCATTCGAAAAGTCAATGTTAAGACTTTTTCGCATCCGAATGGAGAAGACTTTGTAGACGTGATTGTCGCGAAAATACTCGATAAAAAATGTTAGAAAGTTTCAGGCGGTGTTCCAACAGATATTTAACCTCTTGTTTACATATACCCTTTAAGGCGGAAACATTATTCTCAAATTTAGGAAGTGTGAAGGGCATTACAAGTTTTATGAACGTAATGATTACACTGCGAGACAAAATGCACAAATATCAGCCATGTGACGGCATTATAAAGTTTACATCGCAAAGTAACATAAATAAAGGGCGGAAAATCCCCTTGTTCAATATTTTTGGCAAGTTTTGACTATAGAATTATTTCTCTTAAAATTCTACCGCCGATCCAGAGGATCCATATAAAGAGTATGTCTTATCTAAAGCCCAGGACTCACATATATTAATAAGACATTTTAGGATTAAAGTTGTACTTTGTGCCAGTTTATTCCGACCGAGCATTATTTTAGAAGGATAACGACAAATTCGACAATTCACAGAAGATAAAAAGTCGGGCAGGGTCGTAACATATAAACGTTTTATTAGAAATTAATATGAAGTAAATCCCACGAGTAATTTTGGTTAAGTGTGAGTATTATGGCTTAAGAGCAGTTATAACTTGAAAATCAAATGATCAAAAAAATGGGATTTCCACTAACTTCGGCATATATGCTTCTAGGCCCAAATCTGTCTTATGTGCCAAATCTGTCCAATTTGGACTAATATTCACAGTAAAAAACAACAACCGCTAAAGAAAAGTCAAAAGTCCTGTAGGTCTAACTTTGTTTAAAACAAGTAATCAAAGGCTATAGTCGTGCGGGGCCGACTATGTTATACCATACAACACTACAATATGTTAGAAGCCTACTTATGTCTAAATCCATATTGGAAGATTTCGCTTTGAAATTAGGATTTTGACTAGGGACATTTGCCCAATATTTATGCACTCCATCGGGCTGTTAGTTGGCCAATGGCCATCCAAAATGCTAGAATTCTTCCCTGTCCTTAACTCTCTTCACAGGCGTGTCGATTGGCTTCAATTGTGTGATCGGAAAAACATTTCTGTTTTTGGTTAATTTGAACCCCTAAATATTTTGCAATCATCTACAAAAACAAGAAGCCCCTCCGTACCGCCAAATGTAGACTTATCTATATAATTTGCTTGTCTACGATATTTGGTTATATTCGTCAACGAAATCAGCATAAAAAAGCCAGAAGTTCGCCTTTTGTGTATTTCAAATATCGCCTGTAAGTAATGCTGGTATTTTTTCACACAAAATTAGTGGTCTATTGTATCCGCTGTCCTAAACTCTGACTTTATGCGAGATTTGGTGTCCTTTGGTTTCTATTTGTGCCCTTTATAATGGCTGCAAAATCAGGAACATTTTTAGTTGTTGGTCCATTTTAACCCCTAATATATTGCGGACATCTTCGAAAACAATAGGCCTAGCCCTTCTGAGCCCAACCCTACCCTTGTGAAAATTTTTGTTAGGATCGGACGATATTTGCAATACTTATATGATATCCCCAACCTGTGTTGTAAGGTGAAAAAATATTACGAAATATTATAAGTCAAATTAAAAAAATTACATGCGATAAAAAATATGAAAAATTAAAAAAAAAAATGTCACAAAATACTACAGAATACTACAAAATCTATATTAACATCATTATTGATAGCTTTTTATGCGTTTTTTTTTTTAATTCTTTTATGTCAAGAGGGCATTCTGAATTGACAAAATTTGTCAAAATCGGTCCAGCCATTCTTGAGATATAAGCATTCTAACTAACATCCCTTCCTTTGTATATACACATTGTATATATTTCGCTATATATAACCGACATATTTACTATCGGCATCTACGTAACGGTCAGAATTGACCTGTTCGCCTGTTTGTGATTTCGGCGGGATTAAAAATATTCGTGGTTTAATGAAAATTTTGACTTTTATTTAACACAAATGTTGTGGTCTATTTCACCCACTAAACATTTCCCAATGACCATCAAAATTGGAAGGCTTCTGCCCAGCCCTAAGCTCTAGCCGCATACTAACTTCCGCTTTGATTGGTTAGTAATTGCGACCTGTACAGCAAGTGCAAAATCAGGATTTTTTCAGTTTGTGGTCCATTTCAACCCCTAAATATCATGCGATCATCTTTAAAAAAAAAGAAAGAAAAAAAATAGGGTTCTATTCTGACCCTAAACCCACCTCCATTCTAAATTTCGTGAAGATCGGGCCATAATTGCGACCTGTAGAATGATTACAATTTAATATGGACAGACGGACGGACGGACATACATAGCTAGATCGACTCAGCTCGGGGAGATAGGAAGTTCCATATATACTTTCCTATGTGGGAAACCAATATTTCGAGGTGTTACATAATTTTTGACCCAATCAAACTTATAATACCCCCAACTCATAGGGTTGTAGGGTATAAAAATACAAGGACAGACGGACAAACCCAGTAAAAAAAGATCAAAAGTCGGGCGGACGTATATACAGGGTGAGATGAAAAAATGGCAACCAACTTCAGACAGCTGTCATTTCTAAGCCACTCGTCCGACAGCTGTTAAAACTATTCCAGTGACAGATCATTACAATGTTTACAAGCTTACAAACGCATTTTGGTGAGAACTTTCCAGAAAAAAAGTTGTTCGTAATGGTATTCAAGCCTAATAGTGCGATTTCTTTAAATTTAGCTGGAAAACCACAAGTTACAAGCTACCGTTAGAGCACTCCAGCATTTAAATGTAAATAAATTTTTGTGTGTCCTGTACCATTGCTCGTTTCCGTGATACTGGTAGTGTAGCCCGACGTAAAGGAAGTGGACGGAAGAAAACAGCAACACCAGCAGAAATGGTTCGAAAACTAAAGAAGCGACTTGATCGAACCCCACGTCGCAGTGACCGAAAAATGTCTCATGAGCTGAACATATCGCAATATTCCATTCGGCAAATATTCAAAAATTAGCTATGGGTAAAGGCATTGAAATTCCAAAAAGTGCCAGAACTTACGCCGCAACAAAAAGAAAATAGACTCAAAAGAGCTAAGGAGTTGCTTCGCTTGGCCGAAAATGGTGAACTGACGAATTTGGTTTCCTCCGATGAGAAAACATTCGTTGTCCAGCAGTTTGTAAACAAACAAAATGATTGTGTTTACTTGCCAAAGAGGTCAGCTGAAAATGTGCACCTTCGGTTGGCCACCAGATGATGTGGGCCGGGTGATGTGTGAGTGATGCAGGTCCAGGTCTTCGTGTATCCCCATATGACTGCACCCCCCTATATTCAGTATTTTGAAGATTTTAACGACAGTATTTATGGGAATTGCTCCAAATTTCGTATTTGCAGTTCGCAACGTATACTACACAGCCTGTGACAGAAAAAGTCCAGATCCTCGTATTTTTATTTTTGTGATTTTAACATCAATTTTCGACGAGTTTTTTATTTTTATATTTTTATTTATTTATTTATTTTTTTTTTTTTGAAAAATTTCAAATTCGTTCGTCCCGGTTGAACTTACTGCTTTTTTACTTGTTTTTAAAAAATGTATGTTTGATGTTGAACCCATTTGGATGTACAGCATTATTTGATATTTAGTTTGGAAACCTGCAATGTAACACCTATAATTATACTTTAAAGAAATAATTTTTATATCTATATATTATAAAAAAGCTGCTATTATGGAGAAATTCTGATATTTCAGACCTCCTTATTAAAAAGAAAACTCTTGCTTTGCTTGCTTTGACATCCCTCCCAGTTGCCATGGTGCAAAATTCACATTTGTGCAATGAAAACAAAAGTCTTTTATGCAAATGCCACAAATTCTGTTGACTTTCATTCTTTCATGGCGTATTGCACTCTGCTGGTTGCAACCAAATTGCAGCTGCACCATTAACATTTGTACAGACGTTAATGCTGTCACCAGGAGGATGAGAGCAAACGCAATCTACAGAAGTCAACCACAACTGCATCAACATCAGGAGCGATAGCGAGCGACATAATGAAAACGAACTGTGGCAACAACAATCACCCTTTTACCAAACGGCGGAAGGCAAGTAAATTCGTTGGCAGGTTGGTTGGTTGGCTGGATGGTGTGTTATTCAGGTACTTTTTATCCTTTTTTATATTTTTAAAATTTACTTTTTGCATTCTCCGTTTTTTTTTTTTTTTTTTGGTTTGTTCTGAAATTACTTTCACGCATATAAATTTGGTGTAAAATTCTCTGGTTTACCAACCACTGAATTTATACGAGCCGGCAAGTGTGTGTGTGTGTGCTTTGGTTGTGTATTTAAGGATTTCCCCTACGTTTGGGGCTCTTCTCCTACGGAAATACATGTCAGCAGCATCCCCCCTGCATACATACAGTTAAAACTGTGCGAAGGTGGTTCGTTGGCTGACTGACTTGTATGATTGCATGATTGCGCTGACTGGTAATAAGATTAACCTTAAGACTTTACACTGTTCACGTGGTTACATGGCATTTATGCAAATTTAAGTAATACCTTGGTTATATTTGGTTGGCTTTCTTTTGTCGTCGTCGGTGCTCGGTTTGTGTTGTTGTTGATGTGTGGTGGAAATGTGGTGTGAAAGGTGTTTATACTTTATATTAAAATGTCGAATGTATGTAGTTTGTTTTCTCGTAAGATTACTACTGCAATTTTTTCACATTGTAGGGAATAAGAATTACACAGGGTTGAGTACAAGTTTAATTTGTTGCAATGTAGTATGGGGAGAGCCGAAAAATGGAATACGAATAAATTTCACTGAGTATGTGCGTACGATTACAATCCCGAATAATAATAGTACTCGAAATAGACCTTTTAAACCTCACAAAGTATAAATACTCTTGATAAGCAGAAAATTCTATGTCGACTTAGCGATGCGCGTGCGTTTGTCAGTCCGTCTCTGGAAGTCAGTTTAGCTTCCGAACAAAATGAAGCAGGTTGATAACATTTTACTCAGATGTGTGTTTGTTCTGCAGGTATAGGCTCCACATAACTCCACCGAGAGATTTAAAGGTATTTGGCTGCTTTAGTCACAATTTTAACTCAGATCTGCCATAAATTGGAAGCATATGTTCCCATTGATGATTTTAGTGGCTTTATTCAGCGGACTTGTCTAAATTGCACATTTTATGTTAGTAATGAGTATTACGCGAAATATGATAGTTTTTACCAGGGGTAAGGCTGAAAATACCTGGTTTCGGAATAATCAACCAATCCTCATCAGTTCCCCAAGGTTTTTGTTTGGGGATACTTTCGCCAGGAGTAATTTTTATAAAGCTCCTAGGACATTCACTTTTTTAGCCAAGTGACGAATGAATAGCAAAAAATTTAAATTTCAACAAGTAAAAAAGCAGTAAGTTCCGGGCCGAACATTGAACACACTCAACCATATGGGACGAATTAGGAAATTAAAGAAAGAATTCATTAAAAATTCTATTAAAATCTTAAAAATACCGAACATTGGAAGGTCCCGATATATGGGGGATATCCGATATTGTGGACATAAATAGACAATTCTATTTCAGGAGGTAAAATACTCACAAAGATCTCCTTGTGTAGAATTTCAGACAATTCCGTTAAAAAATGTGGCTAAAATCATCAAAATACCGAATATCGGGGGTACCGTTATACGGGGGCTATACCAAAACTTGTACCTATAAAACAATGTTTCTAAAATCATCTAAATGCCGAATATCGGGGGTACCGTTAAATGGGGGCTTTACGATATCGTGGACCGATATAGCCCATCTTCGAACTTGACCTGCCTGCAGACAAAATACAGATCTGTGCAAAATTTTAGATTCCTATCTTTATTCCTTTTGACTCTAGCGTGATTATAACAGACGGACTGGGCTAAATCGTCTTAGAATTTTACGGTGATTAAGAGTATATATACCGACTGACAATGAAACAATATGAACACATCAAAGATATTTTTCGACACTTACGGAATCGTATTCGAAAGCAACGCGATTCAAGTCCAAATTTACGACTGGTCTTCTTCTAGTAACATTTTGTCCGATTTGAGGTGGAGCTTTTTCAGCGCGAACCTGTGCAATATGGCTACGTCTAAATTCATTACTATCTTAACGTTCCTCTTGCTTGAGAATTACACACATTTTGACTTATTATTGATGGAGGACCAACAAATTACTCCCATAAAACTGGGAAGACGTTATAATTAACCCTTCCCATTAAATAACACGATATGCGGTTCAATTACAACAAGTATGCACAGGCTATAGTTGTAAGAGGTCGACTAGTTATAGGGTACAACGCAATAGTATATTAGTTCCAAACCCGTTTTGGTTGATTTGCATGACCTACAACACTATGTGTTGGGTATATTATAAGTTTGATTGGGCTTATGTAACACCGCCAATTGTTGGTCCAAGACATAGGGAGGTACATATGGATCTTCCTATCTCGCCGAGCTGAGTCGATCTACTTATGTATATCCGTCCGACCGGAATTTTGCATGTGGCTAGAGTTTAGAACGCAGAATCTACCTATTTGGATGTTCATCAAAAAATAATTAATGTAATAATTAATGTAAAATTTTACGAAAACTGTAATTAAACCGAAACCGAATGTCTTTAATTCCAGCGCAATCACAAGTAAACGAAAAAGGCACTTTTGGCCATTACATAGATCGCATATATAAAAATAAAATCAAAATCCGTCCATCCAGATTACATCCCTTTCTTTATATATGAGATTATATAAAGAAGGGGATGTAAGCTGGATGGACGGATTTTGATAATTCTCACCAATTCAGAATGAAAAGAATAAAACCTTAAATAATCGCATAAAAATTTATTAATAAATATTTGAATAATTTCCTATAATAACACTGTGGTCAGGGTATTATGTCTTTGTAACATAGAGAAGGAAACCAGATATACCCATAGTTCCTTTTTATTGATGATCTGCATAGAATCACATTCTGAGTCGATTTAAGCATGTCCGTACATATATATATTTTTGTAAACAAAGTAGAGGTCGCATTTGATGCCCGAACAATATGAAATTTTGTACAAATCATCTGTTTGGTATAAGGACTAACCAAATTGTAATTGGAGATAATCGGTCAAAATTTAGATTTATCTCCCATATATATCTTCCTCCCATATACCTTATATGGTACACCAAAGAATGATGTTTGATACCAAGCATCAGAGACTGTTTGAAAACTCCTCTGCCAAATTTCATCGAGATTATTTGAGATTTTCATATAGCTTTGATATACATATTCATCTGATTGCCCGGTTATTGCTCATCATTTATGTAATATCAGCCAAAATTGAATAATTGTCTTTATATTCAACCGATTTTTTTCAACCATTTTGGTGGACCTAGGTCTGGAATATCTATTGCTCCAATAAATATTTTTTAATATAATCCTTATTGAAGTCATATCATACACTATACATCAATGTTATTTAGTTCATAGCTGGAACTTCACATAAATTCCAAATATAAACTGTTTGTTGCGGGAGCTCTACTAAATACGCATAGTGGGTATCATATAGTCGGCCCAGCCCGACTTTTGACTTTTCTTTACTGTTCTTTTTTTTTTTTTTTTTTTTTTTTTTGTTATTTCAGCATAATCCTTCAATATATCTTGCTATAGAATCCCCCGGCAGCCTCACTATGGAACTTATTAAATTTTCTTATTTCGGTTGTTTTACTTCAGTGCTAATATAGGCCTCTTACGGTACAATCTTTTCCTAAGCTTTTTCAAGATCTTATTATATTATCTTGCTGTAGGATCTACCCATAGCCTTGTTAGTTCTCTTTATTAAGTTTTCTTTTTATTGAATCTTTCTGAAAATTTGCTTGAGTTCTTATTATGGTTTGTTGGCCAGTTATTAAAGTCATTTGCCGTAAAATTTTATAGCCCATACTTGAGTAGAATTGATTTATTACTATGGTATGTTGCTGTTAAATCGTGACCATCCAGTAGCCTGGGTATTGTACTTAGTAAAGTCTGTTGTTGAAAGATTCCACTGAAGGGATATTGTATCCGAATCCTTACATATTCTTGCTTGAGTATATATAACGTGTAGAATCCTCACGTAGCCACGTTAGTGTATTTATGCTTGAAAACTTCTTAAAGTATTTTGCTGTGGAACGAAACAAGTAAAACCTCTCCCAAAAGAATTCTTTATTTTTGAGTAAATATAAAGGTCACTTATTTATGGCTCTCTCAGCAGAATCGGCGTACTTGATCTTTTGCACTCCGTCGTGCTGTTAGTTGTTGTGGTCCATTTTACAGCTTAATATACTCCAATGGTCATCCAAAATGCTAGACTTTTCCCTGACCCTAACTCTCTTCTCATGCAAAATTCTGGGTAGATTGGTTTCAGTTGCGTGATCAGGAATATTTAACTCATTTGAATCTCTAAATATTTTGAAATCAACTCCAAATGTATCAATCATCTCCTCTGTATCTCCAAATTTAGACTCATAAGCATAAAAAAGCCAGAAGTTCGCCTTTTGTGTATTTTGGATTACGTCTGTAAGTTGTTTCGGCGTTGCGGTGGAATGGAAAAGTTAGTATTTTCACACAAAAATAGTGGTCCATTCTACCAGTTGCCATAAACTCTAACTTCATGCGAGATTTCGTTCCTAGAAAATCAGGAACATTTTTAGTTGTAGTTGGTCCATTTCAACTCCTAAATACATTGCGGACATCTAGCCCTTCTGAGCATAACCCTATCCTTATCAAATTTTTCGTGATGATCGGACGATAATTGCAATCTGTATATAATAACCCTAACCTGTGTTGTAAGGTGAAAAAATATTAAAAAATGTACACTTCGATATTGTAAGCCAAATTGAAAAAATGACGTGACCACAAACTAACATGGACAGACGGACAGACGAACCGACGGACATGCATAGCTAGATCGACTCAAATCGCCGAGATAGGAAGATCCATACATACTTTCCTATGTTGGAAACCAATATTTAGAGGTGTTACATAATTTTGGCCCAATCAAACTTATAAAATCCCCTACACATAGTGTTGTAGGGTATAAATAATAATAAAAAAAACATTTCCTTTTAAACTCTCTATCAGATAAATTTCTACTACGAATCCCAGACCCCAGCCGGCTCATCCCAAAACAATCGCAAATCTTGCGTATTTAAATGAAATCTGATAGAAAGAATTTGAAAAAAATCCGATATCTGTAAATTATCCGGATCGCCAGACTATTATGGCACTCAACTAGCAATATATTCAAATTTCCTTTGCCTTTAAAACTTAACCCAAATCCTGGTGTCCATAGTTTACCATTAAGCACATTATAATACCCATGAAATCCCATTGTTATGAAAAGAAAATTGGTTGGCGTTCTTCAAATTGATGGGTTGTTGATGTGCCTAAGTATTTTCCACTGGCTCGTTGCAGGCTGTTTGCTTAGCTCTTATTATGTTGGGGCATACAAGTGTTGATGTGTGTGTGTGTGTGTACGAGTGTTTGTGCCGATACTTTATATCGATTCAATAGCCCTCGAACATATTAAACAAACAATAGGTCCAGTGAAGAGTACAGACAACGACAACAACAACTGCCATTACTAACACACACACACATATACACAATAGATGACCAAAACAAGCCAATATTTCTGGGAATGTAGCAGCAAAAACAACAACAGCAACAAAAACTATGGAATGACTTAATGCTTTCATCCATTTGCCACAAAACGAATAAATGAACAATGAATGAGCTGGTAAGTGAATGAACACAATACCCATGCACGCACACACACATTCGTATCCATACACGCACACTCACACATTGCATAATTCCCAAATGTACTGTTTTTCATTTTATGCCACCCACACTATTGTTCGGTACTGTGTTTATGTGTAAAATGCTGCGTTTATTTGATTGCGTTGGGGAGTGTGTGTGTGTGCGTGTGTGTGACTACATTGCTTAATAGGTCCCCAAAAGGCCTCCATGATGGCTTCTGAACATTAAAGTATGTCGGTTTAGTCCGATGCTGGTAAATATGATTGTTCCCTTGAGTTTGGCTAAGTGTGTCTCTGCGGTGGCTGGCCTGTGTTAGTGTAGTTACTGCGAGTGTGTGTGTGGGTGTCTGAGTGTGTGTGTGTGTGTGTGTGTGTGTGTGCATTTCTACGTGCGGTATTTCATTATGAATTATATTTCAATAAGGATCATTTAATATTCCATGAAAGTAATTTATGCAAGTTTCCATTTAATTGAATCATTATTTGTGGATTCTTTGCTTTGCTCCGCTCTGCTCGGCTTGTCCGTTTTGTTTTATTGTTGTTGGTAATGCCGCTGCGATGCTCTTTGTGATGGTGCTGGCGTTGTTAGCATTTTAGCCATGTTTTGCCTTAATGTTGTGAACTTTCCCTGGCCCGCCTTTTGCATGTTTCGGTTGCATTTGTGTGTGTGCCGGACTAATGATCAGTTCGTACGAATGAAGGAGAAATTTTATTTTGAATGTCATTTATGTAATTAAATTAAATTCATTTAATTTATATTAAAAACCAAGACACATTTGTATAATTTTACAACTATTTATTGAAAAGGAGCTGGATGGAATTTAAATTTAGACAAGCTTTTTTAAGTAGCAAATGGGCAACATTAAAAAGGAAGATATATTTATTTTAAGAAGGAAAACAAAATATTTAATTTCAGTGTAACCTACAAAAAAAAAAAAAAAAAAAAAACAAGTAAACAGAAAGAAAAGGTCAAAAGTCGGGCGGGGTGGACTATATGATACCCCACACGACAATGTGTATTTAGTAGAGCTACCGTAACAAAAAAAGTTAATAATGGGAATTTATGTAAAGTAAATACTACCAACTATGAACCTTATTCGTATGCGTATCATGGCTTCAGAGTAGTCACAATTTGACAACTATATCCAAATCTGAACCGATTTTCAATAAATTTGACGGAGGTTTTTGTACCTCTAATAACAAATAACATTGCTGTATAGTGCATGATAAGAGTTCGATAAGAATTAAAGTAAAGAATATATATTGGAGCAATAATTTTATTTATTTTTTTTTAATTTTATTGAATGAAAGCAAAAAATGTTGGAAATAGCATAAAATTATAGAATAATTTTAGATTTGTTCGAATTGGTCACCTTTTGCACGAATTATGACCTTCAAATGGCCAATGAAACTATCACACGCTGCCCGAATGTTGCTCCGCGGAATATTGACCCAGTCCCGACGAAGCGCTTGCTTGAGGTGATCCACACTTTGGTATTTTTTAGTGCCAACCTCCGGACATAATAGTCCAACGGATTGGTATCCATAGATTTTGGTAGCCATTGTGCGCTGGAAATGAAAACGGTCTTAGAAATGTCCAAGGTCGGCGTGCTCAAGGCTTTAATACACCCTCCAGAATATTTTCGCGATAGTATTCGGCATTTATTGCAATGCCACGGTCGATTAATACGAGCGGAGAGCGACCATCGGCTGTTATGGCGTCCCAAACCATCATCATGGCCGGCGCTTGAGTTCTGGTGGCCAATTGAAGGCGCACATTTTCAGCTGACATTTTTGGCAAGTAAACACGATCATTTTGTTTGTTTACTGCTGGACAACGAATGTTTTTTCATCGGAGAAAACCAAATCCGGCAGTTCACCCCTTTCGACCAAGCGAAGCAAATCTTTAGCTCTTTTGAGTCTATTTTCTTTCGGTGTAAGTTCTGGCAGTTTTTGAAACTTCAATGGCTTTACTCAGAGCTCATTTTTCAATATTTGCGAATGGAATATTGCGATATGTTCAGCTCACGAGCCATTTTTCGGCCACTGCGACGATCAAGTCGCTTCTTTACTTTTCAACCATTTCTGCTGATGTTGCTTTTTTTCTGTCCACTTCCTTGACGTCGGGCTAGGCTACCAGTATCACGGTAACGAGCGATGGTACGACACACAAAAGATTTATTCATATTTAAATGTTGGGGTGCTCTAACGATAGCCACTTGTGGATTTCCAGCCAAATTTAAAGAAATCGCACTATCAGGCTTGAATTCCATCACGAATAACTTTTTTCTGAAAAATTCTCACCAAAATGCTTTGGTACGCTTGTAAACAATATAATGAGCTATCACTGGAATAATTTTAACAGCTGTCGAACTAGTGGCTTAGAAATGACAGCAGTCTGAAATTGGTTGCAGTTTTTTAATCTCGCCAAGCATAGTGGTGTTGGGTAACAGCCAAGTGTATATTGCATGTACTCCTTACTGAGTTTTTAGCTGATATATTTAATATTATTGTAGAAATTTCATATTTAATCACTTTTCCGATTTCTTCACCTGCAAGAAAATGGATGCAATTTATTATTTGCTCTTCTATCACCAGCATGTCAAAAATATAAAGTTATGACAGATGCCGTTAAATATATTTTACATCACATAAACTCAATATATGCCCTCAATACACCAACATATACATACATGTATGTATGTATGAGAGAAATCTTTGAAATGGCTCTCCTATCTAAAGGAATATCTCTACATCGCCGCTTTTGGCTAGAGAAAAAAAATAAATTGAGCTAATATCGCAAACTTTAATGTTGTTATCTGGCAATAAATTTGAATTTATGCCAGCAATACAAGGTCGATGGCACATCCATTCACCTTTCACCCACTTAAGGTAAGATAATGTGTTGCCTGCCACACAACACCAGCAAAAACCTCGCATACAGCTCCCCCAACATTGCCACCACCATCGTCATATATGTATCATAAATTTCTATGTTATCTTCTAGTTTCAAAGTTTATTGGATAATTTTGAACAGGGAAGTGTTTTCCAAAAAATGTCAAAACTTGCTATCATCCTCTCTTCCTTCAACACCATATAAACATTAGCCTTTATAGCTGTAATTTGGTCGTGAATCACGGAGAGGACAATGTAATAAAGTTATATTCGGTATCAAGTGAAGAGATGTTGGGAATTGCTTGTGATAACCAAAAAAAAAAAAATAGTCATTTGATCATCCAAATGTAATAACTAGCAGATTTATTCATATATGTGTACACTTGTAGGATGTATAACTTAAGGAAATCCTCTGAGAGCCCATGTGGTCGCAGGACATGTTGACTTCTAAAAATGCTGTTATTTATAATTTATGACTCATAAATTTTTATGTTCATTAAAAAACAAAGGAGGGAATTAACATCGATGTTGTTCGATGTAAAGCAAATATCATAGATTCTTGCTTAGAAAACTAGCATTTTTTTATTTGATGGCAAAAGTTCGGAAAATGTAAAAAGACGAAAAAATTAAAATATAAAACAAGTACGATATAAAAAGTAGTTGACGTGAAATGGCGCTTTGGGGGGAAGGACTCCTAGATCTTGTGAAGAAAATCCTGTTCCTGTGTAGCTGCGTTGAAATGACTTGATTGGGACCAAAATTTTCATAAAGATATGGACATAGACCTGAGACAAGATTATGACAAAGACAAAGGGGCTCCAAAAATAAGCCTACATTCCAGGATGGGTCATAAAAATAACATGTTAAAAACGGAACGAATTTGGAAATTTTCAAAAAATAAAACCCTTATAACATCTGTTAAAATTTTAACAATACCGAATATTGGGGTCTATACGACGTGGACCTACATATGCATTGTTTGTCACAAGCCATTACCATATTCAAATTCGAAACTTAAGATAAACGGTGAATAATGTAGCTAAAATCATCAAAAAACCGTACATAGGGAGGTACTGTTATATCGGAGCTATACGAAGACCTGGACCTGCAACGACAATTTTCTATCACAGGCTGTAGCTTCCATTACCAACTTCAAATACGACATCTCAAACAATTTCGGTGAGTATTGTGCCTAAAATCGACACAATGCCGAATATAAGGAGGTACTGATATATGGGGCCTATACGAAGACCTGGACCTGCATAGACAATTTTCTCTCACAGATTGTAGTTTCCATTACGAACTCTAAATACGTAATTTGAAACTACTACGGTGAATAATGACGCTAAAATCATGAAATACATGAATATTGGGAGGTAGCGTTATATGGTGGCTATACGAAGACGTGGTCCTGCACAGACAATTTTCCGTCATAGGCTGTAGTATCCATTACAAACTTCAAATACCAAATTTGAAACAAACAATTCCGGTTAATAACGTCGTTAAAATCATCAATATATCGAATATAGGGAGGTGCCCCTATATGGGAGCTATACGAAGACGTGGACCTGCACAGACAATTTTCTGTCATAGACTGTAGTATCTATTTCGAACTTCAAATACTAAATTTGAAACAATTCAGTTGAATAATGACGCTAAAATCATCAATGAAACCGTCACATGCTGCCCGAATGTTGCTCTTCGGTATTTTGGCCCATTCCCGGTGGGTATTGTGCGCTGGAAATGAAGCGAATCCTCATTTTGTAACCATTCTTGGGTGGCGCGTGCTTAGTGCGATGGTGCTGAGTCCTGTTGGAATGTCCAAGGTCTGCAGCCAAAATGTTTGCGTGAACAAGGCTTTAATACACCCTCCACAATGTTTTCGCGATAATATTCGGCATTTATTGTGATGCCACGGTCGAATAATACGAGCGAAGAGCGACTGTCGGCCGGCGCTTAAGTTCTGGTGGCCAACCGAAGGTGCACATTTTAAGCTGACCTCTATGGCAAGTAAATACGATCATGTTGTTTGTCTACAAACTGCTGGGCAACTAATGTTTTCTGATCGGAGAAAACCAAATTCGGCAGTTAACCACTTTCGGCCAAGCGAAGCAACTCTTTAGATCCATTCCATCACGAACAACTTTTTTTCTGGAAAATTCTCACCAAAATGCTTTTATATGCTTGTAAACAATATAATGAGCTGAAATAATTTTAACAACTGTCGGATAACTGTGGCTTAGAAATAACAGCAGTCTAAAGTAGGTTGCAGTTTTTTCATCTCGCCCTGTAGATTTATCGGACCGATTTTCACCAAATTTGATGTACTTGTTTCTAGGATGAATTCAAACTATATCTGAGCCGAATTTCTCCAAATTTGAATTTCTTGTTTTAAGCCTGAATTCGATCGGAAGTGTCAAAAATTTACTCCATTTGGACTGATAGGAATCATCTGGTGCACAATAAACGTGGAATCGGTCGACATGAGCCATATCCAAAGCTATATCCAAATCTGAACTGATCTCGATAAAATATGAAACAGGTATTGGTGGGCTGTGTCTGATATTTGTCACCACATATCATTCTTGTGGAGTGCAAATTACATCAAATCGGAACAAAAATATATATGGGAGCTTTAGCTATATCTGAACCGATTTTCTCCAATTTTGAAATACTTTTTTCTGGGGTAAAACCCTTTTTTATAATTATTTTCTTGTGTCAGTATTTCAACGTCTTTGAAATTTAGTTTATGACCAGTCATCGTGCAATGTGGGCCAATGCCGTCTTTTGTTCTAGTGGTTTGTCAGTTTTTTTGATCTGACTTATGTCTGATAGTCTAGTCTAAAGTTTGCTTTTAGTTGTACCAACATATACTTTCTGGCATATGTTAGTTTCGTTCCCTGCACATTTTATCTTATTTTATTTTCGATTTTGTTTTGCTAAATAAAGAGTTGGCGGTACTCTTAGATTTAAAGGCTAATTGATACTTGTCCTTATTAAAAATGTTAGAGCTGCAGAATCGCTCCGATAGTCCAGATATGTATTTAATTGGCTTGTATAACTTTTTGTATTGTATCCCTCGTTTTGATTTTATTATTGTTTTTGCGCCTTTTATGAGATAGTCAATTGTGTTTTTCGGGAAGTCGTTGTTTTGAAGGACATTTCGTATTCGCTCTTCGTTTTTGGTAAAATCGTTCGTCGCTTATGCTATGTACTCCTTTTATGAAATTTACGGCTGTATTTACAGGGTTGCCCATATTCGACGGACCCATCTGACAATGCCATAACTTTTGACAGAGATGTCACATCGCTTAATGACATACAGCGTTTAAAGCGTCAGTCCAAGCAGATTTTTACCATGAACCAATGCACGCCACGCAAGCACTCTGAAACAGTTGAAATTAACAAGAAGTCAATTGTGAAAACTCAACGTGCTTTTAAAACATTAAAAAGCGTTTATACGAAAAATTTTCGACTGGTAAGGCTCTTTCTAATCCGAAGAGGCCATATAAAAGTCGACCAAGGAGACCGGCCGAGAATATCGCTGCCCTACGAGCCAGTGTTGAGAGGTCCCCAAAAACATCCCAAAAACGCCGTTCTCAGCAGTTGGGCATGGCTCGGTCCACTTTACAACGGATTATTCGCATTGATTTGCATTTGTTCCGGACAAGCTTCGTCGATTGGAATGGGCCCAAAGGGCCAAAAGGTCCGTCGAATATGGGCAACCCTGTATTTTTATTCATCTTTGGGTGTTTTGAGTAATAATTAATAAGTCGTCCTGAAGCTGTCTGTTTTTGATAACAATCAAGGATCAGTTCATTGTCTTGTCAGATTATAAGGGCGTCCAAGTATGCTAGCTTTCCTTGTTCTTCGGTTTCGTGGGTAAACTGCACATGTCTATCATAGGAGTTTAAAACATTTAAAGTATTGTCAATTTCCATTTTCTTTACAATGCAAAATAGGTCGTCAACATATTTAATCAATATTTTTGGTTTTGTCATCAATTTCCCCATTGTATCGTCCAAAAACTCCTCCATTACGATATCCGCAATAATCGGCGACGCCGGAGTTCCCATAGGAAGTCCTTTTAAAAACATTAAGAAATCAAAATAATGATTTCGTAAATTCCGTTGAAGGATATGACATGGATATTGGTCAGTGCACTCTAATGTGGCTACATCACCATGGTGACCAATGGCAACATTTTTGGACAATGTGGTTAAATAACTGCTGCGAACTCAAGATACCGAAATTTCTTTGGGTAATATTTGCCCTACCCCAGTACCTGCCAGAATCTAATAATTTTACAATTTTTGGGATATAATAAAGGGAAAATTAATTATCGTAGTATAAACTTTTACATTCCTGCAATTCGGAAACAAAGCCGTATAAAAAAGACTTACATTTTCAGATGTCGACTGTTGGCTTTATATAAGGATAAAAAAAACTGGAAACGACATAACCCATATTCGAACTTTTCTGGACAGCAAACACAAAGTTTCCATAATAAAATAATAGCAGCACTCCATAATTTTGTAGATAATAAACTTAGTTGTCCCCCTCCAACCTTCACCTTAACATTTTATGTTGTCTAACTCCTTGTTGTAACACTGTATTTTCACACCATATTCATTACCACAACAGCGTTTTTTTTTTACAGACCCATGATAATCTTATTTCACATGTCAACTATTCCCTTTTTCTTAATGCTGTAAAAATTCCGTGACCTGTCTTAGCAAAAATTCAACTCGACTAAAGTTGTAATTTTTAACACACCAAAGAAAAAAAAAAAATGAAATAAATAAGTAAAAAACGAGTACATTTCAAAATTTAGGCAGGTATTCAAAGTTTAATTTCATTTCAGTTCTCTTGTTTTTCTTTTGTCACACTAAATTTATATTGCAAAGTGGAAACAAAAGAAAAAAACTCCATCACACGTATTGAACAAACACACTCACGTACCGAACACACAGAGAAATAATAAAAAAGACAATTTCAATTCAATTGTAAATTTTATTTTATATTCATAGAATGTGCGACATTACGAGTTAGTTGCCACCATCATAGAGTCAGCAGCATCGTCATTGGGAGCGGCAGCAGCAGCGGCAATATCGCCATCAGCCAGCGTTCACATCCCAATATTGTCTTTCATTTGTGCCGGGTGCTGCATCTGCTCTTTATGACTGTGTGTGTGTCTGTGTTCGTGTGCAATTGTGTCGGTGTTAAAGTTTCACAGCGAGTTAAACAAATGCTTAAGTTGCCATAAACTTGGATCAGAGTCTATTGACTATAAGAATACAAATACCGTGACATAGTGGTATGTGCATTATAGTTTTTCGTAATATTTTTGTGGAGATATTTAATAGTAACGAATTTAAAATATAATGAAATTTATAAAAAAAAATTATCGTAATAAGATAATTGCCTGAGTCGCCCACGTCATAGGCTAAAATTTTGAATAGAAGAATATTGTGATACACAAAGTTAGAAGAAAATCGTTGACTTGGTTCGCATGTTATCACTGTTATAATTATTAATTATTGTCGTTGAGGTACAGGAGAAGTTGGCCGATGTGCTAAATTTGAAAGGAATCGAATTTTCATTTTCACCCGTTGTTGGGGAGGTACCAGAAGGATTTGTCCATTCTTCATACCAGATCTTGTGTTGCAAGAAATATTAGGAATTGAGGAATTTAAAGACAGTGCGACCCTCAATTCAAATTTTACTAGAGATGCGATTATTCAAAATGTGGACCCTTTGTGGGGAAGGTACTAGAAGGAGGGGGCCGATGTTAATCATTTTCACACCTGACCTAGCACTCATACAAATATAAGGATTTGCTAAGCAATTTCTTTGAAAATTTTGAACATTTTGGGGAAGATACCATAAAGAGTGGACCGGACTGGATCTCAGTCTGACAACAATATTACAGTGTACCAAGTTTGGATCAGATTGGATACTTCTAGAATTATCATTCGCACCAGTCAGACAGACGGACTATAATTTCGATATTTTTGCTGTATCAAATGATATATACCCTCTATAGCCATACGGCTGAGGGTATAAAAATTGGTACATAAGTATATGTACCTTTTAATTTTTCTTTTCTGTAACATTTCATATATTTCACAGTGGCCTTAATACCGAAATGTACAACTCTAGCTCTTTTCCTACTTTATGTAACAAAAGTATACAAATTTAGTATTTTCCATACAAAGTATGCATTTGCAAATCGACCCCAGTATATAAAAGATTGACAGACCTCCACAGTGGCCCTAATACCGACAAATATTTTTTTCAGTTCTCTTCTTATACTCCCAATCGAACTTAGGACTTCTCCTGCATTAAATGGCACGCATTTCCAAAAACTGATTCTTGTCTATGCCACAATTACCCTCATAATTAAATTCATAAGTTCAGTTCAGGGTTTCCAAATTCACCTCCGTGTTCTTTTCCCACACTCTATTCCAAATTAATAACATTTAGTGGTTTTCGATAATAATATTTGATAATACGGTCATGCCCTTCAAAAAGGTTACCCCAGTTTATTCAAATTGGAAAATGAGTCAAAGGGTTAAAGCTACTCTCCCTTTTTCGCAGCTAAGATTACCGTACAATTAGCGGATCAGAACGCGTCCCGCAAAAGCCTGGGTCTGAGATTTTGTCAGAAAAAATATTTCCCGTGTCCGAGAAAATTATCTGGTGTCCGAGTAAAACTAAAGCTGAACAATTACAAATAAATTCTTACGCTCAACAACATATGTCATCCGAGTATCATACATCTTTAAGCAGCCAACTGAGATCCATATCTGGTATGCATATAAAGAAACATTTTTGTCGTGTGGTCCTCGAATTCATGTACACAACGCAATTGAAGAGTATTAAGGTCATCTAAAAAGCCAAGTTCGGCCTGTACTTAACTCTAATCTCATGCGAAATATTGTGTCTGTTGGTCTTTAAATGTGATCTTGACAATATTTTAAACACATATTTCTGAGCGGTATCTGATATCCGGTACTCCAGATTATTGTTGTGGAGTGCATATTACGAATGTGAGAGACTTTAACACCAAATCGGATAAAACATATATTTGGGAGCTATAGCTTTACAGACCCGCTTTTCACCGAATTTGAAGCACTTAGTTTTAGTCTAAATTCCGGAATTTTTGCACATTCAGTCCATTTGGACTGGTATTAGCGATTTGCTGCATAAAAAACCTGAAATTGGATAGAAATATATATGGGAGCTATATTCACTTTCACGCTTTCTTGATGGTTCTCACCCCATTATCACATGGGAATATTTGGTATTTGACAAGGGATAAAATTTTGTTGAATGTTGTGTGTTTACTCAAAAGTTCAGTAATGAGGATGAATTGTCAGTTTTTGTACAGAGAACTTGGCAGATTTTCTTCATTCACGTAAGTTCAAACAGTTGACTTTTTCAAAACATTTTGTTGACGTGTTTCACTTTCCGTATAAAATTTAATGTTTTTACTGGACGTTGTAATTTTACTTTTTTCAGTATTTTAATAGTGGCGACGAAAAATTGCTTTTGAGTCTCGAAAGAATTTACCGAGTAAATATTATTGGTCAGTTTTAAATAAAATCGTCTACATTTTGTTATTACGAGTTATAATGGGGAAATAACGTATTGTTAAATTTTCGGGTGCGATTCGGTTTATTTTTCCGTGGAAGTTGTAAAAAGTGGATTCTCTTTTTTTTTTATAAATTTCTATTATTTTCAAGGAACTTTCCAAATTTTCAGAAAGATATTTCTGTTGAAAAGTTTGATTAAATTCGGCAATATACCAAATATCGGAGGGCCCCATCATACAGGCGATATACAAAATGTTGACTTGTGTAGGCAATTTTCAATCATAAGAAGTTATACCCATTTCGAACTCCAAATACCAAATTTGAAACAATAAATAATTAAAATACCGAATATGGTTGGTGGTTATATGAAAATGTTGACTTTTATAGGTATTTTTCTGTCAAAAGAGGCAGTACCCATTACGATCTTCAAGTAACAAATTTGCAACAATACCTGTGAAAAGTGAGCTTAAAATCATAAACCGAATAGTGTTAATTATAAAGTAATCCACATAACCAAATTTATTGGTAAAAACTTGACGTAGGCAATGCCAAAATATGAGTGGGCTTCACATTTTACAGATTTTATGGACCCAATCAAAAACATTACTAACTAAAGGGTTTAGTTCCATTGGAAAATAAGGAGAACCTTCAAAATGAATTTTTTATATTGACATTGTTGACATTCTCAGTGATCATATACGTGAAAGTATCTGAAATGAATCGAAATGTAAAATAATGTAATATTATTTAAGCACCCCCGACAATCTGTGCATATTCATGTTAATGCAGTTTATTCAATTAAGTCTTAATTTTCCAATTCGTATTTTAACCCTTTTCCACTCGTCAACCAATCACGTTGTAAACAAGCTAAAAAAACAGTAAGTTCGGCCGGGTCGAACTTTGAATACCCTCCACCATTTGGAATGAACTTGGAAATACTCAAAAAAAAAAAAAAAAAAAAAAATTCTGTTTAAATTTTAAAAATACCGAATATAGCCTTCTTACTGGGGTTTATACGAAATGGACCTACAAAGACATTGTTTGTCATAAGCCATTGCCATATTCAAATTCGATAACCTGAAATATACGGTGAATAATGTAGCGAAAATCATCAAAGTATCGTATATAGGGAGGTACCGTTATATCGAAGCTGTGTGTAGACCAGCCATAAAATTTTCTGTCAGAGGCTGTAGCATCCATTACGAAGTTTAAATACGACAGATCAAACAATATCGGTGGGTATTGCACCTAAACTCGTCAAAATACCGGATATAGGGAGGTATATGGGACCTGCATAGACAATTTTCTGTCACAGGCTGTAGTATCCATTACGAATTTTAAATACAAAATTTGATACAATTTCGGCGAATAATGTCGCCAAAATCATCAAAATACCGAATATAGGGAGGTACTGATATATGGGGGCTATACGAAGACGTGGACCTGCATAGACAATTTTCTGTCACAGGCTGTAGTATCCATTACGAACTTTAAATACAAAATTTGATACAATTTCGGCGAATAATGTCGCCAAAATCATCAAAATACCGAATATAGGGAGGTACTGATATATGGGGGCTATACGAAGACGTAGACCTGCACAGTAATTTTTCTTTCTTAGGCTGTACTATCCCTTTGGAACTTCAAATACCAAATTTGAAACAATTCCGGTGAATAATGACGCAAAAATCATCAAAATACCGAATATTGGGAGATAACCATTATATGGGGGCTATACGAAGACGTAGACCTGCACAGACAATTTTCTGACATAGGCTTAGGTATCCATTACGAACTTCAAATACCAATTTGAAACAATTTCTGTTCATAATGTCGCTAAAATCATCGAAATACCGAATATAGGGAGGTACCGTTATATGGGGGCTATACGAAAACGTGGACCGGAATGATAAAGTTAATATACCCTCCATAGTATGGTGGAGGGTATTAAAATGAGAATAATGTGGTATATCGTACTTGGTGGCGTATGATTATTTGCCATAAAAACTATGTACGCCCCAAATTATTCATACGCCCCATAGTCTCGCTCTTATGAGCACTTGAATGCAATGCAACCACAACTATTATCCCACATTCAAAATGCTCCCAACAAATCACTGTGCCTGTGACACGTGAAGAACAAAGCATTTTCCAAAGTTAAATCCAATGTACGTGTGCAGGAAAATGTACTTACTTAGCGGGATTTGATGCTTCAACTTTTTCTCAGCCGTTAAATCGTAAATTTTGCAAAAACGAAGGCAGAAATAAACATACACAAACACACTGATTTACACTGATGTGACTGACTGCTGGGCTACAAATCTAAGCAAACGAAAGGACTATAAAAAAAACAAAAAGACCAAAAGACATACAGAAAACCTCCTTGGATGCGAGAAGAAGATGGCAAACTTTGAAGCGCCTACGTGACGCAAAAGATTTAAACTTCTTGTTTTTTCCTTGACATACTCAGTTAGCTGCTCGAGTCGTCCCACTCATACCATGTTAAGCATTGTTCTTCATGGCACCTCACCTCCAACGCTTTCCAAGGGATTTAGTTTTTTTTTTCTCTTTTCCTCACTAACAACAATGCCAGCGATTTGTGTGGATGAAAGGTGTTCAGTTTATGTTGTTTTTACCATAACAATGAAAGCAATCGCCGCAAAAGAACTTTGGCACCGAATATTTGTAATGTTCCGAACAACACATCAGGTCATGGAAAACAGGCCAAAGAACAAAGAGATTTTCTTGTAAGTTGCCGTATATAATGAAAACGGTCTTGGGATAAAAATAGACGAACCAATCAAGCTAGGTGCTATGCTTGGTGGCATGTTTTGTATGCATCGTTTTAAGTCAATCTCCTTCGCCTCGTTATCGGCTTCTAATTTATCTTGACCAAATCCGATTGTTTACTTAGTCTAATGTGTGACCGGATATGGCAATATGAAAAGTGAGCCATAAACTGGTAATAGTAGAAAAAAAATGTATATTTTACCCTTGATGGGATATACTTTCTTTCTGAATACGACGGATATGAAATTGGATTTGGGCAAAAACAAAGGCGGATCTAAAAAACAATTGTCAAAGGGTAATTGTTTATATTGTCAAGGCTCTCTAAAATTTGATTTTTCTATTGCCCTATAGGCCACAATTATAGACCGATCGGTGGCAGAATTTTCCATGGGGTTATAGTTTAGGACTGGAGTTTGAATTTAGGTCATCGGACCATATTTATCGAGTAAAATAGACCATTTTATGTAAAAAATACGAAAATTTTCATTAAACCGCGAATATTTTTCGATTCAGAATTTTCTCTTGCCTGAAAAGAAAAAAATCTTCGTAAAAATATGCCAATAAAAAAGTAAATGTTTTTTGTTAGATTTTTTTTAAATTTTGTCATATTTTTTATCGCATGCGATTTTTTTAATTTGACATACAGTTTTGAATTGTACATTTTCTAAGGTTTTTCTACACCCACAACACCATGTTTGTAAAGTATTATGTACAGGTCGCAATCATCGTCCGATCCTCACGAAATTTTGCATGGGGTAGCATTAGGGTCAGAATTAAAGCCTACTGTTATGGACATGTAAATTTAGGGGTTCAAATGGGCAAAAAAAAATTTCCTGATTTCGCAGTCGCTTTACATGGGGAGAGAGTAAGGGACATGGAAGAAGTCGAGAATTTTGGATGACTATTGGATGATATTTAGCTGTAAAATGGACAACAATTCTTTTGAATACATAACAACACGGCGGAGTGCGTAAATAAGGGTAACATTTGAGCTGGGCTCTATGACATTATTTCAAAATCTTGCTAAATAAATTTGGACATAAGGACAACATATTTGGACAATCTATCACATGGTTGGGCCCGCGCGAGAGTTGTCCAGAAAAAAAAGTTACTCGTGATGGATCGTTAAGCATGATAGTGTGATTTCTTTATATTTGGCTGGAAAACCACAAATGGCTATTGTTAGAGTACTCCAGCATTTAAATGTGAATAAGTCTTTTGTGTCTCGTAACATAGCTCGTTACCGTGATGCTGATAGCGTAGGCCGACTTCAAGGAAGTGGACGGAAGAAAACAGCAACATCAGCAGAAATGGTTCGAAAAGTAAAGAAGCGAAATGATCGAAACCCGCGTTTCAGTTGCCGAAAAATGGCTTATGTGCTGAGAAGTGCAAGAACTCACACCGCAACAGAAAGAAAATAGACTCAAAAGAGCTAAAGAGTTGCTTCGTTGGTGAAGTGCCGAATTTAGTTTTCTCCGATGAGAAAACATTCGTTGTCCAGCAGTTTGTAAACAAACAATATGATCGTGTTTACTTGCAGTAGAGGTCAACTGAAAATTTTCACCTTCGGTTAATCACCACAACTCATGCGAGGCCATGGTGATGGTGTGGACCGCCATAACAGCCGATGGTCACTCTCCGCTCGTATTAATCGACCGTGGCATCAGAATAAATGCCGAATTTTATCGCGAAAATATTCTGGAGGGTGTATTAAGCCTTGGGCACGCAAACATTTTGGCCGCAGACCTTGGACAATCCCACCGGACTCAGCACAATCGCACTCAGCACACCCCACCCAAGAATGGGTACAGAATGAGGTCCCTCGCTTCATTTCCAGCGCACAAAGGCCACCAAAATCTACGGATACCATATCCGTTGGACTATTGTGCCTGTAGTATTTTGGAAAGCAAAGTTGGCAATAAAAAAATTCCAAAGTTTCAATCACTGCAAGCAAGCGCTTCGCCAGGAATGGGCCAAAATACCGCAAAGCAACATTTGGGCAGCGTGTGACGGTTTAATTGGCCGTTTGAAGCGCATAATTCGTGCCAAACGTGACGAATTCGAATAAATCTAAATTTATTCTAAAATTTGATGCCATTTCCGACATTTCATGCTTTCATTCAATAAAATTAAAAAAAAAAAAAAAACAAGTAAGCAAAGGCTATAGACGTGCGGGGCCGACCATGTGATACCCTACAACACTACAATATGTTAGAGCCCCCTTATATTCAGATCGATTTTGGAAGATTTCGCTTTTGAAATTATGCCACGGAGCACTGACCTGACATTAGCCCAATATTTCAGCACTCCGTCATGCTGTTAGTTGTTATGGTCCATTTTCCATCCAAAATGCTTGAATCCTTCCCTATCCTTAACTCTCTTCTCAGGCGTATCGATTGGCTTCTATTGTGTGATCACGAAATTTTTTTCTGTTTTTGGTTCATTTGAACACCTAAGTATTTTTTCGATCATCTCCAAAAGCAAGAGCCCCCTCTGTATCTCTAACTTTAGACTCATATATATGATTTGCTTGTCTACAATTTTTGGCTGTATTCGTCAACCAAATCAGCATAAAAAGCCAGAATTCGCCTTTTTGTGTATTTTGGGTATCGCCTATAAGTAATGCTGGTATTTTTTTACACAAAAGTAGCGGTCCATTCTACTCGCTGTTCTAAACTCTTACTTCATGCGAGATTTCGTGTTCTTTAGATTCTATGTGTGACCTTTAAAGGGCAGCAAAATCAGGAGCATTTTCAGTTGTTGGTCCATTTCAACTCCAAATATATTGCGGACATCTTTAAAACCAATGGGCCTACCCTTCTGAGCCTTACCATTTTAAAAATTTCGTGAGGATCGGATAATAATGGAAATCTGTGTATAACCCCAACCTGTGTTGTAAGGTGAAAAAATATAACAAAATATACACTTCAATATTATAAGTCAAATTTAATAAATCGCATGGGATAAAAAATATGAAAAAATAAAAAAATATTGCAAAATACTACAAAACCTTTATTAACATCATTATTAAAATCTTTTTGTGTGATTTTTTTTAGATTTTTTACTTTTATGTCAATAGGGCATTCTGATTTGACAAAATTTGTCAAAATCGATCCAGCCATTCTTGAGATATAAACATATATTTACTATCGGCATCGACATAACGGTCAGAATTGACCTGTACGTCTATTTGTGATTTCGGCGGGATTAAAAATATTCGCGGCTTGACTTTTATTTAACACAAATGTTATGGCATATTTCACCCACTAAAGTTTAGGGCTGGGCAGAAGCCTTCCAATTTTGATGGCCTATTACCCTATGCCCAGCCCTAAACTCTAGCTCCATACTAACTTCCGCTCCGGTTGGTCCATAATTGCGACCTGTAGAGCAACTGCTAAATCAGGATTTTTTTCAGTTTTTGGTCCATTTCAACCCCTAAATATTATATGATCATCTCCAAAAGCAATAGGGTTCTATTCTGACCATAACCCCACCGCAATTTTTAATTTCGTGAGGATCGCCATTTTTAATTGTAGAGTGATTACAAATTAACATGGGCAGACGGACGGACGGACATACATAGCTAGATCGACTCAGCTCGGCGAGATAGGAAGACCCATACATACTTTCCTATGTGGGAAACCAATATTTCGAGGTGTTACACATAGGTGTTACAACACATAGTGTTGTAGGGTATAAAAATTAAGTAAAAAACTGTAAATTCGGCCGGGCCGAACTTTGAATACCCTCCACCATTTGGAACGAATTTGGTGAATCTCAAAAACAATAAAATCATTAAAATTTCTGTTAAAATCTTAAAAATACCGAATGTAGCTGTTGCATTAGGATATATACGACGACATGGGCCTGCATAGGTAACATTTGCAATAAGCCATTACAATATTCAAATGCGAAACTTAACAAAAATAAATCGCTTAATAATGTAGATAAAATCATCAAAATACCGAATATCGGGAGGTACCATTATATGGGGGCTATACGAAGACGTGAACCTGCACATACAATTTTCTGTCATAGACTGTAGTATCCATCAAACACCAAATTTGAAAGAATCCTGGTGAGTAATGTCGCTAAAATTGACAAAGTACCGAATATCCAGAGGTACCGATATATGGGGGTTATACGAAAATGATTTTCTGTCATAGGCTTTATTATCCATTACGAACATAAATTACCAAATTTGAAAGAATTCCTGTGAATAATGTCGCTAAAATCGACAAAGTACCGAATATCGGGAGGTACAGTTATAAGGGGGCTACACGAAGACGTGAACCTGCACAGATAATTTTCTGTCATATCAGTACCAAAAGTCCTGCAGACATAATATACATTTGAGTGAAACTTTATCAATGTATTTCAATTCGTTCGGAAGCTAGATTTCCTCAGAGGGACTGACATCGCTATAGAATCGACATTGAATTTTATGCTGTTCAAGAATATATATACTTTGTGGGGTCTAAAATGTATATTTTGAGGTGTAACAACGAAATGACAAACTTAATATACCCACCATACTATGGTGGAGGGTATAAAAATATGGCGTTTGACTTTGTTGCAGTTTTTTTATCTCACTCTGTATGTAGATCTATTACACATGCAAAGTGGTGTAAGCTATCATAAAGTCGGCCCAGCCCTACTTTGACCTTTCTTTACTGGTTTGACGCTGTTTCCTAAGGCGCTGATCTTTTTTACATTTTTTTTCACGAAATGTAATCTTGTTGATGTATGAGTAAAAATACTGCTCAATTAACTGTAGAATTTATTTAATAATTATTTGCAGTAAATTTTAATCCCTATTGATGCAAAGAACAAATTTTTAGATTTACATCCCCTGCGACTCTCCAAACTATTTTTCACGTTTTCTTTAAAAAATATTTTCCACTTTTCTTCAAAAATAATAAAAACACAAGTTATCTTTCTATAGCGAAAGTCATTAAATTTGCAATTAAAAACTGTGTGTGTGTGGAATAATGAGCTCATTATAATCTTTAGCTTAACCCATTAAATCATTAAAAATTCGATTCATTTAATTTCACATGATAATAAATGTTCTTCGTGTTCGTCTACGTTTTTTTTTGCGTCATTTATGTTTGCAACAGCATTGTTAAATCATAAAAAACGCATTTCAACACTAGAGACACAGAAACAGATTGACTGTTTGTTATACGAGACGAACATACCGATCCAACAGACACTCTTTCAAAAAACTGAACATCAACTTTAGTGCCCCAAAAAACAATTGTTGTTGGCAAGTTGAAGGTGATTTTTATCACCATCAGATGTGTCAACTCGCATGCGACAGACAGATGGAGAGACAGTGCGGCAAGAACAAGACAATCATCTAGGCGCTTATGCTTCGGCCCGCCGTCAATCCCATTAGCATCGAAAAGCTTAACATTATTTGCTTCTTCACATCTGATGATGCTGCTGTCGCTGACGTCGTCCTCGCTGTCATATGCTGCTCTCACAAGGATCATCAACTTGTTTGCAGCATGATGTGTTGAATGTCATAAAAATTGAGATTGTTGCCAAAAACTGGCAATGGAATGAAGTGACTGGTCGTGGTGGGGGTGAGGGCAACTGGGATAAATGTTCAACGACTAAGTGTTGCAAGAAGCGCGCGACTGTAATGCATCATAAAAGTGACATAAAATCCACATTTTACTTCGCAATTACGAGCGTTTGAATGCATGTCATTGCCATGCTCCCCGATGTCTCTTTGCCAACACTTTCGAGTAAAATCAACATATTCGACGACGACGAAGACGATGATGATGATGATAAAGACAATAATGGCACGGTGTAACAGTGTCCCTGATTTTGTGAACATTTCTGATTTACTAGCCAATTTAAGTGATAATAAATTTCGAAGCAGCCATGTGGAATAAAAACACGTTCAATTAGCGTACTAAAATGTTTTTTTTTTTTAATACAAAATATGTAATGACGATTAAGTTCTTGCTAGTGATTTTAGGGATTATTAATTGGGTGCATAAAGTCGATATAAGATTAGAGGAGGAAACCTTGTAATAATTGCATTGATATGAATATATTATGATTTAAAAAAAATTAAAAAAAAAAATATTATTGCAATTGGAAAACTTAGATGATATCTGAGTGTGGTATTAGAGAAAGTGGGTCCATATATTTCTTCAACCTATATATATAAAATGGGCAAAAATATTAACATGTTACAGTTCTGAAGAAATTCGAAAACATTCAGACAGTTGTTAAAAAATTTTTATTAAAAAAAAAAACTTTTATTGCAGGGTTAAAAGATCTATTTTCCATTTTTGAACCTAGCCTAACCAACCTTTGAAACCTTGGATATTGCTGAAAACTTGGATCGTCTTATATGTGATTCATTACTTGTACAAGATATATGCCCCATTATAGCTTACATTCTCTCTTGGAAGGAATATTTTAACTTGCGAAGTTTTTGTGAAGTTTTCATATCCTACACCACATAGTGTTAAAGGCATTGTTTGTAAGATGGAGAAGGAAATGAGATAGACCCACATTTCGTCCGTCTGTTCGTCAGTGTTTCCTGGTATTTTTGTGTGCAAAATTCAGGTCCATTTTCCAAACAATATCTTTCGGCCTAAGGACGAACCCTATTGAAATTGGTGATAATCGAATCAGATTTAGATATAGCATTTGGTACACTTTTTTCACAGCTGTATTTAATATAGCTGTGAAAAAAATGTACCACATTTTGTCAAGATCAGTTCAGATTTGGATCTAGGTCCCATATATATAATAAACCGATTTCGGGTAAATTGTGCACCAATACCCACATCAGTCTAATTGACCTGAATTTGACATATCCGACCGAATTCAGTCTAGAAGCAAGTACATTTAATTTGGTGAAAATCGGTTCAGATGTAGCTATAGCTCCCATATATATGTTTCATCGGAGTTGTTGTTTAAGCCCCTTATATTCGTAATATTCATTCGAACACAATGATATTTGGTAGCAGATATCTTATAGAGCTTGGATATACCTTGCCAATTTTAATCGAGATCGACTTACATTTGGATATAGCCCTAATATATATTCTTAATTCGATTTCAGGTTTATTGTGCAGATAATTACTAATATCGGCCCAAATGAAGTGAATTTCGGGACGAAAGTTTCCATTTTGTGGAACTCGGTTTCTTTTGTGTCTCGTACCATCACTCGTTACCGTGATACTGGTAGCGTAGTCCGACGTCAAGGAAGTGGACGGAAGAAAACAGCAACATTAGCAGAAATGGTTCGAAAAATAAAGTGGCCGAAAAATGGCTCGTGAGCTGAACATATCGCAATATTCCATTCGGCCAATTTTAAAGAAATGAGCTCGGGATAAAGCCATTGAAAGTCCAAAAAGTGCAAGAACATACACCGGAACAGAGAGAAAATAGACTCAAAAGAGCTTAAGAGTTGCTTCGCTTGGCCGAAAGTAGTGAAATGCCGAATTTGATTTTCTCCAATGAGAAAACATTCGCAGTCCAGTAGTTTGTAAACAAACTTGCCAAAAGGGTCAGCTGAAAATGTGCTTCTTCGGTTGGCCACCAGAACTCAAGCGCCGGCAATGGTAATGATGTGAGCCGCCATAACTGCCAACCCTAATATTTGCGTCAGTGCTAGGTCAGGTGCGAAAATGGACAATATCGGTCCACTCCATCAAGTACCTCCCGACAAAGGGTCAAAATTTTGAATAATTACAACTCTTATAAAGTGTGATGTAAGAGTCCGATTGTCTTCAAATTTCACACATCCCAATAATTCACACGGTCCACTCCTTATGGTACCTCCCCCACAAAAATATTTTCAAAGAAGTAAAAAAGCTGTAAGTTCGTCCGGGCCGAAATTTTAATACCCTCCACCATTTGGTACAAATTTGGCAATTTCCAAAAAAAAAAAACCGTTAAAAATGCTGTTAAAATCTTAAAAATACCGAATGGTTATACGACGACGTGGGCCTGCATAGGCAACTTTTGTCATAAATTATTACAATATTTAAATGCGAAACTTGAAGAAAAATCTGTTTATAATGTAGCTAAAATCGTCAAAATACCGAACATTGGGGGTACTGTTATATGGGGGCTATACGAAGACGTGGACCTGCACAGACAATTTTCTGGCATAGGCTGAAGTATCCATTACGAACTTCACATGCGAAATTTGAAACAATCCCTGTAAATAATGTCGCTAAAATCATTAAAATACCGAATATCGGGGGTACCGTTATATAAGGCTATATGAAGACGTGGACCTACATGTCTCATTTTTTGACTTTGGATGAAGTATCCATTACGAACTTCAAATACCAAATTTGAAACGATTCCGGTAAACAATGTCGCTAAAATCATCAAAATACCGAATATCGGGGGGTACCGTTATATGGGGGCTATATGAAGACGTGGACCTGCACAGATAATTTTCTGTCTTAGGCTGTAGTATCCATTACGAACTTCAAATACCAAAATTGAAATAATTCTGGTGAATAATGTCGCTAAAATCATCAAAATACCGAATATCGGGAGGTACCGTTACATGGGGGCTATATAATAACTTGGACCTACATGGCCCATTTACGAACTTAACCTGCCTACTGGGAAAATATACATGTGTGCAAAATTTTAGCCTTCTATCTCAATTTGTTCGAAAGATAGCGTGATTACAACAGACAGACAGACGGACAGACAGACGGACAGACAGACAGACAGACAGACGGACATGGCTAAATCGTCTTAGAATTTTACGCTGATCAAGAATATATATACTTTGTTGGGTCTGACATGAATATTTTGAAGAGTTACAAACGGAATGACAAAATTAATATACACTCCATAGTATGGTGGAGGGTATAAAAATATATATATATTATTTCTGCACGGAAAGAGAAACAATAATCCGATTTTGCTCCATCTTTGTAAATCCTAATATTTGCCTCACTTCTCGGTCAGGTGCGAAAATGGAGGAATGTCAACATTTTGAATAATTATAACGATTATAAAATGTGATGTAAGAATCCGATTGCCTAAAAATGTCACACACCCCAATATTTTTATAAACTCAAGATTTGGTGTTAAGATGAAATATATCAGTCAACTCCTTCTGGTATTTCCCCCACAAAAGATCGAAATTTTGAATACCCATGAATTTCATAAAAAACGAAATTAACATCCGATTCCATTCCAGACTTGGCACATCTCAATATTTCTATCAACGCAAGATCTGTTATAAAGATGGTAGAGATCAAACCATTTCTTTGCTACCTGGCGCACATTGGGTTCAAGATTTTGAAAAACAAAACACTGAAAGAAAGCGAAATAAGCATCCGAATTTCTTCAAATTTCACACATACAAACATTTTTGCCAACACAAGATCTATTGTGAAGAAGATATATATCTGCAAACCCCTTCTGGTATCACATTTCAACATTCTCTAAAATTGATTATATTTCAAATAAAATGAAGGAAGTAGCCAATATAGCCCAAACACGTCGCAATATTTATATCATATAGGTTCAGCTCCGACACGAAATGGTCAATATTGACCCATTCCTTCGTAACCTACTCCATAGCTATAGCTATATCTGAACCGGTCGACAATTTGAATTATCACAACAGAAGTCAAAATATATTTAAATAATCCAACCTTGGCTGAGGGTATACATCTGTCGGCAAAACCGACTCATATTTTCTAACTTGTTTTTAACTAAATTCTGCCTAACTCAAATGTTTAAGTTGGAAATTTTCAATGTCTCCAATAGATATTTAAAATGTTTTTGTCCCAATTATGGTCAACGCCATATTGAAATATTAAAAGTTGAAAACGTAAAAAATGGTAATTATAAACCCGTGAAATAGTAGCTCCATTTTATGCAGTTCAAACACTGTGCTCGCAGGTACTCATTACAAAACTACATGAGCAAGAACCCATCAAATTCTGATATGATGGCAAATAAGACGAAATTTATCTTAATCAAAAGATGTGATAACATAGTTAATGCAAAAGAAAATAAAACTCTGATAAAGTTTTCTGTTTTAATGTTTTACTTTTTCTCTTGAAACTTTAGATTTTTATTACACACACTTTCGCCTTTTCTTAAGGGTGCAACTAAAACAAGCATGTTCAAACAGACAGTATCCGGGACAAAATATTATTGCAGATTTTTAAGATTTAAGTAATATTAACGGATGTGAAAGAAAGAAATTAAAAAAGGAAGAATATTTATATAAAAAATTGGATAATGATAATAGTCAGCTTTTCATATTATCATACAAGAATCCAGCCTCTGGTCCATTTTTATAGTCTTATTCAATGGGTTGAGGGATTACCGGAAAAATAATTATTTTTAAAGGTAGCAAATTCTAATGTTATTGATTGGCCTTATCAAATTTTTATCAGTTTCAGTTAATTGCGTTTAAAAATTAGCATTTTCACCTGCAGTCATAAATGCACTTGCGGGCCATTGTATACTTAAATGCATGTACGTTTATAAAAGAAACTAAACTAACATTTTCATATCTCAAGATGATGATAAAGTGGTCGTCGTGAAGAAAATAAAATAACTTTTTTATGGCGCTTTATTAGCTGAAGTTGCAGCAACCGGGATATTACTGCTGGCTTTTAAAGATTTTAAAAATACCATCTGTCGGCATGACGATCATCCACACATCGAGGTCGGTAGAACTTTCAGTTAAGTGGCAGCGTTGAGAAAAAGTGGTAACGGTTGGGGTTTGTGGAAACTAAAAATATTCTAGCAAGTTATTATTTCATGCAAAATAGACATTTTTATGCAAATGCCTTAACAGCGTTAGAATTATGCGCATTATTATCTACATATATATATATATATAAAAGATTAAGAAACGAGTAAAAAGGTTCTAAGTTCGCCCGGGTGCAACTTTTTATAACCTCCAAAACTACATTTATCAAAGTTTGTTGAAAATTGTGGCAGATACCTCCAAATTACCGAAAATCGAGAGGTACCGTGAACCATAATCAAACTTTTTTTTGCAAGGAGAGGGCAGACCTACCGAGAACCCCAATTGTCAAGTTTCAGCTAATTTGGTTGGGAATTGTGGCAGAAACCTTCAAAATACCTAAAATTTGGAGGTACCATTATATGGGGGCTATACCGAAAAATGAGTCTGTAAAAAACAATTTTGCAGGGAGATAACAAACCTACCTAGAACCCTAATTTGGTTGGAAATTGTGACAGAAACCTTCAAAATATCGAAAATCTGGGGGTACCTGGGGACTATACCTAAACGTGGACTAATACATCCCATTTTCAGTACCAATGAGCCCGCTTATAATGTAAAACTTTGTGTCAAATTTTAAAGCTCTAGATTGTGGACTCTATAGTGATTTCAACAGATAGACGAATATCGCCAAATCGCCTTATAATTTAATCTGATCAGGAATGTATATACTTTTTGGGGGGTCTCTCCAAAGTGTTGAAAGCGAAATGAAACATTTAATATACCCTTCATTATATGGTGGGGGGTATAATGAGTGGCTGAAACTGGAATTTCGGAAAAGCTGGGTTTTCGAAACCCATACTAGAACTGTACTAAAAAGTACAACATTTTGTACATTTCGCCATTTTGTTCATAGGTGGCAGGAAACTTGTATTAAATATAAAAACTATACTAAATTTGGTACAATTTGATTTTGGTTAATCTGGATTTATTTGGAAATTTAAAATGTTGGTATTTGGTCCTCTAATGGTGGGTGAGGTAACATAGAGATTTGGGTTTGGAAAAGTGTTCGGCAAACACACAAAGGTACTAAATGCTGCAAAATTTAGAATGTAGTGAACAGCTTAAAATTCGAAATTTGTCATTCTGATCACTGTTAATGTATGAGGTTGGAACATAGCGGATAATTTGGGAAATACGGACAAAAAAGTATGAAAAGTAGAAAATTATATTAACGTTGGGAAAGCAATAGAGCTTCAAATCTAAAAATTTAAAGTGAAAGTCTTTGATGTTGGGTCGGATAGACAAACAAAAGAGTTCTTCGAAAATTTAGCAATACCTGCACGAATTGTACTAAAATGCACTACACTGTAATTGTGTTAACAGATAGTGCTAAAATCTTGAATATTGGTATGATAATCAATTCTAGGAAACGGGTTCGATTCAAGGAAGTGGTTCTGTAAATGTGTACTAAGTGTAAGGATTTCGCAAATGGTACTAAATTTCGTACAATTCCGTTTTGGGTGAACGGAAGAACCTGAAAATTTTGAAATATTGGTATTGTAAGATATGTTGATAAAGATTAAGGTTTGGACATTCGTTCAGCAGGCGTACGAAAGTTACTAAATGGTACTGATATTTGGTTTTGAGATCACTGTTTGTGTATAAGATTGAATAAATTTGGTTTTAGTAATGTGTACAACTAATGCACGAAAAGTACTAATTGGTCTATACAGGGTTGTCCATATTCGACGAACCTTTGGGCCCTTTGGGCCCATTCCAATCGACGAGGCTTGTCCGCAGGCAACATTCCATGCGTCAATTGAATTTTGTACGGGAACAAATGCAAATCAATGCGAATAATCCGTTGTAAAGTGGACCGAGCCATGTCCAACTGCTGAGAACGGCGTTTTTGGGATCTTCTTGAGGACCTCTCAACACTGGCTCGTACGGCAGCGATATTCTCGGCCGATCGCCTTGGTCGACTTTTATATGACCTCTTCGGATTAGAAAGAGCCTTACCTGTCGAAAATTTTTCGTATAAACGCTTAATGGTGTTCTTAGAAGGCGCACTTCTCACATTTTTTAATGTTTTAAAAGCACGTTGAGTTTTCACAATTGACTTTTTCTGTTGAATGTAAATTTCAACTAATTCGCGTGGCGTGTATTGGTTCATGGTAAAAATCTGCTTGGACTGACGCTTCAAACGCGGTATGTCATTAAGCCATGTGACATCTCTGTCAAAAGTTATGGCGTTGCCAGATGGTACAGTTTAGTATTGGGTGCTTGAAATCTGAAATTTTGTATTAGGGTCGCTGATAATGTATAGCCTGGACATATGAGGGTGGTTTAGAAAATATGTACTATAATTCTCAGAAAAGTACTGACTTGTACTAAATTTGGTATTCGATGAATAGGGCTTGAATCATTAATTTTAATATTGAGGTATTTGTTGATATTTGGTTTTGAGATGTGGTTTTGCAAATGGGTATTGTAATTGTTCGAAAAGTACTAAATGGTACAAAATATGGAATTGGGTAAATAAATAGAGCTGATGTCATGAAATATAATATAGATGTCACTGCTGGTGTCTGTTGTCAAGATTTGGCTGTAGGTTTGGATATGTATTCTAAAATTGTTCGAAAAGTACTAAATGGTACCAAATTTGGGATTGGGTGATGGAGATACCTTAAATCTGGAAATTTAATATGGATGTCACTGTTGATGTCTGTGGTTAAGATATGGAGGTAGTTTTGTAAATTACTTTAATTGTTCGAATAGTTCCAAGTGGTACTAAATTGGTTATTAGGTGAGGGATAGAGCTGAAATCCAGAAATTTAATATAAATGTCAGTGTTGGGTTCTGCGGTAAACATATGTATCGAAAATTAGTAAGTTGTACTAAATTCAGTATTGGGTGAAGCAACAGAGCTGGAATCCCAAAGATTGATATTGAGGTGTGTGTTAGTGGTGGTTTCGCAAATCCATAATAAATTGTGCGAAAAAGTACTAAATTTGGTATTATTTGAATTAATATTTGAAATGCTGAAATTTTGGGTAGATGTCACTGCTGGTTTCTGTGGTTCATGTATGGAGATGGTTCTGAAAATGTGTTTCATGATTGTTCGAAGAGAACTAAATGGTACTAAATTAGGATCGCTGTTGGTGTCTAGGATAGATAAAGGTGTGTTCTTGGATAAGCGTATTAAATGTTACTAAATTTTGCATTGGGCGAAGGGTTATAGTTGAAATTCAGAAATTTAATACTGGGGTCATTGCTGGTTTCTAAGGACATATGGAGACGTCGAAATAGCTTTGGAAAGAAAAATTGCATGTACAGGGTGAGATGAAAAAACTGCAACTAAGTTCAGACTGTCTTTCCTAACCCACTCGTCCGACAGCTGTTAAAATTATTCCAGTGACAGCTCATTATATTGTTTACAAGCGTACAAAAGCATTTTGGTGAGAATTGTCCAGAAAAAAAGTTATTCGTGATGGAATTCAAGTGTGATAGTGTGATTTTTTTATATTTGGCTGGAAAACCACAAGTTGCTATCGTTAGAGCACTCCAGCATTTAAATGTGAATAAATCTTTTGTGTCTGGTACCATCGCTTGTTACCGTGATACTGGTAGCGTAGCACGACGTCAAGGAAGTGGACGGAAGAAAATAGCAACATCAGCAGAAATGGTTCGAAAAGTATGGAAGCGACTTGATCGAAACCCGCGTCGCAGTGGCCGAAAAATGTCTCGTGAGCTGAATATATCGCAATATTCCATTCGGCAAATATTGAAAAATGAGCTCGGGGTAAAGCCATTGAAATTCCAAAAAGTGCAAGAACTTACACCGCTACGGATAGAAAATAGACTCAAAAGAGCTGAAGAGTTGAATTTAGTTTTCTCCGATGAGAAACATTCGTTGTCCAGCAGTTTGTAAACAAACATAATGATCGTGTTCACTTTCCAAAGAAGTTAGCTGAAAATGTGCACCTTCGGTTGGCCACCAGGACTCCGCTCGCATTAATCGACCGTTGCATCGGAATAAATGCTGTATATTATCGCGAAATATTCTGGAGGGTGTATTAAAGCCTTGGGCACGCACATATTTTGGCCGCAGACCTTGGACATTCCAACAGGGCTGAGCACCATCGTTCTCAGCTTGCACCACCCAAGAATGGTTACAAAATGAGGTTCCTCGCTTCATTTCCAGCGCACAATGGCCACCAAAATCTCCGGATACCTATCTGTTGGGCTATTGTGACTGGAGTATTTTGGAAAGCAAGGTTGGCTCTAAAAAATACTAAAGAGTCGATCACCTCAAGCAAGCACTTCGCCGGGAATGGGCCAAAATACCGCAGAGTAACATTCGGGCAGTGTGTGACGGTTTCATTGGCCATTTGAAAGCCATAATTCGTGCCAAAGGTGCCCAATTCGAACAAATTTTAACTTATTCTAAAATTTTATGCTATTTCAGACATTTTTTTGCTTTCATTCAATAAAATTAAAAAAAAAGAAATATAAAAATTATTGCAGTTGACTTTGTTGCAGTTTTTTATCTCACCTTGTACTAAAATCGATGAACACTCAATAATAAAGAAGTTATGAATCTATTTATAGTAAATCCTATACTGATCATGCGTATGCTTAAATATCTTCTATCTATTAACTCAAACCTATCTTATCATCAATCACATAGGAAACTGACGTTTCTATCCCTACATTCTTACCTAACTCTTGCTTACCATTCTTTCGCTAAATTTTCTTATCCTAATCCCAATAAATGAAAAACCCTTCAATGCCATACTGAACGCATCACTTAAGTCGTAGTCGTCGGCACAAAGTTTTAGATTGAATTTTTGTTCTTAATTTTAATTTTTTCTCTTCTTCTCTTTACTTTTCGAAAAAAAAAAAAACTTCAGCTAAAATAAACTTTAAACTTTGAGTGAAATAAGACAAGTTTTTCGCTGGCCTTGTTTTTCTTTTTTCTTAGCAACTGATTTTTTGCTGATTTCTCTGGTAATGAAGTGTACATTTCCAGAATGGGGTGTGGCATCAGTTTGGTTGGTTGGTGTTTATTATTGATATACCGACTGGATGCGTTTTGTGAAATTGTTTAGTGGCTTTTTCTTCTATTCCGCTGCCGTTGGCACGAATTGCACAAAACTTGCCAACTTATGGTATGGAATACAAAAATTCTGCAAGAAATCATTGAATGTGTCAGATATTTATGTTTGTGGGAGCATAGTACATTAAAGTGCTGCCGTATAAGTGAGGCCTCATAATTGAACCAGTAAGATAAGGTCAAAAGTCGGGCGGGCCAACTATATGACACCCAACAAAAAAAGTTTATATAGATAATTTATGTGAAGTAGATCAAATCAACCATTAACTTTATTTGAATTCTTTAGAGTAGTCACTATGTGGGAACTACAGGGTGAGATGAAAAAACTGCAACAAACTTCAGACTGCTGTCATTTCTAAGCCTGTTAAAATTATTCCAGTGACAGCTCATTATATTGTTTACAAGAAATTTGATGAGAATTTTCCAAAAAAAAAAAAAAAAAATCGTGATGCAATTCAAGCGTGATAGTTTGATTTCTTCATATTTGCCTGGAAAACTACAAGTGGTTATCGTTAGAGCACTCCAGCATTTAAATGTGAATAAATCTTTTGTGTCTCGTAAAATCAAGGTCAAGGAAATGGACGGAAGAAAACAGCAACATCAGCAGAAATGGTTCGAAAAGTTAAGAAGCGACTTGATCGAAACCCGCGTCGCAGTGGCCGAAAAATGGCTCGTGAGCTGAACATATCACAATATTCCATTCGGCAAATATTGAAAAATGAGCACGGGGTAAAGCAATTGAAGTTCAAGAACTTACACCACAACCGAAAGAAAATATATTCAAAAAAGCTTAAAAGTTGCTTCGCTTGGCCGAAAGTGTTAAACAGCCGAATTTGGGGTTCTCCAATGAGAGAATATTCGTTGCCCAGTAGTTTTTGAACAAACAACATTATCGTGTTTACTTGCCAAAGAGGTCTGCTGAAAATGTGCACAATCCGTTGGCCACCAGAACTCAAGCACCGGCTGTGGTGAGGGTATTTGCCGCCATAACAGCCGATGATCGCTCTCCGCTCGTATTAATCAACAGTGGCATCAGAACAAATGCCGAAGGTTGGCCCTAAAAAATACCAAAGTGTCGATCACCTCAAGCAAGATCTTCTCTGGGCCAAAATACCGCAGAGCAATATTCGGGCAGCGTGTGACGGTTTAATTGGCCGTTTGAAGGCCATAATTCGAGCCAAAGGTGACCAATAAATAAATTAAAAAAATGTTTTGAATAATGGTGTTTGAATTTGTTCCAGCTTTTTTTAACTCACCCTGTATATCAGATAAATGTATATCTGTGAACTATAAATCTGAATCGATCTCGACAAAATTTGAAGCACTTATTTCTGAGCTATATCTGACGTCTGGTTTCAAAGATCATTGCTGTGGAGTGCATATTACACATAAAACCCCAAATCGGATGAAACATATATATGGGAGCCAAATTTGATGTACTTGCTTCTAGACTGAATTCGGTCGGCAGAGCCAAAATTCAGGTCGTTTGGACTGATATTGGCCATTTGGCGTACATTAAACCCTAAATCGGTTGAAGATATATATGGGAGCTATATCTAAATTTGAACCGAATCTCATCAATTTCAATACGGTTCGTCCTTTGGCCAAACAAATATTGTATGGAAAATATCATCTCAATCGGATAATAAATGCGACCTACATTTTGTTCGCAAAAATACATGGACAAACTGTCTGACATGCATAAATCGACTCACAAAGTGATTCTATGAAGATCCTCAAAAGTAACTATGGGTCTGTCTCCTTTCTTCTCCATGTTACAAACAAATGCACAAAGGCATAATATTCTTAGCACTATGTGGTGTTAGGTTTCAAAAACTGTATTTATAGAACACTATGTGTTGGGGGTATTATAAGTTTGAATGGGCCAATAATTATGTAACACCTCGAAATATAGGTCCTACACATAGAAAACCATATATGGCCAAACTGAGTCGGTCTAGCTATATGTGTCTGTCCATGTTAAATTGTAATCACGCTACTACGTATGCAGTCATTTCTCAATCCACACGAAATGTTGCATAGAGATGGGGAAAATTTCAGAATAGAAGCCTATTTTTGGGTTAGATTGTCGCAAAATATTTATTTCTTGATTTTGCAATTAACGGCCGTTCTCCACGAAATTTATCAAGAGGATAGGGTTAAGATCAGAATAGGTTCGTATTGTTTTTGGAAGATGTTCGCAAAATATTTAGGTTTTGAAATGGACCAAAACCCTAAAAATTGTGCAGATTTTACAGTCGGCCTTCAGATCTCAGTTAAGGACCAATAGACATGGAATTTTTTATAAGGTTAGAGTTTAGGACAGCGCTGAAGCCTAGCATTTTGGGTGGTAATCGGATAATATTTAGCTGCAGAAATACCAAAATTACCAGAATCGGAAATACCTGAATGTGAAATTTCTGTATATTTTTTTCGAAAAGAGGGACATTTGGTAGTAGATATGGGAATGTTTCTTAGAGGTATGATCATTCTAGTCAAAACAATTTCAGATCTGTAAAATCATTACCAAAAACTTTAGTGTTTTAGGGTGTTGAAAGGTCGGTCTTTCCCGACTTTAGACTTCGCATACTTGTTTTGTAATAAAACCAAACGAAGACAGACGGATTCAACGCTCCAATATGTTATAACCTAAACAATACTGATTATGTTCAGAAAAAAAATTTCCCTTAGGTCTACTGCTTCATATATTTGAACTGGTTCGACTAAATTCGAAGGATTATTTCAACGATAAATTAGATCGCATGTAACATAAAATTTGTGTACATTAACTTGAAATCAGAGGAAACTCCTAACCATTTAAAATGTAGTTCGCTCTTGTAACATAACGAGAATTGTGCCAAACGGATTTGCAATTGAACTTTATATAAAGACATGCAAAGATCTACACAGTATATGATTCTGAGTAGATTATATCGTTTTCCGTTGCATGTACAAACAATAGCACAAAATTTGACGTAGGGCATAATATATATTATCTTTGTTACTACCATTTAAATATACAAACAAGTTAAAAAGCAGTAAGTTCGGGCCGAACTTTTAATACCCTCCACCATTTGCAACGAATTTGGAAATTTTTAAAAAATAAAATCCATAAAAAATTCTGTTAAAATTTTAAAAATACCGAATATAGCCGTTATATTGGGGTCTATACGACGTGTACATACATAGGCATTGTTTGTCATAAGCCATTACCATATTCAAATTCGAAACTTGAAATAAACGGTGAATAATGTAGCTAAAATCATCAAAATATCGTATATAAGGAGGTACCGTTAAATTGGAGCTGTGCGAAGACCTGGACCAGCATAGACACTTTTCTGTCACAGGCTGTAGCATCCATTACGAACTTCAAATGCCACATCTCAAACAATTTCGGTGGGTATTGTACCTAACATCGTCAAAATACCGAATATAGGGAGGTACTGATATATGGGGCCTATACGAAGACCTGGACCCGCACAGACAATTTTCTGTCACAGATTGTAGTTTCCATAACGAACTTCAAATACCAATTTTGAAACAATTCCGGTGAATAATGTCGCTAAAATCATCAAAATACCGAATATGGGGAGGTACCGTTATATGGGGGCTATATGAAGACGTGGACCTGCACAGACAATTTTCTGTCTTAGGGTGTAGTATCCATTTTGAACTCTAATTACCAATTTTGAAACTATTCCGGTGAATAATGTCGCTAAAATCATCAAAATACCGAATATCGGGAGGTACCGTTTTATGGGGGCTATACGAAAACGTGGACCTGCACAGACAATTTTCCGTCTCAGGGTGTAGTATCCATTTTGAACATCAAATACCAAATTTGAAACAATTCCCGTGAATAATGTCGCTAAAATCATCAAAATACCGAATATAGGAGGCCTACTGGAAAAATAAACATGTGTGCAAAATTTTAGCCATCTATCTCAATTCATTCGAAAGAAAGAGAACAGACAGACGGACAGACAGATAGACAGACGGACAGACAGACAGACGGACATGGCTAAATCGACTTAGAATTTTACGCTGATCAAGAATATATATACTTTGTTGGGTCTGACATGAGTATTTCGAGGAGTTACAAACGGAATGACAAAGTTCGTTGAAAAATGTGGCTGAAATCATCAAAATACCGAATATCAGAGGGTATCGTTATATGGGGGATATACGATATCGTGGACCTTTACAACCAACTCTCTTTCAGAGAGTAAAATACTCACGATATTGTGGACCTATATAGATAATTCTCTGTCGAGGTATAAAGTACCCACAAGGAACTGCTTGTGTGGATTTTCAGATAATTCCGATAAAAAATGTGGGTAAAATCATAAAAATACCGAATATCGGGGGGGTACAGTTGTATGGGGGATATACGATATCGTGGACCTACATAGACAATTCTTTTTGAGGTGGTAAAATGCCCACAAGGGACTCCTTTTGACAATTCCATTGAAAATTGTGGCTAACATCATCAAAATACCGAATATCGGGGGGTACCGTTATATGGGGGCTATACGATATAGTGGACCGATATACCCCATCTTCGAACTTGACCTGCCTGCAGACAAAAGAGAGATCTGTGCAAAATTTTAGCTTCCTATCTTAATTCGTTTAGACTGTAGCGTAATTACAAAAGACGGACAGACGGACGTACAGGGCTAAATCGTCTTAGAATTTTACGCTGATCAATAATGTATATACTTTGTTGGGTCTAAAATGATTATTTCGATGAGTTACAAACGGAATGACGAACTTAATATACCCTCCATACTTTTTTTGGTGGAGGGTATAAAAATAACATATTCTTACCTTATAAATTTGATATTTCGTGAACAGCGAAGAATTGGTAAATTATCGATATCAAAGGATTTAAAAGTTTGCGAGATAAACAATCATCCATTTGAGCCCACTTTATAGATAATCCGTAATATAATGGTATCTTTGATCTTACTTTCTTAGATACATTCCAATATATTTCAATGTAGCATGTGAGTTGAGGTTGTACCGAGTAGTAACTTACTCCTAGAGCAATGTCCCTTTTGATACTCCTTCTGAACATTTATATTACAGTTCTCAGTGGGTAACTTAATGGCACATGCGTTTCTCAGAAACTTCAATTTTGTTGACTATTGCAGATAACAATAACATCCGAATGAATGGTAAATTTTGTTTCCAGCTCTCACATAATGGTGTCATGTATTTTTAGTTGCTTTTGATAACTTTGTCCGTTTCGCTGTGGGTAAGATACAATAATTTCAAGGCAGATTTCAGAATTCGGCTTCATTTTTAAAATGTGGATACCTTTATTTAAGTTTCTCTCCATTCGATCTTTGCCAACAAATTGAGTATTATCTCCCTGGATTTATTCACTTGTTCGATAGATTTTTCTGAAACGCCATTCACAGATATCAATGAATTAAAAATAAATTTAATTGAATTATTTTTTGTAAATTGAAAATTGATGACGGACAAAAATATATTGTCAAAATTATTTTTGTTCTTATTTTGATTTTCATATTTGGGAAACTTACATTTAAAACTAGGCTGTGTTATGTCGACACCCAAAACTCAGTGAAGTATACTCAGTGGAATTCTCTAAATATTTTTTTGAGTTACCGACAAAAGTTGGCAAATTTAAACTGTTTACAACTTCGGTAATTAACGAAAATTGTCGGTAAGTTAGCGACGATATCAAAGTTGTCACTAAGACCTACCGATAGATACCAATGTTGCTATACCATTGTGGTCAGCTGTACATAGGAATTTTCACGTATTTGGGGGTACGGGTATATGGGGACTATTGAAATACGTGGGCCTATATAGACGATGTTCTGTCACAGCAAGCAGAACTCATTATAACAAATACAAAATTTTAACCTATTTCGCTAGAAACTGATGCTAAAATCGTCAGAATACCGAATATGGGAGCGTGCAATTATACGGGGCCTGTAAGAAAACTTAGACCTGTATAGACAATATTGTGGCAATGTGATTGCAATCGTTACGAACTCGATATACCAAATTTTAAATTATTTCGTTAGGAAATGATAGGTCATCTACGAACTTGACCTGCCTGCAAACAAAACTCTATGAAAAATCTTAACTTTCTATCACATGCCGTTTGAACTCCAGCATGATTACAACTGACGGACAAACGGACGGCCAGGGCGAAATCGATTTGGAATCTTAAGCTGGTCAAGAGTATGCATATATTTTTATACCCTCCACCATAGGGTATATTAACTTTGTTATTCCGTTTGTAACTCCTCGAAATACTCATGTCAGACCCAACAAAGTATATATTCTTGATCAGCGTAAAACTCCAAGCCGATTTAGCGATGTCCGTCTGTCTGTCAGTCTGTCTGTTGTATTCACATCTTTCGAACGAATTGAGATACAAGGCTAAAATTTGCACACATGTTTATTTTTTCAGTAGGGCCATGTAGGTCAACGTTTTCATATAGACCCCATATAACGGTACCTCTCGATATTCGGTATTTTGATGATTTTAGCGACATTATTCACCGGAATTGTTTCAAATTTGGTATTTGAAGTTCGAAATGGATACTACAGCCTAAGACAGAAAATTGTCTGTGCAGGTCCACATCTTCGTATAGCCCCTATATAACGGTACCTCCCGATATTGGATATTTTGATGATTTATCGATCGATATTATTTCAAATTTGGTATTTGAAGTTCGCAATGAATACTACAGCTTAAGGCAGAAAATTGTATGTGCAGGTCCATGTCTTCGTATATCCCCCATATAACGGTGCCTCCCGATATTCAGTATTTTGATGATTTTATCGATATTTTTTACCGGAATTGTTTCAAATTTGGTATTTGAAGTTCGTAATGAATACTGCAGCCTATGACAGAAAGTTGTTTGTGCAGGTCTAAGTCTTCGCACAGCCCTCATATAACGGCACCTCCCTATATTCAATATTTTGATGATTTTTTCAAGTTTCGCATTTGAATATTACCTTCGTATAGACTACATTCGGAATTTTGAAGATTTTAACAGAATTTTTAACGGATTTTATTTTTTTGAGAATTGTCAATTTCGTTCCCAATGGTGGAGGGTAAACAAACAAAACAGCCCACCTTTCCGCGGCATATCTGTATATACCGACGGCTCAAAGATGGAATGCGGTACGGGAGCAGGTGTCTTCTGCGACACCCTTAATATCCGTGAATCCTACAAGCTCAGAAACAACTGTAGCGTTTTTCAGGCGGAAATCCTGGCGGTCAAAAAGGCCACAGACCTGCTAGTCACGAGGAACACAGAGGTCGGAAGTCCGGTGACTATATATGTCGATAGTCAGGCGGCACTGAAAGCACTAAATTCCTTTACTATCAAGTCTAGGGCTGTTTTAAGCTGCAGGGAAGCCTTGGAACACTCTAGGTTGTCAATCAAGCTTTGTTGGGTTCCCGGCCATTACAATATCACAGGTAACGAAACTGCAGATGAATTGGCCAGGCTAGGATCCGAATCAACTACAATAGAAATAGATAATTCGGTCAAACCACCACTGTGCCACTTCCTACAGATCGTTCGCAAACACTACCAGGAAAAGACACAACAAAAATGGCTGGATGAAACGGGATGCACCATCTCTAAAAGAATCTGGCCTGTGCTCTCAGAGAAGAGAACTAGATCGCTGATGTCATTGTCTAAACTAGATTTAAAACTTGTGGTGGGCATCATCACAGGTCACTGTAAGGTGAGGGCTATGACCTCAAAATGGGACAGCGATGATATTGATTACTGCAGGATCTGTCAAGATGAAGATGAAATTGAGACAATCGAACACTTGCTCTGCCACTGCCCAGCGCTCATTAACGTGAGACATAAACTAGTGGGAAAACTAGTGTCACGTGATTTGTCCTCTTTTTCTACCACGGACCCTGCAGTGATCCTTCAATTAGCCAGAAGGTTCAAGTGGCTAAAGACGACACGGCAAACTCAGCCGTAGATTACGTACTATCTATTTCCTACTCTCCATTCTTATACTTTCTCTATCTTTCGCTCTAACTCTTTCCTAGGATGAACACAATGGACCTATAGGTCTCCGAGTGGAGCAGTTGCTAAATGCAGCTGCGCGTCCTTTAACCTAACCTAACCTAGGGTAAACACAACTTGAGTACTATATTTTAGTTGCTTATAGTAGCGTCAATTGCTCAGTTCAAACTAGTTGAAATAACATATGGGGCTGGATTATTGTTCTATGAAAATATGAAATGAAAAATATTTCCTTTATACAATTTTTCATTTGATATTTCTTTTCCTTATAAAAGTTTTCATTTCACATTTTCATAAAACAAGAATTGAGGCCATGAATTTACTATGGTCATGGACTAGTCAAAGTAGAGAATTTCCTTCGAATTCTAACTAAAAGAAATAAAAACTTTTGGAAATCTCCATGGTGCCATCAAAAGGTAACATCATGTGATTATATTTTTTATGTCCATATATTTTCAAATTACAGTTCTTCCATAAATATCAGCGTACAGCTGGCAAGAAATTTAAACATATTTCTGACCACCTAGTAGAGGGAAAAACTCAACTCAAACTCATACATACTGAAACATTAGCCTCATAAGTCATGAGAGATTTGATTATGGAATGCATGAATTTCCTTTAAAATTATCATTTTGCAGCAGCTGAGAGAAATATAAAGATCGACAATATCCCGGCTTATAAAAAATTTCATTAATTTCGTTGCAAAAAATTATCAGTTTTATACAAAATGTTGTTTTATACAATGTCGTTTTATACAAAATTCATTCGTTTATATAAAATTCGTCTTTAAAAACTGACTTGAAATAGAACGTCATTCGAGGACTACATAAGAACTAACAGCACCGAGAATGTTTCCTTAGGATCAATGGTTCAAAATCTCTATTTTTATATGTGTTAAGATTGAGGAAAGATACATCAAATTGGGCTTCCTAAAATATGGCATATATAGATGTTTTTACGGGCCTAGGAAAGACGAAATAATAGATCATATGTCATTTTTGTAAAATATGCCACTTAAATGACAAGGTCGAGCACATAAATCTACATCTATTGTTTTGATATGGGAAATCTCAATGGTACCAAAAATATTTTTCACGAAATATTGTGTTTAGACAAAATATTTTACCTAAGTCTGAATAAAAACTAAAGAAAAAAACAACCTTAAATTTGTATTTCTAAAGCCAAACACCAAAATCAGCGCAAAAGAAAAACATGCCATACATTACGATTAGAGGAGAATAAGGAAAGAAAAATAGATAAAGAATAGACTATTTTTTAATTTGATTCCCCTTCCCATTCCATGATACGCGGCAAAAATAGGGTGTGTTACCAGAAGGGAATGAACAGTGAATAAATTCTTCCCAAGGTGCTAAACTTAAATTGGAACTGCTTCCGGCAGCTGTAAATGCCTTTAGTCACGCACCAAACTTTACCTTGATCTAAACGAAAACGAAGCATAAGTTCATGTTTGACTGCTGTGTTCTGTCCGTTCTGTTGTGTTGTGCTGGTGTTGTTATCGACACTGCCGCCAGTGTCTTTCATTGTCAGACTTTGTGAGAACCATTTTTCAGGGCCGTGTATGTTGGACTGAATGAATGAATGAATATAGCGAAGTCTATGTAATTAGCGTTTGGTTTGATGAAACACACACAACAACACAAACCAGAAAGAATTAATACAATAGTTGTCGGACTATTGTTAGCAGTAAACAGCCAACAAAAACAAAGGAAGTGGTTTCCTATGTTTGCAAGAAATATTGATGACTTTTAACTTTAGTACTTTGGAAGCCAACACCATGGGGTGGTGGGTATTCGCAGGTAGACATTAGAGCTCAATTTGGATTTTGTATAAAATTATATGCATAGACAATTAATCTATTAGTCCTTCTTATCCGATAACGGTGATCAATCTGGAATTGATTAAATTTTGTACTCCTCTTTCTGTCCGAAAATAACTTAACATTATATTGGGGATTTTTTAGAGAGTAGACCTGCTTGGTTTCTGAAGTAAAAAGTGAACCTGCCACTAAAAATCTAAATAATGAAAAATTAGAGCTTAAAATTCTATCTAAAATGTGAATCGTTTTGGTACCTTGAAATATCAAATTTGGAAATATTCATTCATATACCGATTAATGGAAAGTACCATTATATGAGAGCTGTACTAAAATGTGAACCTACATTGGCAGATAATTGCCTAAGCCTTTTGTGATCTACAAACTTTGAGAAGATTCCGATGAGAATTGTGTCTAAAATCATCCAAATGCAAAATACCGACATATATGGGGTGGAGCTGAAAATAGTGGACACATGTATCCTATTTCCCATAATAACAAGTTAAAAAGCAGTAAGTTCGGCCGGGCTCCTCCACTTTTTGGAACGAATTTAAAAATTTTCAAAAAATAAAATTCTTAAAAACTTCTGTTGTTTTAAAAATTCCAAATATAGCCGTCTATCGGGGTCTATTCGACGTGGACCTACATAGGCATTGTTTGTCATAAACCATTACCATATTCAAACTCAAAACTTGAACTAAACAGTGAATAATGTAGCTAAAATCGTCTAAATATCGCATATAGGGAGGTACCGTTATATCGGAGCTGTGCGAAGACCTGCACCTGCATAGACAATCATCTGTCACAGGCTGTAGCATCCATTACGAACTTCAAATACCACATCTCAAATAATTTCGATGGGTATTGTACCTAAAATCGTCAAAATCCCGAATATAGGGAGGTACTGATATAGGGGGCCTATACGAAGACCTGGACCTACATAGACAATTTTCTGTCACAGATTGTAGTTCTCATAACGAACTAGTAATACGTAATTTGAAACAACTCTGGTGAATAATGACGCTAAAATCTTGAAAATACCGAATATTGGGAGGTACCCTTATATGGTGGCTATAGGAAGACGTGGACCTGCACAAACAATTTTCTGCCTTAAGTGTAGTATTCATTTCGATCTTCAAATACGAAATTTGAAAAAATACCGTTAAATAATATCGCTAAAGTCATCAAAATACCGAATATAGGGAGGTACCGTTATATGGGGGCTATACGAAGACGTCGACCTGCACAGACATTTTTCTGTCTTAGGATGTAGTATCCATTCCGAACTTCAAATACCAAATTTGAAACTTTTCCGGAGAATAATGTCGCTAAAATCGTCAAAATACCGAATATCGGGAGGTACCGTTATATGGGGGCTATATAAAAACGTGGACCTACATGGCCCATTTTCGAACTTAACCTACCTACTGCCAAAATAAACGTGTGTGCAAAATTTTAGCCTTCTTTCTTAATTCGTTCGAAAGATAGCGTAATTACAACAGACAGACGGACAGACAGACAGGCGGACAAACAGACGGAAATCGCTAAATCGACTTAGAATTTTACGCTGATCAAGAATATATATACTTTGTTGGGTCTGACATGAGTATTTCGAGGAGTTACAAACGGAATGACAAAGTTAATATACCCTCCATAGTATGGTGGAGGGTATAAAAAGGAGTTCACGAACTCAAAATACAGTTCAGTTTTGTTTAATTCAAAAACAAGTAAAATAGTATCAGTCGGTTTTGCCAACAGATGCATACCCCCAGCTTTGAGTTATGATTATTCATACCCTTGACCCTTTGTGGGGGAGGTTTCGCAGATATATATCACCTCACAACAGATTTTGTGTTAGCAAAATTATTTGGATGTGTGAAATTTGAGGAGAGTTAGATGTTTATTTCGCTTTTCTTTGAGTGTTTTCTATTTCAAATCTTGAACCCTATGCGAGAAAGGTGCCAGAAGAAATGGTCCAATCTCGGCGATCTTTATAACAGATCTAGTGCTGATGGAAGTATTGAGATCTACCAAGTCTGAATAGAATTGAATCTTAATTTCCCTTTTATGAGCTTCATGGATACTCAAAATGTTGACCCTTTGTGGGAGAGGTACCAAAAGGAGTGGACCGATATATACCATCTTCAAACCAGACCTTGGGTTAATAATATTGCGATGTGTGCAATTTGAAGACAATCGGACACTTACGTCACATTTTATAAGAGTTATAATTATTACAAATTTTTGGGGGAGGTACTGAATGGAGTGGACCTATATATTTTCCTTTTTATACCCTACACCCTTTGTGAATATTTTTGTAACAGGAAGAAAGAAGCGAGGTAGACCCATAGTTACTTTTGAGGATCTTCATAGAATCACTTTTCGTCCGTCCAAGGGTCCCTCACATGCGAAATATGCACTCCACAAAAATGATATTTGGTGCAGGACATTAGATACTGCTCGAAAATACCACTGTATAATTTTGTCGAGATCGGTTCAGATTAGGATATATCTTAGGATATAACTCCCCCATATATATCCCAAATGGCTAATATCGGCAAAATGAACTGAATTTGAATGAATGAACTGAATTCATCATAGAAACAAGTACTTCAAATTTGTTGAAAATCGGTTCCAAAATTCAGTCCATTTGAGCCGATATTGGCTATTTAATGCACAATACATGATATCGGATAAAGATATGTATGGGAGCTACATCCTAATCTGATTTGATCCCGATTAAATTTGACAGAGCTATTTTCGCGGTCCATAAGATATCTAGTATCACATACTATTCTTGTGGAGTGCATATTACGCGTGTAAGGGACTTAAAACCTCAAATCGGATGAAACATATATAAGGGAGCTATAGATACATCTTAGAAACAAGTACTTCAAAATTGGTGAAAATCGGTTCAGATATAGCTATAGCTCCCATATATATGATTTATCCGATTTGGTATTAAGGACTCTCACATGCGTAATATGCTCTCCTCAACAATAGTATTTTATACTGCTCGAAACTACAGCTACTGCCCGAAAATACCTCTGCCAAATTGTATCAGGATCGGTTCAAATTTGGATATAGCTCCCATATATATTATCAACCGATTTCGGTTTAATTGTGCACCAAATGGCCTATATCATTCCAAATGGCTTTAATTTTGGCACATCTCACCGAATTCAGTCTAAAAGTAAGTACATCAAATTTGGTAAAAAACTGTTTAGATATAGCTTAGTTGTGTAGGGTATCATATAGTCGGACCCGCCCGACTTTGGACGTTTCCTTACTTGTTTCTATTTGCATGTGTTAGTCTATCTTCATTTCAATATAGTTTGCTGGGTTATTCACTTCATCGCATGGAAGATGGATATTTTCTGTAATTTTGATGTTGTTTGGCAAACAATTATTTTCATGTTATGCACTCACTTAAACGTTTTTTTTTTTTCAGAACCATAACAATTTTGGCCTAAAAGACTGGTTTTTAATTGTTGGCATTTAGTGTTGATGGATGTGAGGTCATTTTGGCCTGTTACATGGCAACGGCCGGATATGCACTTTATTTATTGCACCCCGCGGAATACTGAAATGGTTTTCATATGGAAATATTGAAATTTAAAATTGAATTGAAGTCAACTGAGAAAATATAAAAATGAGAACTAAGAAGTTTTAGAGGAACTGTTAAATGTATAGAGATTTGGAAAAAATCCTTTCAATACTGGCATAATCAGTCAAATCCATAAGTGTTTTGTCTTGTAAGCCCTTTAATTTCTTTTGGAGGCAATGTTACAATCTTTCTTGTCCTTCATTCGTTCAACACACACACATATATATATTTCAGTATTGTATTCAGCTGTATTAGTGAAGGATTTATCTACCATTTGTTCTCGTAATCACTCTAAGCACTTTTTTCTCTCTTCCTTGAAGAGGAAGAAGGTAGTCAGTGTATTTGAAAGGGTGCAGCACTTTTTAGGCATTCGTAATGTAATGTGTGTGATTTAATTTTGTAAAAACTATTTATCAGGCGTTCAGGACTTGTAAGGGGGTAGTATGTTCAGTTAGGTAACCTTAAATATGTGTTGCTTTATCCTTGTAAGAAGGTTTTATTTTCTAATATGGCAAAAAAGAGTTACACAGATAAAATAATTTCATGCACATTTTTGCCCTTGGCCTGCAGAGGCCTAATATTTTTTCTGCAACTAGCAAAACACATTGGACATCAGAAATCCACAAAAATATCTCTGACTTTGACAAATTTAAATAAGTGTAAAATTACGGAAATTCCCACACTCACCTCCTACCGATTATCCTTTAAAAAGAAAGGGTTGTAATTATTTTCAGTTTTTTTCTTCTTCTCGTTTTGTGCTTCATTCCTCAAACAGCCAAGCACAATGTGATTTGTAAACGTAATTACAAATTAACTCCTTGGGATTAAACAAAGGCATTTTAATTTTAATTAATACCTGAAATGTTTTGGATTTGCTTCCAACAGACTTAAGGTGTTTGCAAAATTAATGGTTGCACTAAATTATCACGGCAGTTGGTGTTTATTTTGGATAGCTAAAAAACGAAGGAGATAAAACGAAAATGCTTTCAGGCAGAAGCCAAGCAATAACAATAATTTTGTCAACATTCAAACACTCGAATTGGGGACACAACTAGAATAGGAAAAAGGGTAAAAAAGGCCACACCTAAAAATGAACTCTTTTATGTAGCAAAAACTCGTTTATCGTCACAATATAGAAATATTCTCAAGTAACCTGTAATAAATAAACACACATAAATGATATACATCCAGCTGAGATGAAGAATAATTTGAACGAGATATGGATAATTTCGGTCCACGTTTTTGTATAGCCTCATATAAGGGTATACCCAGATCCAAGGTATTATTTTTTTATGGCCAAATTGTTATACCCTCAGCCACATGGCTAGACAGAGTATATATCATTTGATGTCAAAATATGCTTCATTGAAACAACGGCTTTAGAGGTGTCTCTGGACCAAATCCGATTCAGGACATTTGAGCCGATCAGTCTGTCTGGCTGGCTGGTGCGCACTCTCGAAGGGAGTATCCGATTTCGCCCAAACTTGGTACATCGCAATATTATTACCTAACTTAGAAAGAGTTTGGAGTTCTGGTACTTCCCCCACAAAAGGTCGAAGTTTCCAAAGAAAATATTTCACTGTACAGAGAGAGAGAGAGCATAATCCAATTTTGCTCAAAAATTATAAATTTTAATATTTTCATCCGTTCTAGGTCAGGTGCGAAAATGGACAATACCGATTCACTCCATCAAGTACCTCGAAATTTTGAATAATTATAATTATAAGAGTCCGCTTGTCTTCAAATTACACACATCACAATACTTTTATTAATCCATGGTCTGGTGTGAAGATGGAATATATCGGTCCCATCCTTCTTGTACCTCCCCCACAAAGTGTTAAAATTATGAATATCCATAAAGTTCATAAGACGCTAAATAAATATACGATTCCATTTAGACTTTGCACAGCTCAATATTTCTATCAACACAAGATTTGTCATAAAGATGAGCAGAGATCGGAACATTCCTTCTGGTACCTACCCCACAGAGGGTCAAAGTTTCGTAATTTGTGAAGATGATAGGTATCTGCCAACTCATTCTTGTGCCCCAACCACAAATGGTCACAATTTCCAATACTTATGTCTGTCATAACTTGCGAAACAAGTCGGCGATTTTATACAACTTGCTATGTCTAAATGTTTCTCTTAGCCAGAAATATGATGAATATATAATTAATCGGAATTTATGATTTCGGAAAAAATTGGATAAAAATGTTCGATTTCATTTAAATTTGCACGTTCCAGTATTTTTTATCTGCATTAGATAAAGTGAATAGTTCAATCCGCTATATATGGTGCCTCCCGCATATCTCCACACATTTCAAAAATTTGCACATGTCTCATATAAAATATAGGAAGTAGATGATATAGTCCAAATATGGCACGTTGTAATATTTATATTAGGCTTAGGTCAGGCACGAATTGGACATCGCAACCTGCCCCATAAAGGGGGAGTTCTTAGTAAGAAGAAATCATCCTTGCGAAAATTATCAATATAGGCCCACCTTTTGGTGTAGCCCTCATATGAAGATTTCCCATTATTGCAATTATTTCACGGGGCCTTAGCCTCATTTTTCAATTGTTTTGGCCATTATTTGGTATATATTTTGGTATAGTCCTTATATATGGCTGGATAAATGATCTTTCATAACTAATTTATGTGTGAAAGAAATTACAGGGTGAGATAAAAAAAAACAGCAACCAATTTCAAACTGCTGCCATTTCTTAGCCACTCGTCCGATAGCTGTTAAAATTATTCCAAAGACAGATCAGACAGATTGTTTACAAGCGCACAAATGTATTTTGGTGAGATGTTTGCAGAAAAAAAAGTTATTCGTGATGGGATTCAAGCGTGAAAGTGTGATTTATTTATATTTGGCTGGTAAACCACAAGTGGCTAACGTTAGAGCACTCCAGCATTTAAAAGTGAATACCGTGTTACCATGATACTGGTAGCGTAGCCCGACGTCAAGGAAGTGGACGGAGGAAAACAGCAAAATCAGCAGAAATGATTCCCGACATAGGAAACTAAAACTTCCTATCTCACCGAGCTGAGTCGATCTAGCTATGTATATCCGTCCTTCCGTCCGTCTGTCCATGTAAATTTGTAATCAAGCTACAGGCCGCAATTATGATCCGATCCTCACGAAATTAAAAATGGAGGTGGGAATAAGGCCAGAATAGAACCCTATTCTTTTTGGAGATGCAGTTGAAACTTTCTTGCAGTTGCTCTACAGGCCACAATTATAGACCAGTCGACGCGGAATAAAGTTAGACTTTAGGGCTGGGCAGAAATCTACCAAATTGGAAGGTCACCACTAAACCGCGAATATTTTCAATCCGGCCAAATCACAAATACTTCAAAGGGTCACTTCTGGCCATTACAGTATTGTTGATATGCAAGATATCGGTTATATAGCAGAATATGTGGAATGTATATGTAAAAGAAATATATCTTATTTTTTCCGAAACACGTTGTGTTGAGAGTATCATATACAATTATCGCCCGATCCTCACGAATTTTTGCATTGGGGAAGAATCAGAATTATTTATTTATCACAAATGCCCCCGTTCAAAAACTAATGGTAACAACTTTTCAGGACATAATTGTGATTTGACCTTAAAAGAGAATAGAATCACAATAGTGCAAAAACTGCTGCGTTTATTACCAATTTTTTATACCCTACACTACAAGGTGTAGGGTCAAAATTTATGTATAGCTCCCATATATATTTGCGTCCAATTTGCCTTATATTGTGCACCAAACTTGTAATATCAGTCCCATTAGTATGGAATTTTGCACGTACGACCAGATTGGACCTGAAAATAAGTATGACAAATTTAATCGAAATCGGTTCAGATATAGATATAGCTCCCATATATATTGTTCATCCGATTTGTTATTTTTGTCCTTCGTTGACGTAATATGCAATATGTAACAACGATATTTGGGGAAATATATCAAATATAGCTCAGAAATAGCCTTGCTCAATTTTATTGAGATCCGTTAGTATTTGGATATAGCTCCCATGTATATATTCGTCCGATTTGCCTTTTATTGCGCATCAGATGTGTAATATTAGCCTAAATGGAATGGAATTTGGCACTTACGACCAAATTGAGTCTGGAAACCAGTATGTCAAATTTAGTGGAAATCGGTTAAATATAGCTATAGCTCCTATACATATTGTTCATCCGATTTGTTGAATTTGCTCTGCATAGCCGTAATATGGACTCCGTAGTAACGATATTCAGGGAAAATATATCAAATACAGCTCAGAAATGTATTTGCCAAATTTTATCGAGATCGGTTCAGATTTAGAAATAGCTCCATTTATCAATCCGATTTCAAGTTAATTGTGCACAAATGGATAATACAAGCCCGAATTGAAAAGGCGCAAATCCCTCGACAAATTTTGCAGATATCGATTCAGAGGAGTATATTCCTCCCATATATTAGTTTCTTTGGACTTTTAATTATTACTATAATCATAGTTGGTATGATTTAATTCTCACAAATTCCCAATTAAAACTTTTATTTGTTATGTGAAGCTCAACTAAATATGCAAAGTGGTGTAGAGTATCATAAAGTCGGGCCCGCCCGACTTTAAGACTTTCTTTAATGGATATTTATTATTATTATTATTTTTTTTTTTTTTTCAAAAATAAATTTCTTGGGCGACCTTTGTTATTACTTATGAAAATAGTAATCATGGCCTACACAAAAGCATAAAACTGTATTCGAACTCACCTTCTACAACCAGTAGGCTTTTGAAAAACATTTTATTAATATTCATTTCAATATTCAAATTCTTAAATTTATTTTTCCTTTCAAACATTTGAATTGTAAGGACGTTGCAATAATTTTAAGGCAATATTCTTGAGAAAATAGTAGCATAAACCAATATTTCACGATTTTAAATTAAACAGCAACGGCAGATAAATTGACAATCATCCAAAATCAACTATTCTGAGAAAACCGCCGGATGTAAACAATTTTAAGTAAACAACGGATGGAGATAAATTTTAAATACAAAGTCGACTGCGCTGAGGACATTTAGTAGACTTAAATGGTGAGTCTTTCTTCTTAATCACATAACGTTTATTCTAGTTGTCATAATATATTTTTTAATATTTCTCAAAAAATCAAGTTCAAATTTCCTGTTTTTGCAACACAGCATATAGTCCGATACAAAGCATGCATAGTTCGTCCCCATCACCTTAACCGGTTTGTAATATTTTATGGTCATAAATAACTTAAATATTTCCTTCACATCATCGATTTCTATTTTCGTTACGACGAAACCACCACTTAGATGATGATGTAATAGCAGTTTTTCAAAAGATTAAATCAAACTATTTCGCAACGTCATCCACGAACTTACCTACACATACAAACATGTGTACGTGATTGATCTAACGAACGCCCGAATATGCTGCTTTATTGCTGACATTGAATAATTATTGCAAACGGAAATTAAAATCGTTAACGGAAATTGATTTCTTATTGAGACACGTACCACATAAGCTCAAATGTTATCGTCGTATTTAGGTGTTATTGTTACAGCTGCTGCACTTAATGGCATCACAGTGGCGGAGAATAGCAAAGAGAACATAATTTTCTTGTTTGTCATAAAAATATGAGGTTTAAAGTGGAAATTCCATGTGAAGAGAATGGGTCATTAGTAAAGGTTCAATACGAGATGGGACTATTTGGAACATATGCTATTTGGATAAGATCAGTTTTATGTGTTTAGTAATTACTTAAAAAAAACATGCCTGGAATCGAAAATGTTTGATTCTTTATTCTCTCAATAAAAATAAATAGATCTTAATTTGCAAAGGTTTTTAATTCCCTTCTCAGCAAAATGATATTAAAATAGCACACCTAGCCTTTTTCATAGCTTAATGGCCACACTTATTGCCACTGAATATCTATTTTTCTACATTGGCTTCTAAATCTTTTAAAAAACTACAACATTTTTCCAAGAGTGTGATCTCTTTACATGGAGCTTAGCCAAAACTTGGTCCTAAGTTTTAAATTGAAATGAAGACAAAATACCAAATTTTATCCAGGTTCCAAAAGGGGATTTAAATTATGATGCTTTTTACAGAGTGACTGCGGCAACAGCTGCACCGGTTTTGTTTATACCCTCCACCATAGTATGAAGGGTATTTTAAGTTTGTCATTCCGATTGTAACGCCTCGAAAAATACATATTAGACTCCACAAAGTATATATATTTCTGACCAGAATAAAATTCTATGTCGATTTAACGATGTCCGTCCGTCCGTCCGTCTGAATACTTTAGCTTACTCAAATGTGTATTATGTCTGCAGGACTTTTAGTATGACAAATGAGCCAAGTAGGACCACGTTTTGGTATAGTTCCCATATACAGGGTGAGATAAAAAACTGCAATAAAGTCAAACGCCATATTTTTTTTTTTTTTTTTTTTTTGAATTTTATTGAACGGAAGCAAAAAATGTTGGCACGAATTATGGCCTTCAAACTGCCAATGAAACCGTCACACGCTGCCCGCGTGTTGCTCTGCAGTTTTAGTGCCAACCTTGCTTTCCAAAATACTCCAGACACAATAGTCCAACGGATTGGTATCCGGGTATTTTGCTGGCCATTGTGCGCTGGAAATGAAGCAAGGAACATCATTTTGTAACCATTCTTGGGTGGCGCGTGCTGAGTGCGATGTCGCTGAGTGCTGTTGGAATGTCTAACGTTTTCGGCCAAAATGTTTGCGTGCTCAAGGCTTTAATACTCTCTCCAGAATATTTTTGCGATAATATTCGTCATTTATTCTAATGCCACGATCGATTAATACGAGCGCAGAGCGACCATCGGCTGTTATGGCGGCCCACATCATCATCATGGCAGGCTCTTGAATTCTGGTGGCCAATCGAAGGTGCATATTTTCAGCTGACCTCTTTGGCAAGTAAACACGATAAATTTGTTTTTTTACAAACTGCGACTGTTTTCTCATCGGAGAAAACCAAATTCGGCGGTTCACCACTTTCTGCCAAGCGAAGCAACTCTTTAGCTCCTTTGAGTCTATTTTCTTTATGTTGCAGTGTAAGTTCTTGCACTTTTTGGAATTCCAATATCTTTACCCTGAGCTCATTTTTCAATATTTGCCGAATGGAATATTGCGATATGTTCAGCTCACGAGCCATTTTTCGGCCATGGCGTCGCGGGTTTCGATCAAGTCGCTTCTTTACTTTTAGAACCATTTCTGTTGATGTTGCTGTTTTCTTCCGTACACTTCCTTGACGTCGGGCTACGCTACCAGTATTACGGTAACGAGCGATGGTATGAGACACAAAAGATTTATTCACATTTAAATGCTGGAGTGCTCTAACGATAGCCACTTGTGGTTTTCCAGCCAAATATAAAGAAATTACACTATCACGCTTGAATTCCATCACGAATGACTTTTTCTCTGGAAATTTCTCACCAAAATGCCACTTGAATAATTTTAACAGCTGTCGGACGAGCCTTGATATGCATTAAAATAAGGTGCATACTTTGTATGATCTATTTCCTACAATTTTTTTTTTGTTACGGGGCTCCTCTATATATGCGTAGTGTAGGAGGGTATCATATAGTCGACCCCGCACGACTTGTTACCTTTTCTTACTGATTTCCCTTGATAGAGAAAAAAGGTAGCCCAAATAGGATTCAATCGATTCATTTCCCTTTCTCATCATCACACAGCCTTCAGTATTCGACGTTATATATATCCCATTTGGACATTCTTGATCGGATGTTTCAGAGGTCTGTTTTGTTACCCTGCACCGTGGTTCGTTGTACCAGAACCTTATGACTTTCTCCCTAATGTTTAGTTTATATGTCAAAGACTGTGTTCTAACATGTCGATCACTTCAAGGTCTGTTGGCTGCAAGTCAGTACCTGCTCTCGGCTTTCCCATTTCCTTAAACTTAATGAGCAGATTACCAAGAGCAACGTCCATTTCAGAACTAGATAGGGATAGGAGAGGTTCAGCAGCCGCGACTTTACAATTATTCAGGTTTATCTGCAATATGCGCATTTGCCGCTTTCGATACTCTACCGAGTCGGATGAGGAGGATATTGAAAGAATCGTATCTATCCTGATCCAAAGTTCAACTTCCCCTTTTCGTGGCTGTAATTAGTCTTCTCTATTCTTGTCCATGGCCACTTGAATGTCGGGTCTTCCATTCTTCTCAATGGAGGTTAAACTTAAAATGATCGAATTCCCTTGCGGAAATCGGGATTTTTCAGCCTTAGCATGATCAGAATGAGTTCCTTTTCGACTTTTGAAGGTAAAGCCCAAGCCGATAGCACTCTTCTGGCTCAGATTTCCGGGACAGTAATGACTTTCAGTTTTGGCGCTCTTCTGAAGTTCGCTAAAGTCATTAACTGCTTGTACAAAAAAAATCGTAAAAGTTCTTGTTTTGGGAGTTAATGACTTTGAAGCCCTTGTATACAAAGCCACTGTTGTTGTATCCAAGGTTTCCCGAAACAATGGTTTACTCAGACTTCCTTCAAGTACCAACGGGTCGGATCGGTTAATGATTGCCGGGTCAGATGGAGTGACAGCGTTAATGACCATTACCTTATTGGGAAAGGGCTAGGCTTCCTCCGCCGAGGAAACTCTCTTAACAGACAGTGCCTGTGCACGAAAGGGAGCTCTCGAATACGATGGCCTTTCAACTTAGGGAATTTCTCCTCTGTTCAACTTCCGGTTGCTTAATCAGAAGCAGCCTTTCATCTATTTGGCAACCCTGAACCCTTACATGTAAACGCTGCCGGTTTTATCTGTTGAGTTTCCCGCCATGCTTTAGGCTCCGATTTCGTGCTCTGCAAAACCGTAGCCTCTGATTTGTGTAGCGAGCAGTAATATTTTTTCCTTTCCACCAAGAGTTCGCGTTTCTTTCGAACTCCTTCGCGAACTTAAGCTTGATCTTGATGTATAAGATCTCCTTCTGGATATGCCAAGTCGGATCCCCATTCAAAAATTTGCGGAGAAATCCTCGTCGTCATCTTCGTCGTCAACTTGCCCTTCTGAACCTCTCATTACAAATGCACTGGTGAAAATTGCAACTAAATGGGACAATAAATGCGGTTTTAGAGATGTGACACGATTTGAGTAAATGAGCGATTTGGTGATTGCTTACAATCCAGATATGGGACAAAACGTTTATATCGAAGATACACGAAAATATGGACCGTGGAGTTCAATGTGGGGTCTAAATAATATAATTATATCTAAATAAATAATCCCATCAATAAATGTGAACATAACCATCAAAATATTTAAAATCGGCCCGCACCGGTACATGAGGATAATTTCATAAGGTTTGGTCAATTTTAAAAATTTTGTGAACCGTTGTCTATTCAAATACAAAATGTTTCTAATTCGGGTTGGAAAATGTGGTCAGAACCTAAATAATAAAATTGGTGGTTCACCTACACTATCCATTTTCATTCCCATAAAACTTGCAAACCATAGTCGGTCGATCCCTTCAAAATTTGGTGTGATTATCACAAACACTATTCTGATCAAAAACATATGTATTTTTTAGAGCCATGCAAGATTCTTTCGATTATTTGCAAATGGAATATTGGAGGATATAACAAGTAAAAAGCTGTAAGTTTGACACCCTCCACCATTTGGAAGGAATTTGGCAATTTAAAAAAAAAAATAAACCTGTTCAAAATGCTGTTAAAATCTTAAAAATACCAAATGCAGCTGCTATATTAGGGTCTATCCGACGTAGTGGATCTGCCAATGCGAATTTTGAAAAAAATTGGTGAATAATTTAGATAAAATCATCAAAATATGTATAGGGAGGTAATATTATATGGGGAAGTGCCGTTATGTGTAGTATTCATTACCAACTTCAAGCACCAAATTTGAAACAATTAAGAAAATAGAAAGTTGCCAATATATGGGGGCTGTATCAAATCGTGAACCTACATGACCCATTTTCAATACCAAAATTTGCGTAAAATTTTATCAGCTTACTTCCTATCGTACGGAAGCTAGGGTGATTTCCACAGACGGACGAATTGTTCTCTTCTCAAAGCTGTAAGTTCGCCCGGACCGAACTTTGAATATCCTCCACCATTTGGTACAAATTTAGCAATTTTCAAAAACAAAATAAACAAAATCCGTTAAAAATTTTGTTAAAATCTTAAAAATACCGAATGTAGCCGTATATTAGGGTCTATACGACGACATACAATATTCAAATGCGAAACTTGAAAAATGTTTATAATACAGCTAAAATCAATCAAATACCGAATATAGGGAGGTGCCATGAGGGTTATAAAACGTGGACCTGCACAGACAATTTTCTGGCATAGGTTGCAGTATCCCTTACGAACTTCAAATACATAATTAGAAACAATTCTGATGAATAATGACGTTAAAATCATGAAAACACCGCATATCGGGAAGTGCCATTATGTGGGGGCTATACGAAGACGTGAAGCTTCACAGACAATTTTCTGTCATAGGCTGTTGTATCCATTACGAACTTCAAGCACGAAATTTGAAAGAATTCTGCTTCATAATGTCCCTAAAATCATCAAAATACCGAATATCGAGAGGTACCTTTATATGGGGGCTATAGGAAGATGTGCGCCTGCACAGACAATTTTCTGTCTTAGGCTGTAGTATCCATGACGAACTTCAAATACCCAATTTGAAACAATTGCGGTAAATAATGTTGCTGAAATCATCAAAATACCGAAAACAGGGAGTAACCATTATATGGGTGCTGTATCAAAACGTGGACCTACATGACCCATTTTCAATACCAAAAGTCCTGCAGACATAGTATACATTTGAGTAAAATGTTTATCAGCTTACTTCATTTCGTTCCGAAGCTAGAGTGATTTCACAGACGGGCGGATTGTTCTCTTAATATCTACAAATAAGTGCTACTCGGTTTGGCGTATACCCAACAATTGATATATTTCAATATAATACGTATACGCCAGTACATCCACTGTTCCAAACATATAGCTGTGTGTATGTACTGCTCTCTCTTCGTTGAGGCGGAGTGAAAGTAGAGTAATAAATCGTTTTTAATTGGTTTCATTGTCTGCTTTTAAGTGCAAACAGGTAAACGTTGTTAAATGGTTCGAGTGAAGTACGAAACAAAAAATAAATGCAAACAAGCTTAAAATGCAACATGAACAACTCATCCAATCACTATGCACACATACAGACCTACACACACACACGCATATAACTCTCCATTCATTCGTTTAGCATTCAATCATACTTTGATGGGTAATAAAGAAAGGTAAAGAATTTAAAACAAATCCAAAGCAATTTTATGCCATTTTCATTTGCCAACTATTGTTTGCGGAACATACAATCGCATACATACACACCCACTCACATGCACTCTCCCAAATATAAATGTATACCTCTTCGAAAAAAACTGTAGCATACCAACAAGGGACCACTTATTTTGTTTGTTGATTTTGTTTTTTTATCTCTCAACTGGGTTGCTGGGGATTTAAATTCTTTAAATTTAACATTATTATACCCAAATTTCCTATTAATCATAATAATCTTTGCGAAACAATATTAATGTCCTTTGCAGCGAACTGTGTGTGTGTGTTTTTGTGGTGTTTTAAATTTGCCTTGCTTGTGAGCGGGTGTGAATGTGGCCTGCCGCTGACGATAAATTAAAATTTATTTGTTGTCATGAAATTGATAACAGAACTTTCTTCAAGTTTCTGCATCGTTAACTTACTTGCCATGCAGTCGCTAGTTTTGAATTTCTCCAGAAAGTCGAAGAAATGCTACCACAAAAACGACCCAGCCACCAACGTCGTCGTTTGTGGCATTTTCTGTATGCAAGGCAATATTTTGGGCATTAAGAACTCGGAAGTATTAACGAGGCTTTGGTTATTCAGTCAGGGAATGGGGGAATAAAAAAGAATGTGGTATATTGACAGTATTGCATTTTATGTTCCGAATCTTATTTGGAAGATAGTAGAATTCAGATAGACGTAAGGAAGTCATTATTAAATATTATGACTTCAACAACTCCAAACAGCGAACATTCCTAAGAAATTCTTTGACTTTATCAATCCCACGATATGTAAAGCTTCTGGAGGGTTTTCCATGAACGTACTGTAAATTTATAAGCTAATTCCTCGATCCTATATGAAAACATAACTATAAATGTTTTTCGGTGAGGATGTTAAAATTCCATAAATTATTAAATTATTAAAAATTCCGAATATCGGGAGGTACCGTTATATGGGGGCTATAAGAAGACGTGGACCTGTACAGACAATTTTCTGTCTTAGGATGTAGTATTCATTACGAACTTCAAATACCAAATTTGAATGTGGGCTATATAAAGACATGGACCTGCACAGACAATTTTCTGTCATAGGCTGTAGTATTCATTTCAAACTATAAATACCAAATTTGAATTCATGCCGAATTCATTTTGTGGCAAAAATCAGCAAAATACCGAATAGCGGGAGGTACCGTTATATGGGGGCTATACCAAAACGGGGACATATATGGCCCATTTTCAATTCCATGAGTCCTGCAGACATAATAAACATTTGAGTAAAATTTTATCAATTTACTTCAATTCGTTCGGAAGCTAGAGTGATTTCCACAGACGGACGGACATCGCTAAATCGACATACAATTTTAGGCTTATCAAGAGAATATATATACTTTGTGGGGTTTAAAATGTGTATTTCGAGGTGTTACAAGCGGAATGACAAACTTAATATACCCTCCATACTATGGTAGAGGGTATAATAACCTAAATTTTGACTTTAACAAGTGCAGACAATAGGTTGTTCTTGGAGATCTCATTGATGGTTCAATTTTCTGATTTTCTGCGTTGACAGGTTTCTAGTCCCGGACTGGAACCTTCCACCTCCTGGAAAGGTTCACAATTGCGAATTTTCTACAAATTGGGGTTGACGGCTGTTTAAATAGATACAACCCAAATCTTATGTTGTAAGAAAGTGAAAGAGACATTTTATTGAAATATTAAAATTCTACAAACGCATATATCTTTAGATCAAATCAACTTCAGGGTATTTGAAGCCAAATGTTTTGAGGTTTTGGAAAAGGGATTCCTTGAATTTCATTTTCAGACAAAAAAAAATAGTTAAACAAGTACATCCATATAATTAAAATAGTAATGATATAACTGACCCACTGACCGAGAATTAATGGCACAAGATAGTGCTTGAAATTTGGTATTCGGAAGTGGTTTCGGAAATGTGTACTATAATGGTACGAAAATTACTGAATGGTATTTTATTTGGTATTGAGTGAAGGGATGGATATATAATTCTGAAATTTGATACTTGGATTACTGATCTGTGTTTTCAATTTGGCGGTGGTTTGGAGATGTGTACGAACAGTACCGAATGTTACTAAATGATTTTGGATATGTTTACTAAAAATTTACGAAAAGTACTGAGTGTTACTAAATTTCTCCAAAGAAATTTAATATGGTATGGCCAAAAAATTTAAAAGGTTTTTAGTTAGTAATTAGGTTAGAAATTAGCTTCGAAACAGCTTAAAAATAAAATAGATAACATTCGGAGTTGTTACAAGCTTTTAATACTATATACCTTAAATATATGCATTTATGAAAAAAATCCTTTCCTTTTTAAATAAATGCAAAATTTGAAGATAATGCCCCGACACAAAATGAGGGTTGAAGTTTGGGTGGGGAATAAAAGATCTTGTTTAGTATATAAAGAATCATAAGGCACAAATTCGTCTTGAGTCGAATTTTCGGTTTCTATAGAGATGATGTGACAATGGAGTGCATAATTCATAAATAAATAAATTGACTACAGAATTTTTAAACTTTCATGACAGCCACTCTTGGTGAGAAATTATCAATAGAAAGAGAGGTAGAGTCTTGGAATTTTGTGCGAGGGTTAACAGTCATAGAGAGGACTCATATAATTCGGCTTTTTATAAAGATCAGTCTCGAGGAACTCATGTTGCATAAAAAGTACAGAACGTGACAATATAGTACAATGTCGTATCTAATTAAGTTCTTGTAAAGAGTGAAATAAAACCCGATTTTCCTCAAATTTTGCAAATAATATTTCTACCATCACACCACCATAAAATGCTAAATGATCTGTATAATCATCCAACTTCGTAATAAAAGCAGTAAATTCTGCTATTATGTTTTAAGAAAATAGGAAGGAAAACTGTTCAGACATTTCCCGCATAGTTTTGAAAAAATTAAACCAGTTTCAATTAATTTTTACCAAATGCTAGTTTCAGAATTCCAACTAAATGGAGTAGAAATTAAATGTAGGAGTTTGTAATCTCGAGAAATATTGTAGAAATAAATTGGATATTGACGACATGCCAAGCAATATGTGTTTTTGAAAAATGTGGTATACAGGGTGAGATAAAAAAACTGCAACAAAGTCAAACGCCATATTTTTAGATTTTTTTTTAAATTTTATTGAATGTAAGCAAAAAATGTCGGAAATATCATCAAATTTTGGAATAAGTTTAGTTTGGTCACTTTTTATACCCCCCACCATACATATAGTATGGAGGGTATACTAAGTTCGTCATTCCGTTTGTAACTCATCAAAATACTCATTTTGAACCCTACAAAGTATGTATATTCTTGATCAGCGTAAAATTCTAAGACGATTTAGCCCTGTCCGTCCGTCCGTCAGTCCGTCTGTTGTAATCACGCTACAGTCTAAATGAATTTAGATAGGAAGCTAAAATTTTGCACAGATATTTCTTTTGTCTGCAGGCAGGTCAAGTTCGAAGTTGGGCTATATCGGTCCACGATATCGTATAGCCCCCATATAACGGTACCCCGATATTCGCTATTTTGATGATGTTAGCCACATTTTTCACTGGAATTGTCTGAAATTCCACAAAAGGAGTCCCTTGTGAGCATTCTACTCCCTCAAAAAGAATTGTTTATATAGGTCCACGATATCGTATATCCCCCATATAACTGTACCCCCCGATATTCGGTATTTTGATGATGTTAGCCACAATTTTCAATGGTTAAATCCACACAAGTAGTTCCTTGGGGGTACTTTACCCTCTGAGAGAGAATTGTCTATACAGGTCCACGATATCGTATAACCCCCCATATATCGGCACCTTCCTATATAAGATATTTTAAAGATTAAAAGATTAAGATTAGACCTTACTGCTTTTTTACTTGCTTTTCTTTTTATACCCTCCACCATACTATGGAGGGTATATTAACTTTGTCTTCCGTTTGTAACTCCTCGAAATACTCATGTCAGACCCAACAAAGTATATATATTCTTGATCAGCGTAAAATTCCAAGTCGATTTAGCGATGTGCGTCTGTCTGTCTGTCTGTCTGTCCGTCTGTCTGTCTGTTGTAATCACGCTATCTTTCGAATGAATTGAGATAGATGGCTAAAATTTTGCACACATGTTTATTTTTCCAGTAGGCAGGTTAAGTTCGTAAATGGGCCATGTAGGTCCACGTTTTCATATAGCTCCCATATAACGGTAACCCCCCTATATTCGGTATTTTGATGATTTTAGCGATGTTATTCACCATAATTGTTTTAAATTTGGTATTTGAAGTTCCAAATGAATACTACACCCTAAGATAGAAAATTGTCTGTGCAAGTCTATGTCTTCGTATAGCCCTCGTATAACGGTACCTCTCGACATTCGGTATTTTGATGATTTTAGCGACATTATTCACGGGAATTGTTTCAAATATAGTATTTGAAGTTCCAAATGGATACTACACCCTAAGACAGAAAATTGTCTTTGCAGGTCCACGTCTTCGTATAGCCCCAATATAACGGTACCTCCCTATATTCGGTATTTTGATGATTTTAGCGACGTTATTCACCGGAATTGTTTCAAATTTGGTATTTGAAGTTCCAAATGGATACTACACCCTAAGACTGAAAATTGTCTGTGCAGGTCCACGTCTTCGTATAGCCCCCATATAACGGCACCTCGCTATGTTCGGTATTTTGATGATTTTAGCGACATTATTAACCGGAATTGTTTAAAATTTGGTATTTGAAGTTCGTTATGGGAACTACAGTCTGTGACAGAAAATTGTCGGTGCGGGTCCAGTTTCGAATTTGAATATGGTAATGGCTTATGACAAACAATGCATATGTATGTCCACGTCGTATAGACCCCAATATAACGGCTATATTCGGTATTTTTAAAATTTTAACAGAATTTTTTAAGGATTTTATTTTTTGAAAATTTCCAAATTCGTTGCAAATGGTGGAGGGTATTAAAAGTTCGGCCCGGCCGAACTTACTGCTTTTTAACTTGTTTTCACTACTTTTGGCCAAGCGATACCACTCATTTGCTCTTTTGAGTCTGTTTTCTTTCTGTTGCGGTGTAAGTTCTTGCACTTTTTGGAATTTCAATGGCTTTATCCCGAACTCATTTTTTTTTTTCAATATATTCCGAATGGAATATTGCGATATGTCCAGCTCACGAGCCATTTTGAGGCCACTGCGACGCGGGTTTTGATCAAGTCCCTTCTTTACTTTTCGAAACATCTCTGCTGATGTTGCTGTTTTCTTTCGTCCACTTCCTTGACGTCGGGTTACGCCACCAGTATCATGATGGTATGAGACACAATAAATTTATTTGCATTTAAATGCTGGAGTGCTCTAACGATAGCCACTTGTGGTTTTCCATCCAAATATAAAGAAATCACACTATCACGCTTGAATTCCATCACGAATAAACTTTTTTCTGGAAAATTCTCACCAAAATGCTTTTGTACGCTTGTAAACAATGTAATGAGCTGTCACTGGAATAATTTTTAAAAGTTGTCGAACGAGTGGCTTAGAAATAACAGCAGTCTGAAGTTGGTTGCAGTTTTTTCATCACACCCTGTATTTTTTGGCAATATAAAATCAAGTGTTCACACCAAAAAGTGATCATTTCGGGGCAATTCTTTCCACAAAAATACACTTAGATGTTCCTAATAGTGTGCATCTCTTGGCATGAAAGATGCGAAGAGTTTCAGTACCTTTGGCACATTTTTCTATGCAAGAAGTATAATTTTTGAAACGCACAATATTTACAACATCTATTTGTACTCTAATAAAAATATATCAAATCTCAAAAACTCTGAACTTCTGGATCGGTTTTACTCCCGGTTCAGAGAGGTCTAAATGGTATTTGGAAGGAAGGATCAAATGAGCTAAATAGTTAAAAGGCGTTAACAATTGATTTTATTTTGGAAAATAAGGTAATATAAATTTTCTGTATAGTATTGAAGAAATTGAACTGATTTCAATAAAAAAGTACTTGACGGAAGTTTCAAAATTCCAACTAACTGGACTAGAAATTAAATGCAGGATGAAATAATGTAGAAATAATTTGCAAAATGTGTTATAAATCCAGACCTAATATATTTCAGTAGTTGTCCGACTATAGACTTTTCTTACCGGCATTCTTGTCTAGTAAATCAAATAATGTTTTGAACGTTCAATTTGCCTCCTTAACCCACTTACGAGACTAGCCTCCGCAACAAAATGCCTCCATTTTGAGTTGCATTCAACCGTAACGTAAAAGAGAATTAGAGCTAAAAATTCTTTCACTCGCCAAAGCACTTCAAACGGCAAGCAAAGACATAAGGCCACCACAATCGATAAACGCTAACAAAATCAACAACGCCAAGACATTGCAAACCAAATACGGCTGTGACATTTGCGAAGTGTTCTTCGAAGAAGATGGTCATAAATTACAAATAACATCATCATCTAACGATGGCGACAAAAAAATGGAAAAAAGGCGTTGTAAATTCGCATTGAATTCACGCCCACGGACAAAGAGAATGGATGGGCAAAAACAAAAACTAAACGCCATAGGTAAGTATCTAGAAGCTTTATGCTTGACATAGTTCTGAGTAAATCCACAATTTGGCTCTCGGAAACTTGAAAACAACCTGATGTAATGGATGACTAGGGAAACTCTTTCGATTGAAACAAAAGTGGAAATAGACATAAACCTTTAAAGAGGGAATATTTGGTCTTTGTTTATATATTTTCCCATTATAAATATATATTTTCGGAAAGGTGTTTATGATATGACACTAATTCACAATTTTTGTTATGTTATTTATATTAGATTTTATATTTTTGTTATGTTATGTTATTTATATTAGATTTTATATATATTTCTTATACTCTTATGCCCGAAGTTAATACAGATGTTTCGAAAAATATATGTTCAAAATAACTATTAGTAAAAAGCACATGTTAACCAGAAGAAAGTTTTAGAAGAAACTTCATCTCTCTTCAACCGCCATAAGAAATCTGAACATAAGAAAGGTATTTCTAACCTCTGCTTTCTGTAGCAAAACTCATGGATGGTGTGGAATACATACTACGGTTATAGGCGACTTAAAGCCAACTGACCATCCAATTCGATTTTGCTTCGCTTAGTGGACCTACGATCGACATAGAATAGATGGCTTTTTTGCAAAAAAAAAAAAGAAAAAAAAAAATATATATAAAAATTAAAAAATAAATAAATAATAATAATAAAAATAAATAATAAAACAAGTAAGCAAAGGATATAGTCGTGCGGGGCCGACTATGTTATACCCTACAACACTACAATATGTTAGAAGCCCACTTATGTCCAAATCCATTATGGAAGATTTCGCTTTTCAAATTAGGATTTTGACTAGGGACATTTGCCAAATATTTATGCACTCCGTCGGTCTGTTAGTTGTTGTGGTCCATTTTACAGCTAAATATAATGCAATGGTCATCCAAAATGCTAGAATTCTTCCCTGTCCTTAATTTTCTACACAGGCATGTCGATTGGCTTCAATTGTGTGATCGGAAAAACATTTCTGTTTTTGGTTAATTTGAACCCTTAAATATTTTGCAATCATCTCCAAAATCAAGAAGCCCCTCTGTATCTTCAAATTTAGACTCATCTATATGATTTGCTTGTCTACGATATTTGGCTAGATTTGTCAACGAAATCAGCATAAAAAGCCAGAAGTTCGCCTTTTGTGTATTTCGGATATCGCCTGTAAGTAATGCTGGTATTTTTTCACACCAAATTAGTGGTCCATTCTACCCGCTGTCCTAAACTCTACCTTTATGCGAGATTTCGTGTCCTTTGGTTTCTATTTGTGACCTTTATAACGGCTGCAAAATCAGGATATTGCGGACATCTTTGAAAACAATAGGCCTAGCCCTTCTGAGTCTAACCCTAAACTTGTGAAAATTTTCGTGAGGATCGGACGATAATTGCAATACTTATATAATATCCCCAACCTGTGTTGTAAGGTGAAAAAATATTAGAAAATATTATAAGTCAAATTGAGAAAATCGCATGCGATAAAAAATATGAAAAAATAAAAAAAATACTACAAAATCTATATTAACATCATTATTGGCATATTTTTCTGCGATTTTTTTTTTTAGATTTTATACTTTTATGTCAGGAGGCATTCTGAATTGACAAAATCGGTCTAGCCATTTTTGAGATATAAGCATTCTAACTAACAGCCCCTTCCTTTGTATATACAAATTGAAAATATTTCACCATATATAATGGATATATTTACTATCGGCATCTACGTAACGGTCAGAATTGACCTGTTCGTCTATTTGTGATTTCGCCGAGATTAAAAATATTCGCGGTTTAATGGAAAATTTGACTTTTATTTAAGTTGTGGCCTATTTCACCCACTAAATATTACCCATCAAAATTGGAAGGTTTCTGCCCAGCCCTAATATTTTCAGTTTTTGGTCCATTTCAACCCCTAAATATTATGCGATCTTCTCCAAAAGAAATAGGGTTCTATTCTGAACCTAGCCCCACCTCCATTTTAAATTTCGTGAAGATCGGGCCATAATTGCGAGCTGTAGAGTGATTACTAATTAACATGGACAGACGGACAGACATACATAGCTAGATCGACTCAGCTCGGCGAGATAGGAAGATCCATATATACTTTCCTATGTGGGAAACCAATATTTCGAGGTGTTACATAATTTTTGGCCCAATCAAAATTATAATACCCCCAACACATAGTGTTGTAGGGTATAATAAGTGAAGTTCCGTTCTTGGCGGGTATGTTAAAAAGCAAAATTGTCACATTTAATATTTGGTTTCACCGCTTCGTACCACACAGCCAAAGCAACAATCGATGTTTCGCGTCCTGCTTTTGAAAATTGCAGCCGTGGCTGCGATTTGGCACCGTTGGACTATTAGCCATGGACGTCGACAAGCCATAGACAATTGGGGATTCAAACGACAATATTCGTGAAACCATAGGTGAAATACAGATATTCGGTATTTTGATGATTTTGGAGACATTATTCACCGGAATCGTTTCAAATGTGGTATTTGAAGTTCGTTATAGATACTACAGCCTATGACAGAAAATTGTCTGTGCAGGTCCACGTTTTGGTATAGCCCCCATATAATGGGGCATCCCGGTATTTTGATGATTTTGGCTCTTATTCACAGGAATTGTTTCTAATTTGGTATTTGAAGTTCGTACAGTTTATGACAGAAAATTACCTGTGCAGATCCACGTCTTCGTATAACCCCATATATCGTTACCTCCTGATATTCGGGTTTTTGATAATTTTAGCGGCATTTTTCACCGGATTTTTTTCAAATTTGGTATTTGAAGTTTGTAATAGATACTACAGACAGAAAATTGCCTGTGCAGGTACAGGTCTTCGTATATCCCCCATATAATGGTAACTTCCGATATTCGGTATTTTAATGATTTTGGAGATATTATTTAATGGAATCGTTTCAAATTTGGTATTTGAAGTTCGAAATGGATACTACAGCCAATGACAGAAAATTGTCTGTGGAGGTTCAGGTCTTCGTATAGGGCTCATATATCAGACCCTCCCTATATTCGGTATTTTAGGTACAATACCCACCGAAATTGTTTGAGATGTGGTATTTGAAGTTGGTAATGGATGCTACAGCCTTTGACAGAAAATTGTCTATGCTGGTCCAGGTCTTCGCAGAGCTCCAATTTAACGGCTCCTCCTTATATACGATATTTTGATGATTATAGCTACATTATTCACCGTTTATTTCAAGTTTCGAATTTGAATATGGTAATGGCTTATGACAAACAATGCCTATGTATGTCCACGTCGTATAGACCCCAATATAACGGCTATATTCGGTGTTTTTAAAATTTTAACAGAATTTTTAAGGATTTTATTTTTTGAAAATTTCCAAATTCGTTGCAAATGGTGGAGGTTATTAAAAGTTCGGCCCGGCCGAACTTACTGCTTTTTAACTTGTTCAAGTTTCGCATTTGAATATTGTAATGGCTTATGACAACTGTTGACTATGCATGTCCACGTCTTCGTATAGACCATAATATAATGGCTACATTCTGCATTTTTAAGATTTTAGTTACGGGCAGACAGATGGACGTAGCTTAGTCGACTTAGAATTTTTCAGGAAACTAAAGACAAATGAATTTAATCTTTATGGTTATTGTCTTAAAAAAGAAGTTAAGTTGAGCTGTCCTCTTTATGCCTTCAATCATAGGGTAGACAGATATAAAAAAATACGAATTCAAAATTACAGCCCATTTGATGGGATTTAATTCAAAATTCTCTACCGATTCGGAAAACGAAACCATCAAACTACGAAAAATATATTCTACTAAAGAATTTGTTGGATAAAAATGGTGTGATTCAGGTGGGCACCGTTATATGTGCGCTTTAGGAAAGCATGGTCCTTGATATTCAATGTTCTGCCACCGGAGCTAGAACCCATTATGAACTACAAATACCAATTTTTAGAATTCCGTTGAAAAATGTGGCAAAAATGATTGTAATATTATAATTTTCAATACCAATCATCCTAGATATAAGACAAATTTTTGTGCCAAATTTTGAAGCTATACTTCAAATAATGTGGGCTGCATCGTGATTTCAATAGACATACGGTTAAATTGACTTGGAATTTTATGCTGATTATGAATATATACCCTATGGTGTCTACGGGGAATATTTAGGGTTATATATGGTTCATATATATGAATATAGAGATGCTAAAATCTTTGATTAATTTTCTTAAAACTTCTTCCTTCACACATTTTTCAAAATATAACTGCTAAAGATACCGAAGATAAAATTCTTAACAAATCTAAGAAAGGTGTTTGTCCCACTGATATTTACGCTGTTACTTTTTAAAACTTTGTCATGGGTTAGCGTCCTACTCGTGTTAATATCCTTGGGTAAAAATGGGAATTTCACTTTGAAGAAAAATTTCATTTGGTACTCTTTCTTCTTCCTGTTAAAGTTTGTCTGGTGGTAATGCTAGCGGCTGGGAGCTCTGTGTCGACTCATATAATGCTTTGCCGACACTGTTGTTATTGTTAGTGTTGCAAAGGTAGTAAAGTGGAAATTAACTCTAAACAGGTGCTGAGACAACATAAACTCTTCGTTTAAGTGGTCGCCTTTAGTTTTGCTCACCAAGTGTGCCATTATTAAATTTTTAACCCCTCTCGACGAAAACAACAACAACAGCGGAACACTCAACCACCAGCATAACAAAAACAACAACTAAATGGATGGAAATAGCGCTTTTTCGCCTGGCGTGCAAAAATTTCAAATTAATTTTCAGCATATTTCAACGAAATAAAGTAGAGTAGATGTGTTACGTTTTTTTGCGGGCACTGCTGCTACTACCACCGCTGCTGTTGTTGATGACGACGATGATACTCCCATTTGTGCTATACGCATTTGATGCGGCTACCCCTCTCACTCCACTTCTTCTTCATTGCTACTTGTCTAATGCAAATAAAATTTTAGAAGATGTTACTCGTTCGCAGCATAGCCATAAAAATTTTAATATTTTTTGACATCAATTTATGTTACATTTCACACAGCCAACGTAACGAACACCGCCACCAGCAGCAAGCCATCTAATACAGTGGTGGAGCTTTGTGACTCAGGAATGGGATTAGCAAGTCAGCAGAAATATGAAAACAGCAAAACAACAACTTGAAAAGTTGGAAAAAGTTAATTTTTACCAAGGGGGTTAATATTTTGTTGTCGTTGTTGTGTTTGTTGTTGTTGATTTTTTGTTTCTTTATGGAATCTTTATGCTATGTAATGGTGGCTAATTGACCCCAGTTGGAGTTAATTGAATCACTTACTTGTCGTCTGCTAATTTCACTAAGCTAGAACGGTGTTCGAGCGTATATTTTTATTCACTTCGTGATTTAAGGAATTTTCAACATTTATATTGTAAATCTAAAATAAATGCTTAGTCTATCGAGTATCAGTTGTTGGCCTTATTTTAAATTGAAAGATTCATTTTTATACTTTTCGTAATTTCTATAAAATCGATGAAAATCTACCCTTATATAAAGGAATTTCATGTAAAGGCTAAACAAATCAGGGTAATTATTTTTTTATTTTGAAAATTTAAGCGAAAATGTACAAATGGGAGCCACAATGTTTTTTACTTATAAGATAGCAATAAATAGGGATCATTTAGAAAACAAGTAATCAAAGGCTATAGTCGTGCGGGGCCGATCTTGTGATACCCTACAACACTACAATATGTTAGAAGCCACCTTATATCCAGATCGATTTTGGAAGATTTCGCTTTTGAAGTTATGCCACGAGACATTGACCAGGGACATTTGCCCAATATTTAAGCACTCCGTCATACTGTTAGTTGTTTTGGTCCATTTTCCATCCGAAATTCTAGAATCCTTCCCTGTCCTTAACTCTGCCCTCAGGAGTGTCGATTGGCTTCAATTGTGTGATCAGGATTTTTTTTTTCTGTTTTTGGTTCATTTGAACCCCTAAATATTTTGAGATCATCTCCAAAAGCAAGAGGCCCCTCTGTATCTCTTAATTTAGACTCATCTATATGATTCGCTTGTCTACGATATTTGGCTATATTCGTCAACGAAATCAGCATAAAAAGCCAGAAGTTCGGCTTTTGTGTATTTCGGATATCGCCTGTAAGTAATGCTGGTACTTTTAGTAGTAGTGGTCCATTCTACTCGCTGTCCTAAACGCTAACTTCGTGCGTGTCCTTTGGTTTCTATTTGTGACCAAAATCAGGAACATTTTTAGTTGTTGGTCCATTTCAACCCCCAAAAATTTTAGTGAGGATCGGACGATAATTGCACTTGCACTTGTGAAAATTTTAGTGAGGATCGGACGATAATTGCAAATTGTATATAAAACCCCCAACCTGTGTTGTAAAGTGAAAAAATATTACAAAATGTACACTTCAATATTATAAGTCAAATTGAAACCAGTAAGGAAAGCTCAAAAGTCGGGCGGAGCCGACTATATGATACCCTACACCACTATGCATATTTAGTAGAGCTCTCGTAAAAAGGTTTATACAGGGCATTTCAGAGCTCTATGAGATATTTGGTACAAAATCAAAATCTATCTAATTCTATCGTGCATTTTACGAAGTATAGCTATCTCTGAACCGGGTTTCTCCAAATTTGACGTATTAGCTTCTAGACTGAATTCGGAGCTATATCCAAATCTGAACCGATTTCGATAAAATTTAAAACAGCTATTCCTGTGCTCCATCTAATACCTGGCACCAAATATCACGGTTGTGGAGTGAATATTACGAATGTAAGGGACTAAAACACTAAATCGGATGAAACATATATATGGTTGCTATATCTATATCTGAACCGATTTTCACTAAATTTGATATACTTGCTTCTAGGCTGAATTTGGTCCGATGTACTAAAATTCAGTCCATTTGGACTTATATCGGCCATTTGGTGTACAATTAACCCGAAAGCTTTATCCAAATCTGAACCGATTTCCATAAAATTACAAACAGCTATTTCTGGGCTGTATCTTATATCTGGTACCAAATATCATTCTTGTGGAGTGCATATTACGAATGTGAGGGACTTAAAGATCAAATCGGATGAAAGATATATATGGGAGCTATAGCTATATCTGAACCAAATTTGATATACTTGCGTCTAGGCCCAACTCGGTTGGGTGTGCCAAAATTCAGGTAATTTGGTCTGATAGTGAATATTTGGTGCACATTTAACCCGAAATCGGATGAAGATATATATGGGAGCTATATCTAAATTTGATCCGATTCTCACCAATTTCAATAGGGTTCGTCCTTGGGCCAAAAAAATATTGTTTGGAAAATTTCATCTCAATCGGATAATAAATGCGACCTGCATTTTGTTCACAAGAATACATGGACGGACGGACGGGCAGACGGACTGACATGCATAAATCGACTCAGAAAGTGATTCTATGAAGGTTCTCAAAAGCAACTATGGGTCTATCTCGTTTCCTTCTCCATGTTACAAACAAATGCACAAAGACATAATACCCTTACCACTATGTGGTGTAGGGTATAAAAAATCGCATGCGATAAAAAATATGAAAAAATAAAAAATGTCACAAAACACTACAAAACCTATATTAAAATCATTATTGTCATCTTTTTATGCGATTTTTAGATTTTATACTTTTATGCCAAGAGGGCGTTCTGAATTGACAAAATTTGTCAAAATCGGTCCAGCCAATCTTGAGATATAAGCATTCTAACTAACATCCCCTTCCTTTGTATATACACATTGTATGTATTTCGCTATATATATCCGATTATTTACTATCGGCATCGACATAACGGTCAGAATCGACCTGTTCGTCTATTTTTGATTTCGCCGGGAGTAAAAATAATCGCGGTTTAATGGAAAATTTGACTTTTATTTAACACAAATGTTATGGTCTATTTCACCCACTAAATATTACACGATGATCATCAAAATTGGAAGACTTTTAGCCACCCCTAAGCTCTAGCTCCATGCTAACTTCTACTTCGATTGGTCCATAATTGCGACCTGTAGAGCAACTGCAAAATCAGAAAAATTTTCAGTTTTTGGTTCATTTCAACCCCTAAATATTACGCGATAATCTCCAAAAGAAATAGGGTTCTATTCTGGCATCAGTCCCACCTCCATTCTAAATTTCGTGAAGATCGGGCCAAAATTGCGACCTGTAGAGTGATTACAAATTAACATGGACAGACGGACGGACGGACATAGATAGCTAGATCGACTCAGCTCGGCGAGATAGGAAAACCCATACATACTTTCCTATGTGGGAAACCAATATTTCGAGGTGTTACATAATTTTTGGCCCAGTCAAACTTATAATACCCCAACACATAGTGTTGTGGGGTATAAAAATGTACCTGAGCAATATTTTAAAATTTGTAAAAATAGAATATTTTTGCGTGAAAATTTTATATTTACTTCGAATATAAAATACATGATAGTAGCTAAGGCTTATACCAAAACGTTTACCTATATAGCCCATTTTCAATACCAAAATTCTTGCAAACCTAAAATACATCTGAGTAAAATTTTCGTTCGAAGGTTAAAATGATTTCCACAGACTAACAGACGGACATTTAGTCAGGCAAACAAACGGACATCGCTAAATGGACACAGAAGTTTACGTTGATCAAGAAAATATATACCTTGTGAGGTGTTAAATGTATATTTCGAGGTGTTACAAACGAAATGACAAACCATACTCTGGTGGAAAGTATACAAATATTTATCGGATATAGACGTAGCCATAACAAAGTACTTTTTTTCTTTACTGAATTCGATCAGGTGTGCAGAAATGCATACTATTTGGACGAATTTTACACATATGGCTTATAGTGGTAAGCGTATTATGGCTTTTTGCATTTGTTTGTAACAAGAAGAAGGAAGCGAGATTGACACATATTTACATTTGAGGATCTTCATATAATCACTTTTTGAGTATATTTATGCATGTCAGTCCGTCCATCATCAAATTTGTTGAAAATCGGTTCAGATATAGCTTTAGCTCCCATATGTGTTTCATCCGATTTGAAGTTATAAGACTTACACATGCGTAATATGCACTCGTCCGACAGCTGTTAAAATTATTCCAGTGACAGATCAGTATATTGTTTACAAGCATACAAAAGCATTTTGGTGAGAAAAAAATTATTCTTGATGGAATTCAAGCGTGATAGTATAATTTCTTTATATTTGGTAGGAAACCCAAAATTGGCTACCGTTAGAGCACTCCAGCATTTAAATGTGAATAAATCGTTTGTGTATCGTACCATCGCTCGTTACCGTGATAGAGGTAGCGTACCCCGACGTCAAGGAAGTGGACAGAAGAAAACAGCAACATCAGCAGAAATGGTTCGAAAAGTAAAGAAGCGACCTGATCAAAACCCTCGGCGCAGTGGCCGAAAAACAACTCGTGAGCTGAACATATCGCAATATTCCATTAAAAAAAGCCATTGAAATTCCAAAAAGTGCAAGAATTTAGACGGCAACAGAATGAAATTAGGCTCAAAACAGCTAAAGAGTTGCTTCGCTGGGCCGAAAGTGGTGAACTGCCGAATTTAGGTTTCTTCGATGAGAAAACATTCGCTGTCCAGCAGTTTGTAATCAAGCAAAATAATCGTGTGCACCTTCGGTTGGTCACTAAAACTCAAGCGCCGGCCATGGTGTGCGCCTCTCCGCTCATATTGATTGATCGTGGCATCAGAATAAATGCCGGATATTATCGCGAAAATATTCTGGAGGGTGTATTAAAGCCTTGGACACGCCAACATTTTGCAGGCAGACCTCGGACATTCCAACAGGACTCAGCACCATCGCACTCAACACGCGCCACCTAAGAATGGTTACTAAATGAGGTTCCTCTCTTCATTTCCAGCGCATAATGGCCACCAAAATCTCCGAATACCAACCCGTTGGACTATTGTGTCTGGAGTATTTTGGAAAGCAAGGTTGGCACTAAAAAATACCAAAGTGTCGATCACCTCAAGCAAGCGCTTCGCCGGGAATGGGCCAAAATACAGCAGAAGAACATTCGGGCAGGGTATGACGGTTTCATTGGCCGTTTGAAGGCCATAATTCGTGCCAAAGGTGACTAATTCGGACAAATCTAATTCGTGCAGAGGTGACCAATTCGAACAAATCTAAACTTATTCTAAAATTTGATGTTATTTCCGACATTTTTTGCTTTTTTTCAAAAAAAAAAAAAATTAGAAAAAAATTTAAAAATTATGGCGTTTGACTTTGTTGCAGTTTTTTTCCTCACCCTGTATATAGGCAGCACTCTTCCAGGGGATTAAATACTCAAAAGGAACTCCTTTTGTGGGTTTTCAGACAATTTCATTAAAACCTTTGACTGCAATCATCAAAATATCGAATATCGGGGGTTTCTTTATATGGCGGACCGACATAGACCATCTTCGAAATTGACATGCCTGCAAACAAGAGACTGATCTGTGGCTGGCTAAAATGGCTTTGTTATGTCTAAAATTATTATTTCAATGAGTTATAAAAGGAATGACAAACTTGATATACCTTCCGTACTATGCATTGTGGAGCGAACAAAAATGTACATATAGTCTATACACCATTTAACCATTCCGTATATGTTTATGTTTTGGTTTTGACCCAAACTGTCACTCAACTGGAGACGTCTCTGCTCATTAAATTAGTGTTGTGACATGTAAATGCACATCAAACCAAAACAAAGGGGGCAACAACGAACAAAAATCTCATAAATGTTTATTAACATAAACAAATAAATGTAACCAACATTCATTTGTGTTACTCTGTTTTTTTTTTTGTACTATGCGAATAATGGTGTAACACATAACCGCACATGCACACGTACACGCACTCACACATATCCCTAGGAATGAATGACATGGGTACTCATGACCATAAATGTTGACTGCAATCCCCTGCCAATGAATGACAATTCAGCATAAAGGGTCATATGTCATAGAAAGGATATGGCAATGATAAAGGCAAACCACACCGCACTACGAAAGGAAACACGAATGGTTGCTTACGAATGGGTAAAACCGTAAACAATAAGCGAGGAGGTCGTAATAACATCAAGCAGTGTTATCCAAACAACAACGACACTAATAACAATATTCAAAATGAACTACGAAAAGAGGGACAACTGGAAAAGTCACGACAAAGAAAGGAGTTAACGACAATTGAAGGGTTTATACAAAACAAAAATTATGTGTGCATGAATATTACCAAGAATGGCCACAATAATAATAGTGGCTTTTTCGCTCACTTGCAACACAATGCAATTAAATTCACGTTAAGCAGTTAAACTGAGCACTCGACAAGCTGTAAGAGTAATAAAGGAAGTTATAATTGTAATTGAAGGGATACGGAAGAGAATATAAAATATAAGTTAAATTGCTCACGCCCACACTCCAGATATCATTTTTCACCGATAGAATTTGAATCCCCGATCCTTACAGTACCAGGGGTGATTACAAATTAACATGGACAGACAGACAGACGGACAGTCGGACGGACGGACATACATAGCTAGGGTATAAAAATATATACCCCACAACACTATGTGTTGGGGGTATTATAAGTTTGATTGGGCCAAAAATTATGTAACACCTCGAAATATTGATTTCTCGATCTAGCTATGTATGTCCGTCCGTCCGACTGTCCGTCTGTCTGTCGCTCCATGTTAATTTGTAATCACTCTACAGGTCGCAATTATGGTCCGATCTTCACGAAATTTTGATTGGAGGTGGGGCTAGGGTCAGAATAAAACCCTATTTCTTCTGGAGATGATTGCATAATATTTAGGGGTTGAAATGATGTTGCTGATTTTGCAGTTGCTCATTTTGTGACATTTATTTATTTTTTCATAATTTTTATCGCATGCGATTTTTTCAATTTGACTTACAATATTCAAATGTACATCTTGTAACATTTTTTCACCTTCCAACACAGATTGGGGTTATTATATACAGATTTCAATTATAGTCCGATCCTCACGAAAATTTTCACAAGGGTAGGGTTAGGCTCAGATAGGCTAGGCCTATTGTGTTCAAAGATGTCCGCAATATTTTTAAGGGTTGAAATGGACAGACAACTAAAAATGTTCCTGATTTTGCAGCCGTTATAAAGGTCACAAATAGGAACCAAAGGACAAAGGACACAAAATCTCGCATGAAATTAGAATTTTAACAGCGGGTAGGATGGAGCACTACCTATGTGTGAAAAAATACCAACATTACTTACAGCGGTATCCGAAATACACAAAAGGAAAACTTCTGGATTTTTTAAGCTGATTTCGTTGACGAATATAGCCAATTATCGTAGTCAAGCAAATCATATAGATGCGTTTAAATTTAGAGATACAGAGCAGAGGCCTCTTGCAGTTGGAGATGATCGCAAAATATTGAACCAAAAACAGAAAAAAATTCCACTCAACTGAAGCCAATTGACACTTCCGATAGATAGTTAGGGGAGGAGTTCTAGAATTTTGGATGACCATTGGATTATATTTAGTGTAAAATGGACCACAACAGCTAACTGCACGACCGAGTGCGAAAATATTAAACAAATATCCCTGACCAAAAAGCTAAAGGTAATATCTGGGCAGTGCTCCATGACATTATTTCAAAAACGAAATCTTCCAAAATAGATTTGGACATAAGGGGGCTTCTTACATATTGTAGTGTTGTAGAGTATCACATGGTCGGCCCCGCACGGCTATAGCCTTTGCTTACTTGTTTTTATTTCAAGTTTTCATAGAATAAAAATTAAGCCCAAGGATTTTGTAAACAAAACAATTGAATCTATTAAGAGATATAGTGTGAATTTAAAATTTAATTTAATCAGTGCTTCCCGAAACAAAAGTTACATTTATATTGAGAAATTTTATAAAAGAAATCATACCAACTATAATCGTTATGGAATACGTATTATAGCTCTACCGTGTTTTAAATTAGATACTAGGTTGTTGTGGACCGCTTCAACCAAATAGCATTCAATATAATGGTATCTCGCTAACATTATCTGAAGTTTGTCTCAGTTATACAAATGAATTGCGGTAAGTACATCATTGAGAACAAATCGGAACTATATCCAAATCTGAAGTGAGACAAATTATGTAACATGCCTACCCAAAATTCGGTAGACGTATGTTCCAATTTCAGTTTTACTTGAAATCACAACCACATACCCTCTGCCTTACCAGTACCCCAAAAATATTAGAAATTGCAATAATATAGGGCCCATAATCTAACGTAGTAGTATTGTTGAGGATTTAAACTCCAATATACTATGGAAATACTAATGTCAGGCCTAACAAAGTATATATATTCTTGATCAGCGTAAAAATCCAAGTCGCTTCAGCGATAGGCGTTTCTTTGTCCGTCTTTTGTAATCATGCTATCGTTTGAACGAATATAAATAGGCTTAAATTTTCCACACATGTGTAGTTTTCCAGTAGACAGGTTAAGTTCGTAATGATATGTCGGTCTACTTTTTAGTATATTACGGCACCTCTCGAGTTTCCTTATTTTTATGATTTTGCCGAAATTGTAGACCGGAATTGTCTCAAATTTCGTATTTAAAGTTCATAATGGTTACTACAGCCTATGACAAAATTTGCATATGCAGATCCACGTCCTCGTATAACGGTATCCCCATTTTTTCGGCATTTTGATGATATTAGCGACATTATTCAACGGTGTGCAGCCAACTAGAAGTGTATGCATGTTGTGGACAAAAAATCCATCACTACAAAAAAAAAAAAAAAAAAAAAAAAAAAAAACTTTTCTGTGAAAAAGATCTGCCAACCAACGCCGCTTAACCAACGGCGAAACGCGTCGCATAGTGGTGAGTGTGTGATAGTGTCTATCTGGCTTTCCTTTTCACTGCGAATTTCAGATCATTAAGCTCGTCTCGAAAGAGAAATCAAACACAGAAACTGTTTCAAATTTCGTATCTGAAGGTCCTAATAGGTAGTTACAGCTTATAACGAAAAATGCATAAGAAGGTTCTGGTCTTCGTATAGCTACCATTTTAAGGTTTTCATATAAACTGTATTTTTCGACGAGATTTTCGTAACATTTTGCAAGTTCCGTCCAAACGGCGGAGATTATTAAAAGTTTGGCCCGGTCGAATTTTTCGTTGTCTTTGTGCATTTGCTTGTAACAGTTAGAAGAAAGCGAGATAGACCCATGGTTACTTCTGAGGATCTTCATAGAATCAGTTTCTTAGTCAATTTATACAATATTTTTTTTGGCCCAAGGCGAACCCCATTGAAATCGGTGATAATCGGAACAGATTTAGATTTAGCTCCCATATATCGTCAACCGATTTCGGGTTAATTGTGCACCAAATTACCAATATAAGTCCAAATGACTTTAATTTTAGAACATCCAACCGAGTCTAGAAGCAAGTACATCAGATTTAGTGAAAATCGGTTCAGATATAGCTATAGCTCCCATATTTATGTTGCATCGGATTTGGTGTTTGAGTACCTCACAGGGGTAATATGCACTGAAGAATAATGATATCTGGTACCAGATATCAAATGCAGCCCAGAAATACCTCTACCAAATTTTATCAACATCGGTTCAGATTTGTATATAGCTCCCATACATATCTTCAACCGATTTCGTGTAAATTGTGCACCAAATGGCCAAAATCAGTCCAAAGTCTTGAATTTTGGTATATCCGACCGAATTCAGTCTAGAAGAAAGTACGACATCGGTTAAAATATATAGCTATAAGATAAGAGTAAGATTTGGATATAGCTCCCATATATATCCTTAATCCGATTTCAGTTTTATTGTCCAAATAATGGTTAATAACAGCTCAAATGGATAGAATTTTGGAACGTACGTTTCCATTTTGTGCAACTCGGCTCCGATATATATTTTTTTAATATATTCTTTCTCCATGTCATATCATGCATTCTAGAGGTGGTGTAATATACTTGTAATACACTCACAAAAATTTTGGGATTTGCAAGGTTTGCACAAAATTGAATAATCCTTTGAATAATCCAGATATAAATTATTTCCTTTGAAAATGCTAACCTTGGGGGAGGTACAAGAAAGAGTAGACCGATATTACCTATCTGCGACCTTGATCTAAGTTTTAATATAATATTAGAATGCACCAAGTTTGGATCAAATAGGATACTTCCTTCGACAGTCTACCGGCTACCCTTAGTTCGACTCCAAATGACCTGATTTTGTCCACAGAGACCTAGGTGCCAAAACCGTTGTTTCGATGAGACACGTTTTGACCTACAGATACATAGGTCAAAACGTGTCTCATACTCCCTGTAGCCATATGGTTGAGGGTATTAAAAGGAACATAGTAAAATTTTTCTAAAAACGTAAAATTTCGGAACAAATAGCTGCCAACTCGTGAAGACGACAGGAATAGCTGATCACGGGTAAAGAAGGAACATTCCAAATTTAGTCCGCATACACGAAGGGTTTTTCCTTCGGATTTCTTGATTTCCTAGAAAATGCCAACCGTGCAGGAAATTGCATATTTTGAAGTTGAGTGGTATTTCTGTTGCAATTAGAGAATTCGAGGTAGCAACATATTTCCCCGTAATAATCGTATCCTCAACTAACTTTGGTGAAGTTTTTTACTTTTAGCCTAGTACCATTGTAAAGGTATGTTGCTTCTTAATAACATCATATCCCAATCTGAACTGATTTCATTATAATTTGACAAAATTGACTTTTACCCCAAATTCTGTCACACCTTCCATATTTCATTGAAATTAGTGCGTCAAATATGTGAAATCGGCCGAGGATATATATTCAAATCTTAACCGATTTCCTATTAATTTGTCAAATTTATTATTGTAACTTAATTCAGCGACACATTCTGAATTTCATTGGAATCAGTCATATATATCGTGTTTGGTGCACATACATGAAAATATATATGGGAACTATACCCAAACCTGAACCGATTTGAATATAATTCGAAAAATATAGTTTTGTACCAAATTTAGTCACTCATGCCGAATTTCATTGGAATCGGTATATACGTATCGTGTTTGGTGCATCAAATATGTGAAATCGGCCGGAAATATATATGGGAGCCATATCCAAATCTGAACCGATTTCAATATAATTTGACAAATTTATTTTCTGATCAAATTCCCGCCACACATTCCAAATTTTGTTAGAATCGAACATACATATCGTGTTTGGTGCCTCAAATAAACGAGATTGGTCGAAAATATATACAGGGTTGCCATATTCGACGAACCCATGTTTTTTTTTGGGCCATTTCAATGACCCTTTGGGCCCATTCCAATCGACGAGGCTTGTCCGTAGGCAACATTCTTTGCGTCAATTGAATTTTGTACGAGAACAAATGCAAATCAATGCGAATAATCCGTTGTAAATTGGACCGAGCTATGCCCAACTGCTGAGAACGGCGTTTTTGGGATGTTTTTGGGGACCTCTCAATACTGACTCGTACGGCAGCGATATTCTCGGCCGATCGCCTTGGTCGACTTTTATATGGTCTCTTCGGATTAGAAAGAACCTTACCAGTCGAAAAATTTTCCTATAAACACTTAATGGTGTTCTTAGAAGGCGCACTTCTCACATTTTTTAATGTCTTAAAAGCACGTTGAGTTTTCACAGTTGACTTCTTCTGTTGAATGTAAATTTCAAATATTTCAGAGCGCTTGCGTGGCGTGTATTGGTTCATGGTAAAAATCTGCTTGGACTGACGCTTCAAACGCGGTATGTCATTAAGCGATGTGACATCTCTGTCAAAAGTTATGACGTTGCCAGATGGGTCCGTCGAATATGGGCAACCCTGTATGTGTGCTACATCCAAATCTGAACCGATTTGAATATAATTTGAGAAATGTATATTCGTTTTAAATTCCGCTACATATTCCAAATTTCATTGGAATTAGAGATACACAGCGTGTTTCATGCATCAAATATATGAAATCGGCCGAAAATATATGTGGGTGCTATATCCAAATCTGAACCGATTTTAATATAATTTTGGCAAATTTATTTTTGTTTCAATTTTTTTTACACAGTCCAAATATTGAGAGTGTATCTGTAATCGATCAATAGATATGTGCATATAAAATCTAAATTTTTTGGAGTTACCTCCGATTCTGATGCTATATCTGCAGTTCCAAGTGGAATTTCATAAATTCATATAGCCTATGTTACTTTCAGGCAATGTTGTAGTATACTTGGAAATTTTCAGTAAAATCTGTTCAGAGGTGTTCGAGTCCATAAATTACAAACAAATGAATAAGCAAACATGCAAACATTTTCCTCTTTTATAGATATAGAAAGATGTTACTTTCGGGCGATGTTTTAGTATACTTGGAAATTTTCAGTAAAATCTGTTCAGCGGTTTTCGAGTTCATAAATTACAAACAAACAAACATGCATACATTTTCCTCTTTTATAGATATAGATGATAGATACACATTTTTATGAAAGCCCGTTTTTAATTTTTTTTACCCTTTCGAATTCGAAAATTCCAATCAATTGGAATTTAATATTCCTGGCCTTGAAAAATCAACAATAGAATTTTTCTTCTACCCCAGTATGGAACACTATTTCTAATAATAAAAACAATTCAATTCTCTCGATTACACATGTATGGGGCACCAACTTATCGGCTTCAAGCCCGAATAAAGCCTTTTGTTGCTTGTTTACTTTCGCTATTGCATTTGTAACGTTTCTTTGTAATTCAATTTCGGGGTTTTAATATGGTTTAGTTGATTCCAGTTCAGCATATGTCTGAATTCCCTTATTCAGTACATTGGTTGGCATCCACAATTGTATTAAACTAAAATCCACGAAATTCAATTGAAGGGACAACGTTAGCTTTGTGGTTATGTGAATAATAATGTTTGGCACATCGCCTTTGTTGCTGCTGTTGGTAGTGCTGTCGCTTTCATCTATTGTATTATCCCGAGAGACCACAACTAATTCCCATACATTTCAATTGAACAATATTTCAATTTCGACACCCATTCATGAGCGAACGTGGCATTACGTGTGGATGTGATCACAACCTCCCTGCCCCCACAGACACACACAAACATGTTTCACTTACAGGACACATACCCACAATGTAGTCAACTATTCTGCAACAAATTCAGATTCAATGAAGTTGACATTTGTAGTGTACATTTGAGTTGGGATATCCCAATGCCATGGCATGGCATGGTCATAAACGCTTCCCCCACTTGACTCATCTCATACTACTCCATTGTTGTCTTTTTTAGGAGGGATGCATGTACATCCCTCGAACTCTGGCCAAATGTAGTGTAAGCTCCATAAACGAATTCAATACGAAATTGGATTTTGGGACACACACAAAAGTTGTGAAATCAATAGAAAACAATAGGAAAAATTGAGTTTTATGCACTCGTAAATTGACTATAAACGATATTCAACGAATGACTGAACAATCGAGTACATCATATTGAAATCAAAGTTGTAGCTTAGAACGACAACAAGGATGTCTCCTGAATGGCAGGGACAAAAACAGACGGATGAACCTAAAATAGATCAAATCACAAATAAAATATTTTTTGCTCTCTAAAAGATGAAGTTCGTAAGACATAAGCCAAAGGAAGAAATTATAATGAAAAAAAGAATGAAGGTAATAAAATTTTTAGGAGAAAGGAACATATGTAAAATTCGTCAAAATCAAAAGGTTATTTAAAACGAAGAAGTTAGAAGGTACTAGTTGGTTTTTCGTCAGTTATATAGAAGCATACTGGATGTTAGCATTTACTTGTCAATTCCCTTTTTTTACCCTCCACCTTGGAGAGGAGGATATATTAACTTTGTCATTCCGTTTGTAACATCCTCAAACATTCATATAAATTCATAATCAGCATAAAATTCTAAGTCGATTTAACGATGTCCGTCTGTCCGTCTGTCTGTCTGTTGAAATCACGATACAGCTCATATTATTTGACGTAGAGCGCCAAAATTTAGCAGAGCAATTGGTATGTTTCTAGGATGGTTGGTATTGAAAATGAGATATATCGGTTCACGTTCTGGTATAGTCCCCGTATAACGGGGATATTTAGTATTTTGATGATATATGCCACATTTTTTCACAGATTTGTCTGAAAATTGGTATTTATAGGTCATAACGGATCCCTGTACGTGTGACAAAATATGGCATGTATAGGTCCACGTTAGGTCCATATAAAGGTACCTCCCGTTATTCGGTATTTTGATTATTTTTGCCACATTTTTTCACGGATTTGTCTAAAAATTGGTATTTTTTGGTCATAATTGGTTCCAGCTCCGGTAGCGAAACATTGCAAGTATGGGTCCACGATTTGGTATAGCCCTCATATAACGGTACCTCCCGATATTCGGTATTTGATTTTGCCACATTTTTTCAAGAACTTCTCTGAAAATTGGTATTTGTGGGTCATAATGGGTTCTAGCTCCGTTCGCGAAACATTGCATGTGTAGGTCCACGATTTGGTATAGTCCCCATATAACGGTACCTTCCAATATTCGGTATTTTTATAATTTTTGACACATTTTTTCAAGAACTTCTCTGAAAATTGGTATTTGTCGGTCATAATGGTTTCTAGCTCCGTTGGCGAAACATTGCATGTGTAGGTCCACGATTTGGTATAGCCCCCATATAGCGATACCTCCCGATATTCGACATTTTAATGGTTTTTGTCACATTTTTTCTAATGTTTCCGTTACCCTAAGGTTCAGGGTATTAAAAGTTTGGCCCGGCCGAACTTAATGTTTTTTTACTTGTTTGAGAATGTCTTTATACTATTTCCGCTAGTATTAGTAACAATGAAATGCGTGAGCTATGAACAGAACTGAGGAATAATTTCACATTTTTGTGTAACCTCAGCCAATGTTCGATTATTTATATATTTGATTTCTGTTATTTATATAATTTGATTTCTGTTAGGATTATTCAAATTGCTGACCCAAAGTTTCTTTCAAGTTTCTGGTTAAGAGAAATATTAAGATATAGCAAGTTGTAAAGAATCGGTGACTTATTTCTCAAGTTATGACAGATAAAAGTATTGAAAATTGTGACCCTTTGTGGGTGAGGTACCGGAAGGGGTTGGCAAATATCGTCTCAATAAATCTTATGTTAGCAAAAATGTTTGAATGTGTGAGTGTTTTGTTTTTTCAAAAAATCTTGAACACAACGTGGGAGAGGTACCAGAAGAAAAGGTCCGTCCTGTACTGTCTTAATAACAGATCTTGTGCTGATAAAAATATTGAGATGTAGCAAGTCCTGATGGAATCGGATGTTAATTTCCTTTTATGAGTTTCATGGATATTCAAAATTTTGACTCTTTATGGGGATGTACCAGAAGGAGCGGACCGATATATCCCATCTTCACACCAGAACTTGGGTAAATAAAAATATTGTGATGTGTGTAATTAGAGGAAAATTGAACTCTTACATCACATTTTATAGGAGTTATAATTATTCAAAATTTTACCCTTTGTGAGGGAGGTACCAGAAGGAATAAACCGACATTTTCTTCACACCAGACCTTGGGTTAATAAAAATATTGTGATGTGTGTAATTTGAAGAGAACCGGATGCTCGTTTCGGTTTTATGATCGTTTTTGTTTACTCAAAACTTTGACACTCTATAGGGAAGGTACCAGAGAAATGGTCCGATCTCTACCATCTTTATAACAGATCTTGTGTTGTTGGAAATATTGAGATGTGTCAAGTCTGAAATGAATCGGACTTTAATTTCGTGTTTTATGATCTTAATGGATATTAAAAATTTTGAACCTTTGTGGGGGAGAATAAGGAAAGGACCCATATATACCCTGTTTACATCATATCTTGGGTTCAAAAAAATATTACGATGTGTGTAATTTGATCAATCACATCACATTTATAAGAGTTATAATTATACAAAATTTTGACCCTTTATGGGGGAGGTACATGATGAAGTGGGCCGATATTGTCCATTTTCGGACCTGACCTAGCATTTATGCAACTATTAGGATTTGCATAGTGTGAGCAAAGTAGGATTGTCCTTTCACTGTCTGTGCAGTAAAATATTTGTTTGAAATTTTCGATCTTTTGCGGGGAAGGTGGACCGATATTACCCGTCCGTCCGTAGTTCGATTATAATATTACGATGTACAAATTTAGAACCAAATCAGATACTCCCTTCGAGAGTTATCGTGCGCACCAGCTAGCCAGACAGACAAAGGGACAGACTACTTATTCCCTACCTAAATACCAAAGTTAATACCATTTAGTACTTTTCCTACTTTTTAGTGGGTATTTGCAAATCCTCCGCCATGTATAAATTAAGCCAAAGTAATCCTAATGCCAAATTTTGCACTTCCAACTCAGTCCCGTACCGCAAAAACCAAATTTAGTACTTTATAATATGTGTTCCCAAAACCACCTCCAAACACAAACTACGATCCCTTTTCCAAATTTAAGAATTCAAGCGGTATACTTTTACTCAATATCAAATTTGGTACCATTCAGTACCTTTCGTGCATATAGTACAAATTGCCAAAAGTACCTCCATATCCCAATCCTAAACTACGACAGTAATCTTATTTCCAATTTTTAGGATACCAGCTCTATTGGTTCACCCAAATCCAAATTATACGAAACTTAGTAATACTGAGTACACTTACTAATTTTCATAACTACCTGCATCATTCAGTTCAATGGAAATCTTATTTTCAAATTTCAAGATTCCAACACTACCGGTTCACCCAAAATATAAATTGTACCAAATTGAGTACCATTTAGTACACATAAGTACGTATTTCCAGAACTACCTGCATTCCTCAGTCCTAGAATACAATAGAATATTTTTATACCCTTCACCATACTATGGAGGGTATATTAATTTTGTCATTCCGTTTGTAACTCCTCGAAATACTCATGTCAGACCCAACAAAGTATATTATTCTTGATCAGCGTAAAATTCTAAGACGATTTAGCCATGTCCGTCTGTCTGTCTGTGTGTCTGTCTTTTGTAATCACGCTATCTTTGGAACAAATTGAGATAGAAGGCTAAAATTTTGCACACATGTATATTTTGCCAGTAGGCTGGTTAAGTTCGTAAATGGGCCATGTAGGTCCAAGTTATCATATAGCCCCCATATAAAGGTACCTCCCGATATTCGGTATTTTGATGATTTTAGCTACATTATTCACCGGAATTGTTTCAAATTTGGGATTTGAAGTTCATAATAGATACTATAGCCTGAGACAGAAAATTATCTGTGCAGGTCCACGTCTTCGTATAGCCCCCATATAACGGTACCCCCTATATTCGGTATTTTGATGATTTTAGGCGACATTATTTACCGGAATCGTTTCAAATTTCGCATGTGAAGTTCGTAATGGATACTTCATCCCATGCCAGAAAATTGTCTTAGCAGGTTCACGTCTTCGTATAGCCCCCATATAACGGTACCCCCGATATTCGGTATTTTGATGATTTTAGCGACATTATTTAACGGAATCGTTTCAAATTTCGCATGTGAAGTTCGTAATGGATACTACATCCTAAGTCAAAAAATGAGCCACGTCTTCATATAGACCCCATATAACGGTATCCCCCGATATTCGGTATTTTGATGATTTTAGCGACATTATTTAACGGAATCGTTTCATATTTCGCATGTGAAGTTCATAATGGATACTTCATCCCATGCCAGAAAATTGTCTGTGCAGGTCCACGTCTTCGTATATCCCCCATATAACGGTACCACCTATGTTCGGTATTTTGATATTAGCTACATTATAAACAGATTTTTCTTCAAGTTTCGCATTAAAATATTGCAATAACTTATGACAAAAGTTGCCTATGCAGGTCCACGTCGTCTTATAGCCATTCGGTATTTTTAAGATTTTAACAAAATTTTTAACAGATTTTATTTTTATTTTTTTTTTTTTTTTTTTTTTTTTTGGAAATTGCCAAATTTGTAACAAATGGTGGAGGGTATTAAAAGTTCGGCCCGGCCGAACTTACAGCTTTTTTACTTGTTAAATTTCAGAATTGCAAAAATACAAAACCCATCCTTAGCCGACCCCCTCTGACCAAGAGTGACACTCAATCAAAATTTCAAGCTTGTAGCTTCAGCCGTTTCGCCTGGTCGTCAATGAATGGTTAAGTCAGTCAGACAATTTCTTTACTCCTGTTTTAATATAGATTAAGCTATTTCTTTTTGCTCTTCTCCATAAAACTTCAAAACACTGACATACAATTTTTTTTTTTTTTTTGAGGGGGGGGGGTGGGAGGTATGTCTAAGTGGAACATATAGTTTTCCCATATAAAATGTACAAAATAATTTGAAGAAAGCTGCTGCTGCGGAAGACGAAAAACTAGGAGTTGCCTAAATTAGAGGACATATACCTACCGGTATATCGGTTGATACTTTCAAACTCTTTATAAAAAAATTTATTTCACCAAAATTCTAGCTTAGCTATTTTGGTGTATTTAATAGAAGATAATTGGATATTGAAACTATAAAACCCGACATCCACATTGCTAAGTAAATCCCCTCCCAAATTTAACAGTAATTGTGAAAATCTTAACGTCTTAAAGATACCACCATTGAAAATATGCTACTGACGGAACACGCTGTCCGCAAATTTTCCGTCTTGCAAATCTGTCTTTTCGTTGATAAGCCAATTCAGTTAATCAACATTTCAGTAATTAATCTGTTCAACAGCTATTCAAAGAAGTTGAATCATAAAAACAAAGAAACTGGCTGGAATGAAAAATAACATGAACGGCGGTGGTGGCAGAGGCAGAGGCAACAGAAACTACAACAACAGCAAAAACCGTAGTAAACAACTTGATAATAAAAATAATAACAATAATAACTGGCAAACAACAAATCCTGAAATCAGGAAGCAGTAACAAAAACTAATAGTCGAAACAAACAGTTGGCTGAGAGATAGACAGGCTGAGAGACATACAGACAGACAGTCAGACAGACAGACAAATAGACGACGTCTCAAAGGGGTTTTTGCTATATTGGCTTTTTATTTATATTCCTCCAACTCTTGTGTTGACTCCCTTGAATTAATAGCAACCAGTTTTCAGCATTAGTCTCCCCTCAAGACTCAAGGCAATTGGAGCCATTAAAGTGTGAACTTCAAGTGATGGGGGGTGTTGTTGGTGAGCCAAAGGAGCTGCTGTTGCCCATAACAATGTCCGTGGTTATAAGCTTTAGAACAAATTATGCAAATTAGTTAAAAGCTTTTACGGTATTATTAAAATGAACTAAGCATTCATTTGCATATCGCGGTCCATGGAACAGCATTGACGTTGGCATCGTTGGCAGAGCGAGGAAAAATCCTTAGCCATCTTTATCATCGCCTACTTCGCGGAAATCGAAAGCAAACTTTTGAACAGTTAATGGTTGAACACTGTCAAGAGTATTGACTTTTAATGCTTGACTCGTTGGTAATTCTACTCTTTGACGGATGATGATGCTGACGACGACGGCGTGAAAGACGACTACGTCGATGGCAAAGACGATGACGATGAGAATACTTTTTCTTGGCCCGATGCTGGGGATTGATTTCAATTAATTGTAAAAAATACATTAACAGCATTAAGGTTGGACTATGTATCTTATTTCGTCCGAGATGATTAGGTCTTCTCAATTAACACGAGTTCTCGTAGATTAGATGAAATTTGAAATAATTAAAGTCAGCCATTAATCACACTTTATTGAAATACGTTTCAATGTGAGTTATTGATGACGATGATGAGTAGGCTACTTCAATTCTTTTAAAGATTTTGATAGGTTGAACTAAATTTGTCTTAAAGAAAAGTTGGATAAAATATTAAGAAAATAATTAATACCCCAACACATAATGTTGTAGGGTATAATAAGTTTGATTGGGCCAAAAATTATGTAACTCCTCGAAATATTGGTTTCCCACATAGGAAAGTATATATTGATCTTCCTATCTCGCCGAGCTTAGTCGATCTAGCTATGTATGTCCGTCCGTCTGTCTGTTCGTCTGTCCATGTTAATTTGTATTCACTCTACAGGTCGCAATTATGGTCCGAGCCTCACGAGATTGAATATGGAGGTGGAGTTATGGTCAGTATAGAATCCTATTGCTTTTGGAGATGGTCTCATAATATTTAGGGGTTGAAATGGACCAAAAACGGAAAAATTTCTTTATTTTGCAGTTGCTCTACAGGTCGCAATTATTCACCAATCGAAGCGGAAGTTAGGGACAAAAAACGGAAAATGTACCAAAAACGGAAAAATTTCCTTATTTTGCAGTTGCTCCACAGGTCGCAATATGGACCAATCGAAGCGGAAGTTAGCATGGGGCTAGATCTTAGGGCTGGGCAGAAGCCTTCCAATTTTGATGGTCATCGGGTAATATGTAGTGGGTGAAATAGACCATAACATAACATAACCAATATATATATATATAGCGAAATATATACAATGTGTATATACAAAGGAAGGGGATATTAGCTAAAATGCGTATATCTCAAGAATGACTGGACCGATTTTGACAAACTTTGCCAATTCAGAATGCCCCCTTGGCATAAAAGTATAAAATCTAAAAACGCATAAAAATATGTCAATAATGATGTTGAAATGTACAGTTTGTAATACTTGTTCACCTTACAACATAGGTTGGGGTTATTACATACAGATTGCAATTATCGTCCGATCCTCAAGAAATTTTCACAAGAGTAAAGTAAGGCTCAGAAGGGATATGCATATTGGTTTTAAAGATGTCCGCAATATATTTGGGGGTTGAAATGGACCTGCTTTTTTTTGCTGATTTCGTTGACGAATATAGCCAAATATCGTAAACAAGCATATTATATAAATGAGTCTATATTTGGAGATACAGACGGGCATCTTGCTTTTGGAGATGATCGCAAAATATTTTGGGGTTCAAGTGAACCAAAAACAGAAAAAAAATTCCTGATCACACAATTGAAGCCAATCGACACGCCTGAGAAGAGAGTTAAGGAAAGGGAAGGATTCTAGCATTTTAGATGAAAAATAGACCACAACAACTAACAGCATGATATAGTGCAAATGTCCCTGGTCAAGTCAGTGCTCCGTGACATAATTTCAAAAGTGAAATCTTCCAAAATCGTTCTGGACATAAGGGGACTTCTAACATATTGTAGTGTTGTAGGGTATCACATGGTCGGCCATAGTGCTTACATGGTGCTTACTAGTTTTTTTAATGAAATATTTGTTATCGAATATTTCATGGTAATATGAATATGTTACCAGTTTGCATCTAACTGAAGAGCCAAAGAGACGAATCTTCGTGAGGTGGCAGATATAGCGGACCGAAGTATTAAATGTTCATAACTCATATAATACAGATAAAAATATTGGTATGTGCAAAATTTGAAGGAAATCTAACATTTATATCCAATTTTATGCGAAATCATAAATTCCTTTAAATTGCATATTCATATCAGATTTCATATCAGATTTAAGAGAAATATTTAGATATAACAAGTTGTAAAGAATTGCCGAGTTGGTTTGCAAGTTATAACAGATATAAGTATTGGAAATTGTCATCCTTTGTGAGTGAGGTACCAGAAGAAGTTAGATATATCTTGCGTTAGCAAATATATTTGGATGTGTAAAATTTGAAGAGAGTTGGATACTTATTTCGCTTTCTTTGAGCGGCCTGTTTTACCAAATATTGAACCCAATGTGCGGAGGTACCAGAAGGAGCGGACCGATATATCCCATCTTCACCAGACCATGGGTTTATAAAAATATTGTGATGTGTGTAATTTGAAGGCAATCGGACATTTACATTTGTATAAGAGTTATAATTATTCAACATTTTGTGATGTGTATTTTACGCATGTGAAGGACTTTAACACCAAATCGGATGAAACATGTATATGGGAGCTATAGCCATATCTGAACCGATTTTAACCAAAAAAATAAGTACTTACTTGAGCTTCATAAGTTATCTGGTACCAAATATCTTTCTTGTGGAGTGCATATTACGCATGTGAGATATTTAAAACCCCTATCTATAACTATATCTGAACCGCAAACTATAACTATATCGTACATTTTTGTTAATGAAAAGACTTTATTATTTCTGTCAAATGAATTTAATAGTACTCTGTTTGTAGATCACCAACTCTCCAGACCAAACAATTTAAATTCATTATTTATATATTGGCCATATACAAAGGGATCTTAATATTTCAAGATATATTTAGCAACATTTAATATAGAGTTTTAGAATTAATAGAGGGCTTTGGATTACTTCAAGAATTATTTGTTCAAAAAATTGGGTCATGTACATTTTAATTTTTAATACTGTCCAAATATAAGGGAAAAGCCTGATTTTAAGTATTTGTTATGATTTCGCAAAATTTAATATATTTATTTAAATTTCGAGAAATTTTGGTATTTTGAATTCTTATTATGTCGAAACTTAAAAAATAAGCATATATGTCTTCAATTTGGTACGATTGTATAAAAATACCTCTGATTTTATTTATTGCATGGGTTTTGCCACAAGAGCGCTTAATTTTGCAAGAATCTTGAGTTTAGAACAGGTTATAAGCTCACGATTTTGGATAGTCAAGGGATAATATTTGGCCAATGAAATTGGACGGAACTTTTGTATGAAAAACTTAAATACACTTCCAGGCGAAATCAAAATACATGAGAAGTGCACTTCTTCCGTCCGTTCGTTGCCGTCTAAATCCAGCTATTGAATATAGAGCAAAGAACATACATTATTACAACAGAAGCCGCAAATATAGGGCAAGTGTCAAAAAATTTTGGCAGCATCCTATATTTAAATTTAAAATCTGGTATTTAAATTAAAATTGTGTGTTAATAATTACGCAGGGTAAAAAATCAACAAAACAACACGAACACATATATACAAACAATATCACATATGTAATCAACATACCAAACGACAATACAGCTTGAGAACAATATTATAAAAATCGTTTTTCACAACAATTTTTTAAAATTTTTTTCTCAATTTTGCCCTTTTTGACATTTTTTTTTTTGTGAAAATTTTCAGATTGTTGATTTCCTCAAACATGGGGACATAGCAAAATATGCATCTATATAGGCCATGATCTGCTACAGGAAGCAGAGCCCATTTCGAATCCGAATAATATTGCAAAGTTGGGTCGATAAAGTGAAATGTTGAAATATAGGATAGAAAAAATTCGTTTTCGAAATGCGTACAATTGGTGTACGAAAAGTAATAGATGATACTAATTTTCTGATATTGTGTAGAACAGGAGTATGATAAGGAGCGTTTAGATAAGGAGGAGAAATACTAAATGGTACTAAATGTAATATAGTTATAGGAATTGAGCTAATTTACGAATGTTGATATGGGCGTAACTATGGTTTAAACAATGAACAGGTTTTAGAAATGTGTGCCGTATAGTGTGCGAAAAGTACCAAATTCGGTAAAAGTGTAGGAATTGTGCTGGAAATGTCGATTTTGGTATTAGGATCACTGAGAGTATGAAATCAATCTACAAATACGCAAATACTTATACGAAAATATTATATTACATATTATTTTAATTGGTATATAGAGTACAAAAGGAGTTAGAATTGTGCATTTCGGTATTTAGATCAATGCGAAATGAATAAAAATAGTCATATTTGAAATGAAAAAAAAAAAAAAAAAAAAAAAAAACGAAAAATGGAAAGCTACATATACCTATAAACTCATGTTTAGAAATTTAGTAGCTGACCCAGTCAGTGCTCGTCTCTAGACGTTGTATTAGTTTGAAAGATATTTCTATAGGGATTGACGAACACAATAAAACGCATACAAAAGTTGTATACACAGATTGGGCAGAAAGGTACGATTTTGTATGTAAGGTAAGTATTTTTAAGGTGTATTGAACGTTCTATTTATTACTTGAATTTAAGAAATATTGCTCTTTTAAATTAAACAAAAATTCACTGAATATTACTTCCTGACATTTTTTAGTTTGTAATAAAAACAGAGAGATCGGGATGGTTGCAGAAGTGAATATGGAGTGAAGGGGGACTATTTCCACTATCATTTTCCTCAATTTTTTTATTTTCCTGTGGCAGACTATTGTCAACATTAGTCTACGTTTTGGTATAGCCTCCATATAACTGTACTTCCCGATATTCGTTATTTTAAAAATTTTATGCACATTATCTAACAGAATTACTTAAAATTCGGTTGTTTGATTTGGTAAAGGGATCTCTTCCTGTAATAGAACAATTTCGGTATATGTAAATTTTCCATATTTGGACGATTTTAGCCACATTTGTTTAGAATTGTTTTAAATTTGGATTACGAATGCTGGTTTTCGACAGAATTCCTTCCTTATACACTTCCTTTCCTACTTTTTATACCCTCCACCATACATATAGTACATATGGAGGGTATATTAAGTTCGTCATTCTGTTTTTAACTCGTTTTTAGACCCAACAAAGTATATTTATTCTTCATCAGCGTAAAATTCTAAGACGATTTAGCACTGTCCGTCTGTTGTCTGCAGGCAGGTCAAGTTCAAAGATGGGCTATATCGGTCCACGATATCGTATAGCCCCCATACAACGGTACCCCCCGATATTCGATACTTTGATGACTTTAGCCACATTTTTCAGTAGAATTGTTCGAAATTCTACACAAGAAGTTTTTTCGCGGTACTTTACCACCTGAAATAAAACTGTTTATATATTTTGATGATTTTCAACGGAATTGTCAGAAAATACACACGAGGAGTTGCTTCTCAGCACTTTACCCCTGGAAGATTATTGTCTATATAGGTCCACAATATCGTATATCCCCCATATAGCGGTACCCCCCGATATTCGGTATTTTGATGATTTTAGCTACATACCTGTACCTCCCTATATTCGGTATTTTGACGATTTTAGCTACATTATTCACCGGATTGTGTTTTTTTTTTCAATTTTCGTATTTGAATATTATAATCGATTTCGACAAAAGTTGTCTATGCAGGTCCAATTCTTCGTATAGACCCCAATATAAGGCCTATATTCGATATTTTTAGGAGGGTATCAAAGTTCAGCTCGACCGAACTTACTGCTTTTTTGCTTGTTGTTTTTTATTTCCCAAATGTTGGAAGGAATAAAAAATTCGGCCCGGCCGAATTTTACTGCATTTTTATTTGTTTAATGCTAAAATCAGTAAAGTAACACGTTTCATGATAATTCCTAAATTAACCTTCGTCAAAGTAAATATTTAATTTTTGCAAGGTATATTCCTCTCAAGAATTTACTCCATTTTAAGCGCTATTTAAAAAATAGAATAGAAAAGCACACTCACACAAACTAGAAAAAATGGGTTATTTGCCATCATCATTGGATATCATTTGGCAATGTGAAATATTGCTCCAATCAGACAAATGGTACATAATTTATTAAAGCAATTACTCTTAATTTTTATAAGACATCTTGCAGGTTTGCTACCTTCTCTTTGGAACATTTTTCATGAAAACTTTCTTAAAAGAATTTGCCACCTTTGTGCCGTAACTTAGGCGAGAGAAATGGTGCTGGCAGTGGCGATGATGGTGGTGGTGGTACGAAGTAAAACGCAAACAGAATTGATTGTTGGCCAATAAAACATTTTGACGTGTAATTCGTACCTTTGTCGCAATTTTAACAAATGCTTTCTGTTTTTTCTTCAGTTTTGTTTTTGCCCTTTTTACGTTACTTCGTTAGAAGAACAGCTTTCTTCATACTAAACAGAAAAATGGCAAGCGAGAAAATACACACACACACACTCACAACCATCATCACAAGAAGGAGAAGTAATAAAATTATATCGGAAGTTGCCGTTATGTGGCAAAAATGGGGGCGACAAAATGAATGTGGTAACTATGTTATCCTTTCATTTCTTAAATTCCTGCCAAAGAATAACACAAAAAAATAGAAAAAACAACGTTGGCAGAAGAAAAACAGAACCTTCGAAGGAAACCAATAAATAACATGACACAATCTCAGGACACATTATTTGGCAATAAAATCGAATAGTCAAACCGGGAGATGAAACAGTAACCGATACAAATGCTGGTTCCACAGCGAATCGAAAGCCGGCACATAAAAAATATATATTGGAATCGATTTAAAATGCATAAAATTTGGAAGGGAGCCCTCAGCCGTATTTCTCGTAAAAAAGACAAGAAAACTTTGCACAGAAGAAGAAGAAGTAAGCGTTGCAAAGGTAAGCAGCCAATAAGCTACTCAGCAAGTTAGCATATCACCCGTAGACAAATGGATGCTGCTGCCAATGTTGATTGGAAATGGCATGGCGGTGGTAGGAAGGGTTAAATAAAATAAGATTATGGCCAGAAATGAAATGGATGCAATTTTCACGTCGACCTTCAGATATGGGTATTTTAACACTTTGGCCCCCGAACCATATGTGAAATAAAGGGTGCTCACTTTTGGTAAGGGTGGTTTTAATAATCGTTTGAGACGTTACTGTTCCTTACAATGTACAGGGTTGCCCATATTCGACGGACCCATCTGGCAACGCCATAACTTTTGATGCAAAGAATGTTGCCTTCGGACAAGCCTCGTCGATTGGAATGGGCCCAAAAACATGGGCCCGTCGAATATGGGCAACCCTGTAGTTTAAGATCTATTGAGGAAAATAAAGGCATGTTTACGTTAGAACTGTTTTTGGGGTTAACCTATTTTAAAAAGATTGAATTGAAGTATAAGTAATGAATATGATAGTTTTAATCCAAATACAATGGGTTAACCCATCCAACGTACTGTAACAATACCTTAAAAGTGAATGTTATATGCTCGCCTTTATAGCTCATTATTTTGACACTTAAAAATGAGTCCAAAGGCCATAAAATTCTTCTATCTTTTGAGGGAGTTCCTTCATTTTAGCTATTTAGCTTTATCTGAATTAGATTTGGTTCTAACATGAAAAACTTTACATTAGCTGGAAACCCACTTAGTTTGGTAAACGCAGTGCGGTTGATGTATTGTTTGGTGCCATCCCCACAGACCTAATCCCCACCAAAGTTATGGGAATTATGACATTTTTTTTAGACAACAAATAATCCCAGATAAGCCATAATACCATAATAATGGGGATGGGGATGAGATTTTCCCACCTTCGATCGGGACTTGACATTTTCTGTCTTGGGGTATTTTCAACACCGGCTATGCGATCCACAGTGTTTATAATATATAATATAATATAATTTTTGTTAGTAGCCGACTTTCGATTTTAAAGTCAATATCTTCTGAACTACAAATGATGTCAACACATATGGCACCGTTTTGGAAAGGCAAGAGTATTGGCTATAATGTAGCATTTTGATCTAAATACCCCATAATGGGTTAATTTTCGAATTGTTAGGTGTTTTTCAAAAAGTTTCGGTATAGAAATATCAATCCCAGCATAGCTCCTAAACTCAATTTAACCCATGTTTTCTTTAATTTTTTATACCCTCCACCATAGTATTTTAAGTTTATTATTCCGTTTGAAACACCTCGAAATATATATTTTAGACCCCACAGAGTATATATTCTTGATTAGCATACAATTCTATGACGATATAGCCATGTGCGTCCACGGTACCTCCCAATATTCGGTATTTTTGATCATTTCTGCGTCAATATTTATTGGAATTGTCTAAAATTTGGTATTTGAAGTTTGAAATGAACACTACAGCCTATGACTGAAATTTGTCTGTGCAGGTCCACATCTTCGTATAGCCCCCTTATAATGGTACCTCCATTATTCACCGATTTTTTTTTTCAAGTTTCGCATTTGTATATTGTAATGGCTTATGACAAAAGTTGCCTATGCAGGTCAACGTCGTCGTATAGACCCTAAGGGCAACACTCGGTATTTTTAAGATTTTAACAGAATTTTTAACGGATTTTATTGTTTTTTCCAAATGGTGGAGGGTATTCAAAGCTCAGCCCGGCCGAACTTACAGCTTTTTTACTTTTTAGTTATTTATTATTATTTACTTTTTGTCTTGAAATCCTTAAGAAATTGGGGGTTAGGACCGTTTCCCATGGGGTATATAACACTTTGCTGTGGGGTTTATTTACGAAAAATTTATTTATCATATAGTTTAATGTTTGGATATAGGATCTCGTAGTGTTAAGTATTAAAAGTTAATAATCCTTTGGCACGGAATTTTAAATATTTTGATCGGGCCCCGTAGCCGTGCATTTGAGTGACTTCAACTTCGGATTCGACTCCGAAAAGATGTTATCTATTTTATTCTATGATAGGAATAAACCAATATATGGGATCGATTCAAAATAGATATCAATATTGAACTTTTTAGATGAAATGTGATTATATATTTTTTAAACCATGAAATTAAATAAAATTTTTGAATTAGTTTAGATTTGTTCGAATTGGTCACCTTTGGCACAAATTATGACCTTCAAACGGTCAATGAAACCGTCGCACGGTACCTGAATGTTGCGCTGTGGTATTTTGGCCCATTCCCGGCGAAGCGCTTGCTTGAGGTGATCGACACTTTGGTATTTTTTTAGTGCCAACCTTGCTTTCCAAAATACTTTAGATACAATAGTCCAACGGATTGGTATCCGGAGATTTTGGTGGCCATAGTGCGCTGGAAATGAAGCGCGTGCTGAGTGCGATGGTGCTGAGTCTTGTTGCAATGTCCAAGGTATGCTGTCAAAATGTTTTCGTGCCAAAGCTTTAATACATCCTCCAGAATATTTTCGCGACAATATTCGGCATTTATTCTGATGCCACGGTCGATTAATACAAGCGGAGCGCGACTATCGGCTGTTATGGCGGCCCACACCATCACCATGGCCGGCGCTTGAGTTCTGGTGTCCAACCGAAGGTGCACATTTTCAGCTGACCTGGCAAGTAAACACGATTAGTTTGTTTGTTTACAAACTGCTGGACAACGAATGTCCAGCAGTTTGTAGTCTATTTATACTCTTTTGAGTCTATTTATACTCTCCACCTTGGAAAGGAGTGTATATTAATTTTGTCATTCCGTTTTTAACATCCTTAAATATTCGTCGTAGACCCCATAAAGTATATATATTCATAATCAGCATAACATTCTAAGTCGATTAAACGACGTCCGTCTGTCTGTCTGTCCGTCTTTCTGTCTGTCTGTTGAAATCACGATACAGTCCACATTATTTGACGTAGAGCGCCAACATTTAGCTGAGCAATTTGTATTTTGTCTAGGATGGTTGGTATTTAAAATGAGATATATCAGTCCACGTTCTGGTATAGGCCCCATATAACGGTACCTCCCGATATTCGGTATTTTGATGATTTATGCCACATTTTTTCACGGATTTGTCTGAAAATTGGTACTTGTAGGCCATAATGGGTCACTGTGCGTGTTGCAAAACATTGCATGCATAGGTCTACGTTTTGGTATAGCACCTATATAAAGATACCTCTCGATATTCGGTATTTTATTTTTTTGCCACATTTTTTCACGGATTTGTCTACAAATTGGTATTTGTTGGTCATAATGGATTATAGCTCCGGTGGCGAAACATTGCATTCATGGGTCCATGATTTGGTATAGCCCCCATATAACGGTACCTCCCGATATTCAGTATTTTGATGGTTTTTACCACCTTTTTTTCACAGATTTGTGTAAAAAAAGGTATTTGTGGGTCATAATGGGTCCTAGTTCGTGTGGCGAAACTATGTATGTGTAGGTCCACGTTTTGATATAGTCCCCATATAACGGTACCACCCGATATTCGGCATTTTAATGGTTTTTGTCACATTTCTTCTAATGTTTTCTTTACCCTAAGGCGGAGGGTATTAAAAGTTAGGCCCGGCCGAACTTAATGTTTTTTTACTTGTTTCTTTCTGCTGCGGTGAAAGCTCTTGCATTTCTTCGAATTTCAATGGCTTTACCCCGAGCTAATTTTTCAATATTTGCCGAATGGAATATTGCGATATGTTCAGCTCACGAGCTATTTTTCGACGGTTTCGATCAAGTCGCTTCTCTTATTTTTCGCACAATTTCTGCAGATGTTGCTGTTTTCTTCCGTCCACTTCCATCGGGCTACGCTACCATTATCATGGTAACAAGCGATGGTACAAGACACAAAAGATTTATCCACGTTTAAGTGCTGGAGTATTCTAATGATAGCCACTTGTGGTTTTCCAGCCAATAAAGAAATCACACTATCACGCTTGAATTCCGTCACGAATAACTTATTTTCTGAGAAAATCTCACCAAAATGCACGCTTGTAAACAATACAATGAGCTGTCACTGGAATATTTTAACAGCTGTTGGACAAGTGACTTAGAAATGGCAGCATTGTTTTCATCTCACCCTGTATGTAGGGTACCAAAAACTTTTTGTTACGTCAGTACATCCGGCTTATTGAACTCAACCAAGGTTATTTATGGGAACTATATCCAAATCTAAACCGATCTCTAAAGAATTAAGAATTATATATATATATATATATATATATATATATATATATATATATATATATATATATATGTATATATATATATGTATATATATATATCTATCTATATATATATATATATATATATATATATATATATATATATATATATATATATATATATATATATTATATATATATATATATATATATATATATATATATATATATATATATATATATATATATATATATATATATATATATATATATATATATATATATATGGCACTTATAGTAATATCTTAACCTTTTTCCACCAAATTTTTGTTGTGCTTATTTTGAATTCCAAATTTCTAATATAAAATAATTCTGGTAAAAGTTGTTGCTTAAATTATTATTATTATTCTATTCAATTATTTGTCAGAGAATGAGACATCCATTGCAAACTTCAAATTCCAAATTTGGCATAATTTTGGTGAAAAATATTGCCGTTATATACAGGCTATATGAAGGCGTGAATCCAAAAATTAAATTTGAAACTATTCCGTTGAAAAGGGTGACACAAATCATCAAAATAACAAATATCTGGCGGTACAATTATGCGGGGACTATATCAAAACTTTTTCGGGTAAATAGTTGGATTTTCGCCGTAACTTTTAACGGCCAAATAATTTTAAAAAGGGATACTGGGATTATCTACTCTACCATCGCGACACCTGGCCATTGAAAAGCATTAGAGCCAGTAAGTTGGTCGTGCCGAACTTTGAATACAAATCACCATTTGACACTTTTCAAAAAAAAAAAAAAAAAATAAATAAATAAATAAAAAATAATAATATGTTGAAAAATACCTTTAAAATCATCAAAATACTGAATATAGGGAGATGCCCTTATATTGGGGCACAGGCCACAATTGGCCATTCAAATACGAAACTTGAAAAAATTAAGGTAATTAATGTCGCAAATATATCAAAATATCGAATCTATAGGGAGGTACCGTAATATAGCGGCTATACGGATACCTGTACCTGCATAGGCAATTTTTTGTCACAGGCTGTAATATCCGTTTCGAATTGCAAACACAAAATTTGAAACGACTCCCGTGAATAAAGTCCCCAAATTCATCAAAATACCGAATATAGAGAGGTACAGCTCTTTATAGAGCTCATTTTCACCACCAAAAGTCCTGGAGACCAAACAAACATCTGAGTGAAATTTTATCATACTACTTCCATTCATTCGGAAGCTGGAGTGATTTGCACAGACGGACGGACATTTTATGCTGCCAAACGCAAATCTGATAGTGTGCTTTATTAATGGTTTGTTTTGATCTGTTCTACACCAAAACACTCTAAAATGAATTTCTATTAAATGTTTCTAAATTGGATTATGTGAATCGTAAATGCGATACACGAAGCACCAATCTACCATTTAATAATTTTTACTGGAACTGTACTTATGATTTTTCATTCTTTGAATAAGTCAGGCCATAAGTTAATTTTATGTTCTCTGCTACTGGTATCTTCAATTGTCGTCTCCCTTGTTACTGTTATTTTAGGCCAATATTTGCTAAATTTGTTTTCATTCCAAAAACGTAAGCAGACATTTGCCAATGTATATTCAAAGAATAATAATAATAAAATAATAACAATCATAATAATTCTCATGGACCACCATTGCTGGGCTGATTGGATATTTTTGGCTGCTGACGGCCTTCCTGCCTGCCTGCCTGCCTGCCTGCCTGCCTGCCTGCCTGCCTGCCTGTCAGTGCTATGATATGCTAACGATGTAACGAAACAAAACCACCATGTACTACATGTGTACACCAGCCAACATGGTGTATGTGTATTTGTTTTGCGTTAAAATGTAACGGAAGATGTACTACTACGTCCCCATGTGTCGAGTGGTTGGTTGAATGTTACGGCATTTCGGCCAACAAATATGTAAATGGAATTGAAATTGGAATTGGTTTCTAAGTGCAATAAAATATCAATTTTTTGGATTTTCAATATGAAAATGTGTTTATTTTCCACTGAAATGCTCCATTTGCAAATTTTCCAAAATAAATATTACCGTTTTATTTTTATTGCCAGTTTTTTCTCTTGTTTTTTTTGTGCCACAGAATTCTTGTTTATCATCTTTGAATGGTGTTCTCGCCACACACTCACACATACATATATATGCCATCTTCAGGCCACATACAATCGATTTGGTTTGTCAAGAATTGTTGCCAAAATTGTGCTTAAGTCATCAATAAAGATGAATTGACAATACATTCTGGTTTGTAAAGGTAGTTGTGGTTGGTCTCATGTGTGGGTGTCCGCCAGGATATGCTTTTATTTGTAAGAGAAAAAAAATATTTTTCCATATGACAATTGGCAAGAAATATTGTAACATCTTTTTATGAAATGAGAAGTGTCCAGTATTTTTAAGGTTATGACGAATGTTAAATCTTGGAGGAGGCTCTGTATTACTTTGGTTTGAAATTCTGTGTTATTTTGAACTTTTTAAGAGGTGAACATTTTATTTCACTTTCGGGACATCTTATGGATCCCCTTCTTTTTATTGTCTCTGTGTTATTTGAAATGTTAGGTTATACCTCCGCAAAAAAGGGTTATACCTCCGCAAAAAATCCACTTTATTGTAGTTTTATTAGGCCAATTTTGTAACACCTCGAAATAATGCTCTTGGGTATAGAAAGTTATATATGGATGTTCCTATCTCGCCGAGCTGAGTCGATCTATTTGTGTCTGTCCGCCTTTCTCTCCATATTAATTTGTAATCATGCTACAAGTCGCAATTATAGAAATTACGTATGTAATTAGGGGTAAGGTCGGAATAGAGACCTATTGTTGGGGTGAGATTAACGCAAAATATTTAAGGGTAGAAATGGACCAAAACAGAAAAAATCCTGATTTTGCAGTTTCTCCACAGTTTACAATTATCGACAAATCCACGTGGAATCTGATAATATTAAGTCGCTGAAATATACCATAACTTTTATTAACCCGCGAATATTTTTAATCCCGGCGAAATCACAAATACACTGAGAGGTAACATCTGACAGTAATATCGATGTTAATATAAAACAGATAAAAAAGCAGGTAAGTTCGGCCTGGCCGAACTTTTTATACCCTCCCCCATTTGGAAAAAACTTAAAAAATTTCCAAAAAAAAAAACCGTCGGAAAATACCGCTCAAATGGAAACCGTTATATGAGTGCTATACGAAAACGTGGTCCTGCATAAGTAATTTGTGCCACAGCCCTTAATAACTGTTCCAAACTTTATATACGACATTTGAAACAATTCCGGCGAAAAACGTTGCAAAAATCATTAAAATACCGAATACCAGGAGGAACCGTTATATAGTGGATATATGTTATCTTGGACATATCTAGACAATTCTCTTTCAGAGGGTAATGTACTCACAAGGAACTCCTTTCCATTGAAAAATTTTGCTGAAATCATTAAAATACCGAATATCGGGGGGTACCATTATATGGGGGCTATACGATATCGTGGACCTATACAGATAATTCTCCTCAAGGGGATAAAGTACTCACAAGGAAATCCTTTTGTGGATTTTCAGACAATTCCATTTGAAAATGTGGCTTAAATCATTAAAGTACTGAATATCGGAAGGTGCCGCTTTTAATGGGGGATATACGATATCGTGGACCTATATAGAAAAATCTCTTCGTGAACCTATATAGGCAGTTTTTTTCATTGTATAAAGTACTCACAAGGATCTCTTGGGTGGATTTTCAGACAATTCCACTGAAAAATTTGGCTAAAATCATCAAAATACCGAATGTCGGGGGATACCGTTATATGGGCGCTACACGATATCGTTGACCGATTTAGCCCATCTGCCTGCAGACAAAAGACCGATTTGTACAAAATTTTTGCTTTCTATCTTAATTAGTTTTAACTGTAGATTACAACAGACGGACAGACGGACAGGGCTAAATCGTCATTACAAACGGAATGACAAACTTAATATACCTTCATACTATGTATGGTGGAGGGTATTTAAATGGATTACTTTTTTGTCGATTTATGGATGTCCGTCCATCTATCTGTCTTTATTGTCTGTTTGAGATGAAATTTTGAAAACAACATTTGGTTGGCCCATGGACGAACCCTATTGAAATTGGTGAAAATCGGTCCAAATTTAGATAATACTCCCATATATATCCAATACCAGCGCAAATGGAGTGAATTTTGGCACTTCCTACCTAATTCAGCCTAGATGAAAATTTGGTGAAAATTGGCTCAGATATAGCTATTGCTCCCATATATATGTTTCATCCGATTTGGTGTTTAAGTCCCTCACATTTGTAATATGCACTCCACAAGAACACATAAATAGCTCTGCCAATTTTTTTCGAGATCGCTTCAGATATAGTTATTGCTCACATATATGTGTGGTATCCGATTTGGTATTAACGTCCCTCACTTTCGTAATATGCATTCGACAACAATGATAAATGGAAATGACATCAAATTTTAGAATAACTTTAGATTTGTTCGAATTGGTCACCTTTGGCACGAATTATGGCCTTCAAAGGGCCAATGAAACCGTCACACGCTGCCAGAATGTTCCTCTGCGGTATTTTGGCCCATTCCCGCCGAAGCGTTTGCTTGAGGTGATCCACATTTTGGTATTTTTTAGTGCCAACATTGCTTTCCAAAATACTCCACACACAATAGTCCAACTGATTGGTATCCGGAGATTTTGGTGACCATTGTGTGCTGGAAATGAAACGAGGAACCTCATTTTGTAACCATTCTTGGGTAGCGCGTGTTGAGTGCGATGGTGTTGAGCCCTTTTTGCGTGCCCAAGGCTTTGATACACCCTCCATAATATTGTCGCGATAATATACGGCATTTATTCTGATTCCACGGTCTTAATATTAATACAAGCGGAGAGCGACCATCGGCTGTTATGGCGGACCACACCATCACCATTGTCGGCGCTTGAGTTCTGGTGGCCAATCGAAGGTGCACATTTTCGGCTGACCTCTATAGACAGTAAATACGATCATTTTGTTTGTTTACAAACTGTTAGACAACGAATTTTTTCTCATCGGAGAAAACCAAATTCTTTAGCTCTTTTAAGTCTATTTTCTTTCTGTTGCGGAGTAAATTCTTGCTTTTTTTGGAATTTCAATGGCTTTACCCTGAGCTCATTTTTCAATATTTGCCGAATGGAATATTGCGATATATTCAGCTCACAAATATAAAGAAATCACACTATCACGCTTGAATTCCATCACGAATAACTTTTTTTCTGGAAAATTCTCACCAAAATACTTTTGTACGCAGTGAGCTGTCACTGGAATAATTTTAACTGCTGTCGGACGAGTGGCTTGGAAATGACAGCAGTCTGAAGTTTGTTGCAGCTTTTTCATCTCGCACTGTATGTTTAGACAAACCCTGAAATTCAGCCAATTTGGCAAGAACTCAGCAGCTAACTAATTGTAGCTTAAACTATTAAACATATTTTTTTGGTAGATATCTTAAAGACTATTGATTTTTGGACAACATACCTACCATTATGTACAATTGGTGGAGGCCTACAATAGCATTCAATTATACTATCCGTAGATAAAGAGCCGATGTTATGAATATAATAACAGAACTTAAACCTGCTGTTTACTTGTTTCCCAATGTTAAAATATAATGCATTAAAAAAGTTATCAATATACAGCTATAAAATACTTCTCACCCACCCCATTTAAAATACATTTACACTTTTGTTGTTGTTTTTTTTTTAACATTCCACCATCAATATCTATAATTTACTCTCGAAAAGGTCATTTCACCGCAAAACTCGACAAACTGGCGACATTGCAATACAATAGACAGACAGCCCCCATTGAATGTGTGGTCTCGGCAGCAGGTCGAAATCTAATCACACAAACAATCAAATATACATATGTACATTGAAAAATTTACCGACACACTAAATTAGTTTTGGCTTCGAACTTATAGATTTCATGGTTGTACAACGCAGAGTTTTCAGTCAATGCAGGGGATTGTGTGGCGGCTAGTTCCCGTACAAAAGCTTAGCTGTTGGATATGGACCAACTAACCAAGCAAACAGCCAGAGCAATTCGATGTGCCAACAATAGGCCATAAGTAAATCTGTAGTAAAAAACAATCATAGAAATACAATATTTTTTCGCTCTCCCAATTTGTCTGTCTGTCTCTTTTGCTCTGTCAGCCTGCATGTTCGGTGCCCAAAAATCGTTGGCCATATTTTGCAGGGAATATAGGCATGATGTTATTGTTTATACAGACATCGTTTGCCAAATCCACCTTTCATGCAGTTTGTTTTTTTTTTCTTTCAGCCAACAACTATGACGACTGGTCGCATCCTGGTGTTGTTTTTTTCCTTATTGTTGTAGACCTATTTTGTTGTTGTTCGTCCAGGCCATAGCTCCATTCTATAGCCTTAACTTGCAATTTGTTGGCACTAAAACGCCAATGTCTGTATGTGGCTTAACAACATGGGTTATGCTTTTGTTTTGACGCTTCTCCCAATATCCTGTATGAAAAAGTCATTGCGAATATCGAGGCAATGAACAGCATCTGACCTGTGCCAAGAAAAAAATCAAACATACAGACCTATAAGCCATGTTGTTATTGTAGTCGTCATCATCATCATTATTGTCTTAAGTTTCATCCAGCTTAAATTGTATTCAAACTATTGAAAATTGACAATGTTTTTTTTTTTTTTGGTTAGCGGCAGTAATTTTTAGGACCTACCTAAAGTAGTAGAACAATGTTAACTGCTCGATTACTGAGAATCACTATAAATGGGGGAGGAATGAAGAAGCGGGGAAACATTTCTATTACTGGTAATGTAGAAGGAGATTCTATATAATTTACACAAATCTGGGCACTGCTCACAATATGTCATATTTACTACTCATTACTGGGTATTGTAAAAGTACGTTATTTTGCCTTGTACTCAGTTTAGGAAAAAATAATTATTTTTACACCCTCCATCACTCTATGGAGGGAAATTATTTCTGTCATTCCATTTGTAACTCATCGAAATACTTAGATCCTACAAAGTAGGTACAAGGTGGCGCAAATATAATCCTCCTATCAGAAAATATATGTACATTTTACGATTGGCCCCTAATGCCCAAATTTACAACCAAAAACATCGGAAGTTTATCTTTACGCCCCCATGTACTTGACAGATATTCCGATGTTTTTTTTTTTTTTGGCTATAATTAAGACATTACGAGCCAATCGTAAAATTCATAGGATTACTTTTGCATAGCTGCATATGACTTGAAATTCTATGTCGATTTAGCGGTATATTTCCGCCTGTCTACGAAGGAAATATGTGTATTTTGTTAGTAGGCAAGTTAAGATCGTGGACCATATCGGTACACATTCTCGTATAGTCCCTATAAATCTATACGTATCGATATTTGATATTTTAGCAATTTAAAAACGGAATTGTTTAAAGTTCGGTACGTAGAGTTCGAAGTGAGAACTCTCAGAACAATATACTTCCAAGTTTTTCTCCATAAAGCAGTACCACCCGATATTCGGTATTCTGTTGATTTTAGCTATATTTACCTGCGAAATCGTTCCAAATTCTGTATGTATAGTTTGTAATGGGTTTTATCTTCTTTAGAGGTATATTGTCTTTGAATTATATCCCCATATGACAGTACTTAAAACAGCAGTATTTAAAACTAGCAAAATATAACAATCACTGTAGCGTAAAATGTAGTTTTCCGTTTTGGTACAGACCCCACATAACTATACCGCTCACTTTATGGTTTTCTAAAAAGACTTTTACGGCAATCTCCAACTGATTTGAAATTAGATCGAACTTCAAGGTAGAGGATATAAAGATATAATTCACCGGAATTGTTTCAAATTTGATATTGTAAGTTCGTAGTGGATACTACAGCCTAAGACAAAAATTTTCTGTGCAGGACTACGTCTTCGCATAGCCCCCATATAACGGTACCTCCTGATATTCGGTATTTTGATGATTTTAGCGGCGGTATTTGATGTTCATGATTTTAGCGGCGGTATTTGATGTTCATAATGGATGCTACAGACTATGACAAGAGATTGTCTGTGCACTGCACATCTTCGTATAGCCCCCATATAATGGTACCTCCCAATATTCGGTATTTTGATGATTTTAGCGTCATTATTCACAGGAATTGTTTCATATTCGTATTTAGAGTTCGTAATGGCAACTACAGTCTGTGAAAGAAAATTGGTTATGCAGGTCTAGGTCTTCGTATAGGCCCCATATATCAGTACCTCCCTACATTCGGCATTTTGAGTTTAGGTACAATACCCATCGAATTTGTTTGAGATGTCATATTTGAAGTTCGTAACTTGTTTATTTTTAGAAAATTTTTCGAAGGACTATAGAACCTTTTAACATGATTTTTAAAGTATATATTTCAAAGGTGACTAAAGGTGAATTTTCCATGGGGAATCTTTCAAAGGGCGTAACATGAATTTTTCAACAATATCTAATTCAATGATATCAGTATCTATGACTAATTTTTAGGGATGTAACTAACGGAATGACACAGTTAATATACCCTCCTTTGAGGGTGGGTGGTGGTTTACGTAAGGTCATTGTTTATTTTACCAGCCTTAAATTCTAGCCTAATGCAAAATTCCATGTTGATTGGTGTGTAATTGCGACCCGTAGATCAACTGACAAATCAGTAAAGTAAATTTGTTCTTGGTACATTTCAACCCTTAAATATTTTGATAATTTCCACATACAGAGCTAGATCGACTCAGATCAGATAAAATCCATATATTCGAGGTGGACAGGACTACAAATCTTTATGATATCTAAATACCGAATTTAAAAAGATTCCGTAAGGAAAGGTAGATAAAATAGTTAAAATACCGAATATGGGGAAAGTCCGTTATATGGACAGGGACAATATCCTGCCACAAGAGGTGAAATCTGTTATAAACTCTAATTACCGAAATGTATTTCTTTAGAAAAGATGGGTAAAATTAAACAAATGCCCAATTTCGAGAGTCACAAATGGGGGCTATATGAAAAAGTAGACATGTAAAGACAATTTTCAGCCACAGCAAATATAATATATTATGAAGTCTGAATACCAGATTTCAAACTATTACCTTGGAAACTGTGGCTAAACTGGAAATATGTTATTGTGTTTGTGTGGACATACAAATTGATCGAATGTGTCACGTTTTTTTTTTTCCTTCAACTGCTGTTAGGTATACACGGTCAGATGAAAAAACTGCAACCAAATTTAGACTACTGTCATTTCTACGCCACTCGTCCGACAGCTATTAAAATTATTCCAGTGACAGGTCATAATGTTGTTTACAAGCGTATAAAAGAATTTGTGTCTCTTTTGTGTCAGGTTACTGTGATACTGGTAGCGTAGCCCGACGTGATGGAAGTGGACTGGAGAAAACCGCAACATCAGCAGAAATGGTTCGAAAAGTAAAGAAGCGACTTGATCGAAATCCGCAACGCAGTGGCCGAAAAATGGCTCGTGCGCTGAAGCTATTGAAATTCCAAAAAGTGCAAGAACTTACACAGCAACAGAAAGAAAGTAGACTCAAAAGAGCTAAAGAGTTGCTTCGCTTGGCCGAAAGTGGTGAACTGCCGAATTTGGGTTTCTCCGGTGAGAGAACATTCGTTGTACAGCACTTTGTAAACAAATATAATGAACGTGTTTACTTGCTAAAGAGGTCAACCAGAACTCAAGCGCCGGCCATGGTGATGGTGTGAGCCGCCATAACATCCAAAGATCGCTCTCCGCTCGTATTAATCGACCGTGGCATCAGAATAAATACCTAATATTATCGCGAAAATATTCTGGAGGGTGTATTAAAGCCTTGGGCAACCAAACATTTTGGTCGCAGACCTTGGGCAATCCAAAAGGACTCACGACGCGCCACCCAAGAATGGTTACAAAATGAGGTTCCTCGCTTCATTTCCAACTCACAATGGCCACCAAAATATCCGGATACCAATCCGTTGCATTATTGTGTCTGGAGTATTTTGGAAAGCAAAGTTGGCACTACAAAATACCAAAGTGTCGATCACCTCAAGCAAGCGCTTCGCCGGGAGTGGGCGAAAATACCACAGAGTAACATTCGGGCAGCATGTGACGGTTTCATTGGCCGTGTGAAGGCCATAATTCGTGCCAAAGGTGACCAATTCCAAAAAATTTAAACTTATTACGTTCATTTAATAAAATTAAAAAAAAAAAAAAAATGATGACGTTTCACTTTGTTGCAGTTTTTTATCTCACACTACAAGTATGTGAAAATGTTAACCTTAAAATACTTAAATTCAACAGTTCTATACCAATTCCCAAAGATGTGGAAATACTAATCGGCTGGGCCGGATTTTTATAGCCTCCACTAATCGGAAGGAACTTGAAAAATTTGAAACGATTCGGAACTTCAAATAAGAAATACGAAAAAATTCCGGTGAATAAAGTCGCTAATATCATCAAAATACCGAATATATGGGGAGACATCGTTATATGATGCAAATCCGGTGAAACATGTCGCGATAATCCCGAATATATCGGGATAGCTTTATATGGGCGCTATACTAAAAGGTAGGCCTATATAGACAATTCTCTTCCAGGGGGTAAAGCACTTAGAGGGAACTCCTTGTGTGGATTTTTAGACTATTCCATTGAAAAAGTGTGGCTAAAGTCATCATAATACCGAATATGGGGGGGGGGAGGAAGGAGCCCCATTATATGGTGGATATACGATATCGTGGAAAATTCTCTTTCAGGGGTAAAGTACTACGATACTACTGTAGACAAAAGACAGATCTGTGCAAAATTATATCTTCACATCTTAATTTGTTTTGACTGTAGCGTGATTACAACAGACGGACAGACAGATACACAGATAGACGCGCAGGGCTAAATCATCTTAAAATGTTACGATGTTTTTTACGTTCATTTAATAAAATTAAAAAAAAAAATGTAAAAATGATGGCGTTTCACTTTGTTGCAGTTTTTTTCTCACACTACAAGGATGTGCAAATGTTAACCTTAAAAATACTTAAATTCAACAGTTCTACACCAATTCCCAAAGTTGTGAAAATATTAATCTTAAAATACTTAAATTGAAGAGTTGTACACCTTATTTTCCATTTATGAGGTCTACACCTAAAGAATTACTTTCTACTGAATTTTGTAAATTACTGGACGAATAGGTTAAATAAGAGTCGATACGTTTATTTTATTCACAGTATTTATCGGTGCAAAATAAAAGCTATTTTTATTATTATTTACCTTCCCAATTAAGTTAAGTCTCTTTTCACATACCATTCTTCTAATTACTACCGGCATTTTCATACCATCCCCTTAACTACATGTGAACAATTTCAATATTGTGTGTTCTGGAAAACCGCTGCGCTGCAATTGTTCTCCAACAAAGACGGCATTAGTTGTACAGCAAGCAGAAATCCGCTTTACCATGGCCTAGATCATGTAGTCTTAAAACTTCCGTGTTGATTACGAACTATATACTCTCTGCTAATATACAATACGAGTTCGTGTGAGTGAGTGTGCATGTATGCAACAACAATATGAAAGTATTTGTTCGGCCTGAAATAAAATACAAATTCAGTTATAACAACTGTTCGTTGCAGAGCCGCACTGTTTGTTCGAATCGAACTGAATAAATTTTAATACAAATTTTGGCAGAAAATATCATCGATGCAGCCAAGAATTCATTTTCCAATATCGATGCTATGTATTTTGGCACAGAGCTGCATGCCGCTCACACTGCTGGTGTGCTGTAGAAGTTTCTTGGCATTTTGTTTATATTTTGATTTAAATTTTAATAAATTGTATGTTTGTTTAGTTTATAGCAGTTGCTAATGACGTCTGTGTTTCAGGAAGTCAGGAAGTAATTAAGGGTATTGTGATGATTTAAAAGACCTTCCAGTAACATTTAAATTAAATGGCATAAATCTGTACCCAAAGAAGACAATTTAAAATTTAAATGAAATGGGTAGATAATATTATAGATAATATGTAATGGCTAACATATTATCAGTGTAATTTCGAAAAAAAACTACCAAAAGTTAATAATTTAATATTTTGTTTTATCTTATAAGTCGAATGGCTGTGACAAATAAAATAAAAATCCTTTCTTATTCAAAGATTTTTGCATTGGTGAATTAGGTTTGATTTTACATCCGTCTATCTCCTGGGTAAAATAATTGGGTATCATGCTATACTATATTAAGTATTCGAAAGTTTTCATTTCTTCATTTGGATTAAATTTTCAAATATTGAAAAAGTCAAATGAAAAATACTGCAAAGGTCATACAAATACTGAATATCGGCAATTACCATTGCATTGGGGTCTATACGAGGACGTGGACTTTTATATTCAATTTTTGCCATAGGCCATTACGTTGAATATCGAAATACCGAAGCTTGAAACAATTCCGGTGAAAAATGGGGCTAAAATCATAACAAGTAAAGACGGAGCAAAGTTCAGCCGGGCCGAACTTTTTATACCCTCCACCATTCGGAAAGAGCTTGAAAATTTTTAAAACAAAAAAAAAAATCCGTCGAAAAATATCGCTAAAATGAAAACCTTCACAGAGTGAGATAAAAAAACTGCAACAAAGTCAAACACCATAGTTTTTATATTTTTTTTTCAAATTTTATTGAATGAAAGCAAAAAATGTCGGAAATAGCATCAAATTTTAGAATAAGCTTAGATTTGTTCGAATTGATCACCTTAGGCACGAATTATGATCTTCAAACGGCCAATGAAACCGTCACACGCTGCCCGAATGTTGCTCTGCGATATTTTGGCCCATTCCCGGCGAAGCGCTTGCTTGAGGTGATCGACACTTTGGTATTTTTTAGTGCCAACCTTGTTTTCCAAAATGTTCCAGACGCAATAGTACAACGGATTGGTATCAGGAGATTTTGGTGGCCATTGTGTGCTGGAAATGAAGCGAGGAACCTCATTTTGTAACCATTCTTGGGTGGCCATTGTGTGCTGGGTACGATGGTGCTGAGTCCTTTTGGAATGTCCAAGGTCTGCGACCAAAATGTTTGCGTACCCAAGGCTTTAATACACCCTCCAGAATATTTTGCCAAGGTCGATTAATACGAGAGCGACCATCGGCTGTTTTGGCGGCCCACATCATCACCATGGCCGGCGCTTGAGTTCTAGTGGCCAACCGAAGGTGCACATTTTCAGCTGACATTTTTGACAAGTAAACACAATCATTTTGTTTGTTTAAAAACTGCCGGACAACGAATGTTTTCTCATCGGAATAAACTAAAATTCGGCAGTGCACCACTTTCGGCCAAGCGAAGCAACTCTTTAGCTTTTTGTTGCGGTGTAAGTTCTTGCACTTTTGGAATTTATATTGCGATATGTTCAGTTCACGAGCCATTTTCGGCCACTGCGATGCGAGTTTCGATCAAGTCGCTTCTTTACTTCTCGAACCATTGCTGCTGATGTTGCGGTTTTCTTCCGCCCACTTCCTTGATGTCGGACTACGCTACTAGTATCACGGTAACGAGACACAAAAGATTTATTCACATTTAAATGCTGGAGTGCTCTAACGATAGCCACTTGTGGTTTTCCAGCCAGACGAGTGGCTTAGAAATGACATCAGTCTGAAGTTGGTTGCAGTTTTCTTAGCTCACCCTGTATATGAGGGCTGTACCAAGACGTGGTCCTGCATAAGTAATTTTTTGTCATAGGCTGTAGTAATGATTCAGAACTTCCAATAAAAATACCAAATAAAGGGACTATGCTAACACGTGGACCAGCATAGACAACTTTCCGTCGTATGTTGTAGTACGAAATTTGATGCAATTCAGGTGAAAAATGTCGCAAAAATCCTGGAAGTACCAAATATCTCCGAGTAGCCCTGTATGGGTGATATACTAAAACGTAGACTTATATACACAAATCTCTTCTAGGGGGTAACAAACTCATTGGAAAATGTGGCTAAAATCATCAAAACACCGAATAGAAATATAGAAAATTCTCTTTAAGAGGTAAAGCATTCACAGAGAACTCCTTGTGTAGAATTTCAGACAATGCCTTTGAAAAATGTGACTAAAATCTTCAAAATACCGAATGTCGCGAGGTACAGTTGTATCGGGGATATACGATTTCGTTGACCTAAATTGGCGATTTTCTTTAAGGGGATAGAGAACTCAGAAGGAACTTATTGTGTGGATTTTAAGCTTATTCCGATGAAAAATGCGGCTAAAATCATTATAATATCCAATATCGGGGGAGAGTATTGTATTTCGAGGATATACGATATCGTGGACTTATGTAGACAATTCACTTTCTGGTGTTAAAGTATTTACTAAGGACTCCGTGTGTAGAATTTCAAACAATTCCATTGAATAATGCAGTTAAAATCATCAAAATACCGAATATCGGGGGGTACCGTTATATGGGGGCTATACGATATCGGGGACCAATATAGACCATCTTCGAACTTGACCTGCCTGCAGACAATAGACAGACCGGTGCAAAATGTAGGCTTCCTATTTTTATTCGTATTGACTCTAGCGCGATTGCAACAGATGGACGGACGGACAGAACTAAATGGTCTTTCTTCCCAATGCTGGAGGAGGGTATTAAAAGTCCGGACCGGCCGAACTTAGGCGCGTTTTTGCTTGTTCTTCATTGATATGTGGCGGACTATAACAACTGACCATTTCCCAATTGTTGTTTCTTCTCCAATTTAATTCTGCTATTTGGAAAATAATGATTCTCCAGTCGAAAACCGTAGCAGCTATCAGCTAGAGGGAGTGACAGAAATCAACAAACAGGTCAACACTTGACATTCAAATACTTTGCCGTTTGTTGACTTCAAAATAGCTCCAAAGTAGTCGTTAGCCATTAATTGTTTTATTTATTTTGATTTTGTTCCATTGTTCTATCAACGGCTGTTGTATTCAACATTGGCGACGATAAAAAAGACTAAAACTGTAGTAGTGGTGAAAAGTTAACGGTAAAGATTTATATTTGTTTAGCCGTACGTTAAGCAGGTTTTTTAGACTGTGAGTACCCTATTATTGGTTAAAACAAACATTTAACCTTTCAATTCAAGCTAAAATGTGGGCTATTATAATCTTCTGTAGTTGTTGTGTGGGTACAGAAAAATATATAATATTTACTTTTTATACTCTACTATGCTATGTGTTGCGGGTATTATAAGTTTGATTGGGCCAAAAATTATGTAACACCTCGAAATATTGGTTTCCCACATAGGAAAGTATATATGGATCTTCCTATCTCGCCAAGCTGAGTCGATCTAGCTATGTATGTCCGTCCGTCTGTCCATGTTAATTTGTAATCACTCTACAGGTCGCAATTATGGCCCGATCTTCACGAAATTTAGAATGGGTCAGAAAAGGGTCAGAATAGAACCCTATTTCTTTTGGAGATGATTGCATAATATTAAGGGGTTGAAATGGACAAAAAACTGAAAAATTAATGATTTTGCTTCACTTGCTCTACAGGTCGCAATTACAGACCAATCAAAGCGGAAGTTAGCATGGGGCTAGAGCTTAGGGCTGAGCAGAAGCCTTCCAATTTTGATGGTCATCGGGTAATATTTAGTGAGTGAAATAGACCATACATTTGTGTTAAATAAAGTCAAATTTCCATTAAACCGCGAATATTTTTAATCTCGGCGAAAACACAAATAGACGAACATGTCAATTCTGACCGTTACGTAGATGCCGATAGTAAATATATCGGTTATATATAGCGAAATATATACAATGTGTATTTACAAAGGAAGGGGATGTTAGTTAGAATGCTTATATCTACCGAATAACTGGGCCGATTTTGACAAATTTTGCCAATTCAGAATGCCCTCTTGACATAAAAGTATAAAATCTAAAAAAAATCGCAGAAAAATATGCCAATAATGATGATAAGATGGATTTTGTAATATTTTGTTACATTTTTTTATTTTTTCATAATTTTTATCGCATTTTTGACTTATAATATTTTGTAATATTTTTTATCTTACAACACAGGTTGGGGATATTATATAAGTATTGCAAATACCGTCCGATCCTCACCAAAATTTTCACAAGGGTAGGGTTGGGCTCAGAAGGGCTAGGCCTTTTGTTTTCAAAGATGTCCGCAATATATTAGGGGTTGAAATGGACCAACAAGTAAAAATTTTCCTGATTTTGAAGCCGTTATGAAGGTCACAAATAGAAACCAAAGGACATGAAATCTCGCATAAAGTTAGAATTTAGGACCACTAATTTTGTGTGAAAAAATACCAACATTACTTACAGGCGATATCCGTATACACGAAATGCAAACTTCTGGCTTTTTTGTGCTGATTTCGTTGACGAATATAGCCAAATTTCGTAGACAAGCAAATCATATAGATGAGTCTAAATTTGGAGTTACAGATGGGCCTTTTGCTTTTAGAGATGATCGCAAAATAGTTAGGGGTTCAATGAACCGAAAACAGAAAAAATTTCCTGATCACACCATTGAAGCCAATCGACACGCCTGAGAAGAGAGTTAAAACGGGGAAGAATTCTAGCATTTTGGATGACCATTGGATTATATTTAGCTGTAAAATGGACCACAACAACTAACAGCACGACAGAGTGCGTAAATAGGGGACAAATGTCCCGGGTCAAAATATCTGGGCAGTGCTCCGTGACATAATTTCAAAAGCGAAATTTTCCAAAATGGATTTGGACATAAGAGTGCTTCTAACATGTTTTAGTGTTGTAGGGTATCACATAGTCGGCCCCGCACGACTATAGTCTTTGCTTACTTATTTCATTATAGCATACAATACCTGAATACATTTTTTTCTTTTCTTTGTCTTGAAATATCGAAACAGTTTTTGTATGTGTATGTTCTGTTTCGAATAAAAAACAAAATATTTTTAAAATTTTCAAATAATGTTGAAATTTAAAAGAATATTTACAACTTTGGTGAGAATAAATGTTTGCGTATTGGAAAGAAAGACAATTTGTAATTGTATTCGGATCTCGATGTTGTGCGTGGCCTAGCCCATGTCTATACAGGCCAGCCCTTCATATAAAACTATCCGTTCTCGATAGCATTTTGCAAAGGTATTCCCGAGCTTATTAAGATATCTGGTACCAAATATCATTGTTTTTGGAAGAATATTACGAACGTGAGGGACTTAAACACCAAATCGGTTGTCACATTTATATGTGATCTATAGATTTTCTCTAAATTTGATGTACTTGCTTCTAGACTGAATTCGGTCGGATGTACAAAAATGCAGGACTTTTTGACAGATATTGGTCACTTGGTGCACAATTAACCCGACATCGGTTGAAGATATAAATCGGAACTGTATCCAAATCTCAGCCGATCTTGATAAAATTTGGCAGAGTTATTTCCGAGCTCTATAAGATATCTGGAACCAAAGATCATTTTTGTGTAATTCATATTACGCTCGTGAGGGACTTTAAACCCCAAATCGGATAAAACATATATACGGGAGCTATAGCTATATCTGAACCGATTTCCACCAAATTTGATATACTTGCTTCTACACTGAGTTTGAATGTGCCAAGATTCAGGTCATTTGGAATTATATTGCCCATTTCGTGCACAATTAACACGAAATCGGTTGAAGGTATATGGGAACTATATCTAAATCTGATCCGATTATCACCAATTTCAATAGGCTTCGTCCTTGGGCAAAACAAATATTGTTTTGAAAATTTCATCTCAATCGGATTATAAATGCGACATGCATTTTTTCAGAAGAATACATGGACGGACGGACTGACATGCATGAATCGACTCAAAATGTGATTCCTATGAAGATCCTCAAAGTAACTATGGGTCTATCACGCTTCCTTCTCTATGTTACAAACTGATTCACAAAGACATAATGCCCTTACCACCATGTGGTGTAGGGTATAACAACTGAAGATTTAATGTATTTTTTCTGAACTGTTTTGTTTTTGTTTTATTTATTTCTTTTCAGAAAAATGTTCTTACAAGAGCACCCCAATACATCTCAAATTTTTAACGGTACGTATAACTATTGAAAAGAGGCAAATATTGCGCATACACCCCAGGGAATGTTTTAACATATGAATACGCAAACACTTAACGAGCATAAGTAACGAAATCGCTTAAAATTTGGTGGAGCCGAAGTTAAGATTTGGAAAAAAACCAGTCCTGCGGTCATTTGCTATTTGAACGATAATTTTCTTGTTTTTGAGGAGCAAAAACCAACTACTCAAAATCACAAATTTAGGAAAGACATCTAGAAGCGAAAAAAAAAAATAAAAAATAGAAAATATGTCCGAATGCACCAAATTAAAATTTTTAAAAGTCATTTTTCAACTGCTAAATTGTCCATTCGGTTACAAAGTGTTATTACGACCTTCAAAATACTGAATATTAAAATGTGCTGTTATATGGATGCTGAACCTATAAACAAAATTTTAGAGGGGTTGGTAACCGAACTGCAAATAAAAAAGTTCACACAATGCCCATAGAAAAATTGAATTAATCATCAAGGGATTTTTCGAAAGAGGGGATCGATTAAACTATTTTTAAGCTTTATCTGACTGCAGTCAAAATACAACTACTCTATGCAAAATCTTGACTTCCTTTCATATGCCATATAGACTCTAGTGTGTTTAAAACAAAGCTAAAATTTTGCACAGATCAGTCTTTTGTCTGCAGGCAGGTCAAGTTCGATGGGCTATATCGGTCCTCGATGTCGTACGGCCCCCATATAACGTTATCCCCAAAATTCGGTATTTTGATTATTGTAGTTAAATTTTTCAATGAAATTATCCGAAAATCCTCAAAAGGAGTTCATTTTGAGTGCTTTACCACCTGGAAGAGTATTGTCGACATAGGTCCACGATATCGTACAGCCCCAATAAACGGTACCCCCGTTATTCGGTATTTTGATGATTGTAGTTAAAATTTTCAATGAAATTATTCAAAAATCCTCAAAAGGAGTTCCTTCTGAGTATTTTGCCACCTGAAAGAGTATTGTCTATATAGGTCCACGATATCGTACAGCCCCCATAAAACGGTATCCCCGTTATTCGGTATTTTGATGAATGTAGTTAAATTGTTCAATGAAATTGTCCGAAAATCCTCAAAAGGAGTTCCCTCTAAGTATTTTACCACCTGGATGAGTATTGTTTATATAGGTCCACGATATCGTATATCCCCCATATAACTGTACCTCCCTATATTCGGTATTTTGATGATTTTAGCTACATTATTCGCCGGAGTTGTTTCAAACTACGTTTTTAGAGTTCGTAATGAGAACTACCGTCTATGACAGGTCTTCATAAAGGCCCGATATAACGGTACCTCCCCATATGCGATATTTTGATGATTTCAGCTACATTATTCACAGGATTTTTTCACAAGTTTCGTATTTGAACATTGTAATGGCTTATGACAAAAGTTGCCTATGCAGGTCCACGTCTTCATATAGACCCCAATAAAACGGATTTTATATTTTTTAAATGTTCACATTCGTTCCAAATGGTGGAGGGTAATCAAAGTTGGGCCCGGCCGAATTTACTGTTTTTTACTGGCTTGAGATTTTATCTATTTCTTAATTGGCGAGAAATGTCAAAATCAGTCTAGCCGTTCCTTATAAGCGTAGTAACTAACATTATTTTCTTTTACATATTGATTTCACTTATTTTGCTATATATCTGATATCCTGATTGTCAGCATGAAAAAACGATCAAATGTAAGCTTTTCATGTATTTGTGACTTTGCCGGAATTAAAAATATTCGCGGTTTAGTGGAATCTTTCGTATTTTTTACATAAATGTTTTGGTCTATTGTACCCGCTAAATATTGTCAGGTACGTTTGGTATATATTTGCGACCTATGGAGCAATTGCAAAATCTGGAGATTTTTCTCTTTTTCGTCCATTTCAATGGCTCAATATATATGTTCCTATTATCTCCTATTATCTCCATACAAAATTTCGTTAGGATCGGATCATAATTGTGACATGAAGCGTGATTACAAATTAACATGGCCAGACGGACGGTCGGACACGGACTCAATTCGGCGCCATTGGAAGATGTATATAACATCGTGGGATTTGGATCAACATATTGAGGTGTTAAAAAATGTTTTGTCCTAATCAAACCTATAATACCCTCAACACATAGGTAAAAAATAAAAAAAACCTTATTTGAACGCATGAGTCAGAAAATTACATTTATTCTTTGTCCTTGAGTTTCTTAGGAAAAACTCGAAAGTGAAAGTATTTTGTGTAAGTGTCGCAATGGTATTCTAGGAATTCCAATATTCCAATATTATCTTAAACACAAATTAAAAGGAGGTGAGGTTGTGATTTGAATCACTTGAGCGCGGTGTTGTCATCTTCACTTGCGACAAACCCATTCCACCCGAAGCAATCGAAATCATTCTCTTAAATGATGCTGTCTAAATTTAAACTGAATTAGAAAGATCTTATTTATTACAATGAAAAATGATTTAAGTTTAGTAAAAAAGGATTGTAATTTCCGCTTTTCTTGGAAGCAAATTTTATACCACCTAAAATTATTATACCCTACAACACTATGTGTTGGGGGTATTATAAGTTTGATTGGGCCAAAAATTATGTAACACCACGAAATATTGATTTCCCACATAGGAAAGTATATATGGATCTTCCTATCTCGCCGAGCTGAGTCGATCTAGCTATGTATGTCCGTCCGTCCGTCTGTCCGTCTGTCCATGTTAATTTGTAATCACTCTACAGGTCGCAATTATGGTCCGATCTTCACGAAATTTAAAATGGAGATGGGTCAGAAAAGGGTCAGAATAGAACCCTATTTCTTTTGGTGATGATCGCATAATATTTAGGGGTTGAAATGGACCAAAAACTGAAAAATTCCTGATTTTGCACTTGCTTACAGGTCGCAATTATAGACCAATCGACGCGGAATTTCGCATGTAGCTAGAGTTTAGGGCGGGGAAGAAGCCTACCAATTTAGGTGGTCATCGGATAATATTTAGCGGGTAAAATAGACCATATCTTTTTTGTTGAAAAAATTCAAAATTTTTCATTAAACCGCGAATATTTTAAATCCCGGCGAAATCACAAAGCCATGACAAGGTTACTTCTGACCTTTACATTGATGTTAACATCCAACAAATCGGATATATAGCAAAATATGTGCGATATATATGTCTATCAAAGAAGATATGCTTGAAAGATCTCTTATATGTCGAGAACGGCTGAACTGATTTCGACAGTTCTCATTAATTCAGATTGGCCTCTTGGCAGGAAAGAAACAACGTCTAAAAAATCGCATAAAAATACCTCTCTAAAGATAAAAATATTGATTTTGTAACATTTTCTCATATTTTTTCCATTTTGTCATATTTTTGGCATATTTTCATTTTGAATTAAACATTTGGTAATATTTCTACAGCTAACAAAACTAAGTAGTTAGGATATCAGGATATCATATACAGATCGCATTTATGGCCCGATGCTTACGAAATTTTGCATGGGGATAAGATGAGGGTCAGAATAGAAGCCTACTCTTTTTGGAGATGATCGCCCTATATTTAGGGGTTGAAATGGACCAAAAAACTGCAAAATTGTCAGCAGGTCGTAATTATCGCCCGATCCTAACGCACATTTGAATGGGGGTTACCGGACATTGCAAAAGCCAAGCAGTTTTGGATGGCCATCCAAAAATATTCAATGTGAAGGAGTTTGCCAACTTTTGTAGACAAAATACGAAAATGTCCATTCCAGTGACTTTTTGGAGAATACACTTCTGACTATTTCGTTGAAAAATATAGTCAAATGTCTGTATCTCATATAGATGCGTTTCAGTCAAAAACCAATAATAAATGTTAATCTTTTGCCACTTCTGAGAGATTATAGGTGTTTGGGAAATATTGGTTCCAGATCTAGGAAGACCATTTAAGTGCAACATCTACCTATAAATTGGAAATGAGCAAATTAGTTTGAGTTGCTATTATTCGAAAATTAGAGAACGAAACCTGATGGTTTTCTTTTATTATTTGTCACAATATCTTGTAGAATTCTTTCGAGTATCTCGCCTATATAAACTGTATCGTTTATTATAGTGTTGTAGGGTATTCAACGGTCGGCCCCGCTCGACTGTAGCCTTTGCTTACTTGTTTTGAATCTCATTTTGTTATTTTGTCATAATTCCCGATTTTATTCATTTGAGCCATTTAATTCACGTTCAGTACGGTTGTTTTCTATTCGTCATTTACCTCCATCTCCGATATTTGCCGTTGATGTTCGTTTTACAAACGACGAGTCGTTTTTCCCAATTGTCATTGTTTTTGAAGTGTTTTGCCAATTATTTGTTTTTCTCTTCCATTGTTTTTGCTCTTTCTATTCTAGCCATTTGTTTATTCAAATCTCAACTTCGCCGTCGTTAAGCATTATTTCCGTTAACTTCGTTTTTGTGTGTGTTAAGGCTCATTAAGTGTCCTTTTTTTAATTTATAAATTCCATTGACATTCATGCGCTGCTTCTGTTTTGTTTTAATTTAAATTTTTGTTCTTCATTTAAGGAAAGTAAACTCTGAGTGTGGTGTAATTTTAGAAGTCTGTTTTATTGGCTGTTCCGGAAATGGGAACTATTTTTGGCGTTTTAGCAAACGCTTTTGATTTTTAATTAAAACGAACAACAACAGCTTTAATTGTGGAAAGGACGAATATTTAAAAAAATGTGATTTTTATTTAAGAGCGAGGATCAAGAAATATTCTTCATAATTTAGCCGTTATAGCTTTTTATATATTTTTTACTGTACACAGTTTCGATTTAAAAAGCCAACAGTAGCTTGATTTCAATTCAAAAAAAAAAAAAAAAAAAAAAAAAAAAACACACACACACATCGATTAACTCACAGTTGTTAAAGCTATGCTCAAAATCCACCCATGTCATCTTGAGTAAACTAACACCTTGAGCACAACTCATGTGCTGCGACAGACATCAAAGACGAACATCATGACTGAATGATGTGATGTTGTGACATATTCAAATATGACTGGCGGGAAAGAAAGAAAATCCCAAAAATAGGTGTTGGCTACAGCATATTTCACATTTACGCCTTTCGCCAACAAACCAAACCGGAAGTGGCACATACGAATTGCTCGTTCGTACAGAACATTTTTAACAAGAAAATACTCGTGCAAGGAAAATGAACTTAACAATTCGAGTATTGCTCGAGACAGACACGTATTCACACAAATGCAAACACCCAAAGGCGAAGCATCATGTTAACGATACGAAGTTGGGGAAATAAGTTTCGTTTCCAAAGAACTTGCAATTTGTATGGTGTATATAGAATGGAGCCATATTCTTAAATTATTTTTATACCCTCCACCATACTATGGAGGGTATATTAACTTTGTCATTCCGTTTGTAACTCCTCGAAATACTCATGTCAGACCCAACAAAGTATATATATTCTTGATCAGCGTAAAATTCTAAGTCGATATAGCGATGTCCGTCTGTCTGTCTGTCTGTCTGTCTGTCCGTCTGTCTGTCTGTCTGTTGTAATCACGCTATCTTTCGAATGAATTGAGATATATGGCTAAAATTTTGCACACATGTTTATTTTTCCAGTAGGCAGGTTAAGTTCGTAAATGGGCCATGTAGGTCCACGTTTTCATATAGCTCCCATATAACGGTAACCCCCCTATATTCGGTATTTTGATGATTTTAGCAACGTTATTCACCGGAATTGTTTCAAATTTGGTATTTGAAGTTCCAAATGGATACCACATCCTAAGATAGAAAATTGTCTGTGCAAGTCTATGTCTTCGTATAGCCCACACATAACGGTACCTCCCGATATTCGGTATTTTGATGATTTTAGCGACATTATTCACGGGAATTGTTTCAAATCTGGCATTTGAAGTTCCAAATGGATACTACACCTTAAGACAGAAAATTGTCTTTGCAGGTCCACGTCTTCGTATAGCCCCAATATAACGGTACCTCCCTATATTCGGTATTTTGATGATTTTAGCGACGTTATTCACCGGAATTGTTTCAAATTTGGTATTTGAAGTTCCAAATGGATACTACACCCTAAGACAGAAAATTGTCTGTGCAGGTCCACGTCTTCGTATAGCCCCCATATAACGGCACCTCGCTATGTTCGGTATTTTGATGATTTTAGCGACATTATTAACCGGAATTGTTTAAAATTTGGTATTTGAAGTTCGTTATGGGAACTACAGTCTGTGACAGAAAATTGTCGGAGCGGGTCCAGTTTCGAATTTGAATATGGTAATGGCTTATGACAAACAGTGCATATGTATGTCCACATCGTATAGACCCCAATATAACGGCTATATTCGGTATTTTTAAAATTTTAACAGAATTTTTTAAAGATTTTATTTTTTGAAAATTTCCAAATTCGTTGCAAATGGTGGAGAGTATTAAAAGTTCGGCCCGGCCGAACTTACTGCTTTTTAACTTGTTAAAATTTTAACAAAATTTTTTAAGGATTTTATTTTTTGAAAATTTCCAAATTCGTTGCAAATTGTGGAGGGTATTAAAAGTTCGGCCCGGCCAAACTTACTGCTTTTTAACTTGTTAAAAGCTAATTTTTATATTAAACAAGTTAAAAAACCGTAAGTTCGGCCGGGTTGAACTTTGAATACCCTCCACTATTTGGAACGAATTTAGAAATTTTCATAAAATAAAATCCTAAAAAATTCTGTTACAATTTTAAAAATACCGAAGATAGTAGTTATATTGGAGTGTATACGACGTGGACCTACATATGCATTGTTTGTCAATTCCATTACAATATTCAAATTCGAAACTTGAATTAAACGGTCAATAATGTAGCTAAATATCGTATATAGGGAGGTACCGTTATATCGGAGCTGTGAGAAGACCTGAACCAATATAGACAATTTTCTGTCACAGGCTGTAGCATCCATTACAAACTTCAAATACCAAATTTGAAACAATTCCGGTGAGTATTGTACCTAAAATCTTCAAAATACCGAATATAGGGAGGTACTGATATATGGGGCCTATACAAAGACCTGGACTTGTATAGACAATTTTCTGTCACAGACTGAACTCTAAATACTTAATTTGAAACAATTCTGGTAAATAATGACGCTAAAATCATCAAAATACCGAATATTGGGAGGTACCGTTATATGGGAGCTATATGGAGACGTTGTCCTGCACAGACAATTTTCTGTCATAGGCTGTAGTATCCATTACGAACTTCAAATACCAAATATGAAACAATTCCGATTAATAATGTCGCCAAAATCATCAAAATATCGAATATAGGGAGGTACCGTTATATGGGGGCTATACGAACGTGGACCACAGACAATTTTCTGTCTTAGACTGTAGTATCCCTTTCCAACTTCAAATACCAAATTTGAAACAATTTCGTTGAATAGTGTCGCTAAAATCATCAAAATACCGAATGTCGGGAGGTACCGTTTAGGGGGGTTTTAGGCTGAATTCCGTCGGATGTGCCAAAATTCAGTCCATTTGGGATGATGGATTGGTGTACAGAAAACCTGAAATCGGATAAAGATATATATGGGAACTAAATCCAAATCTGAACCGATTTTGACAAAATTTTAAACACTTATTGGTCAGCTGTATTTGATATCTGGTACCAAAGATTATTGTTGTGGAGTGCATATTAGGCTTGTGAGGGACTTATATCCCAAATTGGATAAAACATATATATGGGAGCTATAGCTATATCTGAACCGATTTCACCAGATTTGATGTACTTGTTTTCATTTGGTGCACTTTAAACCTTATATCGGATAAAGATATATGTAGGAGCTATGTTCTAATCTGATCCGAACTCGATAAAATTTGACAAAGGCTTTTTTTGACAGGGGTATGATTGACCTCCATAAGTCATTTGGTACCAAATATCATTCTTGTGGAGTGCATGTTACGAATGTGGGGGACTTAAGACCCCAAGTCGGATGAAACATATATGGAAAATATAGCTATATCTTAACCGATTTTCTCCAAATTTGATGTACTTGCTTCCAGAATTAATTCGGTCGGATGTGCCAAAATTCAGGTCATTTGGTGGACAACTAACCCGAAATAGGTTGAAGATATATGGGAGCTATATCTAAATTTGAACCGATTCTTACCAGTTTCAATATTGTTTGGAGCATTTCATGTCAATCGGATAATAAATGGAATAGGTTAGGCATTTTGTTCACAAAAATACATGGACAGACAGTCGGACTGACATGCATAAATCGACAAAATCAAATAAAATAACTTATTTGGACAATTTGAACGTCCTCGGTGTATTATTTATATCAAATTATAGGAAATTATGTATGACAGGTATATCCCAAAATATGAACCGATTTCAATAGAATTTGGCAATGGTTTTTTTAGGGTGTACTTGATGTCTTGTACCGAATTTCCTTGTCATTGAGTGTATAATATGGATTTGGGGGGCTTAAATATACTTGAAATCGAACGAAAATATTTATGGGAGCTATATTCAAATCTCAACCGATTTCGACCAAAATAGTCAAGGTTATGTCATAGCTATAACTGATGTCTTCTATCGAACAACATAGTTTTGAAGTTAATATATTTTTTTACTCTATTAGTAACTCGAAATTATGTCTCGATTCTCATAAATTTGAAAATGGGGGTTTGGTTAGGTCCAGAATAGGAGCCTATTTGTTTTGGAGATGATCGCAAAATACTTAGGGGTTGAAATTGATCAAAAACAAAAAAAAAAATCTTGATTTTTTTTTGTTGCTTTGCAGACCAATCGACGCAAATTGTGCATGGAGTTAGAGTTTAGGACTGGGCAGATTCCTATCAATTTTGTGCGATCATCGTAAAATATTTAGCGGGTAAAATAGACGATAATTTGTGTGTAAAAATTTACGAAAATTTCATTAAACCGTAAATCTCAAATAAATTAAAAGGTCACTTCTGACCATTGCAGTGATGTTGATAGCCAAGATATCGGATATATAGCAAATTGGGTGCAATTTATATGTAAAAGAAGTTGATCTTAGGACTGATTTTCACAATTCTCATTAATTCGGAATTGTCTCTCGCCAGAAAAGGATAAAATCTAAGAAAATCGCGTGAAAATAGCTTATAATTATTTTTGTTACATTTTTTCAATTTTTGTCATATATAAATATTTTTTTTTTTTTTTTTTTTTTTTGAATTGTAAATTTTCTAAATATTTTCTACAGCCCGCAACATTGTGTTTACGGTATTATATACAGGTGGCAATAGTGTTAGGGTCAGAGCTAAAGCCCATTGTTTTGGAGAGGTACCTTTAGAGTTTAAAATGGACCAAAAAAATTTTCCTGAGTTTGCAGTCGTTCTACAGGTCACAATTGAAAAGCAGTCGATATGGACTATTGCATGAGGAGATAGTTAAGGACCCGGAAGAAGTCTAGCATTTTGGATTACTATTGTATTATATTAAGCTGTAAAATGGACCACAACTTTCATGTAAAATTATTTTGAATACCAATTAACGTGACAGAGGGAGAAAATATTGGCCAAATACCTGCTGTCAAAGACTAAAGGTAACATCTGTGCAGGGCTCTACGACATTGTTTCAAAAACTGAATCTTCCACAATGGATTTGGGCACAACGGGGATTCCAACATATTGTAGTGTTATAGGGTATCACATGGTCGGCATATAATCTCGTTTTAAACGGATAGTCCCAAGCAATTGATCATCGCGGTTTTATCTGCAATATTGCCGAAGACAGTATATACCTAAAATAATCAATTTCCAAGGAATCTTTATTTAGAAAATTTAAAAAAAAGTGGAAGAGTGAGGAACTGACCTCCATATTTCCCCCTCTGATATGTAAACTTTCAATCTTTGAAGTTATTCTTTGGGTTGCACAATGCAATTGAAGCCATTTTTTCCAACGAAATTATTTGAAATTTGTTATTTGGCCTCTTAATGTCGCTACTTCCTTTGACAGCAAAAATTTCTGTTTCCTATAGACCACATATAGCGGTACACTCTGATATTCGGTATTTGGGAGATTTTTCTACATTTTGATGTGTAATTTTACATATAATCTGATTTTGTATTCACAATTTACATTTGTTTTGGGTCGAATTCTTTTAATATGACTTCCTTACCTAAAAGCAAAACAGTTTTATTTTCCACATTCAACCCAGAAACGAGTTTATATATAATTTGTATTTTCGATATTGGTCCCCTTTTATGATTCCTGTTCACGTCTTCCATCAGATATATTAGTAGGCAGAACAGTCCTCGTAAAAATAATTGAATTTCGATCCAAGCTTTAATGCTATATCCCAATCATTTGTAATGTATTGGTTCTTACCTGTATAAATGTATTTCTCGCAATTCTCAAAAAGGGATTTTGAGAACAGCATATTTAATTTTGATTTCAGTTTTTTTTGATTTCAGTTTGCATTTTTACCAGTTCTATATTTTTTAAAAATATCAGCAAGTAAGCCCTTTTCCTGTTGTTCCTTTCTGTTCATACCAAATCTTTCTGATCCCCAAAAAGGTACAAATCGACTACACATCGTCAAAATGTCAGCAGACACTGCGGTGTGTAAAAGAAGTGTTGTGTATACAATACACGGTGTAGCTTTCCAACTCTTATCCAGTTGCAGCAACAACAACGACGACAACAATGCTATATACCATAACAAACCGATTCGACTTGCATTGGTTATGTCAAATTCAATAGGGAAATGATAAGTAAACATTGGATTTGCGAATAGAACTGCAAAACAGGAAATTGAATTTTCGTCTTTGGCAATTTTGCGAATGCATTTTTCGTGCAAAACCAAACTTTGTCGCTGTCCGTGCTGTTTTTGTTGATGTCCTAAAAAAATATGTTGTGTGTGTGAGTTTTTTTTTCTCACAAGGTGGGGCGTTATATGTTATAAATGGGTATGCTCATTTTGTTATTCATTTTGTTATTCCTTACAATGATATAGAGAACAGCCCGCTCTGCTGGGAAATCCAAAAAAAAAAAAAAATGATCTAAGACAACATTTTTAAGTTTTGTAAAAAATCAGGTCATATGAAAAAGAAGAAAAGAGTCTGTCAAGTTTGGATCAAATTGATTTTTATATAGCTATAGCTCATATATTTATGTCTCATCCGATTTTCTATTCAAGACTACTCAAAGCCATAATATGAACTCCATAGCAATAATAACTTGGCACGACAAGTCACACACATCAGAATAATCAATTGGAAGGCAGTAACGAATTAGATATTGCTCCTATGTATTAGTTCCATCTGATTTCAAATTTAAACCGATTTAAGCCTGTAATAAACATTAGATAGCAATCATACGTGGTATAGATGTAATGGTATAAAATAGTCAGTCCCGCTGGACTTTTCTTGAATTTTCATGTGCAACAAGTTTCCGCACATTCTGCCGTTTTCAATCCCTACACACCGACAATAACTTCCAAGCAAAAATCTTAGAGTTATAACTTACTCCTTCGTATTTCATATTCAGGTTCAATTTCTAAGTCCCGAGAATGTAATTTCTGAAACTGAATTAGCTTCGCAATGCTGAGAATGGAGTAATACCCCGTCATAAGCGTAAGTTTGGTACTCTTCTTGCCCTTAAAATACATATTTCTAGAATCGCCCTGTACCTTGACTCTCCAGAATAATTTGAAACCATTTCGTACTTTTTGTAATCCACTCCTCTTCATCGTCTTATAAAAATGTTATCTTATGAAAATGTCCAAATTTGGTTTGTTCCCCAACACCCAATGTTTTGTCTGTTATATTACCACCTCCACCCACCCCCTTAAAAATATTGATAATAGGGAATCATAATAGGTATAGATAATATATTTCAATATAAATACATACATTCTGCACAATATATAACTGATTTCCTCAAAAGTACGCCAGGAATTCATATATACTAAAGTACCAGGTCAAAAGTCGGCAGGTTCGAATATAAGATACCCTACACTACTATGCGTATTTTGTAGAGCTCCCGTAAAAAAAAAGTTTATATTGCAAATTCATGTGAAGTAGATCATACCAACTATGAACCTCATTTGAATGCGTATCATTACTTTAGAGTAGTCAAAATTTGGGAACTACATCCAACTCTGAATCGATTTTCAACAAATTTAATGGAGGCTTTTGTTACATATATAGTGGACAATAAACGTAAAATCGGATGAAAATATATATGGGAGCTATATCCAAATCTGAACCGATTTCGATAAAATTTAAAACAGCTATTTCTGTGCTCCATCTAATACCTGGTACCAAATATCACGGTTGTGGAGTGCATAGTAGGAATGTGAGGGATTTAAAGATCAAATCGGATGAAACATATGTATGGGAACTATAGTTATATTTGAACCGATGTTCACCAAAAATTTAAATACTTGCTTCTGGGCCGAATTATGTCGAAAGTGCCAAAACTCCGTTCATTTAGGCTGATATTAGCCATTTGGTGCAAAATAATCCGGAAATCCAAATCTAAACCGATCTTGAAAATATTTGAAACTCTTATTTCGTTTTTTATAACGAATGTGAAGGATTTAAAACCCCAAATCGGATGGAACATATATATGGGAGCTATAGTTATATCTGAATCGATTTTGATGTACTTGCTTCTAGACTGAATTCAGGTCATTTGGACTGATATTGGCCATTTGATGCACAATTAACTCTAAATCGGTTGATGATATATATTTGGGAGCTATATGTAAATCTGATTAGATTATCACCAATTTCAATAGGGTTCGTCCTTGCCCAAACAAATATTGTTTGCAAAATCTCATCTCAATCGGATAATAAATGCTACCGACGGACCGACATGCATAAATCGACTCAGAAAGTGATTCTATGAAGATAATTAAAATATAATTAAAAGTGAAAGCACAAAGACATAATACCCTTACAACTATGTGGTGCATGGTATAAAAACACATTTTTGGGTTATAAACCTACTTTTTGTGAAAAATCTCCTGATATGAAAGTAAAAATTATCCTTCATCGAATTTTACTATAATTCACAAAAAAAAAAAAATTGGCATTTCATTCTTATTGCGTTTTTATCCGTATTGTAAAAATAAGCTCTTAATTTAGTAGAATAATATGTGATATACGTACGTATTGTAAAAATAAGCTCTTAATTTAGTAGAATAATATGTGATATACGTAAAATCATAGTTTTCTTCCATTAGTTTAGAAAAACAAAATTAGTCGACTTCACATTGCTTTTTCGATCGCATCACAAAAGATGGTCATAAGTAGGGTTGGAGGTTTGAAATCTTGCCACCATTATCAGTATTTTAAGTTTTTTTTAAGATATGGCTGATTGGTGGAGGGCGGGATTTTAAACCTGATTTTCAATGGGTTTGGTTATAATTTGTTATGCTCTCACTTCGACGCCCCTATGGAGGTTGGAAATCTTGCCACTATTATCAGTATTTTAGTGTTTTCAAAGATATGGCTGATTGTAGAGTCTCAATGACTCTTATGGTCCTCCACCAATCAGCCATATCTTAAAAAAAAACCTAAAATACTGATAATGGTGGCAAGATTTCAAACCTCCAACCCTACTTATGGGGTCTTCATCAAATCGTGATATGATTTCGATGTTTTTTACAGATTTAAAGTCGCCAAATAAATCCCTAAAATTAGCTGAAACCGGACATTATATGGGGTTTATAACAAAACGTGGACCTATATATTTTTTTTAAATCAATACAAAACTGATATGTACAAAGTAGGTATCATTGAAATAGAAATGCCTATACAACAAGTGGTCATGCGATGGCGTTGACTTGAACTGATTCCGGAGCAATACAAGAAACTTGGTATATTCCGAAGAAACATTTGTGGAAAAACTCGAAAATGAACCAATCATAGGGTATTCAGATCTACATACTACATTATAGTCTACACTCTTGCCAAATATACTGATATCCCTTGACCACTTTTTGGATATGTATTTTTATATGCTTTCAAATGATACCCATCTTGTACCGGGTATTTCCCCTACGAAAAAATTGCTTTGCAATAATCAGTTTTAAAATACCTACGTGTGATAAAAATTTCAGGTCAATCTGTGCATAGCCCCTAAATCAACTTTAGCCTCGTTTTCTTTCTTGTTATTAATAACAATTAAAAAACAGTAAGTTCGTCAGGGACTAAATTTGAATGTCCTCCACCACTTAAAAAAATTTGGAATTGAAAAACATTAAAAAAATACTGTCAAAATCATAAAACCCAATACAGGGAGTAACCGAAGGCGTGGACGTGCATAGACAATTTGTGACAGTACCCGTTACGAAGTGGAAATATGAAATTTGAAACAGCCCCGGTGAAAATGGCGCTAAAATCATCAAAATTTCAAAATTCCGACTATAGAGAGGTATTGGTGTATGGCGCTTTACAAAAACGTGAATCAGCATAGAAAATTTTCTGTCACAGGCTGTAGTACCAGTTACGAACTGCGAACACGAAATTTGAAACAATTCCGGTGGATAATATCGTTAAAATCATTAAAATACAAACAATTGGGAGGTACCTTATATGGGCGATATACCAAAACGTGGACCTACATAGCTCATTTTCAATACCAAAAGTCCTGCAGACAAAATACAAAAGTGAGGAAGAATTTATTAACTTCAATACGTTTGGAAGCTAGAGTTATTTCCACAGACTCGCAGAAGAATGAACATCGTTAAATCTACATATAACTTTATGCTGATCAGGAATATATACTTTTGTATGGTCTAAAAAAATATTTTGAGTAGTTACAAACAGAATGACAAACTTAAAATACCCTCAATGCTATGATGGAGGGTGTAAAAATTACTTTAGGGTGAGGATAAAAAGCTGTTTGCAAGTCTGACTGTTACATTCTAAACTGGACTTAGCCAATTTTATTAAAATCACTCCTCAGCGGCATAAACATCTTTGAATTATTATGTAGGACATTATCAGTTCAGGTTAACCAAACTAACGACTTTTTTCATTGGTCTCATGTATACTAGTTATACCCTACAACTCTATGTGTTGGGGGTATTATAAGTTTGATTGGGCCAAACATTATGTAACACCACGAAATATTGGTTTCCCACATAGGAAAGTATATATGAATCTTCCTATCTCGCCGAGCTGAGTCGATCTAGCTATGTATGTCCGTCCGTCCGTCTGTCCGACTGTCCGTCTGTCCATGTTAATTTGTAATCACTCTACAGGTCGCAATTATGGCCCGATCCTTACGAAATTTTGCACGAAGGTGGGGTTAGGGTCAGAATAGAAGCCTATTCTTTTGGAGATGATCGTCAAATGTTTAGGGGTTGAAATGGACCAAATACTGCATGTAGCTAGAGTTTATGGCAGGGAAGAAGCCTACCGATTTGGATGGTGATCGGATAATTAGCGGGTAAAATAGACCATATCTTTTGTGTTGAAAAAATTCAAAATTTTTCATTAAACCGCGAATATTTTAAATCCCGGCGAAATCACAAAGCCATGACAAGGTTACTTCTGATCTTTACATTGATGTTAACATCCAAAAAATCGGATATATAGCAAAATATGTGCGATATATATGTCTATCAAAGAAGATATGCTTGAAAGATCTCTTATATGTCGAGAACGGCTGAACTGATCTCGACAGTTCTCATTAATTCAGAATGGCCTCTTGACAGGAAAGAAAAAAATGTCTAAAGAAATCGCATAAAAATATCTCTCTAAAGATGAAAATATTGATTTTGTAAAATTTTCTCATATTTTTTCAATTTTGTCATATTTTTGGCATATTTTCATTTTGAATTAAACATTTGGTAATATTTCTATAGCTAACAAAACTAAGTAGTTAGGATATCAGGATATCATATACAGATCGCATTTATGGCCCGATCCTTACGAAATTTTGCATGGGGATAAGATGAGGGTCAGAATAGAAGCCACTCTTTTTGGAGATGATCGCCATATATTTAGGGGTTGAAATGGACCAAAAAACTGCTAAATTGTCAGCAGGTCGTAATTATCGCCCGACCCTCACGCACAACTTTTGTAGACAAAATACGAAAATGTCTATTCCAGTGACTTTTTGGAGAATTCACAAATACAGGAAAGACGCACTTCTGACTATTTCGTTAACGCTGATTTCGTTGAAGAATATAGTCAAATGTCTGTATCTCATATAGATGCTTTTCAGTCAAAAACCAATAATAAATATTAATCTTTTGCCACTTCTGAGAGATTATAGGTCTTTGGGAAATATTGGTTCCAGATCTAGGAAGACCATTTACGTGCAACATCTACCAATAAATTGGAAATGAGCTAATTAGTTTAAGTTGCTATTATTCGAAAATTAGAGAACGAAACCTGATGGTTTTCTTTTATTATTTGTCACAAAATCTTGTGGAATTCTTTCGAGTATCTCGCCTGTATCACTTATTATAGTGTTATAGGGTATTCAACGGTCGGCCCCGCTCGACTGTAGCCTTTGCTTACTTGTTTTTATTTGAGAAACGTTTACTTTTGCCGAACGTTTTGGTTTTACTAATGTTATTGCTGAGACACAAAATAAAAACTGCAACGGAAAAAAAAATTATTCAAAATTAGATATGTTCTTCTTATACTTCTTATACTAAAAGGAACACACACAAACAATAATCATATCAACAAGAACAAGTAAAAAAGCAGTATGTTCGGCCGGACCGAACTTTGAATACCCTCCACCAAGGAATTTGGAAATTTTGCAAAAATAAAATCTGTTAACAGACAAAACCAACTTACATGGTTATGCTACTTCGTTCAGGCTGAACGAAAGCATAACAAGTGGAGAAAGATGTAAATGTTTATAAGTGCGGTTGTAAGATTTAGAAGACTTTCCAAGAGAATTTTAGTTTTATTTAATTCTTTGGTTCCTCTTCTATTGAGCTTACGATCTCGTCACTTGGGTAAAAAATGTTTTTTGTCATAGATGTTATTTTTAAAATAACTTCTGGGGAGAATATCCCAGACAAAAACAAGGGAACTGATGAGGATTGGTGGCTCTTTCCGAAACCTAGGTATTCCCTGCCTTACCCCCTGGTAAACATTACCATCGTTCTCCACTAATAAACAAACGTTGTTTTTATAAAAACAACAATAAAGGGATAAAGCCAGACCATTTTGCAACGTTAAAAATTTTGTTAAAATCTTAAAAACATAATAGGGTCTATACGACGTGAGGGTCTATAAGCATTATTTGTCATAAGACAAATTCGAAACTTGAAATAAACCGTGAATAATGTAGCTAAAATCATCAAAATATCGTATATAGGGAGGTACCGTTATATCGGACTCACACGAAGACCTCGACCTGCATAGAAAATTTTCTGTCACAGGCTGTAGCATCCATTACGAACTTCAAATACGACATCTCAAAAAATTTCGGTGAGCATTGTACCTAAATTCGTCAAAATACTGAATATCGGGATGTACTGATATATCGGAGCTATACGAAGACCTGGGCCTGCATAGACAATTTTCTGTCACACACTGTAGCTCCCATTACGAGCTCTTAATACGTCATTTGAAACTATTCCGGTGAATAATGACGCTAAAATCGTCATAATACCGAATATTGGGAGGTACTGATATATGGGGCCTATACGAAGACCTGGACCTGCATAGACAATTTTCTGCATAGGCTGTAGTATCCATTATGAACTTCAAATACCAAATTCCGGTGAATACTGTCGCTAGAATCATCAAAATACCGAATTTGGGGAGACGCCGTTATATTGGGGCTATAGGAGGACGTGGACATGTACAGACAATTTTCTGTCTTAGGCTGTAGTATCCATTTCGAACTTCAAATACCAAATTTGAAACAATTCCGCTGAATATTATCGTTAAAATCATCAAAACACCGAATATCGTAAGTTAATGTTATATGGAGGCTGTATGAAAACGTGGACCTACATGGTCCATTTACGAACTTAACCTGACTACTGGCAAAATAAACATGTGTGCAAAATTTTAGCCGTTTAACACAATTCGTTCGAAAGATAGAGTGATCACAACAGACAGAAGGACGTTGCTAAATCGACTTAGAATTTAACGCTGATCAAGAGTATATATACTTTAAGGGGGTTACGATCGGAATGACGAAGTTAATGTACCCTACATAGTATGGTGGGAAATTTGAAGAGAGTTGGATGCTTATTTGACCTTTTTTTTAACTTTGAACCCTTTGTGGGAGAGGTACCAGAAGAAATGGTTCGATCTTTACCATCTTTCATCAAATGACAGATCTTGTGTTGATGAAAATCTCAATTAAATTGGATGTTAATTTTGCGTTATATGAGCTTCATGTATATTCAAAATTTTCACATTCACAGCACATCGTGTGTTAGTAGAACTAATGAAATGTATGAAATATGGAGAAAACCGGATGTATATTTCAGATTTTATCATCGGACCCTTTTGTGGGGGAGGTACCAGAAGGAATGGCCCGATCTCTATCATTTTTATAACAGATCTACAGTGTTGCCCATATTCGACGGACCCATGACTCTTTGGGCCCATTCCAATCGACGAGGCTTGTCCGCAGGCAACATTCTTTGCGTCAATTGAATTTTGTACGGGAACAAATGCAAATCAATGCGAATAATCCGTTGTAAAGTGGACCGAGCCATGCCCAACTGCTGAGAACGGGGTTTTTGGGATGTTCTTGGGGACCTCTCAACACTGGCTCGTACGGCAGCGATATTCTCGGCCGATCGCCTTGGTCGACTTTTATAACGCCTCTTCGGATTAGAAAGAGCCTTACCAGTCGAAAATAATTCGTATAAACGCTTAATGGTGTTCTTAGAAGGCGCACTTCTCACATTTTTTAATGTTTTAAAAGCACGTTGAGTTTTCACTATTGACTTCTTCTGTTGAATGTAAATTTCAACTATTTCAGAGCGCTCGCGTGGCGTGTATTGGTTCATGGTAAAAATCTGCTTGGACTGACGCTTCAAACGCGGTATGTCATTAAGCCATGTGACATCTCTGTCAAAAGTTATGGCGTTGCCAGATGGGTCCGTCGAATATGGGCAACCCTGTACACATAGTTAACTAAGTTAAAAATCGTATGATCTAAATATTTCGAATTTTAATGAGTGGGGCCTGGAAATAAAATACCCAGAAGAGTAAGAACCCTTAGAAACCAATTTCTCAATAAAATTCAGATATACTCTTGAGACAGGTTTGTTAATCAATCTTCTGTATTTCTTGTAAATCTGCTTGGTTACCTTTCAATTTATAAGATATGGAAATGGCTAGATATCTGTGTGACTATAATAAAAAAAGTAAAATGTTCATAAAATTAAAAAAATATCCTTATTTAAATTTTCCCAAAAGCAAATGTTGATCTTTTTGCCCACTTCACATGGAAGTGCCACTTGCATAGATAAAATCAAGCTGTTATTTGCCAAACACTTTTCGAATATTGAACATGACACCGATGCAGTTTATGCATGTGGTCGTGACAAAAGGATTTAAGTGTTCTGACATCAGAAACAATAACAACAACAGCTGCAACAGCAACGACAACTCCTTAAATATATTCCTTTGTGCATATTTCGCTTTTATTTTGTTTCGGATAGAATTGTCATTTCAGCATAGTCTTTTGATAAACCGTAAAAAAATACAATAGCATTTTATGCTCTCCTTGAAGTCCATTGAATTCGATTGGCCTTTTTTTTTGTAAGGAAGAAGAAAAAGGAAAAGATAAACCATGGGGTAAATCGAAAATATCCTTGGCTGGTAATCAAATTTATGGCAGTGTCTTTTTTGTTGTTGTGTTGAAATCGCATTTCGTTCGAACGTTAATAATACAATTTTCAGGTTTCTGTTCTTTTCTCGTTGCCTTAATTTGCATATTAAATGATTAATCACAATTTAAGTTAATTATAGTTTAACAGAAGCGAAAGGAAACGATGATAATGTTCGAAGTGAAGACGTTAATTGAAGAAGAAAACGCAAGAATTTAATGTGATTAAATAAATGACTTTATTTGACGGCGAGGACTTTTCAGTGTCGTGAAGAAGACCATAGATTTCAAATGAGGTTGAACAGAAAATTCGCCAATTTTATGGACTTGGACAATTTTTTCCAATGACGCAAAAAAGGCACTGAAGATCAAGCAAATTGGGTTAACACTAAGCAAAGCCAGAATGACTTTTAATACGACTGAATAAAAATTAATAATTATTGAAAGTTGCGAAATACTATTAACTTATCCACAGCATCCACGCCACTGGCTTAATGGTTTTGCAGGTGATGGGCACAGAGTTTGGGCTTGCAACATTACAATACGAAACAAGATAGACCCGTCTGTCCATGTAAATTTGTGAGCAAATTGCAGTTCGGCTTATGTCTCTATCCCTTTACCCAACATCAAATTTAGTAACATTTCGTACGCCTATCCAAACCCTACTACATCTTTGAATCCTAGACACCAACACTGATCCAAAATTAGTATAATTTAGTACTCAAACCACACATTTACAAACCACCACCAGATCACAATTCGATATACCAACAGAGATCTCAGTATCTTAATTAAATATTCCAGATCTATACATTCACTCAATACAAACTTAAGTAACTATTAGTACTTTTCGTACAATTTTAGTACTCATTTGCCAACTGTTTCATATCTCAATCTTATCTATCTCTATCCCTTCATCCAATACTAAATTTTATAACAATGTATATCTCTGCATACTAGACACCAACAGTGATCCAAAATTAGAACATATTGGTACTTTTTGAACAATTATAGTACGCTTTGACAAAAACCACCACCAGATTTTAACCCTATATGCCAACAGACACCTCAATTACAAATTTCATGATTTCAGATCTATCCCTTCACTCAATACCAAATTCAGTAAAATCCAGTTCTACTCGTATAGTAAAAGTACGCATGTTCGAAACAATCTCCATTTATCAACCACAGGTACTAACAGTGACCTTTCGGGATTTCAGCTCTGTAATTTCCCCCGTTACCAAATATAGTACCATTTAATACAATTATAGTACGGATTTTAAAACCCACCCCCGGACACCAAAAAAAGACCTCGACATCACATTTCGGGATTCCAACTCTATACATTCCCTTAATTCCAAATTTAGTACTTTTCCTATAACTTTAGTACTCATTCCTCAACCCAATACCAAATTTGGTATCATTTAGTTATAGTTTAGTTTACAGTTTAATTTACAAATATAGTGGACATTTCCAAAACCAACTCCATATCACATTTCCAAATACCAACAGAGACCTCTATATCAAATTTCAGGATTTCAGCCATAATCATTCACCCAATACTTAATTTAGTACCACTTTGAACTTTTTGAACAATTGTAGTACACATTTTCATAACAATCTCCATATCTCCGCCTCAGATATCAACAGAGACCCCAACATTAAATTCCAGGATTTCAGCTCTTTAATTTCCTCCATTACACGCATTCTGGACCATTTAGTACAATCATAGTACACATATTAAAAACCAGTTCCTTCTCTCAACCATAAACACCAACAGTGACATACACATCAAATTTCAGGATTTCAACATAAAATTTAGTACCATTTATTAATTTTCTTAAAATTATTCCAAAACCACCTCCATATCGTAACAACAGACACCTACAGTGATATTTATATCAAAGTTGAAGATTCCTTTCACCCAACACCAAATTTAGTACAATTTAGTATTATTACAATTTTATATATTACAATTATAGTACTCCAATACCTAATTTAGTACCTCTTTGTACTTTTTTGTACAATTATAGTACACATTTTCATAACAATATCCATATCTCTACCTCAGGTACCAACAGCTACCTCACAATTAAGTTTCAAGATTTCAGCTGTTTGTAGTACTCATATTCAAAAACCAGCTCCTTCTCTCAAGCACAGACACCAAATTTCAGGATTTCAGCTCCACTCCTTAACCCAATACCAAATATGGGATCATTTAGTACTTTTTGTACAGATTTTCTAAAACCACCTCCATATCTTAACCACAGACACACAGTGACATCTATATCAAAATTGGAGATTGTTGTCCTATCCCTGCACCCAGTACCTATTTTAGTACTTTTCTTACAACTATAGGACACTTTCAAATCTCGAAAAATCTCAAACAAAAGTGCCATCACTTCAACCAATATCAAATGTAGTACCATTCAGTACTTGTCGTATATTTCTAAAATCACCTCACTATGTCCAGGCTATACATTTACAGCGCCAATATTATCAAATTTAACATTTCAAGCACTATCTGTCCAACCAATACCAAATTGTACCAAATATATTACTATTTGGTACTTCTTGTGTACTACAAATTCTCAAAATCACCTCTTTATCACAAACCTGACACCAACAGGGATCCCAATAAAAAAAACTTCAAAATTCCATCCGTTTGCCCTTAACCCAACTGTTCCAAATTTAGTACAATTTAGTACACTACGCACACTTAGTACACATTTCCAAAACCACCTGTATATATCTAACTTACTTTCCGACCTTGATTCTCATACCAAATTTCAAGTTTTACCTGTATGCTATAATATGCTAAATATGAAAAATCATTATAACCTACCCCACATAGTCGTAAGGGTATTATGTCTTTGTATATTTGTAACTTGGAGAAGGAAGCGAGATAGACCCATAGTTACTTTTGAGGATCTTCTTATAATCACTTTCTGAGTCGATTTATGCATGTCAGTCCGTCCGTCCGTCCTTCCGTCCGTCCTTCCATATATTCTTGTGAACAAAATGCAGGTCGCATTTATTAGGCGATTGATATGAAATTCGCCTAAATTCATTTGTTTGGACCCATGACGAACTCTATAGAAATTGGTGAAAATCACTTCAAGTTTAGATATAGCTCCAATATACATATATCTTCAACCGATTTCAGATTAACTGTGCACCAAATGGCCAATATCAGTCCACAGGACCTGAATTTTGGCACATCCGACCGAATTCAGTTTAGAAGCAAGTACATCAAAATCGGTTCAGATATAGCTCCCATATATACATATGGTTCATCCGATTTGGTTTTTAGTATCGCACATTCGTAATATCCATTCCATAAGAGTGATGTTTGGTACCAGATATCAGATACAGCCCAGAAATGCCTCTGTCAATCGAGATGGGATCCCATATATTTTTCTTTATCCGATTTCAGGTTTATTGTGCACCAAATGGCTAATATCAGCCCAAAATAAACTGAATCCTGGCAATTCCGACTGATTTCATCCTAGAAACAAGTAGTTCAAATTTCGTGAAATCCGGTTCAGATATAGCTATAGCTCCTATATATATGTTTCATCCGATGTGGGGCTTAAGTTCCTCACATTCGTAATATGCACTCCACAATAGTGATCTTTGGTAACAGATATCAGATATGGCTCAGAAATTTGTATTTAAAATTTTGTAAATTCGGTTCAGATTTGGGTATACATATATTTATTCGATTTCAGGTGTATTTTGCAACAAATGGTTAATATCAGCCCAGGAGTAAGTGCTTCAAATTTTGGTGAATATCGGTTCAGATATAGCTATAGCGCCCTCCATAGTCCCTCGCATGCATAATATGCACTCCATAACAATGATATTTGGTACCATATATGGTATACAAATACCTCTGCCAAATTGTATCGAGATCGGTTAAGTTTTTTATATACGTTCGATACACATGTCCATACCATTTTATGGTTATTGTCCACCATATATGTAAAATCACCCCAAATTGGATAGATATTTTTATATTCAACCGATGTTCTCCATTTGGTGAAACTCAGTCCGGAATATATATATTGCTCCAATAAATATTTTGTACCCTATCTAGCCAAGATGAATTTTTCTAGTTATGTATGTTCGTCCATTCGTCTGTCCATGTTAATTTGTAATCAGACTACAGGTCGCAATTATGGTCCGATCCTCACGAAATTGAAAATGGAGGTGGGGTTAGGATCAGAATAGAAGCCTATTGTTTTTAAAGATAATCGCAAAATATTAAGGGGTTGAAATGGACCAAAAACTGAAAAAATTCTTGATTTTGCTGTTGCTCTACAGGCCACAATTATTGACCAATTGGCGCGGAATTTTCGGAATTTTAAATGGAGTTAGAATTTAGGGCTGGGTAAAAGCCTTACTTAGACCATACTTAGCGGATAAAATACACCATAAGTTTTATGTAAGAAATACGAAAATATCCACTAAACCGCGAATATTTTTGGTCCTTGAGAAATCAATTATACACGAAAATGTCTCTTCTGACCGTTGAATTGATGCTCATATCCTAGATATCGCATATATAGCAAGATATATACAATCTAATATATCAAAGAAGGGGATGTTAGTTAGACCGCTCAAGAAACTCCGGACTGATTTTCTCAATTCTAATAAATTTCGGGGTCCCAGGGTCCCTTGCCAGTAAAGGATAATATCTAAGAAAATCGCGTAAAAAATATGCTAATGGAAAAGTGAATATATTTTTTTTACATTTTTTAAATTTTTGTCATATTTTTTATCGCTTGCGATTTATTCAATATTGAATTGTACATTTTCTAAAGATGTTCTACACCCCCCAACACCATGTGTGGATGGCATTATATACATGTCGCAATTATCGTTTGATCCTCCCGAAATTTTGCATGGGGGTAGCGTTAGGGTCAGAATTAAAGCCTACTGTTATGGAGATGCACATTTAGGGGTTCAAATGGACCGAAAAAAATTTCCTGAGAGTGTTTGGAAATAAGGGACCTCCAACATATTGTAGTGTTGTTGGGTATTATATGGTCGGCCCGCTCCACTATAGCTTTTGCTTACTTGTTTAGTATAGTGCTTGTCAAAGTCATATCATGCACTATGTAGCAATGTTATTTTATTTAATTCGTTTACTGCTTTTAACTAACCCGTCACAACAATTAAAATAATAGAAAAAAGATGAAGCTGAGTTTATCAGCTGTCATTGCTTATGCTCCTTCTTTTTCGGAGAAAAATAAATCTTGAAGACAAAGTGTTGACAATGTCTCAGAGTTCGTAGACAAATATCGTGACATGGAGACATATAACCCCATCCTTCCTAAAGGGATTCTAAATATGAAATTGGAAGAGCCATTTTATATATGATTTTAACATGGTGTGGGAAAGGGAGTCTTATTAAAGATCACCATATTTTGTTAGGAAATTTTCTGAAGTGATCTTGTGCCCTCGACTAAGTATCCGTTTTTAAAATACACCTCTTTTCATACTATTTCGGCCTTTTATGATACTTAGATTGTTTGAATGTTGATGACAGCTAATGCTTCACCAAAAAACCTTTTAGATCCACATTTGTACACAAGGACCTCTGTTTAGTCTACGTTTAAATATTAATACCAGCTCACCCCAAAAGAATCTTACTTTGATAATGTTAAATAAAAATTATATAATAAATTCCAATATCCAAATTTCGCACCTTTTGAAAGGACTATCTTGGAGGCAGCTATGTGTCCCCATATTTCACTTCGTCCTGGAATAACCACAGATGTCTGAAATGGGGTGACGCTCGATTTTTCTATCACCTAATAAGCCAGAGCATTCATTACCAACACCTTTCCAATTCGAAAATAAATTGGAAATTATTGCTTGTATTTTACATTTAAGTTTTCCAATACTTTGCATGTTTAAAGCAAATATTGTTACAATTAAATGTAACAGCTATTAAATGTATTTCACTTGCAAACACACACACACACATACATGTATACATTTAACACGGTTCATTGAAGCAGACTTCATAACATTTTACAACAGTTTATTTTGAAACGAAATGTGTTGATTCTGCTCACTCGCTCGCTTGCTCACCCTTGCGGCACTGGTTTCTTTCGAAAATGTTCTCCCAACAAGCTGCCAACACTCTGTCAGAGGACTCCTTATGTCTGTGTGTGTGGTTGGTTGGTTGGTAGTTGGCAGTACATAGCAAACCAAAAGCGTTGATTCGATTAAGTTATAATTGAATGTATCCTGAAAATTGGTACTTCCCCGCCCTTTCGCTCCACTGAACATGGCACTGTGAAAAGTATTAAACGATCGATCGAATAAAACTTTGAAATGTTGTTATTCAAAAATGTGGGGAATGAGGGAAAACATGTAAAATGAAAAACAAAAACCGGTGGATGGACGGATGGATGTAGGGAAAAACGCCACGAAACGTTAAAACCAAAACACGGAAAGGAAACACACAAAAACAAAAGCTAACATTCAAACATAACTGGGACATAAAAACTCATTGGTGCGAATTTTATGAACTTATGTTTTCGGTTATTAGTTTTTTTCCAGTTTTTTCCTTTTTGCTGTTGTAACTTTCCCGTTGCCATGTTATTCACCATTACCTTTACTCTATTGGTGATGGTTGTTGTTGTTGTTGTTGGTTATTGGGTCCGTGGTTCGGTCGTTATGATATTGTCTGCATTTTACACTTTATTTATAACTGCCATGGTTATTACTATAACAACAACAAAAACAGCAGCAGCAGCAATACCAACACCAACAACAAATGCGGCAGCAGCCACTACAGCTAAAAACAATGATGGAAAAGGAAGTCAAGTCCTTTATGTTTTTAACCTAAAAACAAACAACAACTAAGAGGTATTGAAAAAAGTGTGGGGGGGGGGAAACGAATATAAAAAATAAATAGAAAAACTTTTAACCATTTTCATATTGAACTACGTAGTAACCCTTAGATAAGGTTTGAAGGCAATAACAGTAAACACAATATGTAAACAAGAGGTCTACAACAGTCAGCTGGTCGACATTGTTATGCCTTATACCGAGATCTCATTATTTTTTTGGGAGGAAATAATAAAAAGGCGGAGAAGAATTGAAATATATAAAGTTTTTATACAATTGGCGTTGATGCCATTAAAACTGAAGGTAGTATAGTTGGCACATGGTAAGTAATATTAGCTGCAGCCACCTTGTAAATAATAGAGATTAATCGGCTAGATGAGAAGCGATCTCTGTCTACTTTGTTCTAGAAACACAGATTTCCCTAACGAGACTGTAGATACTTCGGCCATTTGGCAACTAAGCCTCATTATCGGGTACTGGTATTTCATGTATCCAATGTGTTTTGAATTCATGCCAGGATCCCATCCCGACAATCCTTAATACAGAGAATTTCATAGAGTGATACAGTCGCCGATTTACTACCTTTCCAAGAGCCGGTAAGAGTGCGTGAAAGTACAGTAACAAGGAATAATTTTGGTAGCTTCTGCTGAATTAAGTTCTACAGAAACACATCACTTTAACTAGGATCTTCGTCGATAAACAGAAATTCAAAATTCAAATTTAGGCAATTTCCCATCTTTATACCTACCACCATACTATACCATATATACAGGGTGAGATAAAAAAAACTGCAACAAAGTCAAACGGCATAATTTTTACATTTTTTTTAATTTTATTGAATGAACGCAAAAAATGTCGAAATTACATTTTAGAATAAATTTAGATTTGTTCACCTTTGGCACGAATTATGGCCTCCAAATGGCCAATGAAACCATCACAAGCTGCCCGAATGTTGCTCTTGCGAAACTCTTGCTTGAGGTGATCGACACTTTGACAGACACAATAGTTAAACGGATTTGTATCCGGAGATTTTGGTGGCCATTGTGCGCTGGAAATGAAGCGAGGAACCTCATTTCGTAGTGCGTGTTGAGTGCGATGGTGCTGAGTCCTGTTGGAATGTCCAAGGTCTTCGTCACACGCTCTTGTTGCTCTTGCAGTATTTTGGCCCATTCCCGGCGAAGAGCTTGCTTGAGGTGATCGACACTTTGGTACTTTTTAGTGCCAACACTGGTTTCCAAAATATTCCAGACACACTAGTCCAACGGATTTGTATCCCGAGATTTTGGTGGCCACTGTCCGCTAGAAATGAAGCGAGGAACCCCATTTTGTAACCATTCTTGGGTGGTGCGTACTGAGTGCGATGGTGCTGAGTCCTGTTGTAATGTCCAAGATCTGCGGCCGAAATGTTTGCGTGTCCAAGGCTTTAATACACCCTCCAGAATATTTACGCGATAAAACTCGGCATTTATTCTGATTCCACGTCGATTAATACAAGCAGTGAGCGACCATCGGCTATTATGGCGGCCCACACCATCACCATGGCCGGCGATTGAGTTCTGGTGGCCAACCGAAGGTGCACATTTTTAGTTGACCTCTTTGGCAAGTAAACACGATAATTTTGTTTGTTTACAAACTGATGGACAACGAATGTTATCTCATCGGAGAAAACCAAATTCGGAAATTTGCCATTTTCGGCCAAGCGAAGCAATTCTTTAGCTCTTTTGAGTCTTTTTTCTTTCTGATGCGGTGTAAGTTCTTGTTCTTTTTGGAACATCAATGGCTTTACCCCGAGCTCATTTTTCAATATTTTCCGAATGGAATATTGCGATATGTTCAGCTTGCGAGCCATTTTTCGGCAACTGCGCGGGGGTTTCGATCAAATCCCTGTTATACATTTCGAACCATTTCTGCTGATGTTGCTGTTTTCTTCCGTCCACTTCCTTCAAGTCCACGAGCGATGGTACGAGACACAGAAGATTTATTCACATTTAAATGCTGGAGTGCTCTAACGATAGCTACTTGTGCTTTACCAGTCAAATAAAAAGAAATCACACTATCACGGTTGAATTCCATCACGAAGAACTTTTTTTTTTTTTTGGAAAATTCTCATCGAAATGCTTTTGTACGCTTGTAAACAATATAATGAGCTGTGACTGGAATAATTTTAACAGCTGTCGGATGGGTGGCTTAGAAGTGACAGTAGTCTAAATTTAGTTGCAGTTTTTTCATCTCACCCGTATAGTTCTATGGTGTCTTATAGGCCCATTTAACTGTACCTCCCCCCGAATTAGTTTCGTAATGGGTTCTACATCCTGTGGCAGATCATTGCCTGTAGAAATTTAACATTCTGTGACAGAAAACTGCTGAAATAGCCTCATTGTTCCTTTTATCGATCATAAGGCGCTACATTCGAATATATGGTATTTTTGTGATTTTAGCAACATTCTTTCGCAAATTTGGTAATTGCGGCATTTTAAGACTTTTTTCAACTGATTTTACCAGCAAAGTGGACCCAATATTCAATCCCGATCACAATGGTTGAGGTTATTTTTGATCATTATCATCTATATCTATAAAAGACGAAATTGCCTATAAATTCATGGGATTTAATAGTAATTATACCCTACACCACAAGGTGGTCAGGGTATTATGTCTTTGTGCATTTGTTTGTAACAGGCAAAAGGAAACGAGATAGACCCATAGTTCCTTTTGATGATCTGCATAGAATTACTTTCTGAGTTGATTTATGCATGTCAGTCCGTTTGTCTGTCCGTCCGTCTGTCCATGTATTCTTGTGAACAAAATGCAGGTCGCATTTATTATCCGATTGAGATGAAATTGTGCAAACAATATTTGTTTGGCCCAAGGACGAACCCTATTGAAATTGGGGATAATCGGTAAAAATTTATATATAGCTCCCATATATATCTTCGTCCGATTTGCCTTTTATTGTGCACCAAACGTGTAATATCAGCACGAATAGTATGGAATTTTGCACGTACGATCAGATTGGACCTGAAAATAAGTATGCCAAATTTGATTGAAATCGGTTCAGATATAGCTATAGCTCCCATATATATTGTTCATCCGATTTGTTATTTTTTTCCTCCGCAGCCGTAATATGCACTCTGTAGCAACAATATTTGGGGAAATTTATAATATACAGCTCAGAAAAACATTTGCTAAATTTTATCGAGATCGGTTCAGATTTGTATATAGCTCCCGTATATAACTTCGTCCGATTAACCATTTATTGTGCACCAAACGTCTAATATTTGTCCACATGGGATGGAATTTGGCACATACGACCGAATTTAGTCTAGAAGGTAGTATGCCAAATTTGGTGAAGATCGGTTCAGATATAGTTATAGCTCCCATATATATTGTTCATCCGATTTATTGTATTTGTTATTCACAGCCGTAATATGCACTCCGTAACAACGATATTCAGGGAAATATATCAAATACATATCAGAAATATCTTTGCCAAATTTTATCGAGATCGGTTCAGATTTGGATATAGTTCCCATATATATTTTTATCCGATTTCAAATTAATTTCGCACCAAATGGGCAATACAAGTCCGAATTTAAAATATACAAATGCTTCGGCATATTTAGTCCTTTGAATTTTAAATTATAATTATAATCATAGCGTGTATGATTGAATTCTCCCATAAAAACTTTTAATTATTAAGTGGAGCTCAACTAAATTAGCAAAGTGGTGTAGGGTATCATAAAATCGGCCCGGCCCGACTTTAGGACTTTCTTTACTGGTTTTTTTTTTTTTTTTTTTGTTCTGTACGAAAACATTTTTTAATAAAGAGTTAAAGGACGTAAATTTAATTTCTAGAAAGCTATTGCCTAAAAAAAATCCATTTTAAAGCTCAGCCATATATAATAATACAAAGCAAATGGCCGAAATATGCCTCATCGAAAAAATGGTTCCAGACCCTAGTTCTCTTTGGAAAAAAATACATTTCAAAACATTTGGAGTCGATCTCCAATAAACCTGACTGTGCCCACGATAACCCCGATTTGATCCAAATTTAGTGAATCGTAATATTTCTATCAAAATTAAATCGAGTTCGTAAGTTGGCAATATCAAGTCAATTTTTCTGAATCCGACTTCAATGAAACTTTTCATATTCTAGTACTTTAATTCGCCCCAGGTCAAATAAGAGAATGGAGAATGTCACAAGAAATAAAATCTTATACTTTAAATACAGAATTTAAAGCTATTGCGCTGAAAATTGAGGCTAAAATCATCAAAATATCGAATTTGGGGAGGTAGAGTTATATAGGGGCTATATTAAAACGTTGACCGACATATATCATATTTGAACTTGAGCTACATGTAGAAAAAATACAACTCTATACTAAATATTAGCTTTCTATCGCAGGCCATTTAGACCCCAGCGTGATTACAACTGACGGACAGACGGGTGGAAGGACATAGCTAAATCGACTTTGTTGGGTCTAAAACTAATATTTCGATAAGTTATAAAAGGAATGATAAACCTCATACTATGTATGTGGAGGGTACAGGAATCGTGATAATTCAGACAACTCTCTGTAGAGGAGCTAGTGGCTCTTGTGAACTCTGTCTAAAAATGCGAAGAGAGAATGAAAGATAAAGAGGAAAAACATGCTCTAATGGATCGTCTTAGAGTTTTATTCTGATCAGGAATATGGGGTCCACCGACTACGAATGTACAAGCAAAGTGGTTATTCTCTTTTTCTTGAGTTGAAATCTGAAATTTTGACGCACTTTATCGTCCAATTCCTCACCCATTAAATCATACACAAAATTGTCTTTATCAAAAAAATCGTTGTCCTTCAATAAACCACCAAAGGCCCTTATTCCCAGAAGAAAATATGGCACATTACTAATATTACAAAACAAAAAACACTTTTTAACCAAACAAAAACACTTTTTAACCAAACATATCCCTCCGTTAAATGTTATTATTTTTGTACATAACTACACTATCCCCTTCAGCTTTGAGACAATTCGAATTGAAAATATTTTCTGAAAATTGTTGGAACCGTAAAATGCCTGAAATATAAAATCAATATAAGTAAAAACACAAAAAACACTGGGGAAAACGCATTGAAAGCCTAAAGCTAAAATGTCCTACATGTACGCTGTGAAGTGTATTACAGCGAAGCAAGTCTCCACTTACTGGTATTTTTTTTTTTATTTTTTTTCCTCTCAGCTAAAGGAGCAATAGACAACATTTGCCATAGTAAATAATGCAGGAAATGAAATCGACTGAAAAACAATATTGACTATGGAGGCCAAGTGGCAGATGGCTTTATTTTTTCTCGGATAATTTAATACGTTAGCGCAGTATTATTTAATATGAGATGTAGACAATAAATTTTAGTTAAATTTTAATTAAATACAGCGAAAATATGTAAAAAAACTATGAGGTTTTAATATTCGAAGGAGTCCCATATTAAACCACAAATCACAGTGAACTCTGTTAGATGACGTAGATAAAAAATTCAAAGATTTAAAGATACCAAAACGTGATATAATTTTCAGCTAGATGGGTTATCATCTTTCGGAAGTTTTTAATACCAAATTTGAAGCAATGCCGTTGGAAATATCGCTATAATTATCAAAATTCCGAATATTTGGAAGAAGTTTTCTTTGGCGGCTTTAAGAAAACGTGGGCTAATATAGACTACGTTCCTCTTCTGAGGGATAATATTCACGAAAAAAATTAAATAGCAAACATTTTTTTATACCCTACAACACTATGTGTTGGGGGTATTATAAGTTTGATTGGGCCAAAAATTATATAACACCTCGAAATATTGGTTTCCCACATACGAAAGTATATATGGATCTTCCTAGCTCGCCGAGCTGAGTCGATCTTGCTATGTATGTCAGTCCGTCCGTCTGTCCATGTTAATTTGTAATCACTCTACAGGTCGCAATTATGGCCGGATCCTCACGAAATTTAGAATGGAGGTGGGGTTTACGTTAGAGTAGAACCCTATTGGAGATCTTTTGGAGATGATCGAATGATATTTAGGGGTTGAAATGGACCAAAAACTGAAAAATTTCCTGATTTTGCAGTTGCTCTACAGGTCGCAATTATTGACCAATCGAAGCGGAAGTTAGCATGGGGCTAGAGCTTAGGGCTGGGCAGAAGCCTTCCAATTTTGATGGTCATCGGGTAATTTTTAGTGGGTAAAATAGACCATAAAATTTGTGTTAAATAAAAGTCAAATTTTCCATCAAACCGCGAATATTTTTAATTCCAGCGAAATCACAAATAACCGAACAAGGCAATGCTGACCGTTACGTAGATGCCGATAGTAAATATATTGGTTATATATAGCGAAATATATACAATGTGTATATACAAAGGAAGGGGATGTTAGTTAGAATGCTTATATTTTAAGAATGGCTAGACCGATTTTGACAAATTTTGTTAATTCAGAATGCCCTCCTCTCATTAAAGTATAAAATCTAAAAAAATCGCAGAAAAATATGCCAATAATGATGTTAATTTAGATTTTGTAGTATTATGTGACATTTTTTATTTTTTCATATTTTTTATCGCATGCGATTTTTTCCATTTGACTTCTAATATTGAAATGTATATTTTGTAATATTTTTTCACCTTACAACACAGCTTGGGGATATTATATAAGTATAGCAAATATCGTTCGATCCTCACGACAAATTTTTACAAGGGTAGTGTTGGGCTCAGAAGGGCTAGGCCTATTGTTTTCGAAGATGTCCGCAATATATTAGGGGTTGAAATGAACCAACAACTAAAAATTTTCCTGATTTTACAGCCGTTATAAAGGCCACAAATATTCACCAAAGGACACAAAATCTCTCAAAAAGTTAGAGTGAAAAAATACCAGTATTACTTACAGGCGATATCCGAAATACACAAAAGGCGAACTTCTGGCTTTTTTATGCTGATTTCGTTGACGAATTTAGCGAAATATCTTAGACAAGCAAATCATATCGATGAGTCTAAATTTGGGGATACGGATGGGCTTCTTGCTTTTGGAACAGACAGAAAAAATTCCTGATCACAAAATTGAAGCCAATCGACACGCCTGTGAAGAGAGTTAAGGACAGGGAAGAATTCTAGCATTTTGGATGACCATTTTATTATATTTAGCTGGAAAATGGAGCACAACAATTAACAGCACGACGGAGTGCGTAAATATTGGGCAAATGTCCCTAGTCAAAATCGTAATTTCAAAAGCGAAATCTTCCTTATGTCCATTTTAAAAGCGAAATGGACATAAGGGGGCTTCTAACATATTGTAGTGTTGTAGGGTATAACATAGTCGGCCCCGCACGACTATAGCCTTTGCTTACTTGTTTTTTTTTTTTTTTTTTTGATTTCACAAAATTTCGTAGGAACGCTGAGAGGATTTTGAAAAAGTTTAGGTACCAGAAAAGTCTGTAACCATATCTAATCTTTTTATTGAATCTAATATCCAAACATTGAAAATGTTTGAGCTACTATGGGAAATAAGATGGAAAAAGCCGACAATGCCAATTCTCGCACCTGAGAAACTCAATCTTTTATGGGGGAGGTTCCGCTGGATCTAACATTGAACAAAATTGCATAGCAGTTACGATTGTGGACCTATGTGTGTGGTTGATATTCCTAATTCTTTCTGACCAGACCTAAGAACGCGAGCTTCCACTATGCCTCTTTGTTAGGTGAAGTGAAGGAAATCGAAGGAGACAGGTGAGTCAGATGGTGGATAAAATAATAGACTGGTAGAGGCGTTAAGAGCCCTTCGATAACTTGTCTAAAGCCCTTGGGGTTTTTGTTTTTCGGAAATTACCCCATTGACGTGTTAAATCTCTTGGCTTCTACGTGATTCAATCCCTCGAGGTATCTAATGCCCAAGGGTACATCGAATATTAACCCCTTGAAGTGTTCACGGACTAGGGCTCATCGTGAGTCAACCCCTTGAGGTATCTGAAGCCCTTGGATGCCTCGGGAATTAACCCCTTGTGGTGTTTAAGCTCTCGGGTACTTCGTTAAACAACCCCTTGAGGTATCTAAAGCCCTGGGGTTCTCCGTGATTCAACCCCTTGAGGTTCAAAGGCATTTGGACGCCGTTAACCCCTTGAGGTGTTAAGCCCTTGTGTTTTTTTTTGTGATTAAACCCCTCGAGGTTTTAAAGCCTTCGGAATTTCTTCAGTATTAACACCATGAGGTGTTACAACCTTCGGATTTTCTTCGTTATTAACTTCTTAAAACCCAAGGACTTCCCGCTATTATATCCTTGTGGGGTAAAGTTCTCGAGTATTTTTCCTAATTTAACACCTTGAGGTGTCCAAGCCCTCGGTTTTCCCGATTTCGAATCATTTAAGTGTTAAGCCAGTTATTTACCCTTTGAGGTGTCTAAGCCCTTGCCGTCCTTATAACTTCACTCCTTGAGGTGTCTTAACCCTTGGTTTCCCCGTTATTATATTGTTGAGGTACTAAGTCCTTGTCTTCTTCATTATTAACCCCTTGAGGTATCGAAGCCCTCCTCAAGTACATTAGCCCTTTATTGTTCCTCTATTATATACTTAAGGTCTCGAACTCTTGTATTCTTCGTTATTAACTACTTGAGGTCCCTAAGGCATTAGGTCGTTCGTAATTTAACTCCTTGAGGTGTCTAAGTAAACCCTTGGTTTCCCCGCTATTATATCCTAAAGGTGTCAAACTTTTGTATTTTTTCGTTATTAACGCCTTGAGGTACCTAAGCCCTTGGGTCTTCGCTATTTAACTTCTTGAGATGTTCAAGCCCTCGGATTTCTCTTCGAGATCGAATCCTTCCGTAGGAGTAACTAACTTTTTCGACGATCTAAGGCGCATAACAGGCCACAAGAGACCAAGGAAGTCCGGTGTGCTCACCCAGGTAACCGCTGAAATCGAGGAACTTAGCTGCTTATATTAATTTATAACTATTTATAAAAAATAAGTAAAAATCAGCTAAACTGGACCGAAAATTTAATACCCTCCACAATTGTAAAAAATGTAAAAAGAAAAATCCGTAGAAGAATACCGTCGCAGGGAAACCCGTTTTATTGGGGCTATACGAAGACGTGTTCCCGCATAAGTATTTTTTTTTTTTTGTCATATTCTGTAGTACCTTTAGTACCTTTCGCTAATATCATGAAAATACCGAATAAGGAGATGTCCCGTTATATGTGGGCTATATGAAGGCATGGACTTATATAGACAATTTTCCGTCTTAGGTTGTAGTACCTATTACGAGCTTCAAATACAACATTTGAAACAATTCCGATAGAGTATGTCCCTAAAATCATAAAAATACCGAATACCGGAAGATACCGTCGTATGATATCATGGGCCTATGTATACGATTCTCCTCCTGGGAGTAAAGTCTCAGAAGCAACTCCTTATGAAGATTTTCAGACAATTCCATTGAAAAATGGGGGTAAAATCATCAAAATACCGAATATCGGGGGGTACCGTTATATGGGGGATATTAGATATCGTGGGCTTATACAGGCAATTCCTTTCAAGGGAGTAAATTACTTACCAAAAACTCCTTATGTAAAATTTTTGACAATTCCGTTGAAAAATTTAGCTAAAATCATCAAAATACCGAATATCGGGGGTACCGTTATATGGGGGCTATACGATATTGTGCTTAGGTCTAAAACTATTATTTCGATGAGATACAAACGGAATGGCGAATTTAATTTACAATGTAGGGTGGGGTTTATATAAACTATGTAATTGAAGGTAACACCAATCAATAAAAATATAACTTGCGTTTCGTACTCTCTCCGTCACTATAAATTTCTCTTACAGATCCTAGGCTACGTAAAGTCTAAGGGATTTTGGGTCGTCTCAGAAGGAATTTCCAAAATTTGGTAATCAATATTTTTAATTTTTAACAAAATTTAATTGTACTACAAATATTGCGATGTAAATTTCAACCAATGGAATGCCGTTGTAAGGTCTCGAAGGAATCTTCAAACTTAAAAAGATTTCAAAAAGCTACAGCCCATGAGAGGTCTTTCATCTCTATAAGAGCTCAGATCAAAAGTCTTCCATATAAAGAGAAAACACAATATTGCATTTCGAAATCCATACATTTCCATTTGAAGAGGTTTTACATTCCATTTTTTTTTATATTGAAAGGGGGAAGGAAAGCCACAGAAAACAATGTCATTCATTTTGTCTTTCAAGCGCCAGATGAAGATTAAGAAGCACACAAATGCTCATTCGCACCTGTAGGTTTTCAGACATACACAGATACATTGGCATACACCACACATTTAACCAACACACACACACACACACCAACGACAATATTCATCAAAATTTATGGCCGCTGACTGCTGGACAATAACGAACAATTTCTCACATTTCATTGGGGGAAAATTAAAGTAGCTGATGTAACTTTTGCGGCAATGTTCAGAAGCTAGGTGAGACAACCAAATGAATGACTGACAAACTGATTGTAAGTGACGACAAGCGAAGACAAGATGAGAAACGCACAAGAAAACGTTGATGTGCAAAGCAGTTTTCCATCTTCTCAGATATCCATAGATGGAAGAGGAAAGGAAGCCACAATTGATAAAAGTCTGGGAAAAATCATTGCAGTCAAAGCGAGTAGATGAGAAGACACACAGGTTGATAATTATTATTACGTTTAATTCACATCAGTTAGTTAATTTGGGGAGCTATATGTTGTCGCTGCAGTATAGTCTTCCGAATATTAGACAAGGAAGGTAGTCAGACACATTTGGTATATTAGAATATTAGACAAAGGATACAGGCAGTCTTACGACAGTGCACTTATATGTTTCAAGCATCTTCGCTATTTTTGTCCTGTAGTCAAAAATTATTACAATGAAACTGTCATCGCTAAGAGTTGCCACAAATTCGGTTATTGAATATTTATGCATCCTTGACGGTTTTCTTTACATTGTCATCAATCCAGAACAAATGCCAATGTATATGCAACCGAATCTCAGAGGGACGATTACAAACAAAAAAGTCGGGCGGGGTCGACTATATGATACCCGTAACAAAAACAGTTTATATTGCGAATTAATGTGAAGTAGATCATACCAACTATTTGGGAAATATATCCAACTCTGAATCGATTTTCAAAAAAATTGACGGAGGCTTTTGTACCTCTAGTACCACATAACATTGCTATATCGTGCATGATATGATTTCGATAAGAATTATATTAAAAAGTATTTATTGGAGCAATAGATCTACCGGATCAAGTTTTACCAAATGGAAAAATTCGGTTGGATATAAAACCTGCAAGGAATAATCAAAAGTCGGGCGGGGCCGACTTTATGATACCCTATGCCACTATGCATATTCAGAAAGATCCCGTGATTAACGAATTTATTTGATGTAGATCATGCCACCTATCAACATCTGGCCATAGAGCAGTTATAGTTTGGTTTTAGAGGGAACAAATATATGAGAGGCATATCCAATTCTGAGTCGATTTTCACAAAATTTGATGGAGGCATTTTCATATTTTATACCAAATAACATTGCTATTCATGATATCACTTCGAGAAGGATTGTATTAAACACAAGTAAAAAAGCTGCAAGTTCGCCCGGGTCGAACTTTGAACACCCTCCAGCATTTGGAAAGAATTTGGCAATTTTCAAAAAAATAAAATACCTTAAAAACTCTGTTAAAATCTTAAAAATACCGAATGTAGCCATTATATTAGGGTCATAGGCAACTTTTGTCATATACCATTGCAATATTTAAATGCGAAATTTGAAAAAAAAATCAATGAATAATGTAGCTAAAATCATCAAAATATAGGAATATCGGGAGGTACCGTTATATGGGGGCTATACGAAGACATGGACCTGCACAGACAATTTTCTCTCATAGGCTGTAGAATCCATTACGAACTTCAAATACAACATTTGAAACAAATCCGGTGAATAATGTCGCTTAAATCACCAAAATACCGAAAATAGGGTGATACCATTATATAGGGTCTATACCAAAACGTGAACCAACATGGTCCATTTTAAATACCAAAAGTCCTGCAGAGATTATATACATTTGAGTAAAATTTTATCAATCTACTTCAATTCGTTCGGAAGCTAGAGTGATTTCTACAGACGGACAGACGGTTAGACGGACAGACGAACGGACATCGCTAAATCGACATAGAATTTTATGGGGTCTAAAATGTGTATTTCGAGGTGTTACAAACGGAAAGACAAACTTAATATACCCTCCATACTATGGTGGATGGTATAAAAATGGCTACAATCATCAAAATACCGAATATCGGGGGGTACCGTTATATGTATATCATATGTATATTTCGAGGTGTTACAAACATACCCTCAATACTACAAATATACCCTCAATACCCATTATGACCCACAAATATCAATTTTTAGACATACAATGTTTCGCCAACGGAGCTAGAACCCATTAGGACCCACAAATACCAATATTTTGACAAATCCGCGAAGAAATTTGGCAAAAATTAGCAAAATACAGAATATCGGGAGGTACCGTTATATGGGGGCCGATATAATACATTTCAAAACGTGGACCGATATAATGCATTTTCAATACCAATCACCCAAGACAAAATAAGAGCAAAATCGGATAATCCTTTCTCTCTCTCTGTGCAGTAAAATATTTTCTTTGAAAATTTCGGCCTTTTGTGGAGGTGGTACCAGAAGGAGTGGACCGATATTCCCCATCTCCGATTTCGATCTAAGTTTGATAATAATATTAGGATGTACCAAGTTTGGACCAAATCGGATACCCACTTTGAGAGTTATCGTGCGCACCAGTCAGACACACAAGCGGACGTATATAGCTATATCGACTGCAAATGTCCTGAAACGGATTTGGTTCAAAGAGACCAAGGGTCTAAAACTGTTATTTCGGTGAGGAACGTTTAAGCCGTATCAAATTATATATACCCTCTCTAGGCATATAGCTGACGGTATAACTAGCCATATGGCTGAAGGTATTAAAATCTATCAAATTTGGGCTGGTATTACATATATAGTAAAATCGGATAAAGTTGTATATAGTTGTATCGAAGCTCTATGAAAATCTGAACCGATTTTGAAGCTGTATCTGATGTTCGGTATCAAATAACATCGTGTGGAGTGCAAATTACGCATGTGAGGAACTTTAAGACCAAATCGGATGAAACATATATATGGGAGCTGCAGCTATATCTGAACCGATTTCCAAATTTTAAGTACTTGCTTGTAGGATGAGTTCAGTCGGAATCGCGAAAATTCACTCCATTTGGATTGATATTAGCCATTTTGGTGCACAATAAAATAAAGATATATTTGGGAGCATAATCCAAATCTGAACCTATGTCGATACTATTTCAGATAAGTATTTCTGGGCCGAATAGTATATATGGTACCAAATATCATTCTTGTGGAGTGCATATTACGAATGTAAGAGGCTTAAACACCAAATCGGATTAAACCCATTTATGGGAGCTATAGTTACATCTGGACCAATTTTCACCAAATTAGATGTATTTTCTGCTAGACTGATTACGGTCGGATGTGCCAAAATTCAGTCCATTTGAGCTGATATTAGCCATTTAGTGCACAATAAACCTGAAATCGGATAGAGATATATATGGGAGCTATATCAAAATCTGTACCGATCTTCATAAAATATGGCTTAGGTATTTCTGGGCTGTATCGAGCGTACCAAAAATCATTTTTGTGGGGTGTATATTACTCATGTGAGGCTCTTAAAACACCAAATCGAATAAAACACATATGTGAGAGCAACAGCTATATCCGAACCGATTTTCACAAAATTTGAAATACTTATTTGTAAGATGAATTCAGTTGGAATTGTCAAAAGTCAGTAAATTTGGACAGATATTAGCCATTTGGTGCACAATAAACCTAAAATCGGTCCAAGATATATATGGGAGCTTTATCCAAATCCGAACCGATCTCGATAAAATTTGGCAGACGTATTTCTGGGTTGTATCTGTTATCTGGTACCAAATATTATTGTTGTCGAATGTGTACTACGAATCTGAGGTACTTAAGCGCCAAATCGGATAAGAAATGTATATGGGAGCTTTGCCTATATTTGTACCGATTTTCACCAACTTTGATCTACTTGCTTATAGACTGATTTCGGTCTGATGTGCCAAAATTCAGTAATTTGGGCTGACGTAGGCCATTTGGTACACAATTAACCGAAATCGTTGAAAGATATTATTAGGAGCTATATAAGAATTTGGATTGGATTCTCACCAATTTCAAAAGCGTTCGTCCCTGGGCCAAACAAATATTGTTTGCAAAATTTCATCTCAATCGCAATATAAATGCGACCAACATTTTCTCAAAAATACAGGGACAGACAGATTGACAGACGCAGAAAGTGATTCAATGAAGATCCTCAAATGTAACTATGGGTCTTTCCTTCTCCATGTTACAAATAAATGCACAAAGATCTAATGCCCTTACCACCATGTGGTGTAGGATATAAAAAGTGTAACAAATAATTTTTACCCTCAAGATGATGTCTATAAAAATACTTTGAAAAGTATCCCATTCTCTAATTTTAATATTCCAAAAACGCTTTTTATGGAGCGCTTAAAGAAACTTAACACAATGGAGGTGAAAATGTGTGAGAACTTTAAAAGAAACGATGCCTTTCCACAAAAAAAATTCTGTGTCGTGACTCCAACATACACGTATCATTGTAACGTTGTGAAATCGTTGAGTTGTGGTGTTGATTAATGTTCACCATTAATATTTTAATATCTTCATAGATGGTGGGTTGGGGGGTGGGTCTTCACAAAAACCACGACCACAATGGAAATGAATGCTGGATAAAGAAATTGTATTTTTTATGTATAGTTGTCGCACGACAAGTGAAACATTTTGCGGATTTTTTGGTAAAGTAATTTTGAAAACGCCAGCTGAGAGCATGTTGAACCACAATCTGCGTATGGTGAGGTGTCTGCTATGTTATGGAAGCCATTAACGTTTTAACAACCGCCAGTCTATTTCTTATATGTTGTAATATTCGTTATTTAAATTACTTATTATCCTTATAAAAATATTTATTTCAAAAGCCAGTGAGATATGGAGTTTACTTACATACTTTTATTACAAATGTTGATATTTGGTTTGATATTTAAGACTACACCCAATGGATGTTGGCACATTTTTATACCCTCCACCATACATAGTATGGAGGGTATATTAAGTTCGTCATTCCGTTTGTAACTCATCGAAATAATCATTTTAGACCCAACAAAGTATATATATTCTTGATCAGCGTAAAATTCTAAGACGATTTAGCCCTGTCCGTCCGTCAGTTGTAATCACGCTACAGGCTAAACGAATTAAGATAGGTAGCTAAAATTTTGCCCAGATCTCTATTTTATCTGCAGGCAGGTCAAGTTCGAAGATGGGCTATATAGGTCCACGATATCGTATGGCCCCCATATAAAGGTACCCCCCTATAATCTGTATTTTTATGATTTTAGCCAAATTTTCTAATAGAATAGTCTGATAATCCACACAAGGAATTCCTTCTGGGTACTTTATCCCTTGGAAGAGAATTATCTATGTAGATCCACGATTTTGTATAGCCCCCATATAACGGTTCCCCCCCATATTCGGTATTTTTGATGATTTTAGCCACATTTTCTTATGGAATGGTCTAAAAATGCACACAAGAAGTTCCTGATGAGTACTTTATCCCTTGAAAGAGAATTATCTATATAGGTCCACGATATCGTATAGCCCCCATATAACGGTACCTCCCCCCCCATATTCGGTATTTTGATGATTTTACCCACATTTTTCAACGGAATTGTCTGAAAATCCACACACTCCGATATTCGGTATTTTGATGATTTTAGTTACATTTTTCAACTGAATTGTTTGAAATTGTACACAAGAGGTTCTCTGTGAGCAGAGAGGTTAACGATGTCGTATATCCCCCATATAACAGTACCTCCGATATTCGGTTTTTTGATGATTTTAGCCATATTTTCCTATGGTATTGTCTGAAAATCCACAAAAGGAGTTCTTTGTGAGCACTTTAACCCCTGAAAGGTAATTGTCAATATAGGTCCACAATATCGTATATCTCCCCATATATCGGCATTAGATATTTTAAAGATTTTAACAGAATTTTTAATAGATTTTATTTTTTGAAAATTCTTTACCGGATTTCTTAAAGTCATAACTCTATGGCAACAGTATTTGGAACGAGAGGTCGCATATTACATAAAAATACCTCTATTAAAAGAATTAGAAATCGATATTGGTTCCACTATTCGATATAATGATGATTTTGGTGCAAAATCTTCAATAGCTATCAAATTCAGTATTATGATGCCTTTCGATGGCTCCTTTTGTGAATTTAGTGCAATTTCTTTTTTAACTGCAATTATAATTGGGGATTCATAACGAGCAAATTTTACTCCGATTAAGAGTATATAACTTCCAACAAGTATAACGAACTAAATGGCAAAATAACTATATCCAAATCGTATTGGGATAAGAGAAGATAATTAAGTGTGACCTGCTTGAAATGTTTACATCCTCAACTTCGTCAGCGAAAAGTCCATTTTAAATTTTTAGATTCATTCAACAGTTCGTTTTGGGCATTTTTATAACCTCCACCATAGTATGGAGGGTATATTAAGTTTGTCATTCCGTTTGTAACACCTCGAAATATATATTTTAGACCCCACAAAGTGTATATATTCTTGGTCAGCATAAAATTCTATGTTGATTTAACAATGTCCGTCTGTCCTTCTGTGGAAATCACTCTAGCTTCCGAGAGAAATGAAGTAAGTTGATAAAAATTTACTCAAATGTGTATTATGTCTGCAGGACTTTTTGGTATTGAAAATGGGCCATGTAGGTCCACGTTTTGGTATAGCCCCCATTTGACTGTACCTCCCGATATTCGGTATTTTGATGATTTTTGCGACAATATTCATCGGAATTGTTTTAAATTTGGTGTTTAAAGTTCGCAAAGGAATACTGCAACCGATGACAGAAAATTGTCTGTGTAGGTCCAAGTCTTCATATAGCCCCCATATAACGGTACCTCCCTATATTCGGTATTTTGATGAGTTTAGCGACATTATTCACCAGAATTGTTTCAAATTTGGAATTTGACGTTCGTAATGGATACTACAGCCTAAGACGGAAAATCGTCTGTTCAAGTTCACGTCTTCGTATAGCCCCCATGAATGAGAAAAGAAAACCAACCGAATGGTTTGGCTGTTGATTCAATTCTAGTTTTATTTAAAACACATGTTCCTTACGTACTACTGAAACTAATCTAACTTAACCTAGTCGCAGCCACACAATTGTTCTTATCTTTTCTAATATTGAATGGAGAACATTGCAGGGCTGCTTGTAATTTCATTCTAGTGGTCTTGTGCATCTACTGAGCGCATCGATATCGGTGCGTGTGGGTCATAACCTTTATTATCTGACACATTATCGTATATGTCAGCGCACAAGATCACCGAATTATTCACATGTGGTATTTTATGGCGGCTGGGAAATATGTAATTTTTGAATATTGATTGTTTATTGCTAGTTTTTCCCAGCGCCTCAACCGCACTCAAAAGTAAAAGCACTACAAAGTATTTTGTACACCCCATATAACTGTACCTCCGGATATTCGGTTCTTTGTTGATTTTAGCGACATTATTCACTGGTATTGTTTCAAATTTGGTATTTGAAGTTTGATTATGATTACTACAGCCTAAGACAGAAAATTGTCTGTTCACGTCCACGTCTTCGTATAGCCCCCATATACCGGTACCTCACGATATTCGGCATTTTTATGATTTAGCTCCATTATTCACCGATTTTTTTTTCAAGTTTCGCATTTGTATATTGTAATGGCTTATGACAAAAGTTGCCTATGCAGGTCAACGTCGTCGTATAGACCCTAATATAAGGGCAATATTCGGTATTTTTAAGATTTTAACAGAATTTTTAATTGATTTTATTATTTTTGAGAATTGCCAAATTCGTCCCAAATGGTAGAGGGTATTCAAAGTTCGGCCCGTCCGAAATTACAGCACTAAAAAAGTTTAAAGGGTGAGATAAAAAAATTGCAACAAAGTCAAATGCCATAATTTTTACATTTTCTTCAAAATTTTATTGAATGAAAGAAAAAAATATCGGAAAGAGCATCAAATTTAAGAATAATTTTAGATTTGCTCGAATTGGTCACCTTTGCCGCGAATTATGGCCTTCAAACGGCCAATGAAACCGTCGCACGTTGCCGAATGCTGCTTTGCGGTATTTTGGCCCATTCCCGGCGAAGCGCTTGCTCAAGGTGATCGACAATTTGGTAGTTTTAAGTACCAACCTTGCTTTCCAAAATACTGCAGACACAATAGCCCAACGGATTGGTATCCGGAGGTTTTGGTGGTCATTGCGCGCTGGAAATGGAGCAAAGAACCTCATTTTGTAACCATTCTTGGGTGGCGCGTGCTGAGTGCAATGGTGCTGAGTCCTGTTGGAATGTCCAAGATCTGCGGCCAAAATGTTTGCGTGCCCAAGGCTTTAATACACCCCCCAGAATATTTCCCTATAATATTTGGCGTTTATTCTGATGCCACGGTCGATTAATACGAGCGGAAAGCGACCATCGACTATTATGGCGCCCCACACCATCACCATGGCCGGCGCTTGAGCTCTGTTGACCAACCGAAGGTGCACATTTTCAGCTGACCTCTTTGGCAAGTAAACACGATCATTTTGTTTGTTTATAAACTGCTGGACAACGAATGTTTTCTCATCGGAGAAAACCAAATTCGGCAGTTCACCACTTCTGGCCAAGTGAAGCAACTCTTTAGCTCATTTGAGTCTATTTTATTTCTGTTGCGGTGTAAGTTCTTGCACTTTTTTGGAATTTGAATGGCTTTACTCCGAGCTCATTTTTCAATATTTGCCGAGTCACTATTTCGTATTACGAGACACAAAAGATTTATTCACATTTTAATGCTGGAGTGCTCTAACGATAGCCACTTGTGGTTTCCGACCAAATATAAAGAAATCACACTATCACGCTTGAATTCCATCACGAATAAACTTTTTTCTGAAAAATTCTCACCAAATTGCTTTTTTACGCTGTCACTGGAATAATTTTAACAGCTGGAATAATTTTAACAGCTGTCGGACAAGTGGCTTCGAAATGATAGCAGTCTGAAGTTGGTTGCAGTTTTTTCATCTCACCCTGTATATGGGGGCCATAGGAAAACGTGGGCGTAAATAACAAAGTTTAAATTTTTCCGTTAGAAAATGTGGCTGTAATCATCAAAATATTGAATGTCAAGAGTGCCCTTAGATTGGAGCAGTAGGAAAACATGGACCTGCATACGCTGTTGTATGCATTACGAACTTCAATACGAAAACTCGAGAATCACTAAAATACCGAATATTGCGAGGTACCATTATATGGGAGCTATACGAAACCAGTAAGGAAAGTTCAAACTCGGGCGGGACCGACTACATGATACCCTACACCGCTATGTATATTTAGTAGAGCTCTCGTAAAAGAAAGGTTTATGAGCTCTATGAGATATCTGGTACAAAATATGATTATGATAGAGTGCATATTCCGAAAGTTGTAGATTTAAACACCAAATCGGATGAAACATATATATGGAGGTAGAGCTATATCTAAACCGATTTTCTCCAAGTTTTAAATGTTAACTTTTAGAATGAATTCGCTCGGAAGTGCAACTTTCCGCTCACTTTGAGCTGAAATTAACCATTTGGTTCACGAGAAACCTTAAATCGGACGAAGATATATATAGGGAAGCTACATCCAAATCTGATCCGATCTTGATAAAATTTGAATCATGTTTTGCTAGACTGAATCTAATATCTGGTACCAAATATCATTTTTATGGGGTGTATATTACGAATGTGAGGGACTTAAACACCAAATCGGTTGAATATATGGGAGCTATAGCTATATCTGAACCGATTTCCACAAAATTTTAATTACTTATTTCTATACTAAATTCGGCCGAAAGTGCTAAAATTCACACCATTTGGACTGATATAAGCCATTAGATGCACCAGAAACATAAAATCGGATGAGGATTTATATGGGAGCTATATCTAAATTTGGACCGATTTTCACCTATTTCAATAGGGTTCGTCCTTGAGTCAAACAAATGTTATTTAGAAAATTTCATCTCAATCGAATAATAAATGCGACCTGCATTTTGTTTACAAAAATACATGGGCAGACGGCTGGAGAGACTTACAGACGGACGGACATGCATAAATCGACACAAAATGTGATTCTATGCTGATTACCAAAAGGAACTATGGGTCTGTCTCTCACAAAGACATACGATATAAATATATATCGGAACCGAGTTCCGCAAAATGGAAACGTTCGTCCCGAAATTCTCTCTATTTTGACTGTTAACAGCCATTATTTGCACAATAACCTGAAATCTGATTAAGGATATATATGGGAGCTGTATCCATCGGATGTACCAATATGCAGGTCATTAGTACTGATATTGGCCATTTGGCGCACAATTAACCCGAAATCGGTTGAAGATATATATGGCAGCTATATCCAAATCTTATCCAATCTTGATCCAACAGAGGTATTTCCGAGCTCTATAGATATCTAGTACCAAATGCATGCATATTACTCATATGAGGGACTTAAAAACCAAATCGGATGAAACATATATATGGGAGCTATAGCTATATCTGAACCGATTTTCACCAAATTTGAAGCACATTCTTGTAGCCAAAAATTCACACAATTTGGACTGATATTAGCCATTTGGTGCATAAGAAACCAAAAATCGGATGAAGATATATAAGGAGCTCAAATTCAGATAAATAAAGCTCGATAGATCAATATCCTACACATATGTCGATGAAGTACATATTGCAAGTAGTGTTTATAAGATTATGTAAATGTATACAATTTTTCCTACAAAACTTATTTCAATCTCCATGGAACAATAAAATTTTACAATGGTGCTGAGTCCTGTTGGAATGTCCAAGATCTGCGGCCAAAATGTTTGCGTGCCCAAGGCTTTAATACACCCCCCAGAATATTTCCCTATAATATTTGGCGTTTATTCTGATGCCACGGTCGATTAATACGAGCGGAAAGCGACCATCGACTATTATGGCGCCCCACACCATCACCATGGCCGGCGCTTGAGCTCTGTTGACCAACCGAAGGTGCACATTTTCAGCTGACCTCTTTGGCAAGTAAACACGATCATTTTGTTTGTTTATAAACTGCTGGACAACGAATGTTTTCTCATCGGAGAAAACCAAATTCGGCAGTTCACCACTTCTGGCCAAGTGAAGCAACTCTTTAGCTCATTTGAGTCTATTTTATTTCTGTTGCGGTGTAAGTTCTTGCACTTTTTTGGAATTTGAATGGCTTTACTCCGAGCTCATTTTTCAATATTTGCCGAGTCACTATTTCGTATTACGAGACACAAAAGATTTATTCACATTTTAATGCTGGAGTGCTCTAACGATAGCCACTTGTGGTTTCCGACCAAATATAAAGAAATCACACTATCACGCTTGAATTCCATCACGAATAAACTTTTTTCTGAAAAATTCTCACCAAATTGCTTTTTTACGCTGTCACTGGAATAATTTTAACAGCTGGAATAATTTTAACAGCTGTCGGACAAGTGGCTTCGAAATGATAGCAGTCTGAAGTTGGTTGCAGTTTTTTCATCTCACCCTGTATATGGGGGCCATAGGAAAACGTGGGCGTAAATAACAAAGTTTAAATTTTTCCGTTAGAAAATGTGGCTGTAATCATCAAAATATTGAATGTCAAGAGTGCCCTTAGATTGGAGCAGTAGGAAAACATGGACCTGCATACGCTGTTGTATGCATTACGAACTTCAATACGAAAACTCGAGAATCACTAAAATACCGAATATTGCGAGGTACCATTATATGGGAGCTATACGAAACCAGTAAGGAAAGTTCAAACTCGGGCGGGACCGACTACATGATACCCTACACCGCTATGTATATTTAGTAGAGCTCTCGTAAAAGAAAGGTTTATGAGCTCTATGAGATATCTGGTACAAAATATGATTATGATAGAGTGCATATTCCGAAAGTTGTAGATTTAAACACCAAATCGGATGAAACATATATATGGAGGTAGAGCTATATCTAAACCGATTTTCTCCAAGTTTTAAATGTTAACTTTTAGAATGAATTCGCTCGGAAGTGCAACTTTCCGCTCACTTTGAGCTGAAATTAACCATTTGGTTCACGAGAAACCTTAAATCGGACGAAGATATATATAGGGAAGCTACATCCAAATCTGATCCGATCTTGATAAAATTTGAATCATGTTTTGCTAGACTGAATCTAATATCTGGTACCAAATATCATTTTTATGGGGTGTATATTACGAATGTGAGGGACTTAAACACCAAATCGGTTGAATATATGGGAGCTATAGCTATATCTGAACCGATTTCCACAAAATTTTAATTACTTATTTCTATACTAAATTCGGCCGAAAGTGCTAAAATTCACACCATTTGGACTGATATAAGCCATTAGATGCACCAGAAACATAAAATCGGATGAGGATTTATATGGGAGCTATATCTAAATTTGGACCGATTTTCACCTATTTCAATAGGGTTCGTCCTTGAGTCAAACAAATGTTATTTAGAAAATTTCATCTCAATCGAATAATAAATGCGACCTGCATTTTGTTTACAAAAATACATGGGCAGACGGCTGGAGAGACTTACAGACGGACGGACATGCATAAATCGACACAAAATGTGATTCTATGCTGATTACCAAAAGGAACTATGGGTCTGTCTCTCACAAAGACATACGATATAAATATATATCGGAACCGAGTTCCGCAAAATGGAAACGTTCGTCCCGAAATTCTCTCTATTTTGACTGTTAACAGCCATTATTTGCACAATAACCTGAAATCTGATTAAGGATATATATGGGAGCTGTATCCATCGGATGTACCAATATGCAGGTCATTAGTACTGATATTGGCCATTTGGCGCACAATTAACCCGAAATCGGTTGAAGATATATATGGCAGCTATATCCAAATCTTATCCAATCTTGATCCAACAGAGGTATTTCCGAGCTCTATAGATATCTAGTACCAAATGCATGCATATTACTCATATGAGGGACTTAAAAACCAAATCGGATGAAACATATATATGGGAGCTATAGCTATATCTGAACCGATTTTCACCAAATTTGAAGCACATTCTTGTAGCCAAAAATTCACACAATTTGGACTGATATTAGCCATTTGGTGCATAAGAAACCAAAAATCGGATGAAGATATATAAGGAGCTCAAATTCAGATAAATAAAGCTCGATAGATCAATATCCTACACATATGTCGATGAAGTACATATTGCAAGTAGTGTTTATAAGATTATGTAAATGTATACAATTTTTCCTACAAAACTTATTTCAATCTCCATGGAACAATAAAATTTTACAATGGTGCTGAGTCCTGTTGGAATGTCCAAGATCTGCGGCCAAAATGTTTGCGTGCCCAAGGCTTTAATACACCCCCCAGAATATTTCCCTATAATATTTGGCGTTTATTCTGATGCCACGGTCGATTAATACGAGCGGAAAGCGACCATCGACTATTATGGCGCCCCACACCATCACCATGGCCGGCGCTTGAGCTCTGTTGACCAACCGAAGGTGCACATTTTCAGCTGACCTCTTTGGCAAGTAAACACGATCATTTTGTTTGTTTATAAACTGCTGGACAACGAATGTTTTCTCATCGGAGAAAACCAAATTCGGCAGTTCACCACTTCTGGCCAAGTGAAGCAACTCTTTAGCTCATTTGAGTCTATTTTATTTCTGTTGCGGTGTAAGTTCTTGCACTTTTTTGGAATTTGAATGGCTTTACTCCGAGCTCATTTTTCAATATTTGCCGAGTCACTATTTCGTATTACGAGACACAAAAGATTTATTCACATTTTAATGCTGGAGTGCTCTAACGATAGCCACTTGTGGTTTCCGACCAAATATAAAGAAATCACACTATCACGCTTGAATTCCATCACGAATAAACTTTTTTCTGAAAAATTCTCACCAAATTGCTTTTTTACGCTGTCACTGGAATAATTTTAACAGCTGGAATAATTTTAACAGCTGTCGGACAAGTGGCTTCGAAATGATAGCAGTCTGAAGTTGGTTGCAGTTTTTTCATCTCACCCTGTATATGGGGGCCATAGGAAAACGTGGGCGTAAATAACAAAGTTTAAATTTTTCCGTTAGAAAATGTGGCTGTAATCATCAAAATATTGAATGTCAAGAGTGCCCTTAGATTGGAGCAGTAGGAAAACATGGACCTGCATACGCTGTTGTATGCATTACGAACTTCAATACGAAAACTCGAGAATCACTAAAATACCGAATATTGCGAGGTACCATTATATGGGAGCTATACGAAACCAGTAAGGAAAGTTCAAACTCGGGCGGGACCGACTACATGATACCCTACACCGCTATGTATATTTAGTAGAGCTCTCGTAAAAGAAAGGTTTATGAGCTCTATGAGATATCTGGTACAAAATATGATTATGATAGAGTGCATATTCCGAAAGTTGTAGATTTAAACACCAAATCGGATGAAACATATATATGGAGGTAGAGCTATATCTAAACCGATTTTCTCCAAGTTTTAAATGTTAACTTTTAGAATGAATTCGCTCGGAAGTGCAACTTTCCGCTCACTTTGAGCTGAAATTAACCATTTGGTTCACGAGAAACCTTAAATCGGACGAAGATATATATAGGGAAGCTACATCCAAATCTGATCCGATCTTGATAAAATTTGAATCATGTTTTGCTAGACTGAATCTAATATCTGGTACCAAATATCATTTTTATGGGGTGTATATTACGAATGTGAGGGACTTAAACACCAAATCGGTTGAATATATGGGAGCTATAGCTATATCTGAACCGATTTCCACAAAATTTTAATTACTTATTTCTATACTAAATTCGGCCGAAAGTGCTAAAATTCACACCATTTGGACTGATATAAGCCATTAGATGCACCAGAAACATAAAATCGGATGAGGATTTATATGGGAGCTATATCTAAATTTGGACCGATTTTCACCTATTTCAATAGGGTTCGTCCTTGAGTCAAACAAATGTTATTTAGAAAATTTCATCTCAATCGAATAATAAATGCGACCTGCATTTTGTTTACAAAAATACATGGGCAGACGGCTGGAGAGACTTACAGACGGACGGACATGCATAAATCGACACAAAATGTGATTCTATGCTGATTACCAAAAGGAACTATGGGTCTGTCTCTCACAAAGACATACGATATAAATATATATCGGAACCGAGTTCCGCAAAATGGAAACGTTCGTCCCGAAATTCTCTCTATTTTGACTGTTAACAGCCATTATTTGCACAATAACCTGAAATCTGATTAAGGATATATATGGGAGCTGTATCCATCGGATGTACCAATATGCAGGTCATTAGTACTGATATTGGCCATTTGGCGCACAATTAACCCGAAATCGGTTGAAGATATATATGGCAGCTATATCCAAATCTTATCCAATCTTGATCCAACAGAGGTATTTCCGAGCTCTATAGATATCTAGTACCAAATGCATGCATATTACTCATATGAGGGACTTAAAAACCAAATCGGATGAAACATATATATGGGAGCTATAGCTATATCTGAACCGATTTTCACCAAATTTGAAGCACATTCTTGTAGCCAAAAATTCACACAATTTGGACTGATATTAGCCATTTGGTGCATAAGAAACCAAAAATCGGATGAAGATATATAAGGAGCTCAAATTCAGATAAATAAAGCTCGATAGATCAATATCCTACACATATGTCGATGAAGTACATATTGCAAGTAGTGTTTATAAGATTATGTAAATGTATACAATTTTTCCTACAAAACTTATTTCAATCTCCATGGAACAATAAAATTTTACAACATGCTTCATGTAAAGACCTTAACGTGTAGCTCAACGCATAGACAACCAACAAAAACAAACTCTCATTGTCCCGTCCTCCCAAACACAGGGTCTATACACTGGTATTTTTCTTCTATCATTTCTCTTCTTTCCTTCGTAGGCTCCTAACCAACCTTAATCTCATTTCACCATAGTTCGTTTGTTTCCCAGGATTAGTTCGAGTGGCATTGAAAGCGTTAATGCCTGCGGAACTAATATAGAATGCAAACTTTTTCGTTCATTCGTTCGTTCTTTCGTTATATTTTTTGCCATGGTTCCTTTCTTCGTTCGTTTGTGTTTCTTTCATTTACTGCTGCTGCTGTTAGCCGAAAAGCTTTGGGTGTTTGGTATCGCAGTGAAGTGTTATCAGCTTTATTTCGGCATTTTATCAGCGTTTTCTAATTTATTTTATTTGACTTTGAGTAATATGCCAAAAAACAAAGCACAACAACAAAAAAACGTAAAGCTTTCTTAATGCTGTCAGAGGTGGGGGAGGTGTATACTGCTTTGGAACAGCATGTTTTTAAACGAGGCAATGATCTGGGTGTTAGTATTCTCTGCTTTATGGCCCTGAGCCTCTGAGCTTGATGTGGGCACTCACTACTACTCATCACCCTCACCCAATATTGTCGAATGCCTTTGTTTCTGTTCGAGTTCCTTCCTTCCGTTTACAGTGTTGGAATTTTTATTATTCCAAACAATTTGCCGAAAATGCCAAACGCTGACTGGGTGGGTGTGAGGCAAAGGTAATCTAAGGATAAGCTGTTATTCAACCAACCACCATTGTTTGCGGAGCAAATAAGTTTCTTATCGCCGTAACAAAGTTGGCGGTACCTTAACAATGATATTAAATTTATTACCCAAATAAACAAGAAAAATATTGACTCCAACTATGGCCATTATTCAAACGGACTCAATCACAGCCATTCGCAGCTTACAAACGGACATTGAGTGAATGGAATTGGCCAATTTCGTTTGTTGTTGTTGTACTTTAGCTTCTGATGTTTCAAGTCCTAATGGATTTATTAACATTGTTCATTATTTATTCTCTTGGACTGTGATTTGAGAGCCATTACGCAATTAAGTACTTAGATTTCTAATTGAGATGGGAATACGAAGCAAAACATCATTTGTTGTTTTAAAAAGTTCTTTTGTTAAAATTGTATTCATAAATAACGTTTATTTTTATATTTAGACGTACTACTGCATAATGAGAGTAAGTTAAGGGGCATATGTTCCACAACATGCCACTGGATAGCAATCGCGTCATTGCTTCTTTTACAAGTCCATTGTGTATAAAGTATATCATTTGAAAATTGAGAATCCATTCTCCATCGTATTTAAATACCCTCCACCATACTATGGAGGGTATATTAATTTTGTCATTCCGTTTGTAACTCCTCGAAATACTCATGTCAGACCCAACAAAGTATATATATTCTTTATCAGCGTAAAATTCTAAGACGATTTAGCCATGTCCGTCTGTCTGTCTGTGTGTCTGTCTGTCCGTCTGTCTGTCTGTCTGTCTGTCTGTCTGTTGTAATCACGCTATCTTTCGAACAAATTGAGATAGAAGGCTAAAATTTTGCACACATGTATATTTGCCAGTAGGCAGGTTAAGTTTGTAAATGGGCCATGTAGGTCCAAGTTATCATATAGCCCCCATATAACGGTACCTCCCGATATTCGGTATTTTGATGATTTCAGCGACATTATTCACCGGAATTGTTTCAAATTTGGCATTTGAAGTTCGTAATGGATACTACATCCTAAGTCAAAAAATGAGCTATGTAGGTCCACGTCTTCATATAGTCCCCATATAACGGTACACCATCGATATTCAGTATTTTGATGATTTTAGCGACATTATTTAGCGGAATTGTTCCAAATTTGGTATTTGAAGTTCGTAATAGATACTGCAGCATAAAACAGAAAATGGGTCATGTAGGTCCACGTCTTCATATAACCCCCATATACCGTACCCCCCGATATTCGGTATTTTGATGATTTTAGCTACACTATTTATCGGGATTGTTTCAAATTTCGCATGTGAAGCTCATTATGGATACTTCAGTCCATGTCAGAAAGTTGTCTGTGCAGGTCCACGTCTACGTATAGCCCCCATATAACATTATAAACAGATTTTTCTTCAAGTTTCGCATTTAAATATTGTAATAACTTATGACAAAAGTTGCCTATGCAGGTCCACGTCGTCGTATAAGCATTCGGTATTTTTAAGATTTTAACAGAATTTTTAACGGATTTTATTTTTTTTTTTTTTTGAAATTGCCAAATTTGTACCAAATGGTGGAGGGTATTAAAAGTTCGGCCCGGCCGAGCTTACAGCTTTTTTACTTGTTTACTCTTACACCCTCCACTGCTGGCCACTAAGACTTTCACTTTATCAGGATTATTGAAAGAAAAATTGCAAAATTTAAGAAAAACCTGAACTGCGGAGTTGAAGTCTATGCATCCCACAATTTCGCAGAATATGGAGTCATTGTCATAACTGACAATACTAACTGGACTACAGTTTGCCGGGTAAATATAAAGTATGGGTGCCCGGACCCCAATTGCAATTATAGGGATTATGACCTTTTTTTGCCATATGTCACAAAATTGAGATATGTACAAAGTGGGTATCACTTGAAAGATTATGGAAATATCCATCAATGATATCGGATATTCGGAAGGATGTAGATCTCAATAACCCATATTGGGTCAATTTTCGACTTTTTATGGGTTTTTCAAAAAGTTCCGATACAAAAATACTAATTTTCTTATATTGCTCCGGAACCGGTTCAAACCACCCCGTTATGTGTCCACCTGAAGGATTGGTTTTTTCATAAGCTTTCAAATTATACCCATTCTGCACGTATCAGTTTTGTAGAACCGGGTTTTGTATCTGAACTTTTGGGGAGCATAACCGGGTATTTCGCCACGAAGAAATTACTTTGCCATAATCAGATTATGTCCGCAATCGTTGTAGACATAGTCCCCATTATTATGGAGATTATTATGGGGATCCCTATTATTATGGGGATTAAGTCCGCTTTTTTCTGGGGATTATGACCGATTTTTATACCCACCGCGATACGATGGAGGGTTTGTAACTCCTGAAATACTCCTGTCACATCCAATAAAGTATATATATTCTTGATCAGCGTAAAATTCTAAGTTGATTTAGTGATGTCCGGCTGTCTCTCTGCCAGTCCGTCTGTCTGTTGTAATTACGATATCTTTCGAAGGAATTGAGATAGAAGACTTAAATTTTGCCCTCATGTGTCATTAGCCAGTAGGTTATGTTCGTAAATGGGTCATGTTAGCCCACATTTTCGTACAGACCTCATATAACGTTTCTCAATATTGAGTATTTTAATGATTTTAGAGACATTTAAGACCGGAATTATTTCAAATTTTGTATTTTGTAGATCTTAGTGGGTACTACCAACTATGACAAAAAAATTTGCTTATGTAGGTCCACGTCTTCGTATAGCCCCTATATAACTGTACCTCCCAATATTCGGTATTTTGATGATTGAGTGACATTGTTCAACGGAATTGTTTCAAATTTTGTATTTGAAGGTCCTAATGAGGACTACAGCCTAAGACAAAAATTGCGTATGCAGGACCTCATCTTCGTATGGCTCCGATGTAACCGTTTTCATTTAAGCTGTATTTTTCGACGAAATTTTATGAAAGTTTTTCAGGTTTCATCGAAATGTGTAGGATACTTAAATTCGGCCCGGCCGAACTTAGATGCTTTTTAACTTGTTGTTAGACATAATCCAAATTCTATTATAGTGGTTATGACCAAAAAAGAGGTCATAATCAGTCTAATTGTAAGGGATATTATGACATGGCACCGTTTAAATACACTTCTACTTTCTACCTGAACCCCTCCAGTTCAAAATATTCTTGGTCAGAGAAACATTCTGTATCGATTAAGCAATATTCGTTAGTCTGTCTGACCGAGTGTTGAAATCTCTATAGAGCTCGCATAGATTTAAAACTTTGCACACTCGTTAAAACTTATCAAAACTTATTTCAAGTCTGTTCATCCAATACCAATTGTACCAATTATAGTACTATTTTGTACATTTCGTGCACGTGTAGTACGAAAACCACCACTTTATTACAAACCTACGACAAGGCCAATACAAAATTTTAAAATTCCAGCTTAATTCTTAACCACCTTAACAAAAATTGTTCCGAATTTAGTACCAACCTTGTTATTATACCAAATTTCATGTTGTTGCCTTCATCCATGTTTCTACCAAATGGTACCATTTTAGAAAGTTCGCATTTCGTACGAATTTTAGTAGTTTTCATAATCTTTTAGTGCAAAATTCCAAAAACCCAGCCTTATTACACTTCTACGCACCAACATTTTAAGATTCTAGATTCAGAAAAAATTCAGACCCCAACACTAAAATTCAGAAATCTAACTCTATCCGTAAAATGTTTGTACCATCTATTACCTTTCGTACTCTTGTCATTTTGTACACATAAGTACGAATTTCCAAAAGTTTCTACATAATCCAATTTTATACTCCAACTGTAATCTTAATTCCAAGTTTCCGTAATCTAGCCATATGTATTCACTCAAATATACATTTATCAAATTTAGTACCATGTCATACACATAAATACGAATTTCCAATTCCCAACTCCTACACTTCAACAGTAATATATATTCTAAATTGCAGGTTTCCACAATGTTATTTTCAAAATCTAATATTCCAGCTCCGTCCGTTCCTTCATATTGAAATTGTACCAAATTTAGTACCGTTGAGTACTTTTCGTTTTTATGAGTAATAACTTCCAAAACTACGTCCTTACATCGACCCTATTCCTCAACCTAAATTCACAATCTAAATTCCATTTTTTTTCACGTTTATAATTGGCTTACGTTTTCAATTCAACGATTTTTGAAATGAAAAAAAAAATCACTTTTGCTATTTTTCTTAAACAAATTTTATAAATAAACGATTTTAAAATGTATGTATAATTGAAAAAATGTTACCTACATTTTACAAAAATTCCATTAATTGAATGGAACAACATTTTAAGGATTCTGAATCTGTTAAATACAAATTGAGCAAATTCTTTTATTCTTACTTTTTGTTGGCTTAGTTTGTTTTTGGCCACTACATAAACTCCGCTCGTCCGGGCTATGGAGAAAATCAATAGGTTATATCCATCCTCAACCATCAATGATGCAAAATACATGGGCATGTCTGGCAACAAGACCAACAACAACTACTACTGCAAAAAGTGGTTTAATTTAGAACCTTAAAATTTTCAATTCTATTAACCAATTAGCGTCAATATCCTGTCCTACATACACTCAATAGTCAATACCCTTGGAAAATATTTATGTGGGAATCGAAATGAGAGTGCACGTTTTTGTGGAATAGAGTGGGGTCACCTAGAATTGGACATAAAAGCGGGACGGATATTTGAATGCGATTTAAATGTATTTTCTTAAAATCTTTTATACCCGGAGGGCTTTCGTCCTTCCGAAACCATGGGATCGGAACAAATTTGCATCTAAAACAAGTAAAAACCGAAAGTTCGGCCGGACCGAACTTTGAATACCCTCCACCATTTAAAACGAATATGGAAATTTTCAAAAAAAAATCCTTAAAAAATATTCTTAAAATCTTAAAAATACCGAATATAGCCGTTATATTGGTGTCTATACGACGTGGACCTACATAGGCATTGTTTGTCATAAACCATTACCATTTCAAATTCCGAACTTAAAATAAACGGCGAATAATGTAGCTAAAATCGTCAGAATACCGTATATAGGGAGGTACCGTTATATCGGAGCTATTCGAAGACCTGGACCTGCATAGAAAATTTTCTGTCACAAGCTGTAGCATCCATTACGAACTTCAAATACGACATCTCAAACAATTTCGGTGGGTATTGTACCTAAAATCGTCAAAATACCGAATATAGGGAGGTACTGATGTATGTGGTCTATACGAAGACCTGGACGTGTATAGAAAATTTTCTGTGACAGACTGTAGGTCCCATTACGAACTCCAAACACGTAATTTGAAAAAATTCCGGTAAATAATGACGCTAAAATCATCAAAATACCAAATATTGTGAGGTACCGTTATATGAGGGCTATATGAAAACGTGGACTTACATGGACCATTTTGACGCCGACTGGCAAAAAAACATATGTGCAAAATTTTAGCTTCTATCTCAATTCGTTCGAAAGATAGCGTGATTACAACAGAAAGACAGACGGATAGACAGACAGACAGACGGACATGGCTAAATCGTCTTAGAATTTTACGCTGATCTAGAATATATATACTTTCTTGGGTCTGACATGATTATTTCGAGGAGTTACAAACGGAATGACAAAATTAATATACCCTCCATAGTATGGTAAGGGGAGAAAAAATAAAAAAAAATTAAAATAAATCTCGAGTTAAAAAAATTACCCTCCCTAATATCTTAGCACCGAGATTTTCCAAAAGTCTAGGTAGATGTGGGCCATTTTTTGCAGACATTGGGAAAAATCATGCATGCATTGTCAGTTAGTTAGTTATACCCATGTCAGTCAGTCAGTCACTCACTCACACTCTCATTCATTCATTCGGCCAGTCAGCCAGTCATTCATTTGGAACATGCAGCAGTCGTCTTCTTCTTCTGCTTTTCCAACTATCAATGAATGTCGAATGCATCGCCACTGGAACATGACCGAATGGTTTGTGTAACTAACTTTATTAACGAAGCGGAAACTGAAGGGACACAACCACCACTGAACCAACAACTAACACTTTGAACTTCACTTACTGGAGATATTGAACACAAATTCCTGACGATGATGATGATGATACGCCTGAATATCCGCGGTTGAATTGACATTGGTATCTTTCAGTTTTCGGTACAATTTTTTTGTCGTTTGGCTGTCCTGGTATCTCAACTGCGTGCATGGGGTACAGATCAATTGCTGGTAAGCTGAACAAGTCCCATTCCGATATTTACACACATGCACACACCTGAACACTTGTGTTGGCAGTTGTTAACAATTGTGTTCCTTGACAAACAAATGCACTAATAAACTAGACTAAATAAGAACCCTGTAGAATTCAATAACTTTGTTGAAAGAACTTGTTTTGAAAAATTAAAAGTTTTCGGGAAAAACTTAATAAAACAATTTCCCGAATCGAGTGCGAATTACATTGAGTTAATACACGCGCATCTCAATAGAACTAATTTGTTATGGAATATAAATTTAGGAAGGATATAATACAACTTGAAGACCTTTAGGTCTTTTACTGCCTTGAGGTCTACAATGGTCTATTGTCCTAAGAAGACCTAGAGGTCTTCTATTGTCTAAAGAAGACCTATAGGTCTTCCATTATATACAGAAAATCTATAGGTCTTCTATTGTCTACAAAAGGCATTGGAGTCACCTTTTGTAGATAGAAAATCTTGAGATCTTCTACTGAACTCAAAGTGTTCTACTGCCTACGGATATTTTCTACTGCCTATAGAAGACCGTGAGACCTTCTACTGGCTATAGAAGACCTTGAGGTCTCCTACGGTCTATAGAAGACCTTGAGGTCTCCTACGGTCTATAGAAGACCTTGAGGTCTCCTACGGTCTATAGATGACCTTGAGGTCTCCTACGGTCTTTAGAAGACCTTGAGGTCTCCTACGGTCCATAGAAGACCTTGAGGTCCTCTACCGTCTATAGAAGACCTTGAGGTCCTCTACCGTCTATAGAAGACCTTGAGGTCCTCTACCGTCTATAGAAGACCTTGAGGTCCTCTACCGTCTATAGAAGACCTTGAGGTCCTCTACCGTCTATAGAAGACCTTGAGGTCCTCTACCGTCTATAGAAGACCTTGAGGTCCTCTACCGTCTATAGAAGACCTTGAGGTCCTCTACCGTCTATAGAAGACCTTGAGGTCCTCTACCGTCTATAAGACCGTCTATAGAAGACCTTGAGGTCTTCTACCGTCTATAGAAGACCTTGAGGTCTTCTACCGTCTATAGAAGACCTTGAGGTCTTCTACCGTCTATAGAAGACCTTGAGGTCTTCTACCGTCTATAGAAGACCTTGAGGTCTTCTACCGTCTATAGAAGACCTTGAGGTCTTCTACCGTCTATAGAAGACCTTGAGGTCTTCTACCGTCTATAGAAGACCTTGAGGTCTTCTACCGCCTATATAAGACCTTGAGGTCTTCTACCGTCTATAGAAGACCTTGAGGTCTTCTACTGTCTATAGAAAACCTTGAGGTCTTCTACTGTCTTAAGAAGACGTTGAGGTCTGCTGCTGTTCTAAAAAGACGTTGAGGTCTGCTGCTATCTATTGAAGACCTCGAGGTATTCTACATTCTATAGAAGACCTCGAGGTCTTCTCCTGCCGCTAGAAGACCTTGAGGTTTTTTTACTGCCTATAGAGCCTTGTACTGCCCATAGAAGACCTTGTGGTGTTCTACTACCCATTGAATACCTTGAGGTCTTCTACTACCCATTGAAGACCTTGAGGTCTTCTACTGTCCATTGAAGACCTTGAGGTCTTCTACTACGCATTGAAGACCTAGAGATCCTTTACTGGCTTTAGAATACCTTGAGGTCTTTTATTGCCGTAGAAAGTCTTGAGGTTTGCTAGTGCCCGTGAAAGATATTGGGACCTTCTATTGCCTGGGGAAGACCTTACGGTCTTTTATTGACTATTAAAAAAAGGTTAGGTCTTATATTGCCTAGGAAGAAGTCTTCTATTACTCATACATAGAAGACCTAGAGGTCTGCAATAGCAGGCCTTAGAAAAAAACTGAAGTCTTCAAAGCCTTCTATTGCCCATAGATGACCTAAAGGTCTACCATTGTCTATAGAATACTTTGAAGTCTTCTGTTTTTGATACCCTCCACCTTGAAAAGGAGGGTATATGTACTTTGTCATCCCGTTTCGATACAGCCCGCATTATTTGACGTAGAACTTCAAAATTTGGCACAACAATTTGTATTGTGTCCAGGATGGTTGGTATTGAAAATGTATCTGTCCACGTTTTGGTATAGCCGCCATATAGCGGGACTTCCCGATATTTTATATTTTGATCATTTTTTCCATTGATTTTTCTAAAAAATTGTATTTGTAGTTCTTAATGTATCCTCGCTCCGGTGCCAGAATATTGAATGTTTAGATCCATGTTTTTCTATGCCGCCATATAACGGTACCCACAGATATTCGGTATTTTGATAATCCTAGTCACATTTATCCACGATTTTTTTTTTCAAATTTAGCATTTAAGACTTGTAATAGATAACAATCGTTCTTATTTATTAAAGTTTTCTATAATGGTACCCGTTTTGGTCTGTCCCCAAATAACGGCCTCACTCACATTATGGTTTTTTGATAAGTTTTACTGCGGTGACTAGAGAAGCCCTCCTTCTCTTTTGAGAATCTATACAATATTTGAGCTTCTTGCAATATATTTCAAATTTTATCTTCATTTTAGTTCAACTAAGATTTTCGCCTACCATCTGCTATCAGAGGTTCTTTTAAAACTCAGTAAAAAGTTAAACTCATAAAAAAGAAAAACAAAATGATTGCAATTTCAAACCATTTCTGCTTCTGGGATATTTATCGTTGCTCTCTCTTTTGCCATTATCCAGCATTGTTTTTTCCAACACACTTTTTGTTGTTGTTGTTGTTGCTGCTGTTAATCTTATCATCTGCCTTAATTGTGACATTTCATTTTGCAACTAAATGAACCTGCCGGAAACATATTGTTGAACATTTATTTTTATACAAAAAGGTAGACGACCGGTAAAACCGGGACTTGTCCAAAGTCAACTCAATCAGCATTTGTCCTTCTGACTGGTTGTATGTGTGTGTGTGTGTTTGGATGTAAGTGTGTCTGTTTGGGTCAATTGTGTTCGTTTGTCATGCGGCATCTATCAAGATTCAATTGTTAAATGAAAATCACAGTGATGGGCAAAAAGTTACTGATAATGGTGTATAATGATGATTATACCCCCAGCCATTATCGTCGATGCCAAAAGGGTAATTGTCGATGGCTTGATGCAGATAAAATTCAGGCATGAAGGATAAGCTTAATGGTAGGATGTACCAGAGCAACAGAAATGGAAATGTTGTTAAATTTACTTGCTTGAATGAAAGTCGGTGTAGATTTTTTAGCTAGTCTAGTTGAAAATATTGCTTTTTGTTGACCAACGACATCTTCCATACTGAGAAAAATTAAAATAATAACCAAGTAAGTTGAAAAATGTTGGTAAGGTTTGGAAACTATCAAAAATCTATCAATTTTGAATGTTGTGGGGGCGGATTTCACGATTTTACCAAACCTAATTTTTAGCGTGACAGTAAAGGTATTCCACCATCTGGATCTATATTGAACATTTTTGGGGAAGACAGTCTAAATCCCATTCCAAATAACTCGAAAAATAGAATTGGTTAGTACAACCACATAGGACCACATCTATATTCCATTATATGGGTCTCATGTAAAATATCGAAATCGAACTATTGCAGACCCAGTAATGGGTATATGAACTATACATTCAGAATAGTTCAAATCTTTGAGATTACCTTTCCAAATCTTCCTCCCAGAAGTTTACCCAATTGTACATTTTAATCCTACTGATTGACCTTTTATGCTTGCTGAAAATAGTCTTTTATAAATTGCACGCAAAAAATAAATTAAAAATTATAAAAAATTTAGCCGCGTCCGACCTCTGTGAATATCAGTTTTGCTTCCGAAAAAAATAAAGTAGGTTGATGAATTTTTATCAGATGTTGTTAGGTCTCCAGGACTTTTGGTATTGAAAATGGACCATGTTTTTGTATAGCCCCATATATCTCTACCAAATCTTCTGTAAATTGTCAGTTTGTATTCCCAGTATGTAGGAAACGTCCTTGCATAAAACTGTCTCCGTTTCGCTAGAATTGTTTCAAATTTGTACTTGGAGATCGTAAAATATACTTCGTTATATGACTTTAAATTGCCTTAACATATATTCAGATAACCCCCATATTACTCCACCTCCCCATATTCGCCATTTTCACGATTTTAGGCACAATTTTCAAAAGAAATAATGGAGACTATATCCAAAACGATTGCAGACATAAACCTCATTATGGGGTAGGATTTTAGCCTGATTACGGCAAAGTATTTTTTTTTCTTCAGAGAAATACCCGGTTACCCGTTTATTCGACCCGAAAATTTGGATACAAAATCCAGGTTATATCCGGTTCTACAAAACTAATATTCATGTGGATATCATTATGGAAATACCTATGAAACAAGTGGTCAAATGATGGGGTATTTTGAACCGGTTCCGGAGCAGGACAAGAAAATTTGCATTTTTATACCGGATCTTTTTGAAAAACCCCCTAAACCTCAAAAATGAACCCATTATGCCTTATAGCCTACAATCAAAATGATGTCAAATGTGCTGATATCTATTGTAGTTCCGAAGATATTGACATTAAATACGGAGGCCGGCTATAATGCAGTATAAGGATCTTAATACCCCCCATTTTCGAGTATTTTACCCAAGAAAAAAATACTGTGCCATAATCAGGTTAAAAATACCTAGCCGTGATAAGAATTTCAGGTTAATCCGGGCATAGCCGCAAAATTAAACTTAAGCCTTGTTTTCATTCCCATTTTTTTTACATTTCCGTTACATGGGGATAATCAGTCTTGAAAGGGGACGAAAATCCCACCTTATTATGGGTGTAATGGCCAAATAAGCCAGACATTATCCCCGTAATTACAATGAGGATTATGTCCGTCTGGATTATGTTCGGACATAGCTCTATACTTTTTGTTCAACGTAAATATCTTTCCCAAATTTTATCGAGTTCGGTTCAGATTTCGATATAGCTCATATACCGAATTTATTCGATTTTAAATTTATTGTGCACAAAATGGTTAGTATAAGTCCGAATTGAAGGGATTTTGGCACATGCGATCGAACAACAAAAATCCTACGAGGCGAACCCAATGAGATAAAAACGAAAAACCTGGGTCTACAAGCTAATTTGCACAAGATAAGATGTGCAAATAACAGGATATGCAAGGAATGCGGGTAAGATGATGAAACATTGGAGCATTTTCTCTGACAATGAACAGCATTTGCAAATATCATATCCCAATTCTTAGGGAACGGCTCCATACCAGACCTAAATTTGATCAAGGTATATGAAATAAAAATCTGTTAAGGCAACTGAATTTTAAATATAATAAACTTTAAACTGCCATTCTTCTTTCAAAAACCTCTTTGTCTAGAGCGCACAACAGGCCAATACGGGTATAAGTGTATGTCCACCAGGATATGTGGCGATAGTTTCTCCCCTCTCTTCAACTTAATCTAACCTAGGAGAAATGACAATTTTTTACTCAAAATCTCAAGAAAGTCTTTCAAATATAAGGAGAATAACAAAAATGTTTTTCTTAAATTGAAAATAAATGACTTAAATTGTGAAAAGAACAAAACTGGCGAATAAACGACAGAAACATCAATATAAATACCCTCCACAATAGTAGGAGCGACAACCTAAACTGAAATGACAAGGCAGCCCGACAATGTGTTACTATGATGTGCAAATGCTGAAATCCCTGTCGAAGTTATAATGTTGACACCCATAACTTATGTAAATTTAATTCGAATATTTTACATTTGTTTATCACCTACTTTGTCAACAGCAGTGACGGCAGTAGCAGCAATGACATCGCATTCCACAAAGAATTGTCGTCACTGTAATCAATTCAATCAACAGAGCCGCTTTGAAGCTTTTGACACTCTCTCCCTCTGCTATATTTAGGTACCATCCATTGGAGCTGATAACCGCCACCATTTGAAATTATATCTCTGGCTTAGTTGTTGGAAAATCTTTATGTGGCAATGTATATTTAGATGCGTATTACTGCTGTGTGGTGGCATGGGCGTAGATCAACTTTTCTTAGGTTCCTTTAGTCATCGGTAGATGTGGTATAACACACACCCATGAAATCATTAATTGCTTCATGCAAATTCCAAAAAGTTGGCAGAACGGTGTGAAATTGTTGAAGAGGAATATAACCGCGCTACGTCAGTGGTGTGTGAGCGGGCACAACGGCATATCCCCTGTACACAATTCCAGGCAAATATTTGCACACTTACTCAATTTCAAAATTATTTATTTGTCATTGGATTGTTTGATTTTCATCGCAAACGCAACGCCAAACTGCTAAAAGTTCTCATTCTCAGCTATGACTCAAAGGCTTAGCTAGCTTTCATCAATACTTCATTTGGTCTTGTGTGTGGCGAAATTCTCGCCCGGCGAATTGCGTTTTTAGATGATATAAGAAATGCCAATGCATTGTAATCTCGACATGGAACACTGGCTCCAAATATGTTAATGCAAATGATTCCTAACAGTGCCGCCCAGAAAGACCTCTTATAAAAGACCATAAGAAGGTTTTATTATAGAAGACAAGACGACAAACCGTATGGAAGAGTATAAAGGTTACAGACTATAAACATTACAGAAGAACATACAGGCTTTCTCTAGAAGACCAGAAGGTCTACTTTTAGAAGGCCAAAAGGTATCCTTAGAGAAGGCAATGGGGTCCTGTTATAAGAGACCAGAATCTCTACATATCTAATATCAAAAGGTCTTCCTATATAAAACCAGAGTAGAATTTTTCTAATAGAAGGCTACAAGGTCTTTCGAAAGAGAAAAGAAGACCATAGTGACTTCTTATAGAAGACCAGAAATTCCTCTTATAGAAGACCATAAGACAAACAAACGGTCTCCTTATGGAAGAGTATAAAGATTACACACTATAAACATTACAGAAGAACATACAAGTTTTCTTTAGAAGAGCAGAAGGTCTACTTATAGAAGGCCAAAAGGTATCCTTAGAGAAGACAATGGGGACTTGTTATAGAAGACCAGAAGCTGTACATATCGAATATCGAAAGGTCTTCCTATAGAAAACCAGAATAGAATTTTTTCTCACAGAAGGCTAAAAGGTCTTCCGAAAGAAGACGAGAATGTCTTCTTATAGAAGGCAAAAGCTATTTTTTATAGAAGACCAGTCAATCTTAGTATAGGAAACTAGAAATTCTTCCTATAGAAGATAGAAAGGAATTTGTAATGAAGACAAGATAGTCTTCCTGTAGAAGACCAGAATGTCTTCCTCTATAATATTTTTTTTTTTAAGAAGACCGTAAGGTCTTCCAATAATCTTCTTATAAAAGTCCACAAGGTCTTCCAATAAAGACAAGAAGACCTTCCTATAGAAGACCAGAAAGCCTTTCTATCGAAGACCAGAAGGTCGTCCTATGGGAGACCAGTTGGCCTTCCTATGGGAAGACCAGATTATCTTCTCATAGATGACCAGATGGACTACCCATAGAAGCCAAGAAGGCCTCCATATAAAATATCATAAGGTCTTCCTATAGAACAGCGAAAAGTCTTCCAATAGAAGATCTGGAGGTTTCCCTATAAAAGACCAGAAGGTCTTCCTTTAAAAGACCAGGAGGTCTTACCATAGAAGTCCAGAAGGTCGTCCCATAGATAGAAAACCAGAAGGTCTTCCTATAGAAAACCAAAAGGTCTCGCTATAGAATACCACAAGGTCTCCCTATAGAAGACGACAGGGTCTTCCTATGGAAGGCCACAGGGTCTTCCTATAAAAGAAAACAGGGTCTTCCTATAGGAGAACAGAAAGTCTTTTCATAGTAGGGCAGAAGATCTTCCTATAGAAGACCAGAAGGTCTTCCAATAGAATATCAGAAGGTCTTCCAATATAATATCAGAAGGTCTTCCTATAGAAGACCAGAAGGTTTTAATATAGACGACCAGAGGGTTCTATCGATGACCATAAGTTCTTTCCCGCGAAGACCTTAAGGTCTTCTTGTAAATGACCTGAAGGTCCTACAGAAGACCAAAAAGTTTTCTCCTGTCTACAGAAAACTAGAAGAAGAATGAAAGGTTTTCTACTGTCTTCAGAAGAACAGAAAGTCTTCTACTGCCTACCGAAGACCTTGAGGGCGTCTACTGCCTATATAAGATTTTGAGGTCTTTCTCTGAATATAAAAAACCTTGAGGTCTTTCTATGCATGTAGGAGACTTTTAGGTATTCTACTGCCTATAGAAGACCTCCAGGTCTTTTACTGTATATAGACCACACCAGAAGGCCTACCTATAGGAGACCAAAATATCTTCCTTGTTTTTCAGATAAACGTTTTAAAATTGAAATTTTTATTGCCATCAAAATAAATTTATATTCCTCTCTTTTTTTCTTCATTTTTTTTTTTCACTGTGCTTCGCATAAATGGCCTCACATGTACGAGTGTCTCTTTAATCGTTTAGATTAATCGAACTATGAGCGGGTGGCATATTTTTGAAATCTTCTCCTGCTATTTGAAGAAGAATGAGAGATTTGTTATGATGATGATGGTGATGTTGATGCCGTCATCGGAACACTTGCTTCAATTTGCATTCGAAAATAACAACCAAACATACACCCATATACACCCGAGAATATTTGCAAATGATTGTGTGAATTTATCTGAGTGTGATATATTTGATTGTGTTTAGCTGAAACACACACACCCACACATTATTCTGCATTTACCCAGGAATTTGTGTGTGGGTATGCCAACGATTCTCAGTCATCAATGCCTTGTGCCTAGGTCTTAAGACAGATTAATCATATTTGGTTGAGCCCATATGGAAAAGCGGTTAAACTGGTACCACAATTTAAAATGGCTATGTTTTGCGCATAGTAGGCCTGAAACTGAGCACACTAGTTTGATTTGAAAAGTAGAATAATGAAGATTATTTAGGATGTTAGAATCTTTTGGTGTTAAAATGTCTTTTATGAAAGAACTGTAACTTGACTACTTATCTTTAAAAGTTATAGATTTGTACAATTTTGAAAAATTGATTAAGAATTGACAATTCACACAACTTTGGATATGATTATAAAAATAAAAGAGTATAGTGATGAGAGACTAATTAACGCCCAGTAACGGATTAATGTTACTGTATAAGAGTGAAATAAGGCTGGGTTTATCGAAATTCGTTCCAGAAGTTTACTAAAAGGTCCTAAAAGTATAATTTTGAATGAGGATCGATCACGGGGTGTAGGATAGATAAATCTATGTTTTTTTTCATACCTTCCACCATACATAGTATGTAGGGTATATTAAGTCCCCATTCCGTTTGTAACTCATCGGCGTAAAATTCTAAAACAAACTAGCCCATCCGTCTGCTGTAGACTCAAAACGAACTAAGATAGGAAGCTTAAATTTTGCCCGGATCTGTCTTCCGTCTGCAGGCAGGTCAAGTTCAAAGTTGGCTACATCGGTCCACTATATCGTATAGCCCCAATATAATGATAAAGCACCCCCCCCCCCCTTACATTTGCTTTTTTTATGATTTTAATCACATTTTCAAGGAATTTTCTGAAATTCTACACAAGAAGATCGTTTCTTGAGTACTTTACCTCAGAAAATAAATTGTTCACGATATCGTATACCCCCCATATAACGGTACCTCCCGGTATTGTGATGATTTTAGACACTTTTTTCAATGGAATTGCCTTAAATCCACAAAAGGAGTTCTTTGTGAGTAAATTATCCCCTGGAAGAGAATTGCCTATAAAAGTCCACGACATCGTATAGCCCCCATGCAACGGTACCCCCGATATTCGTTATTTTGATAATTATAGCCAAATTTTCCAATGGAATTGTTTGAAAATCCACACAAAGAGTTCCTTCTGAGTACTTTACACCCTGAAAGAGAATTGTCTACATTGGTCCACGTTTTGGTATAGTACCTACATAACGGTACCCCAAGATATTCGGAATTTTCATAATTTTAGCGACATAATTCGCAGGAATTGTTTCAAATTTCGGATTTAAAGTTCGTAATGGGTACTTCAACCTATGACGGAAAATTGTCTGTGCAGATCAGGTCTTTGTATAGCCCACATATAACGGTACCTCCCTTTACACGGCAATTGACTCGAATTTCGTTGAAGTTCCAAGTTCAAAGAGTTCCTTCGGAGTACTTTACACCCTGAAAGAGAATTGTCTACATAGGTCCACGTTTTGGTATAGCACCCACATAACGGTACCCCAAGATATTCGGAATTTTCATAATTTTAGCGACATAATTCACAGGAATTATTTCAAATTTTGTATTTAAAGTTCGTAATGGGTACTTCAACCTATGAAAATTGTCTGTGCAGGTCAGGTCTTTGTATAGCCCACATATAACGGTACCTCCCTTTATACGGTAATTGATTCGAATTTCGTTGAAGTTCAAAAAAGTTACTACAATGTATGCAGGACCACGTCTTCATATAGACCCCATATAAAGGTTCTCATTTGAGCGGTATTTTACTACGGATTTTTTTTTTTTAAATACTTCAAATACCTTCTAAATGGTGGAGGGCATAAAAAGTTTGGCCCGTACCCGAATATAGTTGGATATCTGAAATTTGCTATTAGGGTCAGATGGGGTTGATGTTTAGAGGTGGTTTTGGAAATATGTACTAAAAAAGTGCTATATTATATTAAATTTGGTATTTGGGGAAGGTATAGAGCTGGAAATCTGAAATTTGGAATAAAGGTCCTTAGTGTTGTGTAGGATAGACGAGCCAAAATATTTTTCAAAATTCGAATAATAAGGAATTGTGTGAACAGATAGTATAAAAACTTTAAATTTGGTATAAAAATTATGTTTAGAATATTGATTTGATATAAGAAGTGGATTTGATAATTTGTACTAAGTAATACTCATTTCGGTACACTAGCAAATTTCGGACTAAAATGTTGCAGAAAGTAATAAAACCTACTAAATGGTCCACATGCTATATAGTATTTTAGAAGAATTGGAGCTATGAAATTTTGTAATCAAAATAAAATGTAAGCTACTATTTCGGAACTTTGAACTAAGTGTGTAAAAAAGCTTTCTAGAGTCCTGAAACGTATTTTTTATTAGAATATAAATTTGTTGGTTAAGTAATCCATAAGTAATATAAGAATCGCCACAGTGGGATTGTTATTTCTAGTTCACTATATTTTTAGGGTTCATCCTAAGGGATACTCCTTCGCTATATAGATACATTTTAACATGAATTTCTTTTGCATTATGTTATTTTCAGGGCAGGGGGCTCATTTAAATATTTGCACGTGAATAGACACTTATTTTTCATAAAAAGAAATGATAAGAGCAAACTGTAGACATTTCCATATAACCATAAACATTGTATTACGTTGAACAAAACAGTTTATCTGCCACATTTTATCATGTTATCAATCAGACCACTGTAATCCCAAATCGAATAACAATTTTAATATTTTTTGATATTTTTGTTTTGCCATGTTGTCGCACTCTCTGCCTCTTGCCGACAGCATACATATAAAAAATCCAATTACATTAAAGAAAATCTCATAAATTTCTGTTTATGATATTGATCCCGGAAAAATATGATTACATTTATTTTTGCATTGAGTCTCAATACACACATAGGCAGAGCCAACGAGCAAGCCTAGTATTACATCTCCATGTCTGGCCTCTCTTGTTGATTTGTAAAATATTTTCATTTTATTATTTTTTTTTTTTTTTCAAATTCGAATTCATATTCATATTTTGTGTCTGCGTGTGTATAGAGTATGTGTTTATGTGTATGTGAAGAAACACATTAGATTACAAGGCATCCCTGTGGTGGCTCAGCCACAATAGACAGATGGGTATTTTGTACTCCAAAATCTATCAACAGCAAATCCATTTACACATTCCTTGATGTAATTGTAAGTGTTGTGGTGCTAAATCCCTAATATGCAAAAAAAAACAAAATAAAAGTATATATGAAAAATGTTTTTGAATGTTTATTCAAAGTATTTCAGCATATAGCCTGGAAATACCAAAGCGTTTATGTATTCGATTAAAATGAGACCGACTATGAAATGTGATGTTTGTAGACATACTTATTTATATAACCAATTGTGCACAATTAACCCGAAATCCGTGGAGGATATATATGCGAGCTATATTCAAATCTGAACCGATCTTGCATAAAACCCCAAATCGGATGAGATATGTATATGGGACCTATAGCTATATCAGATCCGATTTTCACCAAATTTAATGTAATCTTCTAGGCTGAATTTGGTCGGATGTGCTAAAATTCAGGTTTTTTGGATTTATAGTGGCGATTTGGTGCACAGTAACCCGAAATCGGTTGAAGATGTATAAGGGAGTTATATCTAAATTTGAACAGATTTTCAGTATTTTAGAAAGCAAGGTTGGCACTAAAAATACCAATGTTTCGATTACCTCAAGCAAGTGCTTCGCCGGGAATGGGCCAAAATACCGCAGAGCAACATTTGGGCAGCGTGTGACGGTTTCATTGGCCGTTTGAAGGCCATTATTCGTGCCAAAGGTGACCATATCGAACAAATCTAAACTTATTATATGTTGCCAAAATACATGCTATTAGGACGAATACTACACAAACGGCGCACAATAAAATTAAAATCGGACGAATATATATATGGGAACTATAATTCGGTTGACCACTAGAACTCAAGCCCCGGCCATGGTGTTGGTGTGGGCTGCCATAGCAGCCGATGGTCGCTCTCCGCTCGTATTAATCGACCGTGTCATTAGAATAAATGCCGAATATTATAGCAAAAATATTCTGGAGGGTGTATTAAAGCCTTGGGCATGCAAACATTTTGGCCGCAGACCTTGAACATTTCAACAGGGCTCAGTAAGCGCCAGAATGGTTACAAAATGAGCTTCCTTACTTCATTTCCAGCGTACAATGGCCACCAAAATCTCCGGATACCAATCCGTTGGACTATTGTGTCTGGAGTATTATGGAAAGCAAGGTTGGCACCAAATAATACCAAAGTGTGGATCACCACAAGCAATCGCTTCGCCGGGAATGGGCCAAAATACCGCAGAGCAAAATTTGGGCAGCGTGTGATGATTTCATTGGCCGTTTGGAGGCCATAATTCGTGCCAGGGGTAACCAATTCGAAAAAATTTAAACTTATTCTAAAATTTGATGCTATTTCCGACATTTTTTATTTCGTTCAATAAAATTAAAAAAAAAAATAAATGAAAATAAAATAAAAAATAAAATTATCTCGCCCGCTAAATGAACCGATTTTCACCAATTTTAAAGTACTTGTTTCTAGGCTGAATTCGGTCGCCAAAATATATGATATTAGGGCGAATACTAAATATATGGCGCACAATAAAATTAAAATCGGAAGAATATATATATATATATATATATATATATATATATATATATATATATATATATATATATATATTTATATATATATTTCTTTTTTCCTTTATCGGAATCAGAAAAAATTTCGATAACATTTTGTAATTTTTTTTTACAAAATGTATCTGACTTTTATATCATATATCCTTGTTAGGACTCGCACATTGCAATTTTGAATGACTAACATATCAAATCTGAGATATATCTAAACCGATTTTCAACAAAATACATAAATTTACTAAATTGGGTCAAATGTGACAAATATTTTGTGTAAAATAAAAGTAATCGGACAAAGATATATAAGGGAGCTGTTCTAAATGTGAATCGAGTATCACCAATTGCATTTTGAATGTGGGAGACGTCGTCAAATTACTTCTAGAATTGCCCCAAAAAGTCAACATTTTTATTAAATACGAGTTCGGGTCGAACTTTGAATACCCTCCACAATTTGGAATAAATTAGAAAATTTTCAAAAAAAAAAATAAAAAAGAAAAAACAAATAAAAAAGCCGTATTTCAAACGAATTTGGCAATTCTCAAAAACAATAAAATCCGTTAAAATTTTTAAATTTTAAAAATACCAAATGTAGCTGTTTTATTAGGGTCTATACAACGACATGGATCTACATCGGTAACTTATGTCGTAAGCCATTACAATATTCAAATGCGAAACTTAAAAAAAGCGGTGAATAATGTAGCTAATATCATCAAAATACCGAATATCGGGAGGCACCGTTATATGGGGGCTATACGAAGACGTGAACCTGCACAGACAATCTTCTGTCAGAGGCTGTAACAATTATTACGAACATCAAATACCACATTTGAAAGAATTCCTATGAATAATGTCGCTAAAATCATCGAAATACCGAATATCAGGAGGTACCGTTATATGGGGGCTATACCAAAACGTGGACGTACATGGCTCATTTTCAATACCAAAAGTCCTGCAGACATAATATACATTTGAGTAAAATATTATCAGTATACTTCAATTCGTTCGGAAGCTGGAGTAATTTCCAGAGACGGACGGACATTGCTAGATCGACATAGAATTTTATGCTGATCAAGAAACCTGATATATCCTCCATATTATGGTGGAGGATATAAAAAACTATTTAAAAAATACTGTTAAAACCATAAAAATACCGCATATAGAGCCTGTACGAAGACATGTGCCCGCATAGAAAATTTTCTCCCACAGGCTGTAGTATCCGTTACGAACTGCAAACACGAATTTTGAAACAATTCCGGTGAATAATGTCGCTAAAATAATCAAAATACCGAATGTAGGGAGGTACATTATATGGGGGCTCTACGAAGACCTGGACCCACATAGACAATTTTCTGTCACAGGCTGTAGTATCCGTTACGAACTGCAAATACGAAATTTTAAACAAATGAATAATGTCGCTAAAATAATCAAAATACCGCATATAGGGAGGTACAGTTATATGGGCTATACGAAGACCTGGATCTATATAGGAAATATTCTTTTAAAGGCTTTAGAATTCGTTACGAACTGCAAATGCAAAATTTGAAAGAATTCCGCTCAAAACTCTTATCTAATCATAAAATCACATGGTAGGCCAAACCACTTCGGTATTTTTTATTTATCTCCTCAATCCCCTAGAAACGGATGTCTTGAATCAGTATTTATTTTATAAACAATGTTCTGTAGTTTAAGGCAAGGTCAACACCTAACACCAGGTATTACACAACACCACCCTATCCAATCCTCATTGAAATGCATTCAGTGTGTCATTTGAAGACATAGATTTTATCGTTTATTATCAACATTTAAGGCTATTAGCATAATTTCCTAGGTTTAGTACCTCCATACACGATTCCATTCATTCACACTTCACTGCTTTTTCGTTTGGATTCTTCTCTTTTGTTTTCGAGCCGGCTCCAGATTGTAGCTTTTATTGTATTTAGCTTAAGCGTTTTTTAAAGGCTTATAAATTTATTGGTTTCCATTGGTGTGCTGCATACAAACTATGAAGGATATCAGAACGCACACACATATATACACACAATGCCATTGTATAGCCTCCATTTGTTCAATCTATGCCAGACTACAGATGCTCTGGACGGAAGCAATAAAAATTGCCTTGTAGAACTGAATGGATTTAAACACACACACACATATATATATACATTTATACTTTTGTAGAGGATGTAGGGCAAAAAACAAAACATATGCGTTTGATAGACTCACGTACAAACAATAACTAATTTGTATTGTATTGCAATGTGTATATGTATGCACAAGTGCGTATGTGTGAGTGTGCTGAATGTGTCTGAATAAATCACATGAATGTTTGAATGTTGCTACTTAAAATTAATTGTTATTATTTATTAATGGCTGCAAAACAGAATTGAAATATTTTTATGGTAATGGCCAATATGGATATGAAAGCCTGTGGAAATGTTGCATGGTTGTTTTTAGGCTATGCTGCTGTACAGTATTTCTTGCTTTAAGCTGAAATGTTTTATAACGTTTTATTGAATACTTTATTTTAGTCAAGGGGCCAGTGGGAACAACCTTTGATCGCATCTGACTCCCAAAATGAACTGATAAGTACAAGAATTGTGTAGTTTTACTATTTTCGATTTCACTGTAACATTTCATGGTAGAAAAAGTTCCGCAATTGGTCGCCAGAAAATAATACAGAGTCCGAGCTAAACATGTAAAAAAGCTGTAAGTTCGGCCAAACCGAACTTCGAATACCCTCCACCATTTGAAACGAATTTGGCAATTCTCAAAAACAATAAAATCCGTTAAAAATTCTGTTAAAATCTTAAAAATACCGAATGTAGTTGTTACATTAGGGTCTATACGACTACATGGACCTGCATAGGTAACTTTTGTCACATGGGAGCTATACGAAGACGTAGAGCTGCACAGACAATTTTCTGTCATAGGCTGTAGTATCCATTACGAACTTGAAATAACAAATTTGAAACAATTCCGGTGAATAATGTCGCTAAACTCGTCAAAATACCGAATATCGGGGGGGTACCATTATATGGAGAATATACGAAGACGTGGACATGCACAGACAATATTTTGTCTTAGGCTGTGGTATCCATTACGAACCCGCGTCGCAGTGACAGAAAAATGGCTCGTGAGCTGAACATTCCATTCGGCAAATATTGAAAAATGAGCTCAGGTCAAGCAGCGGCCATGGTGATGTTGTGGGCCGCCATAACAGCATGGTCGCTCTCCGCTCGTATTAATCGTCCATGGCATCAGAATAAATGCCGAATATTATCGCGAAAATATTTTGAAGGGTGTATTAAAGCCTTGGGCAAGCAAAATGAGGCATGTCCATGGCCGCAGACCTTGGACATTCCAACAGGACTCAGCACCGTCGCACTCAGCACGCGCCACCCAAGAATGGTTACAAAATGAGGTTCCTCACTTTATTTCCAGCGCACAATGGCCACCAAAGTCTCCGTATACCAATCCGTTGGACTATTGTGTCTGGAGTATTTTGGAAAGCAAGGTTGGCACTAAAAAATGTCAAAGTGATCACCTCAAGCAAGCGCTTCGCCGGAAATGGGCCAAAATACCGTAGAGCAATATTCGGGCAGTGTGTGACGGATTCATTGGTCGTATGAAGGAAATAATTCGTGAAAAGGGTGACCCATCCGAACAAATCTAAACTTATTCTAAAATTAGATACTATTTCCGACATTTTTTGCTTTCATTCAATAAAGTTAAAAAAAGATGTAAAAATTATGACGTTTGACTTTGTTGCAGTTTTTTTATCTCACCCTTTATATGGGAACTATAGCTATATCTGAAACGATTTTCGTCAAATTTGAAGATGCACAATAAACCTGATATCCGATCTCGATTAACATTGACAGAGGTATTTCTGGGCTGTATCTGAAATCTTTTACAACATATTATTCTTGTGTAGTGCATTTTACGCATGTGAGGGTCTTAAAGGTCAAATCGGATGAAATATATATAAAATATATTTAGCTATATCTGAACCGATTAAAGATTTATATGGGAAATAATCCGATCTTGACAAAACTTTAGACACTTATTTCCGCGCTGTATCTGACAGCTGGAACCTGAGATCATTGTTGTGGAGTGCTTACTACATATGTGAGAGACTTAAAACAAAAATTGGATGAAACAAAATACGGATGTGCCAAAACTGGTACACAATTAACTCCAAATCGGTTGAAAATATATACGGGAGCTATATCTAAATTTGACCCGATTCTCATCAATTTCAATAGGGTTCGTCCTTGGGCCAAACAAATATTGTTGGAACAATTTTATCTCAATCGAATAGCATTTTGTTCACAAAAATACGTGGACGGACAGACAGATGGAAAGACATGCATAAATCGATCAGATAGTGATTCTATAAAGATCCTCAAAAGTAACTATAGGTCTATCTTGCTTCCTTCTACATGTTACAAACATTTTGAGTCGATTTATGCATGTCCGTCCGTCTGTCCATGTGTTTTTGTAAACAAAATGCAGGTCGCATTTATTATTCAATTAAAATGAAATTTTCTAAATAACATTTCTTTGGCTCCAGGACGAACCCTATTGAAATTGGTGAAAACCGGTCCAAATTTAGATATAGCTCCCATATATATCTTCATCCGATTTTAGGTTTTTTGTGCACCAAATGGCTAATATCACTCCAAATGGTGTGGATTTCGCTACATCCGACAGAATTCATCCTACAAGCATGTGCTTCAAATTTGGTGAAATAGATATAGCTATAGCTCCCATATATATGTTTCATCCGATTTGGGGTTTTAAGTCCCTCACAAGCGTAATACGCATTCCATAACAAAGATATTTAGCATCAGATGCATCTCTGAAATAAGTGTATCAAATTTTGTCAAGATCGGGTCAGATTTGGATATAGCTCCCATAATATCCTCAACCGATTTCGGGTTAATTGTGCACCAAATGACCAATATCAGTGCAAATGACCAGAATTTTGGCATATCCAACCGAATTTAGTCTAGAAGCAAGTACGAGAAATTTGGTGAAAATCAGTTCAGATATAGCTATAGCTCCCATATATATGTTTCTTGTGAGTTGATGTTTAAGTCCCTCACATTCGTAGATAGATAGCTTATAGAGCTCAAAAATACCTCTGCCAAATTTTCGGTTCAGATATATCTTCAACCGATTTCGGGTTAATGGTGCAGCAAATGGATATATCTGTCAAAATGTCCTGAATTTTTGGTACATTCGACCGAATTCACACTAGAAGCAAGTACATCAAATTTGAAAAAATAGGTTCATATATATATATATATATATATATATATATATATATATATATATATATATATATATATATAAGTCCCTCACATTCGTAATATGCATTGGACAACAATGATATTTGGTACAAATTTTCTTATAAAGTTCGGAAATACCTTTGCCAAATTTTATCGAGAACTTGATATACTCCCATGTATATCTTTAATCCGATTCCAGGTTTATTGTGCAAATAATGGCTAATATCAGGCCAAATGTGGTGAATTTCGGGACTTACATTTGCATTTTGTGCAAACCAGCTCTTATATATATAGTTTTAATCTATCTCCAAGATATCATGCACTCTATAGCAAACTGTAACTGCTCTGTTGATGTTGTTGATACTTCTAATAAATTCCTTTGTTACGAGAGCTCTACTAAATATGCATAGTAGTGTAAGATATCATATAGTCGACCCCGCCCGACTTTTGACTTTTCCTTACTGGTTTTATTTTTCAATATAATCTCCTGAAACTTCAATACACTTAGTCCAACGCTTTTCTAGCAATTCTACCCCTTGATTAAAATAGTTTTCCTCAAGGTCTTCAAAAGTGGCTTAAAACTGTAATTGCCAGGTTTTTTTTAGATTTGGGAACAAGCAAAAGTCACTGGGAGCTGCTGCTTTAATTCGTTAATTTTGTTCATTGTTAAAACACTCTTAAAACACTCTTGTGCGCTGGCGCGTTGTCTTGATGAAAAAAAAATGTTTTGTGTTGTAAGCCAGGACGTTTCTCTCGAATTTGTAAATTTAATTGACCCTTTTGCCGATAGTCAATCAATAAAATACCTTTGAAGTCCCAAAAAACCGTTGTCGTAACCTTACCAGCCGATTGAATTGTTTTTGCTTTCTTTGGGGCACTTCCTCCACCTTCAGTCCATTGTTTGGATATTTATTTTGTCTCTGGAGTATAGTGCTGGAACTATGTCTCATGAACAGTTATGCAAGAACGCATAAAATCCAATTTATTCCGCTTAAAACGATCCAAACAAGCTTGAGTAATGTTCATTCTTAAGAGTTTTTGATTGACTGTTAAATGGACTCGATCATTTGAGGTGTCCATGATATTAGCAATTTCAGGCACTTTTATTCGTCGATCATTTAATACCATATCATGCACTTTGGCTACAATTTCTGTTGTTGTTGGTGTCTTTGGACGTCCGCTACGTGGTTTATCGTCAATGCTTGTACCACGACCACGTTTAAATTTCAATGGTTTACTGTTGCATATGAAGGAGCACTTTCACCTATTACATTCACCATATCATTATGAATATCTTGTCCCGATTTCTAATTTTTCCATTGTAAAAAAAATCGGATGCGTCTTTTTTGAAATCCTGTTTCTATATGAAGGAGTTGCCAGATCGAAACAAAATTTAACATGTGTTCCTAACAGGGATGCACGTTTCCAAAACAAATTTTCAACATTTTCTGTTTATACCGCGCGTTTTGTGCCAGGCTAAGAAGTTTCCTAACTGCCCTAGTATATCTGTCCTCAAACCGACTGACACTCCATAACTTTTTGATAATATAGAACTAACATAGTAAACTTTCGAAAGGACAAATAAGTATGGATGCGATAAAAAATCAACTATAGTCGTACCTTTTCTTTTAAGGCTAATTTAATTCTGTTCACATTCCCTGCAGATTTTAATTTAATACATTTGTTTTCCATCCTTCATCGAAATGTAATTATTAATATGTCATTTAGTATTGCTTTGTTTTGCTTTACTTTTCCTTGGTTTCCTTTCACTTTGTTTTTTGGTTATTTTGGAATATTATTAATCCATAACTTCTAGAGATTTATGTTTGTGTTTTTGTGGTAATAAACAACAAATATGTACGAATGTTTGTTTGCTGTCGTGCAGGAAGCCAAGGTGCAAAATGGCAAAAGAGGATACAATAGCAAAAAAAAAAAAAAAAATACAAAAAAAGAATAACCATAAATATTGAAATGACAATAAAGTAAACAATGAATACCAAGAATTTAGACAATATTCTGATAGGAGGATAAGTGGATATTTGTTATTTGTATGAGCTACAATGATTTTGTTACACATTACATTTTATCTAACCGCAGCCTTATGGTCACATAGGGTACATATCATATGAATCAACCCAAATTTAACTCATCGAAATATATAAAAATAAAATGGTACCTCCCCCCACAAAAGTTAAACATGTTGCTAAAATTAATTTATAATCTCATATCGAGCAAAAATCACAATATTCGGTTTATTATAAAACTTCGGGCATCTTAATGTTGATATCAAACTTAGGTCAAGTGCGAAATGAATAATAATTACTCTCAGAACGAAACGCATTTTAGTCCCCACAAAACTACATTAATAAAAGAGTAATATTATTGACTGACTAACTTAAAGATTCATCAACGCCCTGCCTAACGGCTGAAGCTAGAATCTTGGATTTGAAGGAGTGTACTCATATAAGAAAATTATTAAACAGTACTAAATTTGGAGGAACGTATGAAGCTGTAATCCTGTTAGAGTGTAGTATTGGAATATGGAAGTAGTTTTAGAAATTTGTACTTATGTGCAGGAAAAGTACTAAATGATACTAAATTTGGTACAATTTCGATTTGGGTGAACCGATAGAGCTGGAATACTGAAGTTTGGAAACAACATTACTATTGCATTGTAAAACTGAGGTATGTAGGTAGTTCTGGAAATTTGATTTTATGCGTACTAAGTGGTACTAAATTTGGTACAATTTAAATTTTGGCAGAACCGACAGAGTTGGAATCCTGAAATTTGGAAAAATGATAACTGTAGTATTACTGGTTTGGAATCTGTAGGAAAATTTGGAAATTCGTAGTTATGTGTACTAAATTGTACTAAATTTGGTACAATTTGCATTTGGGAGCTGGTATTTTGAGCTGGTATTTGGAGCTGGTATTTTGAAATTTTGAATAATATACTGTCGGAACGTAGGATTGAAATATGGATATAGAATTGGAAATTTGTACTTATATGTACTAAAATGTACTAAATTTGGTACAATTTGAATTTCAGTGAATCGACAGAGCTGGAATCCTAAAATCTACAATTGAGATTACTTTTAGAGTGTAGGATTAGGGTATGTAGGAATTTTGGAAATTCGTACTTACGTGTACTAATGATACTAAATTTGGTACAATTTAAATTTTGGCAGAACCGATAGAGCTTATATCCTGAAATTTGGAAATTAGATTTCTATTGGACTGTATGATGTAGGTAGTTATGGAAGTTTGTACTTATTTGTACAAAATGGTACTAAGTTTGGTACAATTTGGATTAGGGTTAACCAATGGAGCTGGTATTCTGGAATTTTGAAATAAGATTACTGTCGGAGTGTAGGATTGGGATATGGGGGAAGTTTTCTAAATTTCTACTTATGTGCACGATAAGTATTACATTGTACTAAATTTGGTACAATTTGCTGTTGGGCGAACCAATAGAGCTGGAATCCTGAAATTTAGAAATTAGATTTTAATTGGATTGTATGATGAAGATAGTTATGGAAATTTGTACTTATATGTACTACATGCTACTAAAATTGGTACAATTTGGGTTAACCAATAGAGCTGGCATTCTGAAATTTTTAAATTAGATTACTGTCGGAGTGTAGGTTGGGATATGGTGGCAGGTTTGGAAATTTCTACTTATATTCACTAAAATGTACTAAATTTGGTACAATTTGGATTTGGGTGAACTTATAGGGCTTTAATTCTGAGATTTGGAAATAAAATGTCTATGGGATTGTATGACGTACTTACGAGTACTACATGTTGCTAAATTTGGTACAATTTATATTTGAGCGGACTGATAGAGCTGAAATCCTAAGTATGGAAATAAGTGATGCATTGTATGATGTAGTTATGGAAATTTGTCCTTATGTGTATTACAGCGTACTGGATTTGGTACTCTTTGGATTTGGGTCAACCAAGAGAGCTGGAAACCTTAAATAGGAAAATTAAGTTAGGATAAAGAATTCGGAAAGGCGTTCAGCAAATACAGGAATGGTACTAAATTTGGTATGGCATGAATAGGGACTACTTGAATTCTGATATCTGTCATTAGGTCACTTTTAATGTGTTAGGTTAATATTTAGATGTGGTTTTAGAAATACGTACTAAAAAGTACTAAATTTGGTTTGGGATTGAGTTGGAAGTCTGAAAATTGACATTATGATCACGTTTTGCGTGGTTTAGTTAAGACATGGCGGGGAATTTGGAAATACGTACCAAAAAAGTACGAAAGGGACTAAATAGTATTAACTTTGGAACTTGTAATGGGGATGGAGTTGGGAATCTGAAATTTGGAATGAGAGTCTTTGATGTTGTGTTAAAGATTTTTCGAAATTCGAACAATATGTGTACTAAAAGTACTTAAATGCACTTAATTTAGTATTATTTGGAATTATTTCATGTTTTCTTTGTGAATCATGTGTGTAATTTCGGTGGGTATAACGAGATGGATTTGGAAATGTGTCCATGGACTTTACTATATGTTACTAAATTTGGTCCAATGGGATTTTGAGCAAATGGATAAAGGAAGAATGTTGAAATTTATCATAGAAAATGGTTATTCTGGAAAGCGTACGATATTTAAAAGAAAAGTATTCAACGGCAGTCAATTTGGTATATAGAGAAGGAAAAGAGTTAGAACTTTAAATTTCGGTATTAAAATCACTCTAAAATATAGTTATTTTTAATAAATGAAGGAAAAATACAAAGCTATATGTATTTATGCAGCGTTTTTAGAAATTTTAGAAAAGACATTTTTATACCCTCCACCTTGGAAAGGAGAGTATATTAACTTTGTCATTCCGTTTGTAACATCCTTAAATATTCGTCTTAGACCCCATAAAGTATATATATATATATATATATATATATATATATATATATATATATATATATATATATATATATATATATATATATATATATATATATATATATATATATATATATATATATATATATATATATATATATATATATATATTCATAATCAGCATAAAATTTTAAATCAATTTAACTATGTCCGTCTGTCTGTTGAAATCACGATACAGCCCACATTATTTGACGTAGAGCGCCAAAATTTAGCAGAGCTATTTGCATTGGGTCTAGGATGGTTGGTATTGAAAATAAGATATATCGGTCCACGTTGTGGTATAGCCCCCATATAAAGGTACCACCCAATATTCGGTAATTTGATGATTTTTGCCACATTTTTTCACGGATTTGTCTGAAAATTGGTATTTGTTGGTCATAATGGGTTCCAGCTTCGCTGGCGAAACATTGCATGTATGGGTCCATGATTTGGTATAGCCCCCATATAACGGTACCTCCCGATATTCGGTATTTTGATGGTTTTTGCCACATTTTTTCACTGATTTGTCTAAAAATTGGTATTTGTTGGTCATAATGGGTCCTAGTTCGTGTGGCGGAACATTTTAATTATAGGTCCACGTTTTGGTGTAGCCCCCATATAACGGTACCTCCCGATATTCGGCATTTTAATGGTTTTTGCCACATTTCTTTTAATGTTTCTTTTACCCTAAGGTGGAGGGTATTACAAGTTTGGCCCGGCCGAACTTAATGTTTTTTACTTATTTTAATTAAAATCTATATTTATACACTTCATCTTTGTCATTCCCTTTGTAATATCCCTAAATATTCGCCGTAAACCCCATAAAAATATATATTCGTAATCAGTATAAAATTCTAAGTTGATTTATCGATATCCGTCTGTTAAAATCACTGGGCTGTATCATTTGACGTAGAGCTTAAACATTTATCAAAACAATTTGTATTGTATCTAGGATGGTTGGTATTTAAAATGTTCGTTTTGGAATAGCCACCATATAACGGTACCTTCCGATATTCGGTATTTTGATGATTTTTGCCACATTTTTCCACAGATATGTCAAAAAATTGGTACTTGTAGTTCATAATGGATTCCAGCTCCGATGGCAGAACATAGTTTTATAGGTCCACGTTTTCGTATAGCCCCAACATAATGGTACATCCGGATATTCAGTATTTTCATGATTTTTGCCACATTTTTCCACGAATTTGTCCTAAAGCGCACATATAACGATACTAACCAATATTTGGTATTTTCATACTCCTAGTCACATTTACCCATGAAATTGTTTCAAATTTGGTATTTAATATAATTTGGTAGATTACAATCCTTGAAGTATAAAATTGTCTGTACGGGTTCCCGCTTTGGTTTGGCCTCCATAAAGAGGCCTCTCCCACTTTATAGTTTTTTGAAAGTTAAACATATTAACGTTTTGTTACTTGTTTGAAAAAAAATTGCTTTAAATCGTCAATTGGTGTTTTGCAGGCCCGTATGGTTCTCATATTACGATAGCTCCTGATATTCGGTTTTCTGGAGATTTAAATGTGTTCGAATTTAATAGCTGGAATTATTCGAATTAAATATCTGGAATTATTCGAATTTAATATCTGGGTTCTCAAACACGTGTAACCTGCTACTACAGAAAATCGTTCATACGGGTCTATATTTTGGTATAGTCTCTACGACGCATCTTATTACCACCTGTAGGGTAACAAACACAAGGTAAACATTACAAAAATGAATATCATAAGAACTACCAAAAAAGTTATGCCAAAATATATGTTACACGGAAACTCAAAGTTCAAATTCATATACGAGTGGAAGAAGAACAAGCAGTAGAGATAACAACAATAATATTGTCTTCTTAGTACCTTTATTACGTTTACGGTTGCTAGCCAAAGATGGCAGCTGTGAAAAAACAACGCTTGGCTGGTGAAAATGGAACAAAAAGTCATTATTTATTTGGCGCTTAAGATTTATGGATGTGTTTGTTTTTTCTTTCCTTGACTGTGAATAAGTTTACCCCCCCAGTGCAAGAATTTTGGAACCGTAACCTCACCTATGGCTGCTGCTAGAATGATATTGGTATTAGTGTAAATTTCCATTATTTTTCTATTGATAAGATTTATGTTTTGTCCAAGGTGAACAGAGGAGAGCGTGAAAACTGTTTTTGATTTATTTCTAAACTATTTTAATTAATCAGATATCTTGTGATTTTTTGTCATTTACAAAGATTGGAGAAGACTAGCAAAAAGTTAAAAATGTTGTTGGCCGCATAATATAATTTATGAAATGACAAATACGGCAAAAGCTGAGGAGAGATATTTTATGATGCCATTCATGGAATGTTAATAATATTTCAGTTACATGATGAAACTTTAAAACACATACCTGACAGAAAAAAAAATTAACTTAAATCTTTATTAATACAATTTGATGATTAAACTCTGGGTGTAGGAAAAATAAAAAGTGCACATTGTAATGAGGCAGTACATTTTTTCAGCTGAGATAGGCTCGATTTGAGCGGGAGTCTCCACAAGGTCGCACTAAACATTAAGAGATGAAAAAATAGGAATTCATTTTTCTTGAGTCTTAAATTGAATGATAGGTTTGTCAACTAAAACCCGGAACTCGGATGAATAGGCGTCGGGTGTTGACGAGTAAAAAGAATTATGTTGGTGGTGTTCGGGGAAAGATGAGTTTACTATTTTGTTATTCGGGTTGTAGGCAATTTAATTAGGATCCGATCCGAAAGAATGGCAACTCTCTGTATGGATTTCCACGTTTGATAAGATGCATTGGGAACTCATCGTTTTAAGGTCTCATTCGAATCAGTCATCAGTCATTTAGAGCGTGGATGCTTAGGGGCAGATGTCTGGTTCAGATGAGTTGCATCGGGAACACACTGTATTACGGTTTGAGACCGTATGTCATTGAAAATTCGCTGAGCGGATGTTCGTGTGCAAATGTCCATGTAGTATAATTTTGTTTCGGAAACGAGTCGAAAAGGGTACAAAGGTTAAGTTTTGCATACAGGTAATATATTCTGATTGACAGCACTTAAATCCGTTGTATTTGAGTGGACAGAGAAAAAAAGTTGTGGAAAAGTGTAAGTCTAACGTCCGAAGAGGTCGAGGTAGTAGAGTTCTAGCAATCTACATCATTGTCATTTGAGAATTTTGCAGAAGTTGAGGACATTTGCAGGTCCCATGTAAAATAAAAATGCCCAGGCTGATCCAAATCAAAAATTGCGAACAGCTAAAAAGGAAATGCTCAATTGATTCCACCGCTTCCTCGTCCACACAAAATCTGCAGAATTCAATGTCTCCTCACCTAGCCATAAATCAAGTAATAGCCCCAGTAAAAAGTTTTATATTGACCAGATCAATATCAAATTCTTACTTCTAGGTTATTCACACCAAATCAAATATCATTGCTTGAATTCAACAGAAACAAGTAAAAAAGCTGTAAGTTCGGCCGGGCCAAATTTGGCAACTAAAAAAATATAATCCTTTAAAAATTCTTTTAAGCATGCATAGGCAACTTTTGTCATAAGCCATTACAATATTCAAATGCGAGACTTCACACATAAAAAAATCGGTGAATAATGTAGCTAAAATCATCAAAATACCGAATATAGGGAGATACCGTTATGTGGGGGCTATACCAAGGCGTGGGCGTGCACGAACAATTTTCTGTCATAGGCTGTAGAATCCATTACGAACTTCAAATACCAAATTTGGAATAATTCCGGTGAATAATATCGTTAAAATCATCAAAATACCGAATATCGCGAGGTACCGTTATATTGGGACTATACGAAGACGTGGACCTGCACCGACAATTTTCTTTCTTAGGCTGTAGTATCCGTTACGAACTGTAAATACCAAAAATTCCGGTGAAAAATGTCGCTTAAATCACCAAAATACTGAAAAGAGGGAAGTACCATTATATTGGGGCTATATCAAAACGTGGACCTTCATGACCCAATTTCAATGGCAAAAGTCCTACGGACATAATACACATTTGAGTAAAATTTTATCAACCTACTTCATTTCGTTCGGAAGCTAGAGTAATTTCCACATACGGACGGGCATCACTAAATCGACATCGAATTTTATGCTGATCCAGAATATATATACTTTGTGGGGTATAAAATGTATGGTATTACTAATGGAATGACAATTTTAATATAAAAGTAAAAAAAAGTAATTTCGTTGGAGATTACGATTGCATGTCAAGCTTTAGCACATTTACATCGCAAGTGGTTAAAAATTATAGAATTCATCTTCGTAACCTATTTCTATTAGGCTGTCAAGATGAACGTCGTAAAAAATAGACGATTTGATAATTAACATTGAACTCATTCGGACACCTCAAATAAAAAAATAGATTCCATTAACAATTTTATTGGTAACCGGCCAAAGGAGTAATCAATTAACGCACCTAAAAAACAATTGCAAATTAATCAACAGCCCAGAATAATTTAACGCCTGATCAAATGTTCTGCATTTGTCGTTGTTAACTTTTAACGTTTTATTCTCCCGGGAGTATCTCAAAGCATTTGCCATAAATCATTCATTTGTTGATGTTAGTGTTGTTGTTGTTTGAATGAAACGATAATACATTGAATTAATTCAATTTCAATAGCGGCAATCAATTGTTCCACTGCCCGGCACTACAATAACAGCAGATATTATCACACAAATTAATTTGTTATTCTGTTCGAACGAGGACGAGCAACGAGTAGCGTATAATTTATGATCTTAAGATTATAACTCGTTCCCCCCATTTCGCCTAACAATGAAGAAATGTACAACGGCAAAGTTTGTGTTGGAGAAAAACAAACGCAAGAGAATGACAGCTCCTTAGAATAGATTGTACGTGTTTCTACACAACACCCACACACACACATCCATACATATTGTTGTATTTTCTATAAATAACAATTATTCATTTGTGTGCATTTCACGACGTTCCTTGTTATTGGTATTTAGGACGGCATCATCTTTATTGGTCATTGTTGGTTTTTCCATTGAAAAAGGCACGCAATTGGTCCATTTGATTCATTTTAACTTATATTCTTATGTCGTAAATCAAGGATGTGTCAGGAGCGATAGTGATGTTATCATAATTACATACATTTTAATTTTGGAAAAACCAGTAAGGAAAGCTCAAAAGTCGGGCGGGGCCGACTATATGATACCCTACACCACTATGCATATTTAGTAGAGCTCTCGTAAAAAGGTTAGGTCTCGTAAAAGGTTTAGGCATTTCAGAGCTCTATGAGATATTTGGTACAAAATCAAAATCTATCTAATTCTATCGTGCATTTTACGAACTATAGCTATCTCTGAACCGGGTTTCTCCAAATTTGACGTATTAGCTTCTAGACTGGTGATTTGGGCTGATAATGACCATTTAGTGCACATTTAACCCGAAATCGGATGAAGATATATATGAGAGCTATATCCAAATCTGAACCGATTTCGATAAAATTTAAAACAGCTATTCCTGTGCTCCATCTAATACCTGGTACCAAATATCACGGTTGTGGAGTTAATATTACGAATGTATGGGACTAAAACTCTAAATCGGATGAAACATATATATGGTTGCTAAATCTATATCTGAACCGATTTTCACTAAATTTGATATACTTGCTTCTAGGCTGAATTTGGTCCGATGTACTAAAATTCAGTCCATTTGGACTTATATCGGCCATTTGGTGCACAATTAACCCGAAATCGGATGAAGATATATATGGGAGCTATATCCAAATCTGAACCGATTTCGATAAAATTACAAAAATCTATTTCTGGGCTGTATCTTATATCTGGTACCAAATATCATTATTGTGGAGTGCATATTACGAATGTGAGAGGCTTAAACACCAAATCGGATGAAAGATATATATGGGAGCTATAGCTATATCTGAACCGATTTTCTCCAAATTTGATATACTTGCTTCTAGGCCGAACTCGGTTGGGTGTGCCAAAATTCAGGTAATTTGGACTCATAGTGGACATTTGGTGCACATTTAACCCGAAATCGGATGAAGATATATATGGGACCTATAGCTGTTTCTGAACCGATTTTCTCCAAATTTGTTGTATTTGCTTTAAGGCTAATCTCGGTCACATGTGCCAAAATTCGGGCCATTTAGGCTGATATTGGCCATTTGGTGGTCAATTAACCCGAAATCGGATGAAGATATATATGGGAGCTATATCCAAATCTGAACCGATTTCGATAAAATTTAAAACAGCTATTTCTGTGCTCCATCTAATACCTGGTATCAAATATCACGGTTGTGGAGTGTATAGTAGAAATGTGAGGGACTTAAAGATCAAATCGGATGAAAGATATATATGGGAGCTATAGCTATATCTGAACCGATTTTCTCAAAATTTGATATACTTGCTTCTAGGCCGAACTCGCTTGGGTGTGCCAAAATTCAGGTAATTTGGACTGATAGTGGATATTTGGTGCACATTTAACCCGAAATCGGATGAAGATATATATGGGAGCTATATCTAAATTTGATCCGATTCTCACCAATTTCAATAGGGTTCGTCCTTGGGCCAAAAAAATATTGTTTGGAAAATTTCATCTCAATCGGATAATAAATGCGACCTGCATTTTGTTCACAAGAATACATGGACAGACGGACGGACGGACGGACGGACTGACATGCATAAATCGACTCAGAAAGTGATTCTATGAAGGTTCTTACCACTATGTGGTGTAGGGTATAAAAAAGTAACTAAAGTCAGCCAGCCGACTTTATGATAGACTACTACACTATGCATGTGTAGTAGAGCTACAAGTAAAAACGTTTACATTGGGAATTTATTTAAGGAGCTCATACCAATCGTGAAACTTCTTTGAATGCGTATAAAGCCGTTATAATTTGGAATCAATGAAAAAAAAATACATGGGATGTATTTTCAACTCTGAATAGATTTCCACCAAATTTGATGGAGGCATTTGTACCCCTCGTAGCAAAAAAACATTGCTAGAGAGTTAATGAAATAACTTCGAGAAGGATTATATTAAGAAATATATATGGGAGCAATAGGCATGTGGGAAGCAAAGTTTTAACAAATGTTGTATTTGCTTCCAGAATGAATTGAGCTGAATGTGCAAAAATTCATCCAGTTAAGGCAGGTATTATATATTTGGTGCACAACTATCGTGGAATCGGATGAATATATATATGGAAGCTTTATCCACATCAGAGCCAATCTCAATGAATTTTTTCCTTTATAAAAATTTTAATTTCCAAATTTAATAAAAAACAAGTAAGCAAAGACCATAGGCGGGGCCGATCATATGATACCCTACAACACTACAATATGTTCGAAGTTTCCTTATATCTAAATCCGTTTTTGAAGGTTTCGTTTTGAAATAATGTCAAGGAGCTCTGCCCAGACTCGGAGAATTTGGCCAATATACACGAACTCCGTCGTGTTGTATTCAAAACAATTTCACACAAAATGGACATCCAAAATGCTAGACTTCTCCCCTGTCCTTAACTATCTTCTGATGCGAAAATCTGTGTCGATTAGTTTTCAATTTGTGGCGACTACAAATTAGAAAAATTTAATTTTTTTAGTCCTAAAGCTACCCCCATGCAAAATTTTGTGAGGATCGGACGATAATTGCAATATACATATAACACCCTCAAAGCGTAGTTTTGAGAAGTTTAAAAAATTAGAAAATTTTCAATTGAAAAAATTTTCAATTCAAAAAAGTCAAATTGAAAAAAATCGCATGAGAAAAAAATATGACATAAATTGAAAAAATGGAACAAAAGATATTCACTCATTTATTTGTATATTTTTCAACGATTTTCTCAGATTTTATCCTTTTTCTGGCCAGAGACCATTCCGAATCGAGGGGAATTGTGAAAATCGGACCGGCGGTTCTTGACTTATAAGCAGAATAAATAAGATCTCTTTCTTTTACATATATATTTTGCTATATATCCAATTTCTTGGCTATCAGCATCGCTTTAATGGGCAGGAGTGACCTTTTAATATATTTGTGATTTTGCGGGGGTTAAAAATATTCACGGTTTAATGGAAATTTCCTATTTACTTACATTAAAGTTAGGGTCTATTTTACCCGCTAAATATTGTCCGATGGCCGCCCAAATTGGTAGGCTTTTGCCCAGGTCTAACTCCATGTAAATTCCCGTGTCGTTTGGTTCATAGTTGTGGCCTATAGAGCAACTGCAAAATCAGGAACTTTTTCGGTTTTTGGTCCATTTTAACCCCTAAAAATCGTGCTATCATCTCTAAAAGACGGGCGGACGGACATACATAGCTGGATCGACTCATCTCGGCGAGATAGGAAGATCCATTTATACTTTCCTATGTGGGAAACGAATATTTCGAGGTGTTACATAATTTTTGGCCCAATCAAACTTATAATACCCCTAACACATAGTGTTGTAGGGTATAAAAATGTCGGAAATAGCATCAAATTTTATAATAAGTTTAGATTTGTTCGAATTGGTCACCTTTGGCAAGAATTGTGGCCTTCAAACGGCCAATGAAACCGTCACATGCTGCCCGAATGTTGCTCTGCGGTATTTTGGCCCCTTCCCGCCGAAGCGCTTGCTTGAGGTGATCGACACTTTGGTATTTTTTAGTCCCAACCTTGTTTTTCAAAATACTCCAGACACAATAGTCCAACGGAATGGTATCTGGAGATTTTGGTAGCCATTGTGCGCTGGAAATTAAGCGAGGAACCCCATTTTCTAACCACTCTTGGGTGGCGCGTGCTCAGTGCGATGGTGCTGAGTCCTGTTGGAATGTCCAAGGTCTGCACCCAAAATTTCGGCAGTTTACCACTTTAGGTTAAGCGAAGCAACTCTTTAGCTCTTTTGGGTCTATTTTCTTTCTGTTGCGGTGTAAGTTCTTGCACATTTTGGAATTTCAATGGCTTTACCGTCATTCTTCAATATTTGCCGAATAGAATATTGCGATATGTTCAGCTCACGAGCCATTTTTCGGTCACAGCGACGCGGGTTTCGATCAAGTCGCTTCTTTACTTTTCGAACCATTTCTGCTGATGTTGCTGTTTTCGTCCGTCCACTTCCTTGACGTCGGGCTACGCTACCAGTATTGCGGTAACGAGCAATGGTACGCTACCCAAAAGATTTATTCACATTTAAATGTTGGTGTGCTCTAACGATAGCCACTTGTGGTTTTCCAACCAAATATAAAGAAATCATACTATCACGCATGAATTCCATCACGAAAATTGTCACCAAAATGTTTTTGTACACTTGTAAACAATATAATGAGCTGTTGCTGAATTAATTTTAACAGCTGTCGGACGAGTGGCTTAGAAATGACAGCAGTCTGAAATTGGTTGCAGTTTTTTCATCAGTTATTTAGTACCATTTAGTACTTATCATAATTTTTTTAGTGACCTTAATGCCAAATTTAGATTTCAAGCCCTGTTCGTTCACTCGATACTGAATATAGAACCATTAAGTACTTTTCGTTTACTTTTTGTACGTATTTCCACAACCATCGCTTTATTTCAACTTTAAACACCAGATGTCACCCCATTACCAGCATTTCAAATTTCCAGCCCCGTTCGTTAGCCCACAAGCAAATTGTACCAAATTGTAAAGTTTTGGAATAACTAGACACTTCCAAGACCACTCCTTTATTTCAACCCTGCTTCCCCACTTTACCAAATTTCCAGATCTTTACTACTTTATAACTTACTTTATTCCTTTACATATAGTTCCAAAAGTATCATACACCTATTATTCGAATTTCGCAAAAAAAACCAAGTAAAAAAGCCGTAAGTTTGGCCGGGCCGAACTTTGAATACCCTCCACCATTTGGAACGAATTTGGCAATTCTCAAAAACAATAAAATCCGTAAAAAATTCTGTTAAAATCTTAAAAATACCAAATAAAGCCGACATATTAGGGTCTAAACGGCTATGTGGACCTGCATAGGCAAGTTTTGTCATAAGCCATTCCAATATCACAAATGTGAAACTTAGAAAAAAATAGGTGAATAATGTGCCTAAAGTCATCAAAATACTGAATATCGGTAGGAACCGTTATATGGGGGCTATACGAAGACGTGGACCTGCACAGAAAATCTCCTGTCATAGGCTGTAACGTCCATTACGAACATCAAATGCCAAACTTGAAACAATTCCGGTGAATAATGTCGCTAAAATCATCAAAATACCGAATATCGGGAGGTACCCTTATATGGGGACTATACGAAGACGTGGACCTGCACAGACAATTTTCTGTCTCAAGCTGAAGTATTCATTACGAACTTCAAATGCCAAATTAGAAACAACTCCGGTGAGTAATGTGGTTATAATCATCAAAATACCGAATATCGGCAGGTACCCTTATATGGGGGTTATACAAAGATGTGGACCTGCACAGACAATCTCCTGTCATAGGCTGTAGCGTCCATTACGAACATCAAATACCAAATTTGAATTCTGTTGAAGATATATATATATATATATATATATATATATATATATATATATATATATATATATATATATATATATATATATATATATATATATATATAATATATATATATATATATATATATATATATATATATATATATATATATATATATATATATATATATATATATATACATAATATATAATATTTTAATGCAAATGAACTCGATGCCAACGGATTTCGAAACTACTCTACATATTGAAGTTCGGGGAATAGAAACAGTAACGGAATTGTAAAGCATGTGCTTTTGGGTATTTGTGACCCATTTTTGCTTATCTGAGAACATTATTTGAGCATAATCTGACATTTAATGCAAAGTTTAAAGTACATTATTGTTTATAAAGATTATTATAATTGTATTATCTTCATGGTACTGGTACTAATTTACACTCACACTAACACAGGAAATATTTGCAAATAAAATATGAATTATCGTTATTATTTTATTTATCGTACATCTATGTTTACACATGCATACATACGAATACATATGTATTGTACTCAAAATTTTTGTGATCTTATAAAATTAAATCGGATAACCATTAGCAACACTTAAAACAACTTTTTTGTTGTTGCTGTTGTTGTCACCGAAAAAGTTAAATGTCACAGTAATAATCGGGCTAAAGATTAAATCTAAATTCATGTTTGACTTGGCTGGTATCGAAGCCGAAGTCGAAGTTGAAGTCAACTCCTATCGACGGCAAAGAAGTAGTCCCAATCAATGGCAAAGTTTCTGCCTAATCGTTAACAATTATTTGAGCGAAACGTGGCGTTAACTTTTACGTGAGTTGGCAACTTTTGCTCCATTTCCATTTCCACTTAGAGATTCTTCCTCGAATTTACCGGTTTTGCAGGTTGCAGGTGTGTATATGAATCCCCCCTAAAAGCCACCAAACAAACATTGTCGGAAGCAAATGCGAAAAAGTTTCAAAATGCCAGATCAGCTTAATATGCATGATAAAAGTTATGAGGTACATGTTACGCTCATGGAAAAATGTTAGGTGGAATACTACGGTTATACGTTTCGTAGCCGATTTTTAAATAGTTTACACTTAAAAAGAAGAGAGAGAAGGGGTTCAGTTCAAAGTTTAAAATAACATATATTATTTTTTGTAGAGTAAACTTAAATTTGTTGCGAGCGTTAGTGTCTGCAAAGTGAATCCATTTTGACAATTGTCGAGATTATTAAAGAAAAAAGTAGGTTTTGTCGCAGATGTATACCCCTAGCCTTGACTCATTCAAACTGTTGACCCATTATCCGAAGCAGTTGGCCAATACTGACCAATTCGTATCTGACCTACATCTGATACAAATATTATAACGTGCCACATTTGGACTATATCGACTACTTCCTATACTTTGTGAGAAAATATACGTCTTATGTTACAAGACGTATATTTTCTAGCGGACAGAAGTATTCTATTTTCATACTGCATCTAATACAGATAAAACCAGTAAAGAAAGTCTTAAAGTCGGGCGGGGCCGACTTTTTGATACCCTACACCACTTTGCTAATTTAGTAGAGCTCCACATAACAATTGAAAGTTTTTATGGGAGATTTCAATCATACTCGCTATGATTATAAATATAATTTAAATTCCAAAGGACTAAATATGCCAAGCATTTGTATCTTTTAAATTCGGAATTGTAGTGCCCATTTGGTGCACAATTAATTTGAAATCGGATAAAGATATATATGGGAGCTATATCCAAATCTGAACCGATCTCGATAAAATATGGCAAAGATATTTCTGAGCTGTATTTGATATATTTCCCTGAATATCGTTGTTACGGAGTGCATATTACGGCTATGGGTAACAAATATAACAAATCAGATGAATAATATATATGGAAGCTATAGCTATATCTGAACCGATCTTCAAATTTGAAATACTAGCTTCTGGACTCAATTCGGTCGTAAGTGCCAAATTCCATCCCATTTGGACAAATATTAGACGTTTGGTGCACAATCCAAGGTAAATCGGACGAAGTTATATATGGGAGCTATATCCAAATCTGAACCGATCTCGATAAAATTTAGCAAATGTATTTCTGAGCTGTATTTCATATATTGCCCCAAATATTGTTGTTGCAGAGTGCTTATTACGGCTGCGGAGGGCAAAAATAACAAATCGGATGAACAATATATATGGGAGCTATAGCTATATCTGAACCGATTTCGATAAAATTTGGCATACTTATTTTCAGGCCTAATTTCCCATACAATTCAGGCTGATATTACACGTTTGGTGCAGAATAAAAGACAAATCGGACGAAGATATATATGGGAGCTATATCTAAATTTTGACCGATTATCTCCAATTTCAATAGGGTTCGTCCTTGGACCAAACAAATGATCTGTGCAAAATTTCATCTGGATCGGGCAATAAATGCGACCTGTACAAAAATACATGGACAGACGGACGGACATGCATAAATCGACTCAGAATGTGATTCTATGCAGATCATCAAAAGGAACTATGGGTATATCTCGTTTCCTTTTGCCTGTTACAAACAAATGCACAAAGACATAATACCCTGACCACCTTGTGGTGTAGGTTATAAATATTGGTAGGGACAAAATTACAAGAAAATCGAACATTTATATCCACTTTTATTCGAAATCATAAATTCCATATTCATCTAAGGTTTCTGGTTGAGAGAAATATCATATACCAGAAGGAATAGTCCGATCTCTACCATCTTTATAACAGATCTTCTGATTATGGAAAGATTGAGATGTGTCGAGTCTGAATGGAAACGGATTTTAATTTCGTGTTTTATGAGCTTCGAGAATATTCAAAATGTTGACCCTTTAACAGGTAACAGAAGGAGTGGACCGGTATATTCCATCTCATCACCAGACCTTGAGTTAACTTAATTATTGTGATATATGTAAGTTGAAGAGAATCGGATTCTTACACCACATTTTATAAAAGTTATAATTCTTCAAAATGTTGACCCTTTGTGGGATGGTACTTGTTGGACTGGATCGATATTGGCCATTTTCGCACATGACCTAGCGCTGATGCCAATATCAAGATTCGTAAAGGTGGAGAAAAATCGGATTAATCTTTTGCTTTCTGTGCAGTAAATAATTTTCTTTGACATATTGTGGGGGAAGCACCAGAAGGAGTGGACCGATATTGCCCATCTCCGAACTCGATCTAAGTTTGATAATAATATTACGATGTACCAATTTTGGATCAAATCCATACTCCCTTCGAGAGTTATCGTGCGCACCAGCCAGCCAGGACATCGCTAGATAGACTCCAAATGTCCTGAAACGGATTTGGCCCAAGGAGACATAGGGTCTACAACCGTTATTTCAATTAGGCACGATTTGGATGTATCAAATGATATATACCCTCTCTAATCATATAGCTGAGGGTATAAAAACATTTCAAAGATTGTCTGGGCTAGAAATGCAGAGGTGTGAAGAATATTTCTTCAAGGTCTATCTGAGCTATTATCATACCATTTTGAATAATTTTGTTTACTATAAATTCTTTAATAGACGATTTGGACTAAGCTGTGGTCATCAATATTTTTTCGTACTTTTAAAGATATAAAGGGTTTTATCTCTTGGATTTTAAAATCTTTTGCCTTCTACGAACTACTAGTGCTGCGTACTTTGATCTTCTTTCGCACACGAGGGCTGTATTCGTGAATCTGTTGTAACTATTAGGACAACATTAATTGGTCCCTTCAGGACTATTTGGACACTATTCTTGTATATTTTAAGGTTTATAATGGTTATGTACGAAATCTTTTAAAAACTATATATTTGGTATTTTACATCTATCTATCTCCTTCGATTTATGCATGTCTTTCCATTTATTTTTGTGAACAAAATGCAGGTCGCATCTATTATCCGATTGAGATGAAATTTTCCAAACAATATTTGTTTGATCCAATGACATACCATATTGAAATTGGTGCGAATCGGTAAAAATTTAGATATAGCTGCCATATATAACTTTAACCAAGTTTGGGTCCCTTCTGGAGGCAAATACATTTAGTTTGATCGGTTCAGATAAAGCTATAAGCTATGTTTCATCCGATTTGTTGTCCCTTACATTTGTAAGATGCACTCTACAAGAATGATATTTGCTATCAGACCAGAAATACCTCTGCCAAATTTTATCAAGATCGGTTCAGATTTGGATATAGCTTTCATATATATCTTCGCCCGATTTCAATTTTATTGTGATATTCGTCCAAATAGGATGTGTTTCAGCACATCCGACTGAATACTGAATGCAGTCTAGAAGCAAGTAATCGAATTTAATTGATTCAGATATAAGTATCGCTCAAATATATATGTTTTATCCGATTTATCCGATCACAATCGTAATATGCACTCTAGAACACTAATATTTAATGCCATATATCAGATGCAGCTCGGGAATAAGTGCCTAAAATTTTGTTAAGATCGGTTTAGATTTGGATATGGCTCCAATGGCTAATATCAGCCCAAATGAACTGAATTTCCGACGAATAACAAAGAAGATAACCGATATTACTCATCTCTGAACTCTATATATGCTAGTTAAGTAAGCTCGGCCTGGCCGAACTTTCAATACCCTCCACCATTTGGAACGAATTCGAAAATTTTCCAAAAAATAAAATCCATTAACAATTCAGTTAAAAACTTTAAATTACCTAATATCGGAAGGTGCCGATATATGGGGGATATACGATATTGTGGACCTGTATAGAGGGGTACCGTACCGGCTATATGATATCTTGGGTCTATATAGATAATTATCTTTTAAGGGATAAAGTACTCTCAAGGAATTCCTTGTGTGGATTTTCAGATAATTCCATTGCAACAAGTTGCTACAATCATCAAAATCCCGAATATAGGGGCGGTACCGTTATTGGGAGATATACGATATTGTGGACCTATATAGAATATTCTCTTTCAGGGGGTAAAGTACTCACAGAGAACTCCTTGTGTGGAATTTCAGACAATTCCATTGAAAAATGTGACTGAAATCATAAAAATACCGAATATCGGGGGTATCGTTATATGGGGGCTATACGATATAGTGGACATATAAAGACAATTCTCTTTCTTAGAAAATGTTATACTAATACAAGGTTTTATTTCTTCTCTCAAATCTTTCTTTTTTGACAAATAATTTTTTGGAATATTTTTTTATTCCAAGTCTAAAATCCCCTTTTGGTGACCTTGGTAAGGGTTTTTTTTTACGTAATTGACTGTGATTTTTCCTCGACCCTATCATGGGGAACATCCATAGTTTTTGATGTTCAGCTGAATCAATTCGTATTTCAGGTACAAACTCATCTCAAAAGGGTTAGGCCAAGTTAGAGCAATCTTCTGCAGCCAACCAACGTTTGTCCTCCGTGCAGCCGAATTGCACAGGATACGATGGTAAAATAGCAATGAACAACTTTTGCTTGTTCTTTTCCTAAATTATTATTTACAAGTTTTGCGAAATGCATGAAAAACTCTGAATAATCAAGCATAAAGCGATGATAGGTACAACTTTTTTTAATTTTCTACTTTTCGAGTTCAAATGAATGAACGAACGAACGAATGGATGGATGGATGAATGAAGGCAGGTATGAACGAATGAATGAATTTGCCAACAAATGAATAGCCTGTGTGTATGTTCGTGTGTGTTACCTCTGCTAACACAATTGGATAAAAGATATTTCAAATTATGCGAATAGTTTTTATTTTTCTATGGGGATTTTTGAAGTGACAAGGATTACTTTTGTGCCCACATAATACCAGAAAATGTCATAACCTTTTGTGTCACTTTTTGCTGCCGCTGCTGCTGAGCAATCCCCCAACGGATGTGTCAACTTAAGTATCCCATGTGAATATATTTTAGGTATAGATCGTAGTTTGGTTAAATGGAAAATTGGACAAAATGCTAGAATTGTAATGATTTGAATTCTGCGTTTTTATATAGAAAAGCTTAGGGATAACTGAGAGATTGATTGACACATCAATGCGTATTCGAAACCGAAATTTAGCATGAGGATTACTCTTTGTGTTTGGTTTGGAGAAATTTTGAAGTAAATGGGTCTTTAGTGGACACAAACCGACCAAATTTGGAATATGTTATATATTTTTCAGAAATCGAAATTAGGCGGTAATCACTCTAGTTTTTCTAGGTTATCAACTTAGGTGACTCTAATTTGGACCGTGCTCAGATTATGCCTTCTAGTATAGTGGGATTAATAAGACTTCGTTTTGTCATATAATATTACAACCCATTTTGAGGTATTTTAAATGTTTTGGAAATTCGAACCATTTAAGGTTCGATCGTAGAAACATACTGCACCAGAATTTTATGAGTTTATTTTAAAGCAGTAATTTTTCAAATTTTGAAAAAATCGGTTGAAAAATACTGCAAAACCTATCAAAATTTCGAATATAGGAGAGGTGGACCTCTATAACTCATTTTCAATACCAAAAATCCTGCAGACCTAACAAACATATGAGTAAAATTTTATCAGCCTACTTCATTTCGTTCGGAAGCTAGTGTAATTTCTACAGACGGACATACAAAAAGACGGACATCGCTAAATCGGCAAAGAATTCTATGCTGATATAGAATATATATAAAACCAGTAAAGAAAAGCCAAAAGTCGGACGGGGCCGACTATATCATACCCTACACCACCATACATATGTAGTAGGGCTCCCGTAATAAAAGAATTTATTTAAAGTAGGTCATACCAGCTATAAACATTTGGTATTAGAGCAGTTATAGTTTGGTTGTAGAGGGAAAGAAAGGGGGGCATATCCAAATCTGAATCGATTTTAACTAAATTTGACAGAGACATTTTAATCTTTTATACCAAATAACATTGCTATAGAGTGCATGATTCACTTCGAGAAGGATTGTATTAAATAATATACATCGGAGCCGAATCCCACGAAATGGAAACTTGCGTCCCGATATTCCCTCCATTTGGGCTGATAAAATCAATTATTGCACAATAAACCTGAAATCGGATTAAGTACATATATGTGGGAGCTAAATCCAAATCTTAGCTAATCTCGAGAGATAAAGGGTGAGATAAAAAACTGCAAAATAAAGCAAAATATGTCGGAAATAGCATAAAATTTTGGAAAAAGTTTAGATTTGTTTGAATTGGTGACCTTTGACACGAATTATGACCATCAAACAACCAATGAAACCGTCACACGCTGCCAACCTTGCTTTCCAAAATACTCCAGACACAATGGTCCAACGGATTGGTATCCAGGTATATTGGTGGCCATTGTGCGCTGGAAATAAAGCGAGGAACCTCATTTTATAACCATTCTTGGGTGGCGCGTGCTGAGTGCGATGGTGCTGAGTCCTGTTGGAATGTCCAAGATCTGCGGCCAAAATGTTTTCGTACCCATGGTTTTAATATACACTCCAGAATATTTTCGCTATAATATTCGGCATTTATTCTGATGCCATGGTCGATTAATACGAGCGAAGAGCGACCATCGGCTGTTATGGCGGCCCACACTATCACCATGGCCGGCGCTTGAGTTCTGGTGGCCAACCTAAGTTGCGCATTTTCAGCTAATCTCTTTGGCAAGTAAACACGATCATTTTGTTTGTTTACAAACTGCTGGACAACGAATGTTTTCTCATCACTTTCGGCCAAGCGAAACAACTCGTTAGCTCTTTTGAGTCTAGTTTCTTTCTATTGCGGTGTAAGTTCTTGCACTTTTTGTAATTTCAATGGTTTTACCCCGAGCTAATTTTTCAATATTTACGCGGGTTTCGATCAAATCGCTTCTTTACTTTTCGAACCATTTCTGCTGATGTTGCTGTTTTCTTCCGTCCACTTCCCGACGTCGGGCTACGCTACCAGTATCACGGTAACGAGCGATGGTACGAGACACAAAAAAAATTATTCACATTTAAATACTGGAGTGCTCTAACGATAGCCTCTTGTGGTTTTACAGCCAAATATAAAGAAATCACACTATCACGCTTGAATTCCATCACGATTCGGCAGAGGTATTTCTAGGTACCAAAGATCATTGTTGTGGAATGTATATTACGCATGTGAGGAACTTTAAACCCCAAATAGGATAAAACATATATATGGAAGCTATAGCTATATCTGAACCGAATTACACCAAATTTGAAATACTAGTTTCTAGGACGAATTAAGTCAGAATTGTTAGAATTCAGGTCATTTGGACTGATTTTGGCTATTTGGAGCACAATTAACCCGAAATCTGCTGAATATATATATATGGGAGCTATATCCAAATCTGAACCGATCTTGACAAAATTTGATGCACTTATTTCAAAGCTGTGTCTGATATCTGGTACCAAAGATTATTGTTGTGGAATGCATATTACGCGTGTGAGGGACTTTAAACCCCAAATCGGATAAAACATATATATGGTGGGATGTACCAAAATTCAGGTTATTTGGACTTATATTGGCCATGTGGTGCACAATTAACCCGAAATCGGTTGAAGATATATAGGAGCTATATCTAAATCTGATCCAATTTCAATAGGTTTCAACCTTGGGTCAAACAAATATTGTTTGGAAAATTTCATCTCAATAGAAAAATAAATGCGACCTGCATTTTGTTCACATAAATACATGGACAGACGGACTGACATGCATTAATCGACTCAGAAAGTGATTCTATGAAGATTCTCAAAAGTAACTATCTCGCTTCCTTCTCCATGTTACAAACAAATGCACAAAGGCATCATATCCCACACTATGTTGTATGGGATATAATCAGGATTTAGGCTTTTTACAGATTTTCATCATTCCACCAAAATGTAACCCTATTCTCAATTGCTGGCCTTTCAATGGAGTGCCTCGAAATGACCGTCTGAGGTACTTGCAAATTCGTGTAATATCATGAAACAAAAACTATTTAAGTGTGGCCGCACTGACACTTTCCAACAAAACTTTTCCATTTGCAATTTTCTTCCATTCTGGAATAGTTCTTTTAGCTGACTTTGCACTGAATTCAATGTAGATTTCCTGTATTCCTAAGGAGCTGTCTTAGATTTTCTTTTCATTTATCTTTGTATGTGTTTGTGAATGTTTGTCTGTGTGTTCAAAGCTAAAACTACGATGAATTTACTTCAGAAGCACTATACTCAGGTAAGTTTCCGGCTTTTTTGTTGAAGGGAAAAATCGGAAACTTATCACACAGTACATTTACATAGATATTAGATTAGGAGGGTAGTATTGGAATTCTGGTAAAAATTTAATTTAATTTATTTTCTTATTCTTTGGTTCCTCTTCAATTGAAGAGGGTTGAGATTTGAAGGTAGTTTTGGAAAAATGTACTAAAAAAGTACTGAATGTTACTAATTTTGGTATATGAGGAAGGTTTGGAAATCTTAAATTTAGTTCACTTTCTGTGATGTGGGGGCTGAGATATGGAGGTGGTGTTGGAAACAAGTACTTATTGGTATTGAATTTGTAAGGGATAGGGCTAAATTTTTTTAATTTCAAATGAGGGTCTTTGATGCTGTTATAGACGAACCAAAGAGTTTTGAAAATACGTTTATTAAGTTTGGTACCATTTAGCATTATGTGAACGGACAAGGGTACAGGGTTGCCCATATTCGACGGACCCTTGGCCCTTTAGGCCCATTCCAATCGACGAGGCTTGTCCACGGGCAACATTCTTTGCGTCAATTGAATTTTGTACGGGAACAAATGCAAATCAATGCGAATAATCCGTTGTAAAGTAGACCGAGCCATGCCCAACTGCTGAGAACGGCGTTTTTTGGATGTTCTTGGGGACCTCTCAACACTGGCTCGTACCGCAGCGATATTCTCGGCCGATCGCCTTGGTCGACTTTTATATGGCCTCTTCGGATTAGAAAGAGCCTTACCAGTCGAAAATTTTTTGTATAAACGCTTAATTGTGTTCTTAGAAAGCGCACTTCTCACATTTTTAATGTTTTAAAAGCACTTTGAGTTTTCACAATTGACTTCTTGTAAATTTCAACTATTTCAGAGCGCTCGCTTGGCGTGTATTGGTTCATGGTAAAAATCTGCTTGGACTGACGCTTCAAACGCGGTATGTCATTAAGCGATGTGATATCTCTGTCGAAAGTAATGGCGTTGCCAGATGGGTCCGTCGAATATGGACAACCCTGTATAATCTGGAAACTTGGTCAGTTCCGGGAGGCAGAATTGAATTAAGGGGATAGTTCACACAAAACCATACTGTTCTCAATTTAGTACAGTTTGAACACTTAGTACACATTTCCAATACCATTTTCACAAATTTTGACATATTTGTTTCTAGGTTTAATTCGGGTGTTTTATACTCTACACCACATAGTGATAAGGTGTTGTGTCTTTGAGAATTTGTTTGTAACATAGAGAAGGAAGCGAGATAGACCCGTAGTTACTTTTGAGGATCTTCATAGAATCACTTTCTGAGTTGATTTATGCATGTCAGTCAGTCCGCCTGCACGTGTATTATTGTGAACAAAATGCATGTCGCATTTATAATCCGATTGAGATGAAATTTTTAAAACATATTTTTGTTTGGCTCAAGGACAAACCCTATTGGAAATGGTGAGAATGGATTAAATTTAGGTATAACTCCCATATATATCTTCAACCGATTTCGAGTTAATTGTGACCAAATGGCCAATATCAGCCCAAATGACCTGAATTTGGCACATCCGACCGAATTCGGTATAGAAGCAAGTAGATAAAATTTGGTGAAAATCGGTTCGGATATAGCTATAGCTCCAATGTATATGTTTCATCCGATTAGGTGTTTAAGTCCCTCACATTCATAATATGCACTCCACACCAATGATATTTCCTACCAGATATCAGTTACAACCCAGCAATACCTTTACCACATTTTTTCAAGATCGGTTCAGATTTGGATATAGCTCCCACATATATATCTTTATCCAATATCAGGTTTATTGTACACCAAAAGGCTTATGTTCCGACCGTCTAGAAACAAGTACTTCAAATTTGGTGAAAATCGGTTCAGATATAGCTATAGCTGCAATGTATATGTTTCATCCGATTCGGTGTTTAAGTCCCTCACATTCGTAATATGCACTCCACAAGAATGACATTTTTTTTACCAGGTATCCGATGCAGCCCAGAAATATCTCCGTCAAATTTTATCAATTTCACTTTAGATTTGGATATAGCTTCCATATATATTTATCCGATTTCAGGTTTATTGTACACCAAATGGTTAATATCAGCCCAAATTGACTGAATTTTGGCACTTCCAAAGGAATTCAGCCCAGAGTAAAGTATTTCAAATTTTGGCGGAAATCGGTTCAAATGCAGCTATAGATATGACTTCGTAGAGTGGAACTTTCATACTGAGTTGCGCTCTTCGCGCGCTCCGTTTCACTCCCATTTGAAAAATAAGAGTGGGAGTCGAATCGGTCGAAATAGAGTGAATGTTTGCACTAATGGTGAATTCCCTCTCTAAAACGGACACAGTGTGTCATCTCTTATTCGAGCGAGTTTGTTTGTTTTATTTTATGCCCATCTCGACTATGTGCAGGTTTCATTCTTTACTAGAGTTCGAGAGTATTTTTCGGAGGTCTAGTCCCAACTCCATGTAAACTTTAATGGAGATCGCGCTTGTAAAGTGATTACAGTCGACATGGACAGATTGAAATACGAGCTCACATAGCTAGTTCCATTCTCCATTCAGCAACATACAAACTTACATACTTTTTGAACTAAAACCCTCAGAAAGTACTGTTGTAAATTATACAAATTCAAATATCTAACGGAAAACCTTATTGAAATCGGTATTAATTGGGCAAGATTTAGGTATATATCTCCGATATATATATATATAACGATTACAGGAGATATATAACGATTACAGGAGATTACATATAGCCTAGGGATACCTCTGCAAGACTGTCGAAATCGGTCCAGGTTTAGTCAACGTATCCATACATATTTCCCTCCAATTCGATAAAACGATTTAATTGCGGAATTTTGGATCAAAAATCAAGTTTCAATTAGAATAGTCTGATCTTATATTCAAGCCGTCTCAAAAGTCATAATATGTACCATATTGCAATCACATTAGTTACAAGATCTCACATATGACAGAATAAATATCTCCTTCGAAATTTGTGGTAGTCGATCCAAATTTATATAACTCCATATGTTCAACATGCCCCATTTTAATGGTTTCACCCGAATATGGGTCTTTTGAAACTTGCAACTGTATTTTCCAATACAATTGCATATTATTTGTACAAAATATTACTTTACGTTTCGGAATAGAACTTTAAAAAAATTCGGTCCGATATTATTATTTTAAGGAATCCCTATGATTTTTCCTACTTTTAAAGTTATTGCTCTATTTTTACTTCTCAATATATAATTTTCAAATTTTTGCATTTTCATAAAAAATCCTAACCTAACCCATCCCCAATTTTAATTGTTATAATTTTCAATTCTCCAAATTTTTACACCCTCCCTCCTACCTTCCTTAATGACGGTCTGCCTATTCATATGCATTAATGCCTTTAAATAGAAAGTATGGGTTATAATTTCAAATGGAATAAATTGTGCCAGTTTCTTCTTCCCTTCCTTCCTCTTCTCCACTACGTTATCCATCCTTTTTTTTTGCTATTCATTATGTTCCTGTTACTTTTCATTTATTTCAACGTCATCCATTTGTACTTGAAATCATGCACTGCTTTCCTTTAACTTCTTCAATTGTATTCATTATGCGGAAGTAGATAAGAATATCCTCGAAGAGAAATGTTAACATTCATGCAAAAGAGTTACAATCACCATCTCCTGACTGCTGGCAAGGTGACTTCTGACCCACCCCCTGCCTGAAAGTGGATAAATGTAAAGAGAGCTGAGGTGTTTTCTGTGTGTGGGTGTGTGTGTGTTTGTGCATTCATTGAATGATGGTATATTTATGGACACATGCATTTATCTCCGGATCCACTTCCTTGCCCAAAGAACACTTTCTCCATGCAAGGACTACCAAGTCGCCTACACTCAATTGACCTAGCACCCAGATGGTACTGGTGTTAGTAATACCTCCTACACTTGGCATTAGGCATTAGAGAATATTTAGACAATTCTTCTCCAGGTTTAAAGGTAGTATTTTTGCAAATGCCATGTATTCGGAGGGACTGAGATTCACCAACACACTCTCACACACAATCAGTGTGCACATGCATGCACACACATTCATCTAATATATGTGTGCATGTATTCATAGATTGCACAAAACCCTCATTCAAATGATTATTTATGACCGGAAATGTCATGGCCTTTGTAGGGAATCTAACAGCGACTGTGAGAAGGCAGAGCACAAAAATAAAACAAATGGAGAGAAAAGAGAAATGAAATGAATTACGTTTATTGATTTTTATTTTTTACTTTTTGAATTGTCCTCAGGAAACAAGTAGTCTATTATTACATTTTCAATGGGAGTTACTGGATTCTTCCTCCTCTCCGTAGCCATGACCTGAAAGTAATGGTCGTTTGTAAAATAAAGTACAATGGGGTTTGCAGTATTTAAAACATTGCTTACTGGTGTCCTTAAATAAAAATTATTTTACATATATTGGAATGTTGGCCGAAACTAAATATTTGAAATGTTCTGTATAAGTTCCTAAATACAGCAGAAAGATATTGCATTTAAGGGCAATGTCTGAGGTGGTACTCGAGTGCAATAAGTACGTAATACAATAAGTAAGTAAATCAGTAACTGATATGAAGAAAATGGTTGGAACTACAATTATCTAATTTACAATTTCTAATTTATTTTAATTTTATTTATATGAGTTTTTTATTATTTATTTAAGGAAAAGGAAAAAATAAGTGAGAGTATCATTTACATGAGATTAGACACTTTTTTCTTGCATTTCTTTCATTCTTCTTATTATACCCTACAACACTATGTGTTGGGGGTATTATAAGTTTGATTGGGCCAAAAATTATGTAACACCACGAAATATTGGTTTCCCACATAGGAAAGTATATATGGATCTTCCCATCTCGCCGAGCTGAGTCGATCTAGCTATGTATGTCCGTCCGTCCGTCTGTCCGTCTGTCCATGTTAATTTGTAATCACTCTACAGGTCGCAATTGTGGCCCGAAAGGGGTTGAAATGGACCAAAAACTTAAAAAAATCGTGATTTTGCAGTTGCTCTAAAGGTCGCAATTATAGACCAATCAAAGCGGAAGTAAACATGGGGCTAGAGCTTAGGGCTGGGTAGAAGCCTTCCAATTTTGATGGTCATCGGTAATATTTAGTGGGTGAAATAGGCCACAACATTTGTGTTAAATAAAAGTCAAATTTTTCATTAAACCGTGAATATTTTTAATCCCGGCGAAATCACAAATAGACGAACAGGTCAATTCTGACCGTTACGTAGATGCCGATAGTAAATATATATACAATGTGTATATACAAAGGAAAGGGATATTAGTTAGAATGCCTATATTTCAAGAATGGCTGGACCGATTTTGACAAATTTTGTCAGTTCAGAATGCCTTCTCGACATAAAAGTATAAAATCTAAAAAATTCGCAGAAAAATATGCCAATAAAGATGTTAATATAGATTTTGTAGTATTTTGTGACATTTTTTATTTTTTCATATTTTTTATCGCATGCTATTTTTTCAATTTGACGTATAATATTTTTTAATATTTCTTCACCTTACAACACAGGTTAGGGATATTATATAAGTATTGCAAATATCGTCCGATTCTCACGAAAATTTTCACAAGGGTAGGGTTGGGCTCAGAAGGGCTAGGAATATTGTATTCAAAGATGTCCGCAACATTTTAAGGTGTTGAAATGGCCCAACAACTAAAAATTTTCCTGATTTTGCAGCCGTCATAAAGTTCACAAATAGAAACCAAAGGGCACGAAATCTCGCATAAAGTTAGATTTAGGACAGCAGGTACAATGGACCACTAATTTTGTGTGAAAAAGTACCAGCATTACTTACAGGCGATATGCGAAATACACAAAAGGGGAATTTCTGATAGATGAGCCTAAATTTGGAGATACAGTGGGGCTTCTTGCTTTTGGAGATGATTGCAAAATATTTAGGGGTTCAAATTAACCAAAAACAGAAATGTTTTTCCGATCACACAATTGAAGCCAATCTACACGCCTGTCAAGAGAGTTAAGGACAGGGAAGAATTCTTGCATTTTGGATGACTATTGGATTATATTTATCTGTAAAATGGACTACAACAACTAACAGCCCGACGGAGTGCATAAATGTTGGGCAAATGTCCCTAGTCAAAATCCTAATTTCAAAAGAGAAATCTTCCAATATGGATTTGGACATAAGGGGGCTTCTAACATATTGTAGTGTTGTAGGGTATAACATAGTCGGCCCCGCACGACTATAGCCTTTTCTTACTTGTTTTATATATATGAAGAGCCAATCGTTCAACAAAAGAAACAAAGTTTTTTTATTGTTTATTTAAGGAAGAGGAAAAAAATAAATGAGAGTATATTTACACGAGATTAGGTAATTTTTTTTTTTTTTGCATTTCTTTCTTCTTATTATTTTTAATTTTATATTATCTTTAATTTTATTTTATAATCGCCAAATAATTTAATTTATCTAAGCTAAATAAAATCAAAATCTCTCCTTATATAGAACATTATTAAAAAAAAAATAAAATAGTAAGGAAAAGCTAAAAGTCGGGTGGGCCGACAATATATATTATAACCGATCCACTATTCGTATTTAGTAGAGATACCGTAACAAAAAAGATTATATTGGGAATATATGCGAAGTAGATCATCATACCAAGGACCTTATTTCAATTTTCAAAAAAAAAAAAAAACAAAAAAAAAATAAAATAAAATAAAGTCCGTTTCAAATTCCGTTCAAATCTAAGAATAACGAAAATAAATACTAAATTTAAACCAATTTCGGTGAATAATGCCACTAAAATCATCAGTGAACCGAATATCGGGAGCTACCGTTATATGGGGGCTATACGAAGACGTGGACCTGCACAGACAATTTTCTGTCATTGGCTGTAGTATCCATTACGAACTTCAAATACCAAATTTGAGACATTTCCGGTGAATAATGTCGCTTAAATTACCATTTGAGTAATATTTTATCAACCTACTTCATTTCGTTCGGAAGCTAGAGTGATTTCCACAGACGGACGGACGGACATCGATATAGAATTTTATGCTGATCAAAAATATATATACTTTGTGGGGTCTAAAATGTATATTTCGAGGTGTTGCAAACGGAATGATAAACTCCACTTATGGTGGAGGGTATAAAAATCTATTCAATTAGGGCCGATATTACATATGTGGTGGACAAAATGCGTAAAATCGGTTGAAGATGTATATGGATGGTATATAAAAATGTATCTGATGTCCGATATCAAATATCCTCACTGGGAAGTGCATATTACATACTTAAACATATACGGGAGCTATAACTGTATCTGAACCGATTTTTACCAATATTTGAAGTACTTTCTTTTAGGCTGAATTCCGTCGGAAATGCCAAAATTCAGCCATTTTGTGATGATATTAGTGATTTGGTGCACAATAAATCTGAAATCGGAAAAAGATATGAATGGGAGCTATATCCCAATTTAAACCGATCTTGGCAAAATTATAGGCACTTTTTTCTGAGCTGTATTTGATACCTGGTACCAAAGATCATTGTTGTGGAGTGCATATTACGAATGTGAGGGACTTAAAACCCTAAATCGGATGAAACACATATATGGGAGCTATAGCTATATCTGAACCGATCTTCACTAAATTTGATGTACTTTCTTCCAGACTGAATTCGGTCGGATGTGGCAAAATGCAGGTCATTTGGACTGATATTGGCCATTTGATGCACTATTAACCCGAAATCGGATATCCAAATCTGAATCCATCTGGACGAAATTTTAAGCACTTATCTCTGAGCTGTATTTGATACCTGGTACCAAATATCCTTGTTGTGGAGTGCATATTACGCATATGAGGGACTTTAACACTAAATAGGATGAAACATATATATGGGAGCTACAGCATTATCTGAACCGATTTTCACCAATATTTAAAATAGTTGCTTCTGGGCTGAATACCGTCGGAAGTGCCAAAATTCAGTCCATTTGGGATGATACTAGCGATTTGGTGCCCAATATACCTGAGATCGGAAAAATATATATATGAGAGCTATATCCAAATCTGAACCGATCTTGACAAAATTATATGCACTTTTTTCTGAGCTGTATTTAATACCTGGTACGAAAAATCATTGTTGTGGAGTGCATATTACAAATGTGAGGGACTTAAAACCCCAAATCGGATGAAACACATGTTTGGGAGCTATAGCTATATCTAAACCGATCATCACCAAATTTGATGTTCTTGATGCAGGTCATTTTGACAGATATTGGCCATTTGGTGAACAGTTAACCCGAAATCGGTTGAAGATATATATGGGAGCTATATCTAAATTTGTACCGATTCTCACCATTTTCATTAGAGTTCGTACTTGGGTCAAACAAATGTTGTTTGGAAAGTTTCATCTCAATCGGATAATAAATGCGACATGCATTTGTTCATAAAAATACATGGACAGAGAGACTGACTGATATGCATAAATCGATTCAGAAAATGATTTCGATTCAGAAATAAGATGTTTGTCCCACATAAACGTCTCTTAAAACTTATTGATTTCCCATCATTAGAAAGCAGACAAATACCAATGTGTCGATCAGCTCAAGCAAGCGCTTCGCCGGGAATGGGCCAAAATACCGCAGAGCAACATTCGGGCAGCATGTGACGGTTTCATTGGCCGTTGAAGGCCATAATTCGTGTCAAAGGTGACCAATCCGAGTAAATCTAAACTTATCCTAAAATTTGATGCTATTTCCGACATTTTTTGCTTTCATTCAATAAAATTAAAACAATGTAAAAATTATTGCATTTGACTTTGTTGCAGTTTTTTATCTCACCCTGTATATTGTACCCATTTTGCTATATATCCGATTTCTTGGCTATCATCATCAATTTAATGGTCAGAAGTGACCTTTTAATGTATTTGTGATTTGGTTGGGATTAAAATATTCGCGGTTTAGTGGAACTTTTCATATTTTTCACATAAAAGTTAGGGTTAACTTTACCCGCTAAAAATTGTCCGTCATTGTCCGCTATTCCAAAACTCTAACTCCATATAAATTTTCGCATCGATTGTTTCTATTTGTGACCTATAGAGCAATTTCAAAATCTGGAAAAATTTCTGTTTTTTGTCCATTTCAACCTCTAAATATTTTGCAATCATCTCCAAAAACAATAGGCCTAGCCCTTTTGAGCCTAACCCTGCCCTTGTGAAATTTTTCGTGAGGATGGGGCAATAATATAATAACTCCAAACTGTGTTGATATTGAAATAAACGAAATTTGAAGTAAATCGCTGACTTGTTGCGCAAGGTATGAGAGATATAATTGTTGAAAATCATGACCCTTTATGAGAGAGTTGCCAGAATCAATGGCCCGATTCGAACCATCTTGAAGCAAGGTCTAATATTAGTAGAAATATTGGGATACGGAAAGTTTCAAACGAATCGAGTGTTTATTTCGCATTTTATGAGCGTTAAAATTTAATTTCGACAATTTGTGGAGGAGTGGTTGGGTTATATTTTCCATATTCCCACCTGACCTGGTACTGAAATAATTATGAGGTTTTGCAAATTTTGTACAAAATCGGATCTAAAGTGATTTAGATGCTTATTTCGCTATTTTGAACCCTTGTGGGAGAGTTACCAGAAGGAGAAGGGTGAACTTTCCCACCTTCAAAGATGTTGTCTTCCAGATGTTGTTGGAAAAGAGTCAGATGTTCATTGACAAGACGGACGGACAAATACCGCTATATCGACTCCAAATGTCCTGAAAAGGATTTAGTCCAAAGAGATGTGGGGTAAACCTGGGGGCACATTTTGGCCATATCAAATTATATACAGGGTTGCCCATATTCGACGGACCTTTGGGCCCATTCCAATCGACGAGGCTTGTCCGCAGGCAACATTCTTTGCGTCAATTGAATTTTGTACGGGAACAAATGCAAATCAATGCGAATAATCCGTTGTAAAGTGGACCGAGCCATTCCCAACTGCTGAGAACGGCGTTTTTGGGATGTTCTTGGGGACCTCTCAACACTGGCTCGTACGACAGCGATATTCTCGGCCGATCGCCTTGGTCGACTTTTATATGGCCTCTTCGGATTAGAAAGAGCCTTACCAGTCGAAAATTTTTCGTATAAACGCTTAATGGTGTTCTTAGAAGGCGCACTTCTCACATTTTTTAATGATTTAAAAGTACGTTGAGTTTTCACAATTGACTTCTTGTAAATTTCAAATATTTCGCTTGGCGTGTATTGGTTCATGGTAAAAATCTGCTTGGACTGACGCTTCAAACGCGGTATGTCATTAAACGATGTGACATCTCTGTCAATAGTTATGGCGTTGCCAGATGGGTCCGTCGAATATGGGCAACCCTGTATACCCTCTGTGGTCATATGAATTAGAGTATAATAACAATACTGAGGGTATAATAAGGTTTTTGAAGTTGTGATTCAATTTATCCAAATCGTTGTAAAGAAGAGAAGCGCTTTATGGAACGATAAAAAGAGGGTTGTCTATTTTTTTCAGAGCCAGAATAAAAATTCTCAACCGTTTCCTTGCTCATATTTCGAATTGGAAGAAGATCTCCAATTGTCGTATAAATTTTGCTATGTCTCCTTCTAATCCTTTATAACTTTACAAAGGAGGCTCATAAAATTTCTAATATTTTACTGCCCTTAGGATGTATATTTCGTACGAGTCTTCAAATCCATAAGAAACTCTGCTTGAATTGGCCTCGAATGGAAAACGGAAAAATCACTCTCCAACTAAGGCCTTGTTATAGAGGCTTGCAATTGTTAACGCATAGAATTTTAGAAAAAATCCAAAAACTGCAAAGAAAAAGGACAAAAGCACAAAAAAAACGGATGGAGGCGTCAGTGATTTACCACAATTCTTAACATTCCTGTTTTTTCGGTTTTGCATTTTGGTCTTTCGGTTGCTCCCGTCACATCCGTATCTATTTAAATTTATGATTGCTCCATTTCCTATAGCGATTTTTTTTCTCGCTCCGGATTTTTCCTCTTCAATCATTTTGGCATAGTCTGTGTCGTTGGAAATGGTTGGCCCACGTCCGTTGGCGAGAAGAAGTGAAACGACGGATCCACTTCTTTGGTGGTTTTCATCATTTATTGAGCCAGTGACCTGTACGCCTGTATCACTACATCACTGGGCTGACGACGTTCATGTTGCGTTCATGGCTGGTCGTCATCACTTGGTTGTTGGCTGGTTGGCTCGTCGGTTGGTTGTCGGTTACTTGGCACAGACTGAGAAGTGGTTTGGCTAAGTTCGCTGGTGTGATGGCTTGCCTGCCTGATCCAATAGCAGCAGCAGCCGTCAGAAATGGTGTGCGGTTTGGCTTTAAACAATTTTTGCATGGGATTTAATTTTGACAGTTCAATGATATATTGTTAAATGCACCCTGTGGATTGGAAATGAATAACAACAACAGAAGCAGCAGTAAAAACAACAACACCAACATCGACAACTATGCCAGTAGAAGTACCCTCAACCACAGCAACACCACAGAAAAAGACAAACAGCGACAAAATATCATTTCCAGTTCCATAATCAGAGGCAACACAACGAAATGAAAAATTCTCACTCAAATACATTCAATTTTTTTATCATAAATTCATTGTTGTGTGAATCCCAGAAATGGTTGTTCTCCCCCCGCAAGCCCCATTTCCCAACTCGGGTGTTGAGTTGATGTCAGTCACACCCCTACGTTTTGCAATAATAAGTTATACTTCTTAACGCTCTGATTGTAGGGGGTGTCGCTGTTTGTGTTGGTTGGACATTTGAAATTCATAAATCCATTATTTCGCAATTTACTGGATGAAGAAAGCGACTAAATAAAATAAATGTTTAAATTATGAAAAATTATTGTAAATTGAGATTAAGCTAGCCACGCGAACTGAAAAGACACCAGAGCGGAAAAAAGAAGATTAATGTTTCACTGACATCGGATTTACAGCGCAAAAATAATATAAATTGCAAAATAATAGCCAAAAATTTAGCTCCACGTGGCCAAAGTGTTGTATAGAAATGAAATAATCGTTTTTTATACTCTCCACTATGCACGGTATACAGGGTGAGATGAAAAAACTGCAACCAACTTCAGACTGCTTTTATTTCTAAGCCACTCGTCCGACAGCTGTTCAAATTATTTCAGTGACAGCTCATTATATTGTTTACAAGCGTACAAAAGCATTTTGGTTAGAATTTTCCAGGAAAAAGTCTTGATGGAATTCAAGCGTGATATTTGGCTAGAAAACCACAAGTGGCTATCGTTAGAGCACTCCAGCATTTATATGTGAATAAATCTTTTGTGTCTCGTACCTTCGCTCGTCACCGTGATATTGGTAGCGTAGCCCGACATCAAGGAAGTGGACGGAAGAAAACAGCAACATCAGCAGAAATGGTTCGAAAAGTAAAGAAGCCACTTGATAGAAACCCGCGTCGCAGGGACCGAATGATATAGTAATAGCTCGTGAGCTGAACATATCGCAATATTCCATTTGGCAAATATTAAAAAATGAGCCGAAAGTGGTTAACCGCCGAATTTAGTTTTCTCCGATGAGAAAACATTCGTTGTGCAGCAGTTTGTAAACGAACAAAATGACAAAATGAAAGAGGTCAGATGAAACTGTACACCTTCGGTTGGCCACCAGAACTCAAGCGCCGGCCGCCATACTCGCTCTCCGCTCACATTAATCGACCACGGCATCAGAATAAGTGCCGAATATTATTGCGAAACTATTCTGGAGGATGTATTAAAGCCTTGGGCACGCAAACATTTTGGCCGCAGACCTTGGACATTCCAACAGGATTCAGCACCATCGCACGCAAGAATGGTTACAAAATGAGGTTCCTCGCTTCATTTCCAGCGCACAATGGCCATAAAAATCTCCGGATACCAATCCGTTGGACTATTGTGTATGGAGTATTTTGGAAAGCAAGGTTGGCACTAAAAAGTATCAAGGTGTCGATTACCTCAAGCAAGCGCTTCGCCGGGAATGCAGAACAACATATATATATACATATTTCCAAAACCACCTATACATCCCAATCCTACACTCCATTAGTAATCTTATTTCCAATTTTCAGGATACCAACTCTATTGGTTCACCCAAATCCAAATTGTACCAAATTAAATAACATTTAGCACACTTAAGTACAAATTTTCTTAACTACCTACATTTTTTCATAACTCAAATTTCAGGATTCTCTCAGGGATTCTCTACAGGTTCACCCAACATTTTATTTGTACCAAATTTAGTACAAATAAGTACGAATTTCAAAAACTACGTACATTCCTTAGTCTTCGAATGCAATAGTAATCTTATTTCTAAGTTTCAAAATTCCAGTCCATCGGTTCACCCAATTGTACTTTTCGTGCGCATAAGTAAAAATTTCGAAAACTTCCTCCACATCTCAATTCTACACTCCACCAGTAATGTTAATTTCAAATTTCAGGATTCCAGCGCATTAGCTTAGCAATGTTGATTTCTCATTGTATTTAAAATTGTTCGTAGTATTTTAAGCAACCTACAAGATATGAAAAATCAAGAGGTACACTAAATAAGAGGAGAGTACCTGAATCGTACTTTCTTTTTGCTAGGAACAACTTTAATTTTGTCTTTGTCGTCATCCCCCTAAAATTATGTTTTATGGAACTAGTTTTGCAAACTCCGATGGAGTGCGACTTACTCTATCGTGTACGTTATTCCCAAGTCATGGTTTCTAGGCAAGTTTTAGAGTTTTGGTGTATTTTGAGACCTATAGTAAAATGTATGGATTCCAAGAAATCTTAACTCAAATATTCTCCAAAATAACAATAAAAAAAAAAAAAACAAAGACGGGCCGAACTTCGCCTCCGTATATTGGTTGCTTCCTATTATAAATTTTCAACACGGCGATACATGTTTCTCATATTTTTAGCTCTAATTTCTAGCTATTTTCGGTATTTTGAAGATTTAGGCGACATTATTCACCGAAATGTGTCAAATTTGGAATTTGAAGTTTGAAATGGATACTACAGACAGAAAATTGTCTGTACAGCCTATGACAGAAAATTGTCTGATATAGCCTCCATACAATGATACCTCCTTATATTCGCGGTATTTTGATGATTTTAGCTACATTATTCGCCGATTTTTCGCATTTATTATATGGTTTGCCCATGCATACCCTAATATAACGGCTACATTCGGTATTTTATACCCTACATAAGGGTATTATGTCTTTGTGCATTTGTTTTTAACATGGAGAAGGAAGCGAGATAGACCCATAGTTACTTTTGAGGATCTCCAAAGAATCACTTTCTGAGTTGATTTATGCATGTCAGTCCGTCCGCCCGTCGTCCTCTGTCCATGTATTCTTGTGAACAAAATGCAGGTCGCATTTATTATCCGATTGAGATGAAATTTTCCAAACTACATTTGCTTGGCCCAATGACGAACCCTATTTAAATTGGAGATAATCGGTAAAAATTTAGATATAGCTCCCATATATATCTTAGTCCGATTTGCCTTCTATTGTGCACCAAACGTGTAATATTAGACCGAATAGTATGGGATTTTGCACATACAACCAATTTATGCCTGAAAATAAGTGTGCTACATTTGATCGAAATCGGTTCAGATATAGCTATAGCTCCCATATATATTGTTCATCCGATTTGTTATTTTTGTCCTCCGCAGCCGTAATATGCACTCTGTAACAACAATATTTGGGGAAATATATCAAATGCAGCTCAGAAATACCTTTGCTAAATTTTATTGAGATCGGTTCAGATTTGGATATAGCTCCCATATATAACTTCGTCCGATTTACGTTTAATTGTGCACCAAACGTCTAATATTTGCCCAAATGGGATGAAATTTGGCACTTACGACCAAATTGAGTCCAGAAGCTAGTATGTCAAATTTGGTGAAGATGGGTTCAGATATAGCTATTGCTCCCATATATATTATTCATCCGATTTGTTACTTTTGTCCTCCGCAGCCGTAATATGCACTCCGTAACAACGATATTTAGGGAAATATATAAAATACAGCTCAGAAATATCTTTGCCAAATTTTATCGAGATCGGTTCAGATTTGGATATAGCTCCCATATATATCTTTATCTGATTTCAAGTTAATTTTGCACCAAATGGGCAATACAAGTCCGAATTTAAAAGATACAAATGTTTCGGCGTTTTTAGTCCTTTGAACTTTAAATAATAATTATGATCATAGCGTGTATGATTGAATTCTCCCATAAAAACTTTTAATTGTTATGTAGAGCTCTACTAAATTAGCAAAGTGGTGTAGGGTATCACAAAGTCGACTTTACGACTTTCTTTACTGGTTAAGATTTTAACGGAATTTTTAACGGATTTTATTTTATTGAAAATTGCCAAATTTGTTGCAAATAGTGGAAGGTATTAAAAGCTCGTCCAACTATCTTTGCTGGCATCTGCCAAATACCAATGGTGGTACAGTCGGAGCCGAGAAATATGATAACTTCACAGATTATTTCTTATTTCCCACTTAAACCTGATGAACTTACATTAATTTCACAATAAGTGAAAATAATTAAAAAAAAAACATAAGAAATTCAATTCCCTGCTTACAAATAATAAATGTCAGCTGACATTGCATAAACACTAACATAGGTATTACACTTTTTTTTTTTTGCGTCCATACATCTAATGGACAGCGTTCAGACCACATTTGCAAATTGCAACCCCGTTAACTAGAAAATTGCTCAAAATGCAACGGCAAAAAAAAACTTTGTCAAAAAAATTGCCAAGGTGTCATGTAGAAGTCAGTTTATGGCTTGTGGTTGTGGTCAAAAGACACACACACACTCACACGCAAACGCAACAACCCAACGTATTTGTTGGCCAAATGACTTGCATGTCCCCCTGTCATGCACGGTGGTATGTACGAATTGTGTCTGGGTATTTGTGTGAGTGGCCACTCTTTCGCTTTCGACTCTCTTTTTGAAATGGACGTTGCGTCAGCAATTTTTACATTGGTCAATGTAATTAAGCCACAAACTGTTCTACTGCTACTGTTAAAGTAACAGGGTATGAAATTGCAACAGCAACAACATCGACTACAATCTACCGCCCCGCCCTTCAAATTGGCTTCAGCATTTTCACCTACCGAAAGGATTTTTTTGTCGGGGGCCAATTGTCGAAAGGAAGTGACCAAAAATGTTGAACATGAAAGAGGAAACCCAAACAGCAAAGCATTTAATTGTGGCCACTTAACAGAATATTTAAGTGCGGTATTACAAATTATGAAAATTTTGTTTCTGCTTTTTTGTTGCTGTTGTTGTTTGTGTTGGAATAGTTTAAATACATTTTTGCCTAAAACTTTAATTTGGTTTTGGGGGTCTCAAATATGTCGTTTAACCACTGGCAGTCGAAATAAATTGTGGTTTGAGGTTATGCCATGATTACATTAATTGCTTTGGTTTTGTCACATTATATTGACATGGAAAACTAATTACAACACATTAATAGAAATATCATTTTGGGTGTATATGTTGAACAAAGTAGGGGTGGGCGTTTGGGGTTGTATGTTTTTATCGGTCTGATAGTTGTTCTTCTTTCGAAGTTTTACTCAAATATATTCGGGAATGCATGCTTAATAATAATTCACAACTATCAATCTACGTTGAAAATTTTCACGTTTCGTCATAAAGAAATTTTAATTTTAACCAGTAAGGAAGGATAAAAAGTCGGGCGGGCCGACAATATGGTATCCTGCACCATATTTAATGGAGCTCCCGTAACCAAAAAATGTTATATTGGGAATTTATGTGAAGTAGATCATACTATGAATATTATTTGACTGAGGCCTTTGTACAGCTAGTACCTAAAAACATAGTTGTGTAGTGCTTGATATAGCTTCGAAAAGGATCATACTAGAACATATTAATTGGAGCTATAGCTATACCTGACCGAGATTAACCAAATGGAAACATTCGGTTGAATATGAAAAAATCCATCCAACTTGGGCTGATTTTACATGTATTGTGGTAAAATCGGATGAAGATGTATATCGAAGGTATATAAAAATCTGAACCAATCTCGATAAAAGTTGACAGATGTATTTTCGAGCTGCATTTGATGTCCGGTATCAAATACACTTGTAATGGAGCGTATATTACGCATGTGAGGGGCATTAACACCAAATCGGATGAAACATATATATGGGAGCTATAGCTATATTTGAACCGATTTTCACCAAATTTGATGTACTTCTCGACTGAATTCGGTCGAATGTGCCAAAATTCAGTTCATATGGACTGATATTGGCCATTTGGTGCATCTTTAACTCAAAATCGTATGAAGATATATATGGAAGCTATATCTAAATTTCAACCGATTCTCGTCAATTTCAACAGTGTTCGACCTTGGGCCAACCAAACATTTTATGGAAAATTGCAATTCTCAATCGTATAATAAATGCGGCATGCATTTTATTCACAAAATTACATGGACAGTCGAACGGACAGAATGACTGACATGCATCAATCGACTCAGAAAGTGATTTTATGAAGATACTCAAAAGTAACTATGGATCTATCTCGCAACCTTCGCCATGTTACAAACAAATGAACAAAGACATAATACCCTTACTAAACTACAGATACCAGTAAGACCATTTGGATAAAATTAAAACGGGAATCTTTATAAACAATTTTATACTATAAGTTATATGTGCGCTTCAGGAAAACGTGGACCTAGATATTCATTGTTTAGCCACTGGAACTACAACTTATTATGAACTACAAATACCAATTTTTGGGTAAATCCATGGAAAAATGCGGAAAAAAAATCAAAATACCGAATATCTGGAGCTGCCGTTATGTGGGGGCTATACGAAAACGTGGACATATAGGAAGGGCTCACAGCTATACCGAACTAAGTCATAAAAACATAATTCGAAGATATTTAGAGGTAAAGTAAATACACTGCTATTAATTTCTGGAAGGAATATTTTAGTCTACCAAAAGAAAATGTAAAAGTCTATATTCAAAATTAACTAATGATATTAATTTAAAATAAAAATAATTTAAATATATTACTAAAAAATATTAAACAAGTAAGCAAAGGCTACAGTCGAGCGGGGTCGACCGTTGAATACCCTACAACACTATAATAAGCGATACAGTTTATATAGGCGAGATACTCGAAAGAATTCCACAAGATATTGTGAGAAATAATAAAAGAAAACCATCAGGTTTCGTTCTCTAATTTTCGGATAATAGCAACTTAAACGAATTTGCTCATTTCCACTTTATTGGTAGATGTTGCACTTAAATGGCCTTCCTAGATCTGGAACCAATATTTCCCAAAGACCTACAATCTCTCAGAAGTGGCAAAAGATTAACATTTATTATTGGTTTTTGACTGAAACGCATCTATATGAGATACAGACATTTGACTATATTCTTCAATGAAATCAGCGTTAACGAAATAGTCAGAAGTGCACCTTTCCTGTGTTTTTGAATTCTCCAAAAAGTCAGTGGAAGGAACATTTTCGTATTTTGTCTACAAAAGTTGGCAAACTATTTCACACATTGAATATTTTTGGATGGCCATCCTTGGCTTGGCTTTTGCAACGTCCGGTAACCCCCATTCAAATGTGCGTGAGGATCGGGCGATAACTACGACCTCCTGACAATTTTGCAGTTTTTTGGTCCATTTCAACCCCTAAATATATGGTGATCATCTCCAAAAAGAGTAGGCTTCTATTCTGATCCTCATCTTATCTCCATGCAAAATTTCGTAAAGATCGGGCTATAAATGCGATCTGTAAATGATATCCTAATATCCTAACCACTTGGTTTTGTAAGCTGTAGAAATATTACCAAATGTTTAATTCAAAATGAAACCAGTAAGGAAAGCTCAAAAGTCGGGCGGGCCGACTATATGACACCCTACACCACTATGCATATTTAGTAGAGCTCTCGTAAAAAGGTTTATACAGGGCATTTCAGAGCTCTATGAGATATTTGGTACAAAATCAAAATCTATCTAATTTTATCGTACATTTTACGAACTATAGCTATCTCTGATCCGGGTTTCTCCAAATTTTACGTATTAGCTTCTAGACTGGTGATTTGGGCTGATATTGACCATTTAGTACACATTTAACCCGAAATCGGATGAAGATATATATGAGAGCTATATCCAAATCTGAACCGATTTCGATAAAATTTAAAACAGCTATTCCTGTGCTCCATCTAATACCTGGTACCAAATATCACGGTTGTGGAGTGAATATTACGAATGTATGGGACTAAAACTCTAAATCGGATGAAACATATATATGGTTGCTATATCTATATCTGAGCCGATTTTCACTAAATTTGATATACTTGCTTCTAGGCTGAATTTGGTCCGATATACTAAAATTCAGTCCATTTGGACTTATATCGGCCATTTGGTGCACAATTAACCCGAAATCGGATGAAGATATATATGGGAGCTATATCCAAATCTGAACCGATTTCGATAAAATTACAAACAGCTATTTCTGGGCTGTATCTTATATCTGGTACCAAATATCATTCTTGTGGAGTGCATATTACGAATGTGAGAGGCTTAAACACCAAATCGGATGAAAGATATATATGGGAGCTATAGCTATATCTGAACCGATTTTCTCCAAATTTGATATACTTGCTTCTGGGCCGAACTCGGTTGGGTGTGCCAAAATTCAGGTAATTTGGACTGATAGTGGACATTTGGTGCACATTTAACCCGAAATCGGATGAAGATATATATGGGAGCTATAGCTGTTTCTGAACCGATTTTCTCCAAATTTGTTGTATTTGCTTTAAGGCTAATCTTGGTCACATGTGCCGAAATTCGGGCCATTTGGACTGATATTGGTCATTTGGTGGTCAATTAACCCGAAATCGGATGAAGATATATATGGGAGCTATATCCAAATCTGAACCGATTTCGATAAAATTTAAAACAGCTATTTCTGTGCTCCATCTAATACCTGGTACCAAATATCACGGTTGTGGAGTGCTTAGTAGGAATGTGAGGGACTTAAAGATCAAATCGGATGAAAGATATATATGGGAGCTATAGCTATATCTGAACCGATTTTCTCCAAATTTGATATACTTGCTTCTAGGCCGAACTCGGTTGGGTGTGCCAAAATTCAGGTAATTTGGACTGATAGTGGATATTTGGTGCACATTTAACCCGAAACGGATGAAGATATATATGGGAGCTATATCTAAATTTGATCCGATTCTCACCAATTTCAATAGGGTTCGTCCTTGGGCCAAAAAAATATTGTTTAGAAAATTTCATCTCAATCGGATAATAAATGCGACCTGCATTTTGTTCACAAGAAAACATGGACAGAGGGACGGACAGACGGACTGACATGCATAAATCGACTCAGAAAGTGATTCTATGAAGGTTCTCAAAAGTAACTGTGGGTCTATCTCGTTTCCTTCTCCATGTTACAAACAAATGCACAAAGACATAATACCCTTACCACTATGTGGTGTAGGGTATAAATATGCCAAAAAATATGACAAAATTGAAAAAATATGAGAACATTTTACAAAATCAATATTTTCATCTTTAGAGAGATATTTTTATGCGATTTTTTAGACGTTTTTTCATTCCTGCCAAGAGGCCATTCTGAATTAATGAGAACTGTCGAAATCAATTCATCCGTTCTCGACATATATGAGATCTTTCAAGCATATCTTCTTTGATAGAGATATATATCGCACATATTTTGCTACATATCCGTTTTGTTGGATGTTAACATCAATGTAAAGATCAAGAGTAACCTTGTTATGGCTTTGTGATTTCACCGGGATTTAAAATATTCGCGGTTTACTCTGAATAAAATTTCAAGGTTTCACAGCTAAAAAAATAAAGTGTTCGTTATATAACTAAATATAGTTAACTTAACCGATTATTTTCCCACTATTTTAAGTCATGTCTTGTTTTCGCGGCTGGCAGCTGCGGGTACTTCTATTGTAATCATTGTGATTTTTAGGAAAATAAAATAAATTCATTAATGTTAACAGGGATAAAGGAACATTTAAGGTTTCAACTATTGTATAAATAAGAAGGTAAAGTCATGCAATTATATGTTTACATTTTTATACCCTTCACCACAGTATGGAGGGTATATTACGTTTGTAATTCCATTTGTAACACCTCTAAATACACATTTTAGAACCCATAATATATTCTTGATCAGCATAAAATTCTATGTCGATTTAGCCAGGTACGTCCGGCTGTCCATCTGTTCGTCTGTGGAAATCACTCTAGCATCCGAACGAAATGAAGTAAGTTGATAAAAATTTACTCAAATGTGTATTATGTCTGCAGGACTTTTGGTATTGAAAATGCACCATGTAGGTGCACGTCTTCATATAGCCCCCATATAACGGTACCTCCCTCCCGGTACTATTACCGGAACTATTTCAAATTTAGTATTTGAAGTTCATAATGAATACTACAGCCTATGACTGCAAATTGTCTGTGCAGGTCCACGTCTTCGTATAGCCCCTAATATACGGCTACATTCGGTATTTTTAAGATTTTAACAGAATTTTTAATGGATTTTAATTTTTTGAAAATTGCCAAATTTGTACCAAATGGTGGAAGGTATTCAAAGTTAGGCCCGGCCTTACTTACAGCTTTTTTTACTTGTTTTTTTTTTTTTTTTTTTTTTTTTTCAAAGATATGCATTTCACAACATCTCATTGTCAAAATGTATATTTATAAATCCATTGTACATACAAATCAGAGATGGGAACCTGCTTTCTAGGCAGGGAAATTTGACAGAGTAAATTCCACAAAATGCAGAGATGGATATGCTTATTTGAAATGACTTTACCTTCTTAATTTTACCATGGTTTCAACAAATATTTACACATAAAAAATTCGTCATTTCCGTCATCATTTTTGGGGCTGGCAAATATTCCTCATCTTCATTACTGGAAAAATCACTAGCACTGCTATTATTACTATCCATTTATAGAAAACACTGATTTTTTTAATAGTGCTGTGAAACACACTGACTTGGTTCATTTTTGCTTTGAAAAAAGTCGAAAATGACAGTCGTTGACTTAGGTTTTTTACCGTCATCTTTGGAACGAAACACTTTTTGACATTGTGCTTTACAGGGTAAACAGAGTTTCCATATACGGGAACATTGGCACTAATTTCAGCATTTTTTACTTTTCATGACTTGGTTCGGTATAGCAGTGAGCCCTCCATATGTACAATGTTCCTACAACAGAGCTAGAACCCAATATGAATTATAAATGCATGAAAAAGTGTGACAAAATACCGAATATCGGGAGGTACCTTTATATGGGGGTTATACGAAAATGTGTACCTACACGGGTAATGTTCCGTCACCGAAGCTGGAAACCATCACGAACTACAAATACCATTTTTTAGACAAATCCGTGGAAAAGTGTGGCGAAAATTATCAAAATGCCAAGTATCGGGAGGTACCGTTATATGGAGGCTGTACCGAAACGATATATTTCATTTTCAGTACCAACTATCTTAGAAACAATACACATTCTTGAAGCTCTACGTCAAATAATGTGGGCTGTGATTTCAACAGACAGACGGATAGGCATGGTTAAATGGATTTACGATTTTATGGTGATCATAAATATATACTTTATGGGGTATACTACGAATATTTAGATATGTTACAAACGCAGTGACAAAGTTAATATACCCTCCTTTTCAAGGTGGTATGTATAAAACCAGTAAGGAAAGCTCAAAAGTCGGGCGGGGCCGACTATATGATACCCTTCACCACTATGCATATTTAGTAGAGCTCTCGTAAAAAGGTTTATACAGGGCATTTCAGAGCTCTATGAGATATTTGGTACAAAGTCAAAATCTATCTAATTCTATCGTGCATTTTACGAACTATAGCTATCTCTGAACCGGGTTTCTCCAAATTTTACGTATTAGCTTCTAGACTGAATTCGGTCTTATGTACGAAAATTCATGCCATTTGGGCTGATACTGGCCATTTGATGCACAATTAACACGAAATCGGATGAAGATATGTATGGGAGCTATAGCTATATCTGAACCGATTTTTACTAAAATTGGTGTACTTGCTTCTAAGCTGGTTTCGGTCGGATTTGACAAAATTGATGCTATTACGGCCATTTGGTGGTCAATCACCCGAAATCGGATGAAGATATATATGGGAGCTATATCCAAATCTGAACCGATTTCGGTAAAATTTAAAACAGCTATTCCTGTGCTCCATCTAATACCTGGTACCAAATATCACGGTTGTGGAGTGCATATTACGAATGTAAGGGACTAAAACACTAAATCGGATGAAACATATATATGGTTGCTATATCTATATCTGAACCGATTTTCACTAAATTTGATATACTTGCTTCTAGGCTGAATTTGGTCCGATGTACTAAAATTCAGTCCATTTGGACTTATATCGGCCATTTGGTGCACAATTAACCCGAAATCGGATGAAGATATATATGGGAGCTATATCCAAATCTGAACCGATTTCGATAAAATTTAAAACAGCTATTTCTGTGCTCCATCTAGTACCTGGTACCAAATATCACGGTTGTGGAGTGCATAGTAGGAATGTGAGGGACTTAAAGATCAAATCGGATGAAAGATATATATGGGAGCTATAGCTATATCTGAACCGATTTTCTCCAAATTTGATATACTTGCTTCTAGGCCGAACTCGGTTGGGTGTGCCAAAGTTCAGGTAATTTGGACTGATAGTGGACATTTGGTGCACATTTAACCGGAAATCGGATGAAGATATATATGGGAGCTATATCTAAATTTGATCCGATTCTCACCAATTTCAATAGGGTTCGTCGGATAATAAAAGCGACCTGCATTTTGTTCACAAGAATACATGGACAGACGGACGGACAGACAGACTGACATGCATAAATCGACTCAGAAAGTGATTCTATGAAGGTTCTCAAAAGTAACTATGGGTCTCGTTTCCTTCTCCATGTTACAAACAAATGCACAAAGACATAATACCCTTACCACTATGTGGTGTAGGGTATAAATATATACCGCTAGATCCCGGAACTTTTGGACATATTTTCAAAATTGTTACATTCCAAATGGTAGAAGGTTTTAAAAAAGTTCGGTCCGGCCCAATTTAAGTGCTTTGTTACACATTTTCCCTATCCTATAGCCAAATTTCTAATGGAATCGGTGACTGATGGTATTTACATTTTCCAATTGCATTTTACTTAATTTCATAAATGGATGTAACTCCAACAACAACAAAACTCAGTTTTTGTTATCTTAGTTTTTACTGTAATTGAAAGAATTGTGAATTATTGGTGTACGTTTTCTGCAAAACATTAATAATTGAAAAAAATGAAAACTTTAGGTTTGAAAGCCATCAATTACATTTGTTGCAAATCTCTAGAATTTCTCATTCGCTTTACTCCCACACAACAGTGGTATCGTATAGCCAAAATATTGTAATATTCAACTTTGCATTTTCTAATTATACTCTACACCACAAGGTGGTCAGGGTATTATGTATTTGAGCATGTGTTTGTAACAGGCAAAAGGAAACGAGATAGACCCATAGTTCCTTTTGATGATCTGCGTAGAATCACTTTCTGAGTTGATTTATGCATGTCAGTCCGTCCGTCCGTCTGTCCATGTATTTTTGTGAACAAAATGCAGGTCGCATTTATTATCCGATTGAGATGAAATTTTGCAAACAACATTTGTTTGGCCCAAGAACGAACACTATTGAAATTGGAGATAATCGGTAAAAATTTAGATATAGCTCCCATATATATCTTCGTCCGATTTGCTTTTTATTGTGCACCAAACGTGTAATATCAGCCCGAATAGTATGGAATTTTGCACATACAACCAAATTAGGCCTGAAAATAAGTATGCCAAATTTTATCGAAATTGGTTCAGATATAGCTATAGCTCCCATATATATTGTTCATCCGATTTGTTATTTTTGTCCACCGTCGCCGTAATATGCACTCTGCAACAACAATATTTGGGGAAATATATCAAATACAGCTCAGAAATATCTTTGCCAAATTGTATCGAGATCGGTTCAGATTTGGATATAGTTCCCATATATATTTTTATCCGATTTCAAATTAATTTCGCACCAAATGGGCAATACAAGTCCGAATTTAAAAGATACAAATGCTTCGGCATATTTACTCCTTTGAATTTTAAATTATAATTATAATCATAGCCTGTATGATTGAATTCTCCCATAAAAACTTTTAATTATTAAGTGGAGCTCAACTAAATTAGCAAAGTGGTATATAAAATCGGCACCGACCGACTTTAGGACTTTCTTTACTGGTTTTCAATTGAAATAGTTGAGGTTTTCATTTTTTTGTCGTATTGACAAAAATGTTAAGAAAAACGACTACTCTGTCTTTGAACTCATTAACAGAATAGCAGACAAATTCATATTTCAGTAAACATTTTTATTTGATATGCGTAACCAGTGTACAATAGACTATAATTACGAACAATGCATTTTAATTTTCCTTCTATACTTCACAAATAAATTACATTCGGCTTACTTTTCACCATAACAAAAACTATTTCGTAATGTTTTCCGAATGCAATAAAAAATATAATATTTTCATTTTTTTACAACCTTCCTGTTAATAATGAAAAGAAAAAGAAAGAATTTCTAGTAGAACTTGAGTCGAACTTGAAGGGTTTCTAGTTTTTAATTCACATTTGTTCAATTGCAATAAATTCGAAATAAATACTACTTTCCAAAGAAATACATCATTAGTAGTAGCCACGTTTATTGGCCCTTGAAAAAATATTCTTTAAAAAATCCACGTTTATTGGCCCTTGAAAAAATATTCTTTAAAAAATCCACGTTTATTGGCCCTTGAAGAAATATTCTTTAAAAAATCCACGTTTATTGGCCCTTGAAAAAATATTATTTAAAAAATCCACGTTTATTGGCCCTTGAAAAAATATTCTTTAAAAAATCCACGTTTATTGGCCCTTGAAAAAATATTCTTTAAAAAATCCACGTTTATTGGCCCTTGAAAAAATATTCTTTAAAAAATCCACGTTTATTGGCCCTTGAAAAAATATTCTTTAAAAAATCCACGTTTATTGGCCCTTGAAAAAATATTCTTTAAAAATCCACGTTTATTGGCCCTTGAAAAAATATTCATTAAAAAATCCACGTTTATTGGCCCTTGAAAAATATTCTTTAAAAAATCCAAGTTTATTGGCCCTTGAAAAAATATTCTTTAAAAAATCCACGTTTATTGGCCCTTGAAAAAATATTATTTAAAAAATCCACGTTTATTGGCCCTTGAAAAATATTCTTTAAAAAATCCACGTTTATTGGCCCTTGAAAAAATATTCTTTAAAAAATCCACGTTTATTGGCCCTTGAAAAATATTCTTTAAAAAATCCACGTTTATTGGCCCTTGAAAAATATTCTTTAAAAAATCCACGTTTATTGGCCCTTGAAAAAATATTCTTTAAAAAATCCACGTTTATTGGCCCTTGAAAAAATATTCATTAAAAAATCCACGTTTATTGGCCCTTGAAAAATATTCTTTAAAAAATCCAAGTTTATTGGCCCTTGAAAAAATATTCTTTAAAAAATCCACGTTTATTGGCCCTTGAAAAAACATTCCTTAAAAAATCCACGTTTATTGGCCCTTAAAAAAATATTCTTTAAAAAATCCAGTTTATTGGCCCTTGAAAAAATATTCCTTAAAAAATCCACGTTTATTGGCCCTTGAAAAAATATTCTTTAAAAAATCCACGTTTATTGGCCCTTGAAGAAATATTCTTTAAAAAATCCACGTTTATTGGGCCTTGAAAAAATATTTTTTAAAAAATCCACGTTTATTGGCCCTTGAAAAAATATTCTTTAAAAAATCCACGTTTATTGGCCCTTGAAAAAATATTCTTTAAAAAATCCACGTTTATTGGCCCTTGAAAAAATATTCTTTAAAGAATCCACGTTTATTGGCCCTTAAAAAAATATTCTTTAAAAAATTCACGTTTATTGGCCCTTGAAAAAATATTCTTTAAAAAATCCACGTTTATTGGCCCTTAAAAAAATATTCTTTAAAAAATCCACGTTTATTGGTTTAATGGTCTTGAAAAAATGTTCCGCGGAATAAGCTTACGTATTTTCCATATTTTTGAAGAATTTTGCATAAAATTTAAGCAGCTGTACATAAATATTTCATTGCTTTGATAGATAGTATTCTCTTCGCCAAAAAGTTTTTGTGTAGGCCCATTATTTTCTATATGCCCCATATAATTTTACAACAGGAATTGTTTGTTTAAGAAGTTCCTGGTCACATTTCCAACAAAAGCGTATGACATTTTGATATCTTGAAATCTGAATAAGTAGCTCCTATTATATGATTTGAATCTTGACATAAAAATGTCAAATCTTTGCAGAATATTTATATCTAACTTAAATCTAAGTTCCATCTTAATTTCAAATTATGTCGCCTAGTGTAACGCTAAATGACTGCATTTTATTTATTCACAAATATCTGAGTATGATAACTTTTTTGGTATTTCGCTTAAAGGGAATAATAAAAATATTTTACCAACTAAAGTTCTTTACAAATTGCCATTAGAGATGCGCCTTAAGTTCAGATGAGGACACTCATAGAGCAAATATGAAATTAAAAAACAAAAAAAAATACTTCTACCAATAATTGCCTTCGAGCCAAGTCAAACTAGTTGGTTTCTGTCAACGCCTTAAACCATGACACATAAAGCCAGCTCTAGCACCAGTACCACCAACAACAGCAGCAGCAATAGCTTAAGCCAAATGGCAGGCAGGCAGAAAAAAGACAACCCAACTGAAGAGTGAAGCAAAAACTGCTAGACTTCATTGCAGATAAGAGCATTAACAACAACTTTGGCAAAACTAATTAAGCCAACTTAAGAACATCAATGCGTATAAACATTAAAAACATTGAGAGAGAGGGAAGCCCAACCCCAACATTCTACAAAACAATAAAAGCAATGCCAACAGCAGCAGCAACAACAACAACATCGTCGGCATCACTAGTTTTGCCCAGATGACGATAGAAAATATAGTACAACAACCGCATCGAACCCTGTGGTTCCTTGCTGGGGAAGGCCACTAAGAAAAAGAAATGCTGTTGGCTCTTTTTTATACGAACGATGTGTGTGTGCCATCTCTTCGGAGAAGGAAGTAACACCAGGCCAGGGGATGTTAGCAATTTCCAAAGCAAAGAAAGTAATTATGGTTTCTTCATTGGTTTTCTTTTCTTTTGCCACGACAATTCGAGATGTTTGGTTTGCTTCGGATGCCATAGAATATTTATAAGATAGAAAAAAGAGGAAAACAACAAAACTTTCAATAAATGCAGTTTTTTTCTTTTTTACTCTTCTTCATCGACCAGTAGCTGCTAGAAGAATCGAATAATGAGACGACGTTGACGTTAATAATAATAACACAAGACGACAAAACAGCAAAAAAAAGTCGAAGAAGACAGCTTGATTGTTGTGAGCCGTTTAATAACTGTTTAGCATAGAGATTAGCTGGGCTTATTTGAATATCAATATGATTTGCAATAGCTTATTACTGAGATAAGCGGGCAAGACGACGAGGTAGGGAAAAGCATATAGTACACATATCAGCGATGATGCACAGGATCTGGAACTGGAAGAAAATGAAGGATTCTATACATTTACACTTTTGGATACAAATGTTGTATTTCATTTTATACCTCAAAAATTTGCCCGTTGAAATAACGGTTTAAGACCCTAGAAATCTTTGGAGGAAATGTGTTACAGTATATTTCGAGTCAATATACCGATGTCCGTTGTGTGTCGTAGGCATTATCCTATTTCGTCAAATTTGGGACGACCTACGGGTGCGAACAAACATAGATCAGCAGGGTAATTATACCCTACAACACTATGTGTTGGTATGATTGGGCCAAAAATTAAGTAACACCTCGAAATAATGGTTTCCGACATAGGAAACTATATATGGATCTTCCTATCTCGCCGAGCTGAGTCGATAAAGCTATGTATGTCCGTCCGTCAGTCTGTCCGTCTATCCATGTTAAATTGTAATCATGCTACAGGTTGCACTTGTGACCCGATCCTCACGAAACTAAAAATGGAGGTGGGATTAGGGTCAGAATATAAGCCTACCGTTTATACCCTACACCACAAGGTGGTCAGGGTATTATATCTTTGTGCATTTGTTTGTAAGAGGCAAAAAGAAACGAGATAGACCCATAGTTCCTTTTGATGATCTGCATAGAATCACATTCTGAGTCTATTTATGCATGTCTGTCCGTCCGTCTGTCCGTCCGTCCGTCCGTCTGTCCATGTATTTTTGTAAACAAAGTACAGTTCGCATTTATTACCCTATCCAGATGAAATTTTGCACAAATCATTTATTTGGCCCATGGACGAACCCTATTGAAATTGGAGATAATCGGTCAAAATTTAGATATAGCTCCCATATATATGTTCGTCCGATTTGCTTTTTATTGTGCACCAAACGTGTAATATCCGTCCGAATAGTACGGAATTTCGCACATACGATCAGATTGGACCTGGAAATGAGTATGCCAAATTTGAACGAAATCGGTTCAGATATAGCTATAGCTCCCATATATATTGTTCATCCGATTTGTTATTTTTGTCCTCCGCAGCCGTAATATGCACTCTGTAACAACAATATTTGGGGAAATATATCAAATACAGCTCAGAATATATTTGCTAAATTTTATCGAGATCGGTTCAGATTTGGATATAGCTCCCATATATAACTTCGTCCGATTTACCTTTGATTGTGCATCAAACGTCTAATATTTGCCCAAATGGGATGAAATTTGGCACTGGCCGAATTGAGTCTAGAAGCTAGTATGCCAAATTTGGTGAAGATCGGTTCAGATATAGCTATAGCTCCCATATATACTGTTCATCCGATTTGTTATATTTGTTACCCACAGCCGTAATATACACTCCGTAACAACGATATTCAGGGAAATATATGAAATACAGCTCAGAAATATCATTGCCAAATTTCATCGAGATCAGTTCTGATTTGGATATAGCTCCCATATATATTTTTATACGATTTCATATTAATTGTGCATCAAATGGGCGATACAAGTCCGAATTTAAAAGTTACAAATGCTTCGGCATATTTAATCCTTTGAACTTTAAATTATAATTATAATCATAGGGTGTATGATTGAATTCTCCCATTAAAACATTTAATTGTTATGAGGAGCTCTACTAAATTAGCAAAGTGGTGTAGGGTATCATAAAGTCGGCCCCGCCCGACTTTAAGACTTTCTTTACTGTTTTTTTCCCTTTTTTGCGGTCGCTCTACAGGCCACAATTATGAACCAATCGACGCAGACATTTGCATGGAGTTAGAGTTCAAAGCTGGGCAAAGGCTAATCTATTTTGATGATTATCGGACAATATTTAGCCGGTATAAATAAACCATAACTTTATGTCAAAAAATACCAAAATGTTCACTAAACCGCGAACATTTTTAATCCCGGCCATATTACAAATACATTAAAGGGTCACTTATGACCATTACGGGGATGCTAATAGCCAAGATGTCGGATATGTAGCAAAATAGGTTCAATATAGGTGAACTGTCGAATGTGGTTTTCTCCTATGAGAAAACATTCGTTGTCCAGCAGTTTGTAAAAAAAATGATCGAGTTTACTTGCCAAAGAGTCAGCTGAAAATGTGCACCTTTGGTTAGCTACCAGAACTCAAGCGCCGGCCATGGTGATGGTGTGAGAAGCCATAACAGCCGATGATCGCTCTCCGCTCGTTTTAATCGACCGAGGCATCATAATATGTGCCGAATATTATCGCGAAAATATTTTGGAGGGTGTATTACAGCCTTGGACATGCAAACATTTAGGCCACTGACCTTGGACATACCAACAACTCTGCACCGTCGCACTCAGCACGCGCCACCCAAGAATGGTTACAAAATGATGTTCCTCGCTTCATTTCCAGCGAACAATGGTCACCAAAATCTTCGGATACCAATCCGTTGGACTATTGTGTCTGGAGTATTTTTTGAAAGCAAGGTTGGCACTGAAAAAAACCAAAGTGTCAACTCATGCAAGCGCTTCGCCGGGAGTGGGCCAAAATATCGCAGAGCAACATTCGAGCAGCGTGTGACGGTTTCATTGGCCGTTTGAAGGCCATAATCCGAACAAATCTAAACTTATTCTAAAATTTAAAGCTTTTTCTGAAATTTTTATACCCTACACCACAAGGTGGTCAGGGTATTATGTCTTTATGCATTTGTTTGTAACAGGCAAAAGGAAACGAGATAGACCCATAGTTCCTTTTGATGATCTGCATAGAATCACATTCTGAGTCTATTTATGCATGTCTGTCCGTCCGTCCGTCTGTCCATGTATTTTTGTAAACAAAGTACAGTTCGCATTTATTACCCTATCCAGACGAAATTTTGCACAAATCATTTGTTTGGCCCATGGTCGAACCCTACTGAAATTGGAGATAATCGGTCAAAATTTAGATATAGCTCCCATATATATGTTCGTCCGATTTGCTTTTTATTGTGCACCAAACGTGTAATATCCGTCCGAATAGTATGGAATTTTGCACATACGATCAGATTGGACCTGGAAATGAGTATGCCAAATTTGAACGAAATCGGTTCAGATATAGCTATAGCTTCCATATATATTGCTCATCCGATTTGTTATTTTTGTCCTCCGCAGCCGTAATATGCACTCTGTAACAACAATATTTGGGGCAATATATCAAATACAGCTCAGAATACATTTGCTAAACTTTATCGAGGTCGGTTCAGATTTGGATATGGCTCCCATATATAACTTCGTCCGATTTACCTTTGATTGTGCACCAAACGTCTAATATTTGCCCAAATGGGATGAAATTTGGCACATACGTCTAGAATCTAGCATGTCAAATTTGGTGAAGATCGGTTCAGATATAGCTATAGCTCCCATATATACTGTTCATCCGATTTGTTATATTTGTTACCCACAGCCGTAACAACGATATTCAGGGTAATATATCAAATACAGCTCAGAAATATCTTTGCCAAATTTTATAGAGATCGTTTCTGATTTGGATACAGCTCCAATATATATTTTTATCCGATTTGCTTCAAATTGCATATCCTAATATTTGCATCGGTGCTATGTCAGGTGCGAAAATGGACAATATCGGTACATCCCCCACAAAGGGTAAATTTTTTGAATAATCAAAACGATTATAAACTCCGAAATTAGCATCCGGTTCCCTTCATATTTCAAACATCTCATTATATCTACTAACACAAGATCTGCTGTGAAGATGGGATATTTCGGTCTACTCCTTGTGATACCTCTCCCACAAAGGGTCAAAATTTTGAATATCCATGAAGCGAAATTAACATCTGATTCCATTTAGACTTTGTACACTTCAATTCTTCCATCATCGCAAGATCTATTATAAGGATGGTAGAGATCGGAACATTTCTTCTCGTACCACCCCCACATAAGGTTCAAGATTTTGAAAAAAACAAAATGCTCACATGGAGTGAGATAAGCATCCAACTCTCTTCAAATTTCACACATACAAATATTTTTGAGAACACACGATATGCTGTGAAAATGATATACATATATCTGCGAACCCCTTCTTGTACCTCGCCTACAAAGGGTCACAATTTTCAATTCTTTTATGTGTCATAACTTGCGAAACAAATCAGCGATTCTTTACAACTTGCTATACCTAAATATTTCTTTCAACCAAAAACTTAATCTGAACATGGAATTTATCGGAATTTATAATTTCGCATAAAATTGTATATAAATGTTCGATTTTCTTGTAATTTTACTCATACCAATATTTTTATCTGGTCGACTATGTCTGGTACCCCCTCACGCACATTTTAACATTCTCATATAAATTAAAAGAAGAAGTAAATCGGTTCGATATGAAATGAACAATATTGGCCCGTTCCCTCGGAATCCACTCCGTAAAGGGTCAAAAATATGAATAATCATAACACAAGTCAAAATACATATATTTAAATAATCGAAAATTGACGAAGTGTATACATCTTTCGGCAGAACCGACAAATACTTTTTAATATGTTTTTTTTTTTTTTTTTTTTTTTTTTTTTTTGATTAGTCAACTCAAGTGGCAATTGTGTACTTATCGCCCCACTTCATATTCTCTCAGCAAAACCAAGTCATATTTTTCACTTGTTTCGTACACATTCTTATGCCCACTTTCTTTGAGCATCTCATAAATTAATATTGAAACAAGGGACATTTGCCCAATAATTGCGCACTCCGTCGTACTGTTAGCCAATGGTAATCCAAAGTGGTAGAATTCTTCCCTGATCTAAGTCTCTTCTCAGGAGTGTCGATTGGCTTCTATTGTGTGATCAGGAAATTTTTTCTGTTTTTGGTTCATTTGAAACCCTAAATATTTTGCGATCATCTCCTAAAGCAAGAGGCCCCTCAGTTTTTCTAAATTTAGACTCATCTATATGATTTGCTCGTCTACGATATTTGGCTATATTCGTCAACGAAATCAGCATAAACCAGTAAAGAAAGTCTTAAAGTCGGGTGGGGCCGACTTTATGATACCCTACACCACTTTGCTAATTAAGTAGAGCTCCACATAACAATTAAAAGTTTTTATGGGAGAATTCAATCATACACGCTATGATTATAATTATAATTTAAAGATCAAAGGACTAAATATGCCGAAGCATTTGTATCTTTTAAATTCGGAATTGTATTGCCCATTTGGTGCACAATTAATTTGAAATCGGATAAAGATATATATGGAAGCTATATCCAAATCTGAACCGATCACGATAAAATTTGGCAAAGATATTTCTGAGCTGTAGTTGATATATTTCCCTGAATATCGTTGCTACGGAGCGCATATTACGGTTGTGGGTAACAAATATAACAAATCGGATGAATAATATATATGGAAGCTATAGCTATATCTGAACCGATCTTCACCAAATTTGACATACTAGCTTCTAGACTCAATTTGGTCGTAAGTGCCAAATTCCATCCCATTTGGACAAATATTAGACGTTTGGTGCACAATAAAAGGTAAATCGGACGAAGTTATATATGGGAGCTATATCCAAATCTGAACCGATCTCGATAAAATTTGGCAAAGATATTTCTGAGCTGTATTTTATATATTTCCCCAAATATTCTTGTTGCATAGTGCATATTACGGCGGCGGTGGACAAAAATAACAAATCGGATGAACAATATATATGGGAGCTATAGCTATATCTGAACCGATTTCGATCAAATTTGGCATACATATTTTCAGGCCTAATTTGGGTGTATATGCAAAATTCCATACAATTCGGGCTGATATTACACGTTTGATGCACAATAAAAGGCTAATCGGACGAAGATATATATGGGAGCTATATCTAAATTTTGACTGATTATCTCCAATTTCCATAGGGTTCGTCCTTGGGCCAAACAAAAGACCTTTGCAAAATTTCATCTGGATCGGGCTATAAATGCGACCTGTACTTTGTTTACAAAAATACATGGACAGACGGACGGTCGGACATGCATAAATCGACTCTGAATGTGATTCTATGCAGATCATCAAAAGGAACTATGGGTCTATCTCGTTTCCTTCTGCCTGTTACAAACAAATGCACAAAGACATAATACCCTGACCACCTTGTGGTGTAGGGTAAAAAAAAGTACACACTTTCAAAGTTATTGTTTTTCTAAGCATTACTAAAATATCGAAATTTCCAACTTATTTTTGTCTTTATGACTAGTTTTCATGCGTTACTTGCAGATATTAAAACATGTTATTTTTCAAAGTTCTTGAAGTGGTATTTGTAAGGCTTAACATTAAAGCCTGTTTTTTGTTGTTGATAACACACACACACACACATACTTGAACTCTTGCCTACTCTTCTATACCACCACCCACGTCAGCAAGGGGGAGAGGGCGGCAAACATGCATTTGGCAAGTTTAACAATACCACTACCATCATTGCTCACGGCACTTGAATTGTCACACGACTGCATGGAATGACACTTTTCCGTAATTGCACTAAAAGCCAAAAGTTTAACAATAAATTGAAAACTTTTACCGAGTTTTTGTTTTTGAAGTTTCGTTTCTAAAATAAATTTTCGGATTTTCCACTGTAAAGTTGTTGTTTTTTTTAGGAAAACATTTTTTTTTTTTGAATTTATTTTGGTTTCTTTGCTACCATGTCCTGTAAGAATTGTTGTAAAAGTTGCGTGCAGCATACACACATACAAACACACACGTTTTGGCGTGAATGCACCGAAAATATTAGAAATGTTGTAGGTTGAACTGCTGCTTTTGAAGTTTCGCATTGATATGCAACACACCTCACCAGTTTTGTTGATAGTTCCATAAATGCTCAAAAGTGGCCATTGAAGACAGAGTTTCGTAGAGGGAACATTTTTATGGTAACTACTGGAACTATTTAAATCAATTTTGTGTGGACTTGCATAGAATTATAATTGTGAATTCTAACTAGGTCAAATTGCAATGTGTGAGGAAGGTTTCACAAGTTTTGTAGAAGCAAAGATCATATTTTTGTAAGCAGACGTAGCTTGACAAAAACTCATGGCATGAAGGTATAATTTTGAAGCACTGAATATATAGGAAAGATTGGAAATTGTTTTTCCAATATGCTTCATGCCTTATCGAAATAATGATTTTAGACCCCATGTCCCTTTGAACGAAATCCATTAGAGAATTTTTGAAGTTTTGCAAATTAAAATAATTTTGACAAGCTTAGATCCAGTTCGTCAGTCTAGCGCTTCTCCCAGACGAAATGGCTGAAGCTAGAATTTTGACATTTTGGGTGAGGGTCAACCTTGGTCTGACGGGGTCAGATAAGGCTGGTTTTTTTATACCCTTCACCATTCTATGAAGGATATATTATCTTTGCCATTCCGTTTGTAACTCCTCGAAATATTCATAATGGACGCTACAAAATATATACATTCTGGATCTTAGTAAAAATCTAAGACGATCTAGCGATGTCCGTCTGTCTGTCCTTCTGTCTGTTGTAATCACGCTATCTTTCGATCGAATTAATATAGAAGGCAAACATTTTGCCTTCTAGACAGACAGGTTAAGTTCGTAAATGGGTCATGTCGGTCCACGTTTTCGTATAGCCTCCATACAACGGTACCTCCCTATTTGGTATTTTGATGATTTTAGCACCATTATTCACGGTTTTATTCATTATTTTTTCAAGTTTCGCATTTTAATATTGTAATAGCTTGTGACAAAAGTTGCCTATGCAGGTTCACGTCGTCATTTAGACCCTAATATGACGGCTACATTTGGTATTTTTAAGATTTTAACCGAAATTTTAACGGATTTTATTTTTTTGAAATTCGTTCCAAATGGCGGAAGGTATTCAAAGTTCGGCCCGGCCGAACTTATAGCTTTTTTACTTGTTATACCCTATATCACAAGATGTTCAGCGTATTATGTCTTTGTGCATTTGTCTGTAATATGGAGAAGGAAGCGAGATAGGCCCATAGTTACTTTTGAGGATCTCCATAGAATCACTTTCTGAGTTGATTTATGCATGTCAGTCCGTCTGTCCGTCCGTCCGTCTGTCCATGTATTCTTGTAAACAAAATGCAGGTCGGATTTATTATCCGATTGAGATGAAATTTTCTAAACAACATTTGTTTGGCCCAAGGACGACCCCATTGAAATTGAATCGGGAAAAATTAGATATAGCTCCCATATATAACTTCGTCCGATTTACCTTTTATTGTGCACGAAACGTCTAATATTTGCCCAAATGGGATGGAATTTGGCACATACGACGGAATTGAGTCTAGAAGGTAGTATGCCAAATTTGGTGGAGACCGGTTCAGATATAGCTTTAGCTCCCATATATATTGTTCAACAGATTTATTGTATTTGTTACCCACAGCCGTAATATGCACTCCGTAACAACGATATTCAGGAAAACATATCATATACAGCTCAGAAATATCTTTGCGAAATTTTATTGAGATCGGTTCAGATTTGGATATAGCTCCCATATATATCTTTATCTGATCTGAAATTCGTTTTGCACCAAATGGGCAATATAAGTCCGAATTTAAAAGATACAAATGATTCGGCATATTTAGTCTTTTGAACTTTAAATTATAATTAAAATCATAGCGTGTATGATTGAATTCTCCCATCAAAACTTTTAATTATTATGTGGAGCTCTAATAAATTAGCAAAGTGGTTTAGGGTAGCATAAAGTCCGCTCCGCCTGACTTTAGGACTTTCTATACTGGTTGTTTTTTCGTTCGTTCGATCGGTACGAAAAGTATAAAAAAGTACTAAATATGATACCCTCTCTATTTGAGGAAACAGTATAGCTAGAACTTTTGGATTTGAAATGAGGGTCACTGATGGAGTGTATGATAGACGTAATAGAGAATTTTTAGAAATTCCCACTATAAGTGTGCGAAAAGTACTAAAATGTACTACATTAGATACAATTTCGTATCAAGTGAACGGCTACAGCTAAAACCTTGAAATTTGCAATGGGAATCAAGGTTAAGGAATAGAGTCGATTTAAGGAGGTAGTTTGGGAAGTGCCTACCAATGTATACGAAAAGTACTAAACGGTACTAAAAGTACTAAACGGTAGTACAATTTGAATTTGGAGGAAGGGATGGAGCTGAAATCCTGAAATTTGAAATGAACATCACTGGAGCAGTATAGGATTTGTATACGGAAGAAGTTGTTGAAATTTGCATTTATGTGCACGAAGAGTACTAAATGGTACTAAATTTGATTCAATTCGGGTGGACCGATAGAGCTGGAATTCTGAAATTAAAGTCAATTTTGGTAATTCGTATGTATGTGTACTAAATGGTACTAATTTGATACAATTTATATTTTTTCTGCATCGGGGTGGAATCCTAAAGTTTGAATTTGGGTTTACTGTGAGAGTGTAGAGTTAAGGCATATAGGAAGTTTTGGAAATCCGTATTTATGTGTATAAAATGGTACTGATTTTGGTACAAATGGGAATCGAAGTGAACCGATATAGCTGAAATTCTGAAATTTTGAAATAAGATTTCTATGGGATTATAGCTATATTTGAGGTATGGAGGTAGTTTTGAAAATTTTGATTGTAGGAATGTTGTGTGTAGGAAGTGCGTAGTTAGGAAGCTTTTTCGTACTTATGTGTATTAAATGGTACTAAATTTACAAATTGAAATTGTGGTGAACCGATAGAGCTTAAATTCTGAAATAAGATTTCTATGGGATCGTATGTTGAAGTTATGGACGTAATTTTGGAAATTTTGAGTTCGGGAATGTGCTGTGTAGGTAATTTTGGAAATTTCGTAAAAATTTGGTATTGGATAAAAATATAGTGCTTCAAATCAGAAATTTGATATTTGGTTCGCTGTTCATGTGTAGACTGGCCTTATGGAGGTGGCTTCGAAAAGTACTGAATAGTACAATAATTGGTATTGGGTGAAGGGATGGAGGTGGAATACCGAAATTTGACATTGAGGTCACTATTGGTATCTAGGATTGAGCTATGAAGGTGTTTTTTAAAAATGTGTACTATAATTGTACGAAAATTAATAAATTGGATATTGGGAGAAGTGATAGAGTTGGAATCCCAAAACTTCATATGGATGGATTTTGGAAATGCGTCCTGTGAACGTACGAAATGTGCAAGATGCCACAAAAAGTGACGTTGGGTGTTGAGATAAAGATTCAAATTCTGAAATTTGGTATCGAGGTCACTGTTTGGTTTTGGATATGAGCACTAAATGGCACTATATTAGGTAATGGGCAAAACTAAAGAGCTGAGATTCTGAAATTTCATATTAAGATCACTGCTGGTGTCTGGGGTTGACATATGGAGAATGTATTGAAAATGCGTACTAAGATTGGTCACTGTTGGTGTCAGTGGCAGATTTATGGAGATTATTACGAAAATAAGTACTTTAACTGTACGAAAAGTACTAAATGTTACTACATTGGGTGAAAGAATATAGCTGAAATTCTTAAAATTGATATGGAACCCACTGTTAGTTCATAGTTTTGGGAGAAGGAGGTGGATTTGGCAATGCGTACTATAAATGTTCGAAAAGTACTAAATGGTACAAACTTTGATATTTGGGCCAATGTTGGTTTGTAGGGTTTGCATATGAAGACGTTGAATTAGTTTTGGTCGGAAAAATTGGATGGGGTCCCTTGTGGTTATTTTTAACAATATCCTCCTCGTCGAATTTCAAAGTGAAAGATGTTGAAGACTTTTTGGTGCGTGTTTCCTTCTGCGTGTTACAAACATATGCACTAAGACATTGTACCTTGAGCAACGTGTGGTGTCCTCGTCGAATTTCAAAGTGAAAGATGTTGAAGACTTTTTGGTGCGTGTTTCCTTCTGCGTGTTACAAACATATGCACTAAGACATTGTACCTTGAGCAACGTGTGGTGTTGGATATGATAGCGGAATTTGCAACATTTCCACTTCAATCATATACTTCTTTGTCTCCTGTGTAAATACCACTCGAATTTCGATGGGATTATATGGTTGTTATGAAGGGACCTCATGTTCTTGGGTATAAAGCTTCCTGGTCATATTTAAGAACTAATTTTGTTGTATGTGTACTTGTTACTTCTTGCCGTTTTTTGGGAACAAAACATGACATGACAAGGCTTTGAAGTTTTCGATTTTTATACCCTCCATCATAGTATGGAGGGTATATTAAGTTTGTCATTCGCCTCGAAATGTATATCTTAGACCCCACACAGTATATATATTCTTGATCAGCATAAAATTCTATGTCCATTTATCAATGTCCGTCCATCTGTCCGTCTGTGGAAATCACTCTAGCTTCCGAACGAAATGAAGTAGATTGATAAAATTTTAACCAAATATGTATTATATCTGCAGGACTTTTGGTATTGAAAATGGGCCATGTAGATCCACGTCTTCGTATAGCACCCATATAACGGTACCCCTTGATATTCGGTATTCTAATGATTTTAGCGACATTATTTACCGGAATTGTTTCAAATTTGGTACTTGAAGTTCGTAATAGACACTACAGCATAAAACAGAAAATGGGCCATGTAGGTCCACTTCTTCGTATAGCCCCCATATAACGGTACCCCCCGATATTCAGAATTTTGATGATTTTAGCGACATTATTTACCGGAGTTGTTTCTAATGTGGTATTTGAAGCTCGTAAAACACAGCATAAAACAGAAAATGGGCCATGTAGGTCCACTTCTTCGTATAGCCCCCATATAACGGTACCCCCGATATTCAGAATTTTGATGATTTTAGCGACATTATTTACCGGAATTGTTTCAAATTTGGTACTTGAAGTTCGTAATAGACAATACAGCATAAAACAGAAAATGGGACGTGTAGATCCACTTCTTCGTATAGCACCCATATAACGGTACCCCCCGATATTCGGTATTCTAATGATTTTAGCGACATTATTTACCGGAATTGTTTCAAATTTGGTATTTGAAGTTCGTAATAGACACTACAGCATAAAACAGAAAATGGGACATGTAGATCCACTTCTTCGTATAGCCCCCATATAACGGTACCCCCGATATTCGGTATTCTAATGATTTTAGCGACATTATTTACCGGAATTGTTTCAAATTTGGTACTTGAAGTTCGTAATAGACACTACAGCATAAAACAGAAAATGGGTCATGTAGATCCACTTCTTCGTATAGCCCCCATATAACGGTACCCCCGATATTCGGTATTCTAATGATTTTAGCGACATTATTTACCGGAATTGTTTCAAATTTGGTACTTGAAGTTCGTAATAGACACTACAACATAAAACAGAAAATGGGCCATGAGGGTCCACTTCTTCGTATAGCCCCAATATAACGGAACCCCCCGATATTCGGTATTCTAATGATTTTAGCGACATTATTTACCGGAATTGTTTCAAATTTGGTAGTTGAAGTTCGTAATATACACTACAGCATAAAACAGAAAATGGGCCATGTAGGTCCACTTCTTCGTATAGCCCCCATATAACGGAACCCCCCGATATTCGGTATTCTAATGATTTTAGCGACATTATTTACCGGAATTGTTTCAAATTTGGTACTTGAAGTTCGTAATAGACACTACAGCATAAAACAGAAAATGGGCCATGTAGATCCACTTCTTCGTATATCCCCCATATAACGGTACCCCCGATATTCGGTATTCTAATGATTTTAGCGACATTATTTACCGGAATTGTTTCAAATTTCGTACTTGAAGTTCGTAATAGACACTACAGCATAAACCAGAAAATGGGCCATGTAGGTCCACTTCTTCGTATAGCCCCCATATAACGGTAACCCCCGATATTCGGTATTCTTATGATTTTAGCGACATTATTTACCGGAAATGTTTCAAATTTCGCATTTGAAGTTCGTAATGGATACTACAGCCTATGACAAAAAATTGTCTGTGCAGGTCCACGTTTTACAATTCACCAGGTTCATCCCTATATTCGGAATTTTGATGGTTTTAGCTACATTAGAACCAGATTTTTTTTCAAGTTTCGCATTTGAATATTGTAATACTTTGTGACAAAAAGAATTTTTAACGGATTTTATTTATTTATTATTTATTATTTTTTTTTTTTTTTTTTTTTTTTTTTTTTTGAAAATTGCCAATTTTTTACCAAATGGTGGAGGGTATTCAAAGATCGGCCCAGCCGAACTTACAGCTTTTTTACTTTTTTTTTTCAATTCAAGTAAATATTAAGTACACATAAATATAATAAATCTTGCTTCCCATTTGTACATGAATATTTTCTTACATAACAATTTATCAAACAAAGTTTTAAATATCTCTAATAACTTTCCATCAAATAATATGCTTCATCTTTGTTTAAAAGTTAACATCGTAATTGGATGCAATCAATTTCAGCTGAGGCACTTGAGTCAATTTTCTATTTTGAAATGAAAAATTCGCAATAAACTTCAGTTACAGTAAATAATGTAAAATGCAAAAAAAGCACCTGAGTGCCTAGAGTTACCCTACTATATTTTTTGCAAATAAATTGCGAAAATAAAATTAACTTGTTGTCAATAATTTTTGGTGTTGGTGGAGATAAATCATAATTTACAAAACTTAAAAAAAAGAACTTGAGGTATCTTAAATCATGTTTATCTGAGCCTAATAAATTACTTTGAATTCAGGAAATATACGCATTAAAAACATGGCTTATTTTAAAAATTATTTGATTAAACATGCTTTAAGGTTAAAACTAGGCTCATCATCTAAGAACTTTAAATTTCGAAGATAAAAATTCAATAAATAGATTTTTAATGTTTAACGCTACGGTGGCAACCCTAAATCATGTCAAACACGTTTCAGTAGATGCAGCTTAATTGTTTTCAATTTAAATATATCGACTCAGGTGTAACTAAGAACTTGCAACTCTTATTTACAGCTAAAATGTGTGCATTAGTATGTGTTTGTAAGTTTGAGCGAACTCCCACAATGGAAAACTGCATAAAATCCTTGTCGAATAAAATTGTCTTGATTTAATTGAGATAAATTACGAAATCTATAAAGATTGATGAAAACTTTATCGGTTTTAATACAATCACTTTATATTCAGATAAAAAAAGTCCCCTGCACAGAGTAAGAAATCTAATGAAATCAATTATTCGCATGGAATTTGGGAAAAAACACAGTGTTCTGTAATTGAAAATTTTTTAAATAAAAAAAAGTAAAAAATCAGTGAGGATGGGTCGAAATTCAGGCGGGGCCGACTATATGATACCATACACCACTATGCGTATTTAATGAAGCCTCCGTAACAAAAATGTTTTTATTGAGTATTTATGTGAAGTAGATCATACCAACTATAAACCAAATAACATTACTATATAGTGTATGGTATGACTTCGATAAGGATTATATTAAAGAATATTTATTGAAGCAAAATATATACCGGACCGAGCTTCACCAAATGGTAAAATTCAGTTGAATATGAAAAAAACTATTCAATTTGGGTTGATATTACATATATGGTGAGCAATAACCCTAAAATCAGATGAAGATGCTATATCGAAGCTATATACAAATCTGAACCTCCGTCAAATTTTATGGCAGAGGTATTTTCTAGCAGTATCTGATGCTCGGTATCACATGTGAGGGACTTTAAACCAAAGAGAATGAATAATTTGTAGCGCTCGCTTTTAGGCTGAATTCCGTCGGAAGTACCAAAATTTAGTCCATTTGGTGCTCAAAAAACCCGAAATTGGATAATAAATCCATATGAGAACTATATCAAAAACTCAAAGGATTTTCACAAAATTATTAGTACTTGTTGCCAGGATGAGTTCAGTCGGAATTGTCAAAATTCAGTCCCTTTGGGATGATATTAGCTATTTGGAGCACAATAAATCTGACATCGGGTATATGGGAGCTATATCCTAAAAGATCTCGATAAGATTTGACAAAGATATTTTTGAGCTCCATATATATCACTAATATCACTAAATATCACTATTGTGGAGTGCATATTACGCATGTGAGGAACTTAAACCCCCAAATCGGATAAAACATATTTATGTGAGTTATAGCTATATCTGAACCCATTTTCTCCAAATTTGATGTACTTACTTCTAGACTGAATTCGGTCGGATGTGCCAAAATCCAGGTCACTTGGACTGATATTGGTACAAAAATGGTTGGAAATCGGATCGGATAATAAATGTGACCAACATTTTCTTCAAAAAATACATGGACATTTTATGCCATGCATAAATCGACTCAGAAAGTGATTCTATGAAGATCCTAAAAAATAGTTAAGTTGAACGCTCAAGGAGAATGTGGACCTATACATACAATGTTCTGCTACCGGAGCTAGGACCCATTACGAACTAAAACCAGTAAAGAAAGTCTTAAAGTCGGGCGGGGCCGACTTTATGATACCCTACACCACTTTGCAAATTAAGTAGAGCTCTACATAACAATTAAAAGTTTTTATGGGAGAATTCAATCATACACGCTATGATTATAATTATAATTTAAAGTTCAAAGGACAAAATATGCCGAAGCATTTGTATCTTTTAAATTCGGACTTGTGTTGCCCATTTGGTGCACAATTAATTTGAAATCGGATAAAGATATATATGGGAGCTATACCCAAATCCGAACCGATCTCGATAAAATTTCGATAAAATTTCCCTCAATATCGTTGTTACGGAGTGCATATTACGGTTGTGGGTAACAAATACAACAAATCGGATGAATAATATATATGGGAGCTATTGCTATATCTGAACCGCTCTTCACCAAATTTGACATACTAGATTCTAGACTCAATTCGGTCGTAAGTGCCAAATTCCATCCCATTAGGACAAATATTAGACGTTTGGTGCACAATAAAAAGTAAATCGGACGAAGTTATATATGGGAGCTATATCCAAATCTGAACCGATCTCGATAAAATTTAGCAAATCTATTTCTGAGCTGTATTTGATATATTTCCCCAAATATTATTGTTGCAGAGTGCATATTACGGCGGCGGTGGACAAAAATAACAAATCGGATGAACAATATATATGGGAGCTATAGCTATATCTGAACCGATTTCGATCAAATTTGGCATACTTATTTTCAGGCCTAATTTGCATATGCAAAATTCCATACAATTCGTGCTGATATTACACGTTTGGTGCACAATAAAAAGCAAATCGGACGAAGATATATATGGGAGCTATATCTAAATTTTTACCGATTATCTCCCATTTCAATAGGGTTCGTCCTTGGGCCAACCAAATGATCTGTGTAAAATTTCATCTAAATCGGGCAATAAATGCGACCTGTACTTTGTTTACAAAAATACATGGACAGACGGACGGACATGCATAAATCGACTCAGAATGTGATTCTATGCAGATCATCAAAAGGAACTATGGGTCTATGTCGTTTCCTTTTGCCTGTTACAAACAAATGCACAAAGACATAATACCCTGACCACCTTGTGGTGTAGGGTATAAATACCAATTTTTGGATGAATCTGTAAGAAAATGTAACTAAAACCTTCAAAATACCGAATATCGAGAGGTACCATTATATGGGGGCTATATGAAAAGGTGGAATAATATGCACAGTGTCCCGCAACCGTAATTGAATCTCATTACGAACTACAAATAGCCTTTTTAAACAAATCCGTCAGAAAATGTGGCGAAATTCTTAAAAATACTGAATATCGGGAGGCAGCGAAAACGGCAGGTTATACGAAAACGTGGACTTAACGTACAATATTCCGCCACTGGAGCTAGAACCCATAAAGAACTACAAATACCAAGTTGTAAACAAATTGGTGGAAAAATGTGGAAAAAAATAATGAATATTTGGAGCTACCGTTATCCCAATACCAACCATGCTAGACCCAATGCCAACTACTGTGCAAAATTTTAAAGCTCTATGCCAAAGAATGTGGGCTGTATCTTGTTTTAAACAGACAGGCAGACAGATAGAAGGACATCGTTAAATCGACTTCGAATTTTATGCTGATCATGAATATATATACCTGATGGGAAATATTTAGAGGAATATTTTAAGGTGGAGGGTATACAAATATTGATACCTGATAATAATATTGGACGGAAAATATACTATTTTAATATTAAATGGGAAACTTTAAGAATTGTTACATATGCTAAAAGGTGATAAATGTAAGAATAGTGCCAAATATGTCTATACATCAACTGAATTGAATCATGGAATACATCAAAAATATCGGTATTTCACATTGAGAATTGCCGTTAATGGGGTGAATTCAGATATGAGAATGTTGTTAAAAATATTGTCACTTTATATGAGATAAACTCGGGGTGTAGGTTTTTATATTTTTTCAAACTTGTACTCTTAGTATCCAATAATTATTAAATAATACGAAAGTACAAAATTGTAATAAATTATATACAATTTAAATTATCAGATGGCATAGTGCAGGGACTTTAATCAAAACCCCTCTTCTTGTAATGCCACATAATTGATTTTCTTTATTTCCTTCCAAAACACTGTGCTCAATTCCAATAAAAAAGAGAGAAATTAAACTCATTTTTAATTAATTCATTACAATTAAGAGACTTCATCTGTATTTCCAAATCTCTGCTGTACCCTTTCTTCTGCTTCAATCACTCGCTTCCCCGCCCACTGAAATTTCAACACTTTACGCCAGTTGAGCTGCATCCTTCATCAGCTTTCATCAAACCAATTCTTTTATTTCATTTTCTTGGTTTCTGTGGATTTGCATTGAATTGCATTTGTGTGGAAATATTCGAAATTGAATAATGAATAAATCCGCATTCCCAATAACCTCACAAAGCATTTAGGTCTTATTCAATATTTTATTTGCAAATCAACAACAGAATTACAACAATACTAAACCAAGAAAATCAATAATAGAGGAGTTCTTAGAGGCGCAGAGAAAGAAAGATGAGCAATTGAAATGAAAATTCCACAAAAAATGGAATAGAATTACACTTCAAATAAAGTGCAGTCTCTACTCTATGCCGAGGAAGAAGCATGTAATAAATATTCAAATATAAACTATGTTTTTGTCATACACAAATTAAGTTTCTTTCATATTTTTGTGTTTTATTTTAATAATTTGAAATATTCAAAGAATGTCTTCTATTAAATTTGGTATTGTATAAAATCATAGAGCGTGTAAATATGATTGAATTATACAATATTTAAGTTGGATACACAACTGCTAATAGGAAATTCAATGATTCGAAAATTATGAAAGTAAATAAATTGAAATATATTGAGTTGATAAAGGATTTAAAAATTAAGAACAAACATGATCATTGTAGATTGTCATTTTAGGATGTAGTTTTACATACTGGCATATAGAATATGAGAGTTTGAAATTTTTAATACGAAAACCCTAAATAAACTATAAAAAAAAATATGGCGCTTATGTTTGATAGGACCGAACCTTTAATAACCTTCACCATTTGGAAGGAACGGAAAAAGGCAGTTGAAAAATACTACTAAAATTTTATAAATTCTATATATGAAGGGCTCACAGCTATACCGAACTAAGTCATTAAAACATAATTCGAAGATATTTAGAGGTAAAGTAAATACAGTGCCATTAATTTGTGGAAGGAATATTTTAGTCTACCAAAAGAAATTGTAAAATTCTATATTGAAAATTAACTAATGATAATAATTTAAAATAAAAATAATTTAAATATATTACTAAAAAAATATTCAAAAACAAAAAAATCTACTTTAGTTCATTATTACTCTGAATAAAATTTGAAGATTACACAGCTAAAGAGAACCAAGTCACATAAATAAAATAAAGTGTTCGTTATATGACAAAATATAGTTGACTTAAAAGTTAATTTCCCACTAGTTTCGGAGTTCTATTTTGAGTCATGTCTTGGTTTGGCGACTGGCAGCTGCGGGTGCTTCTGTTGTAATTGACAACTATTGTGATTTTTAGGAAAATAAAATAAATTTATTTATTTTTTTTTTAATAAATTAATGTTAACAAAGTCAGAGGAAAACTTAAAGTTTCAACTATGGTAGAAATAAGAAGATAAAGTCATACAATTATATGTTCACATGTTTATACCCTCCACCATAATATGGAGGGTATATTAAGTTTGTTATTCCGTTTGTAACACCTCGAAATATACATTTTTGACCCCACAAATTATATATATTCTTGATCAGCATAACATTCTATGTCGATTTAACAATGTCCATCCGTCTCTCCGTCCGTGGAAATCACTCTAGCTTCCGAACGAAATGAAGTAAGTTGATAAAAATTTACTCAAATGTGTATTATGTCTGCAGGACTTTTTGTATTGAAAATGGGCCATGTAGGTCCACGTCTTCGTAAAGCCCCCATATAACGGTGCCCCCCGATATTCGGTGTTTTGATGATTTTGGCTATATTACTTACCGGAACTATTTCAAATTTAGTATTTGAAGTTCGTAATGAATACCACGGCCTATGACAGAAAACTGTATGTTCAGGTCCACGTCCTTAATATACGGCTGCATTCGGTATTTTTAAGATTTTAGCTGAATTTTTAATGGATTTTATTTTTTGAAGATTGCCAAATTTTTACCAAATGAGTAAATTACACAAAATGCAGAGATGGATATGCTTATTTGAAATGTCTTTACTTTCTTAATTTTACCACGGTTTCAACAAATATTTACACATAAAAACAAGTAAGCAAAGGCTACAGTCGAGCGGGGCCGACCGTTGAATACCCTACAACACTATAATAAACGATACAGATTATATAGGCGAGATACTCGAAAGAATTCCACAAGATATTGTGACAAATAATAAAAGAAACCCATAAGGTTTCGTTCTCTAATTTTCGAATAATAGCAACTTAAACTAATTTGCTCATTTCCAATTTATTGGTAGATGTTGCCCATAAATGGTCTTCCTAGATCTGGAACCAATATTTCCCAAAGACCTATAATTTCTTAGAAGTGGCAAAAGATTAACATTTATTATTGGTTTTTGACTGAAACGCATCTATATGAGATACAGACATTTGGCTATATTCTTCATTGAAATCAGCGTTAACGAAATAGTCAGAAGTGCGTCTTTCCTGAATTTGTGAATTCTCCAAAAAGTCACTGGAATGGACATTTTCGTATTTTGTCTACAAAAGTTGGCAAACTATTCGCACAATGAATATTTTTGGATGGCCATCCAAAACTGCTTGGCTTTTGCAATGTCCGGTAACCCCCATTCAAATGTGAGTGAGGATCGGGCGATAATTACGACCTGCTGACAATTTTGCAGTTTTTTTGGTCTATTTCCAAAAAGAGTAGGCTTCTATTCTGACCCTCATCTTATCCCCATGCAAAATTTCGTATGGATCGGGCCATAAATTCGATCTGTATATGATATCCTGGTATCCTAACTACTTAGTTTTGTTAGCTGTAAAAATATTACCAAATGTTTAATTCAAAATGAAAATATGACAAAAATGTGGCAAAAAATATGAGAAAATATTACAAAATCAATATTTTCATCTTTAGAGAGATATTTTTATGCGATTTTTTAGACGTTTTTCCTTTCCGCCAAGAGGCCATTCTGAATTAATGAGAACTGTCGAAATCAGTTCAGACGTTCTCGACATATAAGACATTTGTCAAGCATATCTTCTTTGATAAACATATATATCGCACATATTTTGCTATATATCCCGTTTTGTTGGATGTTAACATCAATGTAAAGATCAGAAGTAACGTTGTCATGGCTTTGTGATTTCTCCGGGATTTAAAATATTCTTGATTTTAAGATATGGTCTATTTTACCCGCTAATATTATCCGATGACCACCCAAATTGGTAGGCTTCTTCCCCGCCCTAAACTCTAGCTACATGCGAAATTCCGCGTCGATTGGTCTATAATTGCGACCTGTATAGCCACTGCAAAATCCGACATTTTTTTAGTATTTGGTCCATTTCAACCCCTAAACATTTGGCGATCATCTCCAAACTATCTCTTTATCATCTTCTATTCGGACCCTAACCCCACCTTCGTGCAAAATTTCGTTGGATCGGACCATAATTGCGACCTGTAGCGTGATTACAAATTAACATGGACAGACGGACAGACGGACGAACGGACATACAAATCTAGATCGTCTCAGCTAGGCGAGCTAGGTAGATCCATATATACTTTATGTTTCGAGGTGCTACATAAATTCTGGCCCAATCAAACTTATAATACCCCCAACACATAGTGTTGTAGGATATAAAAACACTACAAATGTACATTAGAAAAAGAAAGTCAAAATGGAAAAAAAAAAACATGCAAAATAAAACATTACTATTGTACATTTCAAAACCTTAAATGCCAAATGAGCCTAAAACCTTAAATATATTGTGGACTTATTTTGAACAATTTGGAAGGGAAAATGTTTGTAAATGCCAAAAACTCAAAATGACACATGACAACGGATTTGGTTTGAAAATTTCTGCTGAAACATTTTAAATTAAAACGTATCGTGGGCCATGCTATAGCTTAAACTGATTTTAACAGTTTTCAGTGTCAATAATACTCGACTTTCAAATATTTTGTCAAAACAGATGACTTAGCTAGACTCTAAGTAAGTAAGTTCTATATAACACATCCTAAGAGGTGAAGTAGTAATATGGCTCCGAATGAGGGAGAATTGGGTATAAGCCTTCTGTATAATAAATGTGATTATATATTACATAGGAGGATCACACCCTATTCTCCCGCCTTCCTAATTACTACTTCGCCTATTAGGAATTAAGATAAAACCCAGGCACACAATCTTCCCATTTGGTTCAGCTTCATCTGTTTACCTACAGCAATTTATCAAGTACAAAACCCTTTTTTGACCATTCCATTACCTCATCTGGGAAAGAGAAAAAAACAGAAATGGCAATTAAACTTTACTTTAGTAAATTCCCAATGATATACTTTTATTGTTTTCATTTGGCGTTTTTATCCCGGGCTTTGGTTAAGTTTCTTTACCCCCTTAACTGTGGCCAACAAAACCACAAAATAATACAAAACGAGTAGACGACGGATACAAAGGGAATCGAATGAATGCAACTTTGTTGTTTGTATTGCATTTTTTTCTTCGTTGCTTTTTCTTTTCGTTTTTACTTTAGCTCTGTTAGCCAACCCTTCTGCTCCGGGAATTTCTTGGGGAACGTTTTTGTTAAGCTTTCGCCATCATTGTTGTTGATGCCTTTTAAGTTCCTTCTAATGGCACCTCTTGAGCAGAATGAAATCTTAAGATGACTCCATTGGATTTTATTCGCTCGAATAAAATAATTTCAAATTCTCTAATCACTACCGAATAAAAGCAAAAATTGAAAAACTTATGCAATATCATGAGGGAATTAAAACAATTGTTGCCACAAACAACAACAACACAGAGATATATACAGCGAATGAGTAGAGAGAAATGATTTCGACGTTAAAAAAGTGCGGAGAGCTAAAAGGGAAAGGAGGCAATTGGAGTGAAGACTTCTATAGTGCATACATTTATAAATTAAATATTCAATAACCCTTCCACATAAAATTTAAATATGGATCGAAATCCTGGGAAGTTAAAGAGCTCCAACTACAAGAGTCCTTAAACTTCCCAAAACAAGGATTTCGAAACGTGGATCCATAATGAAATGTTATGGGGATCATTTGTATCCACTAAAGCATTTATATCCATCGCCCCATTTTACCTCGAATTAGCTGTATTTTTATAAACTCAGCCATATGGCTACAGAGGGTACATATCATTTGATACGGTCAAAACGTGCCTTGTCGCAATAACGGTTTTAGACCCTAGGTCTCTTTGCACCAAATCCGTTTCAGAACATTTGGAGTCGATCTAGCGATGTCCGTCCGTCCGTCTGTCTTGCTGGTGCGCATGATAACTGTCGAAGGGAGTATCCGATTTGATCCAAAGTTGGTACATGGTGACATTTTTATCAAACTTAGATAGAGTTCGGAGATGGGCAATATCGTTCCACTCCTCCCCCTCAAAAGGTCGAAATTTTCAAAAAAATATATTTATTGCACAGAAAGTGAAAGGATAATCCGATTTTGCTCCAACTTTGCAAATCTTAGATCAGGTATGAAAATAAACAATATCGTTCCACTCCATCATGTACCTCCCCCACAAATGGTCAAAATTTTTAATAATTACAACTCTCATAAAATGAGATTGTCTTCTCATTTCACACATTCCAATATTTATATTAACCCAAGGTCTGGTGTTAAGATGGTATATATCGGTCCACTGGTACCTTCCCCCACAAAAGGTCGAAATTTTGAACGTCCATTAAGCTCATACAACGCGAAATTAACAACGGATGCCATTTAGACTTGGCACATCTGAATATTTCTATCAACACAGAATCTATTATAAAAACTGTACAGATCGGACCATTCCTTCTGGTACCTTCCCACAAAGGCTCAAACTTTTGAATATTCGTGAAGCTCATAAAAAGCGAAATTGACATCCGATTCCATTCAGACTTGCTACATCTCAATATTTCCATCAATACAAGATTTGTTATTAAGATGGTAGAGATCGGACCATTCCTTCTAGTACCTCCCCCACAAATGGTCAATGTTTTTTAAAAACTAAACGACCGAAGAAAGCGAAATAAGCAATCAACAATCGTTAAATTTCATACATACACACATTTGTGCTAATTCAATATCTGTTGTGCAGGTGATATATATCTGTGAATCCTTTCTGATACCTCACTCACAACGGGCCACAATTTCCCATACTTTTATCTGTCATAATTTGCGAAACAAGTCACCGATTCTTTACAACTAGATATATCAAATATATATCTCTCTTTTCCACAAACCTGAGATGAATATGGAATTTATGATTTTCCATAAATTGGATATAAATGTTCGATTTTCTTGTAATACTGCCCATACCAATATTTTAATATGTATCAGATGAAGCATGGAATGGAATGTTAATATTTTCTAAAAATTATCACATATTTCCTGTAAAGTGAAGGATGTAGTCGATATAGGCCAAACCTAGCACGTCGCAATATTTATATCATTCTTTTTTTGTATAGTTATTGTTGACCTTTCATCTATATATTTTCTTCTGGTTTTTCGTTTGGCTTGAGGTCAGAATTTAAAAAAAAAAAACGATTTTTTTTATATTTTAATTTATTTTTCCGATATTTCGACTATCTTCGATAGTCATCATCAGGAAGTTGAATTGGATTTTATCTTTTCTGTTTTTAAGTTCTCTGATGCAGCTTTTCCATCCTTTCCTTGTTACTCCTTGGTAAATTCAAGTAAAATGGAAAAGAATGGAAAATCTGCATCAGAGAACTTAAAAACAGAAGAGATAAAATCCAATTCAACTCCTTGATGATGACTTTCGAAGATAGTCGAAATATCGGAAAACTAAATTAAAATGTAAAAAACAAATTCGTCGTCCATTAAGCTCATACAACGCGAAATTAACATCGGATGCCATTTAGACTTGGCACATCTGAATATTTCTATCAACACAATCAATAAAAGCGTTAGAGATCGGACCGGCGAAATCACACATAGACGAACAGGTCAATTCTTACCGTTACGTAGATGCCGATAGTAAATATATCGGTTGTATATAGCGAAATGTATATATACAAGGAAGGGGATGTTAGTTAGAATGCTTATATCTCAAGAATGGCTGGACCGATTTTGACAAATTTTGTCAATTCAGAATGCTCTCTTGTCATAAAAGTATAAAATCTAAACAAATCGCAGAAAAATATGCCAATAAATATGTAAATATAGATTTTGTAGTATTTTGTGACATTCTATTATTTTTGCATATTTTTTATCGCACGCGATTTTTTCAATTTGACTTATAATATTTGGTAATATTTTTTTCACCTTTCACAGGTTGGGGATATTATATAAGTATTGCAAATATCGTCCGATCCTCACGAAATTTTTCACAAGGGTAGGGTTGTGCTCAGAAGGGCTAGGCCTATTATTTTCAAAGATGTCCGCAATATATTAGGGGGTTGAAATGGACCAACCACTAAAAATTTTCCTGATTTTGCAGCCGTTATAAAGGTCACAAAATAGAAACCAAAGGACACGAAATCTAGCATAAAGTTAGAGTTTAGGACAGCGAGTAGAATGGACCTCTAATTTTGTGTGAAAAAATAGCAGCATTACTTACAGGCGATATCCGAAATACACAAAAGGCGAATTTCTGGCTTTTTTATGCTGATTTCGTTGACGAAAATAGCTAAATATCGTAAACAAGCATATCATATAGATGAGTCTAAATTTGGAGATAGAAGCCCCTCTTCTTGCTTTTGGAGATGATTGCGAAATATTTAGGGCTTCAAATTAACCAAAAACAGGAATGATTTTCCGATCACTCAATTGAAGCCAATCGACACGCCTGTGAAGAGAGTTAAGGACAGGGAAGAATTCTAGCATTTTGGATGACCATTATATTTATCTGTAAAATGGACTACATCACCTAACATCCCGACGGAGTGCATAAATGTAGGGCAAATTTCCCTGCTCAAAATCCTAATTTGAAAAGCGAAATCTTTCAAAATGGAATTGGACATAAGAGAATCAAAGTCCAGACAAATCCGGAGAAGCTACCTAAAAAATTACTAAAAGTACTAAAATAAAATTGAATACTTCCCATTGGACAAACGGAATGATCTACAGTTCCGAATTTTGGAATAAGAGTTACTGATGGAGGATTGATGTACCAAAGGGTTTTTTGTAAATTCGAACTTTAAGGATAGGAAAAGTTCTAAAATGATACAACGCTATGTAAATGGATAGGGCTAAAATCTTGAATTTGGGCTGAGAATCAAGGATGGAAAGTTAGCTTGATATATAAAGGAGGTCTGGGAAATGTGTATTAAGTGTGCGAAAGGTACTAAATGGTACTTAATTTGGAACAACTTGGTTTACGATGAACGCATGAAGCCAGAATTTTCATTTTTTATTGATATGCCTTTTGGTGGTAGGTCTGTGATAAAGAGGTGGTTTTGGAAATGGGCACTAAAAATGCATTGAAAGTACGAAATAGTACTTTATTTAGTACAATTTAGTATTGGGGTAACATGTATTGTTTGAAATATGAAAGTTGGTATTAGGGTCGCTGTTGATTTGTAGCCTAGACATATGGTGGTTTCGGAAATGTGTATCATAACTGTACGAAAAGTACTAAATTGTACTATATTTGGCATTGGCTAAATGCACAGAGATACGACTTTAAAATTTGATATTTAGATATGGTCGATTTGTTTGAGATTTGACGATAATTTTAAAGTACTATAAGTGCACAAAAATAGTACAAAATTTGGTATTGGGTGAAGGAACAGGACTGGAATCCTCAATTTTTAAGATGTTAGGAAAATATTGAGGGTTAAAATGGTCCAAAAACCGAAAATTGTCTACATTTTGCAGTAGCACTACAGTTCTCAACTAAGGACTAATAGACATGGACTTTTTTATGAGGTGCGAGTTTAGGACATCGCCGTAGCCTAGTATTTTTGGTGGTCATAGGATGATATTAATTTAGCAAATTTATTTTTTTTTTTACAAATTTCCGCTACGCACAATTTTACAATTTCTATCACTTCTCAGTATTCCCCCTTCACACATCAACGCATCCTTCCACTCCATTTAATACGATTTGAAGTCACTACTTACTTGTATTTGTAGTAGTATCTAATATCATTGTGGTCGTCGCCGCATCTCAAGCAGATGGTTTTAAGCAGTTTAACATTCAATCCGCTTGCTCGTTCGTTCGTTCTTGCGTCCGTCTATTCGTTTGTGTTAAGGACAAGTTAATAAAAATACCAAAGAAACAACGGCAACAACAGCAGTGGAGGTATTCGACAGATATCAGCAACATATAAAAATTCCACTAAAATAAAGAAGAAACAACAACGTCAACAATTTCGATTAGGAGAACAATGTTGTTGGTTTATTTCTTGGGAAGCGAAAAACAAAAAAATGGGTGGAATGTTTCCTTGGATTCTTGTTAGATTTTCAAATGAACCAAATTGACTGACAACAAACTCTAACTGTCGTCCGGAAGGTAAGGTTCCACCTGCTGCAGACACATGTGTACATATGTCCATCTTATTAAGTAAGAGATTTAATAAATGAAAGTTATTTCTTCTAGTTTTGTTTGGCCAAGAACAAGATAGGATTTAGTTTTTGTTTTTCAGGTATAAATAAATTACACTGTTGATTACTTTTCCTTTAACTTTAGTTTGGATGACACTGTTATACGCAGACTATATTCAGTCCATCCCATCAATGACCGAGCGAGAAATTTGATATCTGTGAAACGAAATCGGCAGCCACAAGTCGAATTGCCGACAAATATGTACTCTAAAATTATTTTCATTATAATAAACCCTTTTCAGCAAAGTAAAATATTGATTTTGCTTAAATCTACTAAAAATATTATGTGACTACTTTGGTCTCAATATTAAAATGTTTGACAACATTTTTTGAGTTCTTGAAATGGAAGGGTAGATGCAATTTTAAATTAAAATTTCTTTATTTAAGGTTACACAAGACTTCTCCAGCTTGGTTTGACATTAATATCAGATTACAATTTTACTGATTTTAAGGAAGAGTGTATGCTTCTATACCCTATGCTTGTTTACCCACACTGAAGTGCATGGTCTTTTTGCATTTGTTTCTAACATGCGGAAGAAAACGAGGTAGGCCCAAATTTGCTTTTGAGAAACTCCATTGAATTCAAAGTCGATTTATGCATCACATACAGATGGACTGTGTTTGAAAGTATACTTCCAAAAATTATAAAAATTGAGGCGGGCAATTTCCAAGCAAAAATATCCAATTAAACATCATTTAAGAAGAATGACGTGAAACAAAAGAATATTTTTCATCAAATTTTTCGACATTGGACTTTCTTTTTCAAGCTGACGCCTGAAAGTAACATAAAATTTCGTTTTGAGCTAAAATATTTTACATATTTTACACAAAATTTCAATATAAATTACACAATGAAATGAATGATTTAACGATGTCCGTCTGTGTGTCCGCCTGTGGAAATCACTTAAGCTTCAATTCCGGACGAAGTGAAGTAGGTCGATATAATTTTACTCAATTTTATATTACGTCTGCAGGACATTCGATATTGAAAATGGGCCATAGCCCCCATATAATGGTACCTCCTGATATTCCGTATTTTGATAATTTTAGCGACATTATTCACCGGAATTGTTTCAAATGTGGTATTTGAAGTTCTTAATGGATGCTACAGCGACATTATTCACCGTTTTCTTTTTTCAACTTTCGCATTTCAATATTGCAATGGCTTATGACATTACTTGCCTATGTAGGACCACGTCATCGTATAGACCCCAATATAAGGGCTGCTTAGGGTATTTTTAAGATTTTAAAAGATTTTTTTAACGGATTTTATTAATTTTTTTATTTTTATACCCTCCACCATAGTATGTAGGGTATATTATGTTTGTCATTCCGTTTGTAAAACCTCGAAATATGCATTTTAGACCCCACAAAGTATATATATATATAATGGATCAGCATATAATTCTATGTCGATTTAGCGATGTCCGTCCGTCTGATCGTCTATCCGTACATGGAAATCAATCTAGCTTACGAACGAATTGAAGTAGATTGATAAAATTTTACTCAAATGTATATTATTTCTGCAGGACTTTTGATATTGAAAATGGGCCATGTAGGTCCACGTTTTGGTATAGCCTCCATATAACGGTACGGATATTCGATATTTTGATGATTTTTGCGACAATATTCATCTGAATTGTTTCAAATTTGGTATTTGAAGTTCATAATGGATACTACAACCTAAGACAGAAAATTGTATGTGCAGGTCCACGTCTTCGTATAGCCCCGAAATAACGGTAGCTACCGATATTCGGAATTTTGATAATTTTAGCTACATTATTCACCGATTTTTTTTAAGTTTCGCATTTGAATATTGTAATAGCTTATGACAACAGTAATGAAATAACCATCTCTGCATTTGATTTAATTTACCTATTCAAACTGCATTATTGCATTTACAATGGATTTTTTAATGTAGATTAAGACAATGAGATGTTCTCAAATTAATAACATTTAAAAAATTGTAAATTTATGATTGCTCGAGATTAGCATTCTAACTTTCATTTCTGGAGATTGTTATACTTAATTAATTGTATTATGATATAAATTCAGAAATATTTTCATTCAACAAAAACCATTCAATTTGTGTAAAGAGAATGGTGACTAATTATTCCTTTATTCCCTGGGGTTTACATCCAATTACAGTTATAACCTTTAACAAAGCTATAATATGCGTGTGATAACTATCAATACATAAAACCAATAATTGTTTCTGCCGAATTGTGATCATATCGAACCCAGGAATTGCATTCAAATGTGTACATTTTCTGCTTTTCCCCGTTTAACCAAAAATACGCATGTAAATTTGCAGGTATATAAAGTTTTACCACCATCAGTATATCAATCATACATCATGAATGTCCTACACTATATAATGGACATAAATTATAAAGAAGGTCAAGTTGTGGACTGGAAAAAATCCATTTATTCGGTAGGGTTTTTTACATTTTTATATTGCCAAAGGCCTCATGAACCATCACCATGTTGCATTGTTTTATATTTTCCTCAACAATGTTAATAAATTAAGTTTCATCATCTTTTGTTTATCGTCATTTGAAATCATTACACCGACATGACATTAATCATCGCCATTTAGACACACAAAACAGCATTTTCGTTTTCATATATCTATTATTACGAACTTATTTAGTGAATCTAAACAATTTTAATGATTTTATAAAATTTCCACATTAAGAAAAATCAACAAGCGATATAATCGAACAGTTGTTTTTTTTTTTTCTATAAAAAAAAAATCATAAATATTCGTCACATTGACATTCCAATATCATGTTAATTGGTAGCCCCAGTATTTTTGAAGTCGTGACAGATATTTTAATGAGTATACAGACTATTGTATATATTTTTAGTATTTGTAATATTGGTGTCGTATTAATACACGGGGATTCTTATTTTAAGCCATTGTAGCCATTCGAAGCGAATTATTACCAGAAAATCTTTAGAAACTTTTGGCACAAGAAAAAATTACCGAATATTTGAAAGTTTTATACTATACAAATATATGATGCTAATCACCATATCTTTCTTATCTTATGTGACGAATTTCCAAAAACTTTTTATACCCTACAACACTATGTGTTGTGGGTATTATAAGTTTGATTGGCCAAAAATTGTGCAACACCTCGAAATATTGGTTTCCCACATAGGAAAGTATATGGATCTTCCTATCTCGCCGAACTGAGTCGATCTAGCTATGTACGTCCGTCCGTCTGTACATTTTAATTTCACTTTGCAGGTCGCAATTATAGCCCGATCTTCACGAAATTTAGAATGGAGGTGGGGCTAGAGCCAGAATAGAACCCTATTGCTAATGGACCAAAAACAGAAAAATTTCCTGATTTTGCAGTTGCTCTACAGGTCGCAATTATAGATCAATCGACGCGGAAGTTAGTATAGGGCATAGCTTGGGGCTGGGTAGAAGGTTTCCAATTTTGGTGGTCATCGAGTAATATTTAGTGGGTGAAATAGACCATAACATTTATGTTATACAAAAGTCAAATTTTTCATTAAACCGAGAATATTATTAATCTCGGTGAATTCAAAAATAGGCGAACAGGTCAATTCTGGCCTTTATGTAGACGCCGATAGTAAATATAACGGATATATATAGCGAAATATATACAATGTGTATATACAAAGGAAAGGGATGTTAGCTAGAATGCTTATATCGCAAAAATAGCTGGACCGATTTTTACAAATTTTGTCAATTCACAATTTCCTCTTGACATAAAAGTATAAAATCTAAAAAAATCGTATAAAAAGATGCCTATAATGATATTAATAAAAATTTTGTATTATTTTGTGATATATTTTTATTTTTTCATATTTTTTATCGCATGCAATATTCCAATTTGGCTTATAATATTGAAGTGTTTATTTTGTAACATTTTTTCAACTTACAACACAGGTTGGGGTTATTATATACAGATTGCAATTATCGCTCGATCGTCACGAAATTTTCCACTAGCGTAGGGTTAGGCTCAGAAGGGATAGTTTTCAAAGATGTCCGCAATATTTCTAGGGGTTGAAATGGACGATTTGTCAACGCCAAAATTCAGATATATAAATTTTTTGCGTTGTAATATTAGTAAATTGCTTAGTTAATGGGCTACATTCGGTATTTTTAAGATTTTAACAGAATTTTTAACGGATTTTATTATTTTTGAGAATTGTCAAATACATTCCAAATGGTGGAGGGTATTCAAAGTTCGGCCCGGCCGAACTTACAGCTTTTTTACTTTTTTTGTGAAAATTGCCAAGTTTGTTCCAAATGGTAGAGGATATTCACAGTTCGGCCCGGCCGAATTTACAGCGTTTTTTTTTTTTAATTTTACCTCGGACTTTTTTCGAGTTTACACCTGAAAGTAACATAAAATTTTGTTTTGGCAAGAGGTATCAAAAAGAGAAATATTTTACACAAACTTTTAATATGAATCTCAGAATAAACCATGTATCTAGGTGCAAACGTTTTTAAGAGAATAACGTTCAAAATGTGTGTGCTAAAAGTGAAAATTATGTCTTTGCTTCTGATAAACTTTTATAACGCCGATACACGTGTCTACTTTTTTAGCTCTACTTTCATAATCCGCTGGATTTTTCCCGTAATTATTGAGAATATTGATTATTGTCGCACAGTGTAATTAAAGAACGAACCTTCATAATTGAAATGCTTTTTTAAGAAATCCCATTATATATCCCAATATCTAGAGGGATGTGTTCATTCGAGATAAAAAAGTTTTAGATCTACATAAAAATACCTTCATTATTTTAATGTTGGTAAAGTCTCCATTTGAATATACCTCCCGTTATTCGGCATTTTATTGATTTTTGTCATATTTTCAGCGAAAATAATTTCAAATTTGGTATATGGAGTTCGTAATGAGTGCTCTTTGTATAACCCCCACATAAGGGTACCTCCCGATATTCCATATTTTGATGATTTTAATGACATTTTTAGCGGTATGGTTTAAAATTTGGTACTTGGAGTTCGCAATAGCTATCACCATTTCTATATAAATATGTCCCCATTTCCGTATAGACCCATAAAACGGCAACAACAGATGTTCGGTACATGTATAATTTTTACTGAATTTTTCAATCAAATTTGGCATTGCAAACTACTCGAAACTACTCGTCGGTTTTGACGACAGATGTATACACTCAGCCTATGCCAGTATATTAAAATAAGTTTTCACTTACAATATGATAATTTAAAATGTTGACCTTTCATGGAGGAGACACAACGTACTAGATATATTGGACTAAGGCATTCCACTTCATCTAATACTGTTCAAAATATTTTGTATGTCAAAAATTTGATGAAAATCGGACATCTATGTATAACCAATTTTTTGGGAATAATTGATAATCATAATTTAAACCTTTTGTGGGGGAGGAACAATAAGGAGTTAGCCGATAAATTGCATATTTACATCATATTATAGATTGAGAAAAATATGACGATTAGACTAGTTTGAAAAAATCGTGAACCTTTGTGGGATAGGTACAAGAAGGAGTAGGCCGATGTCTATAATTTTCAGAACTGAACTTGAGTTTATTTATATATTGGGATATAGGAAATTTGAAGGTAATATGATGCTTATTTCGCATTTTATGAGAGATATACAATTATTTAAAATTTTAACCAGTTGTGGGGGAGGTGTCACAAGAATGGGTCCGTGGGATATGTGAAATTTGAAAAGAAGGAGTGGTCCGACACATTCCATCTTCATACCAGGTCATGTGTTGATTGAAATACTGAGATGTGCCGAGTTTAAAAGGAATCAGATGCTAATTTCACTATTTACGAGCTTCATGGCCATTCAAAATTTTGTTATGTATCCCATCCCCGGTTCGATCTCTACCATCAGCTTTTGTATTGATGGAAATATGTATATGTACCAAGTCTGAATGGAATCGGATGTAATTTCGCGTTTTATGAACTTCAGGGATATTCAAAATTTTGACCCTTCGTGGGGGAAGTACCAGAAGGAGTGAACCTATATATCCCATCATCGCACTAGATGTTGAGTTGGAAGAAATAATGGGATGTGTGAGAAATGAAGACAATTGGACTCTTACACCACATTTTATGAGAGTTGTAATTATTCAAAAATGTGAACCCTTTGTGGGTACTATATGGAGTGGACTGATTTATCGCATTTTCACACCACACCTTGTGTTATTAAAAACATTGTGATGTGTGTAATTTGAAGATCACCGGATGCTTATTTCGGTTTTTATGATGGCTTTGGTTATTCAAAACTTTAACCCTTTGTGGGGGAGGTACCAGAATATATTCCATTTCACACCAGACCTAGGGTTAATAAAAATATTGTGATGTGTGCAATTTGAAGTCAATCGGAAACTTTATAAAGTTATATTTATTCAAAATTTTGACCCTTTTTGTGAGAGGTACTTGATGATAGCTCTATTGAAAATATTAGGATTCTCAAAGTTGGAACAAAATCGGATTATCCTTTCTCTTTCTATGAAATAAATTATTTTCTTTGAAAATTTTCACATTTTGTGTGGGAGGTGTCAGAAGGAGTGAACGATATTGCCCATTTCCGAACTCGATCTATGTTTGACAATAATAATACGATGTACCAACTTTGGATCAAATCGGATACTCCCTTCGAGAGTTATTGTGCGCACCTGCCAGCCAGACAGACGTTCGGACATCGCTAGATCGACCCCAAATGTCCTAAAACGGATTTGGTCCAAAGATACCTAGGGTCTAAAACCGTTATTTCGATGAGGCACGTTTTGGCCGTATCAAATGATAGCCATAGCCATATGGCTGAGGGTACAAAAACACCTGTTCATATTCCATTTTTCGAATATCTTAAACAAACTCTGTGATAACCCTCTCTAACCCAAACTCTGTTATAAATTTCGGGACCATCATGGGTCTAGAACCAGTATTTCGAGGTGTTAAAAACTTTTTGTTCAACCATAGAACAAAGATCGGCCGTGTTTAATTATTACCTTTCTCATTGTTTTTAAACTTTACCCAGTTTTTATAATTTTTACAAAAAGTGTATAGCCATTTTCTCAATTTTCACATTATTCATTTTATGTTTGCTTCGCTTCATGTCCATTCGAAAATATATCACAATGATATATTTCACACATAGATCTTTCAGGTGTTGTCCAGATTTTATGAATTCCAAATTGTACAGTTTGTGTGCATCTATCTTCTTCTACTTGTCTACTCTTTCCTTACAAAAAACGACTTCTAGTACCTCTTTTGTGTTCAATGACAAAGATATATCTCTGTCTTTCTTTCTTTCATTCGTTCTGTGGTCGTCATTGTCAAAATGTACTGTAATAAAACCGTCAGGTTGTTATCTGTCACAACCGAGTAAAGTGAACAACTAACTACAATTGTTTTACCTTTATTTCTTGGGAGTGGTTTGTTGAGCATTTTTTTCTAGTTTTGTTTTCTTGTTGGTATTGCCTCTTTTGTTTTTTGTGGTAATTCTTATGATTTGTAGATAATGTGACCGAAGTATGGTGAGGTAGATTTTAAATTAAGGTTGAAGGTAGCTTTAGATGCATCTCACTTTTTAAACGTTGGTATATTTTAATATAATATCTAGTTCCAGATATGAAAATATTGGCCCAATCTTTCTAGTACTTCCTTCCACTTTATATACAAGGTTGCGCAAAAGTAATCCTCCTATCGGAAAATGCTATAAATTTTACGATTGAGTAGGGATCAGTTCTGTTTTGACATTTTTGTAGTTAACATATGCAAAATACACGTTAATAAACAATGTTACGCAACAGTGCTCCAGAACGCGGAATATTGGTGACTATTTATTTGATCAATAATCGGTCGGTGACTTTATCACAACCTGAATTTCGTCGCAGATTTCCTGGTTGTCAACAAAAGATGCTAAAAGCGTGCAGACCCCGATGTATCCGTTCTGCAGAGAATATTGCTGCTGTGGCCTTGGATGTCATGAAAGCCCCATCGACATCGGCCAGACGACATACCTCGCAAATGGGTATCAGTCGACAATCTTCTCAGCGAATTTTTGTAAAAGATTTGAAGATGTTTCCGTACAATCGCGTCTAAGATACCTTCAAGCCATCCTCAATCACCACCACGAAGAAGATGATTTTTCATCAAAAATAATCATGAGTGATGAGGCCCATTTCCATCTTAGGGTGTACGTAAATAAGCAAAATTTACGATTTTGGGGCACTAAAACGAAGAGCCATTACACCCGCTCAAAGCCACTGCATGGTGTTCTGTTTTCGCTGGAGGAGTCATCGAATCTTTTTTCTCCGAAGACGTCGCGGGCCAAACGGTTACTGTGAATGGTGAGCGCTACAAAGCAATGATAACCGGCTTCTTTTTGCCGCACCATGATGAGTTGGGATTGGAAAACATGTGGTTCCAACAGGACGGTGCAACGGCACACACTGCAGGAAATTCATTCTAGAAGCAAGTACATCACATTTCCGATCCGATTTGGTGTTTAAGTCCCTCGCATGCGTAATATGTATTCGATAACAATGATATTTTGTTTCAGATATACCATAGAGCTTGGAATTACCTTTGTTAAATTTTATCGAGAATGGATAAGATTTGGATATAGCTCCCATATACAGGGTGAGATAAAAAAAACTGCCACAAGTGTGATTTCTTTCGTTTGAGGACTCCAGCATTTAAAAGTTAATAAATCTTTTGTGTTTCGTACCATCGCTCGTTACCGTGATACCGGTAGCGTAGCCCTATGTCAAGGAAGTGGACGGAAGAAAACAGCATCATCAGCAGAAATGGTTCGAAAAGTAAAGAAGCGACTTAATCGAAACCTGTGTCGCAGTGGCCGAAAAATGGCTCGTGAGCTGAACATATCTCAATATTCCATTCGCAAATATTGAAACATGAGCTCGGGGTAAAGCCATTGTAATTCCATAAAGTGCAAGAACTTACATCGCTACAGAAAGAAAATAGACTCAAAAGAGCTAAAGAGTTGCTTCGCTTGGCCAAAAGTGGTGAACTGTCGAATTTTTTATGAAAAAACCATTCGTTGTCCAGCAGCCAAAGAGGTCAGCTGAAAATGTGCTCCTCGGGTTGGCCACCACAACTCAAACGCCGGCCATGGTGATGGTGTGGGCCGCCATAACAGCCGATGGTCGCTCTCCGCTCATTTTAATCGACCGTGCAATCAGAATAAATGTCGAATATTATCGCGAAAATATTCTGGAGGGTGTATTAAAGCCTTGGGCACGCAAACATTTTGTCCGCAGACATTGGACATTCCAACAGGATTCAGCACGCACCACGCAAGAATGGTTACAAACTGAGGTTCATCGCTGGATTACCAACACAATGGCCACCAAAATCTCCGGATACCAATCCGTTGGACTATTGTGTCTGGAGTATTTTGAAAAGCAAGGTTGGCACTAAAAAATACCAAAGTGTCGATCATCTCAAGCAAGCGCTTCGCCGGAAATGGGCCAAAATACCACAGAGCAACATTCGGGCGACGTGAGACGGTTTCATTGGCCGTTTGAAGGCCATAATTCTACCAAAGGTTACCAATTCGGACAAATCTAAAATTTGATGTAATTTTCGACATTTTTTGCTTTCATTAAATAAAATTTAAAAAAAAATTTTAATGCAGTTTTTTATCTCACACTTTAATAATGCACGCCAGTTTCAAAAGCAAGAAATTCACCACGTTGTAAACCGGAATATCGACTCCTGGCTAATTTGTCCTTCGGGGTTCTTAAATCTCCAAAAGGAATCTTCCGTCATCCAAATTTTCGTTCCCAGTGTTATCGTCCAGTAATAATTGTTATCCTGACAATTTTCCGAAACTAATTCCCAAATACTCAATAAAAAATCCAAAATACCCTCAGGCTAAGTAAATACGTAATATATTAAGCCAATTCATAATTGAAAAATATGTAGCAGTTATTTTTTCCTTATGTGATTACTTTATGTCCCTTAATTAGAGTCATATTTTTAAAAAAAGACCAAGGAGAAGAAGTTTTAAAGAAAACGAAAAAAAAATGGTGTCACAAACTTTTGGCATTAAAATTAAAATTTCCCCAGTGAATTCATTTCGCTGAATGTGATTCTGCCACAACAACAATTAAATTTATGCCAGTTTTTTCTTTGTTTTGCGTGTCGTGGCGATGCTGTTTACCCTACTTCCCACAATGGCACCAAACCGTCCATATCTCCTTGAACTTTTTAATGTCTTTAATGTGTTTTTATTAATTTCGGTGAGTAAAGTAAGTTTGCGTTTGGCGTTGGTGTGTTTCGCCAAGGATAACAAAAGTTAAATGCATGTTTTAAATTAAAATAACAAAAACAACAGCAACAACAAGAGAAGTGAACAAAACTTATTTCATAGTAAACTGAAAAAAATATAATAATTTTTATTATTTCTTTTCTTAAGTCTTGTAACATTTTGTTTTCTGCTATTTTTTTTTTGTTTTGGGGCCAAAAGTCAACTAAAAAGTTACTGTAGAGAGCGAGAGAAAAACAAAACACAGCTACAATAACAGGAAGCGGAAACAGATGAGACGCACGCACAGACACACACATGTACACTTAAAATGTTTCCTTTGCATGGTAAGCAAAGGAACTGCTATGGGTTATAAAAACACGGTGTTTTCTTTTAGCCGCTTCGGAAAGGAATTACCGCACATTTTTTATAAACTCTTCTTATTGTCGCCGAGCTCAGAGATCTGAATAGTTGGCGGTGGCACTAATACAAAAGAAACTAAATTATGATAAAAATGAACGGAAATATATGCATAACAATGGGATAAAATAAACGCGAAAAAAAAACAACAACAATAAAAGCATCCATTCCAAAGAAAACATGTAAAAAAGCTGTAAGTTCGGCCGGGCCGAACTTTGAATACCTCCACCATTTGCTACAAATTTGGCAATTTTCAAAAAAATCTTAAAAATACCGAATGTAGCCGTATGCTAGGGTCTATACAACGACGTGGACCTGCATAGGCAACTTTTGTCATAAGCTTTTAAAATATTGAAATGCGAAAATTGAAAAAAAAAAATTGTTTATAATGTAGCTAAAATCATCAAATACCGAAAGTACCTCCGTATACCATGGGGGTTATAAAACGTGGACCTGCACAGACAATTTTCTGTCATAGGCTGAAGTATTCATTACGATCTTCAAATGCGAAATTTGAAACAATTCTGGTAAACAATGTCGCTAAAATCATCCAAATACCGAAATATCAGGGGGTGCCCTTATATGGGGGCTATACGAAGACGTGGACCTGTTCCGACAATTTTCTGTCATAGGCTGTAGTATTCATTACGAATTTCAAATACCAAATTTCAAACAAATCCGGTAAATAATGTAACTAAAATCATCAAAATTCCCAACATTGGGAGGTACCATAGGGGTTATAAAACGTGGACCTGCACAGATAATTTTCTGCCATAGGCTGAAGTATCCATCACGAACTATAAATACCAAATTTGAAACAATCCTGGTAAAAAATGTCGCTAAAATCATCAAAAAACCGAATATCAGGGATGCCCTTATATGGGGGCTATACGAACACGTGGACCTCATGGTCCATTTTCTGTCTTAGGCTGTAGTATCTATTACGAACTTTAAACACCAAATTTCAAACAAACCCGGTGATTATTGTCGCTAAAACCATCAAAATACCATATATCTAGAGGTACCGTTATATGGGGGCTATACGCAGACGCGGCAAATAATGTCGCTAAAATCATCAAAATACCGTATATCGGGAGGTACCGTTATTAGGGGGTTATACGAAGACGTGGACCTACATGGTCCATTTTTCAATACCAAAAGTCCTGCAGACATAATACACATTTGAGTAAATTTTTATCAACTTACTTCATTTCGTTCCGAAGCTAGAGTGATTTCCACAGACGGACAGATGGATAAATGGACAGACAATGCTAAATCGATGTAGAATTTATGCTGATCAAGAATATATATACTCTGTGGGGTCTAAAATGTATATTTCGAAATTTTACAAACGGAATGACAAACTTAATTATCCTCCGTACTAAGGCGGAGGGTAAAAAATAAATTTTAAAATAGATTTAAACCTAAGACAAGCCGAATTGTCTGACACTATTGGTCCGTTGGAATGAATATCTCCATGAGGAAAAATCCAAAATTAAAAATTAAAACTTCGTATGAAGAAGAATAAATCATCCGAATTTGAAATCGAACGTTTGTTTTTTGGATATCTACACTTAGTTTATATTTGTATTGGGTTATAATTCAAGACCGAGTTTACCAACAAATAAATGTCGGGCTGGAAATATCCTACTCTGATTCATCTGCGGTTGCCCAAGAGTAACAACGTATTTCAGTTGATTTTCGTTTTAAAAGTAATGGGTTAGTAAGTTGACTTGTAACCAGCTGCCTCTGTCAAAAATTAGTTTAAAACCAGTAAAGAAATCATAGCTCCACATAACAATTAAAAGTTTTTATGGGAGAATTCAATCATACACCTTATGATTATAATTATAATTTAAAATTCAAAGGACTAAATATGCCGAAGCATTTGTATCTTTTAAATTCGGACTTATATTGCCCATTTGGTGCAAAATGAATTTGAAATCAGATAAATATATATGGGAGCTATATCCAAATCTGAACCGATCTCGATAAAAAATATTTCCCAAACTATTGTTCTTACAGAGTGCATATTACGGCTGCGGAGGACAAAAATAATATATATGGGAGCTATAGACCGATTTCGATCAAATTTGGCATACTTATTTTCAGGCCTAATTTGGTTGTATGTGCAAAATTCCATACTATTCGGACTGATATTACACGTTTGGTGCACAATAAAAGGCAAATCGGACGAAGATATATATGGGAGCTATATCTAATTTTTTTACCGATTATCTCCAAATTCAATAGGGTTCGTCCTTGGGTCAAACAAATGTTGTTTGGAAAATTTCATCTCAATCGGATAATAAATGCGACCTGCATTTTGTTCACAAGAACACATGGACAGACGGACGGACAGACGGAATGGCATGCATAAATCAACTCAGAAAGTGATTCTATGCAGATCATCAAAAGGAACTATGGGTCTATCTCGTTTCCTTTTGCCTGTTACAAACAAATGCACAGAGACGTAATACCCTGACCACCTTGTGGTGTAGGGTACAAATATAATTGGCATCTATCATTCCGTACTTCTGCTTCAAGATGAGAACACATTCAAACAAACAAAATAGGGCCGACATAGCTGTGTGGGGCTAGTATCAAATCGTGGTGACAGTATTCGGTTAATAGGTCAAAATTCCAAATCGGGGTTGGGTTCCCAAGCCAAACTCTATTGTATCCTTAATCATACACAAAGGGCCTCAAATATTTTTTGCTATACTTCGAACAATTTAAGATAACCGTAGGGTTATATGTAGAATCATTTGCCATTTCGCTCTACATTTTGGTTAAGTACCTTATACAGAGATATTTTTTACATTTTATCCATATTTTTATACCCTCAACCACATGGCTACAAAGCGTATGTATCATTTGAGTTCAAAACGTGCCTAATCGAAATAACGGGTTAAGACCCTACGTCTCTTTGAACCAAATCCAATTCAGGATATTTGGAGTCCATCTAAGTGTTTCCGCTCATCTGTCTAGCTGGCAGATGCGCACGATAACTCTCGAATAAAGTATCCAATTTTGCACAACTCGTAATATTATTATCAAACTTATATCGAGATCGGAGATGGGCAATATCGCTCTACTCCCTAGGATAAAATGGACCACAACTTTTATGTAAAAACCAGTAAAGAAAGTCTTAAAGTCGGGCGGGGCCGATTTTATGATACCCTACACCACTTTGCCAATTTAGTAGAGCTCCACATAACAATTAAAAGTTTTTATGGGAGAATTCAATCATACACGCTATGATTATAATTATAATTTAAAGTTCAAAATACTAAATAGGGCGAAGTATTTGTATCTTTTAAATTCGGACTTGTATTGCCCATTTGGTGCAAAATTAATTTGAAATCAGATAAAGATATATATGGGAGCTATGTCCAATTCTGAACCGATCTCGATAAAATTTGGCAAAGATATTTCTGAGCTGTGGGTAACAAATACAACAAATCGGATGAACAATATATATGGGAGCTATAGCTATATCTGAACCGATCTCTACCAAATTTGGCATACTTCCATCTAGACTCAATTCGGTCGGACGAAGTTATATATGGGAGCTTTATCCAAATCTGAACCGATGTCGATAAAATTTAGCAAAGGTATTTCTGAGCTGCATTTCATATATTTCCCCAACTATTGTTGCATATTACGGCTGCGGAGGACAAAAATAACAAATCGGATGAAGAATATATATGGGAGATATAGCTATATCTGAACCGATTTCGATCAAATTTTCATACATATTTTCAGACCTAATTTGGTGAATATGCAAAATTTCCATACAATTCGGGCTGATATTACACGTTTGGTGCACAATAAAATGCAAATCGGACGAAGATATATATGGGAGCTATATCTACATTTTTAACCGATTATCTCCAATTTCAATAGGGTTCGTCCTTGGGCCAAACAAATGTTGTTTGGAAAATTACATCTACATCGGATAATAAAGCATTTTGTTCACAAGAATACATGGACAGAAGGACGGACATGCGGACTGACATGCATAAATCAACTCAGAAAGTGATTCTATGCAGATCCTCAAAAGTAACTATGGGTCTATCTCGCTTCCTTCTCCATGTTACAAACAAATGCACAAAGACATAATACTCTTACCACTATGTGGTGTAGGGTATAAATACCAAAAATATATATAGAGTGAAGTGTAGTTAGTAGGGTGTTCTGCTTAGAAAGAGAATGCCTTTGGCAAACTCGTAAATTATGATGGGATCTATGTCTGAGAAGAACGTTGGAGTTTCCACCTCCCACATGCCAAATAACCTATTTCTCTTGTTGGATAACATGGGACATCTGCAAAGTAGATATTCGATTATCTCTACCTCTTCGTCATCTTCACATGGACTATAGTAGTCAGGAACACTGTTGTCCCATCTTGAAGTCAGATGTCTGACACTAACCAGTCACAATGCCCACCACGATTCTTAGATCAGACCTACTAAGATATATAGGAGAGCTTGTTTTTCTCCTCGAGATAATAGGACAGATAGTCTTAGATATCCTGCACCCGGTTTTAAGATTACTTAGGTAATAGCTTATTGATTGTTTAACAGTCTCATGAATTGGCATATCAATCGACTGGGATCCATCTCAAGCTAATTTATCAGCCACTTTATTCCCTACAATATTGTAATGTCCTGGAACCCAACAAATCTTAATGAGTCCGCGTGGTTCTAGGAGTGCTTTCTAGCAGTCAAGAGTGACTCTCGATTTAATGACACTTCATTTGATAGCTTTGAGGATCGCTTGACTATCCTCTTATGCTATTGCAGTGTCCTCAAACCATTTCGGCTGACTTCCTGATTGTAAGTATCATCGGCTGAAAAACGCTGTAATTGTCATTAAGCTTATATAAGTGTTCAGTCATTGGGTTAGGGCAGAATACGTCAGCACCGGTGCCTTCTTCCATCTTGTAACCATCTGTATATATGGCTGGACCGTTCAGAGGAAGTTTGCCACCACGCTATCTTTCGAACGAATTGAGATAGAAGGCTAATATTTTGCACACACGTTTATTTTGCCGTTAGGCAGGTTAAGTTCGTAAATGGGCCATGTAGGTCCACGTTTTCATATAGCCCCCATATAAAGGTACCTCCCGATATTCGGTATTTTGATGATTTTAACGACATTATTCACCGGAATTGTTTCAAATTAGGTATTTGAAGTTCGAAATGGATACTACAACCTAAGACAGACCCATATAACTGTACCTCCATATATTCGGCATTTTGATGTTTTTTGCGACATTATTAGACGGAATTGTTCCAAACTTGATATTTTAAGTTCCAAAAGGATAGTACAGCCTAAGACAGCAAAATTACAGTGGAGGTTCACGTCTTCGTATAGCCCCCATATATCAGTACCTCCCTATATTCGGTATTTTGATGATTTTAGCGACATTATTCACCGGAATTTTATCTTCAAATTTGGTATTTTAAGTTCGAAATGGATACTACAGCCTATGACAGAAAATTGTCTGTGCAGGCCCAGGTCTTCGTATAGGCCCCATATATCAGTACCTCCCTATATTCGGTATTTTGACGAGTTTAGGTACAATACCCACCGATATTGTTTGAGATGTCGTATTTAAACTTCGTAATGGATGTTACAGCCTCTGACAGAAAATTGTCTGGCTGGTACAGGTCTTCACACAGCTCCGATATAACGGTACCTGCCTATTTTGATGATTTTAGCTGCATTATTCACCGTATATTTCAAGTTATCGAATTTGAATATGAATATGACAAACAATGCCATTGTAGGTCCACGTCGTATAGATCCAAATAAAACGGCTATATTCGGACAGAATTTTTTAAGGATTGTATTTTTTGAAAATTTCCAAATTCATTCCAAATGGTGGAGGGTATTCAAAGTTCGGCCCGGTCGAACTTACTGTTTTTATACCCTCCACCATACCATGGAGGGTATATTAATTTTGTCATTCCGTTTGAAACTCCTCGAAATACTCATATCAGACCCAACAAAGTATATATGTTCTTGATCAGCGTAAAATTGTAAGACGATTTAGCCATGTCCGTCTGTCTGTCTGTGTGTCTGTCTGTCTGTCTGTCTCTCCGTCTGTCTGTCTGTTGTAATCACGCTATCTTTCGAACAAATTGAGATAGAAGGCTAAAATTTTGCACACATTTATATTTTGCCAGTAGGCAGGTTAAGTTCGTAAATGGGTTATGTAGGTCCAAGTTATCATATAGCCCCCATATAACGGTACCTCCCGATATTTGGTATTTTGATGATTTTAGCGACATTATTCACCGGAATTGTTTCAAATTTTGCATTTGAAGTTCTTAAGGGATACTACAGCGTAAGACAGAAAATTATCTGTGAAGGTCCACGTCTTCGTGTAGCTCCCATATAACGGTACCCCCCATATTCGCTATATTGATGATTTTAGGGACATTGCTTACCGGAATCGTTTCAAATTTGGTATTTAAAGTTCGTAATAGGTACTACATCCAAATTCAAAAAATGAGCCATGTAGGTCCACGTCTTCATATAGCCCCCATATACTGTACCCCCGATATTAGGCATTTTGATGATTTTAGCGACACTATTTACCGGGATTGTTTCAAATTTCGCATGTGAAGTTCGTAATGGATACTTCAGGCCATGCCAGAAAATTGTCTGTGAAGGCCCCCATATAACGGAACCCCCTATATTCGGAATTTTGATGATTTTAGCCACATTATAAACAGATTTTTCTTCAAGTTTCGCATTTAAATATTGCAATAACTTATGACAAAAGTTGCCTATGCAGGTCCACGTCGTCGTATAAGCATTCGGTATTTTTAAGATTTTAACAGAATTTTTAACGGATTTTATTTATTTATTTATTTTTTTTTTTTTTTTGGAAATTGCCAAATTTGTACCAAGTGGTGGAGGGTATTAAAAGTTCGGCCCGGCCGAACTTACAGCTTTTTTACTTGTTTTAACTTGTTTTTTTCAATGTATCCGACAACTTTGTGTAGGGATGTTTCTACTGAACGACCATTGGTACAGGCATGCTGCGATCCACTTATTGTTGATGAATTTTAATTTCAACGAATTTTCAGGTCCAGTAAAAAATAACTCTCTAAGCTTTAAATTTTTATAATAAATACTATTTTTCCTTTGTAATTTCTTAAAATAACCCATTATTTTCAACCTACCGTTAATGCGGAGGGTACTTTGTTTATATTACCATTTAATGTGACTCACAAATTGTTGCTGGGTAAAGACGCTTTGAAAAAAACTAGATATTTCAGGGCTCGGACGTTTGCCATGCCCCTCCCCAATAAATGTTACAGTAATTTTTACCTCCTGCTAGACAATTACTTAAATTATTACCCTTTAATGTCTATTAAAGACCGGCTGCTTAATTTCTGTCAACTTCTCTATCGTATTATATTGGTTCAGTCCTCTATCTCATTACAACGTAACAAAATGAATGAACAAACCGGGTATGCCGAATCCATTGTCTTGAGCCCATAACTTCAACCGCAAATGAGAACAAAGCGAAAAAAGCACAAAGCATAAGAAAGAAATGTTAATGTAGAATTGTTTCCGTTTCAATTAGTTGACACATGCAGAAATGTAACGGCAGCAAGGAAGTTGGATGAAGGATACGGATGTTAAGACTAAATACTTGGGCTGAGGGTAGGTTATAGCATGAGCGGGGCTCATGCCAACTGTTGGCATTCATGGTTTGGGTTACGACATTCGTAGGGCATTAAGTTCATTGTAGTCCACAATGGAACGAACACAACACAAACTATTTCTTAAGACTTGCAAAGCATGAAATTATATAACAACATGTCAGAACATAAACAACACCGTTCAGTGGAAAAATACAAATATTTATGTACGAATGGAAAACTTTCTCCTCACACCCATTGATGCTGTTGTTATTTTCCTGTTTTTTTTTTTCACTTATGCATAAACACTATGACGGAGAGTCAAGTTCATTTGTAATGGAATGAAAGAAAAAACATTTTCACAAATACCGAAAATTTCAATGGAAATGTTAAAAAGAGCAGAAAATGGAACTGCTTATCGGGCTGAAGGTTAAGTTGTTTTCATATTTGTTACGTCGTTTTATTTTTTATTTATTTTTTTTTTTTTTGAAAACAGGAAAGATGGCAGCCAAAATATGAGGTTAAGTTTGACATGCAGGAAAAAGTTCAGAATACTAATTTGAAGTATTTTATCAACACAGAGATCGTTAGTACCAATAACTCTCCGCAACGGCAAATTTAGCTTGCGGGAAATTCCAAGTGGTGGTCATAGTATCAAATCCACAAAGGGGTTTTGGATCCCTAGGCCAAATTTTTGTTCTTTTAAAAAATATTAGTCATTCACTGAAGGTGTTCAATACTTTGCACAAAACATCGCAATTTTTATGCCAAGGCTATATATGCCTAGATCGACTCAGCTTGTTATACCCTCCACCTTGGAAAGGAGGGTATATTAATTTTGTCGCTCGTTTTGTAACATCCCTAAATAAACGTCGACCCCATTAAGTATATATATTTATAATCAGCATTAAATTGTAAGTCGTGTCTGTCTGTTGAAATCACTATACAGCCCACATTATTTGACGTAGAGCGTCAAAATTTAGCAGAACAATTTGTATCGTGTCTAGGATGGTTGGTATTTGGTTGGTTGGTTGGTTGGTATTTAAATATCGGTCCACGTTTCGGTATAGTCCCCATATAACGGTACATCCCAATATTCGATATTTTTATGATTTTTGCCACATTTTTTCACGGATTTGTTTGAAAAGTGCTATTTATGGGTCAAAAGGGGTCCTAGTTAATATGGCGCAACTTTTTATGTATAGGTCCACGCTTTGATATAGCCCTCATATAACGGTACCTCCCAATATTCGGTATTTTGATGATTTTTGCCACATTTTTGCATGGATTTGTCAAAAATTGGTTATTTGTAGTTCGCAATGGGTTCTAGCTCCGGTGGCGATACATTGCATGTATAGGTCCACGACTTGGTATAGTCCCCATATAATGGTACCTCCCGATATTCGGTATTTGGATGATTTTCGCCACATTTTTTCATGGATTTGTCTAAAACTTGGTATTTGTTGGCCATAATTGGTTCTAGCACCGGTGGCGAAACATTGTATATTTAGGTCCACGTTTTGGTATAGCCCCATATAGCGGTACCTCCCGTTATTCGCTATTTTGATGATTTATGACGCATTTTCCCACGAATATGTCTAAAAATTGATATTTGTGGGTAATAATGGGTTGTTATGTTTCCTTTACTCTATGGTGGAGGGTATTATAAGTTCGGTCCGGCCGAACCTAATGTTTTTTTACTTGTTTTTATAATAACATGCACCTGTCATGAGCTCTTATTCAAGAGAGTATAGCCACAAACCATTTGCTTAGAACGCTTTTGTCTAGCCTTTACCATTTTTGGCCTTTGAGATATATAAGTCTCATCCGATTTGGTGTTTAAGTCCCTCACATTCGTAATATGCACTCCGCAACAATGATATTCGGTACGGGATATCACATACAGCTCAGATATACCTCTTCCAAATTCAATCGAGATCGGTTTAGATTTGAATTTAACTCCCATATAAATATTTTGGGGGTCCGTCTGTCTGTTTGGCTGGCTGGTGCGCACGATAAGTCTAGAAGGGAGTTTCCGATTTGATCCAAACTTGGTATATCGTAATATTATTATACCGGTTCACTTCTTCTTTGCAAATCTCAATGTTAGTGTCAGTGCTACGCCAGCTGTGAATATCGGTTCATTCCATCATGTACCGACATTTTGAAAATTTTTTAATCTTGATTCTCTTCAAATTTCGAACATAAATAATTTCCCCAAAAAGTATTCATATTTGTGATCAGCATAAAATTCTAAGTGGTTTTTACCATTTTGTAGCGAAATAAACATTTAGAGATATATAGAACATGATTTTGAAAAGAAATTTTGAATTTGCATTCAGTTTTCGCGGTTTTCAATTATTTATTCTGTTTTCAATTATTACTCTGTACTTGCAATTTTTTCAAAGTTAGCCTACCTTGTCTTCATTGTACCATGGATTTAACGATGTCTGTCTTTTGAAATCACGATACGGATGATGACACAAAACTTTGTATTGCGTCTAGGATGGTTGGTATTGAAAATGAGACATATCGGTCCATATTTTAGTATAGCCATATAACGGATCCTCCCGATATTCGGTATGTTGATGGTTTAAGTCACTTTTTGCGGATTTGTCCAAAAATTGGTATCTGTAGTTCTCCGGTACCAGGACACGGGCGTGTTTTCCTATAGCCCCCATATAGCGGTACCCTTTATTTTTTTACCCAATGGTGGATGATATTAAAAGTTCAACCACGCCGAATTTAATGGTTGTTTACTTATTATTTTACATTTTTTTCACAAAATTACTATATTGGGAAGAATCCACAACACATAAAGGGAATATATCGTTTCCAATATATAATTAAATCCAATATAGAGGGACAAAATTGTTTTATCTCAAAACTATACATTTTGTTACCCGTTCATGTGGAAATTATTCATAGTAGTAGTATCATTCAGATATTTTATATACTATGTGGATGCTCGTTGGCTATAGAAATCTGAACTTTCAGGACCTTAAAGTTATTCCACCATACCTTACATCCCAACAAAATGACCTCACCTCCGTGATTACTTACCCTTCCATTTTTATGTCACATTGCACTTCTCTTATCATAATTATTATGGCTGTTGCTTTGGTGTTTTTATGATTTGCGTATTTTTATTTCACCCCATCATAATAAACAAAGGTTTGCGAGATAGCATTCCAACACAGGAACACAGGGATTTTATTATTCGACATTAAATTACATTTTTTGGCTAATTTAAATGTTTTGTATTTGCTTTCACTTGGTTCCCAACGAAATCAACACAAGACCTATACCCAAGCAAAAAGATTCCTTGGCCCACGGCAATGTTTACGACAACAGGCGAATACTTTAGCAACAGAACAGAACTTTTTCGCCGTAAAAAATGTTGGGGCAATCATGCGACTCTAATTACAGCCATTCGGTTTTAACCAATGCTACATTGGGACAAGGAAAAGAGCTATTTTTATTATTATGAGCTTGGCTATGGACCCGAAATGAGCGATAAAGGGTTAATGACACCAGAAATGCTAATGTTTTTTTGTTTTGTTTTGTTTTTTCTGACCATAGGCGACATGGTTGTCATAAATTTTGGAGAAACCCCAGCCAAAATGTCCTTAGCTCGGAAAAATAATCATTTTGGAATGCTTGAAGTAAATAAATGCCAAAGGCAACAAAAAAACCCCTGCCAAATTTATTACTTGCTGTGCTAATTAAATTTTCTTAAGATCTGCTAAATTAAGTTAACACAAAATCTTAAATTAATTTATGATTGAAAGGATCCCATAGAATGAATACTAAATTTTTGAGCTCATAAAATTGGGCTAATAAGACTGAGAGAAAACGAAATTAGAATTAAGATCTTTTATGGTTAGAATGGAACTTATTCGGGCATTAATGAAAATATAATGGAATATGGATACTTTAAAGGAAACACATCTTTTAGTCCTGGATACAAGCAGTCTGTGAATATAAACCGAATTCGAAATCTTCAAAATTTACTGTCAGGAACGCGAGCAAATTTCCACTTTTAGATCGCTTATAAAACAAAATAAATATAAGGGTGTTGGCAAGGAGAAGGAGGGAAGGAGAAATCAAACAACATAAAAACAAGTTAAAAAGTATCAGTCGGTACTGCCGACAGATGTTACCCTCAGCCTATATTCGATTATTTAAACATATGTTGACTTCTGTTATGATTCAATTTGTTGGTAGAGGCTTTTGTACCTCTAATAACAAATAACATTGCTGTATTACAAAATATTTAATGAAGCAATAGATATACTGGTCCAAGTTCCACCAAATGGTAAAATTCGTTTGAATATGAAAACCAGTAAAGAAGCTTTAAAGTCGGGCGGGGCCGATTTTATGATACCCTACACCACTTTGCTAATTTAGTTGAGCTCCACACAACAATTAAAAGTTTTTATGGGAGAATTCAGTCATACACTCTATGATTATAATTATAATTTAAAATTCAAAGGACTAAATATGCCGAAGCATTTGTTTCTTTATACCCTACACCACATAGTGGTAAGGGTATTATGTCTTTGTGCATTTGTTTGTAACATGGAGAAGGAAACGAGATAGACCCATAGTTTCTTTTGAGAACCTTCATAGAATCACTTTCTGAGTCGATTTATGCATGTCAGTCCGTCCGTCCGTCCGTCTGTCCATGTATTCTTGTGAACAAAATGCAGGTCGCATTTATTATCCGATTGAGATGAAATTTTCCAAACAATATTTTTTGGCCAAAGGACGAACCCTATTGAAATTGGTCAGAATCGGATCAAATTTAGATATAGCTCCCATATATATCTTCATCCGATTTCGGGTTAAATGTGCACCAAATGTCCACTATCAGTCCAAATTACCTGAATTTTGGCACACCCAACCGAGTTCGGCCTAGAAACAAGTATATCAAATTTGGAGAAAATCGGTGCGGATATAGCTATAGCTCCCATACAAATCTTTCATCCGATTTGATCTTCAAGTCCCCCACATTCCTACTATGCACTCCACAACCGTGATATTTGGTACCAGGTATTAGATGGAGCACAGAAATAGCTGTTTCAAATTTTATCGAAATCGGTTCAAAATTATATATAGCTCCCATATATATCTTCATCCGATTTCGGGTTAAATATGCACCAAATGTCCACTATCAGTCCAAATTACCTGAATTTTGGCACACCCAACCGAGTTCGGATGGAAGCAAGTATATCAAATTTGGAGAAAATCGGTTCAGATATAGCTATAGCTCCCATATATATCTTTCATCCGATTTGATCTTTAAGTCCCTCACATTCCTACTATGCACTCCACAACCGTGATATTTGGTACCAGGTATTAGATGGAGCACAGAAATAGCTGTTTTAAATTTTATCGAAATCGGTTCAGATTTAGATATAGCTACCATATATATCTTCATCCGATTTCGGGTTAATTGACCACCAAATGGCCAATATCAGCCCAAATGGCCCGAATTATGCACATGTGACCGAGATTAGCCTTAAAGCAAATACAAAAAATTTGGAGAAAATCGGTTCAGAAACAGCTATAGCTCCCATATATATGTTTTATCCGATTTGGTGTTTAAGCCTCTCACATTCGTAATATGCACTCCACAAGAATGATACTTGGTACCAGATATAAGATACAGCCCAGAAATAGCTGTTTGTAATTTTATCGAAATCGGTTCAGATTTGGATATAGCTCCCATATATATCTTCATCCGATTTAGTGTTTTAGTCCCATACATTAGTAATATTCACTCTTCAACCGTGATATTTGGTACCAGGTATTAGATGGAGCACAGGAATAGCTGTTTTAAATTTTATCGAAATCGGTTCAGATTTCGATATAGCTCCCATATATATCTTCATCCGATTTCGGGTTAGATGTGCACTAAATGGTCAATAACAGCCCAAATCACCTGAATTTTCGTATATAAGACCGAATTCAGTCTAGAAGCCAATACGTAAAATTTGGAGAATCCCGGTTGAGAGATAACTATAGTTCGTAAAATGCACGATAGAATTAGATAGATTTTGATTTTGTACCAAGTATCTCATAGAGCTCTGAAATGCCCTGTATAAACCTTTTTACGAGAGCTCTACTAAATATGCGTAGTGGTGTAGGGTATCACATAGTCGGCCCCGCCCGACTTTTGAGCTTTCCTTACTGGTTTAAATTCGGACTTGTATTGCCCATTTGGTGCAAAATTAATTTGAAATCAGATAAAGACACATATGGGAGCTATATCCAAATCTGAACCGATCTCGATAAAATTTGGCAAATATATTTCTGAGCTGTATTTGATATATTTCCATGAATATCGTTGCTACGGCTGTGGGTAACAAATACAACAAATCGGATCAACAATATATATGGGAGCATACTACCTTCTAGACTCAATTTGGTCGTATGTGCCAAATTCCATCCCATTTGGGCAAATATATGACGTTTCATGCACAATAAAATGTAAATCGGACGAAGTGATATATGGGAGCTATATCTAAATTTTGACCGATTATCTCCAATTTCAATAGGGTTCGTCCTTGGGCCAAACAAATGTTGTTTGGAAAATTTCATCTCAATCGGATAATAAATGCGACCTGCATTTTGTTCACAAGAATATATGGACAGACGGACTGACATGCATATATCAACTCAGAAAGTGATTCTATGCAGATCAACAAAAGGAACTATGGGTCTATCTCGTTTCCCTTTGCCTGTTGCAAACAAATCCACAAATACATAATACCCTGACCCCCTTGTGGTGAAGGGTATAAAAATGTATTCAATTTGGGCTGATATTACATACATGGTGAGCAATAACCGTAAAATCGGATGGAGATGTACATCAAAGCTCTGTAAGATTCTGAACCGATCTCGATAAAATTTGATGATGCCCGGTATCATTTTTGTGGAGTGCATATTACGCATATGGGGGACTTTTACACCAAATCGGATGAAACATACATATGGGAGCTATAGATATATCTGAAGAGATTTTCACCGTCGGAAGTGCCAAAATTCAGTCCATTTGGGCTGATATTAGCCATTTGGTGCACAATAAACTTGATATCAGTTTATATATGGTATATATGGGAGCTATATCCTAATCTGATATGATCTCGATAGAATTTGACCGAGGTATTTTTGAGTCATCTGATACCACCTATCATTGTTGTGGAGTGCATATTACGGATGTGAGGGACTTAAACACCAAGTCGGATGAAACATATATATGAGAGCTAAAGGTATATCTGAATCAATTTTTTTTTTTTAAATATGATGTATTTGCTTCTAGACTTAATTCGGTTGGATGTGCCAAAATTCAGGTCATTTGGACTAATATGTATTGGTCATTTGGTGCACAATTACCCCAAAATCGTTTGAAGATATATATGGGAGTGTTATCTATATTTATACCGATTCTCACCAGTATCAATAGGGTTCGTCCTTGGTCCAAACAAATACTGTTTGGAAAATTTCATCTCAATCGGATAATAAATGCGACCTGCATATTGTTCACAAAAATACATGGACTGACGGACGGAGGATTGACATGCATAAATCGACTCAGAAAGTGATTATATGAAGATCCTCAAAAGTAACAATGTATCTATCTCGTTTCCTTCTTCATATTACAAACAAATGCACAAAGACATAATACCCTTAACAGTATTGGGTGTAGGGTGTAAATATTGGTATGGGCAAAATTAAAGGAAAATCTAAGGATTTTGAAAGAAATATTTGAAGAAGCGCTGACTTGTTTCGCAAGTTGTGGCAGATAAAAATATTGAAAATTGTGACCCTTTATGGATGAGGTACCAGAAGGGGTTGGCAGATATATATCATCCTCACAACAGATCTTTTGTTAGCAACCATCTTTATAAACGTCTGAATGGAATCGGATGTAAATTTCGCGTTTTATAAGCTTCATGGATATTCATAATTTTTAAACCTTTGTGTGGGAGGTATCAGAAGGAGTGGACCGATATTGTCTATTTTCGTACCTGACCTATCACTGATGCTAATATTAAGATATGCAAAGTTGGAGCAAAATTGGATTATTCTTTCTCTTTCTGTGCACTTAAATATTTTTTTTAATTTCGACCAGAAGGTGTGGACCTATATATCCCATCTTAACTGCACATATTTTGTTATTAAAAATAATGAGATTTATGAAATATGAAAGAATTGGATGCTTATTTCGGATTCTATGATCGTTTTGGTTATTCAAAACTTTTTCCCTTGGTCCGATCTCTACCATCTTAATACTAGAACTTGTATTGATAGAACTATTGAGATGTGCCAAGTCTGAATGGAATCTGATGTTAATTTTGCGTTTTATGAGTTTCATAGATATTAAATATTTTGGCCCCTTGTGGGGGAGGTACCAGAAGGATTTGACCAATATATTCCATCTTTACACAAAATCTTGGGTTAATAAAAATATTATGATGCATGTAATTTGAAGACATTCGTTCTGTAAATATAATTATTCAAAATGTTGACCCTTTGTTGGGGAGGTACTTGTTGGAGTGAATCGATATTGAGCATTTTCGAACTTGGCCTAGTACTTATGCAAATATGGGGATTTGCAAAGTTGGAGCAAAATTGGATTATCCTATCTCTTTCTGTGTAGTAAAAATTTTTTTGAGGTAGTTGACCGGTATTGCCCATCTCCGAACTCCATCTAAGTTTGATAATAATATTATGATTTACCAAATCAGATACTCCTTTCGAGAGTTATCGTGCGCAACAGCCAGCCAGAAAGAGAGACTAACGGACGGACATCGCCAGATCGACTCTAAATGTCCTGAAACAGAGTTGCTCCAAAGAGACCTATGGTCTAATACAGTTATTTCGATGAGCCATATAAAAATATTATCAAAATTATTCAATATTTCAATTTCAATACACTAATCAATTCAATAAATTAATCAGCTTGTAGATCTACCTTACCTTTTTATTGTACAATTTGTATTCAGCAGGTAGCTCTCCAATACCACTGAATAATATCGCAACTACTTTCCTCCTTCCCAGCCTTCACCGTAACAACTTTAATATCAATACATTTTATTTCTAATTTCACCATTCGATTTTCCAATATTTATTTACTTTCTAATCTCTGTTTCATTGGAAAATGTAATTTTGCAAAGTACAATAATGCACAACATATGTATCTGTAAATTTCATTCCGTTATTCGAATAACACACCATATTGTCATCCCAGTCTCGGAGAGAGTGGTCAACAGATGTATTGTCTGCATCTGGATTTTGTTATGGCTAACTTACCGCAGGTTATTTTTTGGCTGGCTGCTAAACAAGCTAAAATAACGTTGTTATCTTTTAATTTGATTTGGAAACAATTTCATTGGAATCACAGCCACCTCCGACGCCCCTGGCTACACCTACAATAACATTTAACTGACGGTTACGGTGGCTGCATTAGACGGAAACTCACTCGAATATTGTCACTGTCAGAGTTGTTATCAGCCACATTTTACAAAAACACATCGCCCAGGGTATTGAACAAAAATAAAATAAACAGCGACAAAAATATTATATTTGCTGGGTTTTTTGTTAATTTTCTCTTTGCTTTTAATGTAGCCGAAAACACAATATTTTATTATCGATATTTATAACATATATGTGTGTGTATAATTGTTATACCCTCCACCATACTATGGAGGGTATATTAACCTAGCCATTCGGTTTGTAACTCCTCGAAATACTCATGTCAGACTCAACAAAGTATATATATTTTTGATCAGCGTAAAATTCTAAGACGATTTAGCCATGCCCGTCTATCTGTGTGCCTGTCCGTCTGTTGTAATCACGCTACAGTCTAAACGAATTAAGATAGGAAGCTAAAATTTTGCACAGATCTCTCTTTTGTCTGCAGGCAGGTCAAGTTCGAAGATGGGCTATATCGGTCCACGATATCGTATAGCCCCCATATAGCGGTACCCTCCGATATTCGATATTTTGAAGATGTTAGCCACATTTTTCACTAGAATTGTCTGAAATTTCACACAAGTAGTTCCTTGTGATATCGTATATCCCCCATATAACGGTACCCCGATATTCGGTATTTTGATAACTTTAACCACATTTTTCAACGGAATTATCTGAAAATCCACACAAGGAGTTCCTTGTGGGTACTTTATACCTCAGGAGAGAATTCTTTATATAGGTTAATGATATCGTATAGCACTCATATAACGGAACCCCCGATATTCGGTATTTTGATGATTTTAGAAACATTTTCAAATCGTATTGTCTTAAAATCCACACAAGGAGTTCTTTGTGAGCACTTTACCCCCTGAAAGGGAATTGTCTATATAGGTCCGCAATATCGTATATCCCCCATATAACGGTACCCACCGATATTCGATATTTTGATGATTTTAGCGACATTATTACCTGGAATTGTTTCAAATTTGGTATTTAAAGTTCGTAATGAATACTACAGCCTATGACAGAAAATTGTCTGTGCAAGTCCACGTCTTCGTATAGGCCCCATATAACGGTACCTCCCAATATTCGGTATTTTGACGATTTTGTGTACAATACTCACCGAAATTGTTTGAGATGTTGTATTTGAAGTTCGTAATGGATGCTACAGCCGGTGACAGAAAATTGTCAATGCTGGTCCAGGTCTTCGCACAGATCCGATGTAACGGTACCTCCCTATATACGATATTTTCATGATTTTAGCTACATTATTGACCGTTTATTTCAAGGTTCGAATTTGAATATGGTAATGGCTTATGACAAACAACCTACATAGGGTTCACGTCGTATGTACCCCAATATAACTACTATCTTTGGTATTTTTAGAATTGTAACAGAATTTTTTAAGGATTTTAATTTTTGAAAATTTCCAAATTCTGTCCCAAATTGTGGAGGGTATTTAAAGTTCGCCCGGCCGCTTTTTCACTTGTTTTCTCATTTAATAGAAGTAAAATTATTATTTTATTTCCATCAACACAAGATCTGTCATAAAGATCGAACCATTTCTTCTGGTACCTCTCCCACAAAAGAGTTCAAAGTTTAAAAAAAGGTCAAATAAGCTTCCAACACTCTTCAAATTTCACACATACAAGAGACAAAAGATCTTGTGAAGATGAAATATATCTGCAAGCCACGCTCGAGTATATTACCCACAAAGGTTCACAATTTTCAATTCTTTTAGAAGAGGGTCGACAATTTGAACAATTATAACAGAAGTCAAAATATATTTAAATAATCGAATATTGACGGAGGGTATACATCTATCGAAAAAAAAAAAAAACAAAAAAAAAAACACCTCGCAATATTGGTTTCCCACATAGGAAAGTATATATGGATCTTCCTAGCTCGCCGAGCTGAGTCGATCTAGCTATGTATGTCCGTCCGTCCGTCTGTCCATGTTAATTTGTAATCAAGCTACAGTCGCAATTATTAACCTACCTTTTTTTGTGATGATCGCACGATATGTTAGGATTGAAATGGACCAAAACAGAAAAATTTCCTGATATTAAAGTTGTTCTATGGGCCACAATTATTAACCAATCGACGCGAAAATTTACGTGGAGTTAGAAATTGGGACTGGGCAGAAACCAATTTGGGTGGCCATCGGACAATAATTAGCGGCTAAAATATATTTTATGTACAAATCACAAATACATTAAAATATCACTTCTGACCACTAAGTGATGCTAATAGCCAATAAACCGGATATATAGCAAAATAGGAACAATATATAAGTAAAAAAATTAATCTCATTTATTCTGCTTACAAATCAAGAACCGCTGGGCCGATTTTCACAATTCCCATCACTTCGGAATGGTCTCTTGCTAGAAAAGGATAAAATCAGAGAAAATCGCGGGATAATACACCAATATAAAGGTATAACTTTTGTTTCATTTTTTCCATTTTTGTCATATTTTTTACAAATTTAAATTTAAATTTTCTAAATTTTTACACCCCCCCCCCAACACTACGTTTTGAGGGTATTATATCTCACGAAATTTTGCATTGGGATAAGGTCGGAATTGTAGCCTACTGTTCTTAGGATGTACATTTACAGGTTTAAATGGCTAAAAAAAATTTAATTTTTCTAATTTTGTAGTCGTCCTATAGGCCACAACTGAAAACTAATCGACGCGGAATTTCGCATCGAAGGAGAGTTAAGGGCAGGGAAGAAGTCTAGCATTTTGGATGACCATTGGATTATATTTGGCTGTAAAATGGACCACAACTTTCGTGTGAAATTGTTTTGAATACTTAACAACACTACGGAGTGCGTAAATATTGGCCGTATTCTCCGGGTCAAAAACCTAAGGGTAACCTCTGGTCAGGCTCTCTGGCATTATTTCAAAAACGAAATATTCCAAAATGGATTTGAATATAAGGGGACTTTGAACATATTGTAGTGTTGTAGGGTATCACATGGTCGGCCCCGCACGACTATAACCTTTGCTTACTTGTTTTTTTTTTTTTTTTTTGTGGGGGGACGGAAAATATCAAATAACAGCAACCTTTAACCAGACCCATACCCACACCCAATAAAAATGTTGACACTTTTCGTACAATTATAGTATCACCGCTAAATCTCAAACACAAATATCATATCTTCAACCTATACCAAATACACTACCATTCAGAACTTTTCGTACAACTGTAGCATACATTTCTGAAACCACCTCCATATGTCCAGGCTAAACATGAACAGCGATCCTAATACGAAATTTCAAATTTCAAGCATTACCTGTTCACCAACTACCAAATTGTTAATGTCTTATTTCTCATCATAATTTCAAATTTGTAGCTCTATGCGTTCACATAATACTAAATGGTACCTTTTTAGAAGTTTAGTACTATTTTAGAACTTTTCGTAAATTTAAAGTTCGAATTTCTAAAAACTCATAAACCCTAAACATATATCCTGCACTCCAAGCATGACTCTCATTCGCACTCATTAGTACCACTAGTAAAGTTCGCACACTTAGTACTAAGAACATTTCCAAAACCACCTTCATATACTATACTAACTTTCCAACCTTAATTATCATAACAATTTTCACATGATTCCAAATGGTACTATTGTAAGAGTTTAGTACCATTTTAGAATTTTTCGTAACCCTCAAATATTTCCAACAAGTAAAAAGCTGAAAATTCGACCGGGCCGAACTCTGAATACCCTACACAATTTGGAACGATTTTGGCAATTTTCAAAAAATAAAATCCGTTAAAAATTCTGTTAAAATCTTAAAAATACAGAATGTAGCCGTTATATTAGGGTCTATACATCAAAATACCGAATGTACGGAGGTACTATTATATGGGAGCTATATCAAAACGTAGTATCCATTACAAACTTCCAATACCAAATTTGAAACAATTCCAGTGAATAATGTCGCACATTATTCAAGTTTCGCATTTGAATATTGAAATGGCTTATGACCAAAGTTGCCTATGCAGGTACACGTCGTTTTATAGACCCAAATGATGGAGAGTATTCAAAGATCGACCCTGCCAAACTGACAAATTTTTTTACTGGGTTTTGTTTGACTCTGCAAATCTAAGCATGCTCTTCCTAAGTTTCTTCGTTTACTAAAACCATGAGTGAAACGCATGGACGATTGATATACAACCACTCTCTTTCTATTTATGGGGTACAAAAAAAATCATTTACCACAACTACCAATACTCATTTGGTTTTCCTTTTCCGATATCAGCATTTTCAATAATGAAAGAAAAACCCATTAACCACATTTGTGGTCAGAATAATGAAAAATCTAATAAGTGACCTTTCGCAGCAACCCATACGAAAGGAGTATTTTTGAAATCGTAAATTGTGAGTGTGGTAAGTTTTATGAGAATAACACCACTAGTATCAGAGTACGCATAACAAACGCAAATCATATTACTAAGGAAAAAGCATTAGGGGGGAATGTGGGAAAAATTATTATTAGTTTGGTTAAGAAAATGGTTAAGGAAAGATTTATATATGCAGAATATTATGGTTGTACAACTATCAATTTACGGTTGATAGCTTGAAATATGGTGGTATTAGGTCACTAAAGTAAAAACATCCAGAATGTTAGCAGACGCTCTGCTGTATCGAGCTTAATGCAGGGAAGAAGTCTCTAAGTAATGGAAGATCAAATATTATTATGCGGTAAACTGGACCGTAGCTCGCGAATATTTGTAATGCTGAAAGTAATCAAAAATATGATATTTATTCTGTGAATTCTGTTCATCAATATCTTCTGTTTCTTTCAAACTAAACGGGTCAATACAAATATAAAGCCATTGTTTAATTCATGCATCAAAGCATGCACTGAAAAACAGCCTGGCATGTAATCGGCGGAAACGATTTAAAATTGTAGAATTTTACAAGGAATTTTAAAGTTCAAGAAACGGAACTGATATATGGCCACAAAGTAGCAATATTATAAATCGGAATTGGAAAGTGCAAATTTTAGTTAATTTTACCGCCAGCAAAAGGTTCATAAATGTTTAAATATTGTAAAAAGTTTAATACAAAAAAAAAAAAAAAAAAAACAAGTAAACAAAGGCTATAGTCGTGCGAGGCCGACCATGTAATACCCTACAACATGTTAGAAGCCCTCTTATGTCCACATCCATTTTGGAAGATTTCACTTTTGAAATTATGCCACGGTGCACTGCCCAGATATTACCCTTAGCATTTTGACCAGGGACTTTTGCCCAATATTTAGGCACTCCGTCGTGCTGTTAGGTGTTGTGGTCCATTTTACAGCTAAATATAATCCAATGTTATCCAAAATGCTAGAATTCTTCCCTGTCCTTAACGCTCTTCTCAGGCATGTCGAATGGCTTCAATTCTGTGATAAGGAATTTGTTTTCTGTTTTTGCTTCATTTGAACCCCTAAATATTTTGCGATCATCTCCAAAAGTAAGAGGTCGATTTAGCGATGTCCGTCCGTCTGTGGTAATCACTCTAGCTTCCGAAGGAATTGAAGTAGATTGATAAAATTTTGCTCAAATGTATTTTATGTCTGCAGGACTTTTGGTATTGAAAATGGGCCATGTAGGTCCACGTTTTGGTATAGCCCCCATATAACGGTACCTCCCGATATCGGTATTTTGATAGTTTTAGCGACATTATTCACGGAATTGTTTCAAATTTTGTTATTGAAGTTCATGATGGATACTACAGTCCAACACAGAAAATTGTCTGTTCAGGTTCACGTCTTCGTAGAGCCCCCATATAACGGTACCTCCCGATATTCGGTATTTTATTGATTTTATGGACATTTTTCACCAGAGTTGTTTCAAATTTGGTATTTGAAGTTCGTAATGGATACGCCCGCCTATGACAGAAAATTGTCTGTGTAGGTCCACGTCTTCGTATAGCCCCCATATAACTGTACCTCTCGATATTCGGTATTTTGATGATTTTAGCGAATTTATTCACCGGAATTGTTTCAAATTTGGTATTTGAAGTTCGTAATGGATACTACAGCCTAAGACAGAAAATTGTCTGTGAAGTTTCACCTCTTCGTATAGCCCCCACATAACGGTACCTCCCGATATTCGGTATTTTGATTTTATCCACATTATAACCGATTTTTTTAAGTTTCGCATTTGAATATTGTAATGGCGTATAAACCCTAATATAATAGCTACATTCGGTATTTTTAAGATTTTAACAGATTTTTTAACGGATTTTATTTTATTTTTTTTTTTAGAATTACCAAATTCTTTCCAAATGATGGAGGGTATTCAAAGTTCGGCTTGGTTGAACTTACAGCAAAAACAAATTTAGTTGTTGGTCCATTTCAACCCCTATATATTATTTCAAAATTTTTGTGAGGATCGGACGTGTTGTAATGTGAAAAAATAATACAAAATTTACACTTCAATATTTTATGTCAAGAGGGCTTTCTGGATTGACATGATTTGCCAAAATCGCTTCAGCCATTCTTGAAATATAAGCAATTTAGCTAACATCCCTTTCCTTTGTATACACACATTATATATATTTCGCTATATATATCCGATATATTTGCTATCGGCATCTACGTAACGGTCAGAATTAACCTGTTCGTCTATTTGTGATTTCGCCGGGATTAAAAATATTCGCGGTTTATCAAAATTTGACTTTTATTTAACACAAATGATATGAGGTGCCAGATATAGTTGACCTAAATATTCCTAAACAGATAAAAATATTGGTGTGGGTAAAATTGCAAGAAAATCATAAATTCCATATTTAGATATAGCAAGTTGCAAAAAAATTTGTGTGAAATTTTAAGAGAGTTAGATGCTTATTTCGGATCCTTTTAGCTTGTTGTTTTTCGAAATCTTGAACTCTATGTGTGAGATGTACGAGAAGAAATTGCCCGATCTCTACCATCTTTATAAAAGATGGAATCGAATGTAAATTTCGCGTTTTATAAGCTTCATGAATATTCCAATTTTTGGCCCTTTGCAGGGGAGGTACCAGAAGCAGTGGACCGATTTATCCCATTTTCACAGCAGATCTTGTGTTAGTAGAAATAATGGGATGCTTAGAAAGAGAACTGGATGCTTATTTCGGGTTTTATGATCGGATACTCCCTTCGAGAGTTGCCGTGCGCACCAGCTAGTTTATGCTATATGGTATACAACCTGTAAATGTCAATCAAATTTATTTAAACTATATTTTAGGGCCTTCTAACTTCCCTTGGACCATAACTTCTGTTTAAAGTAATCAAATAAATTCATCCCAGAATATCAACCCGACGAAATCACAAATTATTGAAGCATCGCAAAAGCGAACCCTCCACCTTTGGGTAAAGAATCCATTTTTATATAAAAATATCTAAATTCAAACGTGTTTCACTTTAAACTTCATACACCAGTAAGACCGATTGGATAATGCTGTTAAACGTTTCAAAAAAACATAAAGTAGGTGAGGCCGTTGTACTCGTGCTATACCAAAATGGGAACCTACATAGACAGTTGTATATTTCAAGGATTTGTCGTCTACCAAATCTTCTTAAATACAAATTTTTAAACAATTTCGTGGGCAAATGTGACTAGGGTTATCAAATTACCGAATATCGTTATACGTGTGCTATCGGAAAAGGTGGAACTAAATATTCAATGTTCTTCCACAGGGCTAGAATCCACTATGAACTACGTATACCAATTTGTAGACAAATCCGTGAAAAAATGTGACAAAAAAGATCAAAATACCGAATATTGGGAGGTACCGTTATATGGGGGCTATAAAAAAACATGGACCTGCACATACAATATTTCGCCACCGGAGCTAGACTACATTTTTCAGATAGATCCGTGAAAAAGTGTGGCAAAAATCATCAAAATGCCAAATATCGGGAGGTACCCTTATATGGGGGATACCAAAACGTGGATCGATACATTTCATTTTCAAAACAACCATCCTAGACACAATAGAAAGTATTCTCGACTTAGAATTTTATGCTGATTATGATTATATAAACTTCATGAGGTCTACGACGAATATTTAAGGATGTTACAAACGAAATGACAAAGTTAAAATACCCTCCTTTTTAGCATTTTTTTGAAATTTTTAATCATATTTGAGTCTTTCTTTATCTGGTTGCTCGATTAAAAAGCTGGAATGTGAGCGCATTTTTTGATCATAAAAGACTCATTTGTCGGGAGAAAAACGTGACCTCCCGCGACTCTTCTAAATAAATCACATATGAGTCTTCCTCTAGATTAGTTAAGAGTCTTTTTCGACCATTTTCTGATCGTTCTAAGAGTCTTTTCCGACTCGTTTTCTAATCATTTATTGCGCTAAAATGCTTAATTTTTGAATCTTTTTCGAGTCTGTTTTAAGTCATTTTTTGGTCATTTATGAGTCTTAAGTGAGTAATTTATTTGTCTTTTAAGTATCATATATCACTCATGTGTATATTCATTTAGGAGTCTTTTATGAGTCCCCTTTATCTTAAATTCGAGTCATTTATGAGTCTTATATGAGTGTTTACGATTCTACGAATCACGTACGTGATTTCTAAATATTCGGATCCGTAAAAAAAGAATTTGATTATATATGTTCATATAAAAATGTATTTAAAATAAAAATAATTTAGCTTTTATTTATAATAATTTACTTATAATTTGTAAATATAGTAAAAAATTAAATAAGAACATGAAAAAAATGAAAACTCAAAAAATAAAAAATCAGGAACTGCAGTCGGACCGTTTTCGTTTTGTAACGCGGTCTCTTGCGTGGCCAAAATGTTTTTGAAGAATTGTGTTCATATCCTTGTCGTTGCTTGAGTATTTAAGGTGACAAATATCTGAAATAAAATATGTACAAGTCTGTCCATTTTACTAATTCTTTATATGCGGGTTAAAAAGCAAACTTACTTTTGATTACTATAACTAAATAACACTTTTCTGCACTCAGATTTACCCTGAAGAAACCTTTCGGTTTTTTGCAATAAACTCTTTCTGGAAATAGATTATCAAAAACCAGTAAAGAAAGACTTAAAGTCGGACGGGGCCGACTTTATGATACCCTACACCACTTTGCTAATTTAGTAGAGCTCCACATAACAATTAAAAGTTTTTATGGGAGAATTCAATCATACACGCTATGATTATAATTATAATTTAAAGTTCAAAGGACTAAATATGCCGAAGCATTTGTATCTTCTAAATTCGGAATTGTATTGTCCATTTGGTGCACAATTAATTTGAAATCGGATAAAGATATATATGGGAGCTATACCCAAATCTGAACCGATCTCGATAAAATTTGGCAAAGATATTTCTGAGCTGTATTTGATACATTTCCCTGAATATCGTTGTTACGGAGTGCATATTACGGTTGTGGGTAACAAATATAACAAATCGGATGAACAATATATATAGGAGCTATAACTATATCTGAACCGATCTTCACCAAATTTGGCATACTATCTTCTAAACTAAATTCGGTCGTATGTGCCAAATTTCATCCCATTTGGAAAAATATTTGACGTTTGGTGCACAATAAAATGTAAATCGGACGAAGTTATATATGGGAGCTATATCCAATTCTGAACCGATCTCGATAAAATTTAGCAAAGGTATGTGAGCTGCATTTCATATATTTCCCCAAATATTGTTGTTACAGATAATAACAAATCGGATGAACAATCTATATTCGATCAAATTTGGCATACTTATTTTGATTAAATTTGGCATACTTATTTTCAGGCCTAATTTGGTTCTATGCGCAAAATTCCGTACTATTCGGGCTGATATTACACGTTTGGTGCACAATAAAAGTCAAATCGGACGAAGATATGGGAGCTACATCTACATTTTTACCGATTATCGCCAATTTCAATAGGGTTCGTCCTTGGGCCAAACAAATGTTGTTTGGAAAATTTCATCTCAATCGGATAATAAATGCGACCTGCATTTTGTTCACAAGAATACATGGACAGACGGACGGAAGAACAGACGGACTGACGTGCATAAATTAACTCAAAAAGTGATTCTATGTAGATCATCAAAAGGAACAATGGGTCTATCTCGTTTCCTTTTGCCCGTTACAAACAAATGCACAAAGACATAATACCCTGACCACCTTGTGGTGTAGGGTATAAATATCTGAATTTAAGCATGTTTCACTTTAAACTTTATACACCAGCCAGACCGTTTGGATAATGCTGTGAAACTTTTCAAAAAAAAAAAAAAAAAAAAAAAAAAAACATAAAGTGGGTGAGGCCGTTGTACTTGGGCAATACCAAAATGGGAACCTACATAGACAGTTGTCTACTTCAAGGATTGTCGTCTACCAAATCTTCTTAAATACAAAATTTTAAACCAATTCGTGGGCAAATGTATCTAGGATTATCAAATTATCAATTATCAAATTACCGAATATGGTGCTATCATTATAAGTGCACTGTAGGTGGAACTAAATATTCAATGTTCTGCCACAGGGCTAGAACCCATTATGAACGACAAATACCAATTTGTAGACAAATTCGTGAAAAATGTGGCAAAAAGATAAAAATACCGAATATTGTGAGGAACTGTTATATGGGGGCTATACCAAAACGTGGACCTATACATACAATGTCTCGCCGCTCGAGCTAGAACCCATTACGAACTACATATACCAATTTCTAGACAAATCCGTGAAAAAAAAATGTTGAAAAAAATCATCTATACACCGAATAGCGGGATATACCCTTATATGGGGTGAACCGATATATCTTATATTTAAAACAACCATCCTAGGCACAATTGTTCTCCAACTTAAACTTCATGAGGTCTACGACGAATATTTAAGGATGTTACAAACGAAATGACAAAGTTAAAACAACCTCCTTTTCCAGATGGAGGGTATAATGACGGTAGACAATATTTGGAAGTGTTTGTAACTCTGCTACAAAACAATCATCCATCCATTAGAACTCTTGCAGCATTCTCAAAATTCCCAAATGAGCTAACTAATCAAGCGGGGTTGTTTTTGGGATCATTAATTGACATTTCCACCCTTGTGATGTGGTTTTGCTGACATTCTGCTCTTCTCATTTTTTCCTAAGAAAATTGGGGTGCAATTATCCAAAAAATTAATATTTGGTGAATGCAACATAATAGATCAATTCTGTAAAACAACATTTAGTAACCCAACCATGTAAATTTTAAGCAAAGTGAATATGGAATATTTATATCTGATTCAAAATTAAATTTTAAAATCGAGTACACATTCGACTCAGAAAATTCTCAAATGTCTGTTTTTACAAAATAAAGTTAGATATTTTAAACTTGTAAGCGCCGAATTTTGAGTCACGAGGCAAAATGGAATGTGGTGGTGGATATGAAAACATAACCTGACCCAAGATCTGTCACTGCTACTTTCTAAAGAGAGCATTTCTAATATTCCACCACGTTTGTATCGGTAAAGAATTCAACGAAATATCCACCACCAACAACACACCCCACTCTCAATGGAAAAGTTGATTGATAACAACCGGCGCGACCGGTGCAATAAAACACATTAATTCTCTCCCCAACCCACCGCCGAAGCATTTCTAAACGAAAGTGTAAAAAGAACCCATGACGTGTGCAAGAGAGGGAGAGAGGAACAACCTTTTGTTTGTGGATAAAATGCACTTGCAGTGGCCAGATACAGAAATAGAAAAGTGGCACGAGACTTAGTAGTCAAACATCAGCCCGTGACGTTGTAACACAAAACAAATTAAAAAAATATACAAAATTCGTGTTTTTTGTGTTGGAAAAAAACTAGTGTATATATTTAACGTTTTATTTGTCTGTGTGGATCTGTCAAAACAAATTACCCAAAAATGTCATCAAATATTGACATAATGTTCCATTATTTTCTCAAAATTCGCAAGAAGTATCCCAATATTGATAATGATTTGGAAACAATTTTGAGACCTCTACGTCATCCACGTGATGCCATGTGTATGGCTGATATTAAAGGTAAGTTGAGTGTTAAACGCAATGACCTACATACCAATTTTTCCAATATGAATTTATTGTATCTTTTTCTTATTTGTTTTTTTTTAGAAAGTTACAGACAGCTGACTGGTGAAAAATTTCCAATGCGCTGTGGTTCGCTAGGTGTGGGCGAGTTTCTCCTAACAATACCTTATGTGGCATGCTACTGCAACGAAAACGGAACCCTAATGTTCTATTCTGTGGATGGATTCTAATTAGAAAAATAGTGAAATTTACATCGATTATGTACATATATTCAAATATTTTATTTTTGTTAGCTGAAATATTTTTTTATTGATAAATATTTATTTTATGAGAATTTACAAATATAGACAAATTATTTAATTTAAACAATGGAAAGTCGTCATCTGTTTATTATCCATTAGATACAAATTTACATCGATAAATAAAAGGTTGGTATCTTACAGATAAACTAATATTTAATGTTTTGTTATCGATACATTGATTCAAATGGTTTGAACATTTGATTAAAACTATCAAAGATATAAACCTCAGATATATGACGAACCATCTGTGGTTGTTGTCTTCGATGCCCATATGCACTTGAATAGAGGATTCAGTACTATCTCAAAATTTATTGTTCCAAAAAGAACCAGTAAAGAAAATCTTAAAGTCGGGCAGGGCCGACTTTATGATACTCTACACCACTTTGCTAATTTAGTAGAGCTCCGAATAACAATTAAAAGTTTTTATGGGAGAATTCAATCATGCGCGCTATGATTATAATTATAATTTAAAGTTCAAAATACTAAATAGGGCGAAGCAATTGTATCTTTTAAATTCGGACTTGTATTGCCCATTTGATATATATGGGAGCTATATCCAAATCTGAACCGATCTCGATAAAATTTGGCAAAGATATTTCTGAGCTGTATTTGATTTATTTCCCTGAATATCGTTGTTACGGAGTGCATATTACGCCTGTTGGTAACAAATACAACAAATCGGATGAATAATATATATGGGAGCTATAGCTATATCTGAACCAATTTTCACCAAATTTTGCAATTCGGTCGTATGTGCCAAATTCCAGCCCATTAGATATATTAAGGGTATGGTGCACAATAAAAGGTAAATCGGACGAAGTTATATATGGGAGCTATATCCAAATCTAAACCGATTTCGATAAAATTTAGCAAAGCTATTTCGGAGCTGTATTTAATATATTTCCCTGAATATCGTTGTTACGGAGTGCATATTAAGGCTATGGGTAACAAATATAACGAATCAGATGACCAATATATATGGGAGCTATTGCTATATCTGAACCGATCTTCACCAAATTTGGCATACTACCTTCAATTCGGCCGTACGTGCCAAATTCCATCTCATTTGGGCAAATATTAGACGTTCGGTGCACAATAAAAGGTAAATCGGACGAAGTTATATATCGGAGCTATATCCAAATCTGAACCGATCTCGATCAAATTTGGCATACTTTTTTTCAGGCCTAATTTGGTTGTATGTGCATCATACTATTTCCATATTATTTGGGCCGATATTACACGTTCGGTGCACAATAAAGGGCAAATCGGACGAAGATATATATGGGAGCTATATTCAAATTTTTACCGATTATCTCCAATTTCAATAGGGTTCGTCCTTGGGCCAAACAAAATTTCATCTCAATCGAATAATAAATGCGACCTGCATTTTGTTCACAAGAATACATGGACAGACGGACGGACTGACATGCATAAATCAACTTAGAAAGTGATTCTATGGAGATCCTGAAAAGTGACTATGGGTCTATCTCCTTTTGTTTCCTTTTACCTGTTACAAACAAATGCACTTTGTGGTGAAGGGTATAAAAACAGTAAGTTCGACTGGGCCGAACTAGGAATACCCTCCTCCATTTAAACGAATTTTGAAATTTTAAAAAAATAAAATCCGTTAAAAATTCAGTTAAAATCTTAAAAATACCGAATATAGCCGTTATATTGTGGACCTACATATGCCTTGTTGTCAGAAGCCATTACCATATTCAAATTCGAAACTTGAAGTAAACGGTGAATAATGTAGCTAAAATCATCGGAGATATGCGAAGACCTGGACTTGCATAGACAATTTTCCGTAACAGTCTGTAGCATCAAATACAACATCTCAAACAATTTCGGTGAGTATTGACCCTAAAATCGTAAAAATACAGAATATAGGCGGGTACCGTTATATGGGAGCTATACGAAGACGTGGACCTGCATAGACAATATTCTGTCTTAGACTAAAGGATCCATTTCGAACTTCAAATACCAACTTTGAAACAATTCCGGTGAATAACGTCGCTAAGATCATCAAAGTACCGAATATTGGGAGGTACCGTTATATCGGGGCTATATGAAGACTTGGACAATATTCTGTCTTAGGCTGAAGTATCCCTTTGGAACATCAAATATCAAATTTGAAGCAATTCCGGTGAATAATGTCGCTTAAATCATCAAAATACCTAATATCGGGTGGTACTGTTATATGAAAACAAAATATTTTCAAAACCAATGATTGGAGTACACGTACATTGCGGCTCGCGCATTGAAGCTATTAACCAGTTTAGCCATAAAATGGAAAGATTGAAGAGTTTGGATCATATTTTTGAAAGAAAATCCTGGCATTCGATTCATTTTCGCGCTATTTATTTAAAATATGAAAAAAGTGAGAACAACTTGTTCTATATAATTTTGAATGAGTTTGACAGGAAGAGGGCATAGCCTCAGGGCTGTATTTCTGTAGTTTTACGAAGCTTTTGTACCTCCTTATTATACCATGATTTTAAGCGTTAAATATTATACACTAGCAAATACTCGCTACTTCGTCAGCGAAAATTTCACCTTAAAATTTTAGATTCTTTCGTCCTTGAGAACCCCATTGAAATTGGTGATAATCGGATCAGATTTAGACATAGCTCCCATATATATCTTCAAACGATTTCGGGTTGATTGTGCACCAAATGGCCGATATCAGTCCAAATGATTTGCATTTTGGCACATCCGACCTAATTCAGTCTAGAATCAAGTACATCAAATATGGAATATGAAAATCGTTTCAGATATAGCTATAGCTCCCATATATATATGTATCATCCGATTTGGTGTTAAAGTCCCTCACATGCGCAACAAGGATATTTGATACCGGATATCAGATACAACTCGAAAATACCTCAGCCAAATTTTATCGAGATCGGTTAAGATTTTTATATACCTTCGATATTCATCTTCATCCGATTTTAAGGTCGTAGTCCACCATATATGTAACATCAGCCAAAATATATAGATTTTTTCAAATTCAGCCGAATTTTTCCATTTGGTGAAACTATATTACTATTGCTCCAATATATATTTTTTATATAATCCTTATCAAATTAATATCATGCACTATACAACAATGTTATTTGTTACTAGAGGATCGAAAGCCTTTGTCAATTTTTTGAAAATCGATTCAGAGTTTGATATAATTCCCAAATTGTGACAACTTTTAAGCCATGATAGGCATTCAAATAAGGTTCGTAGTTGGAATGATCCGATTAATTGCCAATATAAGCTTTTTTGTTACGGGAGCTTTGTTTGCAACGCATAGTTGTGTTAGATATCATATAGTCGACTCCGCCCGACTTTGGGGCTTTCTTTACTGGTTTTAGTACATATGAATTTCCGGAGTTTATATAAGACTAGCTGACCCCGATGCGCTTCGCTACCCCTTTTGATTTTATATGCATTCAAAATTTTATTTATTTATTTTTATGCGATTTTTTAGACGTTTTTTCTTTCCCGCCAACAGGCCATTCTGAATTAATGAGAACTGTCGAAATCGGTTCAGCCGTTCTCGACATATAAGAGATTTTTCAAGCATATCTTCTTTGATAAACATATATGTCGCACATATTTTCTATATATCCGTTTTGTTGGATGTTAACTTCAATGTAAAGATCAGAAGTAACCATGTCATGGCTTTGTGATTTCGCCGGGATTTAAAACATTCGCGGTTTAGTGAAAAATTTTGATTTTTTTCAACAAAAAAGATATGGTCTATTTTACCCGCTAAATATTATCGGATGACCACCCAAATTGGTAGGCTTCTTCCCCGCCCTAAACTCTAGCAACATGCGAAATTCCGCGTCGATCGGTCTATAATTGCGACCTGTATAGCTACTGCAAAATCCGACATTTGTTCAGTATTTGGTCCATTTCAACCCCTAAACATTTGGCGATCATCTCCAAAAGAAATAGGGTTCTATTCTGACCCTAGCCCCACCTCCATTTTAAATTTCGTGAAGATCGGACCATAATTGCGATCTGTAGAGTGATTACAAATAAACATGTACAGACGGACAGACGGACGGACGGACATACATAGCTAGATCGACTCAGCTCGTCGAGCTAGGAAGATCCATATATACTTTCCTATGTGGGAAGTCAATATTTCGTGGTGTTACATAATTTTTGGCCCAATCAAACTTATAATACCCCAACACATAGTGTTATAGGGTATAAAAATTAAAAAAAAATATTGCACTACTTTAATTTGTTAATAAACAAAACTATTAGAAAAGCAGTAACATGACATGTCCTTTGGATTTATTTATTTCATAGCAAATACCAAGCGTGCAGGAAACTGCAATTTTTTGAAGTTCAGTGGCATTTTTATTGCAATTAGTGAATTCGAGGTAGCAACATACTTCCCCACAATAAGCGTATTTCAAATTAATTGTTGTTTTGTTTTCAGTATTAGCCTAAGGCGTTGTAGGTCAATGGTTCTTATTAAAATCATATCCCAATCTGATCCGATTTAAATATAATTTTAAAAAATTTACTTTTACACCAAATTCCGCCACAACTTTCATATTTCATTGAAATTGGTGCGTCAAATATGTGAAATCGGCCGAGAATATATATATGGGAGCTATATCTTAATCTATATCTTAAATCTTAACTAATTTCCAATTAATTTGTCACATTTATTATTGTAACCAAATTCCGCCACACATTCTGAATTTTATTGGAATCGGTCATATATATCGAGCTATAATCAAATCTGAGCGAATTTGAATATAATTAGTCAAATTAATTTTTGTACCAAATTTAGTCACTCATGGCGAATTTCATTGGAATCGGAAATACGTATCGTGTTTTGTGCATCAAATATGTGAAATCGGCGGAAAATATATATGGGAGCTGTATCCAAATCTGAACCGATTTTAATATAATTTGACTAATTTATTTTCTAATCAAAATCCCGTCACACATTCCCAATTTAATTGGAATCGAACATATATATCGTGTTTGGTGCATCAAATAAACGAAATCGGTTGAAGATATATTTGGGAGCTATATCGAAATCTGAACCGATTTCAATATAATTTGACAATTGTATATTCGTTTTAATTTCCGCTACACATTGCAAATTTTATTGAAATTAGAGATATATAGCGTGTTTGATGCGTCATATACATGAAATCGGTCGAAAATATATATGGGAGCTATATCCAAATCTGAAGCGATTTCAATATAATTTGATAAATTTATTTTCGGATCAAATCCCGTTAAACATTCCAAATTTCATTGGAATCGAACATTTATATCGTGTATGAGGTATCAAATGAACGAAATCGGTCGAAAATATATATTGAAGCTATATCCAAATCTGAACCGATTTCAATATAATTTGGGAAATCAATTTTTAGATAAAATCCATCACACGTTTCAAATTTGGGATACATAGCGTGTTTGGTGCATCAAATGCTTGAAATCGGCCGAAAATATATATGGGAGCCATATCCGTTACGCATTCCAAATTTGGAGACTGTATCTGTAATCGATCAATAGATATGTGCATACAAAATCTAAATTTTTGGGAGGTACCTCCGATTCGGATGCTATATCTCCACTTCCAAGTGAACTTTCAAAAATGTATATATACTATGTTACTTTCAGGCAATGTTGCAGTATATATGCAAATTTTCAGGAAAATCTGTTTAGCGGTTTTCGAGTCCATAAATTACAAACAAACAAACATACAAACATTTTCTTCTTTTATTTATTTATATAAGATTTAGACTTTTGACGTCTTCTAGGGGAGTTGCTATTATTTTTATAATTTTTTAATTATTTTTATTATATTATAATTATTATTATTCCAAAAAAAATTATAGTTTAGTCAGTCGTCCACATATCTCTAAAACAATTGAAATTAAAATGCATCAACATAAAGTCACAATCACATCACAGGGTTTTAGGATTGATTAGATTCTATTAAATAACATAGAATGTATCAAGTTAAGACAAAAACCAATGAACTTGTAGATTATTTTGAATATGGTTTTTCATATACACCCTGTAATGCGAAGTATCTAAAACACTTTACACATACAAATATCTTTCTTACGTTCCTACGTTTGTATCTGCAAGATATATTTGGGTCATATTAAAGATAACGACCACCAAACCATAGAATAAAACAATCTATGAAAATCGGTCAAAGTATGAAGCCAGTACAGGTTAATATGCTATAATTTCTTATTGAAAAATAAACCTTACAAATATTCTCTCTTGTAAGAAATGGCTTTTCTCTTTTGAGTACAATATTTATTACCCCTAAAGAGTAATTATCTATCGGTTGTCTGTCATTCCATGTGTTATCGGAAGTGACGTGGTTGTTGTTGTCACTGACATGCAAGCAGACATTAGGCGGCGACCCACCACTTACTTTCTCTTTCCCATTTACGAGAGAACAAACAACACATTTGTTCTATTTATATATGGGTCAGCGTTGTTGTTGTTTTTTGGTTTACTTTGCAAACACAGCTATTTATATGACTCAACAATGAGACTCCGTGGCGCAACGGTAGCGCGTCTGACTCCAGATCAGAAGGTTGCGTGTTCAAATCACGTCGGGGTCATGCCAAAATTACTGTGATTCAAATTTTGTCAAATATTTATTCGAAATTTTAATAAATTCGGGGTATAATAACACTGTGCAACATTAAAAATATTTACAGGAAATGTACAGTAAATTATGAAGATAGAGGTAAAAATAGACGACAAGTGTATAGGCTAGGCGTTTGGAAACTTTACATCGAAAATTAACCTAAATAGAGGGGAAAGTTCCTCTTTATCAATAAATCCAGGAAATCATATATAACCTTATGAATGAGCTTATGCTAAATTCTCCTACAAAGCATAATTTTAGAAGAATGAGGTCAAAAACAAAATTGATCTTTATCAAATTTTACTATGAGTTACTAAAAACACAATTTAAAGAAAGTCCAGCGTTTAAATGTGAATAATTATTTTGTGTCTCGTACCATCGCTCGTTACTGCGATACTGGTAGCGTAGCCCGACGTCAATGAAATGGAAAACAGCAAAATCAAAAGCGACTAAAGAAGCGACTTGATCGAAACACGCGCCGCTGTGGTCGAAAAATGGCTCGTGAGCTGAACATATCGCAATATTCCGTTCGAAAAATATTGAAAAATGAGCTCGGGATAAAGTCATTGAAATTGCAAAAAGTGTAAGAACTTATACCGAAACAGAAAGAAAATAGACTCAAAAGAGCTAAAGAGTTGCTTCGCTTGGCCGAAAGTGGTGAACTGCCGAATTTGGTTTTCTCCGATGAGAAAACTTTCGTTGTCCAGTAGTTTGTAAACAAACAAAATGATCGTGTTTACTTGCCAAAGAGGTCAGCTGAAAATGTGCACCTTCGGCTGGCCACCAGAACTCATGCGCCGGCCGTGGTGATGGTGTGGGCCGCCATTACAGCCGATGGTCGCTCTCCACTCGTATTAATCGACCGTGGCATCAGAATAAATGCCAAATATTATCGCGGAGATATTCTGGAGGGTGTATTAAAGCATTGAGCACTCAAACATTTTGGCCGCAGACCTTGGACATTCCATCAGGACTCAGCACCATCGCACTCAGCACGCGCCACCCAAGAATGGTTACAAAATGAGGTTCCTCGCTTCATTTCCAGCGCACAATAGCCATTAAAATCTCCGGATACCAATCCGTTGGACTATTGTGTCTGTAGTATTTTGGAAGGCAAGGTTGGCACTAAATAATACCAAAGTGTGGATCACCTCAAGCAAGCGCTTCGCCGAGAATGGGCCAAAATACCGCAGGGCAACATTTGGGCAGCGTGTGATGGTTTCATTGGCCGTTTGAAGACCATACATAATTCGTGCCAAAGGTGAGCAATTCGAACAATTCTAAACTTATTGTAAAATTTGATGCTATTTCCGACATATTTCGCTTTCATTCAATAAAATTAAAAAAAATTATGGCGTTTTACTTTGTTACAGTTTTTTGATCACACCCTGTATATATGAGAGCTCGAACTGGTATTACGCATTTGGTGCACAATACTCGAACCGATATGTATAAAATTTGGCAGAAGTATTTGTATAGTACCAAATATCATTTTTTACGAATGTGGAGAACTTAAACGCAAAATCGGATGAAACATATATATGGGAGCCATAACTTTATATGAACCGAATTTCATAAATTTTGATATATTTTCATTTTGACAAAATTAGGTCACATGTGCCAAAATCTATTCAATTTAAACTGATATTAACCATTTTGTGCACAATACACGTCAAATCGGATAAAGCTATACATGGGAGCTATATCCAAATCAGAATCGATCTCGATAAAATTTGACGGAGATATTTCTGAGCTGTATTTGATATATGGCACCAAATATGACTCATGTGAAGTGCATATTACGATTGTCTTGTACTTAAACCCCAAATCGGATGAAACATATATGTGGGAGCTACAGCTATATCTGAACAGATTTTCGCGAAATTTTAAATACTTGCTTCTGCGCTGAATTTGATTGGATATGCCGAAATCCATTCCATTAGGACGAGTATTAGACATAAAGCGCACCATAAAATTGAAATTGGAGGAAAATTATTATATGAGAACTATATTCACATCTGAGCCGAAATTCACCAAAATTGACAGACATACTTCAAGATTGAACCTGGCCGTATTTGCTAAAATTCATTTGATTCGGACTGATATTACGCATTTGGTGCACAATACTTATAAAATCGGACGAGCTATGTCCAAAACTGTTCCGATTATCACAAAATAAATAAATTGTGACTGAGTAGGCAGTACATTTCGCACCTTTTGGTATTTTGATTTGGGAAGTAGTGTTGATAAAATGAGGTGTTTCGGAAATGTGTGTAAGAACTGCATTAAGTTTGGTTTTGGTTGAATGAAAGAAGCTGGTAATTTAAATTTTTTTATTGGGGTCCCTCTTGGTGGTACTGTATTGTACTAAATCGTACCAATTTTGGATCAATGCTAGTGTTTGTGAATGGAGAGCTGTTGATCGTTTTGGATATGTTGCTAAATTTGGTATTGACTGAAGGAAAGCAGCTAAAACTCTAAACAGTTGAAAAAGTTTGGAATAGAAAAATCGGATGTCGGTCCACTGTGCAACTACTTTCATTAATATCCTCCTCGGAAGACTTCAATATGAAAGATTCTGAAGACTATTTGGGGTAAAATGTAAACATTTTCCCATTATTCTATCCGAAAAAGGAAAAAAACTTGAATAACATATAAAACCTTGAAAGTCGGAAAATTTAGTACGATATATAAAGTTTTGTTTCAAAAAATTTGTAAACTAAACAAATTGTGCAATTTGAGAACTAAATAGACCAAGGTTTTGAAACCAATCTAAAATTTTGAAGTAGACGTTTCGCTGACGAAATAATGGACACCTTATAATTATACTGCCCAATAGAAGGTTTAGGCTGTGGAAAACTCAAAATGGCATCGGGCTCTTAAGTAAGACTGCTGTAACGCTTTTATATGGCAATGAGCAACAAAGTTACCATAATAAATTGGGATATATTTCGCAATTGGGATATTAAGCAAAGGCTACAGTCGTGCGGAACCGACTATGTTATACCCTACAACACTACAATATGTTAGAAGCCCCCTATGTCAAAATCCATATTGGAAGATTTCGCTTTTGAAATTAGGATTTTGACTAGGGACATTTGCCCAACATTTATGCACTCCGTCGGGCTGTTAGTTGTTGTAGTTCATTTTACCGATAAATATAATCCAATGGTTATCCAAAATGCTAGAATTCTTCCCTGTCCTTAAATCTCTTCACGGGTGTGTCGATTGGCTTCAATTGTGTGATTGGAAAAAACATTTCTGTTTTTGGTTAATTTGAATCCCTAAATATTTTGCAATCATCCCCAAAAGCAAGAAGCCCCTCTGTATCTTCAAATTTAGACTCATCTTTATGATTTGCTTGTCTACGATATTTGGCTATATTCGTCAACGAAATGAGCATAAAAAAGCCAGAAGTTCGCCTTTTGTGTATTTCGGATGCTGGTATTTTTTCACTCAAAATTAGTGGTCCATTGTACCCGCTGTCCTAAACTCTAATTTTATGCAATATTTCGTGTCCTTTGGTTTCTATTTGCGACCTTTATAACGGCTGCAAATTCTGGAAAATTTTAAGTTGTTGGTCCATTTCAACCCCCTCATATATTGCAGACATCTTTGAAAACTATAGGCCTAGCCCTTCTGAGCCCAACCCTACCCTTGTGAAAATTTTCGTGACGATCGGACGATATTTGCAATACTTATATAATATCCCCAACCTGTGTTGTAAGGTGAAAAAATATTACAAAATATTGTAAATCAAATTGAAAAAATCGCATGCGATAAAAAATATGAAAAAATAAAAAAATTTCACAGAATGCTACAAAATCTATAATAACACCATTATTGGCACATTTTTATGCGATTTTTTAGATTTTATTCTCTTATGCCAAGAGGGCATTCTGAATTGACAAATAATCATTTTTATTCTTGATATATAATCATTTTAGCTTCTTTGTATATATGTATTGTACATATTTCGCTACATATATATCCGATATATTTACTATCGGCATCTACGTAACGATCAGGATTGACCTGTTCGCCTATTTGTGATTTCGCGGGGATTAAAAATATTCGCGGTTTAATGGAAAATTTGATTTAATTTAACAAAAGTGTCATGGCCTCTTCACCCACTAAATATTACCCGATTACCATCAAAATTGGAAGACTTCTGCCCAGCCTTAAGCTCTAGCCACCTGCATACTTCCGCGTCGATTGGTCTATAACTGCAACCTGTAGAGCAACTGCAAAATCAGGAAATTTTTCAGGTCCACTTCAACCCCTAAATATTATGACATGATCTCCAAAAGAAATAGGGTTTCATAATTGCGACCTGTAGAATGATTACAAATTAACATGGACAGACGGACGGACGGACATACATAGCTAGATCGACTCAGCTCGGCGAGGTAGGGAGATCCATATATACTTTTCTATGTGGGAAACCAATATTTCGAGGTGTTACATAATTTTTGGCCCAATCAAACTTATAATACCGCCAACACAAAGTGTTGTAGGGTATAAAAATGGGACATGTCAGTCCATCAATAAAAAAATTAAAATTCCTACAAATATGAATGTACAGGGTTGCCTATATTCGACGCACCCATCTGGCAACGCCATAACTTTCGACAGAGATGTCACATCGCTTAATGACATACCGCGTTTGAAGCGTCAGTCCAAGCAGATTTTTACCATGAACCAATATACGCCACGCGAGCGCTCTGAAATAGTTGAAATTTACATTCAACAGAAAAAGTCAATTGTGAAAACTCAACGCGCTTTTAAAACATTAAAAAATGTGAGAAGTGCGCCTTCTAAGAACACCATTAAGCGTTTATACGACTGGTCCTTACCAATCCGAAGAGGCCATATAAAAGTCGACCAAGGCGATCGGCCGAGAATATCGCTGCCGTACGAGCCAGTGTTGAGAGGTCCCCAAGAACATCCCAAAAACGCCGTTCTCAGCGGTTGGGCATGGCTCGGTCCACTTTACAACGGGTTATTCGAATTGATTTGCATTTGTTCCCGTACAAAATTCAATTGACGCAAAGAATGTTGCCTGCGGACAAGCCTCGTTGATTGGAATGAGTCCAAAAAAAAAAAAAAAAAAAAAAAAACATGGGTCCGTCGAATATGGGCAACCCTGTATTCTTTGAATATTCCGTCGATTAATTTTTACTCCAAAGAATTTGTATTTGACCATTCCCGGCCACGGCCCTAACATTCATTGTCCTTTGTGATCTAGAATAGTGTTTAAATAGAGAGAATGCATATGCTGTAGCAATTTCCCCGCTGTTCATTTTCGAATTTTATTGTATTTTCTATTGCAACCTGCTTTGCATTGTTTATTGTGTCCATTTTTGTTTTGTTTTGCCACACTTCTATTTAAAAAAGTTAATTCCCTTTTTCCTTTACCGCTGACAGATGAATTACCAAAGTTTTTTAGGGATTTATATGCTTAATTTATTGCTTCTTTTTTCTGTATCACAGTTGTATTAATTAAAGTTGTCTTACTTTTCAACACTTTCATAAATTTTATTTGAATACACATTGGGTTTTTTTGAAGTGCAATTGAAAATGCTGCGTGAACTGTTTGCAGATAGATAGAGAATACGTAACAAACCTAAAAAATCTAACGTTCCCATAAATGAAAACCAAAAAACTTCTCCTTCTGACCAAAAATATACAATATAGTTGTGGAATTGTTGGAATAGAAAGCAGAGGAATAAATATAAAATAGAGAACAATTCAGTGAACTTGGGTGCAATGGTAATGTATCTGGAAAAGTTTTGTGAAGGATATTTAAGGAATTGTGTGTGGTTGTTCAACCTTTGGGATGGTGTGACCAGTAAAATGGAAATTTTCAAAAATATAGCAGAAAAAATAAAAAAAAAAACAGTAAGGAAAGGTCAAAAGTCGGGCGGGACGGACTATATGATACGCTACACCAATATGCGTATTTAGTGGTGCTCACGTAACAAAAAACAGCATACCAATCAATAACATTGCTGGATAGTGCATTATATGATATAATAAGGATTATAATATCTTAGCAATATATATACCGGACCGAGTTTCCCCAAATGAGCTGTATCTGATGTCCAGTATCAAATATCTTTGTTGCGCATGCGAGGGACTTTAACACCAAATTGGATGAATATGCGAGCTATTGCTATATCTGAACCGCTTTTCACCAAAATCTGAAGCGCTTTTCTGAATTCCGTCGGAAGTGCCGAAATTCAGTCCATTTGGGCTGATACTAGCCATTTGGGGCACAATTAACCAAAATCGGTTGAAGATACATATGGAAGCTATATCTAAATTTGAACCGATTTTCACCATTTTCAATAGGGTTCGTCCTTGGTCCAAAAAATACTGGTTGGAAAATATCATCTCTATCGGATAATAAATGCGATCTGCTTTTTGTTCACTAAAATACATGGACAGAAGGACTGATGGACGGACTGACATGCATAAATCGACTCAGAAAGTGATTCTACGAAGATCCTTAAAAGTAATTATGGGTCTTTCTCGTTTCCTTCACCATGTTACAAACAAATGCACAAAGACGTAATACCCTTACCAATCCGTGGTGTATTGTATAATGAACATGAAATAAAATGTTCACTGAACTCGCCCCTCAACAAGTCCGTTGTTAAGCGTGCTGTGTGTGATGTGGCATTGTCTTGTTCAAATCCCATGCCATGCAAGTCAAGTCCTCGCATTTTTGGCGAACAAAAAGTAGGATATCATCTCACGGTAGTTCGCTACGATTCGCAGCAACTTTAAAGAAGTACCGTTCAATGATACCAACAGCTCATAAACCGCAAACAACATGGACTTTTCCTGACTGCATTGATATCATTTGCAATGCTGGTTTATTTTCAGCCGAAAGTCAACAATAGAGCTTATTTACGTGCCCATTGACCCAAAAAATAGCTTTTTTGCTGAACACAATTTTTTGATAAAAAGGTGGATCTTCGAAGAACTTTCCAAGAGCCCATCCACTAAAAATTCTCCCGTTGTCGGTAGGTCGTTCAGCTATAATTCCGTTGTTGAGTAACAGAGGCACAATTGCTGGCCGCAGATCTATTCCTTCACCCAATACCAAATGTAGTAATATTTAGAACTTTTCGCCGTTTTCCAAAATCAGCTCCATACCTCAATCCCAGATACCAACAGAGACCTCCATATCAAATTTCGGGATTTCAGCTCTATCCCTTCACCCAATACCCAATTAAGTACAATTTAGTACTTTTCGAAAAATTATATCTTAACAACGAACACCAATAGTGAAATCTATACCAAATTTGAGGTTTCTACCCCAATATCTTAACCTAATACAAAATTTAGTACGATTTAGTATTTTTCGTACAAATCTAGGACGCATTTCCAAAGCTTTGTCAAATCTTAAACACTGATGACATAAATAATATAAATGTCAAATTTCAGAACATTATCACGATCCCTTTATCCAATACAAAGTATAATGCCATTCAACACCTTTCGAAAAATTATAGTACACATTTCCGATATCACCTTCATATATCCAGGCTACACATGAACAGCGACGCTAATACCAAATTTCAGATTTAAAGCACCATCTGTTCACCCAATGCCAAATTGAACCAAATATAGCACTACTTAATACTTTCCGTGCACTTATAGTACACATTTCCAAAACTTCCCTTTTATCACAAACCTACCAACAACAGGGACACCAATACAAAATTTCAGCTTCATCGGTTCATATATAAAACTTATTTTCCAACATTGAATCTCATAGCAAATTAAAAGATTTTAGCACAATCCGTTCACAGAATACAAAATGGTACCATTTCGGAAGTTTAGTAAAATTTTTTAAACTTTTCGTAACCTTTAAGTCTAAATTTTCAAAAACCACTTGGTACATCTTTCCTGCACTCTATCAATGACTCTCATTCCGAATTTTTATCTCATTCTGTTTGTCCAGTACAAAGTACTCAATTTTTAGTACATTCAGTACTTTTCGAACCCTTTTAGTAGGTATTTCCAAAAACCCAGCCTTGTGATAGCCTAAGCTCCAAAATTATATTCTAAAAAATTCTTCAAATTCAATATTCTAACATTCTATCTTTAGCCGTTTCGTCTGAGCGTTGATTCTAGATCACTCTGTTATTCCACTGCTCTCCAAAGATTATAGACCACCCAGTGTTGCCTAAAAGATAAAAGCTAAAAAAGCTCCTTTTATTAGGGCGGAGTTGTATCAGATGGCATTAGCTGTTACCTTAAAATAATTCTGCCATGGATTTCGACACATTTATGTATATATTCTGCATTTCAATGCCATTCTTAAATATACTGATTTCTGTCACCGAATTTCCAAAGCGCACGCTCTAGGTAATGTATATATACAAATTTTAATGTTATACCAACTGTTAGCCTAACAACTCTCAAATTCATTTATTTATATTTTCTTAAAACTATATCTAAAACAAGTAAGCAAAGGCTACAGTCGAGCGGGGCCGACCGTTGAATACCCTACAACACTATAATAAACGATACAGTTTATATAGGCGAGATACTCGAAAGAATTCCACAAGATATTGTGACAAATAATAAAAGAAAACCATCAGGTTTCGTTCTCTAATTTTCGAATAATAGCAACGTAAACTAATTTCCTCATTTCCAATTTATTGGAAGATGTTGCACATAAATGGTCTTCCTAGATCTGGAACCAATATTTCCAAAGACCTATAATCTCTCAGAAGTGGCAAAAGATTAACATTTATTATTGGTTTTTGACTGAAACGCATCTATACGAGATACAGACATTTGACTATATTCTTCAACGAAATCAGCGTTACGAAATAGTCAGAAGTGCGACTTTCCTGTATTTGTGAATTCTCCAAAAAGTCACTGGATAGACATTTTCGTATTTTGTCTACAAAAGTTGGCAAACTATTTCACACATTGAATATTTTTGGATGGCCATCCAAAACTGCTTGGCTTTTTGCAATGCCCGTAACCCCCATTCAAATGTGCGTGAGGATCGGGCAATAATTACGACCTGCTGACAATTTTGCAGTTTTTTGGTCCATTTCAACCCCTAAATATATGGCGATCATCTCCAAAAAGAGTAGGCTTCTATTCTGACCCTCATCTTATCCCCATGCTAAATTTCGTAAGGATCGGGCCATAAATGCGATCTGTATATGATATTCTGATGTCATAACTACTTAGTTTTGTTAGCTGTAGAAATATTACCAAATGTTTAATTCAAAATGAAAATATGCCAAAAATATGACAAAATTGAAAAAATATGAGAAAATTTTACAAAATCAATATTTTCATCCTTAGAGAGATATTTTTATGCGATTTTTTTAGAAGTTTTTCTTTCCTGCCAAGAGGCCATTCTGAATTAATGAGAACTATCGAAATCAGTTCAGCCGTTCTCGACATAAAAGAGATCTTTCAAGCATATCTTCTTTGATAAACATATATATCGCACATATTTTGCTATATATCCGATTTGTTGGATGTTAACATCAATGTAAAGGTCAGAAGTAACCTTGTCATGGCTTTGTGATTTCGCCGGGATTTAAAATATTCGCGGTTTAATATAAAAATTTTGAATTTTTTCAACACAAAAGGTATGGTCTATTTTACCCGCCAAATATTATCCGATGACCACCCAAATTGGTAGGCTTCTTCCCCGTCCTAAACTCTAGCTACATGCGAAATTCCGCGTCGATTGGTCTATAATTGCGACCTGTTTAGCTACTGCAAAATCCGACATTTTTTCAGTATTTGGTCCATTTCAACCCCTAAACATTTGGCGATTATCTCAAAAAGAAATAGGGTTCTATTCTGGCCCAACCCCGACCTCCATTCCAAATTTCGTGAAGATCGGGCCATAATTGCGACCTGTAGAGTGATTACAAATTAACATGGACAGACGGACAGACGGACAGACGGACGGACGGACTTACATAGCTAGATCGACTCAGCTCGGCGAGCTAGGATGATCCATATATACTTTCCTATGTGGGAAACCAATATTTCGTGGTGTTACATAATTTTTGGCCCAATCAAACTTATAATACCCCCAACACATAGCGTTGTAGGGTATAATTAAATGCATTACCACCATGGTATTTGCAATATTTCCAAGAATACTAATTTAAACTCAAAATTAATAGTTACGATTTAGGTAAGTGTTTTATTTCACATCCAGTAGTTAAATAACCAATAACAACGTAACAAACTTTTTTACGTTCTGGAATTACCTTCAATATAAGTTCACAATTATACGTAATTGCCTTGATGACAACGCCATAAAACGCATTTGTGTATTCCTAATTGTTTAGATTGGTGTGTAAAATATTTTTGGGGGATTTGTGGTCATGTAAACGAGCTGAGGTTGGCACAAAATCAATATTGAATCGATGTTAGAAATCATAAAATCCCACAAACATTTCGAGATTCATTAGCAAATACTTATGGAAATGTGGTGCCAATAACTAGGGTGTGTTTGTTCATAAGGTTAAATGGGAATACAGCAACGGAAATAATGGAAAGGATAAAAGCGAAAAATCAATATGGAAACCTACTCCTTGCTTATTGAAATCAAAGGAAATTGAGACTAAGTCAAGAGAGCAAAACAATATGGAAATGTATGAAATTCACGAATTATTTTTTGAAACTCTATTAAAATTTATGTATAAATATATATTTATAGTATTTTACATAATTGAACATATTTGTAATAACTTTAAATTGGGGAATAATTTCGAATTTTTGCACTTTTTTTGTAATTTTGTAACAAACGTTACTCAGCCAGCCCATCTTTTATTAAATAAACTGATTTAAGTTATTACGACGGTTTTTTATACCCTTCACATTGGAAAGGAGGGTATATTAACTTTGTCATTCCGTTTGTAACATCGCTAAATATTCGTCGTAGACCCCATAAAGTATATACACTGGTGGACAAAGCTAAAGCAACTACAATCGCAAAGACAATAAATGTCCTGTAACTTTTACAAAAATAAACAAAACGTAACTATTTTTCCAGTTTTAAATGAGGTCTTTAATTCACTTTCAAGGAACTAAAAATAAAAATACAAAAATAATTTTGAACAAAAAATAATATATGGAAAACTAAAATGACCTAATTTTTGCTTGGTCAAAACTAAAGCAACTTTTTGATTTTTTAATTAAAAATAATTAAATTTTTGCTAGTAGTCGATAGCATCCATTGTTTTTGATAGCAGCTGCACACCTACGAGTCATTGAATCTATAACACGCTCAATTTGATCCTTGGGTATGCTTTCCCAGGCACACCGAATTCTTTGGAAAATGTTGTTCTTATTTATTTCCGAATCTCGCTTGATCTTCCTGTCTACGATACTCCAAAGGTTTTCTATGGAGTTTAGGTTAGGTGATTGTGCCGGCTATAACAAAACATCGATTTTTGGCTCCCGCAACCAACATTTGACACGTTTTGATGCAACTTTGGGATCATTGTCATGCTGAAACTCCCAAATGAGCCGAATATTTTACTCATCGTAAGGGAACAACGTGATGTCCAACACATCTTTGTAAACAAACCGATCCATAACTTCCTTTATTTCATGGATAGACCCAAGTCCATAGAAAGAAAAATAGCGCCACGCCATTTTTGACCCTCCCTCAAGCTTCACTGTACTTTTACAACATTGCGGCTTGAGTCTTTCATTTTTGGTCTTCCCATCATAACATTTTTCACGTCTGAGCTTTTAATATTAAACGTAGACTCATTCCAGAAATAATGTTTTTCCATTGAGCTCAGATATAAATGCTTTTTTGATGGCTTACGGGCATGTAGATCAGCTACCACTACTAGTCTACGCACTGATCTCGAGCTTATATCCAATGATTGGTCTCTCACCAATCCAGTTGAACTCTTAAATGGTTGTTTTTTTATTCCTCTCACAATTTGTTGATCAGTACGGGCTGAAGTTTTTCACGGCCTTCATCCGTTATAGACTGTTACTACTGATCCAGTTTCATAAAACCGACTTAGTATACAGAAATATTTATGAAATCACAGAAATATTTATGAAATATTTCTCGGAAATCATTTTCTGTGATATGTTGTTTTCATAGTCACTGATAATTTGCTGTTTTATTCATGTGCTGTATTTGCTTCTATCCATTTTAAACTTTTTTAGGCAGTACTTAAAAAACGAAAAGAAAAACACATGCTGTTGTAAAAAACTTCTCAAAAAGGATTTATGACAAGCGAAATTGTCGAAGGAACCAAAAAGCGATAAATATCACAGTAAAAACAACTGAAATTGCAGCGGTTATATGAATGTACAACAGAGTTGCTTTTGTTTTGTCCAAGCCAAAATCTGGTTAATTGACTTTACCATACATTATTTTTTATATAAAAATGAATCTTGGTTTTTTGTTTTAGGTTTTTAAAAAGTGAATAAAGTACCTAATTTAAAACAAGAAAAACTTTCTCATTTTCTTAATTTTTGAAAAAGTTACAGGGCATTCATTCTCCTTGTAATTTCAGTTGCTTTAGTTTTGGCCACCAGTGTATATTCATAATCAGCATAAAATTCTAAGTCGATTTCCATATATATAGTCCCCACATAACGGGGAGATATGGTATGGGGAGATACCATAATCGGTATTTTGATGATTTTTGACACATTTTTTCACGGATTTGTCTAAAAATTGGTATTTGTTTGTCATAATGGGTTCTAGCTGCGGTGGCGAAACATTGTATGTATAGGTTCACGTTTTTGTATAGTCCCATATATTCGATATTATGATGTTTTTTGCGGTTAGGGTCAGAATGGAAGTCAAATTTTCAATTAAACCGCGGATTTATAATCCCGGCAAAATCATAAATAGACGAAAAGGTAATTATCTGGGCAGTGCTCTATGACATAATTTTAAAAGCGAAATCTTCCAAAATGGAAATTAAATGGAATGGATATAAAGAAGCTTTTACCATATTGTAGTGCTGTATTGGTTTATTTCACCAGTTTTTAAATAATGAAAAATAGGGTCTTTTAAAATGGCTGTAACTCCTTAAATATTAACATTTCGGTGTTTTTAGCCTATTTATTTGTATAGATTTTATACCCTACACCACATAGTGGTAAGGGTATTATGTCTTTGTGCATTTGTTTGTAACATGGAAAAGGAAGCGAGATAGACGCATAGTTACTTTTGAGGATCTCCATAGAATCACTTTCTGAGTTTATCTATGCATGTCAGTCCGTCTGTCCGTCCGTCCGTCTGTCCATGTATTCTTGTGAACAAAATGCAGGTCACATTTATTATTCGACTGAGATGAAATTTTGCACAAATCATTTGTTTGGCCCAAGGACGAACCCTATTGAAATTGGAGATAATCGGTAAAAATTTAGATATAGCTCTCATATATATCCTCGTCCGATTTGCCTTTTATTGCGCACCAAACGTGTAATATCAGCCCGAATAGTATGGGATTTTGCACATACAACCAAATTATGTCTGAAAATAAGTGTGCCAAATTTGATCAAAATCGGTTCAGATATAGCTATAGCTCCCATATATATGTTTCATCCGATTTGTTATTTTTGTCCTCCGCAGCCATAATATTCACTCTGTAACAACAATATTTGGGGTAATATATCAAATACAGCTCAGAAATACCTTTGCTAAATTTTATCGAGATCGGTTCAGATTTGGATATAGCTCCATTTACCTTTTATTGTGCACCAAACGTCTAATATTTGTCCAAATGGGATGAATTTTGGCACCTACGACCGAATTGAGTCTAGAAGCTAGTATGTCAAAATTGGTGAAGATCGGTTAAGATATAGCTATAGCTCCCATGTATATTGTTCATCCGATTTCTAGTATTTGTTACCCACAGCCGTACTATGCATTCCGTAACAATGGTATTTCAGGAAATATATCATATACTGCTCAAAAATATATTTGCAAAATGTTTTCGAGATCGGTTCAGATTTGGATATAGCTCCCATATATATCTTTATCTGTTTTTAAATTGATTTTGCACCAAATGGGCAATACAAGTCCGAATTTAAAAGATACAAATGCTTCGGCATATTTGGTCCTTTGAAGTTCAAATTATAATTATAATCATAGTGTGTATAATTGAATTCTCCCATAAAAACTTTTAATTATTATGTGGAGCTCTATTAAATTGGCAAAGTGGTGTAGGGTGTCATAAAGTCGGCCTCGCCCGACTTTAGGACTTTCTTTACTGGTTAAATAATGAAAAATAGGGTATTTTAAAATGGCTGTAACTCCTTAAATATTAACATTTCGAGGTTTTTAGCCTATGTATTTCATCAGTTTTCAAATAATGAAAAATAGGGTCTTTTAAAATGGCTGTAACTCCTTAAATATTAACATTTCGGGGTTTTTAGCCTATTTATTTGTATAGTTTTTATATAATGAAAAATATGGTATCTTATAATGGCTGGAACTCCTTAAATAATATTATTTCGGTGTTTTTAGCCTATTTATTTCATCAGTTTTTAAATAATTAAAAATAGTGTATTTTAAAATGGCTGTAACTCCAGAAATATTAACATTTCGGGGGTTTTAGCCTATTTATTTCTTCAGTTTTTATATACTGAAAAATAGGGTATCTTAAAATGTCTGTAACTCTTTAAATGTTAATAATTCGGGGTTTTTAGCCTATTTATTTCATCAGTTTTTAAATAATGAAAAATAGGGTATTTTAAAATGGCTGTAACTCATTAAGTATAAACATTTCGAGGTTTTAGCCTATTTATTTGTATAGTTTTTAAATTATGGAAAATAGGGTATTTTAAAATGGCTGTAACTCCTTAAATATTAACATTTCGGGGGTTTTAGCCTTTTTATCTGTATAGTTTTTAACTAACGAAAAATAGGGTATTTTATAATGTCTGTAACTCCTTAAATATTAACATTTCGGAGTTTTTAGCCTACTTTTTGCATAATCTTTTAAATAATGAAAATAGGGTATTGTAAAATGGCTGTAACTCCTCAAATATTAACATTTCGGTGTTTTTAGCATATTTATTGCATCAGTTTTTAAATAATGAAAAAAGGGTATTTTAAAATGGCTGTAACTCCTTAAATATCAACATTTCGGATTTTTTAGCCTATTTATTTGTATATTTTTTAAATAATGAAAAATATGGTATTTTAAAATTTCTGTAACTCCTTAAATATTAATATTTCGTGGTTCTTAGCCTATTTATTTGTATAGTTTTTAAATAATGAAAAAGAGGGTATTTTAAAATCGCTGTACTCCTTAAATATTAACATTTCTGGGTTTTTAGCCTATTTATTTCATCAGTTTTTAAATAATGAAAAAATAGGCTATTTTAAAATGGCTGTAACTCCCTAAATATTAACATTTCGGGGTTATTAGCCTATTTATTTGTATAGTTTTTAAATAATGAAAAATAGGGTATCTCCTTAAATATTAACGTTTCGGGGTTCTTAGCCTATATATTTGTATAGTTTTTAAATAATGAAAAATAGGGTATCCTGAAATGGTTGTAACTCTTTAAATATTAACTTTTCGGGGTTTTAGCCTATTTATTGCATCAGTTTTTAAAAAATGAAAAATTAGGCATCTTAAAATGGCTGTAACTCTTTAAATATTAATATTTCGGGGTTTTTAGGCTATTTATTTGTATAGTTTTTATACCCTACACCACAAGGTGGTCAGGGTATTATGTCTTTGTGCATTTGTTTGTAACAGGCAAAAGGAAACGAGATAGACCCATAGTTCCTTTTGATGATCTGCATAGAATCACTTTCTGAGTTGATTTATGCATGTCAGTCCGTCTGTCCGTCCGTCCGTCTGTCCATGTATTTTTGTATACAAAATGTAGGTCGCATTTGTTATCCGATTGAGATGAAATTTTCCAAACAACTTTTGTTTGGCCCAAGGACCCTATTGAAATTGGAGATAATCGCTAAAAATTTAGATATAGCTCCCATATATATCTTCGTCCGATTTGCCTTTTATTGTGCACCAAACGTGTAATATCAGCCCGAATAGTATGGAATTTTGCACATACAACCAAATTAGGCCTAAAAATAAGCATGCCAAATTTGATTTTGTGCTAAATTTCACCCATTAAATTAAATTGCTTGAATATCTAAAACTAAAAATTTCTTCACCCCTTTGTACAATATTATTATTTACCATATTCCCAGGAATTCTTATTTAAACTCAAATTTAATGGTTACGATTTAGATAAGAGTTTAATTTGATATCCAGCTGTAAAAACATATATCGACGTAACAAACTTTTTTCTTTTTCAGAAATTAGATTCGATATAAGTTCACAAGTATTCATAATTGCCTTGATGACGTTGTCATAAAACGCATTTGTGTATTTCTAATTGTTTGGATTGGTGTGTGAAATATTTTTGGGGGATTTGTGGCCATGTAAACTAGCTGAGGTTGGTATAAAATCAATATTGAATCGATATTAGAAATCATAAAATCCCACAAACATTTCGAGATTCATTAGCAAATACTTATGGAAATGTGGTGCCAATATCTAGGATGTGTTTGTTCATAAGGCTAAATGTGAATACAGAAACGAAAACAATGTAAAGGATACGGAATGAATAAAGAGGGAAAAATCAATATGGAAAACATATTCTTTGGTTATTGAAATCAACTAAAAGTGATACGAAGTCAATAGAACCAAATAATGTGGAGCTGTTTGAATTTCAAATATTATTTTTTACATTCTTAAAATAAATTGATAACCTATTCCATGTGTATGAAGTATATATATTTAGAGTTTGTTACATAAATTATGTAGCATATTTGTTATAACTTTAAATTTCGTAATAAGTTAAAATTTTGCAATTTTGTATGATATTTTATACACATTACTCTGCCAGCACCTCCTTTATTGAATAAACTCAACAAAAAATTTATTTGATTTGAGTTATAACTTTGGCCACATAAATAAAACTTTTGTTAATGATAATGTGTTATCGGTTGGAAAAAATGTACATTACCGCAGGACATAATGTCAATTGAACCTTTTTTGTGTAATAGGCCTAATTACTAAACATAGTTTATTATTCGAAGATATATTAGAGTGGTTACACTCAATTTAGATTTGAGGCAATCGCTAGTTTGGGATGCTTGAGAGACTACATAACTTACATAAACGTGACCAGTAAAGAGTGTCCTAAGGTCGGGCGGGGCCGACTTCATGATACCCTATACCACTTTGCACATTTAGAAGAGGTTCACATAACAAATATAAGTTTAAATGGGGAATTTGTGAGAATGAAATCATACAAACTTTGATTATAGTAATAATTAAAAGTCCAAAGGAACTAATATATGGGAGGAATATCCTCCTCTGAATCGATTTCGATTCGATTCGATTTGTCGAGGCATTTATCCATTTGGTGCACGATTAACTTGAAATCGGATAGATATGTATGAAAGCTATATCTAAATCTGAACCGATCTCGATAAAAACTGGCAAATGTATTTCTGAGCTGTATTTGATATATTTCCGCGAATATCGTTACTACAAAGTCCATATTACGGATATGCGGGCAAATTCAATAAATCGGATGAACAATATGTATGGGAGCTATAGCTATATCTGAACCGATTTCCACCAAATTTGACATACTGGTTTCTAGACTCAATTTGGTCGTAAGTACAAAATTCCATTCCATTTGGACTAATATTACACGTTTGGCCCACAATAAAGGCCAATCGGACGAAGATATATATGGGAGCTCTATCCAAATATTAACCAATATAGATAAAATTTAACAAGGGTATTTCTGGGTTATATTTGATATATTTTCCAAAAAATCGTTGTTACAGAGTGCATATTGCGGCTGCGGAGGACAAAAATAAAAAATCGAATGAACTGAACCAATTTCGATCAAATTCAGCATACTTATTTTCGGGTCCAATCTTGTCGTACGTGCAAAATTTCATGCTATTTGGGCTGATATTACAGGTTTGGTGCACAATATAAGACAAATTGGACGAAAATATATATGGGAGCTTTACATAAATTTTGACCGATTATCCCCAATTTCAATAGGGTCCGTTCTTGGGTGAAACAAATTATTTGTGCAAAATTTCATCTGAATCGGGCAATAGATGCGACCTTTACTTTGTTTACAAAAATATATGGACAGACGGACGGACGGACAGACGGACGGATGGACAGACGGACATGCATAAATCGACTCAGAATGTGCAGATCATCAAAAGGGACTATGGGTCTATCTCGTTTCCTTTTGCCTGTTACAAACAAATGCACAAAGACATAATACCCTGACCACCTTGTGGTGTAGGGTATAAAAATCCCAAAAGCGTAATATTTTAGGATACAGTTTGGACGACAAATTAGCTATTGGTTGAGTTTTACTTCGCGAGCAGCATTCTTTTGGTCCGTACCGGCATCGGACCACAAATTGGTTGCACGGCGACTTCTCTACACGGACCGAGTAAAAGAGAATGCATCGAAAAAAGCAGGTCGAGGTAATTTTTAGATAATTTTAAATTGGTTCGACTTCGGCACAATGTTATGCTGAGCCTGTGGTTAGCTGTGTGGTCTGCGAACACTGGTGCTATAAAGTGATGAAATGTTCACAACGCTTACATGATACCTCCAACTTCTTATAATACTAGTGGAAAATTTTTAAAAGGAGTAGAAGGTTGAATGGTTTCAACGATGTAGAAATTATTTCAGTGTGAATAGAGTCCAGCCATATATAATGCTTCTTTGTTGAAGAATATGATAGTTTCATCACAGTTAAGGATATTGCTGTTATCTCAGTTAGTTTGGTGAAAATGGGTTAAGATGTACCCATAGCACTCAGGTATGTCCCCACAGAACCATAATGTACCCTCCATAACAGTAATTTTCGGAACAAGATTTCGGACACATCTTAGAAATATTTTTTCAAAGTTTCCTCGAGATCTTTCCAGGTTAGAATATAGCTCTATGTTACGTTAAGAGATAATATTCTATGGGAGCTGTGCCTAAACGAATCCCGATATATGAATATCATACATAAAAATTTGTACAGATTGTCAAGACATGAATATGGTGACCTCTATTATGATTTTAACTGACAGACCGACATACTTAGATCGACATTTTCGACATCGACAATTCTGATCTATAATACTTACTTTATGGGGATCTCAACGATAATTTTTAGGTGTTTAAAATAAAATGAGTAGGTTTGGTTTTTTACCACAATGATGAAATGGATTAAACTAAACCCCGTTGAAGTGGGCTCTTCTTAGTTATCGATTGAAAATCTGGTTAATAATGCCACAAAAATCATAAAAATTCGGATATATGGGGGTTATGCGAAGACGTAGACCTGCACAGACAATTGTCTGTCTTAGGTTGTAGTATCGATTACGAACTTCAAACCCCAACTTTGAATCGATTCGGTGAATAATGTCGCTAAAATCATCAAAATACCGAATATCCAGGGGGGGTGCAGTTATATGGGGGCTATACGAAGACGTGGACCTGCACAGACAATTTTCTGTCATAAACTGTAGTATCTATTACGAATTTCAAATATCAAATTTGAAATATTTCGGGTGAATAATGTCGCTTAAATACCCAAAAATGGGAGGTACCATTATATGGGGCTATACCATTATTAATACCAAAAGTAGTGCAGGCATAATAAACATTTGAGTACAATTTTATCAATCTACTTCAATTCGTTCGGAAGCTAGAGTGATTTCCACAAATAGATAGACGGACAAACCGACGGACATCGCTAGATCGACATAGAATTGTATGCTGATCAAGAATATATATACTTTGTGGGGTCTAAAATGTTTTTGTTTTTCGAGGTGGTACAAACGGAATGACAAACTTAATATATCCTCCATACCATGGAGGAGAGTACAAAAATTATTAAACCTTGTTATATAGACCCCATAAATATAGCATTTTTATAGATTTATTAAATATTTGACTTCCCCACTCTAATAAACATTGTTTCACATCTCTCTATAATCTGTATCGAAGAGTCATTTAAATAGAAAAATGCCATAAACTTTTTCGACAACTACATTTTGCATTTAGGACAACTAAATCCACAACTAGTCCAACATTTATAGAATGTGGTAAACGGCAGGATGTAATTTAACCACGTTTCATGTAGTTCAAATGATAACATGGACATGGACCAGAATAAGTCGTCATATTGCTATTGTTGTTGTGTTTTTTGTTTTCAATGTTGGCTTTGATACCAAAAGCTGTAGTTTGGATTTCGATTGTCTCTCGCTCTCTATTTTCGCAATGGCAGACATGTGTCTACGGCGTCCAAGTCAGAGTTTGAATGTAATTATAATAAATTGTCAATTTCAAATAAATGTCCTGACACAACCACAAACACATTTACCGAGACACACACACACAAACATTTGAATGCATCGTTTGTTGTAAAACATACAAATGTTAATATTTATTTCTTTAGTTTAGCCTACATCATGCTACGGTCTATGTTGCGTATTATGAGCTTACCAGAGATATGCCATGAACGACATGGGTCTGAAACCGTTACCAAGAGATGGAGAGAGGACAGAACATTCAAAGATCCATTCGAAACGAAAAGTAGCAACAAACTTGTTTTGCGTGACATGTTATTAGGAGTTGAATATTTTAAAAGTAAATAATATTGTTCAAGATGTATTTTTGAATAGATGTGTGTTTTATTACTTGAGCTTGTTGCCCTGATAGATTCCTAATACCACGCGAGAGTAAGTTTGGCACTTTCTGATTTGTCATTCCGTTTGTAACTCCTCGAAATACTCATGTCAGACCCAACAAAGTATATATATTCTTGATCAGCGTAAAATTCTAAGTCGATTTAGCGATGTCCGTCTGTCTGTCTGTCTGTCTGTCTGTTGCAATTACGCTATCTTTCGAATGAATTGAGATAGCTGGCTAAAATTTTGCACACATGTTTATTTTTCCTGTAGGCAGGTTAAGTTCATAAATGGGCCATGTAGGTCCACGTTTTCATATATAACGGTACCTCCCTATATTCGGTATTTTGATGATTTTAGGGACATTATTAACCGGAATTGTTTCAAATTTGGTATTTGAAGTTCCAAATGAATACTACACATAAAGATAGAAAATTGTCTGTGCAAGTCCATGTCTTCGTATAGCCCCCATATAACGGTACCTCCCGATATTCGGTATTTTGATGATTTTAACGACATTATTCACGGGAATTGTTTAAAAATTGGTATTTGAAGTTCGTTATAGGAACTACAGTCTGTTACAGAAAATTGTCTATGCTGGTCCAGGTCTTCGCACAGCTCCAATTTAACGGCACCTCCTTATATACGATATTTTGATGATTTTAGCTACATTATTCACCGTTTATTTCAAGTTTCGAATTTGAATATGGTAATGGCTTGTGACAAACAATGCCTATGTATGCCCACGTCGTATAGACCCCAATATAACGGCTATATTTGGTATTTTAAAAATTTTAACAAAATTTTTTAAGGATTTTATTTGTTGAAAATTTCCAAATTCGTTGCAAATGGTGGAGGGTATTAAAAGTTCGGCCGGGCCGAACTGCTTTTTAACTTGTTTACTCTTAGCTATACAAAGGGCATATATCATTTGATACGGCCAAAAGATGCTTTATCGAAATAACGATCCTAGGTCTCTTTGGACCAAATCCGTTTGAGGCATTTTGAGTCGAACTAGGGTTGTCCGTCCGTATCATTTGATACGGCCAAAACGTGTCTCCTACAAATAACGGTTTTAGAGCCTAGATCTCTTTGAACCAAATCCGTTTCAAGGGATTTAGAGTCTATCTGTCCGTGCGTCCGTCTGACTGTCTTTCTGGCTAGTGCGCACGATAACTCTCAAAGGGAATATCCGATTTGCTTCAAACATGGTACACCGTAATATTACTATCAAACTCAGATCAGTTCCAAAATGGGCAATATCGGTCCACTCCTTCTGGTACCTCCCCCACAAAAGGTCGAAATTTTCAAAAACAAGTTAAATGGTATCAGTCAGTTTTTCCGCCAGATGTATACCCCCTTGAGTTATGATTATTTTAACTGTTGACCCTTTATGGGGAAGGTTCCATCGCAGTTGGCCAATATTTTCCAAGTCGTATCTGACCTAAAGCTGATAGAAATATAACATCGTGCCATATTTGGGCTACATCGTCTACTACCTATACTTTATATGATATATGTGCAAATTTTTGGAAAATGTGGAAATATGCGTGAGGCTTCAGATATAGCGGATCGAAATACTCACTTCATCTAATACAGATAAAAATATTGTTATATGTTATATCCAATTCTATGCAAAAGAAATTCCATATTCATATCAGAGAGAAATATTTAGATACAAATATGTATATAATCGCCGACTTGTTTCGCAACATATGACAAATATAAATATTAGAAATTGCGACCCTTTGTGGGTGAGTTACCAGCAGGGGTTAGCAGATATATATCATCTTCACAACAAATTTTGCGTAAGCAAAAATGTTTGGATGTGTGAAATTTTAAGAGAGTTGGATGCTTATTTTGCATTTTATGAGCGTTTTGTTTTTCAAAATTTTGAACCCTTTACGAGGGAGGTAACCGAAGAAATGGCCCGATCTATACCATTTTTTGTTAAAATTTTGAGTTGTACCTAGTCTGAATGGAATCGGATGTAAAGTAAGCGTTTTATGGGCTTCATGGATATTCAAAATGTTGACCCTTTGTGGGGGAGGTACCTGAAGGTGTTGGCCGATATATTCCATCTTCACACCAGACCTTGGGTTAAAAAATATTATGATGTGTGTAATTTGAAGACAATCGGACTCATACATCACATTTTATGAGAGTTATAATTATTCAAAATGTTGACCCTTGTGGGGGAGGTACTTGATGGAGTGTCCATTTTCGCACCTGACCTAGCACTGATAAAAATTGTTGGTTGGAAAGTTTGAATAAAATTGGATGATCTGATGATGATCTGTAAGGTAAAATATTTAATATGAAGATTTTGTCCTTTTCAAGTTTGGATCAAATCGGATACTCTCTTCGAGAGTTATCGTGCTGACCAACCAAAACATGCGTATGGACCGACAACCCCAGATCGACTCCATATGTCCCGAAAGGGATTTTTTCCAAAGAGGTCTAGGGTATTCAATGATATATACCAGTATCCACATGGGTGATACGTATCTCCCAAGCCACTTCGAAATCTCAACCGCACACAATAACCGTACCATTCAGTACCTTTCATGAGCATAAGAACAAGTTCCAAAATTACCACTATGTCCAAGTCCTACACTGCGAAAATAATCTTTATCCGAAATTTCAGGATTCCAGCTACCAAATTTAGTACATTTAAGTACATATGAGTACAAAACTCCATAACTGATGCCATATCCCAAACCTACACTCCATCTATAATATTATTTCCAAATTTGAGGATACCAGCTCATTGGCTCACACAAATCTAAATTGTACCAAATTGAGTACAATTTAGTACACAGAAGTACAAAACTCGATAACTATTACATCATATAATTCAATAGGTTTCCTATCTCCAAATTTTATGAAATTGTAGCAAATTTAGTACTATTTAGTTCACATAAGTACGAGTTTCTAAACCTGCCTACATACCTCAGTCGCACAATGCAATAGTATTCTTACTTCCGAAATTCAGGATCTCAGCGCTATAGGCTCACCAACATCTAAGTTATACCATACTTAGTTTCCTTAAGACATAAAGTACCGACATTTTTATACCCTACAACACTATGTGTTGGGGGTATTATAAGTTTGATTGGGCCAAAAATTATGTAACACCACGAAATATTGGTTTCCCATATAGGAAAGTATATATGGATCTTTCTAGCTCGCCGAGCTGAGTCGAACTAGCTATGTATGTCGGTCCGTCTGTCCATGTTAATTTGCAATCACTCTACAGGTCGCAATTATGGCTCGATCTTCACGAAATTGAAAATGGAGGTGGGGTTAAGGCCAGAATAGAACCCTATTTCTTTAGGAGATGATCGCATATTATTTAGGGGTTGAAATGGACCAAATACTGAAAAAATTCTGATTTTGCAGTTGCTCTACAGGTCGCAATTATAGACCAATCAAAGCGGAAGTTAGCGTGGGGCTAGAGCTTAGGGCTGGACAGAAGCCTTCCAATTTTGATGGTCATCGGGTAATATTTAGTGGGTGAAATAGGCCACAACATTTGTGTTAAATAAAAGTCAAATTTCCATTAAACCGCGAATATTTTTAATCCTGGCGAAATCACAAATAGACGAACAGGTAAATTCTGACCGTTACGTAGATGCCGATAGTAAATATATGGGATATATATAGCGAAAAATTACAATGTGTATATGCAAAGGAAAGGGATGTTAGTTAGAATGCTTATATCTCAAGAATGGCTTTACCGATTTTGACAAGTTTTCTCAATTCAGAATGCCATCTTTACATAAAAGTATAAAATCTAAAAAAATCGGAGAAAAATATGCCAATAAAGATGTTAATATAGATTTTGTAGTATTTTGTGACATTTTTTATTTTTTCATATTTTTTATCGCATGCGATTTTTTCAATTTGACTTATAATATTTTGTAATATTTTTTCACATTACAACACAGGTTGGGGATATTATATAATTATTGCAAATATCGTCCTCCGATCATCACGAAAATTTTCACAAGGGTAGGGTTGGGCTCAGAAGTGCTAGGCCCATTGTTTTCTAAGACGTCCGCAATATATTAAGGGGTTGAAATGGACCAACAACTAAAATTTTTTCCTGATTTTGTAGCCATTATAAAGGTCACAAATATAAACCAAACGACAAGAATTCTCGCATAAAGTAAGAGATTAAGACAGCGGGTAGAATGGACCAATACTTTTGTGGGAAGAAATACCCTGAAAATAACTTACAGGCAATATTCACAAAAGGCGAATTTCTATCTTTTTTATGCTGATTTCTCTGACGAATATAGCCAATTTCGTAGACAGCAAATCATAAAGAAGAGTCTCAATTTAGAGACACAGGTGGGCCTCTTCCTTTTGGAGATGATCGCAAAATATGACCCAAAAACGGAAAAAAATCCTGTTCACACGATTGAAGCCAATTGACGCGCCTGAGAAGAGAGTTAATGACGGAAAAGTTCTAGCATTTTGGATGACCATTAGATTATATTTAGCTTTAAAATGGAGCGCAACGACTAACAGCACGACGGAGTGTGTAAATATTGGGCAAATGCCCCTAGTCAAAATACTAAAGGTAATATCTAGGCAGTGTTCCGTGACGTAATTTCAAAAGCGAAATCTTCCAAAATGGATTTGGACATAAGGGGGTTCTAACACATTGTTGTGTTGTAGGGTATCACATGGTCGGCCCCGCACGACGATAGCCTTTGCTTACTTGTTTAAGGCTCACAATAGCAAAACTTAGGGAGATAGTTGAAGACTTTTGTATTTTTATACCCTGCACCATACTATGGAGGGTATATAAGCTATGTCATTCCTTTTGTAACTCCTCGAAATATTCATAATTGACCCTACAATGTATATATATTCTGGATCAGCGTAAAATTCTAAGACGATCTAACGATGTCCGTCTTTTTGTCTCTCTGTCCGTCTGTCTATTGTAATCACTCAATCTTTCGAACGAATTGAGATAGAAGGCTACAATTTTGCATACATGCATAGTTTATCAGTAGGCAAGTTATGTTCGTAAATGAGCCATGTCGGTCTACGTTTTCGAAAAGAACCCATATAATGGACATCCCTTACCTGAATTATTTCAAATTTCGTATGTGAAGTTCGTAATGGTCCACGTCTTCACATAGCCCCCATCCGGTACCTCCCGATAGGCAGTATTTTGATGATTTCAGCAACATTATTCACCGGAATCGTTTCAAATTTCGTATTTAAAGTTCGTAATAGACACTACAGCCTATGACAACAATTTTCGTATGCAGGTTCATGTTTTCGTAATTCCCCCATATAACGATTTTCATTCGGGATTTTTTTTATACCCTGCACCACATAGTGGTAAGGGTATTATGTCTTTGTGCATTTGTTTGTAACATGGAGAAGGAAACGAGATAGAGCCATAGTTACTTTTGAGAACCTTCATAGAATCACTTTCTGAGTCGATTTATGCATGTCAGTCCGTCTGTCCGTCCGTCCGTCCGTCCGTCCGTCCGTCCGTCTGTCCATGTATTCTTGTGAACAAAATGCAGGTCGCATTTATTATCCGATTGAGATGAAATTTTCCAAACAATATTTTTTTGGCCCAAGGACGAACCCTATTGAAATTGGTGAGAATCGGATCAAATTTAGATATAGCTCCCATATATATCTTCATCCGATTTGGGGTTAAATGTGCACCAAATGTCCACTATCAGTCCAAATTACCTGAATTTTGGCACACCCAACCGAGTTCAGCCTAGAAGCAAGTATATCATATTTGGAGAAAATCGGTTCAGATATAGCTATAGCTCCCATATATATCTTTCATCCGATTTGATCTTTAAGTCCCTCACATTCCTACTATGCACTCCACAACCGTGATATTTGGTATCAGGTATTAGATGGAGCACAGAAATTGCTGTTTTAAATTTTATCGAAATCGGTTCAGATTTGGATATAGCTCTCATATATATCTTCATCCGATTTCGGGTTAAATGTGCACCAAATGTCCACTATCAGTCCAAATTACCTGAATTGTGGCACAAACAACCGAGTTCGGCCTAGAAGCAAGTATATTAAATTTGGAGAAAATCGGTTCAGATATAGCTATAGCTCCCATATATATCTTTCATCCGATTTGATCTTTAAGTCCCTCACATTCCTACTATGCACTCCACAACCGTGATATTTGGTACCAGATATTAGATGGAGCACAGAAATAGCTGTTTTAAATTTTATCGAAATCGGTTAGATTTGGATATAGCTCCCATATATATCTTCATCCGATTTCGGGTTAAATGTGCACCAAATGTCCACTATCAGTCCAAATTATCTGAATTTTGGCACACCCAACCGAGTTCGGCCTAGAAGCAAGTATATCAAATTTGGAGGAAATCGGTTCAGATATAGCTATAGCTCCCATATATATCTTTCATCCGATTTGATCTTTAAGCCTCTCACATTCGTAATATGCACTCCACAAGAATGATATTTGGTACCAGATATAAGATACAGCCCAGAAATAGCTGTTTGTAATTTCATCGAAATCGGTTCAGATTTGGATATAGCTCCCATATATATCTTCATCCGATTTCGGGTTAATTGTGAACCAAATGGCTGATATAAGTCCAAATGGACTGAATTTTAGTACATCGGACCAAATTCAGCCTAGAAGCAAGTATATCAAATTTAGTGAAAATCGGTTCAGATATAGATATAGCAACCATATATATGTTTCATCCGATTTAGTGTTTTAGTCCCTTACATTCGTAATATTCACTCCACAACCGTGATATTTGGTAGCAAGTATTAGATGGAGCACAGGAATAGCTGTTTTAAATTTTATCGAAATCGGTTCAGATTTGGATATAGCTCCCATATATATCTTCATCCGATTTCGGGTGATTGACCACCAAATGACCGTAATAGCATCAATTTTGGCAAATCCGACCGAAACCAGCTTAGAAGCAAGTACACCAATTTTAGTAAAAATCGGTTCAGATATAGCTATAGCTCCCATATATATCTTTCATCCGATTTGGTCTGTAAGTCCCTCACATTCGTAATATGCACTCCACAGGAATGATATTTGGTACCAGATATCAGATAAAGCCCAAAAATAGTTGATTTTAATTTTATTAAAATCTGTTCCGATTTGGATATGCCTCCCATATATATCTTCATCCGATTTCGTGTTAATTGTGCATCGAATGGCCAATATCAGCCCAAATGGCATGAATTTTGGCAAATCCGACCGAAACCAGCCTATAGGCAAGTACACAAATTTTAGTAAAAATCGGTTCAGATATAGCTCTAGCTCCCATATATATGTTTCATCCGATTTGCTCTTTAAGTCCCTTACATTCGTAATATACTCTTCACAGGAATGATGTTTGGTACCAGATATCAGATAAAGCCCAAAAATAGTCGATTTTAATTTTATCAAAATCTGTTCAGATTTGGATATAGCACCCATATGTATCTTCATCCGATTTCGTGTTAATTGTGCAACAAATGGCCAATATCAGCCCAAATCACCTGAATTTTCGTACATAAGACCGAATTCAGTCTAGAAGCTAATACGTCAAATTTGGAGAAACCCGGTTCAAAGATAGCTATAGTTCGTAAAATGCACGATAGATTTTGATTTTGTACCAAATATCTCATAGAGCTCTGAAATGCCCTGTATAAACCTTTTTACGAGAGCTCTACTAAATATGCATAGTGGTGTAGGGTATCATATAGTCGGCCCCGCCCGACTTTTGAGCTTTCCTTACTGGTTTTTTTTTTGAAAATTTTCAAGTTCCTTCCAAATGGTGGAGGGTATTTAAAGTTCGGCCGGCCGAATATAGCTTCTATTTTTCTTGTTTTTATTTATTTATTTTTATACCCTCAATTTGTCACTCCGTTTGTAACACCTTGAAACATACATTTTAGACCCCACAAAGTATACATATTTGTAATTAGCATAAAATTCTATGTCGATTTTGCGATGGAAATCACTCTAGCCTCCGAACGAAATGAAGTATGAAGTCAATATTTTTGATAATGAATATGAAAATTGTCCGTGCAGGTCCACGCCGTATACCGCTCCTAGAACGGCACCTCCCGATATCGGTACTTTGATGAATTTAGCGACATCATTCACCGTAATTGCTTCAAATTTGGTATTTGAAGTTCGTAATGGATATTACAGCTTATGATAGAAAATTGTCCACGGTATTTTGATGATTTTGGCGACATTATTCACCATATTTGTTTCAAATTTGGTATTTGAAGTTCGTAATGGATACTACAGCCTAAGACAGGAAATTGTCTGTGCAGGTTCAAGTCTTCGTATAACCCCCATATAACGGTACCTCCTGATATTCGTATTTTGATGATTTTAGCGACATTTTTCACCGTAATTGTTACAAATTTGGTATTTGAAGTTCGTAATGGATACTACAGCCCATGACAGAAAATAGTCTATGCAGGTTTAAGTTTATAGCCCCCATATAATATTACATCCTTATATTCAGTATTTTGAGAATTTTAGCTACATTATTCACCGAATATTTTTTAGTTTCTCATTTGAATATTCCAATCGTAGTATAGACCATAATATAACGGCTTCAATCGCTATTTTTAAGATTTTTTTTTTTTTTTTTTTTGAAAATTGTCAAATTCGTTCTAAATGGTGGAGGGTATTCAAAGTTCGGCCCGGCCGAATTTACAGCATTTTACTTTTTTGTTCTTTTTTTTTTTCAATCATTTTGCAGAATGTGACTAGTGATCTTTGACCTAAAAACTATCCTCAGTGTTATTATTTCTATCATACTTTAAAGATTTTCCCCAATTGAAATAATTGCAACTTTTAAGTTTCCCCTAATTATATATTTACATTCTACGTTATGCAATCCAAAGCCTTCCACAATACGTTGCACAACACGGCACATTTCACGTGCAATATTTAACTTAATTTCAACCGAAATTAATAGATACCTAAAATCTCATTAGCCGTAATTTGCATTACAATATTTAGACGTTGAAAGCGACAATGTTGTCGTCGGTGCCTGGTGACAATGATGGCAATTTCCAGCGATGTCGCTTTTTAGCTTTACACGTTCTTGGATACGGTGGTGGAACTCATTGCAATATTCTCAACAATTAGAATCAATTAAAGAATGTTGTAGCAGTTGATGCAGTAACATATGTCGTTACACGCACGCATACATACACATAGCCCAGTGCACGGGTTCGGTCTCCACACACACACAAACAAATACTCCTAGGTAATCACACTCATGCAGCAAACGCTTATAACAGGATACGATAGGTATAGGTGTATGTACGAAATTCATTTGCTGGTAATTATGTGAGAGTGTGTAATTTGTATTTGTGTGTGTGTGTGTGTGTGTGTGTGGGTATTAATATGGATGTCATTGTATCGGCAAATAAGCAGTGTTAAATAATGACAATGCCCCAACGCCTGGTGTGATTACAATGACAGCATCGTCATCATATTTCCACAGCCCTATTTACCCTAAGGTACTTATATACCTTTAATATTCTAATGTCTAGTTGCAACGGTATCGGTAACTTGATGCCCAGGGATGGAAAATGTTTCGCTGGAATTTCATTGAGTAATGACAATCTGCTGTAAAGGAGAAAAGTCAAATATCAACAAGCGGCAAAACGGAACAAGTGTAATTTGACCATGGAATCCATTTTTTAGTTTAGAACTAGAATACTTTTGTTGTTTTAGCGGTTACACTAGTATCCACTCCACATAGTGGTAAGGGTATTATGTCTTTGCGCTTTTGTTTGTAACATGGAGAAGAAAACGAGATGGACCCATAGTTACTTTTGAGGATCTTCATAGAATCACTTTCTGAGTCGATTTATGCATATAAGTCCGTCCGTCTGTCCGTCTATTCATTCATTCTTGTGAACAAAGAAATGCAGGTCGATTTTATTATTCAATTGAGATAAAATAAGCTAATTGGCAAACAATATTTGTTTGGCCCAAGGACGAACCCTATTGAAATTGGTGATAATCGGAACAGATTTAGATATACCTCCCATATATCTTCAACCGATTTCGGGTTTATTGTACACAAAATGGCTAATATAAGTCCACATGACCTGTATTTGGGTACATCCCACTGAATTCAGTCTAGAAGCAAGGACATCAAATTTGGAGAAAATCTGTTCAGATATACAGGGTTGCCCATATTCGACGGACCCATCTAGCAACGCCATTACTTTTGTTAGAGATGTCACATCGCTTAATGACATACCGCGTTTGAAGCGTCAGTCCATGACATACCGCGTTTGAAGTCGTCGATTGGAATGGGCCCAAAAAAAAAACATGGGTCCGTCGAATATGGGCAACCCTGTAGCTATACCTCCCATATATATTTCATACGATTTGGGGTCTTAAATCCCTCACATGAGTAATATGCACTCCGGAAAATAATATTTGAATACTGCTGTCAAATTTTATCGAGATCGGTTCAGATTAGGTTATAGCTCCCATATATCCAGCCAGTTCTTCAAATTTGGTGTAAGTCGGTTCAGATATAGCTATAGCTCCCATATATATATCTTCAATCGGTTTCGGGTTAAATGTGCACAAAATAGCTAATATCCGTCCAAATGACCTAAATTTTGGTATATCCGACCGAATTCAGTCTAGAAGGAAGTACATCGAATCGAGAAAATCGGTTCAGATATAGCTATAGCTCTCATATGTATGTTTTATCCGATTTGGTATTAAAGTCCCTCACATTCGTAATATCCACTCGACAACAATGATATTTGGTACCAGATATCTTATAGAGCTCAGAAGTACCACTGCCAAATTTGATCAAGTTCGGTTCAGATTTGGATTTAGCTTCCATATATATCTTAAACCGATTTCGGGTTAATTGTGTACCAAATGGCCAATATCTGCTCAAAAGTCTTGAATTTGGGTACAACCGACCGAATTCAGTCTAGATGCAGGTAAATTAAATTTGAAGAAAATCGGTTCAGATATAGCTAAATCTCAAATATATATGTTTCATCCGATTTGGTGCTTATCCACTCGACAGTAATGATATTTGGTATCAGATATCTTATAGAGCTCGGAAATACATTTGCCAAATTTTATAAAGATCGGCTAAGATTTGGATATAGCTCATAAATATCCTTAATTCGATTTCAGGTTTATTGTGCAAATACAGGGTGAGATAGAAAAACTGCAACAAAGTCAAATGCCAATTTTTTTTTTAATTTCATTAAATGAATGCAAAATGTCGGAAAAGCATCAAATTTTAGAATAAGTTTAGATTTGTTCGAATAGATCACCTATGGCACCTATAATAGGTCAATTATGGCCTTCAAACGGCCAATAAAACCGTCACACGCTGCCCGAATGTTACTCTGCGGTATTTTGGAGGAACCTCCATTTGTAACCATTCTTGGGTGGCGCGTGCTGAGTCCTGTTGGAATGTCCAAGGTCAGCGGTCAAAATGTTTGCGTGCCCAAGGCTTTAATACACCCTCCAGAATATTTTCGCGATAATATTTGGCAGTTTTTCTGATGCCACGGTCGATTAATACGAGCGGAGAGCGACCATCTGCTGTTATGGCGGCCCACACCATCACCATGGCCGGCGTTTTGTTCTGGTGGCCAACCGAACGTGCAGATTTTCAGTTGACCTCTTCGGCAAGTAGACACGATCATTTTGTTTGTTTACAAACGGCTGGACAACGAATGTTTTCTCATCGGAGAAAACCACATTCAGCAGTTCACCACTTTCGGCCAAAGGAAGCAACTCTTTAGCTCTTTTGAATCTATTTTTTTCTGTTGCCGTGTAAGTTCTTGCACTTTTTGGAATTTCAATGGCTGTTATGATCTACTTCAAATAAATTCTTTTGTTTCGGAAGCTCTACTAAATATGCATAGTGGTGTAGGGTATCATATAGTCGGCAACGCCCGACTTATGACTTTTCCTTATTGGTATTTATATTACAACATTACGGGTTTTAGTCCCAATGATCGTCCGATCTTCATTAAGTTTTACATGGGGTAGGGCTAGGTCACCATTGTTTTGGAAGGTGTTCACAAAATATTAAGGTGTTTAAAATGAACCAAAAACATAAAAAATCCAATGGACATGGAATATTTTACGAGGTAAAAGATTAGACAGCAGTGGATCCTAGAATTTTGGATGGTCATCGGATAATACTTAGATCGTAAGTCACTCTGGCTTCCGACAAAATGAAGTAGATTGATAACATTGTACTTAAATGCATATCATGTCTGCAGGACATTTGGTATTGAAAATGGGCCATGTATGTCCACATTTTGGTATAGCCCCCATATAATGGTACTCTCTTTTTTCGATATTTTGGTAATTTAAGCGACATTATTCACCAGAAAGGTTTCAAATTTGGTATTTGAAGTTCGTAATGGGCACTACAGCTTATGAAAGAAAATTGTCTATGCCGGTCCACGTCTTCGTATAGCACCCATATAGCGGTACCTCCCGATATTCGGAATTTTTTTAGCTACAATATTCACCGAATATTTTACATTTGGTTGTTACATTGAAATTTACAAAATGTCTACATTCCATCTCTGGTTTTATGCCACATAGAAATCTAAACTCTCTTCCCCACAGTTATGGTCAATGTCACATAGGTTCGCACTCTACTTACATTGACGTCTGTCAGTATATGAAGCAAGCAGATGTTCATTGAATGGCCTTTTGGATGTAGCACGAAGTTCTGTCATATAACCAATATTTATCACTTAGAAAAGGAGGAGAAAAGGATTTACACCTAGATGGAAATTCGGATAAAACTCTCGGTTTATTCTCCAACATATTCTCAAAATATTACAAACATGGATCACACTTTTGAAAAGCAAAAATCACTAGATTTTATAATAGATAAAGGCCCCCTATTCATTAAACTGCATTATATTACCCATTTACAAACCTTATAATCCAGTACACATGTTGTGGAATTGCCACTATATTTGAAATTAGCGTTTGTCATATAAGACCATCAAATGCCATAACCACTCCCCCAAAGGATAACATGCACACAGTAACAATTATATACCAGTTACCCGTACTATCCCATGTTCAATGTCTGGCTGACGGAATGGCAGGATATGTCGTAATACCATCATAATTACTTTAGAGTCCATACCGACAACAACACCACCAGCAGCAGCAACAATGGGAACAACAGCGTTAGGTTGTTTGGATGTACGAGAGTAGGATAGTATTGGCAGAAGCTAAAAACCGCATGACACAGCAGTGGGACACTGAAACAACAAAGGTACATAATCTAGTCCAGATTTGCCGTTATGGTCATTATTATAATAATAATAATTATTATGTTTTCATAAGTGTTATGCTTAGCATATATGGGTGCTGCTGTGTTATGTGCGAGTGAACAACATTCGAAACAATCAACAATCGCTTTAAAACAATGAAGAGTAAAGCAGGTTAGGTTAATTTCTATGCAAAGAAAATTGGTTGAAACGTTCTAATGTAAATTAATTTATTGAAAAAAGTAACACCAAAACAATATAAAAACCAGTAAGGAAAAGTCATAAGTCGGGCGGGCCGACTACACCACTATGCATATTTTGTAGAGCTCCCGTAACAAAAGAATTTATTTGAAGTAGATCATAACATTTCAAGTAGATCATAGCACCTATCAACATTTGGCTTTACAGCAGTTATAGTTTCGTTTCAGAGCGAACTAATATATGAGAGGCATATACAGTTCTGAATGGATATTCACTAAATATGACGGGGACATTTTAGTCTTTTATACCAAATAACATTGCTATAGAGTGCATGACATCACTTCGAGAAGGATTATATAAAAAACCAGTAAAGAAAGTCTTAAAGTCGGGCGGGGCCGACTATATGATACCCTACACCACTTTGCTAATTTAGTAGAGCTCTGCATAAAAATTAAAAGTTTTTATGGGAGAATTCAATCATTCACGCTATGATTATAATTATAATTTAAAGTTCAAAGGACTAAATATGCCGAAGCATTTGTATCTTTTAAATTCGGAATTGTATTGTCCATTTGGTGCACAATTAATCTGAAATCAATTAAAGAAATATATGGGAGCTATATCCAAATCTGAACATATCTCGCTAAAATTTGGTAAAGATATTTCTGAGCTGTATTTGATATATTTCCCTGAATATCGATGTTACGGAGTGCATATTACGGCTGTGGGTAACAAATATAACAAATCGGATGAACAATATATATGGGAGCTATAGCTATATCTGCACCGATCTTCAGCAAATTTGTCATACTACCTTCTAGACTCAATTTGGTCGCATGTGCCAAATTCCATCCCATTTGGACAAATATTAGACGTTTGGTGTACAATAAAAAGTAAATCGGACGAAGTAATATATGGAAGCTGCATCCAAATCTGATCCGATATCGATAGAATTTACCAAAGGTATTTCTTAGCTGCATTTCATATAATTCCCAAAATATTATTGTCACAGAGTGCATATTACGGCTGCGGAGGACAAAAATTACAAATCGCATGAAGAATATATATGGGAGCTAAAGCTATATCTGAACCGATTTGAATTACGATCAAATTTTATACTTATTTTCAGGCCTAATTTGGTTGTATGTGCAAAATTCCGTACTATTCGGGCAGATATTACACGTTTGGTGCGCAATAAAAGGCAAATCGGACGAAGATATAGATGGGAGCTATATCTAATTTTTTTCCGATTATCTCCATTTTCAACAGGGTTCGTTTGAGCCAAACAAATGATTTGTTCAAAATTTTATTTGGATCGGGTAATAAATGCCAACTGTACTTTGTTCAGAAAAATCCATGGACAGACGGACAGACGGATGGACATAAATCGACTCAAAATGTGATTCTATGCAGATCATCAAAAGGAACTATGGGTCTTTTCCTTTTGCCTGTTACAAACAAATGCAAAAAGACATAATACCCTGACCACCTTGTGGTGTAGGGTATAAAAACCAGTGAGGAAAAGTCCAAAGTCAGGCGGGCCGACTGTATTATACCATATACTACTAGGCATATTTAGTAGAGCTCCCGTAACAAAAGAATTTATTTGAAGTAGATCATACCACCTATCAACATTTGGCTTTAGAGCAGTTATGGTTTGGTTTCAGAGGGAAGTAATATATGGGAGGTATATCAAATTCTGAATCGATTTTCACTAAATTTGACGAAGACATTTTAAACCTATATACCAAATAACATAGCTATAGAGTGCATGACATCACTTCGAGAAGGATTATATAAAAAAGATATATATCGGAGCCGAGTTCCACAAAGTGGAAAGGTACGAGCCGAAATACTCTTCATTTGGGCTGATATTAGTCATTATTTGTATAATAAACATGAAATAGGATTAAGCATATTTAGGAGCTATTTCCAAATCTTAGCCGATCTTGATAAAATTTGCCAAAGGTATTTCCGAGCTCTATAAGATATCTGGTACCAAATATCATTGTTGTCGAATGCATATTACGAACGTGAGGGACTTAAACACCAAATCGGGTGAAACACATCTATGGGAGCCAAATTTGATGTACTTGCTTTTAGACGGAATTCAATCGGATGTACAAAAGTTCAGGACTTTTTGACAGATATTGTCCATTTGGTGCACGATTAACCCGAATTCGGTTGAAGATATATATGAACCGATCTTGATAAAATTTGGAAGAGATATTTCTGGGCGGCATCTGATATCTGATATAAAACATCATTCTTGTTAGGTGCATATTACGAATGTGGAGGACACCAAATCGGATGATATACCTGCTTCAAGACTGAATTCGGTCGGATATATCAAAATTCAGGACTTTTGGGCAAATATTGGCCAATTGGTGCACAATTAACCCGAAATCGGCTTAAGAAATCCAAATCTGCTATATCCAAATCTGAACCGATCTTGGCAAAATTTGATACACTTATTTCTGAACTGTATGTGATATGGTACCAAAGATCATTGTTGTGGAATTTATGTTACGCATGTGAGGGACTTAAAACCCCAAATCGGATGAAACATATATATGTTAGCTATAGCTATATCTCAATAGATTTTGTACAGTACTTGCTTCTAGACTGAATTCGCTGGGATGTTCAGATCATAAGGACTTATATTGGGCTTTAGGTGTACAATTAACCCGAACTCGTTTGAAGATATATGGGAGGTATAGCTAAATAGGTCCCATCTATGGGCCAAACAAATATTGTTTGCGAAATTTCATCGCATTGAGATAATAAATGCGGCCTACATTTTGTTCATCAAAAAATGGACGGACGGACTGACATGCATAAATCAAAGATCCTCAAAAGTAACAATGGATCTATCTCGCTTCCTTTTCCATGTTACAAACAAATACACAAAGGCATAACAACCTTACCACTATGTGGTGTAGGGTATAAACATTATATTTATATACAGATCCCAGTGAAACGAAACAGCAGCTAGAATCTTGAAATTTTGGTTGAGGGTCAGTCTTGGTCCGAAGGAGTCAAATAAGGCTGCGGTTTTGGAAATTCGTACTAGAACGGTACGAAAAGTAGTATTAAAATGCAGTAAATATGGTATCTTTTGTATTTGAAGAAGTCGTAGAGCTGAACTCTTAAATTTGGAATGAGGGTCACTGATGGAGAGTGTGATAGATGATTTCGTTTCATGTCAACGGTTAGAGCTAAGAACTTAAAAAATGGAATGGGAATCAAGATTGAGGAGTAGAGTCGATGCAATGAGGTAGGAAGTGTTTACTCATGTATACGAAAAGTACCAAACTGTACCTAATTTAGTAGAATTTGAATTTGGTGGAACGGGATCCTGTAATTTGAAATTAACATTACTGGTGGAGTGTATAAATTGGATATGGAGGAAGTTTTCGAAATTTGTACTTATGGTCACAAAAAGTACTAACTGGTACTAAATGTTAGTACAATTTCGATTTGGGTGAAACCATAGAGCTGGAATGCTTTAATTTGGAATTGAGATTACTATTTCATTGTAGGACTGAGGTCTGTAGGTTGTTTTGGGAAATCTCACTTATGTGTACTAAATGGTACTAAATTTGGTACAATTTTGGATTGGGTAAACCGGTGGAGCAGAAATTCTAAAATGTAGTAATAAGACTACTGCTGAGGAATGTAGGTAGTTTTGGAAATTTGTGCCTTTGTGTACTAAAAGGTACTAAATATGGTACTATTTAAATTTTGGGAGAACCAATAGAGTTATGATCCTGAAATTTGGACATAAGACTACTATTGCATTGTATGAATCAGGTATGTAGGTAGTTTTGGAAATTCGAAGTTAGGTGTACTTATTAGTAATAAATTTAGTACAATTTTAATTTTGGGTGAACCGGTAGAGTTAGAATCCTGACATTTAAAAATCAGATTTCTATAGGACTGTATGATGTAGGTAGTTATGAAAATTTGTACTTATGTGTACTAAATGGTGCTAAATTTGGTACAATTTGTATTTGGGTAAACCAATAGAGCTGATTTCTTAAAAATTGGAAATAATATTACTGTGGGAGTGTAGAATTGGGTTATGTACGAAATTTTGGAAATACGTACTTATCTGTATTATATGGTACTAAATTTGGTTAAATTTGCACTTAGGCGAACCATTAGGAATGGAATTCTGAAATTTAGAATTGGGTTTGTTGTGGGAAATACGATTTCTATTGGAATATATAAAGCATGTTTTTATGGAAATATATACTAATGTATACTAAATGGTACTAAAATTTGTAAAAATTGGAATTGGCGGAATCCCGATATTTGGAATGGATTACTGCTGAAGTACAGGATTGGGGTAAGTAGTAAATAGTACTATATTTGCTACAATATGTATTTGAGCGAAACCTCAAAATCGGAATGGAGTATAGGATTGGATTATATAAGAAATTCGAACTTATGTGTACTAAATTTGGTACAAATTGGATTTGAACCTAAAGAACCTGAAGTTCTCAAATGTGGAAATAAGTACTAGAAATGCACGAAGAGTACTAAACAATATTATACAAAACAATATTCGGTTCAATTTTGTATTGAGTGGACAGATAGTGCTTGAAATCTAAAATGTGATGTTAATATTAAGTAAAGTATCTGTGTTTCAGATTTTGTGGTAGTTTTTAAATGTGTCCTCTATTTGTATGAAAAGTACAAAATGGAAATAAATTTGGTATTGGTAATATGTTTGGAATCCTCAAATTTGATATTGAATTCTCTGTTGGTATCTGGAATTGAGATGTGGAGGTGGTTTTGAAAATGTGTACCATAATTGTTCGAAATGTACTAAATAGTACTAAACTTGGTATTGGGTGAAGGAATAGAGCTGAAATCCTGAAATTTTAAATGGATGCCACTATTGGTGTATGTTGTTAAGATATGGAGGCTGTTTTAGAAAAATGTATGCCATAATTGTTCGAAAAGTACTAAGTGGTACTAAAGTTGGCATTGAGTGAATGTATAGAGCTGATATCTCGATATTTCATATTGAGGTCTCTTAGTATCTAGAATTTAGATATGAATATTGTTCTGGAAATGTGTACTATAATCAAGAGTATTAATTTTGGATCGCTGTTGATGTTAAGGATAGTGAGATGTATTTGGATGTGGGTAATAAATGTTGGTAAATTGAACGGATAGAACTGAAATTCTGAAATTGGATTTTGGTGTCTAAGGTTTAAAATGTAGAAACCCTACTTAAATTACCCACTTAATGTTTTCGATACAATATCCCTAAAACTATGCAAAGGATTCCCATAAAAATATTCTGTTAATTCCATATTCAAGATGCCCACAAAGAAATGTCGTAGTTCATGGCCTAGGTGGCCAGAAAAGAAATCCCAGAAATATTTAAGACCTACCGCACTTATGGCAAGCTGTCCAATGCTAAGAAAAATTCCATCGCATCATTGTTCCTTGTCTCCGATCATAGCTATGTAGTTTGTTTCCTGCTAGTAAAAGTTAGCATTTACGTTGTTAGTTGCTCCAATATTAATATCAAAGCAACAACAACATTTGTATCTAATCGTTTATTGTCCTCGGTCGGTCGGTCAGCCAGTGAGCCAGCCAGCCGGTCAGTCTGTTCACAAAACCGGTAACAATTACATTAATTTTAAAATTATTTTTCACATGAATTTTTAATTGCACACCATTCACTTATTCATTCATTGTCTGCAAAGATTCCGATGTAAAGCTGATTACACGGACTTATGCTAAATTTGTGTGCATGTATGAGTGCGCGCTGTGTTAAAATGTACGAAAACTGCGTATTTTGCACTGTCTGGATTTGCATTTGAATTGAAGTGATGAAAGTTTTGTTATATCTTATTGTTCATTTGTATGTTTGTTATAAGAGGTGTCCTTGAAATTATCCTGGTGTGCAAAAAATTAAGAAAGATTGTCAAACGATAAAAAAAAAAACAAGTAAGCAAAGGCCAAAATCGGGCAGTCCAAACATTTGATACCCTACAACACTACAATTTGCGGTAAAGTTTTTGCAGATCTGAAACCCGTTTGACTGGAATGAAGACCCCTCTATGAAACATTAGCATATTTACTCGGATTGCCCATATTCAACGGACCTTTGGGCACATTCCAATCGACGAGGCTTGTCCGCAGGCAACATTCTTTGCGTCAATTGAATTTTGTACGGGAACAAATGCAAATCAATGCGAATAATCCGTTGTAAAGTGGACCAAGCCATGCCCAACTGCTGAGAACGGCGTTTTTGGGATGTTCTTGGGGACCTCTTAACACTGGCTCGTACGGCAGCGATATTCTCGGCCAATCGCCTTGGTCGACTTTTATATGGCCTCTTCGGATTAGAAAGAGCCTTACCAGTCGAAAATTGTTCGTATCAACGCTTAATGGTGTTCTTAGAAGGCGCACTTCTCACATTTTTTAACGTTTTAAAAGCACGTTGAGTTTTCACAATTGACTTCTTCTGTTGAATGTAAATTTCAACTATTTCAGAGCGATCGCGTGGCGTGTATTGGTTCATGGTAAAAATCTGCTTGGACTGACGCTTCAAACGCGGTATGTCATTAAGCGATGTGACATCTCTGTCAAAAGTTATGGCGTTACCAGATGGGTCCGTCGAATATGGGCAACCCTGTATAATAAAAGCAAATGTTGAATTTAATTGCTCCTCTTTTCGAATAATTATCATAGATCTTAAACCAATATTTTTCAAAAACATACGATCTCTAAAAAGCATCCGTATTTCGGATGCTCCTACTACGTCATACTTAATTCGCACTTTCGGTATGAACAGAATTTTTAAATTCAAACTATTTTATTTCCATGAATATTAAATATTTTATTTTCATTCCATTCTTGAAATAATGGCGGATAGTTCTGCCCAAGTTGTATTTTGGCTTTAAAACGTAACCACGACGTCAGTCTAATCTTCGTAGAATTTGCCCTATATTCGCGCCTCATGTCGTGGGTCTTCGCTCTCCTACACTGTAACCTTCTAAAAAATCCTTCTACCTTCTAAATAAATGTCTATTGGTCCTTAGTTGTTAACTGTTGGATGACTTCAAAATCTAGACAATTTTTGGACAGGTTTTTTTGCCCAATTTTAACCCTAAATACTTTGCGTACATCTTCCAAAACCCTTTTATTGGCAAATCTTTTTAGCGATTTTCTTAGGATTTATCCTTTTCTAGCAAAAGGCCATTGCAAACTGGTGGGAACTGTCAAAATTCGTCCAACCATCCTTGACTTATAAGCGGGACATCTAACATCAATTTCTTTTATAGATTACTAGCTGGCCCGGTCCGCGTTGTCGGCCCCTATTTTTAGTCTTTAATGCATATTTTTTAAAGCCTATAAGAACACAGATCTTAATTATGTAAGCGGCACAATTTTTATTATAAGTAAAATAACTTTATAGTAATTTCTTAATAGAAATAAACATTCATGGCAAAAATTATAATTGATAATCACCCACCGTCGGGTTTAGATATTTTGAATAGGCTGGTCTTACTTTTCAGCCATAGGTTTTAGTTGAGTGTTAAAAACCAATATATAACATCTATAATAGCCCCATGTGAAAACTCAGCTCAATTTTTGGTATTGTAAAGAGCTTAGCAACATTTTCCATTCAAATGAACTGTAATTTGGGATTTGTATTTACAACGTTTAGAATACCGTGCTGTGTGGTATTTAATTTTGTCCACCTCATAATTAGGGGCAGAACGATTTCAGAATAGTGAAAGATAATTGCTTTTCTACACCCATTACCATAAGAATGGAATTTATTTTTATACCCTCCACCATACTATGGAGGGTATATTCATTTTGTCATCCCGTTTGTAACTCCTCGAAATACTCATGTCAGACCCAACATAGTATATATATTCTTGATCAGCGTAAAATTCTAAGACGATTTAGCCATGTCCGTCTGTCTGTCTGTGTGTCTGTCTGTCTGTCTGTCTGTCTGTCTGTCTGTCCGTCTGTCCGTCTGTCCGTCTGTCTGTCTGTCTGTCTGTCTGTCTGTTGTAATCACGCTATCTTTCGAACAAATTGAGATAGAAGGCTAAAATTTTGCACACATGTATATTTTGCCAGTAGGCAGGTTAAGTTCGAAAATGGGCCATGTAGGTCCAAGTTATCATATAGCCCCCATATAACGGTACATCCCGATATTCGGTATTTTGATGATTTTAGCGACATTATTCATCGGAATTGTTTCAAATTTGGCATTTGAAGTTCGTAATGGATACTACATCCTAAGTCAAAAAATGAGCCATGTAGGTCCACGTCTTCATATAGTCCCCATATAACGGTACCCCCCGATATTCGGGATTTTAATGATTTTAGCGACATTGTTTACTGGAATCGTTTCAAATTTGGTATTTGAAGTTTGTAATAGATACTACATCCTAAGTCAAAAAATGAGCCATGTAGGTCCACGTCTTCATATAGTCCCCATATAACGGTACCCCCCGATATTCGGGATTTTAATGATTTTAGCGACATTGTTTACTGGAATCGTTTCAAATTTGGTATTTGAAGTTTGTAATAGATACTACATCCTAAGTCAAAAAATGAGCCATGTAGGTCCACGTCTTCATATAGTCCCCATATAACGGCACCCCCCGAAATTCGGTATTTTGATGATTTTAGTGACATTACTCCCCGGAATTGTTCCAAATTTGGTATTTGTAGTTCGCAATAGATACTGCAGCATAAAACAGAAAATGGGTCATGTAGGCCCACGTCTTCGTATAGCCCCCATATACCGTATCCCCCGATATTCGGTATTTTGATGATTTTAGCGACACTATTTACCGGGATTGTTTCAAATTTCGCATGCGAAGTTCGTAATGGTTCAGCCCATGCCAGAAAATTGTCTGTGCATATAAACAGATTTTTCTTCAAGTTTCGCATTTAAATATTGTAATAACTTATGACAAAAGTTGCCTATGCAGGTCCACGTCGTCGTATAAGCATTCGGTATTTTTAAGATTTTAACAGAATTTTTAACGGATTTTATTTATTTATTTTTTTTTTTTGTGGAAATTGCCAAATTTGTACCAAGTGGTGGAGGGTATTAAAAGTTCGGCCCGGCCGAACTTACAGCTTTTTTACTTGTTGTCATTTAAATTGTGCTTTTGAGACCCCATAAAGTCCATATTTTTCATCATAGTATAATTCAATGACGATCAAAGAAATTAGTATTAGTAATTTTGTTCATGTTTCTGTCACAATTTCCGACTGAAAGCGTTTGACATTTCGGAGTTTATGTTATAGAGACGTACATCCCAAATCTACGTTCCCAACCAATATTCTCTTGGGGGTTACAAATTCGGTAGAATACAATATTTTCTTTTCTGACAACACATTGTTTGGGAAAGTGGACTTGGAGGTACACTAATATAGGAACTATACTCAAATAAATGCCTATAAGAACAAATATCTGTAAGATGATTCTCTGGCCCAGAGTAGGCTAAATACAATTTTTTAGTCAAATCAATTGATGAATGAGGCCAAGACCAAAATGGACCCTACTCCGAAAATTTCATGAGAAGAGGTTTTCTACCCCCCTTAGAAACAAAGATGCCAAATAAAGGCCTAAAAATTAAAAAAAAAAAAAACAACCAGTAAGCAAAGGCTATGGTAGTGCGGGGCCGACCATGTGATACCCTACAACACTATAATATGTTCGAAGTCCCTTTATATGCAAATCCATTTTGAAAGATTTCGTTTTTGAAATAATGCCAAAGAGCCCTGCCCAGAGGTTACCCTTAGGTTTTTGACCCGGAGAATTTGGCCAATATTTACGCTCTTCGTAGTATTGTAAAGTATTCAAAACAATTGCAAACGAAAGTTGGGGTCCATTTTGCAGCTAAATATAATCCAATGTCATCTAAAATGCTAGACTTCTTCTCTGTCCTCAACTCTCTTCCGATGCGAAATTCCGTGTCGATTAGTTTTCAATTGTGGCCTATAGAACGACAGAAAAAATTAAAATTTTTTAGCCATTTGAACCTCTAAATGCACATCCTAAGAACAACAGGCTTCAGTTCCGACCCACCATGCAAAATTTCGTGAGGATCGGACGATAATTTCGACATACATATAATACCCTCAAAACGTAGTGTTGGGGGGGGGGGGTAAAAATTTAGAAAATTTAAAATTGTAAGTCAAATTGAAAAAATCGCATGCGATAAAAAAATATGACAAAAATGGAAAGAATGAAACAAAAGATTTAACTTTTTTATTGATATATTATCCCGCGATTTGCTTAGATTTTATCCTTTTCTGGCAAGAGACCATTCCGAATCGATGTGAATTGTGAAAATCGGCCCAGCGGTTCTTGATTTATAAGCAGAATAAATAAGATCAATTCTTTTACATGTGTATTGTACATATTTTGCTATATATCCGATTTCTTGGCTATTAGCATCACTCTAATGGTCTTTAACGTATTTGTGATTTGGCTGGGATTAAAAATTTTCGCGGTTTAGTAAAAAATTTACCCGCTAATTATTGCCCGATGACCGGACAAATTGGTAGGTTTCTACCCAGTCACAAACTCTAACTCCATGTAAATTTTCGCATCGATTGGTTCATAATTGTGGCCTATAGAGCAACTGACCCTAACCCCACCTCCATTTTCAATTTCGTGACGATCGGTTAATAATTGCGACCTGTAGCTTGATTACAAATTAACATGGACAGACGGACGGACGGACATAAATAGCTAAATCGACTCAGCTCGGCGAGCTAGGAAGACCCATATATACTTTCCTATGTGGGAAACCAATATTTCGAGGTGTTACATAATTTTTGGCCCAATCAAACTTATAATACCCCCAACACATAGTGTTGCAGGGTATAAAAATGCCCAAGATCCCGAAAATTGCTTAAATCATATGATGGTTATACCAAAACGTGATAATTTTTTTGCGAGAATGGTTTCTTTTCAAATTACCAACCTTTGCTGATATTAGTATGCAAAATATGGTTAAAATGTAAACTATACTCGAAATCGGGTTGTACCCTTAACCGAGGGTCATATATCATGACCTGCGTTTTAAGATATCTTGAAAGGTTAGGAAGTATTTCTGGAAGGATACAAATCCTTTTTTACTAAATGTTCAATTCGCTCTACCATTTTGCACCCTTTATATTCGGTATTTCACTGATTGCAGCCCCAATGAATTGCATTTTTTTAGTTCTCCTTTTTAATATTATTAGTTCAGAATTCAAAATAATAAAAAAATGTTCACTTCAATATAATATGTCAAATGGAAAAAATCACACCAAAATTTTTTTTTTAATTCACATTTTTTTGGCATATTTTACCGTGATTTTTTGTCAGGATACCATTCCAAAATTGTATGAATTGTCAAAATCCGTCAAGCCGTCCTTTAGTTTTAAGCATACCTAACAGTAACATAGTACCTAACACAACTTTCTTTTATATTGTGAAAATAATTCTTTATTTTGTTTACAAAAAAAGAAGAACTCTTCACCTTTTTCTATGATTTTTACAGCGGAAGTTTAAGAGTCCTTGCGATGTTTGTCAATAGAATGTACTATTATTTTAAAATTCGATTCCATTCCATTTAATTTTGTTTTTTTTTTTTTTTTTTTTTTTTTTTTTTGATTTTTTCACGATTTGGGAATTTTTGCAATGAGACGTCAAGGAAGTGGATGGAAGAAAACAGCAATATCAGCAGAAATAGTTCGAAAAGTAAATAAGCGACTAGATCGAAACCCGCGTCGCAGCGGCCGAAAAATGGCTAGTGAGCTGAACATATCGGAATATTCCATTCGCAAATATTGAAAAATGAGCTCGGGATAAAGCCACTGAAATCCCAAAAAGTGCAAGAACCTTCACCGAAACAGAAAGAAATTTGACTCAAAAGAGCTAAAGAGTTGCTTCGCTTAGCCGAAAGCGACGAACTGCCGAATTTGGTTTTCTCCGGTGAGAAAAAAATTTGTTGTATAGCCTTTGTAAACAAACATAATGATCGTGTTTACTTGCCAAATAGGGCAGCTGAAAATGTGCACCTTCGGTTGGCCACCAGAGCTCAAGTGCCGGCTGTGGTGATGGTGTGGGCCGCCATAACAACCGATGGTCGCTCTCCGCTTGTATTAATCGACCGTGGCATCAGAATAAATACCGAATATTATGGCAAATATATTGTGGAGGGTGTATTAAAGCCTTGGGCACGCAAACATTTTGGCCGCAGATCTTCGACATTCCAACAGGACTCAGCATCATCGCACTCACCACGCGCCACCCAAGAATGGTTACAAAATGAGGTTCCTCGCTTCATTTCCAGCGCACAATGACCACCAAAATATCCGGATACCAATCCTTTTTCTATTGAGTATGGAGTATTTTGGAAAGCAAGTTTGGCACTACCAAAGTGTCGATCACCTCAAGCAAGCGCTTCGCAGGGAATGGGCCAAAATACCGCAGAGTAACATTCGGGCAGCGTGTGATGGTTTTATTGGCCCTTTGAAGGCCATAATTCGTGCCAAAGGTAATCAATTCAAACAAATCTAATTTTTTTCAAAATTTGATGCTATTTCTGACATTTTTTGCTTTCATTCAATAAAATTAAAAAAAAAAATAAAAATTATGGCGTTTGACTTTGTTGCAGTTTTTTATACCCTCCACCACACTATGGAGGGTATATTAACTTTATCATTCCGTTTGTAACTCCTGGAAATACTCATGTCAGACCCAACAAAGCGTATATATTCTTGATCAGCGTAAAATTATAAGTCGATTTAGCGATGTCCATCTGTGTGCCTGTCCGTCTCTCTATTGTAATCACGCTATCTTTCGAACGAATTGAGATAGAATGCTAAATAGGCAGGTTAAGTTCATAAATGGGTCATGTAGGTCACGTATATAGCCCCCATATAACGGTACCTTCCGATATTCGGTATTTTGATTGATTTTAGCGATATTATTCGCCGAAAGTGTTTAAAATTTGGTATTTGAAGTCCGAAATGGATAATACAGCCTATGACAGAAAATTGTCTGCGCAGGTCCACGTCTACGTATAGTCGCCATATAACGGTACCTCCCTATTTTCGGTATTTTGATGATTTTAGTGACATTATTCACCGAAATTGTTTGAAATGTCGTATTTGAACTTCATAATGGATGCTACAGCCTCTGACGAAAAATTGTCTATGCTGGTCCAGATCTTCGCACAGCTTCGATGTAACGGTACCTCCCTGTATACGATATTTTGATTATTTAAGCTGCATTATTCACCGTTTAATTCAAGTTTCGAATTCAAATATGGTAACGGCTTATGACAAACAATGTCTATTAAGGTCCACGTCGTATACACACCAATATAACGGCTATATTCGGTATTTTTAAAATCTTAACAGATTTTTTTTAAGGATTTTGGTTTTTGAAAATTTCCAAATTTGTTAAAAATAGTGGAGGGTATTCCCGGCCGAACTTACTGCTTTTTAACTTGTTTTATCTCACCCTGTATACCTGATTTTGCTGCCCAATTTCTATATATCAATGTAACAATATTTTCTATTTCTTTGTAAATCTCGCACCATTTTCGCTTTTAAATGCCTTCAACATCTTTCCATTTAAGAAACATTGACATTTCCCCATGGTTTATAATATTTTATAATTATAATTCTAATTACAAGATTTTCAACATCGTAACTTGTTCGCTTTTTCCAATTTACATTACATTAACATTATGAAATAGTTTCCTAATTATCTGTCCTCCCAATAGAAAGTGCATGATGCATGGCGGGGGACGCATACACACACAAAACGGAGAGATAGAAATAAATTAAGCAATTTAAGACCTCCAGCACGCAATTTTTAATAGTTATGCGAGTTGCACATGAATATTTAGATCACGTGAAGCCATGGGGCCAAAGATCCACTTCTTCTCGGCGTTATTCAAGGCAGGGGAGCTCCATACACACACACACGTATTTTGTCCTCAAACATTGGTGTTTGTAAAATCCACCTCAAAAAAAATATCTCCAGTCTGTAAAACGCTGCGTTGGTGGCGAAGCCCTAGCATCCATAGCAGAATATACAAATACTGGATGAGTAGTTTTTTTTGTTGGTTCGGTTCAGCCACTACAGCTTTAGAATGTTTATGTTGCATAAATATGAATGTATGAATATGCCACCACCAACACCAGCGCCACTCGTGCACATGTTCTCGCCAAGCACATAAAACCAACCATAAACGTTATGCACGTGTCGCTCATCAATTCCTGGGTACAGCGTTCGAGTTGTTGCACCTACCTCCACCGACCATCCATCGACATGGCATCACCATCGCCATCTCCAGTGTAGGGCAAACAGGAAAACATTCGAGCAGCGTTGGTTGGGTACACTTTGCCACTGCCAGCATCCAACGCTAATCCAACACATGGTTTACCCGGCAGCAGTTTTCATTCCCACATTTTCTACGTCTGTTTGTGTTATTTTGGTCGGAATATAAGAGCAGCAAAATTATCATCACCCTGCATGCATGCATGTATACATATTTATTTACATACAATAAAATGCTCTTGGTGTCTTCTACTTCGTCTTCATCGTCTTTTAAGGTGGAATACATATGGTTTCGAGAGTCATATGCTAATAAAATGAACATGAGATTTCGAATGTTCAAATTATTATCGGAGATATGCAACTAGTATAACGTTCATTATTGTGGGTCAATATTGTCAATAAAGATCAAAATGCACACATTGCATAGATTTTAAATATTATTATATCAATATGAAATTACCACAAAAAAAAAAAAAACAAGTAAGCAAAGGCTATAGGGCCGACCATGTGATATACTACAGCACTACAATTTGTTCGAAGTCCCCTTATGTCCAAATCCATTTTGAAAGATTTCGTTTTTGAAATAATGCCATAAATAATGCCCCTGTACCTGACTCTCCTCTGATGCGAAATTCCGTGTCGATTAGTTTTCAATTGTTTTCTCTAGAGCGACTACAAAATTAGAAAAATTTAAAATTTTTAATCCATTTGAACCCTTAAATGTAAATCTTAAGAATAGTAGGCTTTAATTCTGACCCTAACCCTATCCCCATGCAAAATTTCGTGAGGATCGGACGAAAATTAAAAAAAAAAAAAAAATTACAATTCCAAAAGTCAAAGTCAAATTGAAACCAGTAAGGAAAGCTCAAAAGTCGGGCGGGGCCGACTATATGATACCCTACACCACTATGAATATTTAGTAGAGCTCTCGTAAAAAGGTTTATACAGGGCATTTCAGAGCTCTATGAGATATTTGGTACAAAATCAAAATCTATCTAATTCTATCGTGCATTTTACGAACTATAGCTATCTCTTAACCGGGTTTCTCTAAATTTGACGTATTAGCTTCTAGACTGAATTCGGTCTTATGTACGAAAATTCAGGTGATTTGGGCTGATATTGACCATTTAGTGCACAATTAACACGAAATCGGGTAAAGATATGTATGGGAGGCATATCCAAATAGGAACAAATTTTAATAAAATTACAAACAGCTATTTCTGGGCTGTATCTTATATCTGGTACCAAATATCATTCTTGTGGAGTACATATTACGAATGTGAGAGGCTTAAACACCAAATCGGATGAAAGATATATATGGGAGCTATAGCTATATCTGAACCGATTTTCTCCAAATTTGATATACTTGCTTCTAGGCCGAACTCGGTTAGGTGTGCCAAAATTCAGGTAATTTGGACTGATATGGGACATTTGGTGCACATTTAACCCGAAATCGGATGAAGATATATATGGGAGCTATAGCTGTTTCTGAACTGATTTTCTCCAAATTTGTTGTATTTGCTTTAAGGCTAATCTCGGTCACATGTGCCAAAATTCGAGCCATTTGGGCTGATATTGGCCATTGGTGGTCAATTAACCCGAAATCGGATGAAGATATATATAGGAGCTATATCCAAATCTGAACCGATTTCGATAAAATTTAAAACAGCTATTTCTGTGTTCCATCTAATACCTGGTACCAAATATCACGGTTGTGGAGTGCATAGTAGGAATGTGAGGGACTTAAAGATCAAATCGGATGAAAGATATATATGGGAGCTATAGCTATATCTGAAACGATTTTCTCCAAATTTGATATACTTGCTTCTAGGTCGAACTCGGTTGGGTGTGCCAAAATTCAGGTAATTTGGACTGATAGTGGACATTTGGTGCACATTTAACCCGAAATCGGATGAAGATATATATGGGAGCTATATCTAAATTTGATCCGATTCTCACCAATTTCAATAGGGTTCGTCCTTGGGCCAAAAAAATATAGTTTGGAAAATTTCATCTCAATCGGATAATAAATGCGACCTGCATTTTGTTCACAAGAATACATGGACAGACGGACGGCATGCATACATAAATCATGCATAAATCGACTCAGAAAGTGATTCTATGAAGGTTCTCAAAAGTAACTATGGGTCTATCTCGTTTCCTTCTCCATGTTACAAACAAATGCACAAAGACATAATATCCTTACCACTATGTGGTGTAGGGTATAAAAATCGCATGCGATAAAAAATATGACAAGAATTAAGAAAAAGAAACAAAAAAATCACTTTTCTTTCTTTTACATACTTATTGTACCTATTTTGCTATATATCCGATTTCTTGGCTATCAGCCTCACCCCAAAGGTCATTGGAATCGGTCATATATATCGTCTTTCGTGCATAACATGTATGAAGTCGGCCGAAATATATATGTTAGCTATACCCAAACCTCAACCGATTTCAATATAATTTGGCAATATTTTTCTGGTGCCAGATTTTGTCTCTCTCGCTTTGCGTGCATCAAATATGTGAAATCGGCCGAGAATATAAATGGGAGCTATAATCAAATGTGGGCGAATTTGAATATAATTTGTCAAATTTATTTTTTTACCAAATATAGTCACTCATGGCGAATTTCATTGGAATCGGAAATACGTATCGTGTTTTGTGCATCAAATATGTGAAATCGGCGGAAAATATATATGGGAGCTATATCTAAATCTGAACCGATTTTTATATAAATTGACTAATTTATTTTCTAATCAAAATCCCGTTACATATTCCAATTTTGTTTTTTGGAATCGAACATACATATTGTGTATGGTGCATAAAATACATGAAATCGGTCGAAAATATATATGAGAGCTATTTCAAAATCTGAAACGATTTTAATATAATCTGACTAATTTATTTTATAATCAAAATCCCGTCACCCATTCCCAATTTCATTGGAACCGAACATATATAGCGTGTTTGGTACACCAAATACATGAAATCGGCCGAAAATGTATATAGGAGCTATATCCAAATCTGAACCGATTTCAATGTAATTTGATAAATTTATTTTCGGATCAAATCCCGTTAAACATTCCAAATTTTATTGGATTCGAACATTCACAGGCGAAGTTGTAGTACACTTGGAAATTTTCAGGAAAATCTGTTCAGCGGTTTACGAGTCCATAAATTACAAACAAACATACAAACATTTTCCTCTTTTATAGATATAGATTGTCTGAGACACTATATACCTTAAATCAACGGACCTCAGAACAATCTTAATCCAAAAATTTCAAAAAAAAAATTGGAAGGGAAGGGATCGGCATAAAATTCAATGTCGATTTAGCGATGTCTGTCCGTCTGTTGAAATCTGTGGGTATAACTCTAGCTTTTGAACGAAATAAAGTAGGTTAACAAAATTGTACTCAGATGTTTTTTAGGTCTGCAGGACTATTGGTATTGAAAATGGGCTATATAGGTCCATGGTTTGATGTAGCCCCTCTATAACTGTACATACAGATTAAAGGTTTTTTTTTGTGCTTTAGTCACAATTTTAAACAAAACTTTCTGTAAATTAGCAGTTTGTGTTCCCATTATGCAATAAACATCCTTGCACAGAACTATCAACTATATAGGTCTAGATTTTGGTACAGTACCCATGTAACTGTACCTCCAGATATTCTGTATTTTGATCATTTTAGGGACATTAATTTCCGGAATTGTTTCAAATGTGGCTTTTATACCCTCCACCATAGTTTGGAGGGTATACTATGTTTGTGATTTCGTTTTTACCATCTTGAAATTTACATTTTAGACCCCAAAAAGTATATATAGTCTTGATCAGCATACAATTCTATGTCGATTTAGCGAGAACCGTCCGCCGTCTGTGGAAATCATTCCTTCCGAACGAATTGAAGTAGGTTGATAAAATGTTACTGTGTGTTTCTCCTGCAGAACTTTTGGTATTAAAAATGGTCTATATATGGGCACGTTTAGTTATAGCCCCCATATAACGGTACCTCCCGATATTCGGTATTTTAATGATTTTAGCGACATCATTCAACGGAAATGTTTCAAATTTGGTATTAGAATTTCGTAATGGATGTCACAGCCTATGACAGAAAACTATTTGTGCATGTCCACGTTTTGGTATAGCCCCCATATATATGATGATTTTAGCTACGTTGTTCACCGAATTTTTTTCGAGTTTCGCAGGTATATAATTATATAACTATACTAGCTGAACCCGGTGCACTTCGCCACCCCTTTTGATTTTATATGCATTCAAAATTTTATTTACGAATATATGTTGGTTAAAAAAAAACAAATTTAAAAATTAAAAAAAAATTATTGCACTACTTTAATGCGTAAATAACCAAAACCATTAGAAAAGCAGTAACATGGCATACATACACGAAGAGTTTGTCCTTCGGATTTAATTATTTCATATTATTTCATATTTCAATTATTTCATAGCAAATACCAAGCGTGCAGTAAACTGCAATCTTTTGAAGTTGAGTGGCATTTCTGTTGCAATTAGTGAATACGAGATAGCAACATACTTCGCCGTAATAAGCGTATTTCAAATCAATTGTTGAGTTGTTTTTTAGTGTTAGCCTAAGGTGTTGTGGGTCAATGGTTCTTATTAAAATCATATCTCAATCTGATCCGATTTAAATATAATTTAAAAAAAAAATACATTAACACCAAACTCCGCCACACCTTTCATATTTCATTGAAATTGGTGCGTCAAATATGTGAAATCGGCCGATAATATATAGATGGGAGCTATATCCAAATCTGAACCGATTTCAATATAATTTGACAAATTTATTTTCGGATTAAATCCCGTCACACATTCCAAATTTCATTGGAATCGAACATTCATATTGTGTTTGAGGCATCAAATGAACGAAATCGGTCGAAAATATATATGGGAGCTATATCCAAATCTGAACCGATTACAATATAATTTGGCAAACTTATTTTTGTTCCTAATTACGTTACGTATTCCAAATTTGGAGACTGTATCTTCAACCAATCAATAGATATGTGCATATAAAATCTAAATTTTTGGGAGGTACCTCCGATTCTGATGCTATATCTCCAGTTCTAAGTGGAAATTCAAAAATGTATATAGCCTATGTTACTTTCAGGCGATGTTGCAGTATATATGGAAATTTTCAGGAAAATCTATTCAGCGGTTATCGAGTCCATAAATTACAAACAAACAAACAAACATACAAACATTTTCCTCTTTTATAGATATAGAAGATAATTATTATTATTATTATTATTATTATTATTATTATTATTATTATTATTATTATTATTATTATTATTATTATTATTATTATTATTATTATTATTATTATAATTATTATTATTATTATTATTATTATTATTATTATTATTATTATTATTATTATTATTGTTATTATTATTATTATTATTATTATTATTATTATTATTATTATTATTATTATTATTATTATTATTATTATTATTATTATTATTATTATTATTATTATTATTATTATTATTATTATTATTATTATTATTATTATTATTATTATTATTATTATTATTATTATTATTATTATTATTATTATTATTATTATTATTATTATTATTATTATTATTATTATTATTATTATTATTGTTATTATTATTATTATTATTATTATTATTATTATTATTATTATTATTATTATTATTATTATTATTATTATTATTATTATTTTTTATTTTTTTTTTTCAAAATTGCCGAATTCCTTCCAAATGGTGGAAGTTATTCAAAGTTCAACCCTGCCTTTTTAACTTGTTTTTAAACCAAAAAGAAAAAAATTGACTTTAGTGGTAAATATTATGAAAGTTTGTACCTACCAGCCAGTCTAACTATTTAATGTATCTTGAGAGATCCTGTCATATACAATTTATAAAAATTGGATAATCTTGTTTCTTTCAGCCAATTCAATTGGATATTCTTGTTTTTTTGAGCCTCTTTTCACATCTCCTTGCTACCGTCCCAGAGGAATCACTGGTTATATTCTAGGGATTACATTAAAGGCGGCATGAAGTGTGTTTCTAGGTAAAGCCTGATCACCTAACCAAACAAAACACCGGTCTATATAAAACGGTTATATCCACTTGAAACTAATAGTGCCCTAGTAGCCTGGAGCGAGTTATTACTAGGGCACTATTAGTTTCAAGTGGATATGATCATATAAAACAAGGATTTACCTATGGAATTTGTCCAGACTTAAACTCCTATTCAAATTGGAGGATAGTGGAGGATGATACCAAACTATTGAGCCAGTAAGGAATTTTCTAATATTTGTGGTGGCAAGGTAGAGCGGAAAGGACACTGTCTGCGATATGTTGATTTTAGTATAAAATACCTGAAATTATATGAGCTTCTATTAGATAGAGGACCTATATTTAATTTTTTGGTTCCAATCCTTGAACTTCAATCCCTCTTGAAACACGTAAATTACCTACAATCGCAAGCCACTGTAAACTGAAATAAATAATGTCATATTTTATGAAACCTACAGAACCTCAAACATCAAATACACCTAATTTTGTTAGAAACTTATTTGAATCCTCAATCTTGAGATTCTGTTATATTTGGGTTCTTCCAACTGAATCATATCGAAAAGATCTCTTGCATAATCTAAACAAGTCAATATCATATTATTGAATTGTTGTTGGTACTATAGGTATGAACTTTAATTAGACCTAGTTTCCTCAATCGAATAAAAAATATGGCTTGCATAAAATTAAGTATTTATTCATTACTTACCAACTGAAATATCCTACCACCTATGCATATCTTCTCTATCTCTCACGGTCACATTACAGCACACCCCACCCCCCCACACACACATCCATGCGGCTGAAAAGGAGCAAAATACGCTTCTAGTTTTTATTTGCCGTTATTCTTTTTACACAAAAAAAAAAATAAAATCCAAACAATGTAGTTTGTCACGACTTTGCATATTAATTACGTTACACCGAGAATGAGATGAAGAAGAAGAAGAAGAAGAGCAGCAACAACAGCAAAAAATCTAGATTTGAATGAGCACAGTCGTTAGACTGCACTTCCGTTTTATACCGGAAGTCGTTGCAATCCATTGCAGGGCTGAGGATATTTAAAGTAAACTATAAAAATTACTCACACGCTTCCATCCTCTAAGGTATTATTACAACGTGCACACATTACGAGCACATTGAAATGGGTCGTTGCGGGATTGCAGAAGTATATATATTGAGGTTAATTATTGTTGTAATTATTTAATAATGATGTAGCATAGACTGAATAAATAAGGTAATGAAAATGCAAAATGAAGAAGGAGACTTGAAATTTATATTAAATTCGCCGTTTTTTTTTTCATATTTGCTATTACTTGAAAATTATAAAGAAAACTATTTAAACATTAAAATTTCATTTATTTTTAAATCAGACGTTTTTGAAGTAATAACATGTTTAGACAGCAGCATATTCCGCAGCAGTTCCCTTCTTCCATTTTTATTTCTAAATATGAGGATTATAAATCCATGGAATCACAGCATTTTAGTCACATATATCCTAACATTTTATATCCTAACATTTTCTATCCTAACATTTTTCGATCAAATGAGAAATAATTTGACATTCAAGTTTTCCTTTTCCGGAAAAAGACTTTAAATACTGGTTCACTGTTGCGCATAACCTACATATAAGCTACCGAATTAAGAGGAGAATATAAATCCTATTTTCAAAAAAATTTCAAATTTCAAAAAAATTCAATACGTTTTTTCTCTATAAAGCAGTACTCCTTCATATTGGGCATATTATTTTGGAATGGCATTGGATGAAAATTTTGCCAAACGAAAGTGTAGATCCTAATAGGAAAGGACATTATTTCGGATAAAAGTCACATTTTCCTTTATATTTTGCCCTAATTTAATTTGCTACACTCGTTCAATCAGTATTTCGAAAACAATACAACATTATAAGTCAAATTGAAAAAATTCCATGCAATATTAAATATGACAAAAAATAGAAACCAGTAAAGTCAAAAGTCGGGCTGGACCGACTATTTTATACCCTACACCACTATGCATATTTAGTAGAGCTGCCGTAACAAAAGAATTTATTTCAAGTAGATCATACCACCTATCAACATTTGACATTAGAGCACTTATAGTTTGCTATAGAGTGCATGATATCACCTGGAGAAGGATTATTTACAAAAATATATATATCGGAGCCGAGTTACACAAAATGCAAACGAACGTCTCGAAATTCACTCCGTTTGGGCTGAAATTAGTCATTATTTGCACAATAAACCCGAAATCGGTTGAAGATATATGTGGGACCTATATCCAAATTTGAACCGATCTTGACAAAATTTGGCAAAGGTATTTCCGAGCTCTATAACATATCTTGTACCAAATATCATTATTGTCGAATATATATTAAAACGCCAAATCAGACGAAGCATATATATGGGAGCTATAGCTATATCCGAACCGATTTTCTCCGAATTCGAATTCTTCTAGACTTAATTCGGTCGGATGTACCGAAAAATCAGGACAGATATTGGCCATTTGGTGCACAATTAACCCGAAATCGGTTAAAGATATATGTGGGACCTACATCCAAATCTGAACGGATCTTGATAATATTTGGCAGATGTATTTCCGAGCTTTATAAGATATCTGGTACCAAATATTATTATTGTCGACTGCATATTACGAATTTGAGGGATTTAAACACCAAATCATATGAAACATATATATGGGAGCTACAGCTACATCTGAACCGATTTTCTCCGAACTAAATGTACTTACTTCTACAATTCGATCGGATGTGCCAAAATTAAGGTCAGTTGTACAGATATTGGCCATTTGGTGCACAATTATCCCGAAATCGGTTTAGGATATAAATCTGAACCGATCTTGGCAAAATTTGATACATTTATTTCGGAGCTTTAACTGATATTAAATACCAAAGATCATTGATGTGGAATTCTTATTACGCTTGTGAGGGACTTTAAACCCCAAATCGGATAAAACATATATATGGGAGCTATATCTGAACCGATTTACACCAATTTTGAAGTACTGGTTCATACGATGAATTCAGTCGTAATTGTCAAAATTCAGTCCATTGAGGCTAATAGTAGCTATTTGATGCATAATAAACATAATATCGGATAAAGATATGTATGGCTGCTATATCCACATCATCGTCAATCTCGATAAAATTTGGCAGGGGTATTTCTGGCCTGTATCTGATGTCCGGTACCAAATATCATTCTTGTGGACTACATATTATGCATTTGACAAACTTTAAACCCCAAATCGGATGAAACATTTAACACATTTTTTTTTCCAAATTTGAAGTACTTGCTTCTAGACTTAAGTCGGTGGGTCCGGTCATTTGGACTTATAATGTCGATTTACCACACAATTAACCCGAACTCTGTTGAAGATATATGGGAGCTATTTCTAAATCTGATCCGATTATCACCAATTTCAATAGTGTTCGTCCTTGCGACAAACAAATATTGTATGCACAATTTCATCTCAATCGAATAATAAATGCGACCTGCAGTTGGTTCACAAGAATACATGGAATGACGGACTGACGGACAAAATTAACTATGGGCCTATCTCGCTTCCTTGTGTCTACATGTCACAAAACAAATGCACAAAGGCATAATATTCTTAGCACCCCCTATGTGGTGTGGGGTATCAAAATATGAATAGAGACCTCAAAATAAAATTTTGAGGATTCAAGCCCTATCCCTTCACCCAATAACAAATTGAGTAACATTTAATACTAATATCCAAAGCAATGCACATATATCCATCATAGATACCAACAGTGATCCAAAATTAGTACCAATTATTATTTTTCGAACATTATTTTTTTCCCATTTGCAAAACCAACGCCAAATCTCAACACCATATACCAACCGAGACCTCAACATCAAATTTTCGGATACCAACTCTATAAATTCACTCAATAACACTACCACCATACTATGGAGGGTATATTAATTTTGTCATTCCGTGTGTAACTCCTCGAAATACTCATGTCAAACCCAACAAAGTATATATATTCTTGATCAGCGTAAACTTCTAAGACGATTTAGCCATGTCCGTCTGTCTGTTGTAATCACGCTATCTTTCGAACGAATTGAGAGATAGAAGGCTAAAATTTTGCACATATGTTTATTTTTCCAGTAGGCAGGTTAAGTTCGTAAATGGACTATGCAGGTCCAAGTTTGGCATTTGAAGTTCGAAATGAATACTACAGCCTAAGACAGAAAATTGTGTGTACAGGCCCACGTCTTCGTATAGCCCGCATATAACGGTACCTTCCGATTTTTCGGTATTTTTATGATTTTAGCGAAACTATTCACCGGAATTGTTTCAAGTTTGGTGTTTGAAGTTCGTAATGTATACTAAAGCCTAAGGCAGAAAATTGTCTATGCAGGTCCACGCCTTCGTATAGCCTCCATATAAATTTACCTCCCGATATTCGGTATTTTGATGATTTTAACGACACTATTCACCGGAATTATTTCAAACTTGGTGTTTGAAGTTCGTAATGTATACTACAGCCTAAGGCAGAAAATTGTATATGCAGGTCCACGTCTTCGTATAGTCTCCATATAAAGGTACCTGCCAATATTCGGTATTTTGATGATTTTAGCGACTTTATTCAACGTAGTAGTTTCAAATTACGCAATTAGAGTTCGTAATGGGAACTACAGTCTGTGACAGAAAAATATCTATGCAGGTCCCGGTCTTCGTATAGGCCCCCTCCCTATATTTGGTATTTTAACGATTTTATGTACAATACTCAGCGAAATTGTTTGAGATGTCGCATTTGAAGTTAGTAATAGAAGCTACAGCATGTGACAGAAAATTATCTATGCAGGTCCAGGTCTACGTATAGCTCCGATGTAGCGGTACCTCCCTATATACGGTACAGGGTTGCCCATATTCGACAGACCCAACTGGCAACGCCATAACTTTTGACAGAGATGTCACATCGCTTAGTGATAAACCGCGTTTGAAGCGTCAGTCCAAGCAGATTTTTACCATGAACCAATACACGCCACGCGAGCGCTCTGAAATAGTTGAAATTTATATTCAACAGAAGAAGTCAATTGTGAAAAAAAAAAAAAATGTGAGAAGTGCGCCTTCTAAGAACACCATTAAGCGTTTATACGAAAAATTTTCGACTGGTAAGCCTTTTTCTAATCCGAAGAGGCTATATAAAAGTCAACCAAGGCGATTGGCAGAGAATATCGCTGCCGTACGGGCCAGTGTTGAGAGGTCCCCAAGAACATCCTAAAAACGCCGTTCTCAGCAGTTGGGCATGGCTCGGTCCACTTTACAACGGATTATTCGCATTGATTTGCATTTGTTCCCGTACAAAATTCAATATACGCAACGAATGTTGCCTGCGGACAAGCCTCGTCGATTAGAATGAGCCCAAAGGTCGGTCGAATATGGGCAACCCTGTATTTTGATGATTTTAACTACATTATTCACTGTTTATTTCAAGTTTCGAATTTGAATACGGTAATGGCTTATGACAAACAATGCCTATGTAGGTTCACGTCGTACAGAAAATTCGAACGGAGTTCTTGGCGAATGTTATCTTTTTTCGAAAATTTCCAAATTCGTTCCAAATGGTGGAGGGTATTCAAAGTTCGGCCCGGCCGAACTTACTGTTTTTTACTTGTTTTTATTAATTTTATTGAATGAAAGCAAAAAATGTCGGAAATAGCATCAAATTTTAGAATAAGTTTAGAATTGGTCATCTTTAACACGAATTATGGCCTTTAAACTGTCACACGCTGCCCGAATGTTGCTCTGCGGTATTTTGGCCCATTCCCGGCGAAGCGCTTGCTTAAGGCGATCGACACTTTGGTATTTTTTAGTGTCAACCTTGCTTTCCAAAAAAAAAAAAAACAGTAAAGAAAGTTCGAAAGTCGGGCGGGGCCGATTTTATGATACTCTACACCACTTTGCTAATTTAGTTGAGCTCCACATAACAATTAAGAGTTTTTGAGGGAGAATTCAATCATACACCCTATGATTATAATTCTAATTTAAAATTCAAAGGACTAAATATGCCGAAGCATTTGTATCTTTTAAATTCGGACTTTTATTGCTCATTTGGGGCAAAATTAATTTGAAATCATATAAAGATATATATGGGAGCTATATCTGAACCGATCTCGATAAAATATGGCAAATATATTTCTGAGCTGTATTTGATATATTTCCCTGAATATCGTTGTTACGGAGTGCATATTATGGCTGTGGGTAACAAATACAACAAATCGGATGAACAACAAATATGGGAGCTATATCTATATCTGAACCGATTTCGATCAAATTTGGCATACTTATTGTCAGGTCCAATCTGATCGCACGTGCAAAATTCCATACAATATTACACGTTTGGTGCACAATAAAAGGCAAATCGGACGAAGATATATATGGGAGCTATATCTAAATTTTGACCGATTATCTCCAATTTCAATAGGGTCCGTCCTTGGGCCAAACAAATGATCTGTGCAAGATTTCATCTGGATCGGATAATAAATGCGACCTGTACTGTGTTTACAAAAATATATGGACAGACGGACGGACAGACAGACGGACGGACGGACATGCATAAATCGACTCAGAATGTGATTCTATGCAGATCATCAAAAGGAACTATGGGTCTATCTCGTTTCCTTTTGCCTGTTGAAAACAAATGCACAGAGACATAATACCCTGACTACCTTGTGGTGTAGGGTATAAAAAACTAATTTTGTGCTGCTGAGTGTCATGGTGCAGGGTCCTGTTGGAATGTCCAAGGTCTGCGGCCAAAATGTTTGCGTGCCCAAGGCTTTAATCCAGAATATTTTCGCGATAATATTCTGCATTTATTCTGATGCCACGGTCGATTAATACAAGCGGAGAGCGACCATCGGCTGTTATGGCGGCCCACATCATCACCATGGCCGGCGCTTGAGTTCTTTTGGCCAACCGAAGGTGCACATTTTTAGCTGACCTCTTTGACAAGTAAACACGATCATTTTGTTTTTTCACAAACTGCTCGACAACGAATTTTTTCTCATCAGTGAAAACCAAGTTCGACAGTTCACCACTTTCGGCCAAGCGAAGCAACTTTTTATCTCTTTTGAGTCAATTTTCTTTCTGTTGCGGTGCAAGTTCTTGCACTTTTTGGAATTTCAATGACTTTACCCCTACTTCGTTTTTCAATATTTGTCGAATGGAATATTGCGATATGTTCAGCTCACGAGCCACCAAAATGCTTTTGTATGCTTCATTCCGGGCGAAATTGTTATTTGTTTATTATTTTTATTTTTTTTATATAAGTGTTTATGTTTTCACTTGCACATTACTCACACATACTTTACGTCACTTTGCATACGCTCATGTTGAAAACGTTGAATGGCCAGTTATCGCTCCATACTTCTTTACATTCCATATGATTGAATTAAATACTATTGAATGCAAGGAAGCATGGAACTTTCAAAGGCTTTGCGATTGGTGAACGGGAACTTTATTTGTTTCTATAAGGCACTAATAATTTATCACTCACATCACAAATGTTTACAAATTATTTTTAAATCAAATTTTAAACGCTTTCATAACCACTTACTGCTGACTTTTCATTCACTTTCTCAGTTACTTTTTCATTCGAATACGCTACGTTTTATCAAATTCATTGGTAAATTAAAAAAAAAATGAAGATGGATTGTCAGTTTTTTAAAAGGTATAAATAATTGCAGAGTTACTGAATTTAATTTATTTTTATTTAATAGGAACTCCTCGTAGGAGGTAGTTAATGACAATATCATTTGTAGTTTTTTTTTTCGGAACTAAAATATTACAATTATCATTGTTTTTATACCCTCCAACCTTTTGAAATGGTATTCAAGAAACCTTTTTTAAATTTTATATTTTTTATAAAATATTTTATATTTTTTATATATTATATATTTTTTTTATAATTTTAACTAAAGTATTTATTTCAGTTTCTTTCTGAGGATTTTACAAACACCGGATTATCTGTAGTTCAAAACAAAAATTAAAACAAAATAAAATATCGAGCAAAAACCTCTTTATCAAACTGTGCCGCATGTGTTGCATTTTCTGAGACGCGGAGCAAATACTTGATATAAGATAAATAAAACATATGTTTTGACAAAAAAAATTAATAAATAAATTTGCATGACAAAAACATTAAAAATTAAATTAGAAATCTTGCTAAGTCATAATTCAAAAAAATAAATAAATAAATAAATAACCCAGACCAGACCAGAAGATATTATCTCTTAAGGAAGCGTAATTTCATATACAGCTTTTCGATTAAAAAATTGAACAAATCCCAATAATTAGAGGTATAGAGGATTTTGCAATACCTGTATCTACCTCTCAAACAATAGAGGTAGAAGTTTATCTTCCAGAAACATATATACAAAATTTACCCATGATCTATAAATTATATAAAATCAGTTGGTATTGGCATCTGGGGCCTAGATCAAAAGGTGAACGAAAATTGTTGCCTCTTGGGTTCAACTTCAAAATGCAACATTCAAACACGGCTTAAAAAATTAAATCTTTAATTTATGATTTTAAAAATTTAAGTTTTTCAGCCGTGTTTGAATTTTTTAAAATTGCGGCTTATTTAGTTTGAAAATTTGAGTGGGACGTTTTATAAAACACCGAATATCAAGAAGCAAAGTTATATGACATCTATGTCGATTTTTATTAATTATTACACCTATTTACAATTTTCAATATTTTATGATATTCAAAATTACCCAAATAAATCATCCTACCGTTAATTATACACAAAATATTTTAACAATTAATTAAATATATTAACAAATATATTTTTTTATTTTTTATCACTCCCCTGCTTTTTATGTTTAACTCATAAAATAACCATCATCCGTAACCGAGTGTTTTTGGGGATCCTGAGGGGATAAAATAAGTATCACATAATCTATCGTAATTATCCGAATATATTATGCCACTAATAACTTTAAAAAAAAATAATTAAAAATTATTATTTTTTTTAATTTTCATCACTCCCTCACATGACACACTTTGATTGCAAATTCCACGTTTTACGTTAATATTTCTTGGTGAGTAATGACACTTTCGCTTAAAAAACAAAATGACGAACGAAAAAAAAATCAAACCGCGCCAGACAAGAAACATGCAAACATTCCGATAAAAAAAAACGAACTGAATTTTTTTAAGGAAATATTGTGAGTGATTTTTTTTTTTCTTATTTTCGAATATGACTGGGTGAGTATTGAACAGAGACTGTGACATATATGGCATGTAAACACAGCTTATATAGAAGAAAAGTATTTTTAACAACACTAACCCCTGTCGCCCAAAACCGAACAAGACAAGGCAACACAACTTTGCTGGGGACTTCTAGGGCAGATTGTGGCACCCAGGAAGGTAAGATGACTGATCCGAGAATAAAAACCAATCTAAGAAGAGAACCCTGCTGAGGGTAACAACGACAACAATTAGGTGTCCGATCAGACACAAATACACACAGCCATTGTAGAATGATGATCATATGTGGGGGTACTTAGAACTACTCAGCCTGGTTGGTGGCTGTAAAAAAAAACAGGAGCAACTAAGTCCACACATGGCAATGACTAGACGGACGCCGTTTTATGCAGCCACACTCAAAAGAAATTACATGATTTTACCTACTGGAAGAATTCATTGCAGTCCGGGTGTGTGTATGTTTACAGCCTCTCACTACCTACTAAGGGGTCATGTTCAAAACACATTTTTATGTTTTGGCATAAAAAATGTTTCTTCCCCTTGGGTTTCTTCACTATGCTCGCTCTCATGTGTGTGTGTTTTGTTTTTTGTCGAGATTGTGGCAAAATAATATTTTTATGTTTTGTTTTTGACATTCCGATCGGACACTGCTGCCGAATGTGCAGGCAAATGATTGTCTGTCGATCATATGTTGGCAACATGTCGTCACATATGTTGCGCCTTACATGGGCGCGAGCATTGATCCTTTTTTTTTGGTGAGCATGGGAAAGAGCGAGAGAGAGAGATAGAGAGAATGTGTGGAAATTGTGAGATTGTCTGTTTGGTTTGAAAATTTTGTCTGGGATACGGCATTGATAATGTTTTTTAATGTTGGTGAATTGCTTTTCATCTTCCGTGAGTGTGAAAGGATTTCTAGCATAAACAAAACTCCCAAGGACTTTGTGACGGCTATTAAATGTCAATGGCATGGTAACTTAAAAACCGGAAATGAAGGATTTTTAGTATTAAAATGTTGTAGATCACCGGCGTTGTAGGTACGCCTGTTGTAGGCACGTCTTTGGGTCACAACCTCACCCCGCAATCTTGTAATCTTGTTTTCTGTTTGACGATAGGAAAATGGATGCTAAAAAATAACCATAGGTCAAATGAAATTTAAAAGTTTAGAATTCTTTTAAAAGAGATTTAAAAACTCTTTTGAAATTGTGTTATTTTTTCAACGATTTTCTAGTTTTGAATTGTTGCTGATCACAGACCGGGGTCGCAAACCCCATCCGACATGTTGTAGTATGGGTTTCTGTTTTAAGATACAAAAATTGACATGGAGAAAAAACACCAGCCCAAATGTGTTTTTAAAATATTTTAATTTAATTCAAAACATTAGAATATTGAAAAAAAAAATTTTCTCGGAACAGTTTTAAAATTGTTCTCACTTTATTGTTGCACCCTGTATGTAAGCATTTAATTCAATTGAATATTGTAAAATGTTTTAATGTAATTTATTGTTTTTAAATGCATATGAAAGTTATTGTAAAGGAACTTGTGTTTGGACTTTTAATCTCCTGCTCTCTCTCCCTCCCTCTTTCGACAAATGGGAAACATGTTATCCATAAATAAATATGTCATATTTATTGTTAATTGTTCGGTTTTGATCAATTGACATCACATTTAATTATTGTTTATTTTTCATTTGCAATTTTGTGTTGTTGTGGTTTTGTCATTTGACAACAAGAAAAATACATACAACACATTATTAATAAATGCAATTGTTTGTTAATGGAATAAAACAAGGATTTAAAGAGTTTTATTTATGGTAATTACAAGGATGGGACTAGTCGATGGAAGATAGTCAACAATTTGGAGATGAAAATATTATATATAAATATATATATTTTACAAATACATATCCATGTGTATTTAACATTCAAACCTTAGAAAATAAATAAAAACCCCCCGAATTATTAGACTTTTAGACAATCTTACCGATAACTGAAAAGAAAACAGATGATTACCTAGCATTAATTTAAAGAATCAAGGATACAATGAAGGAGAGTGAGCAAAAAAAATGATAAAATTTTAGCTGGAAATTCGCGATAAAAATCCTTGAGAGATATGAAGTCAGAGTCTAAGTCTCAAAAAATGACTACAACTCGGATTAAATAAATTAATTTTTTCACTACAAAATCTTTGAAGGCAAGATAAGAACTTTGTAAATTTTGAAATCATTGACACAATGGTTCTAAACTGATTTCAATCATATGTAAAATAAATAGCTAATAAACACCACTGTCCGTTGGTCGTTTTGTATATCACTAATACTAATCGACCAGGTGCGCTTATAGCCACCACGTGCGCTGGTCAATTACCAAAGTTCTTCTGGCTTCAACTATGAAATAATGGATCTATTACTACTCGATGTGCGGAATATATAGCAATTTTAATCATGGACTTCTATATTAATGGCTATTTGCAGTAGAGTCAATAATGAAGGCTCTAAAATTATTAACAGCATAGTTCCGCTTGGGAAGACACAGAACTAATGTTGGAGAGAAAAATCGAGATTTCTCGCCTAATTAAGCTCGAAGCCTTTGGCCTTCAGAGCTAGCAGTTCCACATCTCTATGGTCAGTGCGTGCAAAAGACTTCTTACATTCTGAGTTTTGAATGCTGAAATATGAGAAACCGTCCACAAAAATAAGCAAGAGAATTATACTCGCTTGGTAATAGGACTGAATAATCTTTTCATTACCAGTTCGATAAATACCATTTGTATTGTATTTTAATGGTTTCGAATGCCGCCCTATCGAATCGACCTAGACTTATAAACCAACAAAGGCGATAATTGGACCATATCTCCAAGCAACAAGGAAGAGGGAATCGCATTAGCATCGGCATAGTCGAGTAGGCTAACGAACATAGGAAATATCAAAGAGGTTCTGCAAAATCACTAGTAATATCCTCTTAAAGGACTTATTAGACCTTCAATCTGAGTACCGAGTGTGTCAGGTAAATCTAGAGATTCGAATCTCGTATTACCTTTGTTGTTTATCGCTATCTATCGCTCTTGCTGTAGCTTAAACCCAAGTGGGAATGGTTCAAGGCCGTTGCTTTAAGACTTGGTGCATGTACATAGTTGAGTGTACACGGAGATAAGTCATCAATCTTTATAAATGCTTCGGATTCGACCGAATGCAGCCCGAATCGTAAAAAATGGGCTGATTTCCTGATTTTCAAAAGAAACAGTCCTAAAGAGGTTAATGTACCTTTTTAATGTAACTAGGTATAAAGAACTGGATTCAATTTATTTATACCCTCCCCAATGCGAAAAATGTGAGCCTGTTAGTGCTGGGATCCCACGTTGTTGCTCTTCACTACCTGCATTGTGGGAGAACTCTATCGCAAAATTTATTTGTAAAACATTATTTGGATTTTTTGGGGCATTTTTCGCATAGACACCACTATTTCGCCCGACACTAAAATGGTTAAATTATACTTAAAATATATGCTTATTAAACTTGTGGCAATATTGGTTTTTTTTTTGGGATGGTCTTCTACCCATTACAAACCAGATGTACTAAAATGGAGCATATCCCTGTTGGTAAATGAGATTTATATCTTTAAAATATCAATAATTTTGGTGTGCTGTAATATGGGGGATACCCAAAAGCATGGCTATATATAAAGACATTTTTGCCAAAAAAAAAAATCCAAAAAATAAAATTTGGAAAAAAATATTCAAGTTCTGAAAAGTGAAGCTATCAGTGAGTGAAGTTATTTTTAGAGAAAAGTTCATAATTTTATATAAATTAAAATGTCGGTCCTGAGACTGATAACAGGAGAATAAATATTTTTAAAACTAATACTTTATAATTGAGGGCATCAAATGTAATCAACTTTTGTAAATACAAGAGTTAAACAAAACAAAAAAATATATATAGAAAACAAATTATTGATCCCTTGTTAAAATTGTGATGTATAGTTTTTATAATTTAATATTGAATTTATAATGAGGAATACTTAATTTTTATGTGAAAATTTATTGGAAATATTTCTAGGCATCCAAAATACTTAAGTATTGAATATTTTACCATATGATTTTCCATATGCCAAAATATTCTTCATTCTGATTGAATAAGCTTCTAATTGTTAGTCGATGCTGTAATGGGGTGAATATTTTAATTCCTGTATTTAAATGTTCTATTTTTTTCCCTGAGATTCCAAGATAGCAAATTACAGATACTTTTGATTGAAATTGTGATTAGAGTCTAATATTGGTCCATATAATATTATTAAAATTTAAACATTAATAACACGGCAAGAAAATTCAATTTTTTTTAAATAATTCCAGGGAAAATCCAACAGATTATGAAAGTAGAGCTAAAAATAGAAGACACATGCATCGGCGTTTTGAAAGTTTACATCGCAAAGTATTTTAAATATTGGGGAAAAGTTCCCCCCCCCTCTTCCATATATTTTGAAAAATGCGGATTATTATTACTTAGAATCTGCAGGATTTAGGTATATAGTGTCCTGGGCAATATTGCAGATAAAAACAATTTTAACGTCTTTTTGTCCTTTTTTAAAAATATGGTTTAAAAGTGGCATTAAACGGGATCGTTTTGGTCCTATTTTTGAAAATATGATTTAAAGATGGCTTTAAACGGAATTGTGGCGAGTCAAAATATTCTACAAAATTATTTGTCATAAAATTCTACTATAGGTCCTCGGAGACGTCAAAAGTTTAAATCTTACCTAAACGTTGGGATTCATATATATTAACATTTTATAGGGTAAAAGCCGTACCTTGTACGAAATTATGGCAAAATCTCCAAAAAAGTATCACTTTAGCAGGATGACGTCAAAGACAAAAATATTCTTTATTAAATTTCATATATAGTCTCCACCAAAAAGAAATTTATATTTCTATTGTATATCACAAAAATAATTAACTTAATGTTCCAAAAAAAATAAATAAAATGTTCCTAATAAAAAATAAATAAGGTTTCTGTTAACAATAATTGGTGACATTTTTTCATGGTACATATTGAATATACAAATTCCTACTGTTCAGAGACTCACAATGAAATTTGATCTAGAACAATTCTTCCTTTAATACTTTTCACAAAAAATAAAGTATTATAGGAGATTTTGACTTGGATATGAAACAGCAAAGAAGGGAAATACAATTTTTTTCTCTAGTGTAATTTTCATAAAAACCATTGTGCCCTGATTAGTTATCTTAATTATTTTCTTTACAAAATATAAACTTTTTTCCAAAATTAATATCTAATTTTTTTAAATTTCCTTTTAAAATAAAAATATAGGTTCATAAATTTTAATAGAATGTCAAAACCCCAAGTAACGTTTTTTTTTTTAATTTTAAATTAATATATTTTTGAATATTAAAAAAAAAAAAATATTTTTTTCATTTCTGCAGAAAAGAGCAAATTCCTTCCCGAAATTAAGTTCATAGAACTTTGCGGAATGTCAAGGAGCTAGCGAGCTAACGAGCTATTGTTGTAACACGAGGTGAGTTTAAAAATATTCGTTTTCTTTTGCACACGCATACAAAGATCACACTTATGGTCCTCATAGCTATAGTTTGTCGTTGTTTTGTTGTTTTTAGCTGAGAATATTTTTAGCCATCTAAAAAAAAATTGGTTAGCTACGGCTGACGATCTCTAGTCACACACATATATCGTATATACATAAAATGTATTTGATATGAAGAGATCATAAGTCTCGTATACATAGTAGTTCTCCATAAATAGTAACATAGAAATATTTTGTTTCGCTTGGTATTAGAGTTGGCAATAACAACAGCAACGACAACGACAAGAAAAAGAGAACGAACAGGAAGAAGACGAAAAAGTTTTTTTTTAGACAAATGGAAATCTCGGCGGGTTTCGGTGTGTAAACTAAACCCATTTCACTTCCTGATATTTAAATACAACTCTCACACAGATATATGCATTACACTCACACGAACACATAAGTTTGAGTGTATTTTTCTAATGGAAAATTCACCAAATCACACACATACACGAGCACACCAATACTCTCTCTGTATTTGCAATTACCAATACCAATGAATTGCCGTCGTCTATTCCATGCCGCAATGTGTATAACATTTCACTTCAACGCTCAGCGACGCTGACGTTCGAACAATTCGGCTGCACGAAACGTGTGGTGAAAATATCTGTTCACGACCCGCCCGTTAACGTGGCTGATTTTATTTTTGGTCTATGAATTATGACATTTGATAGGGTCTGGCCAAATTAAGGATATTTTTTTTTTGCACATTGGAACCATTTTTTTGCAAGTTCTATAACAACTTTATTTTTTAAAATTGTTTTTCCATTGGAAATGTTCTCATTTTTTATTTTCTTTTAATTTTTTTTTTTTTTGCAATCCACTATATTTTTTCCACTTATTGTCCGCTGTTAATATTTCATTCAAATAATTTTTATTTTATTTTCACTTTTTTTCTTTTGTGATTATAATTCAAATAATTGGCTGGGCAAAATGTGAGTTTAGTTTCCTTAGATTTGGATTTTCTTATTTGAATCGTTTCTTCTTTGAATTTTTTTTTCAAAAATTTTGTAGGACTTCGGATGACGTACAAGAAACTGTTGTTTGCTGATCGAGTTCAGAATCAGCAATGCACATAAAAATGCAAAATTCTCTACTTAGTCTCATATCGCTACAACTGTACCCCCACCAACACCAAGAGCTGGGAGCAGTCGGAGGACGGGAGGGGGAAAAGATCACTTATACTCTGAAGTTCGGGTATCGAAACACAGACATTTGAATTTTTTTAAAAAAGTACCCCACACACACTGCTAAATATTTCCCTTGATCACAAGTATTTTTTCTTCGGTTCGGCAAATGATGATGACGATAGCCGAACATTTAGCTTATAAAAATACACATATGTGTGTGTGGGTCTTTTATTCCCAAAAATATATCCCAAAAGCTAAAGAGACAGACCCCGCCACTAAATACCTCCACAATTTGCCATATCACTCACTCACTGCTCACACATACTATCTCGCTTATTTCGTTCGTTCGATTATTTTCTATACTCGTATACGATCACCATCTCGCGCATGCTCTCTCGAGGCAACGATTGGAAACCCCCCTAAAATTTCGTTATTTTCGTTTCTTTGGTCGTGGCATATCTTTGCTGTTGCTTTTTTTCGCAGGCTTTCCAAGTGTTGTGTGATGTCTAAACTTAGAACTCATCATCAGCGGCGACAGCAGCAGCCGCAGCACAGAATCCCCATCTAGTGGAATCTGGCCAGAGGGGTTCTCTAGCCATCCAACTCTCCGCTCACATTACCATTGCTGTAGTTGTTGTATACGCTTTGCTGGCATTTGGCATTGTCGCAGGCATCTTTCGTTGGATTCGTCAGCTTCGTAAAGGAATCATTAAAAAATTACAATTGACGAAACAACTAAAATCTGTTTACAAAATCACCACAACAACACCAACACGAAGCATAATGTTCGAAAAAATATTTGTATTTGTTGCCGGTATAAATACGAAACGTGATGACGAACATAATTTCACAACAGAATTCTTTTACACGATACTACGTATACGATTCTCATTTAAATATATTTATTTATATATGCATGTATATAAACTATATATACCGATGCGGGAATGCCCTGTGGGCCCATAACCCAAACATGGCCAGAAGTGTTGTCTGCCAATAGCAAAAATAGTTTCTTATTTTCAACTTTTTTGGCAACGAATCCTGTTAGAAACAACTAAATTATTCGGCAGCATTGTCGTAACCAATAAAATGTTTTACTACCAAAAATATCAACCAACTGCAGGGGTTGCCATGTTACCAAACAAAACCAAAATTATTAATTACTAAGTAAAAAGCCTTAGGAAATAAAACCGTTCTGTTGAGCCTTGAAATATCCATTTAAAATATCAAATTTAGGAAATATTTTTCCAATAGTTTCATTATTCATTTGCCATCGCAAAACAATTCCATTAAAAAATCTACAATTAAAGCATCATGGTACCGAATATCGGAAGTTACCGTTATTCGGGTGATACACATGTTGGGACCATTTAATTATGTCCGTCCATCTGTTCGTCCATTGAAATCACTCTACCCTCCAAACGAAATTAGGTATGTTTACAAAATTTCTCTCAAATCTGTGTTTCGCCTGCGGGACTTTTCGTATTGAAAATGGGCTATATAGATCCACGTTTTGGTATAGCCCCCATATAACTGTAACTCCCAATATTAATTATTTTGATGATTTTAGGGTCATTCACCGAAATTGTTTCAAATTTCGTATTTGAAGTTTCTAATGGTACAGGTCCAGGTCTTCGTTTAGCCCCCATGCAACAGTACCCCCCTACATCCGGTATTTTTATGATTTTAGCAGTATTTTCCTAAGGATTTTTGAGAATTTTAAAATTTTTTCCAAATTTTTCTTTACAAATTTCAAATATATCACTTGTTAAGTATAATCCTTCTCGTAGTCATATTATGCACTCTAAAGAAATGTTATTTGGTACACCTGATCTCAAATTATAACTGCTCTTAAGCCATAATACGCATTCAAAAACGGTTCATAGTTGGCACGATCCACTCGCATTAATCCCCAATAAAAACGTTCATTTGGTATGGGAAGCTCTACTAAATATGCCAAGTGGTGCGGGGTATCTTAAAGTCTACTACGCCCAAGTTTTAATCCAAGTTTAATGTATATCATACTGTTCCATGTTCATGTTCATGCCAAAGTATTATCCTAGTTTTTGACCGGAGCCGTGATATTTGACCTATACTTGCAACCTCTGTTGTAACAATAGGAATTCCAAACAATATTTAAAAATGTAAATTTCTGCTACATCCCCAATACAGCGAAATCAGCATCATTGCACAGATTTTTCTCACATTAATTATTATCCATTTCACCCGCTACCATATACATTAGTGTGTTCCTATTCTGTTCCAAACTATAACCTGTGATGCTGGTCCATTTAATTTGTTAAATATTCTGCGATAATTCCCAAAATTTATTGGCCTCATCTGACGGTAGCCCTAGCTCGACGCTTTTTAGGATCAGGTCATAATTGCGACCGGACCTGCTTCGCAAGTTAGAAGAGGTATAAGTATTGAACAAGTAAAAAAGCAGTAAGTTCGGCCGGGCCGAATTTTGAATACCCTTCACCATTTGGAACGAATTAGAACATTTTCAAAAAAATAAAATACATTGAAAATTCTTTTAAAATCTTTAAAATACCTAATATCGGAAGGTGCCGTTATATGGGGGGATATACGATATTGTAGACCTATATAGACAAATCTATATCTGGGGTAAAGTACTCACAAGGAACTCCTTGTGTGGATTTTCAGATAATTCCATTGGGAAATGTGGCTAAAATCATCAAAATCCCGAATATCGGGGGTACCATTATATGGGGGATATACGATATTGTGGACCTATATAGACAAATACCTTTCAGGGGTTAAAGTGCTCACAAAGAAATCCTTGTGTAGATTTTCAGAGAATACCATTGTAATATATAGCTAAAATCATCAAAACACCGAATAACGGGGGTACCGTTACATGGGGGCTATACGATATCGTTAACCTCTATAGAGAACTCTATGTCAGGGGGTAAAGTGCTCACAAAGAACCCCTTGTGTGGAATTTCAGACAATTCCATTGAAAAATGTGGCTAAAATCATCAAAATACCGAATATCGGGGGGTACCATTGTATGGGGGCTATTCGATATCGTGGACCTATATAGATAATTCTCTTTCAAGGGATGAAGTAATCACAATTAACTCCTTGTGTGGATTTTCAGACCATTCCATTAGAAAATGTGGCTATGATCATCAAAATACCGAATATCGGGGGGTACCGTTGTATTGGGGCTATACAATATCGTCGACCTATATAGATAATTCTATTCCGAGGTACAAAGTACCCATAAGGAACTCCTTATGTGGATTTTCAGACAATTCCGTTGAAAAATGTGGGTAAAATCATTAAAATACCGAATATCGGGGGGTACCGTTATATGAGGGCTATACGATATCGTGATCCGATATAGCCCATCTTCGAACTTAACCTGCCTGCAAAAGAGAGATCTCTGCAAAATGTTAGCTTCCTATCTTAATTCGTTTAGACTGTAGCGTGATTACAACAGACGGACAGACTTATATATATATACTTTGTTGGGTCTAAATGATTATTTCAATGAGTTACAAACGGAATGACGAACTTAATATACCCTCCATACTATGTATGTTGGAGGGTATAAAAATCTTACCTATGTGTAGGAGGAACCAGAAGGTGTAGTCCGATATCTATCATCTTCATGACAAATCTTGTGTTAATAAAAATATTGCCATGTGAGAGATTTGAAGAGAATAGAAAGTTTATTTCGCATTTTATAGGAGTTATAATTATTCCAAATTTTAACCCTTTGCGGGGGAGGACCTAAATGGAGTGGAGCGATATTATCTACAGGGAGAGATAAAAAAGAACTGCAACCAAGTCAAATGCCATAATTTTCAATTTTTTTTTTAATTTTATTGAATGAAAGCAAAAAATGTAGGAAATAGCATAAAATTTTAGAACAAGTTTAGATTTGTTCGAATTGGTCAACTTTGGCGCGAATTATGGCCAATGATACCGTCACACGCTGCCAGAATGTTGTCTGTGGTATTGTGGCCCATTCCCGGCGAAACGCTTGATGGGGTGATCGACACTTTGGTATTTTTAGTGCCAACCAAAATACTCCAGACACAATATTCCAACGGATTGGTATCCGGAGATTTTGGTGGCCATTGTGCGCTGGAAATGAAGAGTGCTGAGTGTGCTGAGTGGGCTTTGATACATCCTTCAGAATATTTTCGCGATAATATTCGGCATTTATTCTATTGTCACGATCGATTATAACGAGTGGAGAGCGACCATCGTTTGTTATGGCGGCCCACACCATTACCATGGCCAACGCTTGAGTTCTGGTGGCCAACCGAAGGTGCACATTTTCAGCTGACCTCTTTGGCAAGTAAACACGATCATTTTGTTTGTTTACAAACTGCTGGACAACGAATATTTTCTCATCGGAGAAAACCAAATTCAGCAGTTCACCACTTTCAGCCAAGCGAAGCAACTTTTTAGCTCTTTTGAGTCCATTTTCTTTCTGTTGCGGTGTAAGTTCTTGGCTTTACCGCGAGCCCATTTTTTAATATTTGCCGAATGGAATATTGCGATATGTTCAGCTCTCGAGCCATTTTTCGGCCACGGTGATGCGGGTTTCGATCAAGTCGCTTCTTTACTTTTCGAACCATTTCTGCTGATGTTGCTGTTTTCTTCCGCCCACTTCCTTGACGTCGGGCTACGCTACAAGTATCACGGTAACGAGCGATAGTATGAGGCACAACAGATTTATTCACATGGAGTGCTCTAACGATAGCCACTTCAAATCATACTATCACGCTTGAATTCTATCAGGAATAACTTTTTTCCTGGAAAATTCTCATCAAAATGCTTTTGTACGCTTGTAAACAATATAAAGAGCTGTCACTGGAATATTTTTAATAGCTGTCGGCCGAGTGGCTTAGAAATGACAGCAGTCTGAATTTGGTTGCAGTTTTTTCATCTCATCCTGTATAATACCCTCAACACATTGTATTGTAGGGTATAAAAAGCTGTTAAGTTTGGGCGTGCCGATCTTTTAATATCTTCAACCATTAGGAAGGAACTTGAAATTTTTCAAAAAAAAAAAAAAAAAAAAAAAAAAAAAAAAAAATTATCGAAAAATGCCGCTTAAATGTAGTATCCATGACAGAAGAATACAGATAGATATGCATCAACGCTTGGAAGCATTGATACGTCAAAAAAAATAATGTTTTTTTTTAATATAAGTATATTTTTAAATGTTTTCTTATACGACGTCATTCAGAGTTTATTATAATTCGCGTTTTCAACAATTTTTACAAATTTAAATAATTTTTCCTTCAACATTTTTATTTCCAAAATTGGTTTGACAGTTCATTGTCCCAGTAGCTGTGTCGATGCGTCTACATATATTATTTTACCATGGTAGTACCCATTACGAATATCGAATACGAATATTCAAAGATGTTAATTGGGAGCCATATGCGTTCGTAATGTAGAACCCACCAAATTTACTTTTAAATATTAAAATCGACAGTAGGAATAAGAAAATTGTAAATATTCAAATTGAAATTGCTCTGTTCTAGAACTGCATTAATGTAAAAGATTTTACTACGATAACCGATTTTCCCTTTAGGATATCGAGAAAAATTGCAAAACTAGCAGATTCTTGCAAGTTCTGGAACAGCGCATAGATTAGTAACAAAAAAACTTGTGTTCTAAGCCAATGTATACTCCTCAGTTACATACTCACTTATAAGATACATTAGTACGGGCTAAATGTATGTGTGTTTGTTTTGCAGAATTTGGCTGATTGCTTGCTCTCTTACACATTTCCCGGCATTTGGCCAAAAAAGCAGACATTTTATTTACTTTCCATTTCTAGAATGTTTAGATGGGCAAATGATTTTGAAACAAGGAAATTTTCTTTTATTTTTAAACCAGTCTGTCTTCTATTCGAATCAAGTACAGCACCGCTTGCTGTTATGACTCGATGCTTTGACTAACCCATGCCAAGATTTCTTAGTGTATGTGTGTGTGTTGTGGGTATGCCCGCGTATGCGTTTGAATGTAATTGATAATGTGTAATTGGGTTCTTGTTCATACATTTGGATTGGGGTACAAATTGCAGCCATATTGTTGAACAAGTGAATATGCTTCCCTACAAATCGATAATCTATTTTAAGAACAAATCAAATACAAAAAATAATTCTGTATTGAATTTTGTAATACGATAAATCGACACTTGTTGGTTGTTCCGCAAACATTAGGTTTTACAAATAGCACCGATGAATTATGATTCTGCGGCAGAAAAAATAAATCAATTCAGTTTTAAATGCTAATGGGTAGGTTAGGGTGAACACATTAAATCAAATTCGGTAGTATTGATAAACGTTACTGAATCACTTTCATATTTTTTGATTCGTCAGCTTCCAGACAATTCATAATGAAGGTATGAAAAAATAAGAGCAAGTCACAAATTGCCGAACAAACTGCCATGAGGACATGAAAACGATGGATAATATCAAAATTGTCATTAAAATACACAAAACGCTAACGGCGGTTACACCAGAACGTGGACAGATTTCGGTCATATCGGTCCATGCCTAAGTATAGCACAAATCGGTAACTTCTGACAATTGATTATTTGTTTTTATCATAAAACCTAAACAAATCATCTAAAATTTAATATTTCTGATTCTGTGTATCCTACCCTCCATACACGGTACCGCCCGATATTCGGAATTTTAAGGATTTTGGCTACATTTTCCAATGGAATTGTCTCAAAAAACACACAAGGTATCGATATCGTATAGTCCCCATACAATGGTACCCCCGATATTCGGTATTTTGCTGATTATAGCAACATTTTTCAATGAAATTGTCTGAAAAAAAAAACACAAGGAATTCCCTTTGTATCCTTTACCCACGATTAAAATGTTAAAATTTTAAAAATACCGAATGTAGCCCTTATATTGGGGTATATACGACGTGAACCTACATAGGCATTCTTTGTCATAAGCCATTACCATATTCAAATTCAAAACTTGAAATAAACGGTGAATAATGTAGCTAAAATCATCAAAAGACCGTATATAGAGAGGTACCGTTACATCGAAGCTGTGCGAAGACCTTGACCAGCATAGACAAATTTATGTCATAGGCTGTATGGATGCTACAAACTTCAAATACGACATCTCAAACAATTTCGGTGGGTATTGTACCTAAACTCGTCGTACCGAATATAGGGAGGTACTGATATATGGGGCCTATACGAAGTCCAGGACCTGCATAGAAAATTGTCTGTCACAGACTGAAGTTCCCATTACGAACTTTAATACGTAATTTGAAACAATTCCGGTTAATAATGTCGTTAAAATCATAAAAATACCGAATATAGGGAGGATGAAAACGTTGACCTACATGGTCCAGTTACGAGCCTAACCTGCTTACTAAAAAAATAAACATGTGTGCAAAATTTTAGCCTTCTATCTCAATTCGTTCGAAAAATAGCGTGATTACAACAGACAGACAGACGGACGTGGCTAAATCGACTTAGAATTTTATGCTGATCAAGAATATATATACTTTGATGGGTCTGACATGAGTATTTCGAGGAGTTACCAACGGAATGACAAAGTTAATATACCCTCCATAGTATGTTGGAGGGTATAAAAATTTTCAAAATCGTTCCAAATGGTGGAGGGTATTCAAAGTTCGGGCCGGACGAATTTATTGCTTTCTTACTTATTAAATTCTTGAATGGTTTTATTTGTATTAAAAAACCAAAAAATATTTGCATATAAAATTTTGAATGCATATAAAAGCAAAAGCGGTTACGAATCGCACCGGGTTCAGCTAGTCAGTTATAAAATCGGAGTGTGTACTTTTGGTATCCATGCAAAAATGTCAAAAACGATTACTTTCTATTAACTAAGCGACAGAAGTGCACAAATTAGGCAGAGACAGAAATTGAAATCATCATTAGTGTGGAGTGGGATAAAAATATGAGAGTTGTTAAATTACGATCAGCAAGTATAGAAAAATTACTCTCCCTTATTTTGATATATCTGCATATAGGTTTGTAGGGTAGACCACAACAATTAAATTCATTCATCGCCGAGCGAAGAACAAATATTTATATTCAGACGTATACTTTCAAAGGTGTATATGTATATACATATACATGTACATTTTTGTATTATTTGATACAAACATATATACATGATGCATGATGACGAATCCAAATCAATTCACTCAATATGAATTAAATAGAAATTTCGTATTGTTCAATGTTTCCCTATTTCTTCAAAAGAGAGTTATCAGTTATCTGATGATAATGATTTGATATTGGACGGAAAAAATATCCAATATAGAAATATGTTTTTATCTAGTATAAGTATAAACTGATATATAAGTATAAACTGATATATCAATAGAAATTCGAAAATCAAGGAATTAATTATAAATAATACAATCGGAAAAAATAAAATAAATTAAAATGCCTCATTTCTATGGAGGTGGTTTTAGAAATTATTGGTATTATAAAAATGACACATAAAGTAAATTATTTTTGGCGACCTATCAAAAATATATGAGAATTTTTTTCAAATACTTTTGTGAATACTTAATATATAATTTAAATATATTTTTGCACATATCTATATATGTGTGTTAGTATATATGTACTAAATAGCTTTGCCTTCATATTTCATAATTTTGTCATAGAACATGTTGTTATTCTGTATCTTTATGTGTTGCTATGTATTCGGGAATGTTTATATATGTATGTATGTATATTGATAACACCTTCGCAAAAATTTTGTTTCACATATATTTTGCGTTATTTATTGATTTTGCGGCGTACTGCTGACAATGATATTCCATTCTGTGTTCATGACTTGTTGAACCTCCCACATTTTTTCAGGGAAGGAAAATGAAATATAGTTCCGTGGTATAATATTTGACAAAATTGGCAAAGGATTTACTACTCAATGAGTTATAAATTACAGTCAATTCGTGGCCAAAATTTTTTGGTTTCCAACCCTGATATTAACCCCCTCTGCCGTTTTGATGAAAATTCTGATTTAGATTCCGCTATATAGTTTGGAATATCTCCAAAACTGACATCAATGTACAGATCAGATTTGTTTTTTTAGTTTTTTTATTAGGAGTACGTTTTACACTGGGGGTACTTATTCCCAAAACCCTATATCCGCAGAAGAAACCTTTTAAATTTTATACTTCATTTATTGGTTCGCCCAATACCAACTACAGTACAAGTTAAGCGTACATGAAAATATATTACAAAAATATTCAGTATTTGCAGGTAATGGAACATAGGACATGTAACAATATTCCACCACTTTAGAGACTTCGATAGATAGAGACATAATTAAAGTTTTTGTTGGGTGAAGAGTACACGGTCAGATTTATGGCGCGAAGATGGACTTGGTACTCCCAATATTTCTATGAACATAGAACTAGATGTGATGGTGGAATATGAAAATTTCCTGAAAATTTCCAAGTATACTACAACATCGTAGGTTATGTACATTTTTGAAATTCCACTTGGAACTGGTGTTATAGCATCAGAATCGAAGGTACCTCCCAAAAATTTTGGATTTTATATGCACATATCTATAGATCGATTACAGATATAGTCTCTAAATTTGGAATAAGTAACGGAATTTGGAACGAAAATAGATCTGTCAAATTTTATTGAAATCGGGTCAGATTTGGATATAGTTCCCATATATATTTTCGACCGATTTCACATTTTTGATGCATCAAACACGATACACGTATACGTATATCCGATTCCAATGAAATTCGACCGAGAGAAGGAATTTGGTACAAACATAAATTTGTCACATTATATTGAAATCGTTTCAGATTTGAATACAGTTCCCACATATATTTCGACCGTTTTGTTTATTTAACGCACCAATAGTTGATATGTGTGTTCGATTTCAGCAAAATTTGAAATGTATGACGGGATTAGTTCAGAAAATAAATTAGTCATATTGAAATCGGTTCAAATTTGGACATAGCTCCCATATATATTTCCTGCCGATTTCACAATTTGATGCACCGATTCCAATTCGGCATGGGTGACTAAATTTGGTACAAAAATAAGTTTGTCAAGTTATATTCAAATCGGTGAAGATTTGTATATAGCTTCCATGTATATTTTCGGCCGATTTTACATATTTGATGCACCCAACGCGATATATATGTCCGATTCCAATACAATTCAAACAGAGACACGAAATTTGGTACAAAAAAAAATATGCCAAATTATGTTAGATTAGGTATGTACAATACGATATGTACAGGGTGAGATAAAAAAAAAACTGCATCAAAGTCAAACACCATAATTTTTACATTTTTTAACTTTTATTGAGTAAAAGCAAGAAATGTCGGAAAAAGCTTCAAATTTTACAATAAGTATAGATTTGTTCAAATTGGTCACCTTTGGCACGAATTATGGCCTTCAAGCTGCCAATGAAACTAATGCTTGAGGTGATCGACACTTTGGTATTTTTTAGTGCCAACCTTGCTTTCCAAAATACTCCAGACACAATAGTCCAACGGATTGGTATCCGGATATTTTGATTGCCATTGTGCGCTGGAAATGAAGCGAGGAACCTCCTTTTGTGACCATTCTTGGGTAGCGCGTGCTGAGTGCGATGGTGCTGAGTCCTGTTGAAGTGTCCAAAGTCTGCGGCCAAAATGTTTGCGTGCTCAAGGCTTTAATAAACCCTCCAGAATATTTTCGCGATAATATTCGGCATACGAGATTTATTTACTTTATTTAAATGCTGGAGTGCACTAACGATAGCCACTTGTGGTTTTCCAGCCAAATATAAAGAAATCACACTATCACGCTGGAATTCCATCACGAATAACTTTTTTTCTGGAAAATTTCCACTAAAATGCCCCTTTACGTTTGTAAACAATTTAATGTGCTGTCACTGGAATAATTTTAACAGCTGTCGGACGAGTGGCTTGAAAAAGACATCAGTCTAAAGTTGGTTGCAGTTTTTTCATCTCACCCTGTATATCCGATACCAATGAAATTCATGATGTGTGGCGGAATTTGTTTATAATAATAAATTTGACAAATTAATTAAAAATCGGTTAAGATTTGGAAATAGCTCCCATATATTTTCAGCCGATTTCACATATTTGATGCACTAAACACGATATATATAGTGATTGGGGTATGATTATATTAAGCAGCATTGACCTTTGACAATGCCTTTACAATTGTTTTATGCTAACAGTAAAAAACTACACAACAATTTAATTGGGGATACGATTATTACGGGATAGTATGTTACTACTTCGAATTCTCCAATTGCAACAGATATAACTTTTCTAGTATCTCCTTCACAAAAGATCACAATTGCCACAACTTATATCTCTTATAACTTGCGAAACAAGTCAACAATTCTATTCAATTTTTTCTGTTTAACGAAGATCTGGTATGCACATGGAATTTCCCCCACTCCTTCTGGTACCACCTACAAAAAGTTAAAATTTTGATATACAAAATTTTGATATTCGTGTAATTCTGAAAATGTAACTCATCGAAATAATCATTTTAGACTCAACAAAGTATATATATTCTTGATCAGCGTAAAATTCTAAGACGATTTAGCTATGTCCGTCCGTCTGTCCGTCTGTTGTAATCACGCTACAGTCAAAACGAATTAAGATAGGAAGCTAACATTTTGCACAGATCTGTCTTTTGCCTGCAGGCAGGTCAAATTCGAAGATGGGCTATATCGGTCCCCGCTATCGTATAGCCCCCATATAACGGTACCCCCCGATATTCGGTATTTTGACGATTTTAGATACATTTTTCAACGGAACTGTCTGAAAATCCACACAAGGAGTTCTCTATGAGCACTTTACTCCCTGAAAGAGAATTGTCTATATAGGTCCACGATATCGTATAGCCCCCATACAACGGTACACCTCGATATTCGGTATTTTGATGATTTTAGCCACATTTTTAATGGAATTGTCTGAAATTCCACACAAGGTGTCCCTTCTGAGTACTTTACCCTCTGAAAGAGAATTGTCTATATTGGTCCACGATCTCGTATATCCCCCATATATCGGCACCTTACGATATTAGGTATTTTAAAGGCTTTAACCGAATTTTTAATGGATTTTATTTTTGAAAATTTTCTAATTCGTTTCAAATGGAGGAGGGTATTCAAAGTTCGGCCCTGCCGAACTTATGTGCCTTGAATTCAAATTTTATAATTGCATTTTTATTCTTTATCTAAAAACAACTTATGTGCTTTTAGTACAAATTGACCTAAGTTTTACAAGTTTTGACAAAATGGAGTTCTCCCTTCAATTAATACTAAATGTTTAACTTATGCGGAGAAGGGAAAGTTGTCTAATATTGGTCGCCTTTGATAACGACCCAAGCTCAATAGAAATATTATAACATTAAGTATTTGGATTTGGATAAGAATTATCGAGTGCAGCTACCACCGAAGCTGATTTCCGAATATGGTGGGAACGGTTTTACATGTCCTAAACAGATTTCGTCCAAGGGATCGTTATTTCGATGCAAAATATTTCGGTCGTATTAAATGGTATAAACCCTTAGAGGTTTATGTGACTCCTCATTGCTTTGATAAACTTAATCCTTTCAAAACGCTGCAATATATTGCACCGAAGGCAGATTGGTAGTGAAATCCAACCACAATAATTATTGCACATATATGACCTAACTTCCGTTCGCTCAAAAACAACGTTGATACATTTACACCAAAACCGAAAATAAAAGATTCAAATTAAAAGCACCCTCAAAAGTGATGAAGAACAACTATTACAAAATTTTTAATTCAATTCTTTGCCATTCGTTGCTGAGTGTGGATGTGAATGTGAATGTGCTTCCTGTGGATGTATATTCTTAAAAAATAGAAATGTAATAAAAGTAGAAATATACAAAACCTCGTCGTACATACATGCATGCATTTCAAAGCGATTTGTAATTTGTTCGTTCAGCTTCTTTTTGGCCGAATGTTGAATGTGTCCAATTCAATGACTCACTGCCACAGCGAATGGATAAAATGGTCAGCGATTTTACAGTGGTTGTGAAACAGTAATATGCAATTTTGTAAAATAAAGGACCCCATGATTTGTTTTGGAATGATAACTCTATTTTTTATTGACAGACAAAGGGTTATTACCAAGATTTTTCGTGCTGGGTGCACTTGAAAGGTTAAAATTTTGTATGCTTACATATATTTTCAATAGACAGGCCAAGTTGAGATATTGGTTCGCGGTTGCTTTTCGAAGTCGAGCAAAACCTTATATTTAATTATGCCCAGATCTTCGTTTATAGTTAGGCCCCAATTTAGTGTAGAGTTATGCCCAGGAGATCGCCAAAAATAGGGGATATAAAGAACCAAAAACACAATTTTCAGGGTATAACCAATGTTCTACATGATACAATTATTGACCAACTGACACAGAATATTGCAAGAGAATAGTGTATAGGATAAAGTAAAAGCCCACAATAGCATAAATACTATTAAGCGATATTTACACGAAAAATACCCAGTAAAAACAAGTCAAAGCGTGTCAGTCGGATTTGCCGAGAGATATAAACTCTCAGCCAATGTTCGATTATTTAAACATATTTCGACTTCTGTAATGATTATTGGAATTTGTGATACTCTATGGAGTAGATTCCGAAGGAATGGGCCAATATTGTCTATTTGGTATCGGACCTAAATAAAATGGTATAAATAATATGAAGTGCCAACTATACTACTACGAGGACTACTTCTTATTTATATGAGATAGGTGATAAATTTTAGAAAATGATAAAATGTCCGTGAAGTATCACATATATTCGACCGAAGTATTCCATTTTCATGCTTCATCTAATACAGATAAAACCAGTAAGGAAAGCTCAAAAGTCGGGCGGGGCCGACTATATGATACCCTACACCACTATGCATATTAAGTAGAGCTCTCGTAAAGGGGTTTATACAGGGCATTTCAGAGCTCTATGAGATATTTGGTACAAAATCAAAATCTATCTAATTCTATCGTGCATTTTACGAACTATAGCCATCTCTGAACCGGGTTTCTCCAACACATTAAACCCGAAATCGGATGAAGATATATGGGAGCTATATCCAAATCTAAACCGATTTCGATAAAATTTAAAACAGCTATTCCTGTGCTCCATCTAATACCTGGTACCAAACCGTGAAGTGAATATTACGAATGTAAGGGACTAAAACACTAAATCGGATAAAACATATATATGGTTGATATATCTATATCTGAACCGATTTTCACTAAATTTGATATACTTGCTTCTAGGCTGAATTTGGTCCGATGTACTCAAATTCAGTCCATTTGGACTTACATCGGCCATTTGGTGCACAATTAACCCGAAATCGGATGAAGATATATATGGGAGCTATATCCAAATCTGAACCGATTTCGATAAAATTACAAACATATATTTCTGGGCTGTATCTTATATCTGGTACCAAATATCATTCTTGTGGAGTGCATATTACGAATGTGAGAGGCTTAAACACCAAATCGGATAAAACATATATATGGGAGCTATAGCTGTTTCTGAACCGATTTTCTCCAAATTTGTTGTATTTGCTTTTAGGCTAATCTCGGTCACATGTGACAAAATTCGGGCCATTTGGGCTGATATTGACCATTTGGTGGTCAATTAACCCGAAATCGGATAAAGATATATATGGGAGCTATATCCAAATCTGAACCGATTTCGATAAAATTTAAAACAGCTATTTCTGTGCTCCATCTAATACCTGGTACCAAATATCACGGTTGTGGAGTGCATAGTAGGAATGTGAGGGACTTAAAGATCAAATCGGATGAAAGATATATATGGGAACTATAGCTATATCTGAACCGATTTTCTCCAAATTTGATATACTTGCTTCTAGGCCGAACTCGGTTGGGTGTGCCAAAATTCAGGTAATTTGGACTGATAGTGGACATTTGGTGCACATTTAACCCGAAATCGGATGAAGATATATATGGGAGCTATATCTAAATTTAATCCGATTCTCACCAATTTCAATAGGGTTCGTCCTTGGGCCAAAAAAATATTGTTTGGAAAATTTCATCTCAATCGGATAATAAATGCGACCTGCATTTTGTTCACAAGAATACATGGACAGACGGACGGACGGACGGACAGACGGACTGACATGCATAAATCGACTCAGAAAGTGATTCTATGAAGGTTCTCAAAAGTAACTATGGGTCTATCTCGTTTCCTTCTCCATGTTACAAACAACTGCACAAAGACATAATACCCTTACCACTATGTGGTGTAGGGTATAAATATTGGTATGGGAAAAAATACAAGGAAATCGAACATTTGCATCCAATTCTATACGAAATCATATATCCCATATGCATCTCAGATTTCCGGTTAAAAGAAATATTTAGAAATAAAAAGTTGTAAAAATTCGATGATTTGTTTCCCAAGATATGTCAGATAAAAGTATTGAAACTTGTGACCCTTTGTCGCTGAGTTACCAGAAGGGGTTCGCAGATATATTCCATCTTCACAACAGATCTTTCGTTAGTAAAAATGTGTGTGTGAAATTTGAGGAGAGTTGGCCACTTATTGCGCTTCCGTTAAGCGGGTTGTTTTTCAAAATTTTGATCCCTATGTGGGGGAGGTACCAAAAAAATGGACCGATCTCTACCATCTTTATAATAAATCTTGTGTTGAAGTAAATATTCAGATGTACCAAGTCTGAATGGAATCGTATCTTAATTTGGTGTTTTATGAGCTTTATGGAAATTTGTGGGGAAGTTACCAAAAGGAGTTGTATACCATCTTCACTGCAGATCTTGCATTAGTAGAAATAATGGGATGTGTGAAATATGAAGAGATCTGGATGCTTATTTTCGATTTTATAATCGTTTTGGTTATTCAAAACTTTGACCCTTTGTGAGGGAGGTACAAGATGGAATAGTCTGATCTCTACCATCTTTATAAAAAATGTTGTGCTGATAGAAATATTGAGAATTGCCAATTCTGAATGGAATCGGGTGCTTATTTCGCGTTTTATGAGCTTCATGGATATTCAAAATGTTGACCCTTTGTGTGGGAGGTACCAGAAGCAGTCAATCATTATATACCATCTTTACACTAGACCGTGGGATAATAAAAATATTGTGATGTGTGTAATTTGAAGGCAATCGGACTCTTATAACATATTTTATATGAGTTATAATTATTCAAAGTTTTGACCCTTTGTGTGGTCTTGATGAAGTGGATTGATATTGTTCATTTTCTCACTTGACGTTGTTCTCATACAAATATTAGGATTTGCAAAGTTGGAGCAAATTCGGATTATATTTTCGCTTTCTGTGCATTTTTATACCCTCCACCAAAAAAGGTATGGAGGGTATATTAAGTTCGTCATTCCGTTTGTAACTCAGCGAAATAATCATTTTAGACCCAACAAAGTATATATATTCTTGATCAGCGTAAAATTCTAATTCTAAATTCAATTTAGCCCTGTCCGTCCGTCTCTCCGTCTGTTGTAATCACGCTACAGTCTAAACGAATTAAGATAGGAAGCTAAAATTTTGCACAGATCTCTCTTTTGTCTGCAGCCAGGTCAAGTTCGAAGATGGGGTATATCGGTCTCCGATATCGTATAGCCCCGATTCCCGGTATATTGATGATTTTAGCCATATTTTTCAACGGAATTGTCTGAAAATCCACAAAAGGAGTTCCTTGTGGGTACTTTATACCTCGGCAGAGAATTATCTATATAGGTCCACAACATCGTATATCCCCCATATTCGGTATTTTGATGATTTTACCCACATTTTTCAACGGAATTGTCTGATAATCCACACAAGGAGTTCTTTGTGAGTACTTTACTCCCTGAAAGAGAGTTGTCTGTATAGGTCCACGATATCGTATATCCCCCATATAACGGTACCCTCTGATATTCGGTATTTTGATGATTTCAACCACATTTTTCAACTGAATTGTCTGAAATTCCACACAAGGCGTTCTTTGTGAGCACTTTACCCCCTGACATAGAGTTCTCTATATAGGTTAACGATATCGTATAGCACCCATATAACGGTATTTTGATGATTTTAGCTATATATTCCAATGGTATTCTCTGAAAAACCACACAAGGATTTTTTGTGAGCACTTTAACTCCTGAAAGGTATTTGTCTATATAGGTCCACAATATCGGTCAAGTTCGAAGATGGGGTATATCGGTCTCCGATATCGTATAGCCCCGATTCCCGGTATATTGATGATTTTAGCCATATTTTTCAACGGAATTGTCTGAAAATCCACACAAGGAGTTCCTTGTGAGTACTTTACCCCCAGACATAGATTTGTCTATATAGGTCCACAATAGCGTATATCCCCCCATATATCGGCACCTTCCGATATTAGGTATTTTAAAGATTTTAACAGAATTTTCAATGGTTTTTATTTTTTTGAATATTTTCTAATTCGTTTCAAATGGTGGAGGGTATTCAAAGTTTGGCCCGGCCGAACTTACTGCTTTTTTACTTGTTATTTTATTTATTTATTTATTTATTTTTTATTTTTTTTTTTTTTTTTTTTTGAAAATTTAGAACTTTTGTGGGGAGGAGTTGACCGATATTGTCCATCTCCGAACTCGATCTAAATTTGATAATAATATTACGATGTACCAAGTTTGGACTAAATCGGATATTCCCTTCGGGATTTATCGTGTCCACCAGCCAGCAGACAGACTGACATCACTAGATCAATTCCAAATGTCCTGAAACGGATTTGATCCAAAGAGAGGTCTAAAACCGTTATATTGATTAGGCACGTTTTGGTCGTATATCACTAGCCATATGACAAATTTTATTAATTTTATTAATTCCAGATGAAAATCACGTTTCCAGGAATTACCAACTTCGGACCTTTACATTGATTTTTATTCTCAGATACATGTACCAAATGTGGCACCATTTTGTACTTATCCTGCACATGAGTACAAATTTCCAAAACTACCTTCATTTCCCAGTCCTTCTCTCCACCGGCAATGTTAATTTTAAATCTCAGGATTTCAGCACCATACGTTCCATAAAATTCAAATTGAACCAAATTTAGTACTGTTTAGTACTTCCAAAAACTACCTCCTTATATCGACCCTACTCCTCATCCTTGATTCCCATTTTAAATTTCAAGTTTTTAGCTCTAACCGATGACATAATACGAAATGGTACCAAATATAGTATATTATAGTACTTTTTGTACACTTATGGTGAGAATTTTCAGTACATCTACCACAGACTCCATCAGTAACCCTCTATTCAAATGGTAGCTCCACGGCTTCCTCAAATACAAAGTGTGTCATATTTACTTTTTGTACCGTTCGAGTACGAATTTCTAAAAACCCAGCCTTATCTGACACTTTCGGACCAAGATTTCAAGATTCTAGCTTCGTTAAGTCAGTCAGTCAATTACTTTATTCTTTTATTAATCACTATATAACTTATATTAATCAGTATCACTTGGCGATCGCATTATACGGTTGAAAAAGTATTTATTAGAATTTATCACTTTCGTATACTTTTAGTTAACATTTCAAAATAACCTCTATATTTTTACTCTAGCAAACAGCGATGACCCCAATACCAACATTACAAAATTCGTGCTGCAATCGTTTACCCAAGCCCAAATTATTCCAAATTTGCTACCATTTAGCATACTTCTTTCCCTTAACATATATGTCCCAAAACACCTCATTATATTATCTTTACGTCCCAAACCCGCCCAAATTTCGAGATTGTACCTCTATTCGTTTACATAATATCAATTAGTACAAAATTATGTGTATTTTATTACTTTTGGTAAACTTATAATTCGTAATTACAAAAGCCTTTCGGTTAGTCTATCCTATACAAAATCAAAGAGCCTCAGTCTAAGTTTCAGATTTCCAGCTCCATCCCTTCCCAAATACCAAGTTAAATATAATTTAGTATATATTTCCAGAACCACCTTCATATCTCAACACCACTTCACAAAAAGTGACCCTAATAAAAATTTCAGATTTCCATCTCTATCCCTTGCTCATATAACAAATTAAGTATCATTTATATATTTATAACAGTAAAGAAAGTCTTAAAGTCGGGCGGGCCGACTTCATGCTACCCTACACCACTTTGCTAATTTAGTAGAGCTCCACATAACAATTTTAAATTTTTATGATGATTATAATTATAATTTAAAGTTCAAAAGACTAAATATGCCGAAGCAATTGTATCTTTTATATTCGGAATTTTATTGCCCATTTGGTGCAAAATTAATTTGAAATCAGATAAAGATATAAATGGGAGCTATATCCAAATCTGAACCGATCTCGATAAAATTTGGCAAAGATATTTCTGAGCTGTATTTGATATATTTCCCTGAATATCGTTGTATTCATATAACATACAACAAATCGGATGAACAGTATATATGAGAGCTATAGCTATATCTGAACCGATCTTCACTAAATATAAAATACTAGTTTTTACTTTTAATTCTGTCTTAAGTGCCAAATTCCATCTCAATTACAATTATTATACGTTTGGTGCACAATAAAAGGTAAATCGGACGAAGTTATATATAGGAGCTATATCCAAATCTGAACCGATCTCGATAAAATTTAGCAAATGTATTTCTGAGCTGTATTTGATATATTCCCCAAATATTGTTGTTACAGAGTGCATATTACGGTTGCGGACGACAAAAAAACCAAATCGGATGAATAATATATATGGGAGCTATAGCTATATCTGAACCGATTTCAATCAAATTTGGCATACTTATTTTCAGGTCCAGTCTGATCGTACGTGCAAAATTCCATACGATTCGGACTGATATTACACGTTCGGTGTACAATAAGAGGCAAATCGGACGAAGTTATATATGGGAGCTATATGGAAATTTTGAACGATTATCTCCAATTTCAATAGGGTTCGTCCTTGGGCCAAACAAATGATTTGTGCAAAATTTCTGGATAGGGCAAGAAATGCGAACTGTGCTTTGTTTACATAAATATGTGGACGGACGGACATGCATAAATCGATTCAGAATGTGATTCTATGGAGATCATCAAAAGGAACTATGGGTCTATCTCGTCTCCTTTTGCCTGTTACAAACAAATGCACAAAGACATAATACCCTTACTACTATGTGGTGTAGGGTATAATAAATAAAATAATGTGGACCCTAAGGGATTATAATAGACAAAATTATATCATAAAACGGATAACACTCAACCTGGTTTTCTCACCACAACTTACTTTAAAATTTTTCACCACAATACCACTGTAGCATCAGCATACGTCAGTTATTTCGTACACCCCTCTCTACATCGAAACATTTTCATACAAAAACACATTGGCAGTACACTTGAACGACCCATACTTTCTATTAATTTTCACTCATTCGAAATACAGTGGTGGCCATATCATATGCAACTAAGATTCATCTACGTTAAAAGGCTATATAAATTTGTAAATTTCACAACGAAGTATATAAAGATGGGTTAATTATAGTCAATACGTTCTTACGATTTCAAATTATTACCAAAATGTGCAGCTTTTGTTTATATCTCTATGTTCACAGGTGTTTTGTTGACAAATGTGAAATTTGGTGTGGTCAAAACATATGCAACTTTATATATTTGGTTTAAATAACGGCATTTTTACAATTTCCTTTGTTCTATTGTTCTTCTTATTATTAGCTAGAGACACTGCGTAAAGAGATTTAAAGCTACCTTCACATTTTTATTGCGTTGTTTTTTCACAAAGCTAAAATAGAGTTTGTTCAAAAATGGCACGCGATAAATTTGGATTTGAGCTCAGACAACGAATTGTGACTGCGTATTCTTCTGGATTATCACAGAAATGTATTGCCGAGAAATATACCGTTCATAAAAGCTCCATATCACGCATCATTAACAATTACAAAAAAAATTCACAAGTCTCTGTTATACACCGTGGTGGTCGAAGTCGAAAAACAAGCGATCGGACGGACAAATTAATAATCAGGCACGTGAAAAAAGACCCATTTATATCTTCCTCTAAGATAGTGGAAAGATTTCAGTTGCCAGTTTCTGCTCGCACCATCCGTAGAAGACTTTTACAAGCCTCCCTCTGCGCAAGACGTCCTGCAAAAAAACCACTGATATCGAAGCGAAACCAGAAAAAGCGTTTGGAATTTGCTAAAGCTCATATAAATTGGACAGAGAGTAAATGGAGAACTATATTATTTAGTGATGAGTCCAAATTTAACATCATTGGTAGCGATGGCATGTGCTATGTAAGGCGACCAGAAGGAAAACGACTCGAAGCACGTTACTGTAAAAAAACGGTCAAGCATGGAGGGGGCAATATAATGGTGTGGGGTTGTTTTTCTGGTGCTGGAGTTGGCCCACTGCATAGAATTGTTGGTATTATGGATAGATTTATGTATAAAGACATATTGCAAAGGATAATGCTCCCATACGCAGAATATAATATGCCATTGCGGTGGGTCTTTCAACAGGACAATGACCCCAAACACGCTTCGAAGGTGGTCAAATCGTGGTTTGCCGATAATAGAGTTACGGTAATGGAATGGCCACCCCAATCCCCAGATTTAAACCCAATAGAGAATCTGTGGGAAATCGTAAACAAAAAAATTGATCGAGAAAATTGTACAAGTTTAGATGTTTTATTTTGCCGGCTGGAAGATGCTTGGAAATCAATCCCAAAAAGCGTCATTGACCATCTTATAGCGTCAATGCCTCGAAGATGTCAGGCTGTAATCGACAACAACGGATTTGCAACAAAATATTAACTTTATTTGCACTTTACTGAGCTCGATTTAATTAGTTGCATATGTTTTGGCCACTTAATAATAAGACTGAATATCTTTTCCTAATTTTTTTATAAATGAATTGAATATCTATGGAGTATATGTTTTTTTTTCTTAAACTACAAGCAATAAAAAATAATATTTAAAAAAAATAATTGCATAATTTTGTTTTCAGAAAAAATTTTCACGGTTTTTGGTAAAGGTTAGATTTCAGTTGCATATGATATGGCCACCACTGTATATACATTCGTTGGTGTTAGAGTGTTTGTGAATGTGATCTCTCACTGAGTGTGTATTTGTGTGTGTTTATGACAGTGTTGTATTTTGTTATTTTCTTTTTGGCCATAAAATGTATTTTTGGTGGCAAATATAGCTCCCGGATTGTTTTTGATTTAATAAAAACAAAACAAAGAAAAAAAGAAACAAATTCACCAACCAACAACAAAAATACAAACAAAAGCAACAGCAACAACGGCAACAGTAATAGTAGCAGCGAGTGGTACAAGCAAAACACTCAAAACCATTTATCGATATTTTTATTTGGCTTCGTCATAAAAACAGACTCTGAATAATATTGAAACTTAGTCAAAGCAAGCCAGAAGCAGGAGCAGAACCCGATCCAGAATCATCCGCCGCTTTACACCACATCCTCGCCATTCACAAAAGTAAAGCTGTTAAATCTGAAGTGATAGCGCTTTACACTGAATAGAAAGAAATAAAACATTCAATCAACAAGGACAGGCAGGAACTGTTTTTTTTTTTTTCGAATGGCAGGATAGGGAGGGGAGTTCGGCTATTGTAACATTTTCTGATGAATTTCGCTTTGTCGTCGTTGTTGTTATAAGTTCGTTTGTTTGTTGCGGTTCCTGTCGTTGTACCATTTATTTATTTTTTTTTTTTTTTTTGTTTTTTTATTGTTGACACTTTATGCCGCAATAGATGCAGATATTCGAGATAGGTTTCGAAGATTAATATGTGGAAGTTGAATTCAATATGCAATTTTATTTAGCATCTATAAATCAATGTATTTTCTAAAAGCCATAAACTTGCCTTAAACCAAATTGTGTCAAAACTTTGAAATGACCAGAAACATATTTTTGTTAGTTCGACTCGTTGATTGAAAGAGGATTCGGTGGGATATATAAATATATTTTTATGCCCTCCACAATACATAGTATGGAACAAGGACGTATGGTTACAATTCTTACTTACTTTTTTATGATTTTTGTATGAAAACTATAGAATGATCGATATTAAAAGTATAGCTGCTTGGTTGCAGTCACATTTTCCAATGGAATTGTTTGAAATATAGTATTATACAGAAAGTGGAACAAGAACTGAGTCTGGAATCCTGAAATTTTGCACGTCTAGGTGCGTGGGCGTGAGATATGGCTGTCTTTTTGAAAATTCGTACTAAAAGAATACGAAAAGTGCCAGAAAGTTCTAACAATTGAATACTTTGAATACAGAATGAGCTATAATTCTGAAATCTGGACTGAGAGTAATTGATGGAGTGCAGGATAGATGCACCAAAGGGTTTTTATATATTCGAAAAGTTCTAAAATATTACTAAACTTTTAAAATGGTACAATTTCGTATTATGTAAGCGGATAAAGCTCAAAACTTGGTATATGAAGGTGGTTTTGGAAATGTGCACTAAGTGTGCGAAGTGTACTAAATGGCAGTAAATTTGCAACAGTTTGTTTTAGGGTGAACTGATGAAGATGGAATTTTGAAATTTTGTATTGGGGTTCCTGTTGTTGGTAGGCTTGTGATAAAGAAATGGTTTTGGAAACCTGTACCACAAGTGCACGTAAAGTACTAAATAATACTAACAGATAGTGTTTGTAATCTGAAATTTGGTTTCGAAAATCTGCACTATAATTGTACGAAAAGTACCGAGTGGTGCTATATTTGGTATTGGGTGAAGCGATAGAGATAAAATTCTGAAATATGAAATTTGCTCTTGGTATCTGGGTTTGAGAATTGGCGGTGCTTTGGAAATGCATTCTATATTTGTACGAAAAGTGCTAAATCTTACTTAATTTGCTATTGGGTGAATGAGTAGGCCTTGAATCCCCAGTGAATATGGGTGAATGAATAGAGCTGAAATCTTGAAATTTGAAGTAGATGTCACTGCTTGTGTCCATGGCTAAGATATAGAGGTGGGTTTGGAAATGCGTCCTATAATTGTACTAATTAACACCTAATTAGGTATGGTGTGATGGGATAGAAATTAAATCCTGAAATTTTATATTAAGATCACTCTTGGTATCTGAGGTCAAATATGGAGATTGTTTTAAAATTGAGTACTTTAACTGCACGAAAAGAACTAAATGGTACTAAATTTGGTTCTGGGTGAAGGAATAGGGCTGGAATCCTCAAATTCGATATTTAGGTCTTTGTTGGTATTTGGAATTGAGATATGGAGGTGGTTTGGAAATATAGTAATAATTGTACAAAATGTACTATATAGTACAAAATTTTGTATTTGGTAAAAGAATAGAACTGAAATTTGATTCAAATGTCACTTTAGTATATTTGGCTAAGATACGGAGGTGGTATTGTAAATGTGTACTATAATTGTTCGAATAGTACTATGTGGTACTATATTGTGTATTGGGTGGAAAGAAAGAGCTGGAATACCGAAAATTGATATTCACTTCTCTGTTGGTATCTGGGATTGAGATTTGGATGTGGTTTTGGAAATGTGTGCTATAATTGTACGAAAAGTACTAAGTGTTACTAAATTCGGTATTGGATAAAGGGATAGAGCTGAAACCGTGAAATTGTAAATTGGGATAACTGTTAGTGTCTAGGATTAATATATGGAACGGTATTGCAAATGAGAACTTTAATTGTTTCGAAAGTACTAAGTAGTACTAAATTTGGTATTGGGTGAAGAGACAGCGCTGGAATTCCGAAATATGATATTGTGATCTCTATTGGTATCTGGAGTTGAGATATGGAGGTGGTTCCGGAAATGTGTACTATAATTTTACGAAAAGTACTGAACGGATTAAATTTGGTATTGACCGAACGGATAGAACTGAAATTCTGAAATTTAATAGTGAGCTCTCCGTTGTTTATATAGTAGTAGACGTTGAAATAGTTTTGGACAGAAAAATAGCTGAAATCCTGTGGGGTTTTAATGTGGGTACTGTTGGTACATTGTACAATGGTTTTACTGATATCCACATCGGTAAATTTCAATATCACAGAATTTGAAGACTTTTTGGTGCAAAAGGTAAAGACATTTTCTTGTTATTCTTTCCAAAAAAGGAGAAACTTGAATAATATACAGGGTGAGATAAAAAAACTGCAACAAAGTCAAAAGCCATAATTTTTACATTTTTTTAATGTTATTGGCGGAAAGCAAAAAATGTCGGAAAAAGCATCAAATTTTAGAATAAGTTTAGATTTGTTCGAATTGGTCACCTTTGGCACGAATTATGGCCTTCAAACAGGCAATGAAAGCACCACACGCTGCCCGAATGTTGCTCTGCGGTATTTTGGCCCATTCCCAGCGAAGCGCTGGCTTGTAGTGATCGACACTTTGGTATTTTTTTAGTGCCAACCTTTCTTTTGAAAATACTCCAGACACAATAATCCAACGGATTGGTATCCGGAGATTTTGGTAGCCATTGTGCGCTGGAAATTAACCGAGGAACCTCATTTTGTAAACATTCTTGGGTGGCGCGCGCTGAATGCGATGGTGATGAGTCCTGTTGGAATGTCCAAGGTCGGCGGCCAAAATGTTTGCATGCCCAAGGCTTTAATACACCCTCCAGAATATTTTCGTGATAATATTTGGCATTTATTCTGATACCACGGTAGATTATTACGAGCAGAGAGCGACTCACGGGTGTTATGGCGGCCCACACAATCACCATGCAGGCGCTTAAGTTCTGGTGGCCAACCGAAGGTGCACATTTTCAGCTGACCTCTTTGGAAAGTAAACACGATCATTTTGTTTGTTTACAAACTGCTGGACAAGGAATGTTTTTCTTGTCGGAGAAAACTAAATTCGACATGATGATGTTGCTGTTTTCTTCCGTCCACTTCCTCGACGTCAGGCTACGCTACCGGTATCACGGTAACGAGCGATGGTACGAGACACAAAAGATTTATTCACATTTGAATGCTGGAGTGCTCTAACGATAGCTACTTGTGGTTGGATATTGGGTAAAGGTATAAAGCTGAAACCGTGAATTTTTTATTGCAACAACTGTTGTGGTCTGCGATTGATATATGGAACGGTTTTCCAAATGTGTACTAAAATTGTTCGAAAAGTACGGATGTGGGTCCATTGTGCAATGTTTTAACTATTATTATCTTTCTCGGTGAACTTCAAAATCAAACAATATCCATGAAGTTCATAAAAAGCGAAGTCAACATCCGATTCCATTCCAGACATGCTACATCTCAATATTTCCATTAACACAAGATCTGTTATAAAGATGGTAGAGATCGGACCATTTCTTTTGCTACATGCCCAACACATGGTCCAAAATTTTGAAAAACATAACGCTCAAAGAAAGAAAAATAAGCATCCAACTCTATTCAAATTTAAAAAATTTAAAAAAATAGTAATATATAAAATGGCTGAGGGTATACATCTGCGATGCTTTTTTACTTGTGTTTTATCAAATTTTGAATATTTGTAGGGAAATAATAGAAAGAGTATACCGGTCTAAACTTAAGCACTTTTATTCACTAATAAATAAATATTGCTTTTAAAAACTACAATAATAGAACAACGCTGACTATTTTGCAAAACGAAATAATATTTTTTATACAAGGCTAGAAAGTCTTAAATAAAAATGCGAACTGTCTACCAAGACAATTTGCCCGATACATTAATATTTGGTAGTAAAAGCAACTCTGATTAAAGATAATTCGTCTTATATACACGACTTAGAAGATATGAATAAGGCGTTCCATTCATGGAAGTCCTGAAAAAACCTTCTTCTATAGAATATTTCCTTAAGGTGGTCTTTTGATAATAGAAGATTTATACATTTATATAAATCCAATTTTTAAATTTATTGTCTTCAGAAAGAACTGCAGATTTTAGTAATACAATAACGGAAATCGCACTTACCCTTTTAATTAACTCTACTTATTTTATTGCTACCATCATACAGATCAGGATAAAAACTAAGGATGTTGCTAATGACAATGACGAGTCTTAGTATATTTAATTTCATATCTCTTATATATTTGCTTATTTATTAATTTACTTTTTCATTTAATTTAACTTTTTCTTAAATTGTTTAAAATGCTTGCACCTGTAATGTGACGGAGAATAGAATAAAACATGACGAGAAGCAATAAAAATGAAATATTTCATTGACAAATAGTCTTTGGGGAGGCGTTGCATTATTAAACAAATACATTTATAAACATTCTCGCTGACTTATGTCATCAGGCAGCATTGACTATAGATGATGGTTCATTCTAGCTGCACAATATGCATCTGCGCGTATATGCATCAGTGCAGCACAGTATTTTGATTTCTATGATATTTTGAACAAATGTAACTAATTGATTTAAGGGTTTTGGTCACAATTTTAACTCGGATTTACTGTAAATTGGCAGAATATGTTCCCATCCTTGCATAGAATTGTCAATGAAGGTCTAATTATAGGGCTAGTTCCCATATAACTGTACCTACCTATACTCGGGGTCTTGATGTTCTTACAGGCATTATCCATCGGAATTGTTTCAAATTTCGTATTGTAAGCACGTAATTGTTGCTACAGCCTGTATATATTCTTGATCAGCGTAAAATTCTAAGACGATTTAGCCCTTTCCGTCCATCCGTTTGTTGTAATCACGCTAGAGTCAAAACGAATTAAGATATGAACCTAAAATGTTGCACAGATCAGTCTTTTGTCTGCAGGCAGGTCAAATTTGAAGATCGGCATACGATATCGTATATCCCCCATATACTGGTAGCCCTCGATTTCGGTATTCGGATGATTGCAACCAAATTTTTAAATGGAATTTTCTGAAAATCCATCGGAATACTTTATCCCCTGAGAATTTTCTATATATGTAGGTTCACGATATCGATAGATATCGCCCATACAACGGCACCTCCCTTTACTCGATTTTGTTGTTTCCCATTTCGTTTTTAAAGCTCGTAATAAGTGCTACAGTCTATTGCAAAAAATTACTTATGCAGGATCACTTCTTCGTATAGCCCCCATATAACGGTTTTCCTTTGAGCGGTATTTTTCGACCGAATTTTTTTTGGAAAATTTTCAAGTTTCTTCAAAATGGTGGATGGTATAAAAAGTTCGGTCGAGCAGAACTTAGCTGCTTTTTTACTTGCTCATCTCTATTTATTTAACCAATACCAAATTCAGTACCATTTAGTACTTTTCGTACATATAATTGACGCAATTCCAAATCACCATCAAATCTTAAAGACCGGTAGTCTAAGACGAAATTTAGTACCATTTATTACTTTTTGTATATTTACACTAAACACTTCCAAAACCACCTGTATATATACCAAATTTCAAACTACTACCACTTTATGTTCGCCCAATACCAAATTGTACCAAATATAGTACTATTTGGTTCTTTTCGAACAATTATAGTACACATTTGCAAAACCACTACCAGATTCCAACAGAGACCTTAATATCGAATATGAGGACTAAAGCTCAATACATTAACTCAATACCAAATTTTGTAATATGCAAAGCCGTTCCATATCTGAATCGTAGACTCCAACAGCTATCGAAAAATAAAATTTCAATTACAATAAACTCTTCCAAGGCCACCTCCATAGGTCCAGGCTACACAGGCCCTACTACAAAATTACCGATTTTAAGCACCATCTGTCCACTCGATACCAAATTTTACCAAATATAGTAGTATATAGTACCTTCCGTTGACTTGTAGTACATATTTCCAAAAACCACCTCTTGATCACAAACCTACCACCAACCGGGACCCAATACAAAATTTCACAATTCCAGCTTCAACTGTTCAACCTTAACCAGACTGTTCCGAATTTCGTACCATTTACTACAAATCGCACACTTACTACACATTTCCAAATCCACCTTAATATATATCAAAATTACTTTCCAATCCTGATTCTCATAATCCATTCCAAGCTTTTATCACTATCCGTTCCAAATTTGGTACAATTTTAGAAATTTAGTAGGATTTTACATTTTTTTTAACCTTAAATTTCGAATCTCCAAAAACACTTTGGTACTTGCACTCCATCAGTGACACTCATTCCAAATTTTAGCATTCCAGCTCATTACAACAATAATGGGATTAGGCCTAACTATTTTGCAACATAAAGTATTAATATTTAGGATATTTTTGTACTTTACTGCAAATTTCCAAAAGCCCAGCGTAATCGCGCTCCAAGACTGACGTTCGCGCAATATTTCAAGATTCTAGCTTTAGCCGTGTCGTCTCGCATTGATTCTCAGTCAATTAGTAAGTCAGTTAATCGGGTATTGCAGTACTAAGTCTTCAAAATTCAACAATAAATATAGGGTAAGATAAAAAAACTGCAACCTACTTCAGACTGCTGTCATTTCTAAGCCACTCATCCGACCGCTGTCAAAATGATTCCATTGACAGCTCAGAATTTTCCAGAAAAAAGGTTATCCGTGAGGGATTTCAAACGCGGTAGTGCGATTTCTTTATATTTGGCTGGAAAACCACAAGTGGCTATCATTAGAGCACTCCAGCCTTTAAATCTGAATAAATCTTTTGTGTCTCGGACCACCGCTCGTTACCGTGATACTGGAAGCGTCAAGGAAGTGGACGAAAGAATACAGAAACATCAGCAGAAATGGTTCGGAAAGTAAAGAAGCGACTTGATCGAAACCCGCATCGCAGTGGCCGAAAAATGGCTCATGGGCTGAACATATCACAATATTCCATTCGGCAAATATTGAAAAATGAGCTCGGGTAAAGCCATTGAAATTCCAAAAAAAGCAAGAACTTACACCGCACTAGAAAGAAAATGGACTGAAAAGAACTAAAGAGGTGCTTCGCTTAGTCGAAAGTGGCTGCAGACCTTGGACATTCCAACAGGACTCAGCACCATCGCACTCAGCACGCGCCACCTAAAAATGGTTACAAAATGATGTTCCTCGCTTCATTTCCAGCGCCCATTGGCCACCAAAATCTCCGGATACCAATCCGTTGGACTATTGTGTCTGAAGTATTTTGGAAAGCAAGGTTGACACTAAAAAATACCAAAGAGTCGATCATCTCAAGCAAACGCTTCGCCGGGAATGGGCCCAAATACCGCAGAGCAATATTCGGGCAGCGTTTGATGGTTTCATTGGCCGTTTGAAGGCCATAATTTGTGCCAAAGGTGACCAATTCGAACAAATCTAAACTTATTCTAAAATTTGATGCTATTTCCGACATTTTTTGCTTTCATTCAATAAAATTAAAAAAAAAAAAATTAAAAATGATGGCTTTTGATTTTGTTGCAGTTTTTTTATCTCACCCTGTACATACTTATAAAAAAGTGTATTCAAAATTACCACACTATTACTGTAAGACACTGTAGACCGTTTGCTACATCTTCATATGACCATGTGATGATGGCTGCAAAAATATAAAACATTAAAATTCGCATATGAGTCGCACTTGTGTGAGTTTTCAGTCGTTTCGTCTAAGTACAAAATTATCTATGCCACCTTTCATCTCATCACACGCCCATATATCAAACATGGATATCCCACAATATCGACATAGTCGTTGAATATTTTGCCACTCATATTTAGTAACAAATCCAATAATTTTATCACAAATGTCACAAAATCGACATAAATTTGAACATCACTAAATGCAACAGCACAGAAGTTGCACGCTTCTCGAACATTTTATTTTATTGCCTGAAAACGTTTTTTGAAAAACAATTGAATTGAATTTATTGACATTATTTGGTATTTATTTGTAATAAAATTTATATCTTTTATACGTATGTGCGTGTGCGTGTGTGCAAGGGACTGTTAAAAATGTTGCGTGACAACGGCAATAGAAATGCCATAAAAACGTTGATATGGATCATTTCAGTGTAATGCAAATCAAAGGACGTTTCCTGAAAATGAAGATAAGTAATTTAATTTTGTTGGATATTGAAATAAGGGAAAGTGGCAGGAGGAAAATATATGTCTGAAGATATTTTGCAACAATTATCATGCGAAAAAAATTACGGCAACGGATCCTGCACCATTTTTTTAAATAATCAAAATACTTAAGTCGATGGTCGCTGTTTTGTGCAGGCTATGCCGAATCGAGGAGTTGTATTGTTAATTTTTGAAAAAGTGATAAATTTTCGTAATTTACAGGTGCCACGAGTATACGATTTGGTAAAAACTTGGTAAATTGTAGTAGATCGAGTTCGTATATGGACGACTGCGGTATTTTTGGAAATTAGTACCAAAATACTAAAGACTTATATCTATAGGCTAAAAATCTAAACTGTTAGAATTAGAATCTAAAAATTTGGCATGTAATTCACCCTTCATACGAGACATTAGGAAAGTTTGTGTTTTTAGATATTCGTACTAAAAAGTTGCTAAAAAGTACAAAGGATTCTGTTTATGACGGCAATTCTATTCCTTAAGAGCAGGAATACAAAAATTTGGCATTTATACCATTTTTGGTGGGGATATTATGTATGATCGTGTTTGTGGAAATTCTGTTATACAGAGTGAGATAAAAAACTGCAACCAAATTCAGACTGCTGTCATTTCTAAGCCACTCGTCCGAAAACTGTTAAAATTAATCCAGTGACAGCTCATTATATTGTTTACAAGCCAGAAGCATTTTGGTGAGAATTTTCCAGAAAAAAAGATATTCGTGATGGAATTTAAGCGTGATAGTGTGATTTCTTTATATTTGCCTGGAAAACCATAACTGGCTATCGTTAGAGCACTCCAGCATTTAAATGTGAATAAATCGTTTGTGTCTCGTACCATCGCTACGGTGATACTGATACTGGTAGCGTAGCCCGACACCAAGGAAGTGGACGGAAGAAAACAGCCACATCAGCAGAAATGATTCGAAAAGTAAAGAAGCGACTTAATCGAAACCCGCGTCGCAGTGTCTAAAAAATGACTCGTGAGCTGAACATATCGCAATATTCCATTCGGCAAATATTGAAAAATGAGCTCGGGGTAAAGACATTGAAATTCCAAAAAGTGCAAGAACTTACTCCGCAACAGAAAGAAAATAGATTCCAAAGATCTAAAGAGTTGCTTCGCTTGGCCGAAAGTTGTGAAATGCCGAATTTGCTTTTCTCCTATGAAAAAACATTCGTTGCCCAGCAGTTTGTAAACAAACAAAATGATCGTGTTTACTTGCCAAAGGCGTAAGCTGAAAATGTGCACCTTCGGTTGCCCACCAGAACTCAAGCGCCGACCATGGTGATGGCGTTGGCAGCCATAACAACCGATGGTCTCTCTCCACTCATTATAATCGACCGTGGCATCAGAATAAATGCCGAATATTATCACGAAGATATTCTGAAGGGTGTATTAAAGCCCTGGGCACGCAAACATTTTGGCCGCAAACCTTGGGCATTCCAACAGGACTCAGCACCATCACTATCAGCACGCGTCACCCAAGAATGAGTACAAAATGAGGTTCCTCGCTTCACTTCCAGCGCACAATTGCCACCAAAATCTCCGGATACCAATCCGTTGGACTATTGTGTCTGGAGTAGTTTGGAAAGCAAGGTTGGCACTAAAAAATATCAAAGTGTCGATCACCTCAAGCAAGTGCTTCGCCGGAATGGGCCAAAATACCGCAGAGTATCATACGGGCAGCGTGTGACGGTTTCATTGGTCGTTTGATGGCCATAATTCGTGTGAATGGTCACCAATTGAAATAAATCTAAGCTTATTCTAAAATTTAATGCTATTTCCGACATCTGTTGCTTTCATTCAATAAAATTAAAAAAAATGTAAAAATTATGGCATTTGACTTTGTTGCAGTTTTATTAACTCACCCTGTATATTGGAGCTATATCTAAATTTGAACCGATTCTCACCAATTTCAATAGGGTTCGTCCTTGTATTGTTTGGTAGTAGTAGTATTGTTTGGAAAAACGTATAATAAATGAGATCTGTATTTTGTTCACAAAAATACATGGGCAGACGGGTGGACGGACAGAGGGACTGACATGCATAAAACGACTCAGAAAGTGATTCTATAAAGATCCTCAAAAGTAACTGCTCCTTCCTTCTCCATGTTACAAATAAATGCAGAACCCTTACCTTACAACTATGTGGTGTAGGGTATAAAAACCCTCATAACATGCAAAGTAAGTCACCGATTTTCTTCAATTATATTATATCAGAGATCCAATGTGAATATAGGTTATTTCGTCTCACTTCTTCTGATACATCACCCACAAAGGAAAGCTTCTTGAAATATTCTTAGTCTCATAAAATTCCAAATAGTTAATCTATGTTTCTTTTATCTTCCCACAACGCGATATAACACTCAAAAAGAGTAATAAATTTTTGTTTTCAAACTTCGTGTGCTTTAATATTTCTCCTCCTTCTGGTAGCTCTCCCACAAAAGATTAAAATTTTCAACAAGTAAGCAAAGGATATGATCGTGCGTGGCCGACCATGTGATACCCTACAAAACTACAATATGTTGAAAGGTCCCTTATGTCCAAATCCATTCTGGAAGATTTCGTTTTGATATGATACCCTTATCTTTTTAGTCGGGCGCATTTCCAGAAATTATGTATTATTAGGTAACGTATTCAAATATTCCGTGTCGATTGGTTTTAAATTGTGACCTGTAGAGCGACTGCGACTGAACCCCCAAATATACATCTTCAAACAAAATAGGCTTTAATTCTGACCCTACCCCATACAAAATTTCGTGAGCAATAAAAAATAATGAAAGAACAGTGTGGCTTGTTTGTTCGGGATATCGTAGTATTTTTTTGTTGCAAAATCGTCAGGCAAAATCCCTTTATTGTTGTTTTTATAAAAACAACGTTTGTTTATTAGTGGAGAACGATGGTAATGTTTACCAGGGGGTAAAGCAGGGAATACCTAGGTTTCGGAAAGAGCCACCAATCCTCATCAGTTCCCTGGTTTTTGTCTGGGATATTCTCCCCAGAAGTTATTTTAAAAGTAACTTCTATGACAAAAAACATTTTTTACCCAAGTGACGAGATCGTAAGCTCAATAGAAGAGGAACCAAAGAATTAAATAAAACTAAATTTTTTTTGGAAAGTCTTCTAAATCTTACAACCGCACTTATAAACATTTACATCTTTCTCCACTTGTTATGCTTTCGTTCAACCTGAACGAAGTAGCCGAAACCTAGGTATTCCCTGCCTTACCCCCTGGTAAACATTACCATCGTTCTCCACTAATAAACAAACGTTGTTTTTATAAAAACAACAATAAAGGGATAAAGCCTGACCATTTTGCAACAACAACATAAAAAATATTTTTAAATATATTTTTATACCCTCCACCATACTATGGAGGATACTCACGTCAGACCCAACAAAGTACAGTGGTGGCCATATCATATGCAACTAAGATTCATCTACGTTAAAAGGCTATATAAATTTGTAAATTTCACAACGAAGTATATAAAGATGGGTTAATTATAGTCAATACGTTCTTACGATTTCAAATTATTACCAAAATGTGCAGCTTTTGTTTATATCTCTATGTTCACAGGTGTTTTGTTGACAAATGTGAAATTTGGTGTGGTCAAAACATATGCAACTTTATATATTTGGTTTAAATAACGGCATTTTTACAATTTCCTTTGTTCTATTGTTCTTCTTATTATTAGCTAGAGACACTGCGTAAAGAGATTTAAAGCTACCTTCACATTTTTATTGCGTTGTTTTTTCACAAAGCTAAAATAGAGTTTGTTCAAAAATGGCACGCGATAAATTTGGATTTGAGCTCAGACAACGAATTGTGACTGCGTATTCTTCTGGATTATCACAGAAATGTATTGCCGAGAAATATACCGTTCATAAAAGCTCCATATCACGCATCATTAACAATTACAAAAAAAATTCACAAGTCTCTGTTATACACCGTGGTGGTCGAAGTCGAAAAACAAGCGATCGGACGGACAAATTAATAATCAGGCACGTGAAAAAAGACCCATTTATATCTTCCTCTAAGATAGTGGAAAGATTTCAGTTGCCAGTTTCTGCTCGCACCATCCGTAGAAGACTTTTACAAGCCTCCCTCTGCGCAAGACGTCCTGCAAAAAAACCACTGATATCGAAGCGAAACCAGAAAAAGCGTTTGGAATTTGCTAAAGCTCATATAAATTGGACAGAGAGTAAATGGAGAACTATATTATTTAGTGATGAGTCCAAATTTAACATCATTGGTAGCGATGGCATGTGCTATGTAAGGCGACCAGAAGGAAAACGACTCGAAGCACGTTACTGTAAAAAAACGGTCAAGCATGGAGGGGGCAATATAATGGTGTGGGGTTGTTTTTCTGGTGCTGGAGTTGGCCCACTGCATAGAATTGTTGGTATTATGGATAGATTTATGTATAAAGACATATTGCAAAGGATAATGCTCCCATACGCAGAATATAATATGCCATTGCGGTGGGTCTTTCAACAGGACAATGACCCCAAACACGCTTCGAAGGTGGTCAAATCGTGGTTTGCCGATAATAGAGTTACGGTAATGGAATGGCCACCCCAATCCCCAGATTTAAACCCAATAGAGAATCTGTGGGAAATCGTAAACAAAAAAATTGATCGAGAAAATTGTACAAGTTTAGATGTTTTATTTTGCCGGCTGGAAGATGCTTGGAAATCAATCCCAAAAAGCGTCATTGACCATCTTATAGCGTCAATGCCTCGAAGATGTCAGGCTGTAATCGACAACAACGGATTTGCAACAAAATATTAACTTTATTTGCACTTTACTGAGCTCGATTTAATTAGTTGCATATGTTTTGGCCACTTAATAATAAGACTGAATATCTTTTCCTAATTTTTTTATAAATGAATTGAATATCTATGGAGTATATGTTTTTTTTTCTTAAACTACAAGCAATAAAAAATAATATTTAAAAAAAATAATTGCATAATTTTGTTTTCAGAAAAAATTTTCACGGTTTTTGGTAAAGGTTAGATTTCAGTTGCATATGATATGGCCACCACTGTATATATATATTCTTGATCAGCGTAAAATTCTAAGTCGATTTAGCGATGTCCGTCTGTCTGTCCGAATGATTTTCGAATGAATTGAGATAGAAGGCTAAAGTTTTGCACACATGTTTATTTTTCCAGCTGGCAGGTTAAGTTCATAAATGGACTATGTAGGTCCACGTTTTCATATAGCCCCCATATAACAGTACCTCCCGACATTCGGTATTTTGATGATTTTAGCGACATTATTCACCGAAATTGTTTCAAATTTGCTATTTGAAGTTCGGAATGGATACTACATCCTAAGACAGAAAATTGTCTGTGCAGGTCCACGTCTTCATATAGCCCCCTATTCGGTATTTTGATGATTTTAGCGTCATTATTCACCACAATTGTTTCCAATTACGTATTTAGAGTTGGTTATCGGAATTACAGTCTCTGACAGAAAATTGTGTTTGCAGGTCCAGGTCTTCGTATAGGCCGCATATATCAGTACCTCCCTATATTCGGTATTTTGACGATTTTAGGTACAATACCCACCGAAATTGTTTGAGATGCCGAACTTATTGCTTTTTAACTTTTTTATTTTCATATTTTTAAGCGATTTTCTTAGATACTATTCTTTTCTGGCAAGATACCATTCCGAATTGATGAGAATTGTGAAAATCTGTCCAGCGGTTCTTGACTTACAACGAGAATAAATAAGATATATTTCTTTTAGATATATATTGTAAATATTTTGATACATATCCGATATCTTAGCTATAAGCATCACTGTAATCGTCAGAAGTGATATTTTAATGTATTTGTAATTTGGCTGGGATTAAAAATATTCGCTGTTTTCTCATTTTTGACATAAAAGTTATGGTCTATTTTAACCGCTAAACACCGTCCAATTACCATCCAAATTGGTTATTTTCTGCCCAGCCCTAAACTCAAACTCCAAGCCCATTTTTCGCATCGATTGGTTCATAATTGTGGCCTATAGAACAACTGCAAAATCAGGAAGAATTCCTGTTTTTGGTCCATTTCAACCCCTAACTATTGTGCGATCATCTCCAAAACAATAGGGTTCCATTTTCAATTTTGTGAATTTTGCTCCAGCCACAATTGCGACCTGTAGCATGATTACAAATTAACATATATATATATATATATATATATATATATATATATATATATATATATATATATATATATATATATATATATATATATATATATTATATATATATATATATATATATATATATATATATATTATATATAATATATATATATATATATATATATATATATATATATATATATATATATATTCGTCAATGCCGGATGATTATTTAAATATATATTGAATTATGTCATGATTATTAGCTCTTTGTTGGGAGCTTCTAAATGAGTGGACCAATATTCATTATAAATATTATATTATATAAATATTGCGGCGTGCCAGGTTGGACTGTATTGAGTACTTCCTCCACTTATATGACATACATATTTTTATACTCTACAACACTATGTGTTGGGGGTATTATTAGTTTGATTGGGCCAAAAATTATGTAACACCTCGAAATGTTGGATTCCCACATATGTAAGTATATATATATATATATATATATATATATATATATATATATATATATATATATATATATATATATATATATATATATATATATATATATATATATATATATACTTACATATATACTTTCCTATGTGGGAATCCAACATTTCGAGGTGTTACATAATTTTTGGCCCAATCAAACTAATAATACCCCCAACACATAGTGTTGTAGAGTATAAAAATATGTATGTCATATAAAGTGGAGGAAGTACTCAATACAGTCCAAACCTGGCACGCCGCAATATTTATATAATATAATATTTATAATGAATATTGGTCCACTCATTTAGAAGCTCCCCAATAAAGAGCTAATAATCATGACATAATTCAATATATATTTAAATAATCATCCGGCATTGACGAAGGGTATACATTTGTCAAAAAGACCGTATGATACCTTTCTCGTTTGTTTATGTATTTGTTTATAAATTTTGAATATATATATATATATATATATATATATATATATATATATATATATATATATATTCAAAATTTATAAACAAATACATAAACAAACGAGAAAGGTATCATACGGTCTTTTTGACAAATGTATACCCTTCGTCAATGCCGGATGATTATTTAAATATATATTGAATTATGTCATGATTATTAGCTCTTTATTGGGGAGCTTCTAAATGAGTGGACCAATATTCATTATAAATATTATATTATATAAATATTGCGGCGTGCCAGGTTTGGACTGTATTGAGTACTTCCTCCACTTTATATGACATACATATTTTTATACTCTACAACACTATGTGTTGGGGGTATTATTAGTTTGATTGGGCCAAAAATTATGTAACACCTCGAAATGTTGGATTCCCACATAGGAAAGTATATATGTAAGTATATATATATATATATATATATATATATATATATATATATATATATATATATACTTACATATGTGGGAATCCAACATTTCGAGGTGTTACATAATTTTTGGCCCAATCAAACTAATAATACCCCCAACACATAGTGTTGTAGAGTATAAAAATATGTATGTCATATAAAGTGGAGGAAGTACTCAATACAGTCCAAACCTGGCACGCCGCAATATTTATATAATATAATATTTATAATGAATATTGGTCCACTCATTTAGAAGCTCCCCAACAAAGAGCTAATAATCATGACATAATTCAATATATATTTAAATAATCATCCGGCATTGACGAAGGGTATACATTTGTCAAAAAGACCGTATGATACCTTTCTCGTTTGTTTATGTATTTGTTTATAAATTTTGAAAGGACTTCTCATGATATTTATCACTTGAGTACTCCACTTTCTACACTAACTCTATGTGTGGTTATCTTGGCTTCTATTTTTTTAAGAACTTTTTTTTTGTTAAATTACAATCTATCTTTAACATATAGTTTCTCTTTATACAAACAATAACCCGTCAAAATTAAAAGAAATCTCTTGCAAAATTATTATTGATGAATTGCCACTCGTAGCCCCATACTTCTTTACATTCCATAGAATTGAATAAAAAATGGACTACTGAATGCAAAGAAGCATCGAACATTTAATGGCGTACATATCACTATTGAAGAACCACACAAATATTCAATTGTTTTCTTGAAACATTTTTCACTCTTCGTAAACTGTTCACTTTCGAAAACCTTTCACTTCCACTCCGCACCGACGAATGACTGCAATCTAATTGTGTGGCTTTTCTTTTATAAACAGCTTAGAGGAATGGAATAACTCTAGCCGAGTTTCAAATGCAATCTGTTGCACAGACATTCTAAGTGGCTACCTGCTTTGCATTGTCTTGAGAGGAAAGAAATTACCCAGTGAGGGAGGTTATCAACAGTCCATGTGGGACAATTTTAAGTAGTTTCTTCTTTTTTGGAATATTTGACATTTGTGACACATATGACAACACTTTACATCCCCCGCAGACTAAAGTCTGTCGCTTGTGTCGGTAATGAGAATCACTTCAATACAAAAAACAAATGTGACAATTAGAAAAAATCAAAACGTCACATTTGTATTCTCAAGGCTATTTAGAAAAATTGTTGAATGTTTATTCTTCTAATTCCCCAAAACGTGTTTTAAGGGTTTAATGTTATTGTAGGCATTCTTTGACAAATTAGGCATGATGATATATAAAAATATAAAAATTTGTAAAATAAAAATGTAGGGATAATCTGATTGTTTTTTTATATCTATATATTTCCTTGTTATGCAGAATAAATTTAATATTTGGAAATTGGCCTTCAAAATCTTCTTTTTGAGACTTGAAAAAGAAGGGAACATTTACAAATGTAATATATAAAATTATGTCAAAAATGGTGTCACATGTTACTTAAACAATTCTATAGTATATCGGCCTTTCTAAACACGGGCTTAGTCGATCTAGCTATATGTAGTCGCATGGAATCAGAGTTAAATTCAGAGTAAAAAACTATGGTTTTTAGGTATATTTTCTTAAAATATTTAGGGGATGTAGTACATCAAAAACATATAGTTTTTTCCAGATCAATGGTTCATGGCTGATCCAATTAACGAAATTTCCCAAAACTTTTGTTTGAGTCTAAAAATATTAAAAAAAAATTTTTTTGGACTTCAAACTGCTATGATAATCATCATTGAAATTTGCATGGACTCGTGGATTGTATCAAAAAACCAGGAGAAAAACATTTTTGAAAAAAAAATTATCTATACGTTCTCCTTTTTTATGTCTATAAAAGAGGAACATGTTGGTATGTTTGTAATTAATGTACTCGTAAACCGCTGAACAGATTTTCCTGAAAATTTTCAAGTATACTACAACATCGCCTGAAAAAACATAGGCTATATAAATTTTTGAAATTCCACTTGGAACTGGAAATATGGATTGGAATTGGAGGTACCTCCCAAAAATTTAGATTTTATATGCACATATATATTGATCGATTACAGATAATGGAATTTGTTTAAAAAATGAGTTTGCTAAATTATATTGAAATCGGTTCAGATTTGGATATAGCTTCCATATATATTTTCGGCCGATTTCGTTTATTTAATATACCAAACAGGATATGTATTCTCGATTCCAATGTAATTTGGAATGAGTGACGGAATTTGTTAAGAAAATGAATTTGTCAAATTATATTGAAATCGGTTTTCACAACCGACTTCACATATTTGATGCACCAAACACGATACGTATGTCCGATTTCAATGAAATTCGGCATGAGTGACTAAATTTTGTACAAAAATAAATTTGTCATATTATATCCAATTCGGTTCAGATTTGGATATAGCTTCCATATATATAGTTTCGACCGATTTTACATATTTATTGTCCGATTCCAACGAAGTTCGTACAGAGATAGGAAATTTGATACCAAAAAAATTTGCCAAATTATATTGAAATCGGTTGAGGTTTGGGTATAGCTCCCATATATATTTCGGCCGATCTCATATAGGTGTAATGCACCAAAGACGATATGTGTGTCCGATTCCAATGAAATTCAGAATGTTAGGCAGAATTTGGTTACAATAATAAATTTGACAAATTAATTAGAAATCGGTTAAAATTTGGATATAGCTCCCATATATATTCTCGGCCAATTTCACATATTTGATGCACCAAATACAGTATATCAATAAAATGTGGAAAGTGTGACGGAAATTGGGTGTAAAAGTAAATTTTGTGAAATTATATTGAAATTGTTTCAGATTGGGATATGATTTTATTAAGAAGCGTTGACCCACAACGCTTTTGCAATGGTATTAGGCTAATAGTAAAAACTACACAATAATTTAATTTAGGATACGATTATTACGGGGAAGTCTGTATGTCGCTAACTCGAATAGCAACAGAAATGCCACTCAACTTCAAAATAGCAGTTTCTGGAAGGCTTGGCATTTGCTATTTGCTTTTCTCATGGTCAGCTGTCCTTGGCATGTTCATGGTTGGTAGACCGATTTTTTTGTTTGTTTACGCATTAAAGTATTACATTAATTACGTTTTTATACCCTACACCACATAGTGGTAAGGGTATTATGTCTTTGTCATTTGTTTGTAACATGGAGAAGGAAACGAGATAGACCCATAGTTACTTTTGAGAACCTTCATAGAATCACTTTCTGAGTCGATTTATGCATGTCAGTCCGTCTGTCCGTCCGTCCGTCCGTATATCAAATTTGGAGAAAATCGGTTCAGATATAGCTATAGCTCCCATATATATCTTTCATCCGATTTGATCTTTAAGTCTCTCACATTTCTACTATGCACTCCACAACCGTGATATTTGGTACCAGGTATTAGATGGAGCACAGGAATAGCTGTTTTAAATTTTATCGAAATCGGTTCAGATTTGGATATTGCTCCCATATATATCTTCATCCGATTTCGGGTTAATTGACCACCAAATGGCCAATATCAGCCCAAATGGCCCGAATTTTGGCACATGTGACCGAGATTAGCCTTAAAGCAAATACAACAAATTTGGAGAAAATCGGTTCAGAAACAGCTATAGCTCCCATATATATCTTTCATCCGATTTGGTGTTTAAGCCTCTCACATTCGTAATATGCACTCCACAAGAATGATATTTGGTACCAGATATAAGATACAGCCCAGAAACAGCTTTTTGTAATTTTATCGAAATCGGTTCAGATTTGGATATAGCTCCCATATATATCTTCATCCGATTTCGGGTTAATTGTGCACCAAATGGCCGATATAAGTCCAAATGGACTGAATTTTAGTACATCGGACCAAATTCAGCCTAGAAGCAAGTATATCAAATTTAGTGAAAATCGTTTCAGATATAGATTTAGCAACCATATATATGTTTCATCCGATTTAGAGTTGTAGTCCCATACATTCGTAATATTCACTCCACAAACGTGATATTTGGTACCAGGTATTAGATGGAGCACAGGAATAGCTGTTTGTTTGTAGTTTGATTTCGTACCAAATATCTCATAGAGCTCTGAAATGCCCTGCATAAACCTTTTTACGAGAGCTCTACTAAATATGCATAGTGGTGTAGGGTATCACATAGTCGGCCCCGCCCGGCTTTTGAGCTTTCCTTACTGGTTTTTTTTCAATTTTTGAATTTGTTTTACTTTTTAAACCAACAAATCTTCATATATAAAATTATGAATGCATATAAAATCAAAAGGGGTATCGAAGCGCACCCGATTCAGCTAGTCTCCTATAAAACGAATAGAGCACCCTAATTATATAGAGAATTTATGTGAAGTAGATCATGCCAACTATGATACGTATTATGGCTTTACAGCAGCTAAAATATTGATTCAGAAGGAACTAATTAATATATGGGAAGTATATTAAACGTTGAATTGATATCCACAAAATTTTGACGAATCTATCTGTACCTCTTGTGCCAAATAACAATGCTATATGTATGATATGACTTCCAGAAACCTTATATTAAAATAAGTAAAAAATCCCTCCAAAATTTGGAGGGAACTTGAAAATTGAAAAAAATTCCGACCACAAATACCGCTTGAATGAAAACCGTTGCATGGGAGCTACACGAAGACATGGACCTACATAATTAATTTTCTGCCATATAATGTAATACCAATTCTGAACTTCAAATACGAGATTTGAAACAATTCCGGCGAACAATGTCGTTAAAATCTTTAAAATACCAAATAAAGGGTGGTCCCGCTATAGGGAGGTTAACACTAAAACATGGACTTGCATAGACAATTTTTTGTCGTGAGTAGTAGTACCCATTAAGAACTACAAATTATACACCGGAATTGTTTCAAATTTTGTATTAGAAGATCTCAATGGATACTAAAGCCTATGACAAAAAATGAAAATTTTCTTTAGTAAATGCCCTGACCACGTTGTCCAGACAACGGGCTTACTTAGAAACTTAATGGGTATTACACATCTATTAACAAGTAAAAAACCTGTAAGTTTGGCCGGGCCGAACTTTGAATACCCTCCACCATTTGGAACGAATTTGGAAATATTCGAAAACATTCGCCAAAAATTCTTAAATATCTTAAAAATAGGGAGGTACCGTTATATCAGAGCTATACGAAGACCTGGACCTGCACAGAAAATTTTCTGTCACAGGCTGTAGTTCCCATTACGAACTCCAAATGCGTAATTTGAAACTACTGCGGTGAATAATGACTCTAAAATCATCAAAATACCGAATATAAGGAGGTTATATGGGGGCTATACGAAGACGTGGACCTGCGCACACAATTTTCTGTCTTAGGCTGTAGTATCATTTCAAACTTCAAATGCCAAATTTGAAACAATTCCAGTAAATAATGTCGCTAAAATCATCAAAATACTGAATATGGGGAGGTACCGTTGTATGGGGGCTATATGAAGTCGTGGACCTACATAGCCCATTTACGAACTTAACCTACTGCCAAAATAAACATGTGTGCACAATGTTAGCCCTTTTATCTTAATTCCTTCGAAAGATAGCGTGCTTACAACAGACAGACAGACGGACAGACAATATGTCTTCTGTGAAGTGCTTAGTAACATTTTCCACTCGACTGGGCAATTATTTGGAATTTTGAATCCATTGTTATACACTTAGTTTCGTCCACCTCAAATATACTTTGTCATTGAGTTGATCAGAGTAAAGTCCTTTGTCGATTAATCCTAGGATTAATAAGTTAAAAGCTATCCGTCAGTTTTCCGACAGATGTACACCCTCAGCTCATATCATGAGCTTTTGCGTGAGAGGATCCTGAAAGTGTGGGCCGACATATCCCATATCTCATTGGATTTATGTTTGGTAGAAATATTCAGATACACGAAGTTTGAAAAAATCGCTAACCCCTTATAGCGAAAGTATCAGAAGGGGTTGGCCAATAGATCTCGTATTCACAATAGATATTGTGTAAAATATTGGGATGTCCCAAGTTTGAAAAGAATGGGATTTTCATTTTTCATTTTATGAAAATGATTGGTATACAAATTTTTGACCCGTTGTAAGCGAGGCATCAGCAGCAGTTGTTTGATCTGTTTAATTTTCATACGAGATCTATAATTAGGAGAGATAATGGAACCTGCGAAATTTGAACACAATTGGATTCTTTTTTTCACATTTTATAAGCGTTCCCTTCACTTCCTTCACTTTTTATGAGTTAAATTATTTTCTTTGAGAATTTTGACTTTTTGTTGGAGAGGTGCCAGAAGGAGTCGTACGATATTGTCCATCACCGAATATGATCTAATTTTGTTAATAATATTACTATGTACGAAGTTTGGTTCTAGATCGACTTCAAATGTCCTGAAACGAATTTGGCCCAATAAGACCCAGGGTCTAAAACTGTAATTTCGATGAGGCACGTTTTGGCGGTATCAAATGATATATACCTTCGGTAGCCATATGGCTGAGGGTGTAAAAATGATGTATAATCTTTTTCAGAAATTTTTCAATCAAAGTCCACTTTCGATTTAACGCTCATATAACTGTATTGACTGTATTTCTGTCAATATAGGACCTGGTACTGAAATGCTTGATGCCAGTTCTGGTCACAATTTCGGATAAAAATCACAATTGCCTTCATGCCGAGACCTCATTGGATTTTCTATACTATATGCATGTCATATAGACATACTGTATGTATATCAAATTGGAAACATGTCGTGCAATATAGAAATGAAAAAACCAGTAAAGAATGTCTTAAAGTCGGGCGAGGCCGACTTTATGATACCCTACAACACTTTACTAATTTAGTAGAGCTCCACATAAAAATTAAAAGTTTTTATGGGAGAATTCAATCATACAAGCTATGATTATAATTATAATTTAAAGTTCAAAAGACTAAATATGCCGAAGCATTTGTATCTTTTAAATGCGGAATTGTACATTTTAATACATTTTTATACCCTCAGCCATATGGCTACAGAGGGTATATATCATTTGATACGGTCAAAACGTGCCTAGTCGAAATAACGGTTTTAGACCCTAGGTCTCTTTGGACCAAATCCGTTTTAGAACATTTGGAGGATCTAGCGATGTCCGTCCGTCCGTCCGTCCGTCTGTCTGGCTGGCTGGTGCGCTCGACAACTCTCGAAGGGAGTATCCGATTTGGTCCAAACTTGGTACATCGTAATATTTTTGTCAAACTTAGATCGAGTTCGGAGATGGGCAATATCGGTCCACTCCTTCTGGTAAATCCCCCACAAAAGTTCTAAATTTTCAAAAAATTTATTTTTTTCACAGAAAGAGAAACGATAATTCGATTTTGCTCCAACTTTGCAAATCTTAATATTTGCGTCAGTGCATGGTCAAGTGTGAATATGGACAATATTGGTCCACTCCATCAAGTACCTCCCCCACAAATGGTCAAAATTTTGAATTATTACAAATCTTATAAAATGTGATATAAGAGTCCGATTGTCTTCAAATTTCACACATGCCAATATTTATGTTAACCCATGGTCTGATGTTACGATGGAATATATCGATCCATTCCTTGTGGTACCTCTCCCACAAATTGTCGAAATTTGAAAAAAAAATATTTTTTTTTTTTGCACAGAAAGAGAAACGATAATCCGATTTTGCTCCAACTTTGCAAATCTTAATATTTGCGTTAGTACTAGGTCAAGTGTGAAAATGGACAAGATCGGTCCGCTCCTTCTGGTACCTCCCCCACAAAGGATCAAAATTTTAAATAATTAAAACTCTCATAAAATGTGATGTAAGAGTCCGATTATCTTCAAAATTCACACATCCAAATTTGTAATGTAACCCAAGGTCTGGTGTTAAGATGGAATATATCTGTCCACTCCTTCTGGTACCTCCCACACAAATGATCGAGATTTTCAAAAAAATATATTTTTTTTCTGCACAGAAAGAGAATCGATAATCCGATTTTGTTTCAACTTTGCAAATCCTGATATTTACGTCAGTTTTAGGTCTGGTGCAAAAATGGATAATATCTGTCCACTCCATCAAGTACCTCCCCCACAAAAGGTCGAAATTTTGAATATCCATCAAGCTCTTAAAACACTAAATTAATATCCGATTCCATTCAGACTTAGCACGTCTTAATATTTTTATAAACACAAGATATTTTATAAAGATGGTAGAGATCGGACCATTCGTTTTGGTACCTCCCACACAAAGAACCTAAGTTTTGAATAATCAGAACGAGCAAAGAATCCGAAATAAACATCCGGTTCCCTTCATTTTACCCACGTCCCATTATTTCTACTAATTCAAGATGGGATATATCGGTCCACTCCTTCTGGTACCTCCCCCACAAAGGGCCAAAATTTTGAGTATCCATGAAGCTCATAAAACGCAAAATTAACATCCGATTCTATTCAGACTTGGGTGATGCAAGGGACCGATTGTCTTCAAATTTCACATATCCCAATAATTTTATTAACCCAAGTTCCGGTGACAAGATGGAATACATCGGTCCACTCCTTCTGGTACCTCCCCCACAAAGGGTCAAAATTTTTAGTATCCATGAAGCTCGTAAAACTCAAAATTAACATCTGATTCTGTTCAGACTAGGAGCTTCTCAATACAAGTCGGTGATTCTTAACAACTTGCTATATCAAAATATTTCTCTTAACCAGTATTCTGATATGAATATGTAATTTGTCGGAATTTATGATTTCGCATAAAATTGGATACGAATGTTCAATTTCCTTCAAATCCTCCTTTCCTTCACATACCGATATATTTTATCTATATTAGATGAAGTATGAAAATGGAATACTTCGGTCGCCTATATCTGTTATCAGGCGCATATTTCCGAAAATGTGCACATATTTCATATAAAGTACAAGAAGTAGTAGATATAGTCCAAATCTGTCACGTTCATAACTGAAGGCTGGGGGTATACATCTGTCGGCAAAGCCGACTAATACTATTTTACTTGTTATTGGGGTATTTTTATGCGGACTTGACTTAGCATAACATGTATTTGTATTTATTTATATTGAAATAACAATTCCCTTTTAAACTTTTGGAAACTGTAAAACTACATATGAAAAACCTCTAGAATATATGTAATTCAACTTGAATTATACAAAGCTGGAAGTCCACAATGTGGTCCCATCTTCCTACATCACTAAATTCCTCTCACCAATCCAAAGATAAAATGTGGTGTTCGTAAAATATTGAAACGTTTCACAATGACATTCAAATGGTTTGAAGTACTATGAAACAACGAATTAATTACCCCAATATTTACTGCATCAAAAACAAACACAATTATAGAATTCTGATCAAACAATCTTAATGTATATTTAATGCGTATCCTTCCGCTCACATGATCTGTTGTCATATTATGAATCTCAAAAGATACATGGCGTAAAGGACTTTCCACAAAGAATAATAGGAAAATATGTTTCCCAATAAGAATTGTTGGAATTCCCGCTTCCCGTTGAGTTTTGGGAAAAAATCCCCTTCGCACACTTCATTTATTGCCAGCAACAAATACAACAACAACCATCAAAGTGATGCAATGATCTTTTTAAGAGATCCTTTCAAAGTGAACTCAGGTAGGATTTTGAGTGTCGAAGATTTGAGCCCTAAGTGCTTCTTCGTGGTATCATATTTCCTATAAGAGAAACATTAACATTGTAGAGATTGTCATTCGTTGCAGTGCCAACGAAGTGTGAGGTTCTTAGTTGTCTTTGGTGACAGTATTAAAAATTCAAAGTGATATTTATTTAATTTAAATGTGTATTTTTGGAAAATAATAAAAGATTAATAAAGCTAAAGGAAAAAGTGATAAATAAACATTTTCGAGTCCAATACTTCTTAACATTCGATAGTATTTAAATCAATCATATGGAATGTAAAGAAGTATGGGGTTTTGAGATGTCCACTCCACTAAAAGTTACATTTTTGAGTATAAAAAGCTATGTTGTTCATTTTTTTATTACCGAAATTTTGAAAATATTTCAATCATGTATTGATCACCTTTGAAAGTTCCATACTTCCTTGCATTTAATAGTAAATAATTTCATCATATGGAATGTAAAGAAGTATGGAGCAGTAACAGGTAAATCAACGACTAAAAAAATGGACAAAAAGGAGGCTGATTTATAACACAATAATGAAAACGAAACTTAAATTATAAAATCCACGAAAAGGGTAGTCTGTCCGCCTATTTCAAAGCAGGAGAATGTGAAAAAATATGTAAACAAAGAAAAAAATATTTACATAAGTATGTTCGAAAATACAAATGAAATTTCGTTGGTAATTGAATCAGTTGAGAACGGATGAACAGGTTTGGATAATATTTTGTTCAAAATGTTCGTCATAGCCCAACTTAGGGTTTTGTGGAAAAAAATGCCAAAGCCCGCTTTTCAGCTCTCTTTTTTATACCCTCCACTATAGTATGGAGGGTATATTAAGTGTGTCATTCCGTTGCACAGTGGTCGAGGTCGTATGGGAACAGCGGCCAAAAATACTTTCAGTGCAGATATCAATATGAATCTTTGGTTATGGTACCTTGATGGGATAAATATAAAAAATGTGACAAAATGGATATGGTCGATGCATGTTTTGGCATGGTCCCCATATAACGTACCTCCCGAATAAGGGTTATTTGCCCAATTCTTGTCACATTTCTGTCACATTTGTAATGTTATTTGACATTTTACGTTCTAAGGAGCTAAAAAATAATCTTACTGAAAATTATTTGGAACAGCCCGCCATCAGGTAGAGTCCCTTGTAAGGTACCTCCAATAATAGAAGCATTTTTTATACAAATCAAGTCCAAATTTGATTATTTTTTGTAAACAAAATGAAATAACAATTTAATGTAAAATTAAATTAAAGATAAATTTTGCACAAATAATTAGTTTGACTTAAGGCCCTATTGAAATTGGATATAACCGGTCAAAATTTAGGTATAGCTACCATATATATTCATCCAATTTGCCTTATATTGTGCACCAAACTTGTAATATCAGCCCAAATAGTATGGAATATACATACGACCAGATGGGACCTGAAAATGAGTATGTCAAATTTGATCGAAATCGGTTCAGATATATATATATAGCTCCCATATATATTGTTCATCCGATTTGTTATTTTTGTCCTCCGCAGCCGTAATATGCATTCTATGACAACGATATTTGGGGAAATATATCAAATATAACTCAGAAATACCCTTTCTAAATTTTATCGAGATCTGTTAATATTTGGACATGGCTCAAATATATATCTTCGTCCGAATTGCCTTTTATTGTGCACCAAACGTGTAATATTAGTCCAAATCAAATTTAGATATAGCTCTCATATATATCTATCCGATTTCAAGTTAATTGTGCACCAAATGGATAATACAAGCCCGAATTGAAAAGACGCAAATACCTCGACAAATTTAATAGAAATCGATTCAGAGGAGGATATTCCTCCCATATATTAGTTCCTTTGGACTTAATTATTACTATAATCACTGTTGGTATGATTTAATTCTCACAAATTCCCCATTAAAACCTTTGTTTGTTATGTGACGCTCTACTAAATATGCAGAGTGGTGTAGGGTATCATGAAGTCGGCCCCGCTCGACTTTAAGACTTTCTTTACTGGTTATTGTTTGGTAAGGTTCGCTGTCCCATTATAAAAGGGTCAGAGCTCAGAAGAAGACGGTTAATAAGATCTGTGTTTGTTGAAACACGAGAATTTTTTCGTGCATGATTTAGTCGAAACTTGGAAGATAGTGCCATGGATATAAATTTGTTAACTCTTTAGCAGTTTCCAGTGCAAAGGCCTTAAATTTTTCGACATAAATATTATACCCAGAGGACAATGCTTGCAACATTATTGAACACCCCTCAATTACATCCTTATCAATCCCTAACAACAAAAACTAGCACCATAGAACTGACAAAATTGCAGCGAAGTCACTTCAGTATATTGGGCATAACGTACACATCTGACAAAATCTGAAAGTTAAATTAGCACTTTTAGAATCTTAGGACCATTACTAATGGCGTGAAAAAAATCCCATTGGAGGATTCAGGGGGGAAAACAATTAAAACTTTAACTGAAATTCAATTTTATTTTCAAAATTAATCTTAAAGGCAACTCAGAACACTCACATCTTCTATGTTATACACATATACTAAACACACATATTACTGCACTAAAAATAAGTTAATACCTTGCTTTTCAATAATAATGCCAAGATTTGTAATGTTAAAATCTATTTAATTTTGTAATACAGTTCTATTTTTACTCCACTTTTTCTCTGATACCACTGAAAAAAACAACTAACTACATTTTCTCTTTTTTGATGCTATTTTCGAAGTGTCCCGTTAGAATGAAGCCAAGATTATTATGTTTTCTAAAAAGCTTAACCTCTTAAGAGTTCATTTGTACACATTTGACAATAAATATCTGATTTTCATTTTTTGAATTTTGGCCAATGGCAGCGACCACTGTGCGTTGGTAACACCTCGAAATATACATTTTAGACCCCACAAAGTGAGATGAAACAGGTGAGATGCAACCAAATTCAGACTGCTGTCATCTCTAAGCCTCTCGTCCGACAGCTTTTAAAATTATTCCAGTGACAGCTCATTATATTGTTTACAAGCGTAGAAAAGCATTTTTGTGAGAATTTTTCAGAAAAAAGTTATTCGTGATGGAATTCAAGCGTGAAAGTGTGATGTCTTTATATTTGACTGAAGGCTATCGTTAGAGCACTCCAGCATTTAAATGTGAATAAATCTTATGTGTCTCGTACCATCGATCGTTTCCGTGATACTGGTAGCGTAGCCCGACGTCAAGGAAGTGGACGGAAAAAAACAGCAACATCAGCAGAAATGGTTCGAAAAGTAAAGAAGCGACTTGATCGAAACCCGCGTCGCAGTGGCCGCAAAATGACTCGTGAGCTGAACATATCGCAATATCCCATTCGGCAAATATCGAAAAAATGAGCTCGGTGTAAAGCCATTGAAATTCCAAAAAAAGTGCAAGAACTTACACCGCAACTGGAAGAAAATACACTCGAAAGAGCTAAAGAGGTACTTCGCTTGGCCGAAAGTGGTGAACTGCCGATTTTGGTTTTCTCCGATGAGAAAATATTCGTTGTCCAACAGTTTATAAACAAACAAAATGATCTTGTTGACTTGCCAAGAGGTCAGCTGAAAATGTGCACCTTCTGTTGGCCACCAGAACTCAAGCACCGGCCATTGTGATGGTGTGGGCCGCCATAACTGCCGATGGTAGCTCTCCGCTCGTATTAGTCGACCATGCCATTAGAATAAATGCCGAATATTATCGCGAAAATATTCTGGAGGGTATATTAAATCCTTGGGCACGCAAACATTTTGTCCTTGGACATTCCAACAGCACTCAGCACCATTGCACTTAGCACGCGTCACCCAAGAATGGTTACGAAATGGCCACCAAATCTCCGGATACCAATCTGTTGGACTATTGTGTCTGGAGTATTTTGGAAAGCAAGGTTGGCACTAAAAAATACCAAAGTGTCGATCACCTCAAGCAAGTACTTCACAGGGAATGGGTCAAAATACCGCAGAGCAACATTCGGGCAGCGTGTGACTGTTTTATTGGCAGTTTGAAGGCCATAATTCGTGCCAAAGCTCACCAATTCGAACAAATCTAAACTTATTCAAAAATTCGATGCTATTTCCGTCACTTTTTGATTTCATTCAATAAAATTAAAAAAAAAAACTGTAAAAAAAGAAGGAGAATGGTTAAAAATGTGTGAATAGAGAAAAAATATACATAACTATGCTTTAATATAAAAATGAAATTTCGTTGGTAATTGAATCAGTTGAGAACGGCTGGACCGATTTGGAAAATATCTTGTTCCAAGTGTTCGTCATACCCCAACTTTGGTTTTTTTTGACCAGCCCACTTTTCAGCTCTCTTTTCTATATTTACTTGATCAGCATAAAATTCTATGTCGATTTAGCTACGTCCGTCGGTGGAAATCTCTCTAGCTTCCGAACGAAATGAAGTAGGTTTATAACATTTTACTCAAATGTATATTATATCCACGTTTCGGTATAGGCCCCATATAATGGTACCTCACCATTTTCGGTATTTTGGTGATTTCAGCGACATTATTCAGCGGAAAATTTGGTATTTGAAGTTCGTAATGGATATTACAGCCCATGACAGCAAAATTTCCTCCTCTTCGTTTTCGTATAGCCCTCATATAAGGGTACCTACCGATATTCGGTATTTTCATGCTTTTAACGACCTTATTCCTGGAATTGTTTCAAATTTGGTATTTGAAGCACGTAATGGATACTACAGCCTAAGACAGAAAATTGTCTGTGCAGGTCCTCGTCTTCGTATAGCCCTCATATAATGGTACCTCCCTATATTCGGTATTTGATGATTTCAGCTTCATTATTCTCCTTTTTTTTCAAGTTTCGTGTTTGAATATTGCAATGACTTATGACAAAAGTTCGGTATTTTTAGGATTTTTATGGATTTTATTTTTTGAAAATTGCCAAATTCGTTCCAAATGGCAGAGGATATTCAAAATTCGTTCCGTTCGAACTTAGATCTTTTTTAATTGGTAACTTTGTATTTGTGAAATTTGTGTCCAATTTTCTGTTAACCGCCGTTTTTGGTGCCTTATCCTATATAATTACAAAACCAGCAAATGATAACTGCGCTCAATAAATTAAATTTAACAAACAAGTTAGACTATGGACTAAGACTTTGGTCGTGCGCGTCGTGACCATGTGATACCCTACAACACTGCAATATGTTCCAAGTCCCCTTATGCCCAAACCCAATTTGGAAGATTTCGTTTTTGAAAAAATGGCAAAGAGCCCTGCCCAGAGGTAATCTTTAGCTTTTTGACCCAGACCCAACCCCCATGCAAAATTTCGTGAGGATCGAACGATAATGTATATGATACCCTCAAAACATTATGTTGCGGGGTGTAAAAATTTAGAAAATTTACAATTTAAAATTATAAGTCAAATAGAAAAAATCGCTGGCGAAAAAATATGACAAAATTAAAAAAAAAACATGTAAGCAAAGGCTACAGTCGAGCGGGGCCGACCGTTAAATACCCTACAACACTATAATAAACCATAAAGTTTATATAGGCGAGATACTCGAAAGAATTCCACAAGATATTGTGACAAATAGTAAAAGAAAACCATCATGTTTCGTTCTCTAATTTTCGAATAATAGCAACTTAAACGAATATGCTCATTTCCAATTTATTGGTAAATGGTCTTCCTAGATCTGGAACCAATATTTCCCAAAGACCTATAATCTCTCAGAAGTGGCAAAGATTAGCATTTATTATTGGTTTTTGACTGAAACGCATCTATATGAGATACAGACATTTGGCTATAATCTTCAACGAAATCAGCGTTAACGAAATAGTCAGAATGCGTCTTTCCTGTATTTGTGAATTCTCCAAAAAGTCACTGGAATGGACATTTTCGTATTTAGTCTACAAAAGTTGGCAAACTATTTCACACATTGAATATTTTTGGATGGCCATCCGAAACTGCTTGGCTTTTGCAATGTGCGGTAACCCCCATTCAAATGTGAGTGAGGATCGGGCGATAATTACGACCTGCCGACAATTTTGCAGTTCTTTGTCCATTTCAACCCCTAAATATATGGCGATTATCTCCAAAAAGAGTAGGCTTCTATTCTGACCCTCATCTTATCCCCATGCAAAATTTCGTAAGGATCGGGCCATAAATGCGATCTGTATATGATATCCTAATATCCTAACTAATTAGTTTGTTAGCTGTAGAAATATTACCAAATGTTTAATTCAAAATGAAAATATGCCAAAAATGTGACAAAATTGAAAAAAATATGAGAAAATGTTACAAAATCAATATTTTCATCTTTAGAGAGATATTTTTATGCGATTTTTTAGACGTTGTTTCTTTCCTGCCAAGAGGCCATTCTGAATTAATGAGAACTGTCGAAATCAGTTCAGCCGTTCTCGACATATAAGAGATCTTTCAAGCATATCTTATTTGATAGACATAAATATCGCTTTGTTGGATGTTAACATCAATGTAAAGATCAGAAGTAACCTTGTCATGGCTTTGTGATTTTGCCGGGATTTAAAATATTCGCGGTTTAATGAAAATTTTTGAATTTGCTCAACACAAAATATATGATCTATTTTACCCGCTAAATATTATCCGATGACCACCCAAATTGGTAGGCTTCTTCCCCGCCCTAAACTCTACCTACATGCGAAGTTCCTCGTCGATTGGTCTATAATTGCGACCTGTATAGCTACAGCAAAATCCGACATTTTTTCAGTTTTTGGTCCATTTCGATTCCCAAATATTATGTGATCATCTCCAAAAGAAATAGGGTTCTATTCTGACCCTAGCCCCACCTCTATTCTAAATTTCGTAAAGATCGGGCCATAATTGCGACCTGTAGAGTGATTACAAATTAACATGGACAGACGGACAGACGGACAGACGGACGGACGGACATACATAGCTAGATCGACTCAACTCGGCGAGATAGGAAGATCCATATATACTTTCCTATGTGGGAAATCAATATTTCGAGGTGTTACATAATTTTTGGCCCAATCAAACTTATAATACCCCCAACCCATAGTGTTGTAGGGTATAAAAATTGGAACAAAAGATATTCCCTTTTTTATTAACATATTTTCCCACGATTTTCTTTAAATTGTTCTTTTTCTGGTAAGATACCAGAAAAACTGATGCGAATTGTGAAAACCGGCACATCGATTCTTGACTTATAAGCAGAATAAATAGGATTTATTTCTTTTACATATATATTGTGCCTAAAAGGTCAGAAGTGACCTTTTAATGTATTTGTAATTTCGACGGGATTAAAAATTTTTTCGTATTTTCTTACATAAAATTGGTAGGCTTCTACCCAGACCTAAACTCAAATTCCGTTCCAATTTCTGCTTTTGGGCCATTTCAACCCTTAAATATTTTGCAATCATCTCCAAAAACAATAGGGTTCTATTCTAAACCTAACCCCACCTCCATTTTCAATTTCGTGTAGCTTGATTACAAATTAACATGGACGGACGGAAGGAGGACATCGACTCAGCTCGGTAGGGTATAAAAACAAAACTTATGGTGTGATTTTCCAGTGGTAAATGAAAACTGCGCTCAATCAATTAGATTTAACAAACAATTCAAAAATAATATTTTGTCATGACAATTTATTTTAAAATAACTAAACCCGCAAACCAATTCTCTCCAAAGTAATCCTTAAAATAAGTTAATAGAATACACCGTGTTTAGCTTTGCAATTGGCCTCATGTGTTACCATTCTGCGATTTGTTTATATTCGAAATTAACTTTTTCGATTTCGATGGTAGTACACAGCAAGGAGTTGCTGGTCGTATTAAATAAATACTAAATTACTAACTATGCACTGCACCCCCTACCCCTGCCGGGATTGGGTTGACAAAGGGGGAAAACAAAATAAACTTTCGATGATTTTACGATGTCAATTAAAATTGTCATTAGTGTTGTGTAATTATTTCGGATTGTCGCAATTAATTTGCACATCATTAAATACGAAATTAATGACTCTTTGTTGGTTTGTTTGTTTGGCATTTTGTCCGTCCGTCCGTCCGTCTATCTAACAAACAAATAAAATCCCATAACAAAACCATGTCAGTCTAACACACACACACGCACACCCTCGCACACAGTGACTGACTCTAACATCTATGGTGACCTTTGAACTGTCTCAGTTTACATGATGTAACTATTTCGGTTCAGCTTGTGTACGCATGCATCTATGGTTCCTTTACTATTCTGTGTATGCGATCCTTGTAGGGTAACATTTACTGGGACACTCAATTACAGTTAGTGTGTTTGGGTTCTCTGTACAATGGGAATTTTAATGGCATGCTGGGAAAAAGAGATGAGTATGTACATATGAAAGTTCTTTTTTCATTTTTAAATGTCCATATGTGAAACATGTATGTATGTGTGTCCTTTACTTACAAATATGTTACAGGATGCCATACCACATGAGTAGGATTCCTTCCACATGTTTGAAAATATATGTAAGCAATAAACCTATATAATTTATATTGTTATTATTCTCTCGAATGTCTCTGCAAGGTATGCAGTTTATAAACGGATCAGTTAGGTATTTAGTTAAGTGCCAGTAACAATATTTATCGATGGAAAAGAGGTAATACAATAGTGAAAAAAGCTATAAGGGATCTGCTTGTAATACGCTCCTCCATAATATGAATGATACATTAATAATACCCCCGCCATGTGGCAAGAGAGGGTATTATCATTTACTACGGCCAAAACGTGCTTTATCGATCGGTTGTATACCCTAGATCTCGTTGAAACAAATCCGTTTCAGGACATTTGGAGTCAATCTAGCAATGTCCGTCCGTCGGTCTGCCTGTATTGCTGGCTGATGCTCACGATAACTCTCGAAGGGAGTATCCGATTTCGTCCAAACTTGGTACATCGTAATATTATTATCAAACTTAGATCGAGTTCGGAGATGGACAATGTCGGTTCACTCCTTCTGGTACCTCCACGACAAAAGGTCAAAATTTTCAAAAAAAAAAAAACGTAAAAAAGCTGTATGTTCGGCCAGGCCGAAGTTTGAATACCCTCCACCATTTGCAACAAATTTGGCAATTTTCAAAAAAAGAATAAAATAAAATCCGTTAAAAATGCAGTTAAAATCTTAAAAATACCGAATGTGGCCATTATATTAGGGTCTACACAACGACGTGGACCTGCATAGTCAATTTTGTCATATACAAAGACGTGGACCTTCACAGACAATTTTCTGTCATAGGATGTAGTATCCATTACGAACTCCAAATGCGAAATTTGAAACAATTCCTGTAAATAATGTCGCTAAAATCATCAAAATGCCGAATATCGGGGGTACCGTTATATGGGTGCTATACGAAGACGTGGACCTGCACAGACAATTTTCTGTCATAGACTGTAGTACCCATTACGAACTTCAAATACCACATTTAAAACATTTCCGGTGAATAATGTCGCTTAAGTCACCAAAATACCGAAAATAGGGTGGTACCATTATATGGGGGCTATATCAAAAGCTGGACATACATGGCTCATTTTCAATACAAAAAGTCCTGCAGATGTAAAACACATCTGAGTAAAACTTTATCAATCGTTCGGAAGCTAGAGTGATTTCCACGGACGGACTTCCCTAAATCGAATTACTTAGAATTTTATGCTGATCAAGAATATATATACTTTGTGGGGTCTAAAATGTATATTTCGAGGTGTTACAAACGGAATGATTAACTTAATATACCCTCCATACCATGAAGAAGAAAGGATCATCAAATTTTTCTCCAACTTTGCAAATTCCAATATTTGAATCACTACCAGGTCATGTGCGAAAATGGACAATATCGGTGCACCTCATCAAGTGCCTCCCCAAAAGGGGTCAAATTTTTGAAGAACTATAGCTCTTATAAAATGTGTTGTAAGAGCCTTCAAATTATACACATCAGACAAAGGTCTGCTGTTAAAATGGGATATATCGGTCCACTCCTTCTGGTACCTCCCCCGCAATGGGTACAAATTTTGAATATCCGTGAAGCTTAAAAAAATGCGAAATAAACATCCGACTACATTCAGACTAGGTACATCTCAATATATTTATCAACAAAAGATCTCGTATGAGGATGGTAGAGATCGGACTTCTGATACCTCCCACATAGGTTCAAAATTTTGAAAAAAAAACCTCCAAAGAAAGCGAAATAATCATCCAAATTCAAATTTCACACATACAAACATTATTGCCAACACAAGATCTGCTGTGAAGATGAAATACATATATATCGGAACTATAGCTACACTTTAACCGATTCCCCAAAAATCTATTCCACTTGAGCTGATATTATACTTTTGGTGCACATGAATGAACATGATATCGGATATATATGGGAGCTATATCCAAATCTGAACCGATCTCGATATCATTTGGTAAAGGTATTTCTGAGCTATTATTAGATATTAGATATCTGGTACCGAATATCATTGTTGTAGAGTATATATTACGACAGTGAGGAATTTAAACATCAAATCGGATGAAACATATATATGGGAGCTATAGCTATATCTGAACCGCTTTTTATCAAATTTAATGTATTTACTTCTAGGCTGAATTCGGATATTGTCTATTTAGTGCACAATAAACCTGAAATCGGATAAAGGTATATGTGGGAGCTATATCCAAATCTGAACCGATCTTGATAAAATTTTACGGAGGTATTTCACATGTGAGGGACATAAAACCCCAAATCGGATGAAATATATGTATGGGAGCTATAGCTATATCTTAACCAATTTTCTCCGAATTCGATGTATTTGCTTCTAAACTGAATTCGGTCGGGTATGCCAAAATTTAGGCCATTTGGGCTGATATTGGGCTTTCGGTGCACAATAAACCTGAAATCGAATAAAGGTATATGTGGGAGCTATATCGAAATCGGAATCGATCTTGATAAAATTTGGCAAGGGTATTTCTGGGCTGTATCTGATATCTGGTACCAAATATCATTCTTGTGGGGTGCATATTGCGAATGTGGGGGACTTAAACATTCAATCGGATAAAACACATATATGGGAGCTATAGCTGTATCTGAACCAGTTTTCACGAAATTTGATGTAATTTCTTCTAGATGGGATGTGCGAAATTTCAGGTCATTTGGACTGCTATTGTCTGTCGTCCGTCTGTCCATAGTTTTTAATATAACACTTATAATCCTTATCGAACTATACAGCAATGTTATATGGTACTAAAGGTATAAAATCATCCGTCAAATTTGTTGAAAATCGATTCGGAGTTGGACATAGTTCCCAAATTGTGACTTCTTTAAAACCATGATATCCACTCAAATAAGATTCATAGTTGGTATGATCTACTTCACATAGATTCCCAATACATTTTTTTACGGGATCTCTACTAAATACGCCTAGTGATGTAGGTTATCATATAGTCAGCTCCGCACAACCTAGTGCGTTCAGCCGGATGATAATACTAATTATGTTTCAAAGCAGATATGATGTAAAAGCTACCATTCAAGAAATAAGTTGAAAAAAAAAACTTTGTAATGTGGACCCTCAAAAATATAGGTTGGGAGGCGCTACTCTGAAACATAGACTTACGTTGAAATTTACTTCGAAGAGCTATTCTATATTCTAAGAAACCACTGTGCAACAGTCAATCTAGAGTGTGGGATATCACAATTGAATTTGATATACAATTAAACAAGAAATCAGAAAAGAAATACAAATTTATCTCCAAGTATTGAACACACAAACAACATAGCACAACTGAAAACAAATTGAACCTAATATCAATATTTCCCCACAGCATGTATTGATTAGCTTGGGCGATAATGTCAAGTCAAAATAGTCCGCATCTACAAAAAAACTGACCTCAGCTGAATTAACAAGTTAAAAAACAGTAAGTTCGGCAGGGACGAACTTTGAATACCATCCACCATTTGGAACGAATTTGGAAATTTTCAAAAAATAAAATCCGTTAAAAATTCTGTTAAAATCTTAAAAATGCCGAATATATCCGTTATATTGGGTTCTATACGACGTGGACCTACATAGGCTTTGCTTGTCATAAGCCATTACAATATTCAAATTCGAAACTTGAAATAAACGTTTAATAATGTAGCTAAAATCATAAAAATACCATATATAGGGAGGTACCGTTATATCGGAGCTATACGAAGACCTGTACCTGCATAGGCAATTTTCTGTCACAGCCTGTAGCATTCATTACGAACCTCAAATACGACATCTCATACAATTCGGTGAGTATTGTACCTAAAATCGGTCTATACGAAGGCCTGGACCTGGACAGACAATTTTATGTCACAGACTGTAGTTCCCATTACGAACTCTAAAGACGAAATTTGTAACTACTCCGGTGAATAATGACGCTAACATCATCAAAATACCGAATATTGGGAGGTACCGTTATATAAGGGCTATATGAAGACGTGGACCTGCACATACAATTTTCTGTAGTATCCACTACGAACTTCAAATACCAAATTTGAAACAATTCCGGTGAATAATGTCGCTAAAATCATCAAAATACCGAATATAGAGAGGTACTGTTATATGGAGGCTATATGAAAACGTGGAGCTACATGACCTATTTACGAACTTAACCTACTGGTAAAATAAACATATGTGCAAAATGTTAGCCTTCTATCTCAATTCGTTCGAAGGATAGCGTGATTACAACAGACAGACGGGCAGAGAGACAGACAGATAGGCAGACGGACATCGCTAAATTGACTTAGAATTTTACGCTGATCAAAAATATATACACTTTGTTGGGTCTGACATGAGTATTTCGAGGAGTTACAAATGGAATGACAAAGTTAATATACCCTCCATAGTATGGTGGAGGGTATAAAAAGGTGGATCCCAAACCAATATTTCATTGAGTTTTAAATACCCCACATTCCGTATTGTATACTTTATAAAAATATAATTTATATTGCAATCAAATCAATTAGCCAAATAACTAAGCCAATCGTTCAAACAATTCAATTCCGAACAAACAGACACTGGGGGTTTTAATAATGACTACAATTTTAAAGCTTCACAGCTTTGGCACAATAAAAATAAAAATATGCCATTGGGAAATCTATTACCACAGCCAGACGACAGCCGACACACCCTCAACCTACATTTATTGACCAATTCAAAGTTTTCACTTAAATTATGGCTGTTTTGTTGAAGAAAACAAAAAAAAAAATCAATTTTCGAAACATTGCCGGAAGAATAAGTTGGGGGGCTGTAATTTTTGTATTTATTGCTGCAGTGGCTGTTGATGCTACTGGTCGTCGTTATTTATGAAATTTTCCAAAAATAAAAACATGAAAATACCCGTACCGTACCGTACCACATGGCTCTCCTGGAGAGCCTCATTGCTTTGGAGTGTTACGGAGCATTAGGTTTGAAAAAAAAAAAGAAAAACATGGATGGATGCCCCTCCTCGACGAGGAAGTAAACAGCTCAAAAAAACAACAAGAAAAATCGTCAGCAATGACGATGGCATTGTTAGCAGTGTGGGTCCTTTTCTTCTTTGTTTTTCCTATTTTTCAATAACAACAACCAAACAACTCAAAAAGACATCAGACCTCCTAATGTAATTTCCACATAAAGTATTGGCAGGCAATAACAACGCAAAGCAGCGCAGCCCAAGACCAGACGGAAAACTGTAACAATATGCCCAACTGGAAGAGAAGAAAATGTAAAATTGAAACAAAATACATAAACCACTTGCCGAACACATTGAGAGACAATCAGGCACTCGCCTAGGCTGAATTGTTTTTGCCCCCATCCCACCCTTCCATAAATAAAACATCAATATTTATTGTTTCTCATCTCGTGTTAAATCATTCGTTAAGATGCCAATGCCGTTACGTTTTTTTTTTCAAATGACATTGGAAGAGGAGAAAAAAATTATTTAAACATTTTTTTAATTAAGAAAGTGATTTTTATGATTTTTTGAACGTCCTGAAAGGCAATAAAAACTAATGCAGCATCAATTGTTATACTCAACACCACATAGTGTTAAGGGTATTATATCTTTGTGCATTTGTGCGTAACATGGAGAAGGAAGCGAGATAGACCCATAGTTACTTCTGAGGATCTTCATTGAATCACTTTCTAAGTCGAGTTATACATGTCAGTCCGTCCATCCATTCGACCGTGAACAAAAACAGGACGCACTTATTATTCGATTGTGGTGATATTTTCCAAACAATATTTGTTTGGTCCAAGGACGAACTCTATTGAAATTGGTTAGAATCGGTTCAAATATAGGTATAGCTCCCATATATATCTTCAACAGCTTTCGGGTTAATTGTGCATAAAATGGCCAACATCAGTCCAAATTTCCTGAAGTTTGGCACATCTGACAGAATTCATCCCAGAAACAAGTACATCAAATTTGGTGAAAATCGGATCAGATATAGCTACAGCTTCCATTTATATGTTTCATCCGATTTGAGGTTTTAAGTCCCTGCGTGCGTAATATGCACTCCACAACAATGATTTTCGGTATAACATATCAGATACAGCTCAGGAATAAGTGCTTAAAATTTTGTCAAGATCAATACAAATTTGGATTCAGCTCCCTTATATATCCTTATCCGATTTTAGGTTCATAGTGGACCAAATGACTAATATCAGCCCAAATGTTCTGCATTTAGGCACTTCCAACAGCCCAGAAACCAGGACTTCAAATTTAGAGAAAATTGATTCAGACATAGCTATAGCCTCCATTTATATTTTTTATCCGATTTGAGGTTTTTTGTCCCTTACATGCGTATCAAGCACTCCACAAAAAAGTGTTTAAAATTTGTTAAGATCGGTTCAGATTTACATATATGTCCCATATATGTCTTTTACCGATTTCAGGTTTATTGGACGCCAAATTTCTAATACCAGCCCAAAAGCAAGTATTTCAAATTTTGATGAAAATCGGTTCAGATATAGCTGTAGCTCCCACATATATGTTTCATCCGATTTGGTGTTAAATTCCCTCACATGCGTACATTGATATTTGATACCGGACATCAGATACAGCTCTAAAATACCTCTGTTCACCATATATGAAATATCGGCCCAAATTGAATAAATTTTTTGTCATATTCAACCGACTTTTACCATTTGGTGCTCCATTGCTTTTGAATTTGGTTCATAGTTGGTATGATCTACTTCATATAAATTCCCAATATAAGGTTTTTGTTACGTGATCGCTACTAAATACGCATAGTGGTGTAGGGTATTACTCGACTTTTTATACCCTACACAAGGTGGTCAGGGTATTATGTCTTTGTGCATTTGTTTGTAACAGGCAGAAGGAAACGAGATAGACCCATAGTTCCTTTTGATGATCTGCATAGAATCATATTCTGAGTCGATTTATGCATATCCATCCGTCCGTCCGTCCGTCCGTCTGTCCGTCCGTCCGTCTGTCCGCCCGTCCGTCTGTCCATGTATTTTTGTAAACAAAGTACAGGTCGCATTAATTGCCCGATCCAGATGAAATTTTGCAAAGATCTTTTGTTTAGCCCAAGGACGAACCCTATTGAAATTGGAGATAATCGGTCAAAATTTAGGTATAGCTCCCATATATATCTTCGTCCGATTTGCCTTTTATTGTGCACCAAACGTGTAATATCAGTCCGAATTGTATGGAATTTTGCATATACACCCAAATTAGGCCTGAAAATATGTGTGCCAAATTTGATCGAAATCAGTTCAGCTATAGCTCCCATATATATTTTTCATCCGATTTGTTATTTTTGTCCACCTCCGCCGTAATATGCACTCTGTAACAACAATATTTGGGGAAATATATCAAATGCAGCTCAGAAATACCTTTGGTAAATTTTATCGAGATCGGTTCAGATTTGGATATAGTTCCCATATATAACTTCGTCCGATTTACCTTTTATTGTGCACAAAACGTCTAATATTTGTCCAAATGGGATGGAATTTGGCACTTACGACCGAATTGAGTCCAGAAGCTAGTATGTCAAATTTGGTGAAGATCGGTTCAGATATAGCTATAGCTTCCATATATATTATTCATCCGATTTGTTATATTTGTTACCCACAACCGTAATATGCACTCCGTAACAATGATATTCAGGGAAATATATCAAATACAGCTCAGAAATATCTTTGCCAAATTTTATCGAGATCGGTTCAGATTTGGATATAGCTCCCATATATATCTTTATCCGATTTCAAAATAATTGTGCACCAAATGGGCAATACAATTCCGAATACAAAACTTTGAACTTTAAATTATAATTATAATCATAGCGTGTATGATTGAATTCTCCCATTAAAAACTTTTAATTGTTATATGGAGCTCTACTTAATTAGCAAAGTGGTGTAGGGTATCATAAAGTCGGCCCCGCCCGATTTTAAGACTTTCTTTACTGGTTACTTTTCCTTGCTGGTTTATATAAGAAAAAGTTAAAACGTTTCAACCAGTTTTTACCGACAGATGTATACCCTCAGCAAATTATCGACTATTTAAATATATTTTGACTTCTGTAATGATTATTCAAATTGTTGACCCTCTATGAAGTAGGTACTGAAGAAATCGAAATCCATTTCATATCGGACCTAAAAAATATAAATATTGCGACATGCCAGGTTTAGTTACTTCCTTCACTTCACCCCCCAATTATCAAGCTGTAATTGATAACTGTTGGTAGATTAGCTTCTATCAAAATTGTGCAATATAAGGCATAGCCCCATGTTGTCGTATCATACAATTATAGGGATTATGACAGTTATTTTCGGTAAAAAAAATAGGTCATAGTGATAATGGGGACTGCGTCCAAAACGATAGCAGACATAAACTCCCATTATAGGGTAAGTATTTTTAACCTAATTACGCCAAAGTATTTTTCCGTGGGGGAAAATATCCGGGTATTGTACCCAAAAGTTCGGATAAAAATCCGGGGTCTATCCGGTTCTATAAAACTGATTTGTTCAAAATGGATATCATTAAAAAGCTTTCCTGTTCCACAAGTGGTCATATGATGGGGTTTGTTTGACCTGTTCGGAGCAATACAAGAAAATTGGTATTTTTACCCGAAATTTAAAAAAAACAGTAAGGAAAGCTCAAAAGTCGGGCGGGGCCGACTATATGATACCATACACCACAACGCATATTTAGTAGTGCTCTCGTAAAAAGGTTTATACAGGTCATTTCAGAGCTTTATGAGATATTTGGTACAAAATCAAAATCAAAATCTATCTGATTCTATCGTGCATTTTACGAACTATAGCTATCTCTGAACCGGGTTTCTCCCAATTTGACGTATTAGCTTCTAGACTGAATTCGGTCTTATGTACGAAAATTCAGGTGATTTGGGCTGATATTGACCATTTAGTGCACAATTAACCTGAAATCGTTAGAATAATCGATTCTCACCACTATGTGGCTGTACAGATGTCTGAAACAATTCCTTATGTTAGTTGGGAATTGACGGAACGAAAATTGGAATAATTGGGTTCCCCTCAGTTATGAAGGTACTCAGCTCCACCGCCACGCCAAGGCTTATTCCCCGGAAGAGTAAAATAGTCGAATTGTATAATGCTACTATGGAAAGTAGCGTATTATTCAACCATTTCGGTATTTATATCAATTTAAAAATGATATGATGTTTATATATATATATATATATATATATATATATATATATATATAGTGAGGGACTTAAAGACCAAATCGGATGAAAGATATATATGAGAGCTATGCTATTACGGCCATTTGGTGCTCAATCACCCGAATTCGGATGAAGATATATATGGGAGCTATATCCAAATCTGAACCGATTTCGATAAAATTTAAGACAGCTATTTCTGTGCTCCATCTTATACCTGGTACCAAATATCACGGTTGTGGAGTGCATAGTGGGAATGTGAGGGACTTAAAGATCAAATCGGATGAAAGATATATATGGGAGCTATAGCTATATCTGAACCGATTTTCTCCAAATTTGATATACTTGCTTCTAGGCCGAACTCGATTGGGTGTGCCAAAATTCAGGTAATTTGGACTGATAGTGGACTTTTGGTGCACATTTAACCCGAAATCGGATGAAGATATATATTGGAGCTATATCTAAATTTGATCCGATTCTCACGAATTTCAATAGGGTTCGTCCTTGGACCAAAAAAATATTGCTTGGAAAATTTCATCTCAATCGGATAATAAATGCGACCTGCATTTTGTTTACAAGAATACATGGACAGACGGATGGACGGACTGACATGCATAAATCGACTCAGAAAGTGATTCTATGAAGGTTCTCAAAAGTAACTATGGGTCTATCTCGTTTCCTTCTCCATGTTACAAACAAATGCACAAAGACATAATACCCTTACCACTATGTGGTGTAGGGTATAAAAATAGTAAAGAAAGTCTTAAAGTCGGGCGGGGCTGACTTTATGATACCCTACACCACTTTACATATTTAGTACAGCCTCACGTAACAAATGGGGAATTTGTGAAAATTAAAGCATGCGAACTGTAAGTATAGTTATAATTTAAAGTTCAAAGGAACTAATATATTAAAGGAATATCTTCCTCTGAATCGTTTTTTACTAAATTTGCCGGGCCATTTGTGCCTTTTCATTTCGGGCATGTATTACCCATTTACCGCACAATTAACTTGAAATCGGATAAAGATATATTTGGGAGCTATATTCATACCTGAACCGATCTCGATAAAATTTGGCAAAGGTATTTCTGAGTTATATTAAAAATATTTCCTCCAATACCGTTACTACGAAGTGCATATTAGGGCTGTGTAGGAAAAATTTAACAAATCGGATAAACAATATATATGGGAGCTATAGCTATATCTGAATCGATTTTTACTAAATTTGCTTCTAGGTTCAATTTGGTCGTAAGTGCCAAATTTCATCGCATTTGGGCCAATATTACACGTTTGGTGCACAATAAAAAGCAAATCGGACGCAGATATATATGGGAGCTATATCTAAATTTTGACCGATTATCTCCAATTTCAAGCGAATTATTTGTATTAAATTGTATCTGAATTGGGCAATAAATGCGACCTGTACTTTGTTTACAATATGGACAGACGGACGGACGGACGTGCATAAATCGACTCAGAATGTGATTCTATGATTGTGATTCTGTTACAAACAAATACACAAAGACATAATACCCTGTAGGGTACAAAAACCCTTAAAAATTCGATAATGGGGTACTACACTATAGCCTACACTCTTGCCTTTTTAAAATTGTGCCAAATATGCTCATATCTTTCCAATAAACATAAGCTGATCCTCACTTTGTAAATATCAGTTTTGTAGATATAGGTACTTCCAAATAAAGCCTCCAAATATTGAGAGGTTCTTAGATAACAGATTTGGCAATCGGCCGAACATAAACATTGTTTTTTACCGAAATGAGATTCGTTCCAAAAGTTCGTGTTTGGGCTTTTTAGTACTCAAAATTCACAATTTGATATAATTTTAAAAATCAAAACTTCATTCATCGTACATTCCATGTTTTTCCTTTTTCAGACAGAAAAATAGGAAATTGTTTTCCTTTAACAACAAAAAGTCTTCAAAATCTTTAATTTTGAATGGACCCACATCCAATTATTCTGGCCAAAACTATTACAATGCCTTTTCATAATTAACAATATCAATTTCTGAATTTCACCTCTATCCCTTCACCCAATACCAATAGTATTACTATATAGAACCAATTTAGTACTTTATAGTACTTTTTGTACAATTATAGTTTACATTTCCAAAACCACCTTCATATCTTGATTTCAGATACCAACAGTGACCTCAAAGTCAAATTTGAGGATTCAAGCCTTATTCCTTCACCGAATACCAAATTTAAAAGAATTTAGTACTTTTCGAACAATTATAGTAGAGATTTTCAAAACAATATCCATATCTAAACCTCAGTTACTAACAGTGACTTTAAAATCTAATTTTTCAGGATTTCAGCTGTGTAATTTCCCCCATTATCAAATTATGTGCCATTTAGGACAATTATAGTACGCATATAGTGACGTCCACACCAAATTTCAAAGTTACTACTTTTCTTAAAATTATAGGACTCATTCCCAAACCAAATCTCTATTTCAGATTCCAACAGTAATTTAAATATCAAATTTCAGATTTTTTCAGAAGCCCTTCACCTAATACCAAATATAGTACTATTCAGTACTTTCCGTACAATTACAGTACACATTTCCGAAATCACGTCCATATGTCGAGGCTACACATGAACAATGACCCTAAAACCAAATTTCAGGTTTCAAGCACATTCTCTTCACCCAATACCAAATTGTATCAAATGCTGTACAATTTAGTACTTTTCGTGCAGTTGTAGTACACATTTCCAAAATCACCTCTCTATCATAAATCTACCACCAACAGGGGCAACAATAACAGCTTGTTTCGTTTACCCCAACCGGAATTGCGCCAAATTTAGTACCATTTAGTACAGTTCTTACACTTAGTATACATTTTAAAGACCACCTTCGTATATCAAACTTACTTTCCAGTCTTGATTCTCATACCGCATTTCAAATTTTCACCTCTATCCGTTCACATAATACCAAATGGTACCATTTTAGAAGTTTTCTAACATTTTAGAACTTTTCGTAACCTTAAGTCGAATATACAAAAACATTTTGGTACATCTGTCCTGCACTCTATCAGTGACTCTCATTTAAAATTTCGGAATTTTAGCTCATTTCTTCGGTCCAATACAAGTATTCAATTTTAGTACATTGAAATACTTTTCGTACGCTTTTTGTACGAATTTTCAAAAAATGCGCACCAAGACTTGCCCACATCAAAAATTTCAAGATTCTAGCTAAAGCAGTTTCATCTGGGCGTCCTAGATCAGTAAATTGGTCATTTCACTACTCTTTCATATCTAATGAATTAGTTTACCAAATTTGGAAAATATAATATTCTGTTAAGTAATAATATAGAACAAGTTAAAAAGCAGTAAGTTCGGCCGGGCTGAACTTTGAATACCCTCCACCATTTGGAACGAATTTGGAAATTTTCCAAAAATGAAATCCTTTAAAAATTCTGTGAAAATTTTAAAAATATTGAATAAGCCGTTATACTGGGGTCTATACGACGTGGACCTACATAGGCATTGTTTGTCATAAGCCATTATCATATTCAAAACTCAAACGAAACTTGAAATAAACGGTGAATAATGTAGCTAAAATCATCAAAATATCTTATATAGGGAGGTACCGTTACATTGGATCTGTGCGAAGACCTGGACCAACATAGACAATTTTCTGTCACAGGCTATAGCATCCATTAAGAACGTCAAATACGACATCTCAATCAAACTCTAAACCCTAACAAACCCTAAACTCGTCAAATTCCGAATATAGGGAGGTTCTGATATATGGGGCCTATACGAACAGCTTGGCCTGCATAGAAAATTTTCTGTCACAGACTGTAGTTCCCATTACGAACTCTAAATACGTAATTTGAAACAATTTCGGTGAATAATGATGCCAAAATCTTCAAAATACCGAATATCGGGAGGTACCGTTATATGGGGGCTATACAAAAACGTGGACCTACATGACCCATTTACGAACTTAACCTGCCTACTGGAAAAATAAACACGTGTGCAACATTTTAGCCTTCTATCTCGATTCGTTCGAAAGATAGCGTGATTACAACATACAGACGGACAGACAGACGGACATGGCTAAATCGACTTAGAATTTTACGCTGATCAAGAATATATATACTTTGTTGGGTCTGACATGAGTATTTCGAGGAGTTACAAACGGAATGATTAATATACCCTCCATAGTATGGTGGAGGGTATAAAAATTCCCTCCCACCTTAAAAACAAAATTTCAAGTTATTCCGAAATTATTCCAAACATTTACAATTTCAAAATTATGCCAAGAATTACTACTTCCGACAGTGGCAGTGATGCCTTAATAATTTTGCAACGGTTATTAACACCTCCTCCAGACAGATATGACTCAGTCAAGAGTAAATGTTATACCAACTGGAAATTTCTCAACAGCAGCAGCAACAACAACAACAGCAAGAACAATAAATAAAATTTGCTGCCACATAAGAGATGCAGCCAAGCGCAACAACACTTTTTCACCTCAAACAAAGTCAATGCAATGGAAATTGTGTTAATTGAATTATATCATGGCTGAGCAAACAAACAAACTGTCGAGCAAACTGAGCACCGAACGAAACGGCCGAAGAACCAAAAATTCCTAGACATACTAGTTCACGCTTACGAACGGACGAACGTACACAAACGTCTCTCGCATTCTAAATTGCACAAGGAACAAATATTCATAAAAATAGCTAAGACAAACACCAGGTATTTTCCGATGCTAGGAATGCCACACCATAACTATGAGGCAGGCAGGCAGTGGGGTGGTGGTAATTAGAGGTGAGGTGTTTGTCTGTCTGCTTTTCGTATTAACAATTGGCCAAGGCCAAAAGACGACCAAGGGGAGGAACTCAAGCGAAGTGAGCCAAGGTGTAGTGCACAGCCATATTTCATGTTGCTTTTCAAACAAACTCGCACACTTCCACATCGACGAACTCAGACGCTTATGTCTGTGTGTACCGACGCTAGTGTATGTGTACTGTAATTAAAATACCAAATATTTGTTCAGGTAAACAATTTTTTTTCGTACTACTTCGCCTCGTTCTTTCGTTCTACTTTGCGCTTGATTATTGAAAAATATGTGCACACACTTTTTGTGCCCGCTGCTACCCATAAAAGAAAGAACATAAACTTAAAGCAATAATTTTAAAATTGCTGTGTCTTTTTTGAGGGACCAAGAGGCGCAAGGGAGAGAGATGGGGCATGGTATGTGTGTCTCTGTATAAATCAGTGGCACAGGTAGTGAAAATATAAAGTTATTAAAGTGGAAACTTATAGGAGACCTAATATCGTTGACGAAGAATTATTAATTCGGAACTACTGGATTAGGGACAGGGGTTTCAAATTTGGGTACTTCACAAAAAAGCAGAAACAAAAAAGGTCAAAAGTCGTGCGGGGCCGACAATATGATACCCTACACCACTGGGCGTTTTTAGTAGAGCTCTCGTAACAAAAGAGTTTATATTGCAAATTTATGTGAAGTAGATCTTAGTAACTATGAACCTTATTTGAATGCATATCATGGCAACCAATCCAAATCTGAATCGATTTTCAAATTTGACAGAGGCTTTTGTACCTCTAGCACCAAATAAAATTGCTTTATAGTGCATGATATGACTTCGATAAGAATTATATTAAATTATATTTATTGGAGCAATAGATGGAAAAATTCGTTTAAATATGAAACAAGTAAAAGTGCAATAAAGTTCGGTCGGACAAAACTTGTAATACCATCCACCATTTGGAAGGAACTTGAAAATTAAAAAAAAAAAAGAAAAAATTCCGAAAACTATCACTTAAATGAAATCCGTTATATAAGGACTATGCGAAGACGTGGACTTGCTTACAAAATTTGTTGTCATAGGCTGTAGTACCCATTACGAACTTCAAATATGAAATTTAAAACATTTCCAGTAAATAATGTAGCTAAAATCGCCGAATATATGGAGGTAACATTATATGGGGGCTATACAAAAACGAGGAGATGCACAGACAATTTTCTGTCAAAGGCTGTAGTATCCATTACGAACATCATATACCAAATTTTAAGCAATTCCGGTGAATAATGTCGCTAAAATCATCAAATTACCGAATATCGGAAGGTACCGTTATATGGGGGGTATACGAATACGTGGACCTGCTTACAAAATTTGTCATAGGCCATTACAACATTCAAATGCGAAATAATTTAGTGGGTGTATAAAAATAAAATTCAGTGGGTGTATTCTCAATCTGTATCTGATGTCCGGTATCAAATATTATTGTTGTGGATTGTATATAATGGGAGCTATAGCTATGTCTGGACCGATTTTCACCAAATTTAATGCATTTGCTTCTAGAATAGATTCGGTCGGATGTGCCGAAAATCATGTCATTTGGACTGGAATTGGCCATTTGGTGCAGATATACAGGGTGAGATAAAAAAACTGCAACAAAGTCAAACGCCATAATTTTTACAATTTTTAAAAAAATTTTATTAAATGAAAGCAAAAAATGTTGGAAATAACATCAAATTTTTGAATAAGTTTGGCACGAACTATGGCCTTCAAACGGCCAATGAAACCGTCACACTCTGCCCGAATGTTGCTCTGCGGTATTTTGGGCCATTCCCGGCGAAGCGCTTGCTTGAGGGGATCGACACTGGTATTTTTAGTGCCAACCTAGCTTTGGTATTTTTAGTGCCAACCTAGCGATATGTTCAGCTCACAAGCCATTTTTCGGCCACTGCGACGCGGGTTTCGATCAAGTCGCTTCTCTACTTTTCGAACCATTTCTGCTGATTTTGCTGTTTTCTTCCGTCCATTTCCTTGAGGTCGGGATACGCTACCAGTATCACGGTAACGAGAGATGGTACGACACACACAAGATTTATTCACATTTAAATGCTGGAGTGCACTAACGATAGCCACTTGTGGTTTTCCTGCAAAATATATATAAGTGAAGGGATAGGATTGGAATCCTCAAATTTTATTATGAGGAATTGGGATAAGGAGGCGGTTTTGGAAATGTGTAAAATAATTGTACGAAATGGTACTAAATTGGATAATTTGATATAAATGTCACTCTTGCTTTAAGATATGAAAGTGGCTTATGAAATTTGTAATATAGTGGTAGGAGAAGTACAAAATTTGGTATTGGGTGAGAAATAAAGTTGAAATCCTGAAATTTGATATGTATGTTACTTTAAGTGTTTCTGTGTGGGAGGAGGTGCTGGTTTTGGATGCGTATAATATACCTAAAATTGTACATTAAGGTCACTGTTGGTATCTGACGTTCAAATATGGATAGGATTAGGATAGAGCTGGAATGTTGAAATTTGATATGGAGGCCACTGTTTGTATATAGTTTTGAGAGAAGGGGAATGTAGCTCGAATCCTTTTTTTGATATTGATATTGAAGTCTCTGTTGGTTTCTAGGATTTAGATATGGTGGGTAAAACGTTCAAATGTTTTTTTTTTTTTTTTTGCCACAAAAAAATTAGATGTGGAACCATTGTGCATGGTTTTAGCTTATATGCTTTTCGGTTAAGTTCAAAACAAAAGTTTTCGAAGAGTGTATGGTGTAAAAAGTAATAATTTTTCAATTTTCTCTTCGATATCGTACTGGTGCAGCTGAAAACTTAGTACGATGTATAAAGTTTTAATTGGGAAATTTTGTCCAAAGATAATAAAGAAGTTGTGAATTCTGAGTTTTAAATTCTGGAGCGACACTAAAATTTTAAAGTGGACTTTTCGCTGACGTAAATGCAAGCACTTGCTACTTATCAATAATATGGTATTTAAGGTTTTAATTAGGTACGCCCACACTCTACATCTTGGTACGTATCTTGGTGCTATTTTTGGGGCTGGTTGTTTGGGGTTCTCATTCGTACAAGAAAATCAATATCGGTTTATGTATTGGTATAGAAGTAGTGTGACGGCGCCCTGTAATTGAAAGAATTCTCCCTAATCTACGTTTTGTCAAGATTATACAGGGTTTCCCATATTCGACGGACCCATCTGGCAACGCCATAACTTTTGACAGAGATGTCACATCGCTTAATGACATACCGCGTTTGAAGCGTCAGTCCAAGCTGATTTTTGCCATGAACCAATACACGCCACGCGAAATAGTTGAAATTTACATTCAACAGAAGAATCAATTGTGAAAACTCAACGTGCTTTTAAAACATTACAAAATGTGAGAAGTGCGCCTTCTAAGAACACCATTAAGCGTTTATACGAACAATTTTCGACTGGTAAGGCTCTTTCTAATCCGAAGAGGCCATATAAAAGTCGACCAAGGCGATCGGCCGAGAATATCGCTGCCGTACGAGCCAGTGTTGAGAGGTCCCCAAGAACATCCCAAAAACGCCGTTCTCAGCAGTTCGTCATGGCTCGGTCCACTTTACAACGGATTATTCGCATTGATTTGCATTTGTTCCCGTACAAAATTCAATTGACGCAAAGAATGTTGCCTGCGGACAAGCCTCGTAGATTGGAATGGGCCCAAAGGGCCCAAAGGTCCGTCGAATATGGGCAACCCTGTACAAAAAATTCAAATCACTTTCATTCACTGTTTTCTATTGAACCCATTTTTGGCAGATTTAGCTTTTCCTTAGCTCGAAATATAATACCCAAATTAAATTGAGATGTATTTTCTCGATAATTGTGCAGAGTTGAAAATATTCGACCAAGCCAAACTTTAACCCTTTTTTATTCTTCCATCCCCTGAAACCAATCTCAGGTATTTCTTTACTACCCTCACTTGACGACACATGCTGCCATGAAACCGTTTTACAAGTTTTCGGACGCCATCCGCAAAATGTTTTCATTCGCGATTCAATTCACCACAAAAACGTTTGAGAAATTATTAGAAAAGTTTTTTCTTTCGTACGCTTCTTTTGTAAAATGAAAGCGCATAAATTTCGAGAAAAAAAAAAGGTGTACATGCAACAACAACACCATGCCACACGAAAATAACTGAAATGAAAAAGCAAAAGTTTCTAATGTTCTTTTTACGGTCTGTTGGGAGGTCTGCAAGGATGCAATATCGAAAGAAAATAACAACTCTTTGAAGTTATGAGCTAAAAAGACGGTAAACAATAACGCGCACACATAGACACACACACTCGAACTCATTTGTATGCATGCATGTAGGTCTAGTGTGCATAAGTAATACATTTTGTGACACATAAAAGGATAACACGGTAATTGATTAAACATTTAATTAATTGCCGGGTAAATGATAAAGGAATATTTTAAAGCAAACCCCTTAAGTGTTGGAATTTGATCAATGTAGGGTGTATTAACTTTGTCATTCCTCCAAATAATCATGTCAGACCCAACAAAGTATATATATTTTTGATCAGCATAAAATTCTATGTCGATTTAGCGATGTCTGTCTGGCTGTCTGTCTTTTTATTGCAATCACGCTCTTTGAAATGAAATCAGATAGAAGGCTTATATTTTGCACACATGTGTATTTTGTGAGTAGATAGGTTAAGTTCGTAAATGAACTATATCGATTCACATTTTCATAAAACCCCCAAATAACGGTACCTCCCTATATACGGTATTTTCAAGATTTTAGAGATATTTTTACCGGAAATGTTTCAAATTTCGTATTTTAAGTTCGTAGTAGGTACTACAGTCTATGACAAAAAATCGCGTATGCAGATCCACGCATAGCCCCCATATAACGATACCTCCCGAAATTCGGTACTTTTAAGATTTTAGCGCACCACATAGCCAATACCAGTCCAAATGACCTGAATTTTGGCACATCCAGCCGAATTCAGTTTAGAAGCAAGTACATCAAATTTGGTGAAAATCGGCTATAGCTCCCCTCCCCCTCCCCTCCACAACACTGATATTTGATACCGGGCATCAGATACTGCTCGAAAATACTTCTGCCTTATTTTATCGAGATCGGTTGAGATTTTTATCAGGCAAAATTGAAGAGATTTTTTCATATTCAACAGAGTTTTACCATTTGGTGAAACTCGGTCCGCTATATCTATTGCTCCAATAAATATGTTTTAATATAATTCCTATCGAAGTCAACATAAAAACCCGGCCGAACTCACCTGTGTTTTTACTTATTTTTATACCCTCAGCCATATGGCTACAGAGGGTATATATCATTTGAATCAACCGAAATATGCTTCATCGAAATAATGGTTTTAGACCATAGGTCTCTTTGGACCAAATAGGTTTCATGATATTTGGAGTCGATCTAGCGAAGTCCGTCAGTCCGGCGATGGGCAGCATCGGTCCACTCCTTCTGGTACATTCCCCATAGAAGGTCGAAATAAAAAAAAAAAACAGTAAAGAAAGTCATAAAGTCGGGCGGGGCCGACTTTATGATACCCTACACCACTTTGCTAATTTAGTAGAGCTCCACATAACAATTAAAAGATTTTTTGGGAGAATTTAATCATATACGCTATGATTATAATTTAAAGTTCAAAGGAATAAATATGCCGAAACATTTTTATACCCTACAACACTATGTGTTGGGGGTATTATAAGTTTGATTGGGCCAGAATTTATGTAACACCTCGAAATATTGGTTTCCCATATAGGAAAGTATATATGGATCTTCCTAGCTCGCCGAGCTGAGACGATCTAGCTATGTATGTCCGTCCGTCCGTCTGTCCGTCTGTCCGTCTGTCCATGTTAATTTGTAATCACTCTACAGGTCGCAATTATGGCCCGATCTTCACGAAATTCAGAATGTAGGTGGGGTTAAGGTCAGAATAGAACCCTATTTCTTTTGGAGATGATCGCATAACATTTAGGGGTTGAAATGGACCAAAAACTGAAAAAATTCCTGATTTTGCAGTTGCTCTACTGGTCGCAATTATAGACCAATCGACGCGGAATTGCGCATGTAGCTAGAGTTTAGGGCGGGGAAGAAGCCTACCAATTTGGGTGGTCATCGGATAATATTTAGCGGGTAAAATAGACCATATCTTTTGTGTTGAAAAAATTCAAAATTTTTCATTAAACCGCGAATATTTTAAATCCCGGCGAAATCAAAAGCCATGATAAGGTTACTTCTGATCTTTACATTGATGTTAACATCCATCAAATCGGATATATAGCAAAATATGTGCTATATATATGTCTATCAAAGAAGATATGCTTGAAAGATCTCTTATATGTCGAGAACGGCTGAACTGATTTCGACAGTTCTCATTAATTCAGAATGGCCTCTTGGCAGGAAAGAAAAAACGTCTTAAAAAATCGCATAAAAATATCTCTATAAAGATGAAAATATTGATTTTGTAATATTTTCTCATATTTTTTCAATTTTGTCATATTTTTGGCATATTTTCATTTTGAATTAAACATTTGGTAATATTTCTACAGCTAACAAAACTAAGTAGTTAGGATATCAGGATATCATATACAGATCGCATTTATGGCCCGATCCTTATGAAATTTTGCATGGGGATAAGATGAGGGTCAGAATAGATGCCTACTCTTTTTGGAGATAATCGCCATATATTAGGGGTTGAAATGGACAAAAAAACTGTAAAATTGTCAGCAAGTCGTAATTATCGCCCGATCCTCACGCGCATTTGAATGGAGGTTACCGGACATTGCAAAATAGTTTTGGATGGCCATCCAAAAATATTCAATGTGTGAAATAGTTTGCCAACTTTTTTAGACAAAATACGAAAATGTCTATTCCAGTGACTTTTTGGAGAATTCACAAATACAGGAAAGACGCACTTCTGACTATTTCGTTAAGGCTGATTTCGTTGAAGAATATAGTCAAAGGTCTGTATCTCATATAGATGCGTTTAAGTCAAAAACCAATAATAAATGTTAATCTTTTGCCACTTCTGAGAGATTGTAGGTCTTTGGGAAATATTTGTTCCAGATCTAGGAAGACTATTTACGTGCAACATCTACCAATAAATTGGAAATTAGCAAATTAGTTCAAGTTTCTACTATTCGAAAATTAGAACGAAACCTGATGGTTTTCTTTTATTATTTGTCACAATATCTTGTGGAATTCTTTCGAGTATCTTGCCTATATAAACTGTATCATTTATTATAGTGTTGTAGGGTATTCAACGGTCGGCCCCGCTCGACTGTAGCCTTTGCTTACTTGTTATTTTTAAATTCGGACTTGTATTGCTCATTTCGTGCAAAATTAATTTGAAATCAGATAAAGATATATATGGGAGCTATATCCAAATCTGAACCGATCTCGATAAAATTTGGCAAAAATATTTCTGAGCTGTATTTTATATATTTCCCCGAATATCGTTGTTACGGAGTGCATATTATGGTTTTGGGTAACAAATATAACAAATCGGATGAACAATATATATGGTAGCTATAGCTATATCTGAACCGATCTTCACCAAATTTGGCATACTACCTTCTAGACTCAATTCGGTCGTAAGTGCCAAATTCCATCCCATTTGGACAAATATTAGACGTTTGATGCACAATAAAAGCTAAATCGGACGAAGTTATATATGAGAGCTATATCCAAATCTGAACCGATCTCGATAAAATTTAGCAAATGTATTTCTGAGCTGCATTTGATATATTTCCCCAACTGTTGTTGTTACAGAGCGCATATTACGGCTGCGGACGACAAAAATAACATATCGGATGAGCAATATATATGGGAGCCGTAGCTATATCTGAACCGATTTCGATCAAATTTGGCATACTTATTTTCAGGCCTAATTTGGTTGTATGTGCACAATTCCATACTATTCGGGCTGGTATTACATGTTTGGTGCACAATAAAAGGCAAATCGGACGAAGATATATATGGGAGCTATATCTAATTTTTTACCGATTATCTCCAATTTCAATAGGGTTCGTCCTTGGGCCAAACAAATGTTGTTTGGAAATTTTCATCTCAATCGGATAATAAATGCGACCTGCATTTTGTTCACAAGAATACATGGACAGACGGACGGACGGACAGACGGACTGACATGCATAAATCAACTCAGAAAGTGATTCTGTGGAGATCCTCAAAAGTAACTATGGGTCTATCTCGCTTCCTTCTCCATGTTACAAACAAATGCACAAAGACATAATACCCTTACCACCATGTGGTGTAGGGTATAAAAATTGCTGCACAGAAAGAGAAAGAATCATCCGAAAATGGACAATATCGGTGCGAAAATGGACAATATCGGTCCACTCCATCGAGCACCTTCCCCACAAAGGATCAAAATTTTGAATAATAAGTGTCCAATTGTCTTCAAATTACACACATCACAATATTTTTATTAATCCAAGGTCTGGTGTGAAGCTGGAGTATATCGATCGACTCCTTCTGATACCTCTCCCACAAAGGGTCCAAATTTTGAATACCCAAAACGATCATAAAATCCGAAATAAGCATCCGGCGTGCTTCGGCATATTTAGTCCTTTGAATTTTAAATTATAATTATAATTATAATCATAGCGTGTATGATTGAATTCTCCCATAAAACTTTTAATTATTAAGTGAAGCTCAACTAAATTAGCAAAGTGGTGTAGGGTATCATAAAATCGGCCCCGCCCGACTTTAGGACTTTCTTTACTGGTTAACTCCTGGTCTGGTGTGAAGATGACATATATCGGTCCACTCCTTTAGGAACGTTTTCCCACAAAGGGTCAACATTTTGAATATCCATGAAACTCATAAAAAGGGAAATTAACACCCGATTCCATTCCAGACATGGTACATCTAAATATTTCCATCAATACAAGATCTGTTATAAAGATCGGACCATATCTTCTGGCACCTCCCCACAAAGGGTTCAAGATTTTTAAAAACAATGCGTTCAAAGAAAGCGAAATTGGTATCCAAATATCTTCAAATTCCACATAAACAAACATTTTTGCTAACACAGGGTCTGTTGTGAAGATGATATATATCTGCGAACCCTTTCTGGTACCTCACCCACATAGGGTCACAATTTTCAATACGTTTATCTGTCACAACTTTTGAAACATGTCAACGATAATTTACTCGATTTCCTTCAAATTTTGCATATACCAACATTTTTATCTGCATTAGATGAAGTATGAAAATGGAACACTTCCTTCGACTATATCTGGTATCTCAGGCCTATTTTAATATTTTGTAAAAATTATCACATATCTCATATAAAGTGAAGGAAGTCCAAATTTGGCACGTCGTAATATTTATATCGTATTTATTTAGGACCGATACGAAATGGACAATATTAGCCAATTCCTTCAGAACTTACTCTTACTTCATACTTACTCCATAGAGGATGAACATTTTGAATAAAAATAACACAAGTCAAAATATATTTAAATAATTGAACATTAGCTGAGTGTATATATCTCACGTTCCTTCAAAATGGTGGAGGATATTAAAAGTTCGAAATCGGGGTCACTGAGGGAGTGTGGGTGTTTTGAATCTCGATCTCAAGTTTTGAAACTCGATCTGATACTGCATTTAATGAAAATTCTTAAAGCGGGTCACTTGGGATTCCGTTAGAAAAACTAACCCCGAAAAAACTCAAATACAATATTACAGTTATTCGACAAATATGTCCTTCATTCAATCTCATCCAAAAAAGCACAAAATTTTCTTTAAAAGAAATTTCAATTCTTTTTCTCTCTCCCTCTCTCCCTCTCTCTTAAATTTATTCCAGCAAATACTTAACACAGCTGGAGCTAAGGATGCTTGCGGAGACTTTGACACTACGACAAGTCCAAGTTTGATAATGAAGAAACAAACAGCAGTTGGCGAAAAATTTTAAGTTTGATTCGGCAAACAATGCCGTCGGCCGGAGAAAAAGAAAACACACACACATTCATAACTACAGACATAACTCTTACACCCATCACCAATGCGGCCCACAACAAATTGACATTGCAGTGACGATGGCAACTTAGCAACAATGAGGGTGAGGAGGGGACACAGAATCCTGACAACGACGACAGCGACGAGGAGTAGAATGCCGTCAACAAAATTGACAGCGAATGCTGGCATTGCGCTTGTTTCGTTGTTTGGTGTGACTGTCGGAAAAGTTCAGCCATGAACGTGACATGAAATTTCGAATGTTGAAAAAACACTTAATCGTGACTAAAATTTCAATCTGCCCGAAAAACTCGCAAAAAACTCAAATAGAATAGTTTGTGATTCAAAGAAAAAGAAGAACTCTGTTCCTCTTTTTTTTTGGAATATATTTTTTTGGTTCTTCCGGAGCACATAGCAGACAAAAGCGTAGATAAATATATAAATGTTGAAATAAAAGTTGTGATAAGGGCGTGATGCCAGGCAGCAACGAAATATTTAAAAAAGCAGGCAGGAACAATTTTCAAAGTCAGCCTTTTGTTAAGGCCTCACAGGATATGCACTCATCAGCATCAGCCTTTCTGCCACGGAAATGTACTCTGGCAAAAAATTCAAAATAATAACTTCATGATTCAAGCTAAGCATTGTTGTTATTCGGAAACGAAGGAGTTGACATTTATCAAACTGGCAATAGCTAATATGTGTCACAATATGCAAGGCAACGCTCAGAACAGAAATTAATTTTTCCACATGATAGATTTTGCAGATAATTGAAAAATTCTAGATCTAAACGAGAGGGGTTCATTTTGAATTAAAGACACTTTATACCTAAAATGCATGAATTCCAAAGAAATATAACTGGAGCATTTAAAAAAGCAGTAAGATCGAATACCCTTTTTGAATACCCTCCACCATTTGGAACGAATTTGTAAATTTTCAAAAAATAAAATCCCTTAAAAATTCTGTTTTAATTTTAACAAAATACCGAATATTGCCGTTTTGTTGGGGTCTATACGACGTGGACCTATAAATGCATTGTTTGTCATAAGCCATTACCATATTAAAATTCGAAAACTTGAAATAAACGGTGATTAATGTAGTTAAAATCATCAAAATATCTCGTATATAGTGAGGTACCGTTATATCGGAGCTGTGCGAAGACCTGGCCCAGCATAGACAATTTTCTGTCATTCGCTGTAGCATCCATTTCGAAGTTCAAATACGACATCTCAAACAATTTCGGTGGGTATTGTACCTAAACGCGTCAAAATACCGAACTTAGGGAGGTACTGATATATGGGGCCTAAACGAAGTCCTGGACCTGCATAGAAAATTTTCTGTCACAGACTGTAGATCCCATTACGAATTCTAAATACGTAATTTGAAACAATTTCGGTGAATAATGTCGCTAAAATCATCAAAATACCGAATATTGGGAGGTACCGTTATATGGGGGCTACATGAAGACGTGGACCTGCACAGACAATTTTCTGTCTTAGGCTGTAGTATCCCTTTCAAATTTCAAATACCAAATTTAAAACGATTCCGGTGAATACTGTCGCTAAAATCATAAAAATACCGAATATCGGGAGGTACCGTCATATGGGGGCTATACGTGGACGTGGACCTACATGGCCCATTTACGAACTAACCCTGCCTACTGGAAAAATAAACATGTATGCAAAATTTTAGCCTTCTATCTCTATTCGTTCGAAAGATAGCGTGATTACAACAGACAGACGGACAGACAGACAAACAGACAGACGGACATCGCTAAATCGACTTAGAATTTTACGCAGATCAAGAATATATATACTTTGTTGGGTCTGACATGAGTATTTCGAAGAGTTACAAACGGAATGACAAAGTTAATATACCCTCCATAGTATGGTGGAGGGTATAAAAAATGCGTAGAAATTCCAAGAACTACTTTCTTCTGGTCTTATGTTTTAACTCACCTTTCATAATCTTATCGAGGTGGGAAAAAACGAATTTTTGTCGCTCAGTGTAATAGTAATTTGCGAACACATGAAATGTACATACTTTGATTTAGAATAAAATTGTACGTATTCTCCGTATGTTGGTTTGTTGTAATCCCTCTACGTTCTAAAGGAATTAAGGTAGAGAACTAAAATGTATTCTCATGTGTCCATTGTATGTAGACAGGTCAGGTCCGAAGACAGAGTTTGCAGTATACAGGTCCGCGATTTTGACGATTTTGGTAAAATTCTCTCAAAATTGTTTGTTATACCCTCAGCCCTTGATACGGCCAAAATGTGCCTAATCGAAATAATGATTTTAGGCCCTAGGTCTCTTGGGACAAAATCTATTTCAGGACACTTGGAGACGATCTAGCGTTGTCCGTCCGTCCGTGGTGCGCAAGATAACTCTCGAAGGGAGTATCCGATTTGGTCCAAACTCGGTACATCGTAATATTATTATCAAACTGGAAGATGGAATATATCGAGCCATTCCTTCATACATACATCTGCGAACCTCTTCAGGTACCTAACCCACAAGGCGTCTAAATTTTCAATACTTTTGTCTTCATAACTTGCGAAACAAGTCAGCGATTGTAAATATATCTTGCTATACCTAAATTTTTCCATCAGCCAAAAACCTGAGATAAATATGGACTTTTTGATTCCGAATAAAATTGGATATAAATGTTCGATTTTCATGTAATTTTGCACATACTAATATTTATACCCTACAACACTTTGGGTTAGGGGTATTATAAGTTTGATTGGGCCAAAAATTATGTAACACCACGAAATATTGATTTCCCACATAGGAAAGTATATATGCATCTTCCTATCTCGCCGAGCTGAGTCGATCTAGCTATGTATGTCCGTCCGTCCGTCTGTCCATGTTAATTTGTAATCACTCTACAGGTCGCAATTATGGCCCGATATTCACGAAATTTAAAATATAGGTGGGGTTACAGTCAGAAACCTATTTCTTTTGAAGATGATCGAATAATATTTAGGGGTTGAAATGGACCAAAAACTGAAAAAATCCTGATTTTTGCTCTACAGGTCACAATTATAGACCAATCGAAGCGAAAGTTCGCATGGGGCTAGGCAGAAGCCTTCCAATTTTGATGGTCATCGGGTAATATTTAGTGGTAATTATTAGCATTTGTGATAAATGAAAGTCAAATTTTCCATTAAACCGCGAATATTTTTAATGCCGGCGAAATCACAAATAGACGAACAGTTCAATTTTGACCGTTACGTAGATGTCGATAGTAAAAATATCGGATATATTAGCGAAATATATACAATGTATATACACAAAGGAAGGGGGATGTTAGCTAGAATGCTTATATCTCCAGAATGGCTGGAGCGATTTCGACAAATTTTGTAAATTTAGAATGCCCTTTTTTGCATAAAAGTATAAAATCTAAAAAAATCGCATTAAAGATGCCAATAACGATGTTAATATAGATTTTGTAGTTTTTTGTGACATTTTTTCATATTTTTTATCGCATGCGATTTTTTCAATTTGACTTATAATTTTATAATTTCACGAACATTTTCACATGGGTAGGATTAGACTCAGAAGATTTAGGTCTATCGTTTTCAAAGATGTCCGCAATATATTTAGAGGTTGAAATGGGCCAACAATTAAAAATATTCTTGATTTTGCAGCCGTTATAAAGGTCACAAATAGAAACCAAAAGACACGAAATCTCGCATGAAGTTAGAGTTAGAACAGAGGATAGAATAGTAGAGGATAGAGGTCCACTTTTGTGTGAAAAAATACCAACACTACTTACGGGCGATATTCGAAATACTCAAAGGTGAACTTCTGGCTTTTATATGCTGATTTCATGGACGAATATAGCCAAATATCGTAGACAAGGAAATCATATAGATTAGTCTAGATTTGGAGATACAGATTTGGAGATAAAAAGTCTAACATTATTGATGACCATTGGATTATATTCAGCTGTAAATGGACGACAACAAATAACAGCATAATTTCAAAAACGAAATCTCCCAAAATGGATTTGGACATAAGGGGGCTTCTATCATATTGTGGTGTTGTAGGGTATCACATAGACGGCCCGCACGACTATAGCCTTTGCTTACTTGTTTTATCTGTTTTTGATGAAGTATGAAATTCAATGCCGATTCGATATTCGGTATTATTCTGATTTTGGAGACATTTTCGAATATAATTGTTTGATATTTTATATCTCCAAAAATTTGATATTTTTATTATTATAGCAGCAATTACATATATATTACATATTATTCAAATACTGAACTTTGGCACTCATCAACATTTTTGAAAACACTATGTGTTGGGGGTATTATAAGCTTGATTGGACCAAATATTATGTAACACCTCGAAATATTTGTTTCCCACAATGGAAAGTATATATGACTCCTCCTATCTCACCGAGCTGAGTCGACCAAGCTATGTATGTCCGTCCGTCTGTTTGTCTGTCCGATTCTCACGAAATTGAAAATGGAGGTGGGGTTATGGTCAGAATAGAAGCCTATTGCTTTTGAAGATGATCGCAAAATAATTAGGGATTGAAATGGACAAAAAAACTGAAAAATTTCCCTAATTTTGCAGTTGTTCTACAGGTCGCAATTATAGACCGATCGACGTGGAAGTTAGCACGGGGCTTGAGCTTGGGGCTAGAGCTTAGGGCTGGGCAGAAGCCTTACGATTTGGATGGTTATCGGATAGTATTTAGTGGGTGAAATAGACCATAACATTTGTGTTAAATAAAAGTTAAATTTTCCTTTAAACGGCGAATATTTTTAATCCCACCGCAATCACAAATAGAGGAAAAGGTCAATTCTGACCATTACGTAGATGCCGATAGTAAATATATCGGATATATATATAGCGAAGAATATACAATGGGAAAGGATGTTAGCTAGAATGCTTATATCTAAACAAGTAAAAAATATTAAGTTCGGCCGGGCCAAACTTTTAATACCCTCCACCTTAGGGTAAAGGAAACATTAGAAGAAATGTAGCAAAACCATCAAAATACCGAATATCGGGAGGTACCGTTATATGGAGGATATAACAAATCATGGACCTATACATACAATGTTTCGCCAACGGAGCTAGAACCCATTATGACTACAAATACCAAATTTTCGTGAAAAAATGTGGCATAAATCATCAAAATACCGAATGTCGGGAGGTACCGTTATATGGGGGCTATACCAAAACGTGGTCCGATATATCTCATTTTCAATACCAACCATCCTAGACACAATACAAATAGCTCTGCTAAATTTTGGCGCTCTACGTGAAATAATGTGGGCTGTATCGTGATTTCAACAGATAGACGGACAGACAGACAGACGGACATCGTTAAATCGACTTAGAATTTTATGCTGATTATGAATATATATACTTTATGGAGTCTAAGACGAATATTTAAGGATATTACAAACGGAATGACAAAGTTAATATACCCTCCTTTCCAAGGTGGAGGGTATAAAAACGGCTGGACCAATTTGGATCAATTTAGAGTGTCCTCTTGACATAAAAGAATAAAATCTAAAAGATCGCATAAAAATATGCCAATAATTATGGTTATATAGATTTGGTGGCATTTTTTAAAATTTTTTCTTCATATTTTTTATCGAATGCGAATTTTCAATTTGACTTATTTATTTATGTACATTTTGTAATATTATATACAGTTATTATATACAGATTGCAATTATCGTCCGAACCTCACAAAATGTTTCATAGGGGTAGGGTTAGGCTCTGAAGGGCTAGGCCTATTGTTTTTGAGATTAAGATGTCCGCAATATATTTAGGTGTTGAAATGGAGCAACAACTAAAATTGTTCCTGATTTTGCATCCGTTATAAGTCACAAATAGAAACCAAAGGACATAAAATCTCGCAGTTAGAGTTTAGGACAGCAGGTAGAATCAATATGTTTTGTTTTTTGGTATTTTTAACTTCTATCGATGGTATCATTTCAAACATTTGCAAGATCCAAATTAAATATTATTATAAAAAATCAGCTGAGGTCTAACGGTAAAGTTGCTTCCCTCAACTCTTCAGTGGATCTATAATCAATGTTCGCCTGCTGCGTTCTGCTGCAGCAAAAAAAAAAAAAATACAAATCTAAAATTAGATTATTTTTACTATAAAATTTCTTTTCGATGTTACCAAGAAGACGCGACCAAAGGAAACAAAAAACAAAAAGAGAAACACCCATGCCAGCAATAGAGACAGCGGAGTCATCATCATCGTTGTTCGGATTACGTTGCATTCGAATACTTCCTCAAAAGCCAAAAAGGTCTCTTGCGGTGCAATGCAACATATCGATCAGGCATCTGTGGGTACATCACGAACATGCAAATGCTCACACACAAAGTTAAAAAATCTAAAAACACTTCTGAGTCAGCTAAAAATAATTTTAGTAATCATTTGGCTTCTGTTGTTGTTGATGCTGATCTACAATATCTTTTGGATGTTTTTGCTCTCCTCTTTATGTATAGTGTGCATATGCACTTGCGTGTGTGTGTGTGAATGTGTTCGTGGCTGCAATACGTACTAGATTGGGAATTTGATCACAGTCTGTGATCATTATTTTCTAATGGATTTGATTTTTGCATTGCATTTTTTTGGGGCTAATGCACTTGCTATGAATGTGAATAGAATAGAGGAAACCCCATATTTCACTATAGTGTACAAAGTAAGACAAACGAATTTTAGCCAAGAAAATAGATGATTTTAAGTTATTTGTTTGGCTCTGATTGGTATACAATTTGAAATTCGGTGACAAATGATGATGCTTCTTAGGAGAACTTTGTATAAACTTCTATACAATATGGCTTTACCTCCGACGTTAAGGTTCCTCTGTCGTTAAGATAACATTAAGTCTTTTAATATATTCTGCAACAATTTGTAGATCGTCTTTGACAATAATTTTGTCGAGTACTTGGTGGAAATGACAGATATAGCGGACCGAAGTAATCCATTTTCATGCTTCATCGCAGAAAGAGAAACGATAATCCGATTTTGCTCCAACTTTGGAAATCCTAATACATGCGTCAGTGCTACGTCAGGTACGAAAATTGAAAATATCGGCCCACTCCATCAAGTACCTCCCCCACAAAGGGTCAACATTTTGAATAATTACAACTCTTATAAAATGTGATGTAATAGTCCGATTGTCTTCAAATTGCACACATCTCAATAATTTTATAAACCCAAGATCTGGTGATAAGATGGAATATATCGGTCCACTCTCTGTACTTCCCCAAAAATGGTCAACAATTTTGAATATCCATGAAACTCATAAAACGATTCCATTCAAGCTTGGCACATCTCAATACTTCTATAAGCATAGGATCTGTTATAAAGATGATAGAGATCGGATCATTGCTTCTGGTGCATATCCCACATGGTGTTCACGATTTTGAAAAACAAAACGCTTAAAGAACGAGAAATAAGCATCACACACTCTTCAAATTTCACTCTCTCGTGCAGATGATATATATCTGTGAACACCTTCTGGTACCTCACTCACAAAGGGTCACAATTTTCCATACTTCTATCTGTCATAACTTGCGAAACAAGTCAGCTATTGTTTAAAACTTGCTGGATCTAAATATTTCTCTCAACCAGAAACCTGAGATGAATATGCAATTTTCGGAATTTGGAATAATGGAATTTCGCATAAAGTTGGGCATAAATGTTCGATTTTCTTGTAATTTTGCCCATAGCAATATTTTTATCTGTATTAGATGAAGCAAGAAAATGGAATACTTCGACTTTATCTGGTACATGTTAACATTTTTTTAAAAATTATCATATATGTCATATAAATTTAAGGAAGTTACCAATATAGTCCAAACCTGCACGCAATATTCATATCATATTTATTTAGGTCCGATACAAAATGACATATTGGTGCATTCCTTCGAAACCTACTCCATAAGGGGTTAAACATTTGAATAATCATAACAGAAGTCAAAAATGTTTTTAAATATTCGTATATTGGCTGAGGGTATACATCTGTCGGCAAAACAGGCAGTACTTTTTTATTTGTTTAATCAAAACTTCATGCATCGTACTTATTTTTCAGACTTTCAAGGTTTTATATACTTTTTTCAAAATTTTCCTTTTACGGAAATAGTAATGGGAAAGGATTCACCTTTCTTACGAAAAATTATTCAAAATCTTTCATTTTGAAGTTTACAGAGGAGGATATTCGTAAGACAATTGCACAATGGACCCGCATCCAATTTTGATTCCAACGTTTTCATATCTACCAAGAGCAAATTTCGGGATTTCAGCTCCATTCTTTCATCCAATACCAACAGAGAACGCAGTTTAAGTATTCCAACCCCATTCCTTCACCAAATACCAAATTAAGTACCATTTAGTATTTTTCGAAGGATTATAGTACACACAGATACGATCAGTAATCTGCGTATCGAATTTCAGGATTCCAGCCCCATCTTTTCACTCAATACAAAATCTAGTACCATTTAGTACTTTTCGTACAAATATAGGATGGATTTCCAAACCACCGCCAAATCTCCGACACAGATACCATCAGTAATCTAAGCATCAAATTTCTGAATTTTATCTCTACCCGTTCAGCCAATACCAAATATAGAACAAATTCAGTACTTTTCATACAATTATAGTACACACTTCAAAAACTGCTTCCATACCACAATTCCAGATACTAACAGAGACCTCAATATCAAATTTGAGTATTGAAGCTCTATTTCTTAACCTCATAAAAAAATTTTGCATAATTTAGTACTTTTCGTACAAATATAAGACGCAGTTCCAAACAAACACTAAATCTCAAATACAGTACCATTCGTAATCTAATTTTCAAATTTCAGGATTTTATCTCTATCCTTTCACCAAATACCAAATGTAGCATTATTTAGTACATTTCGTACAATTATAGTACATATTTCCATATGTCCAGGCTACACTTGAACAGCGAGCCTAATACCCAATCTAAATTGTACCAAATATAGTACTATTTAATACGTTTCGTGCAATTGTAGTACACATTTCAAAGACCATCTCTAGTTAACAAACCTACCACCAACAGGGACTCCAATACATACTTTCAAAATTAAAACTTCATCCGTTCTCCCTAAGCCTAATTGTTACCAATTTAGTAGCATTTAGTACAGTTCGCACACTTAGTACACATTTCCATATCCATCTTTATATATAAAAGTTACATTCGAACCTTGGTTCCCATACCAAATTTAAAGTTTTTAATTATATCTGTTCACATAATACCAAATGGAACAATTTTAGAGGTTTGGTACCATTTAGAGTTTTACGTAACCTTCAAGTTCGAATTTGCAAAAACCATTTGGTACATCTCTTTCCTGCACTCTATCAGTGACTCTCATTCCAGATTTTAGAATTCTAGTTCATTCCGTTTATCCAATACAAAGTATTCAATTTTTAGTACTTTTCGTACCCTTATACGTCTACGCCCCAAGGCTGAATTTCAAAATTTCAAGATTCTGCCGTTTCGTTTGGGCGTTGATTATAGATCACCCAGTCATTTTACGGTGTCCGGACGTTATCCATTGCAATTAACGGGAATATGTCCGTTTTTTTTTTTTCGTCATAACACTCGTAGAAAAGACATAATCCCTATGGGCAATATGACCGTTTGGCCCGGAAAGAAAGCAAGGCTTATGTTGAATTTAGGGGCTATTGTCCTGGAATTTTTATCAAAGGTACTTTCAAAAGTTATAGAGTTTAGAAAACAATAGATAGCATAGACGGTGCTAGATATACCTCAGAGGAGAAAATCTCAAGCCCAGGCCAAAGGCCGGCTACTTAGGTAATTTTAAGGCTTTTTCAAAAAGTTCCGGTACAAAAATACAAATTTTCTTGTATTGCTCCGGAACCTATTTAAATATCACATGACCACTTGTGGGATAGATATTTACATAAGCTTTCAAATGATACAATTTACATTTTAGGTTTGTAAAACCGGAATAAAAAAATTGTATCCGAACGGCCGATCGGTTAACCGGGTATTTCCCCCACTAAAAATTACTTCGCTGTAATAAGGTTAAAAATACCTACTACTTAATAGGGTTTATATCCCCATTCCTTTGAACATAATCCCTATTATTATGGGTATTATAACGCTGCACCTTAATTTACTACACTTTTATGTATATAGATAATGTGGTTAAACTGTGAAGTCGAGCTGAATACGTATTGGGCAAAAAAAAAATACAAATTTTACCTAATTATAAAAAATATATAATTTTGGATACCTTAATTTCCAATTTTATTTAACTATCCATTTCTATATAGAACTAAGAAATTGGTGTTTCAAGAGGAATAATTGAATTCTGAACCACCATGCGCCGTGGTATTGTTTACTTTTTACACTCGATGGAGGTACCTAAACTAAAGCCGATATAACTAAGAACTTCAAAAATATGTTAACGTTTTGCCGTTTCTTACAATTTTGTTTATTTTTTTTATACCCTACACCACATAGTGGTAAGGGTATTATGTCTTTGTGCATTTGTTTGTAACATGGAGAAGGAAACGAGATAGACCCCTAGTTACTTTTGAGAACCTTCATAGAATCACTTTCTGAGTCGATTTATGCATGTCAGTCTGTCTGTCCGTCCGTCCGTCCGTCTGTCCATGTATTCTTGTGAACAAAATGCAGGTCGCATTTATTATCCGATTGAGATGAAATTTTCCAAACAATATTTTTTTGGCCCAAGGACGAACCCTATTTAAATTGAGGAGAATCGGATCAAATTTAGATATAGCTCCCATATATATCTTCATCCGACTTCGGGTTAAATGTGCACCAAATGTCCACTATCAGTCCAAATTACCTGAATTTTGGCACAGCCAACCGAGTTTGGCCTAGAAGCAAGTATATCAAATATGGAGAAAATCGGTTCAGATATAGCTATAGCTCCCATATATATCTTTCATCCGATTTGGTGTTTAAGCCTCTCACATTCGTAATATGCACTCCACAAGAATGATATTTGGTACCAGATATAAGATACAGCCCAGAAATAGCTTTTTGTAATTTTATCGAAATCGGTTCAGATTTGGATATAGCTCCCATATATATCTTCATCCGATTTCAGGTTAATTGTGCACCAAATGGCCGATATAAGTCCAAATGGACTGAATTTTAGTACATCGGACCAAATTCAGCCTAAAAGCAAGTATATCAAATTTAGTGAAAATCGGTTCAGATATAGATATAGCAACCATATATATGTTTCATCCGATTTAGAGTTTTAGTCCCATACATTGCTCTCTGAAATGCCCTGTATAAACCTTTTTACGAGAGCTCTACTAAATATGCATAGTGGTGTAGGGCATCATATAGTCGGCCCCGCCGACTTTTGAGCTTTCCTTACGGTTTTTTTTTTTTTTTTTTTTTTTTTTTGTGAATGGAATATTTTTATTCCATAACACAATTTTCTAAATTCACAACTGACTCCCATATCGAGCTTTCCATTATTTGATAATTATTAGTTTTCATTCTTTATTTTTGGAAATTACTTTTTGAATGTACCCAAGCAAGTAAACATATTTCTATGTATTTTTATTTGTACTTCACAACAACCAATAATTATTCAACGATTAATTTTCACAGCTGTCAGCTTGTTTGCCAAAAAAAACCAGTAAGGAAAGCTCAAAAGTCGGGCGGGGCCGACTATATGATACCCTACACCACTATGCATATTTAGTAGAGCTCTCGTAAAAAGGTTTATACAGGGCATTTCAGAGCTCTATGAGATATTTGGTACAAAATCAAAATCTATCTAATTCTATCGTGCATTTTACGAACTATAGCTATATCTGAACCGATTTTCACCAAGTTTGATGTATTTGATTCTAGGCTGAATTCGATCAGATTTGCCAAAACCCAGGACATTTGGGCTGATATTGGACATTTGGTGCGCAATCAACACGAAATTGGATGAATATATATATAGGAGGTATATCCAAATCTGAACCGATATTTGTAAAACTGAAAAAGAAGATATTTCTTGGCTGCATCTGATACCAAATATTATTCTTGTATCGTACATTTTTCGAATTTGAGGGACTTATAGTAAAAATCGGATGAAAGGTATATATAGGAGCTATAGCTGTATCCGACCGATTTTCACTAAATTTGATGTACCAATATTAGCCATTTGCTGCACATTTAATCCGAAATCGGATGAAGATATATTTGGGAGCTATAGCTATATCTGAAACGACTTTTACTAAAATTGGTGTCCTTGCTTCTAGGCTGAATTTGGCCAGATATGCCAAAATTCATGCCATTTCGGTTGATATTGGCCATTTGTTGCACAATTAACTCGAAATCGAATGAAGATACATATGGGTGCTATATCCAAATCTGAACAGATTTTGAGAAAATTAAAAGCGACTACTTTTGGGCTTTATCTGATATCTGGTACCAAATATCATTCCTGTGAAGAGTATATTACGAATGTAAGGGACTTAAAGAGCAAATCGGATGAAACATATATATGGAGCTAGAGCTATATCTGAACCGATTTTTACTAAAATGTGTGTACTTGCTTATAGGCTGGTTTCGGTCGGATTTGCCAAAATTCATATGATGCACAATTAACACGAAATCGGATGAAGATATATATGGGAGGCATATCCAAATCGGAACAGATTTTAATAAAATTAAAATCAACTATTTTTGGGCTTTATCTGATAACTGGTACCAAATATCATTTCTGTGGAGTGCATATTACGAATGTGAGGGATTTAAAGACGAAATCGGATGAAACATATATATGGGAGCTATAGCTATATCTGAACCGATTTTTACTAAAATTGGTGTACTTGCTTCTAAGCTAGTTTCGGTCGGATTTGCCAAAATTGATGCTATTACGGCCATTTGGTGGTCAATAACCCGAAATCGGATGAAGATATATATGGGAGCTATATCCAAATCTGAACCGATTTCGATAAAATTTAAAACAGCTATTCCTGTGCTCCATCTAATACCTGGTACCAAATATCACGGTTGTGGAGTGAACATTACGAATGTAAGGGACTAAAACACTAAATCGGATGAAACATATATATGGTTGCTATATCTGTATCTGAACCGATTTTCACTAAATTTGATATACTTGCTTCTAGGCTGAATTTGGTCCGATGTACTAAAATTCAGTCCATTTGGACTTATATCGGCCATTTGGTGCACAATTAACCCGAAATCGGATGAAGATATATATGGGAGCTATATCCAAATCTGAACCGATTTTCTCCAAATTTGTTGTATTTACTTTAAGGCTAATCTCGGTCACATGTGCCAAAATTCGGGCCATTTGGGCTGATATTGGCCATTTGGTGGTCAATTAACCCGAAATCGGATGAAGATATATATGGGAGCTATATCCAAATCTGAACCGATTTCGATAAAATTTAAAACAGCTATTTCTGTGCTCCATCTAATACCTGGTACCAAATATCACGGTTGTGGAGTGCATAGTAGGAATGTGAGATACTTAAAGATCAAATCGGATGAAAGATATATATGGGAGCTATAGCTATATCTGAACCGATTTTCTCCAAATTTGATATACTTGCTTCTAGGCCGAACCCGGTTGGGTGTGCCAAAATTCAGGTAATTTGGACTGATAGTGGACATTTGGTGCTCATTTAACCCGAAATCGGATGAAGATATATATGGGAGCTATATCTAAATTTGATCCGATTCTCACCAATTTCAATAGGGTTCGTCCTTGGGCCAAAAAAATATTGTTTGGAAAATTTCATCTCAATCGGATAATAAATGCGACCTGCATTTTGTTCACAAGAATACATGGACAGACGGACGGACATGCATAAATCGACTCAGAAAGTGATTCTATGAAGGTTCTCAAAAGTAACTATGGGTCTATCTGGTTTCCTTCTCCATGTTACAAACAAATGCACAAAGACATAATACCCTTACCACTATGTGGTGTAGGGTATAATGAAACGAACGCGAATGGCAAACAAAAAGTTTAGTGGTTTTCAAAGGGCAAATGTCAGAAAATGGAATGCAACAGTGCGCCAACAACAATACCAACCGCAACATCAGCGACCATAACTAAAATCAACAACAATAACTTATGGCACTGACTGACGACAAGTGAGGACGTAAGGGGTGGTAGAACCACTCGCGTATAGAAGTCTAAATGGCAACAGTAGCTGCAGTAACTGTCTCCACCCACACCATCAAAAATGGTAAACCGGAAATGCGTATAAAAAGTCGTTAATCTCTGTTGTTTGGTTGAGTTCCTCGTTCTTCCTCTTTTTTTTTGTGAAACATTCTAACGAATCTCAACAACAACAACACAACATCAGCAGTGATGATGATGACTATCAACGAAACGGCACTCAGATAGCTTTGCTCATTGCGAATGGGCAAATAAACCCCGGCCATTTGTATTCAATGGAAATGTCATCCAGCTAAGGGAATATTTTCCTCTTCGTAGTTCTTGCTGTTGCTATTTGTTTAAGGGTTTTTTTGCGTATTCTCTCATGGAACTGAAATTTAAAATTCTGCATTAAATAAGGACACCAAGCACACATACATTAGCACAGTTAGAGGATTTTTCCCACCACCCGCATTAGTAAAAACACCATCAAACATACATACTTTTAAATATGTTGGATGTAACATTAAGAGTTGTGTGAAGAGTTGCTGGGTGGACTTTTAGTTAGTTTTAGAATTACTTTGATAAAATTCACTAGAAGAGTACAGTGGGCCGGGTTAGTGTTGTAATGTAAATTGTAGATGTAATCGACAAAATACGGAAATGCAAGTTAAAAACTTTCAATAATCTTAAATACCAATGTGTCAATCAACAGCCGACAAAGCACTAAGAGGGGTGTGGCTCGCTAGGTGTTTGTGTACTACATAGCCACGACCCAATGTTGCGCTTAGCAAGCTCCCAGCTCTTGGCAAGCTCCCAGATCTTGGCAAGCCCCAAGCGCCTAGTACGCTCTCAGTTCTTAACTATAGCCAAGCTCTTAGCAAACTCCCAGCGCCTAGCCGGCTCCCAATATTAGACAAGCTCAATGCTCCGTTTCCCCACAACAATGCAAATTCCACATATATAAGTCACACACCCGACGACAGTATAGCCACCACGCATACACATCAACTGCCGAGCCGATAGCCTTTCGACTGCTACAGGGCCGAGTCACACACCCGACGACTGTCTACTACTACAGCTAATATTCGTTCAGTTATGTAAATGCTCCGAATAGCACAGAACCGAACTCCAGCTTTCAGAATTCCTTGAGCCCTTTAAACGCTCATACACAGTATGGAGGGTATATTAAGTTCGTCATTCCGTTTGTAACTCATCGCAATAATAATTATAGACCCAACAAAGTATATATTCTTGATCAGCGTAAAATCCTAAGAAGTTTTATCCCTGTCCGTCTATCCCTCTTTTCGTCTGTTGTAATCACGCTAGCGTCAAAACGAATTAAGGTAGGAAGCTACAATTTTGCACAGATCAGTCTTTTGCCTGCAGTCAGGTCAAGTTCGAAGATGGGTTATGTCGGTCCACGATATCGTATAGCCCCCATATAACGGTACCCCCCGTAATTTGGTATTTTGATGATTGTAGTCAAATTTTTGAATGGAATAACCTATGGCGAACAATTGTCTATGAAGATCCACGTCTTCATATAGCCCACATATATCGTCCCCCCCTTTATTTTGTATTTTGATTACAGGGTGAGATGAAAAAACTGCAACCAACTTCAGACTGCTGTCATTTCTAAGCCCCTCGTTCGACAGGTGTTAAAATCATTCCAGTGACAGATCATTATATTGTTTACAGGCGTACAAAAGCATATTGGTGAGAATTTTCCAGAAAAAAAGTTATTCGTGATTGAATTCAAGCGTGATAGGGCGATTTCTTTATATTTGGCTGGAAAAAAACAAGTGGCTATCGTTAGAGCACTCCAGCATTTAAATGTGAATAAATCTTCTGTGTCTCGTACCATCGCTCGTGGACGTGAAGGAAGTGGACGGAAGAAACAACAACATCAGCAGAAATGGTTTGAAGTGTATAGAAGCGACTTGATCGAAACCCGCGTCGCAGTGACCAAAAAATAGCTCGTAAGCTGAACATATCGCAATGTTCCCTTAGGCAAATATTTAAAAATGAGCTCGGGGTAAGGCCATTAAAATTGCAAAAATTGCAAGAACTTACACCGCAACAGAAAGAAAATAGACTCAAAAGAGCTAAATAGTTGCTTCGCTTGGCCGAAGGTGGTGAACTGCCGAATTTGGTCTTCTCTGATGAGAAAACAGTCGTTGTCCAGCAGTTTGTAAACGAACAAAACTATCGTGTTTACTTGCCCGAGAGGTCAGATGAAAATGTGCAGCTTCGGCCGCCGACCATGGTGATAGTGTGGGCCGCCAAAAGAGCCGATTGTCGCTCTCCGTTCGTATAATTCGACCGTGGCATCAGAATAAATGCCAAATATTATCGCGAAAATATTCTGGTGGGTGTATTTAAGCCTTGGGCACGCAAACATTTTGGCCGCAGACGCGCCGCCAAAGAATGGTTACAAAATGAGGTTCCTCACTTCATTTTCAGCGCACAATGACCACCAAAAACTCCGGATACCAATCCGTTGGACTATTGTGTCTGGAGTATTTTGGAAAGCAAGGTTGGCACTAAAAAATATCAAAGTGTAGATCACCTTAAGCAAGCGCTTCGCCGGGAATGGGCCAAAATACCGCAGAGCAACATTCGGGCAGCGTGTGACGATTTCATTGTCCGTTTGAAGGCCATAATTCGTATCAAACGTGACCAATTCGAACAAATCTAAACTTATTCTAAAATTTGATGCTACTTCCGACATTTTTTTTGCCTTCATTCAATAACATTTTAAAAAAATGTAAAAATTATGTCATTTGTCTTTGTTGCAGAGTTTTTATCTCACCCTGTATTTATAGTACTCCGAAGATTTTATGGATTTGAAAATAGACATATCTGTCGAACAGATTGAGGTATGATATTTATTGTTGGGTGGGTTACATTTTTCCCAAATATATACAATGGACCCACTTTTAGTTTTAGCCCTTATAACCTCCAAATTTTCGATATTTCGATGATGTAAATTCATATTTTGCGTTCCCAGTATTTCAATACCTCGCTAAAAATATTCACTCTTGGTGCGCTCCTCACAAAAACTTTCAATATAGATCCACTTTTTGGTATGGCCCCTTATAAGTCCCCTTTGTAATTTTGCATATTTTGAATGTTTCGGGCAAAAATTTCGGACTAAAATTAATATTCTTATTTGTGGGTAGATTAAATACTTTCAAAACATTTGTAATTTAGTTGCAGCTCTATATAATGGAATTTTCAAATTTTAATGAAATGAGGATTGAAGAATCAAGAATCAAGTCAAGTTTCTACATTTGTTATGCCCTCCGACATGTGGCCATATTTGATATGGACAAAAATTTAAAATCATAGGACATTTAGAGTCCACCTAGCGATGTCCGTCCGACTGTCCGCATCGGAGTCAATTTGTTGCTAACTTGGGTCATTGAAATATTTTTACCAAACTTTGATCGTGTTTTGTGATAACCAATATCAGTCTTCGGCCCTTATGTTACCTCCCGCACAAAATGTCAAAATTTTTAAAGAAAATAATTTTACTTTTAAATATCAACAAGTAAAAAAGCACCTAAGTTCGGCCGGGACGGCCTTAAAAAGTTAAAAAAAAGAACAAGTAAAGAGCCATTAAACCGTCTTCCTAAAGCAGCACTAAAGCAAGTGTATGCATTGGAAGCAATGTAGTTGTTGTGGACAAAAAATCCATCACTACAAAAACAAAAACTTTGCTGTGAAAAAGATCTGCCAATAGAACTTGAGTCGAACCTGGAGAGTTTCTAGTATATAATTTGCATATGCTAATTTGCAATAAGTTCGAAATATATACTACTTTCCAGAGAACGGCCCTTGTAAGCCATCATCCACACCAAATATGCCTGATGAGCCGCTTAACCAACGGCGAAACGCGTCGCATAGTGGTGAGTGTGTGATAGTGTCTATCTGGCTTTCCTTTTCACTGCAAATTCCTGATCATTAAGCTCGTCTCGAAAGAGAAATCAAACATATAAATCATAAAACATATGATCTTCGCCTTAATAAGGCAAAACTCAAAAAACATTAAGTTCGCCGGGCCGAATTTTTAATACCGTCCACCTTAGGGTAAAGGAAACATTAGAACCCATTATGACCCACAAATACCAATTTCTAGACATATTCGTGGGAAAATGTGTCACAAATCATGAAAATATCGAATATCGGGAGGTACCGCTATATGGAAGCTATACCAAAACGTGGACCTATACATACAATGTTTCGCCACCGCAGCCAGAACCCATTATGACAAACAAATACCAATTTTTAGACAAATCCGTGAAGAAAAGTGGCAAAACTCACCAAAATACCAAAAATCGGGAGGTACCGTTATATGGGGACTATACCGAAGCGTGGATCCATACATACAATATTTCGCCACACGAACTAGGACCCATTATGACCTACAAATACCAATTTTCAGACAAATCCGTGAAAAAATGTGGCAAAAATCATCAAAATACCGAATATCGGGAGGTACCGTGGGGACAATACCAAAACATGGACCTATGCATAAACTATTTCGCCATACGAACCTACAAATACCAATTTTCAGACGAATCCGTGAAAAAGTGTGGCAAAAATCATCAAAATACCGAATATCGGGAGGTACCGTTATATGGGGACTATACCAAAACGTGAACCGATATATCTCTGCTAAATTTTTGACGCTCTACGTCAAATAATGTGGGCTGTATCGTGATTTCAACAGATATACGGACAGACAGACATAGAATTTTATGCTGATTATGAGTATATATATATACTTTATGGGGTCTACGACGAATATTTAGGGATCTTACTTTCCAAGGTGAAGGGTATAAAAATCGTCGAAAATTAAATTACCAATTATCAAAATACCGAATATCGGGAGGTATGGTTATATGGGGGCTATACGAAGACGTTGACCGACATGGCCCATTTACGAACTAACCTACCTACTGACAAAATACACATGTGTGCAAAATTTTAGCCTTCTAACTTAATTCGTTCCAAAGATAGTGTGATTACAACAGACGGTCTTCGCTAAATCGACATAGAATTTTACGTTGATCAATAATATATATAAGGTATATGGGTTGGGTCTGACATGAGTATTTCAAGGAGAAACGGGTAAATTGAAAAGACAAAAAGTTTGTCTTGTGTCGATAAATTATTGTGGGAAGATTTCTAGTCCAAAAGAATCCAAAATTTCCAACTATGGATGAAACATGCGACTTAGCTCCACACTTGATACAATTTTAAGTACTTTTGTTTGGAAACAATCCAAGAAACTCTGCAAAAGCATTCGGCTTCTAATAGCAAAGATATAAGTTTTTATTCCGTTTTGACTGCCCACCGTACGCAGTAACACCACTTGACTATAACAAACGCATTTTGAGTTTTTAAAAAGTCGTATCTTTTTCATTTGCTCTCGCACTCATACGCTCGTATATTCAGTCGTACGTTATCGTCGTTCGCGTTTTTTGTTGTTGTTACTTACTTTTACGCTTGCATTGTTATTGTTTTTTATTGCACTCGAAATGCGTTGGGTTTTTTTCTCAGCGAAATAAAAACTTTATGTGGAATGCAGCAATCGTCGCGCTACAATTTACAACTTGTAAAGCTGAATCTGAAGCAACAAAAAAAAGAAAATACTTAACAACAAACAGCTAACAAAAACAAACACCCAACACGACAAGGATTATCAACAAACTCTGTTTGGAGAGAAAGGAAAAAAAAACCAAGCCGAAGCCAACTTTAGCAATTACTGTAGCCACACTATGGACCAAATAGCGCAGCAATTGAAACTATTCGCTGGATGGCTGCTGGAACTAGCGGCAATATTAGCCAAACAGTGGCAAGAATGGAATGAAATAAAAGGAAAAAGTCAAGCACGTAATTTGTATATTCTGGCGTGATCGACTTGGAGATATGCTACGGCAAGGATATAATCTTGCATTCAGGTTAAAATAAACAATTGCCTAATTTTCAGAACTGTTTGCTTTAAGAGTACCAAAAGTACTAAAAGATACGATATATTTATAGAGACATCAGTAATAGCCTTAAGGGAGGGATATTTGGGAGTTCGCCCTTTCAAGGTGCAGAAAGTAGTAATAGCTACAACTTTTCCTGTAACATTAACCTGGAAATCTACGGCATATACATTTTTAAAAGAAAATCATATAAAGAGCGAGCAACTGCAGTAAATTTCGACATGTACTAACGAAAGAGTACTGCTAGTAATAATAAGATCTAATTATTACATTACTCTTATCAACTAATCGGTAAAAGCAAGAGCCTTGATAATTGATTTTATGTATAGAGGGAGGGAGCATCAGTATTTATAATTTGACTGATTCGGTATTCATTAAATGATTAAATACGTATACATTTATGGCATAAAGTGGTTACGAAAATGCGCGACTCTCGGAAAAATATGATAGTCTTGTAGAATTTTTCCTCTGGCGTATAAAAGCCATAACTGAATTGGTCCATACTTGGTACATCGTAAGATTTTTGCAAATTAATTCCTCCATCACAAAGGTTAAAAATACTAAACAGTTATATATGCAAAATAATACAGCGATTTTCATGAAATTAGCTACCAAATATATCTTCAGCCGATTTTGGGTTAACTGTGCACCAAACAACCAGTATCAGTCCAAATGACCTGAACTTTGACACTTCCGACGGAATTCAGTGTAGAAGCAAGTACATCAAATTTGGTGAAAATTGGTTCAGATATAGCTAAAGCTCCACTATATATGTTTCAACCGGTTTGGGGTTTAAAGGCCCTCACGAGCGTAATATGCATTCCACAAAAATGAAATAAGTGCCAAAAATTTTTAAAAGATCGGTTCAGATTTGTCAATATTTGTACGGTCTAAATGTGCCTAGTCGAAATAGCGGTTTTAGACCCTACGTCTCTTTGGACCAAATCCGTTTCAGAACATTTGGAGTCGATATAGCGATGTCCGTCTGTCTGGCTGGTGCGCACGATAACTCTCGAAGGGAGCATCCGGTTTGGTCCAAACTGGGTATATCGTAATATTTTTGTCAAACTTAGATCGAGTTCGGAGATTGGCAATATCGGTCTATTCCTTCTAGTACCTCTCCCACAAAAGGTCGAAATTTTCAAAATATATATTTTTTGCACAGAAAGAAAGAATCCGATATTGCTCCAGCTTTGCAAATCCTAATATTTATGTCTGTGCTAGGTCAGGTGTGGAAATGGACAATATCGGTCCACTCCATCAAGTACCTCCCCCACAAATGGTCAAAATTTTGAATAATTACAACTCTTATAAAATGTGATGTAAGAGTTCGATTGTCTTCGAATTTCACACATCCCAATATTTATATTAACCCAAGGTCTGGTGTTAAGATGGACAATATCGGTCCACTCCTCCTGGTACCTCCCCCACAAAAGGTAGAAATTTTCAAAAAATATATTTTTTACACAGAAAGAGAAACGATAATCAGATTTTGCTCCAACTTTGCAAATCCTAATATTTGCGTCATTTCTAGGTCGCGGGCCAAAATGGATAATATTGGTCCACTCCATCAAGTGCCTCTCCCAAAAAGGGTCAAAATTTTTAATAGCTACAACTCTTATAAAATGTGATCTAAGAGTCCGATTGTTTTCAAATTTCACACATCCTACTATTTTTATGAACCCAAGATGTGGCAGTAAGACGGAATATATCGGTTCACTTCTTCTGGTACCTCCCCCATAAACGCTAAAAATTTTGAATATCCATGAAGTTCATAAAAAGCGAAATCAATAACCTATTCCATTCCAGACATGGCACATCTCAACATTTCCATCAACACAAGGTATGTTATAAAGATGGTAGAGATTGGACCATTTCTTTTGCTACCTGCCCCACATAGGGTTCAAATTAAAAAAAAAAAAAAAAAATCATAACGCTCAAAGAGCTCTCTTCAAATTTCACACATACAAACATTTTTGCTAACACAAGATCTGTTGTGAAGATATATCTGCGAACCCCTTCTGGTACCTCACCCACAAAGGTACACAATTTTCAATACTTTTATCTGTCATAAATCCTGATATGAATATGGAATTTATGATTTCCCATAAATTGGATATAAATGTTCGATTTTCTTATATACATATAATATTTATATCATATTTATGTAGGACCGATACGGAATGGACAATATTGACCCATTCTTTCCAAACCAATTCCATAGAGGGTCAAGAGTTTGAAAATGCATAACAGATTTAAAGTTCGTAATGGTTACTACAGCCTAAGACAGAAAATTGTCTGTGCAGGTCCACCTCTTCGTAAAGCCCCCATATAACGGTACCTCCCGATATTGGATATTTTGATTTTATCGACATTATAACCGATTTTTTTTAAGTTTCGCATTTCAATATTGTTATGGCTTATGACAAATGTTACCTACAAGGTTCATGTCGTCGTTACCAGGTTCATATAATAGCTACATTCGGTATTTTTAAAATTTTAACAGAATTTTTAACGGATTTTATTGTTTTAGAAAATTACCAAATTCGTTCCAAATGGTGGAGGGTATTCAAAGTTCGGCCCGGCCGAACTTACAGTTTTTTTACTTGTTTTCTTTGAAAAAGAAATTCTGGCCGAATACATTTTGTTGCTTCTTTAAATAGGACTTATGGCATCCAATAATAATGAATTTTGAAGAAAATTCGTAAGGGATCTTAGGAATTCGAAAAAATTAAAGATTGAAATGAATTTAAGAAATCTATGATTGGTGGTGGAAGAAATTTCTATAAGGACTCCCTCATACATTTAAACGATCTTTTTTACGAAACTTTGATTTTTAAGAGATTCAAACATTGTGAATTTTGTTGATATTTCTTCACGGCGTCATGACAAAAATTATAATTTTGTAAGATGATCAATAATAGTGTATTTCCAGTTAAAAAAAATCTTGGATTTTAAACAATTTTTTGAAGAGCCTTCCACCAAAATTCTTAAAATATAGTTCCGGAACCATAGCAAAAATTCGATTTTTTGAAAATATTTTTTAAAATTTCTGGATTGACTATTTTAAGATTTAATTGAGAATTTAAGGAATTTGAAGATGTATTCCAAAAACCTGAACTCTTTTAAGATATCCAACATGAATAGATTTCAAATATTTCACGTGGAGTGAAAAAATTTAGATTTTTAAGTTTTCCTAGACCTCCAGGTAAAAATCAAAAGTTTTTAAATATTTTTTAAGAGAGCTTTGTTCAAAAATCATATATTTTCTAATAATCATATGTTCGATACTTCTACTCAATAAAGTGTATTTTTTAAGAATATTTTTTAAGGACATGTCGACAAAAAATTGTGTGAGTTATTTCTTAAGAGCTCCTTGGGTAAAAATATGTTTCCAACCCGACACACATTTTTGGGGCCAATATTAGTACTCGGTTTTGGGATAAAAGTAATGCCTGCGCATGGTAAACTGTCTTTCGAATTTCGGGATTTTTTTTTTTTTCATAATCAACTTCAGATTTAATCTAATTGAACATTGAAGCTGAGTTTTTGATAGAGTTACTATACTCCTTCACCCTTAACGAGTTTGTGACAATGGTGTACGTGCTAAATTCAGTTGACTTGGTTCTTCGATCTCAACTGAAGTATCTACAAACTGGATTCTTCTTTGTTACAAACCGCTAGGCGAAATCAACTACCGCTACCGTAGGGTACGCAAAAGAAATGTCATGACATGCATCGTCGCTTTACGTTGGCCACTAAAAGCTTTTTGATTATGAAAAATGTTTCAAACATATGCTCCAAATGACTTTTTGTGTTTCATGTTTTTGTTGCAGTTGTTGTTGTTTTTATTTTCCGCCACTAAGACTTGGCCAACTTGGCAGTCAGTGGTGGTACACTTTTCCACTACTTACAACATTTGTTATTTGTTTTCCACGCCTGAGTTTGTTTGTTGCGTTTTTCTGTTTGTTTGCTGCGGTTGTTGGTATTTCGCTGACATTCTTTGTCGGGTTTTTGTTGTATTTGTTTATGGGAGTCATGCTTCAAGAATTTACACCCTCAACATGGTGCATTTAGCTATAGCTAGCGCTATATGGTAATGGAAGAATATGGAATGCATGACAAGTGAAGCTATTTAATGCTCCAACTTAAGAACTAAGATTTATAATTTAATTAGGACCCCCCATGGAAGTGGTGAGAACCCTGGGAAAACAAATCACATTTTAATGTCGGAATCAAATGTACTTCAAACAATTAATCCCTTTTTTTGTTCGAATTTCAACTGAGCTGATTTCTTTTTAGTGTCCCACAACAATGTCTTCGAAGCCATCACATCACTGCACGATTTTATGGACAATTGAACAGTTCCTTTGATATATCATTGCGATTAATTACATGTCTTCTTCTTTTCGTGAACAAACATTGTTTCACTCGAGACAATCGCCCATTTATGGTCGACCATTAACTTTTATTGTCCAATTTCGACTATCCGTTTTGATCAGCAATCAAGAAAATATTCTTTGTCAGAAGTCATTGACACAACCAAATGTCACACACGCACACACACATAACGCGACATTAATGCGAAAGCTGTGCAATTTATTTTAAGGATTTCAGGCTACAGCTAATTGTCCTCATTACAAAGGATACATGATATGACCTAATTTTTGGGGTGTAGGCTTAGTTAATGAGGCATTTGTGTAATATATACAAATGGTATAAAGCTGGGGCTTAGTTTATATAAATAGAAGATTAGATCGCTCACAAGTGTTTTAAAGTATTGGTGTGGCGAAAAAATGACATTGAATATTAGAAATTTGTGTGGGAAAAGTTATTTAATAAAACAAAAGTCAACGTATCAAAAACTGAAAAATTGGGATATGCGGCAATCGGACTCTTATTTCCTGTGTATACCCTACACCACATAGTGGTAAGGGTATTATGTCTTTTTGCATTTGTTTGTAACATGGAGAAGGTAGCGAGATAAATCCATAGTTACTTTTGAGGATCTTCATAGAATCACTTTCTGTGTCGATTTTTGCATGTCAGTCTGTCCATGTATTTTTGTTAACAAAATGCAGGTCGCTCTTATTATCCGATTGAGATACAATTTTTCAAACTATTTTTTTTTTTTTTTTTTTTTTTTGCCAAAGAACGAACCTTATTGAATTTGGTGAGAATCGGTTCAAATTTAGATATAGCTTCCATAAACTGCTATGGATATAGCTACCATATATACTGCATATACTGCAACCAACTTCAGACTGCTGTCATTTCTAAGCCACTCGTCCGACAGCTTTTAACAGTATTCCAGTGTTAGATCATTATATGGTTTACAAGCTTACCAAAGCATATGGTGAGAATTTTCCAAAAAAAAACAAAGTTATTCGTGATGGAATTCAAGCGTGATAGTGTGATTTCTTTATATTTGGCTGGAAAACCACAAGTGGCTATCGTTGGAGCACTCCAGCATTTAAATGTCGTACCATTGCTCGTTGCCGTGATACTCAAGGAAGTGGACGGATGTCAAGAAAGTGGACGGAAGAAAACAGCAATATCAGCAAAAATGGTTCGAAAAGTAAAGAAGCGACATATCGCAATGTTCCATTCGCTATTGAAGTTCTAAAAAGTCCAAGAACTTACACCGCAACATAAAGAAAATAGACTCAAGAGAGCTAAAGAGTTGCATCGCTTGGCCGAAAGAGGTGAACTGCCGAATTTGGTCTTCTCCGATGAGAAAACATTCGTTGCCCAGCAGTTTGTAAACAAACAAAATGATCGTGGTTACTTGCCAAAGAATAATGATGGTGTTTACTTGCCAATGTGCACCTTCGGTTTGTCACCATAACTCAAGCGCCGACCATGGTGATGGTGTGGGTTGCCATAACAGCCGATGGTCGCTCTCCTCTCGTATTAATAGACCGTGGCATCAGAATAGATGCCGAATATTATCGCGGAGAGTGTATTAAAGCCTTGGGCACGCAAACACTTTGGCCGCAGACCGTGGACATTCCAACAGGACTCAGCACCATCGCACTCAGCACGTGCCACCCAAGAATGATTACAAAATGAGGTTCCTTGCTTCATTTCCAGTTCATTTCCATTTTCATTTCTTTTGTGTCTGGAGTATTTTGGAAAACAAGGTTGGCACTAAAAATACCAAAGTGTCGATCACCTCAAGCAAGCGCTTCGCGCGGGAATAGTCAAAATACCGTAGAGCAACATTCGGGCAGCGTGTGACATTTTCATTTGCCGTTTGAAGGCCATAATTCGTGCCAAAGGTGACCAGTACGAACAAATCTAAACTTATTCTAAAATTTGATGAAATTTCCGACATTTTTTGCTTTCGTTCAATAAAATTATAAAAAAAGATAAAATTTGTGGCGTTTGACTCTAAATATGCGTAAAAGCTCTACTACATATTGAAAGTGGTGTAGTCGGCCCCGCCCGACCTACTTTACTGTTTTTTACTTTAAAAATTGTAGATTTTCTAAAAACAAAAGTTTTTTTTTTGGACTATCCGACTATAAATCGTGGATCTGACTTCATTTTTTGTCGTAAAAAGGGTATTTAATTAAAAACCTCAACCCAGTTGATAACTTCTTAACAACTAAGATTAACACCACCACCAACAACTACTACAACTATTCAAATTCTGTTGTTTAACGCAAATGAGAGGCATTACCACCACAACGCATAAAGTATTTTAATTGAAATTAATGCATTTTAATGGATCTGTTCGTATTACTTAATTGATGTTGAATGCCCATGACAGGGAAAAGCTTTAGTGGAAATTGCATTTCCATTTTCATTTTTCTGCTCCTTCTTCGTTGCCTTGCATGAATTTCGTTCATTCGTTCGTCTTCTTCATTATTTTACTTTTTTAATTTTAATTTCGAACATTTTGATTAGGGAGATACGAGTGCTTTTAATTGCCATTCATTAAAACTGTTTCTTTCGGTTGTCGGTTTGATGCTGGTGCTATTGCTTCTGCTGTTGGTCCTCATCATCATCATCATCTACTCATTTCTTTTGGTTTTTTTTCCTTGTATTACACTTTTGGTTACTTTCCTGAGCTGATTCACAGTTATGGTTGAAATGTAATTGTTTCGACGCCTTTCAGTGTCCTTTTGTCAGAGAAGAAGGCAGATGTTTAAAGGATTTCAATTTTCTATCAAAACAAGTTAAAAAGTATCAGTCAGTTTTGCAGACAGTTCTATACCCTTCGATTACTTAAATATATTTTGACTTCTGTTAGGATTATTCAAATTGTTGACCCTCTATGGAGTAGGTTCCGAAAGAATGATCCAATATTGTCCATTTCCTATCGGACCCAAATAAATATCGACGTGTCAGGTTTGGACTGTATTGGTGAGATGCCACATCAGACCTTTCGTTAGCAAAAATGTTTCGATGTATGAAATTTAAAAAGAATCGGATGCTTATTTCGCTTCCTTTGAGCACCTTGTTTATTCAAAATATTGAATGAAATGGAATGTTAATTTCGAGTTTTATGACCTTCATGGATAGTAAAAATTTTGACCCTTTATGGGGGAGGTACCAGAAGGATTGGACCGATATATTAACTCTTCACAGCAGATCTTGTATTAGCCGAAATAATGGGCTGTGTGAAATATGAAGAGAACGGGATGTTCATTTCGGATCTTATAATCGTTATAGTTATTCAAAATGTTAACTTTTTGTGGGGGAGGTACCAGAAGGAATGGTCCGACCTCTACGTTCTCTATAACAGATCTTGTGTTGATAGAAATATTGAGATGTGCAAAGTATGAATGGAATTGGATATTAATTTGGCATTTTATGAGCTTCATGGATATTCAAAATTTTGACCATTTGTGAGGGAGGCAGAAGAAGAAGTGGACCGATGTATTCCATCTTCACACCAGACCTTGGGTTAATAACATATTGTGATGTGTGTACTTTGAAGACAATCGGACTCTTACATCATATTTTATAAGAGTTATAAATAATTATTCAAAATTTTGACCCTTTGTGGGAGAGGTCCTTGAAGGAGTTTGCCGATATTGTCCATTTTCGCACCTGACCTGACAAAACTATTAAGATTTACAAAGTTGGGGAAATCTAATTATCCTTTCTCTTTCTGTGCAGTAAACTATTTTCTTGAAATTTTCGACAATTTGTGGGAGAGTTACCAGAAGGAGTGCATCGATATTGCCCATCTTCATAATCGATCTAAGTTTGCTAACAATATTACGATGTACCAAGTTTGGATCAAATCGGATACTCCCTTCGAGAGTTATCGTGCGCACAAGCCAGACAGACAGACAGACGGACGGACGGACGGACGAACATCGCTAGATCGACTCCAAATGTCTTGAAACGCATTGGGTCCAAAGAGACATAGGGTTTAAAACCGTTATTTCTATGAGGCACGTTTTGGGCGTATAAAATGATATATACACTCTGTAACCATATGGATGAGGGTATAAAAAATCGCTATTTGGTCCAATGGAGTGATTTCCATTTGAAAATACACAGGGTGAGATGAAAAAACTGCAACCAACTTAAGACTGCTGTCATTTCTCAACCACTCGTCCCACAGCTGTTAAAATTATTCCAGTGACAGCATTATTAACATCAGCAGAAATGGTTCGGAAAGTAAAGAAGCGACTTGATCGAAACCCGCGTCGCTGTAGCCGAAAAATGGCTCGTGAGCTAAATATATCGCATTATTCCATTCGGCAAATATTGAAAAATGAGCTCGGGGTAAAGCCATTGAAATTCCAAAGAGTGCAAAACTTACACCGCAACAAAAAGAAAATAGATTGAAAAGAGCTAAAGAGTTATTTCTCTTGGCCGAAAGTGGTGAACTGCCGAATTTGGTTTTCTCCGATGAGAAAACATTCGTTGTTCAGCAGTTGTAAACAAACAAAATGATTGTGTTTACTTGCCAAAGAGGCCAGCTGAAAATGTGCACATTCGGTTGGCCACCAGAACTCTAGCGTCGGACATGGTGATGGTGCGGGCTGCCATAACAGCCAATGGCCGCTCTCCGCTCGTATTAATCGACCGTGGCATCAGAATAAATGCCGAATATTATCGCGAAAATATTCTTGAGGGTGTATCAAAGGCACACAAACACTTTGCCCACAGACCTTGGACATTCCAACAGGACTCAGCACCATCGCACTCAGCACGCGCCACCCAAGAGTGGTTACAAAATGAGGTTTCTCGCTTCATTTCCAACGCACAATGGCCACCAAAATATTCAGATACCAATCCGTTGGACTTTTGTGTCTGGATTATTTTGGAAAGCAAGGTTGGCACTAAAAAATACCAAAGTGTGGACCACTTTAAACAACCGCTTCGCCAAGAATGGGCCAAAATACCGCAGAACAACATTCGGGCAGCGTGTGACGGTTTTATTGGCCGTTTGAAGGTCATAATTCGTGCCAAAGGTCACCGATTCGAACAAATCTAAACTTATTCTAAAATTTGATGGTATTTCCGAAATTTTTTCATTCACTAAAATTTAAACAAGTAAAAAAGCTGTAAGCTGTAATTTCTGTTAAAATCTTAAAAATACCGAATGTAGCTGTCATATTAGGGTCTATACGACGACATGGACCTACATAGGTAACATTTGTCAAAAGCCATTACAATATTCAAATGCGAAACTTAAAAAAATCGGTAAAAATGTAGATAAAATCATAAAAATAGCAAATATCGGGAGGTACCGTTATATGCGGGCTATACGAAGACGTGGATCTGCACAGAAAATTTTCTCTCTTAGGCTGTAGTATCCATTACGAATTTCAAATGCCAAATTTGAAACACTTCCGGTGAATAATGTCGCTAAAATCATTAAAATACCGAATATCGAGAGGTACCATTATATGGGGGCTCTACGAAGACGTGGACCTGCACAGACAATTTTCTATCTTAGGCTGTGCAATTCATTACGAACTTCAAATACCAAATTTGAAAAAATTCCAGTGAATAAATTTGCTAAAATCATCAAAATACCGAATATCGAGAGGTACCATTATATGGGGGCTCTACGAAGACGTGGACCTGCACAGACAATTTTCTGTCTTAGGCTGCACTATTCATTACGAACTTAAAATACTAAATTTGAAACATTTTCAGTGAATAAATTTGCTAAAATCATTAAAATTCCGAATATCGAGAGGTACCATTATATGGGGGCTCTACGAAGACGTGGACCTGCACAGACAATTTTCTGTCTTAGGCTGCACTATTCATTACGAACTTCAAATACCAAATTTGAAACAATTCCAGTGAATAATCTCGCTAAAAGCATCAAAATACCGAATATCGGGAGGTACCGTTATATGGGGGCTATACCAAAACGTGGACCTACATAGCCCATTTTCAATGCCAACAGTCCTGCAGACATAACATACATTTAAGTAATATTGTATCAATCTACTTCAATTCGTTCGGAAGCTAGAGTGCTTACCACAGACGGACGGACATCGCTAAATCGACATAGAATTTTATGCTGATCAAGAATATATATACTTTGTGGGGTCTAAAATGTGTATTTCGAAGTGTTACAAACGGAATGACAAACCTAATATACCCTCCTTACTATGGTGGAGGGTATAAAAAAAATTAAAGACTATGACGTTTAAATTTGTTGCAGTTTTTCAAATGACAAGTATTGATAGGTGGTATGATCTACTTAAAAAAAAATTCGTTTGTTACGGGAGCTCATATAACGGGAGGAATCATATTGTCGGCCCCGCCCTACTTTTGACTTTACCTTACTGGTTTCATTTTGAAGCTGCCACATTTATAGTTATTGTACTCAAATGTGGAACGACAAATATTAAATTTCCAACAAATTCAATCAAATAACAAAATTATGGATTAAATCCGATATATGTTTTGAGAAAGAAAAATTAGATAACCCCTCCATCTTATAATAAAGGCTTTGAAAAATCCTCTCAACTTACCACTCTTTCAATACTCTGTCCTACTTGCATTAATATCACATAGCAGTCTGATTGCAATTTTGCACATTATTCTGCCCCAAAACAACATCGTTATGCAAAAGGCTTCTTCGTCTTCTTCTTATTCCTTACACTTTCCGGGTATTTCATTCATTTGGCCATTCAGTTGGTCGGTCGATCCGTCGGTCTGCCATGATGGGCTCATCTTTTGCCATCTCATAAAAACAATTGTATGGCTTTGTCTGTGGCGTCAGAATATAAAGTAAAACAAAAGTCAATTCCTTGTCTTTGTGTCCCCTTCGCATGTACAGCAAGGTAACAACGCATAACTTTTACATTATCCTTTGAGGATACAACCATGGACAAAGGAATGCACAAAATTGAACATGCTCTTCACTTGACAATAGGGACTGCAGGGAAATATAATGAATACGTAACGAATGATGTCCACTTTCTTTATCTTATTTTCATGTTCGTCGCAGCATTGTTCGTCGTCGGTCTGCCCGTCGCTCGGTCGGCCGTATCATCGTAGTTGATGGCCACAATCATTTTCGACATCAATGATCAAAAGCTGAATGTCCGGAAAATGAAAGCTGTCGGAAAAATATAATGTTGGCTAATAAATGTTAATGGTTTCATTATTGTGAGATGTCATGGGCGTAGGGGGTTCAAAGGCAATGTGAGGAGTCAAAAATTTTTATTTTTCATTCTCCAGAAAAACGGCAAGGATAGGATTTTCCGAAATCTGTTGGTCCTCAGCCAGTGACGCAACGTAACGCATACGTAAATAATATTTTTTATGGGGTTTTTTGGACAGTGGACCTATATTAATAATTTTTAAAGGAAAAAAACAGTAAAGAAAGTCTTAAAGTCGGGCGGGGCCGACTTTATGATACCCTACACCACTTTGCTAATTTAGTAGAGCTGCGCATAACAATTAATTTTTTTTATGGGAGAATTTAATCATACACGCTATGATTATAATTATAATTTAAAGTTCAAAGGACTAAATATGCCGAAGCATTTGTATCTTTTAAATTCGGACTTGTATTGCCCATTTGGTGCACAATTAATTTGAAATCGGATAAAATATATATGGGAGCTATATCCAAATCTGAGCCGATCTCGATAAAATTTGACAAATATATTTCTGAGCTGTATTTGATATATTTCCCTGAATATCGTTGTTACGGAGTGCATATTACGGCTGTGGGTAACAAATATGGCAAATCGGATGAACAGTATATATGGGAGCTATAGCTATATCTGAACCGATCTTCACCAAATTTGACATACTAGCTTCTAGACTCAAATTGGTCGTAAGAACCAAATTTCATCCAATTTGGGCGAATATTAGACGTTTGGTGCACAATCAAAGGTAAATCGGACGAAGTTATATTTGGGAGCTATATCCAAATCTGAACCGATCTCGATAAAATTTGCCAAATGGATTTCTGAGCTGTATTTAATATATTTCCCCAAATATTGTATTTACAGAGTGCGGCTGCGGAGCACAAAAATAACAAATCAGATAAAAAATATATATGGGAGCTATAGCTATATCTAAACCGATTTCGATCAAATTTGGCATACTTAATTTAAGGTACAATCTGATTGTACGTGCAAAATTCCATACTATTCGGACTGATATTACACGTTTGGTGCACAATAAAAGGCAAATCGGACGAAGATATATATGGGAGCTATATCTAAATTTTGACCGATTATCTCCAATTACAATAGGGTTCGTCCTTGGGCCAAACAAATGATTTGTCCAAAATTTCATCTGGATAGGGCATTAAATGTGAACTGTACTTTGTTTACAAAAATACATGGACAGACGGACGGACATGCATAAATCGACTCAGAATGAGATTCTATGCAGATCATCAAAAGGAACTATGGGTCTATCTCGTTTTCTTTTGCCTGTTACAAACAAATGCACAAAGACATAATACCCTGACCACCTTGTGGTGTAGGTTATAATTAGTGTAATATACAGGGTTGTCCATATTCGACTGACCCATCTGGCAACGCCATAACTTTTGACAGAGATGTCACATCGCTTAATGACATACCGCGTTTGAAGCGTCAGTCCAAGCAGATTTTTACCATCAACCAATACACGCCACGCGAGCGCTTTGAAATAGTTGAAATTTACATTCAACAGAAGAAGTCAATTGTGAAAACTCAACGTGCTTTTAAAACATTAAAGAATGTGAGAAGTGCGCCTTCTAAGAACACCATTAAGCGTTTATACGAAAAATTTTCGACTGGTAACGCTCTTTCTAATCCGAAGAGGCCATATAAAAGTCGACCAAGGCGATCGGCCGAGAATATCGCTGCCGTACGAGCCAGTGTTGAGAGGTCCCCAAGAACATCCCAAAAACGCCGTTCTCAGCAGTTGGGCATGGCTCGGTCCACTTTGCAACGGGTTATTCGCATTGATTTGCATTTGTTCCCGTACAAAATTCAATTGACGCAAAGAATGTTGCCTGCGGACAAGCCTCGTCGATTGGAGTGGGCCCAAAGAGTCATGGGTCCGTCAGGGCAACCCTGTATAAGTATGCTTTTGAAAATGTGCACTAAGTGTGCGAACTGTACTAAATGGTACTTAATCTGGAATTTTAAAAATGTTGTATTGGGATCCCTGTTACAGGTAGGTTTGTGATAAATAGACGGGTCTTGGAAAGGTGTGCCCCAAGTAAACGAAAAGTACGAAATGGTAACATATTTGGTACAATTTGGTATTGGGTGAACAGATAATGCTTAAATCCGAAATTTGATATTAGCATCACTGTTCATGTGTATCCTGGACATATATATGGAGGTGGTTTTGGGAATGTGTACTATACTTGTACGAAAAGTACTTAATTCTCAATATTAATATTGAGGCCTCTTTTGCTGTCTGAAATTGAGATATGGAGGTGGTTTTGGAATGTTTGCAATAATTGTACGAAAACTACTAAATTTGTTATTAAGTGAAGGAGTAGATATGAAATTCTGAAATGACATCCATTCTTGGCGTCTATAGTTGAAAGAAGGAAACGGTACAAAATTTAGCAATGGGGGAAATTACAGAGCAGAAATCCTGAAATTTGATATCAATATTTGAACGAAAAGTACTGAATGGTACTAAGTTTGGTATTGGATGAAGGGGTAGGGCTGGAATACCAAAATTTGATATTAAGGTTTGTCTTGGTAACTGAAATTGAGATATGGAGGTGATTTTGGAAATGTGTACTATAATTGAGCGGAAAGGTAGTAAATAGTACTAAATTTGGTATTGGATAAAGAAATACAGATGAAATTTTATATAGATGTCATCGATATCTGCGTTTGAGATGTGGCACTGGTTTGGAAATGCGTGCTACATTTGTACGAAATGTTATTGGATGAAGGGAGAGAGAGGTGGAATTCCGAAATTTGATATTGAGCTCTGTTGGTACCTGAAATTGAGACATTGAGGTATATTCGCCAATGTTTAATATAATTGCACGAAAAGTACTAAATAGTACTAAATTTGATATTGGGAGACGGGATGGAGATAAAATTCTGAAATTGGATATTTAGATTACTGATGGTATTTGTGTTTGAGATTTGGCGACATGAAAAGTACTAAATAGTACTAAATTTGGTATTGGGTAAAGGGATGGGGCTAGAATCCGCAATCCGGGTCTCCGTCGGTATCTGGATATGCAGGTGGTCTTAGAAATGCGTACTGTGATTGAATGAAGAGAGCTAATAGTACGAAATTTGGTATTGAATAAAGAAATTCAGTTGAAATCCTAAATTTTGTCACTATTGGTGTCTGTAGTTATGGTATGAAGGTGATACTCGCAAAGTACTAAATGGTTCTAAAATTGCTATTGGGTGAAGGAATAGAGGTGAAATCCGGAAATGTAATATACATGTCAATATGGATGCTGTGGTTGAGATTTGGCAGTGGTTTGGAAATGCGTACTATACATGTGCGAAAAGTACTAAATCGTACTAAATTTGATATTGGGTGAAGGGTTAGGGCTGGAATCCTTAATTGGAATTTAATATTGATGTCACTGTTGGTATCTGGAATTGAGATATGCAGATGGTTTTGGAAATGTGTACAAGGGTACTAAATGGTACTACATCTGGTATTGGGAGATAAAATTCTGAAATTTGATAAAATTTGAGTACTAACTGTGTGTGAGATTTGGCGGTGTGCAATGGTTTTACTAACATCCTCCTCGGTAAACTTCAGAATGAAAAGATTTTAAAGACTTTTTGGTGCGAAAGGTGGACATTTTCCTTCTATTCTTTCCGAAATCGGCAAAATTTGAAATATAACCTTGAAACCCTAAAAATTGTAGTACGGTGTATGTTTATACCCTACACCACAAGGTGGTCAGGGTATTATATCTTTGTGCATTTGTTTGTAACAGGCAAAAGGAAACGAGATAGACCCATAGTTCCTTTTTATGATCTGCATAGAATCACATTCTGAGTCGATTTATGCATGTCCGTCTGTCCGTCTGTTGTAAACAAAGTACAGTTCGCATTTATTTCCCTATCCAGGTGAAATCTTGCACAAATCATTTGTTTGCCCAAGGACGAACCCTTTTGAAATTGGAAATAATCGGTCAAAATTTAGATATAGCTCCCATATATATCTTCGTCCGATTTGCCTTTTATTGTGCACCAAACGTGTAATATCAGCCCGAATAGTAAGGCATTTTGCACATACAACCAAATTAGGCCTGAAAATAAGTATGCCAAATTTGATCGAAATCGGTTCAGACATAGCTATAGCTCCCATATATATTGTTTATCCGATTTGTTACTTTCGTCCTCCGCAGCCGTAATGTCAACTTTGTTACAATAATATTTGAGAAAATATATCAAATACAGCTCAGAAATACATTTGCTAAATTTTATCGAAATCGGTTCAGATTTGGGTATAGCTCCCATATATATTGTTCATCCGTTTTGTTGTATTTGTTACCCACAGCCGTACTATGCACTTCGTAACAACGATATTCAGGGAAATATATGAAATACAGCTCGGAGATATCTTTGCCAAATTTTAGCAAGATCGGTTCAGATTTGGATATAGCTCCTATATATAACTTCGTCCGATTTACCTTTATTGTACACCAAACGTCTAATATTTGCCCAAATGGGATGGAATTTGGCACATGCAACCGAATTGAGTCTAGAAGCTAGTATGCCAAATTTGGTGAAGATCGGTTCAGATATAGTTATAGCTCCCATATATATCTTTATCTGATTTCAAATTAATTTAAAAGATACAAATGCTTCGGCATATTAAGTCCTTTGAAATTTAAATTATATTTACATTCATAGCGCGTATGATTGAATTCTCTCATAAAAGCTTTTAATTGTTATGCGAAGCTGTACTAAATTAGCAAAGTGGTGTACTGGTTTTTGATTAAAAATTGTTGTCAAACTATTCAAATTGTGCATTTTGAATACCAAAAATACCTAACACGAACTGTTGGGACGAATCTAAAATGTTATATAAAAAGCTAGGGTGGTGACCTATTGACTAATTCATCAACACCCAGGCGAATCGGCGGAACCTAGAATCTTGAAATTTAACGTGTAGATTAATGTTGGTGGGTTGGGGTTATATAAGGCTGGGCTATTGAAATTTCGAACTATAAGCCTACTAAAAAGCACTAGAATAAGTAAAAAATGCAGTTAGTTCGGCAGGCGCGAAATTTCATTTGGAAGAAATTTGGAAATTTTCAAAAGAAAATCCGTTGAAAAATACTGTTAAAATCATAAAAATACCGAATAAAGTCAGATACCGTTACACGAACTTGTATACGCAATTTTTGGCATATGCCATTACGATATTCTAATACGAAACATAATTAATTTTCGGTCAATAATGTCGCAAAAAATAAAAATACCGAATAAAGAAAGTTAAATACTATTATATGGGACCTTTACGAAAACGTGGAACTTCATTTTTGGTTACAGGCTGTAGCACCCATTACGAACTTACATTACGAAATTTGAAACAATTCGGTTAAATAATGTTGCTAAAAGCATCAAAATACTAAATATAGGGTGGTACCGCTATATAAGCCTATAAGAAGATGTTGACCTGCGTGATCAATTCTCTGTCACAGGATGTAGTACCTATTAGGAACTTCAAATTCCAAATTTGAAACATTTGCGGTGACACAAATTATAAATACGATATTAAATAGTATTTCGATACTTCACATTTGACAGAAACGGGCTTAGACACAATATCTTTTAGAAGAATTATGTTTCAAGAAATTTAGAGCCGATCTAGATGTTTCTTGATCTGTCTGGCTGTATTTGGTCCGCTCTTGGTACAACGAGTTTGAAGATAGCCCATATTGGTAAACTACTTCGATATATACCAGACAAAAGCCAAAAAAATAATAGAAGAATATGACCGATATCCAACCAGTCCTTGTTTCTTCTGACTAAATTTTGTTTTGAATTGAACTTTAGATTTTTAATATACTCTTATTAACCTAAGTTTCCTTAGTTTCCAGTCCATACATACATCCTTGAATTAAAATGTATTTTTTATAATATCCCCCTACATACATCTGTCATAAATGTGACGCGGCTCTGTCCTTTATCAGCGGATGTGATTATAACTACATCATTAGTACAGCTATTTTAATTGCCGTTTAATCTCTTTTCAATTTAAGGAAACTGTTAAGGATTTCATCTTACATCCATTAATAAGTTTAATTGCAAGTCAAAAACACAGTTATTTTTAACAAGTAAAAAAGCAGTAAGTTCGGCCGGGCCGAACTTTGAATACCCTCCACCATTTGGAACGAATTAGAAAATTTTCAAAAAAATAAAATCCAATAAAAATTCTTTTAAAATCCCTAAAATATCTAATATAGGAAGGTGCCGATATATGGGGGAATATACGATATTGTGGACCTATAAAGACAAATCCATGTCTGCGTGTAAAGTACTCACAAGGAACTTCGTGTGTGGATTTTCAGACAATACGATTGGAAAATGTGGCTATAATCATCAAAATACCGAATATCGCGGAGTACCGTTATATGGAAGCTATACGTTATCGGTAACCTATATAGAGAATTCTCTGTCGGTGGGTAAAGTGCTCACAAAGAACCCCTTGTGTTGATTTTAAGACAATTCCATCGAAAAGCGTGGCTAACATCATCAAAATACCGAATATCGGAGGTTACAGTTATATGGGGGATATACGATATCGTGTTGATTTTAAGACAATTCCATCGAAAAGCGTGGCTAACATCATCAAAATACCGAATATCGGAGGTTACAGTTATATGGGGGATATACGATATCGTGGACCTACATAGACACTTCATTTTGAGGAGGTAAAATGCCCACAAGGGACTCCTTGTGTGGATTTTCAGACAATTCCGATGAAAAATGTGGGTCAAATCATAAAATACCGAATATCGGGAGGAACCGTTATATGGCGGATATACGATATCGCGGACCTGTGTAGACAATTCTCTCTCAGGGGGTGAAGTACTCACAAGGAACTACTTGTGTTGATTTTAAGACAATTCCATCGAAAAGCGTGGCTAACATCATCAAAATACCGAATATCGGAGGTTACAGTTATACGGGGGATATACGATATCGTGGACCTACATAGACACTTCATTTTGAGGAGGTAAAATGCCCACAAGGGACTCCTTGTGTGGATTTTCAGACAATTCCGATGAAAAATGTGGGTCAAATCATAAAATACCGAATATCGGGGGTACCGTTATATGGGGGATATACGATATCGTGGACCTGTGTAGACAATTCTCTCTCAGGGGGTGAAGTACTCACAAGGAACTACTTGTGTTGATTTTAAGACAATTCCATCAAAAAGCGTGTGGGTAAAATGCCCACAAGGGACTCCTTTTGTGGATTTTCAGACAATTCCGTTGAAAAATGCGGCTAAAATCATGAAAATACCGCATACCGTGGGGGTACCGTTATATGGGGGCTATACGATATTGTGGACCTATATAGATAATTCTCTGCCGAGGTATAAAGTACCCACAAGGAACTCCTTGTGTGGATATTCAGACAATTCCGTTGAAAAATGTGGGTAAAATCATCAAAATACCGAATTTCGGGGGGTACCGTTATATGGGGGCTATACGATATTGTGGACCTATATAAATAATTCTCTGCTGAGGTATAAAGTACCCACAAGGAACTCCTTGTGTGGATTTTCAGACAATTCCGTTGAAAAATGTGGCTAAAATCATGAAAATACCGCATACCGTGGGGGTACCGTTATATGGGGGCTATACGATATTGTGGACCTATATAGATAATTCTCTGCCGAGGTATAAAGTACCCACAAGGAACTCCTTGTGTGGATTTTCAGACAATTCCGTTGAAAAATGTGGGTAAAATCATCAAAATACCGAATATCGGGGGGTACCGTTACATGGGGGCTATACGATATCGTGGACCTATATGGACAATTCTCTGCCGAGGCATAAAGTACCCACAAGGAACTCCTTGTGTGGATTTTCAGACAATTCCGTTGAAAAATGTGGGTAAAATCATCAAAATACCGAATATCGGGGGGTACCGTTACATGGGGGCTATACGATATCGTGGACCTATATAGACAATTCTCTGCCGAGGTATAAAGTACCCACAAGGAACTCCTTTTGTGGATTTTCAGACAATTCCGTTGAAAAATGTGGCTAAAATCATCAAAATACCGAATATCGGGGGGTACCGTTATATGGGGGCTATACGATATTGTGAACCTATATAGATAATTCTCTGCCGAGGTATAAAGTACCCACAAGGAACTCCTTGTGTGGATTTTCAGACAATTCCGTTGAAAAATGTGGGTAAAATCATCAATATACCGAATATTGGGGGGTACCGTTACATGGGGGCTATACGATATTGTGGATCTATGTAGATAATTCTCCGCCGAGGTATAAAGTACCCACAAGGAACTCCTTGTGTGGATTTTCAGACAATTCCGTTGAAAAATGTGGGTAAAATCATCAAAATACCGAATATCGGGGGGTACCGTTACATGGGGGCTATACGATATCGTGGACCTATATGGACAATTCTCTGCCGAGGTATAAAGTACCCACAAGGAACTCCTTTTGTGGATTTTCAGACAATTCCGTTGAAAAATGTGGGTAAAATCATCAAAATACCGAATATCGGGGGGTACCGTTACATGGGGGCTATACGATATCGTGGACCTATATGGACAATTCTCTGCCGAGGTATAAAGTACCCACAAGGAACTCCTTGTGTGGATTTTCAGACAATTCAGTTGAAAAATGTGGCTAAAATCATCAAAATACCGAATATCGGGGGGTACCGTTATATGGGGGCTATACGATATTGTGAACCTATATAGATAATTCTCTGCCGAAGTATAAAGTACCCACAAGGAACTCCTTGTGTGGATTTTCAGACAATTCCCTTGAAAAATGTGGGTAAAATCATCAAAATACCGAATATCGGGGGGTACCGTTACATGGGGGCTATACGATATCGTGGACCTATATGGACAATTCTCTGCCGAGGCATAAAGTACACACAAGGAACTCCTTGTGTGGATTTTCAGACAATTCCGTTGAAAAATGTGGGTAAAATCATCAAAATACCGAATATCGGGGGGTACCGTTACATGGGGGCTATACGATATCGTGGACCTATATAGACAATTCTCTGCCGAGGTATAAAGTACCCACAAGGAACTCCTTTTGTGGATTTGCAGACAATTCCGTTGAAAAATGTGGCTAAAATCATCAAAATACCGAATATCGGGGGGGTACCGTTATATGGGGGCTATACGATATTGTGAACCTATATAGATAATTCTCTGCCGAGGTATAAAGTACCCACAAGGAACTCCTTGTGTGGATTTTCAGACAATTCCGTTGAAAAATGTGGGTAAAATCATCAAAATACCGAATATTGGGGGGTACCGTTACATGGGGGCTATACGATATTGTGGATCTATGTAGATAATTCTCTGCCGAGGTATAAAGTACCCACAAGGAACTCCTTGTGTGGATTTTCAGACAATTCCGTTGAAAAATGTGGGTAAAATCATCAAAATACCGAATATCGGGGGGTACCGTTATATGGGGGCTATACGATATCGTGGATTGATATAGCCCATCTTCGAACTTGACCTGCCTGCAGACAAAAGAGAGATCTGTGCAAAATTTTAGCTTCCTATCTTAATTCGTTTAGACTGTAGCGTGATTACAACAGACGGACAGACGGACAGACGGACAGACGGACAGACGGACAGACGGACGGACAGGGCTAAATCGTCTTAGAATTTTACGCTGATCAAGAATATATATACTTTGTTGGGTCTAAAATGATTATTTCGATGAGTTACAAACGGAATGACAAAGTTAATATACCCTCCATACCTTTTTTGGTGGAGGGTATAAAAAGAAAAAGAAAAATTCAAAATGGATTGGTAAGTGGGAATAATTGCAAATAATTTCGGAAAGAAGCTTAATCGATTATACGCTGAAATCAGGCTGGATAAGCCACAAGCATGGCCACACATAAAACCTAAATGACTGTCAATTTTGAATTTTTCGTAATTCGATTTGAAATTGAAAAATAAAAAAACAAGTAAAAAACATTATATTGGGCCGAGGCGAACCTTTAATAATCTTCACCCTTGGGTAAAGAAAACATATTTATATAAATGTATCTGAATCCAAACTGAAATCCAAACTGGTCCACTTTAAAATACAAATACCAGGACTACCGTTTGGATAATGCTGTTAAAATTTTCAAAACACCATAAAGTGGGTTAGGCCGTTATATGTGGGTCATACCAAAACAGAAACCTCTATTTGGTATGACCCCCACATAACGGGGGCCTAAATGCCAAACCAAACGAGGTGGGGCATAACCTACGGGAAAGGAGGTGGGTTTTTAGCCAGTATAGACCAGATCAGTCTTTTGTCAGCAGGCAGGACAAGTTCGAAAATTGGCTATATCGGTCCACGATATCTTATAACCCCCATATAATGGTACCTCCCGATATACGGTATTTTGATACTTTTAGCCACACGTTTTAATGAAATTGTCTGAAAATCCACAAAAGGAGTTTCTTCTGAGTACTTTACCTCCTGGAAGAGCATTGTCTACATAGGTCCATTGTCTAACCCCCATATAATGGTACCTTCCTATATTCGCTATTTTGATGACTTCAACAACATTTTTCAATGGAATTGTCTAAAACTCCATACTAGAAGTTCTTTCTAAGCACTTTACCCCCTGGAATAGAAATGTCTATATAAGTCCACGATATCGTATATCCCACATACAACTATACCTCCCGATATTCGATATTTTGGCGATTTTAGGGACATTATTCACAGGGGTTGTTTCAACTTTCGTATTTAGAATTCGTAATGGGAACTACAGTCTATGGCAGAAAATTGTGTATGCAGAACCAGGTCTTCGTATATGCCCCATATATCAGTGCCTCCCCATATACCGTATTTTGAAGATTTTATGTACATTATTCACCGGATTTTTTCCAGTTTCGTATTTGAATATTGGCTTATGACAAAAGTTGCCTATGCAGGTCCACGTCGTCGTATAGACCCAAATATAACGGCTACATTCGGTACTTTTAAGATTTAAACAAAATTTTTAACGGATTTTATTTTTTGAAAATTTCCAAATTCATTCCAAATGGTGGAGGGTATTCAAAGTTCGGCCCGACCGTTTTTTTACTTGTTTTTATACATTTTTCTTCGGCCAAGAAGAACATTTTAAGCGAAAACCAGTAAAGAAAGTCTTAAAGTAGGGCGGGGCCGACTTTATGATACCCTACACCACTTTGCTAATTTTGTAGAGTTCCACATAACAATTAAAAGATTTTATGGGAGAATTTCATCATACACGCTATGATTATAATTGTAATTTAAAGTTCAAAAGACTAAATATGCCGAAGCATATTTATCTTTCAAAATTCACACTTGTATTGCCCATTTGATATATATGGGAGCTACATCCAAAACTGAACCGATCTTGGTAGAATTTGGCAAAGATATTTCTGAGCTGTATTTCATATATTTCCCTGAATATCGTTGTTACGGAGTGCATATTACGGCTGTGGGTAACAAATATAACATATCGGATGAACAATATATATGGGAGCTATAGCTATATCTGAACCGATTTCGATCAAATTTGGCATACTTATTTTCAGGCCTAATTTGGTTGTATGTGCAAAATTCCAAACTATTCGGGCTGATATTACATGTTTGGTGCTCAATAAAAGGCAAATCGGACGAAGATATATATGGGAGCTATATCTATATCGATTATCTCTAATTTCAATAGGGTTCGTCCCTGAGCCAAACAAATGATTTGTGCAAAATTTCATCTGGATAGGGCAATAAATGCAAACTGTATTTTGTTCACAAAAATACATGGACAGACAGACGGACGGACATGCATAAATCGACTCAGAATTTGATTTTATGCAGATCATCAAAAGGAACTATGGGTCTATCTCGTTTCCTTTTGCCTGTTACAAACAAATGCACAAACACATAATACCCTGACAACCTTGTGGTGTAGGGTATAAAAACTGTAAGTTTAGCCGGACCGAACTTTAAATACCCTCCACCATTTGGAACGAATTTGGCAATTTTCAAAAAAAAATCCCTTAAAAAATCAGCTTAATCTTAAAAATACCGAATGAAGCCTTTATATTAGGATCTATTTCGAACTTCAAATACGAAGTTTGAAACAATTCCGGCGGATTATGTCGCTAAAATCATCAAAATACCGAATATCGGGAGGTACCGTTATATGGGGGCTATACGAAGACGTGGACATGCACAGACAATTTTCTCTCTTAGGCTGTAGTATTCATTACGAACTTCAAACACCAAATTTGAAATATTTCTGGTGAATAATGTCGCATTAAATCATCAGTCTCTCAGTCCTTGGGTCTATGTATATGCAGTACCTGAATGAAGAAACGGACTTGTTGTGCAAGCGTTTAATATAATTCCATAAATGTCTTGTGCGATACCTCTTTTTATTCGATATTACTCATACGTCAATAGAGCATGTCATTCAAATCCTCCCCTGTCTTCTCTCAGTTTCTCTGCATATTGTAATATGAGGAAATTTAAGGCTCTGTAATATGAGGAAATATAAGGCTCTATACGACCGGAATGGCTTAGTGAAAGATAAGCTCTCAGTAATTTATTAATCATGGGTATTGTATATATGATATGCATAAGTATTACATTACATTATTGTTCCCACAAATAGAATTTTATAATTTTCATTCCGACCTCTTGCTCGAAATATGCCCTCTTCCTAGTGTGGATACTTACTCCCTTTTGTTAAGTCAATTTCTATTCTTCCCCTTCATAATTGCGATAATGTCATCAGTGCAGCAGATTGGTTTCAATTCACTCCCTACAATCTTAATTGTATTGTATGCACCCTATAAGTTGCTATCTAACAACATTTCAATTGGTTACCTCCACCACCCCTCCCCCATCCCCTCATCCAAACAATAGTTATGATTAAAATTTAATTGCAACACACATTTAATAAATTTATTTAAAATGTAAACAAGCCATGCCCAACACACTCACACTCGCACACACATGCATATGATGCCATTGTAAAAGTTTACAACTTTAAGAGAATTTAAGGGAAGAGGAGGAGCAGGATTAATGACAAGACTCATAAGTTGCGGAGCGAGGAGGTGCAAATGTTTTGCAACAATTCATGCAAACCATTGATATTCTCTGCTCCAACTGTTCACCACATTAAGAATAGTTGTTATCGTTGTTCATAATGATGTTGTTGCTGTTTTTGTTGTTGTTTTGTGCTGTGCTGTGATGCTGTAGTTGTTGGTATTTGCAACCATTAATGTGTAGTAAATAACTGCAGAAATGTGCAATTAGTGGCATACTTCTATTTGTAGCACATTTGTATTGACTTTTGCCGCTCCATGGTGTTCTGTATTACTTTGTCACCCCCTGTTGCTACTCCTACTGCCGCCACCACACAAATGCTACAATGACTTATAATGCATGGCGGCTGCTGCAGCAACAAGGACAACCGCAACCAGATCTACATCAAGCAGGGAAAGGAGAAACCAGGAACAGCGGCAGCTGCAGCAGCACCGACGACGACGACATCAACCACATTTACAATTTTCCCTTTCTCCAAAAAGGGACAAAACAAATGCATTGCAATGGCAATTACTTAGCCAGACAAGAACAACAGCACCAGATACAACAACAGCAACAACAACAAACTGAACAGTAGCATCATCATCCTCCACATCCTCATTTTCATCAGGAATAATACAAAGGCATCAATAATCTATGCTGTTCATTTAGCCCTAATTACACCATATCCACTCAGCGTAAGCTCGGCTATGAGCCACCCCTTCCCAGTCTCTCCCTCTCTCCCTCATACACACACTCTCTTTTATCTGTAGCCCTTGTTATTTTGCATGCTGAAGTTGTCGAATCGTTTATCGTCGTGTTAAGGGCCCAGATGCAAGGATTATTTGTATTCAGTTCGCTATAATGGCTGCCGCTGTAGCTTTAATGAATGGAAATATTTATGAATATAATATTTGGAAATGGCTTCAATATATATATTGAAATAACATTTTATGCAGAATTTTATGGCTTTTGCGGAATAATGAAAAAGTAGGTGAAATTGCTATACATTGAAATGAAGAATATTGGAAATCAGGTAGGGAAGTGTATTAATGAATATACAAATTACTCTATACAAAAAAATTAATGTTTTTTAATTATTACGGGAAAAATCCGGCAGATTATGAAATTAGTGTTAAAGCAAGTAAAAAAGCAGCTAAGTTTGGCCGGGCCGCACTTTGTATACCCTCCACCATTCGGAAGGAACTTGAAAACTTTTAAAATAACTTCTGGGGAGAATATCCCAGACAAAAAACAAGGGAACTGAAGAGGATTGGTGGCTCTTTCCGAAACCTAGGTATTCCCTGCCTTACCCCCTGGTAAACATTACCATCGTTCCCCACTAATAAACAAACGTTGTTTTTATAAAAACAACAATAAAGGGATAAAGCCTGGCCATTTTGCAACAACAAAATACTACGGTATCCCAAACAAACAAGCCACACTGTTCTATTTTCAAAAAAAATAAAATTCCGTCGAAAAATACTGCCGAAATAAAAACCTTTGTAGAGGGGTTATACGAAGACGTGGTGTTGGATAAGTAATTTTCTGTAATAGGCTGTACTACCGATTTCCAAATTCGAAATATGAAACAATTCCAGTGAATAATGTTTTTAATATCATCAAAATACCGAATAAAGGGAGGTACCGTTGTATGGGGGCTATACTAAAACGTGGACCTGCATAGACAGTTTTCCGTCAGAAGTTGTAGTACCCATTAAGACCATCAAATACGTAATTTGACGCAATTCCGGTGAAAAATGTTGTGAAAATACTGAAAATACCGAATATCTTGGGGCAGCCATATATGGTTGCTATACTAAAATGTAGACCTATATTGACAATTCTCTTCCAGGGGGTGAAGTACTCAGAGAGAACTCCTTGTGTAGAATTTCAGACAATTCCATTAAAAATGTGGCTAAAATCGTCAAAATACAGAATCTCGAGGGGTACCATTGTGTGCGTGCTATACGATATCGTGGACCTATATAGAAAAATTTCCCTTTCATAAGGTAAATTACCAACAAAGAACTCTTTATGTAGAATTTCTGAAAATTCCATTGAAAAATGTAGTTAAAATCATCAAAATAGCGAATATAGGGAGGTACCGTTATATAGGCGATATACGATATCGTGGACCTACATAGACAATACTTTTCCAGAAGGTAAAGTACTCAGAAGGAACTACTTTTGTGGATATTTTCATTGAGAAATTTTGCTAAAATCATCAAAATACCGAATATTGGGGGTACCATTATATGGGGGATATACGATATCGTGGACCGATATAGCCGATATACCTGCCTGCACACAAAAGACTGATCTGTTCAAAATGTTAGCTTCCTATCTTAATTCGTTTTGACTCTAGAGTGATTACAACAAACGGATGGACGGAAAGGGCTAAATCGTCTTAGAATTTTAGGCTGATCAAGAATATATATACTTTGTTAGGTCTAAAATTATTATTTCGATGAGTTACAAACGGAATGGCGAACTTAATATACCCTCCATTCTGTGTTAGGTGGAGAGTATGAAAAGAACAGACGTGTATCGGCGTTTTGAAAATTTACAGAAATATTGACGATAAATACAGGATGAGATGAAAAAACTGCAACCAAATTCAGACTGCTGTCATTTCTAATCCACTCAACCGACAGCTGTTAAAATTATTCCAGTGACAGCCCATTATATTGTTTACAAGCGAACAAAAGCATTTTGGTGAGAGTTTTCCAGAAAAAAAGTTTTTCGTGATGGAATTCAAGCGTGATGGTGTGATTTCTTTTTTTTTGGCTGGAAAACCACAAGAGGCTATCGCTAGAGCACTCCAGCATTTAAATGTGAATAAATCGTTTGTGTCTCGTACCATCGCTCGTTACCGTGATACTGGTAGCGTAGCCCGACGTCAAGGAAGTGAACGAAACAAAACAACAACATAAGCAGAAATGGTTCGAAAAGTAAAGAAGCGACTTGCTCGAAACTCGTGTTCAGTGGCCGAAAAATGGCTCGTGAGCTGAACATATCGCAATATTCCATTCAGCAAATATTGAAAAATGAGCTCGGGGTAAAGCCATTGAAATTCCAAAAAGTGCAAGAACTTATACCGCAAAATTAAAATAGCTAAAGAGTTTTTTCGCTTGGCCGAAAGTGGTGAACTGCCGAATTTAGTTTTCTCCGATGGGAAAACATTAGTTGTCTAGCAAATTGTAAACAAACAAAATGGTCGTGTTTACTTGCCAAAGAGGTCAGCTGAAAATATGCATTTTCGGTTGGCCACCAGAACTCAAGCGCCGGCCATAGTGATAGTGTGGGCCGCCATAACAGCCGATGGTCGCTCTCCGCTCGTATTAATAGGCCGTGGCATCAGAATAAATGCCGAATATTATCGCGAAAATATTCTTGGGACGCAAACATTTTGGCCTCAGACCTTGGACATTCCAACAGGACTCAGCACTATCGCACTCAGCACTCGCCACCCAAGAATTACAAAATGAGGTTCCTCGCTTCATTTCCAGCGCACAATGGCCACCAAAATCTCCGGATACCTATCCGGTGGACTATTGTGTCTGGAGTATTTTGGAAAGCAAGGTTGGCACTAACAAATTCCAAAGTGTCGATCACTTTAAGCAAGCGCTTCGCCGGAAATGGGCCAAAATACCGCCGAGCAACAAATAGCACAGACCAATTTGAACAAATCTAAACTTATTCTAAATTTTTGGATTAAATTATAAGTTATCTAGTACCAAATACCATTCTTGTGGAGTGCATATTATGCTTGTGAGGGACTTTAAACCCCAAATCGGATACCGGGGTGCCCATATTCGACGGACCATTCCAATCTACGAGGCTTGTCCACAGGCATAATTCTTTGCGTCAATTGAATTTTGTACGAGAACAAATGCAAATCAATGCGAATAATCCGTTGTAAAGTGGACCGAGCCATGCCCAACTGCTGAGAACGGCGTTTTTGGGATGTTCTTGGGGACCTCTCAACACTGGCTCGTACGGCAGCGATATTCTTGGCCGATCGCCTTGGTCGACTTTTATATGGCCTCTTCGGATTAGAAAGAGCCTTACCAGTCGAAAATTTTTCGTATAAACGCTTAATGGTGTTCTTAGAAGGCGCACTTCTCACATTTTTTTCACAATTGACTTCTTCTGTTGAATGTAAATTTCAGAGCGCTCGCGTGGCTTGTATTCGTTCATGGTAAAAATCTGCTTGGACTGACGCTTCAAACGCGGTATGTCATTAAGCGATGTGACATCTCTGTCAAAAGTTATGGCGTTGCCAGATGGATCCGTCGAATATGGGCAACCCTGTAGTACTGATTTCTAGAATGAATTAAGTCGTAATTGGCAAATTTAGTTCTCTGTGGGCTGATATTAGCCATTTGGTGCACAATAAACCTGTTATCGGATAAAGATATTTACGGGAGCTACATCTTAATCTGAACCGATATCGATAAATTTTGGCATACGTGCCAAATATCATTCTTGTGCAGTGCATATTACGCATCTGAGGGACTTAAACCCCCCAAATCGGATGAAACATATAAATGGGAGCTATAGGTATATCTGAACCGATTTTCTCAAAATTGATGTAATTGCGTCTAGACTAAATTATGTGGGATATACCAAAATTCAGGTCATTTGGTCTTATATTGGCCATTTTGTGCACAATTAACCTAAAATCGGTAAAAGATATATGGGAGCTATATCTAAATATGACCAAATTACCACCAATTTCAATAGGGTCCGTCCTTGGGCGAAACAAATATTGTGTGGAAAATTTCATCTAATTTGGATAATAAATGCGACCTGCATTCTGTTCACAAGAATACATGGACAGACGGACTGACATGCATAAATGAAAGAAAGTGATTCTATGAAGGTTCTCAAAAGTAACTATGGGTCTATCTCGTTTCCTTCTCCATGTTACAAACAAATGCACAATGATATAATACCCTTACCACTATGTGGTGTAGGGTATAAAATACCTATCCCATAATGGGGTATATGTCCGATACTTTCTGGAGATTATGACCGATTTTTGGGGCATAATCCACATTTCAATGATCATAACTGTCTAAAAATTTACCCCATGTTAATTTCCAAATTGACCGATTTTTTGGGGCATAATCCCCTTTTCAATGATCCTCATAACTGTCCTAAAATTTACCTCATGTTAATTTTAAAACTTTCAGCATAACCTTTTCGTCGATCAAAATCTTTATCTCAGTACATTATTACATTCTGTTCACAACTCCACCAACATGACGAACCGAAAACTTTATTCATTGAATATCCCCCGTCCATCTGCATAACCTATTAACTGTGCATTCCTTATTCCAAAAGTCATTCTCCTCCACATTCGAATAAATTTCCATAATGCAGTCAGTAAGTGTTGCACAGTTGAATTTCAGTTATTAATGCGGTGACTACGATTAGCAACAGTTGCTAACGACAGACTCAATGACTGACGACGTCTTTTGGCAGTTAAGTTTTCAGGAATTTTATATATGAATGTGAATGTATGTACGCATATGTGTGTGTGCTTGAAAGTTTAGCCCGGTTTGTGCAGTTCATTCCTAAGTTAGTTGGCTGTGTTCGAGTGTTGTGTTGTTGTGGATTTTAATACAAAATTATAAAGTTTAGTTGTTGGAATTTCATATAAAGTCGACCCGTGTCGAAAGATCCTCTGAATGAATGAAGCGAACGGAAGAACGAACGAGCACAAATGAAGGCAAATTTCCTTTCAAGTTGTGCCTCTGCACTTTCTGCCACTTCAAAAGTAATGCGCACAAATGTCCTCTTGGAAATTATGTGTTACATATGCAAAGGATGTGTGCGTGCACCCACACATACATACACACATACATATGTATGTGGCCACAATACAGAGAAGCCATCATCCGTAAATTCGCCACGAGTTGATTTAATAAATGCCACTTAAAGACGCAACCCAAGTGAATTCCATCCATTTATAATGAAGTATGGAAAATTACATCTGATTAGTAGAAGTAGGCCAATCTGAGGCCAAGATTTGGTGTGTGTGTGTGTGCTAAATATTACAGCAAGTGCGCAGGCGATTTGGATTTCGCTATTAAAGAGCAATTTGTGTGATCACATAATATTGGCCAGTCTTGGTGTTGAGGTGTGTACGATAAAAATATTTCAGCAAAATGGACAAAGGATTTATAAGACTGTGTATATATATAAATACGGGAAATTCCAGTAGGTAATGAAAGTGGAACTAACAACTTAAAAAGTATCAGTCGGTTTAACCGACAGATGTATACTCTCAACCATTGTTCGATTATTTAAATACATTTTGACTTCTGTTATGATTATTCAAATTGTTGACCCTCTTTGGAGTAGATTCCAAAGGAATGGTCCAACATTGTCCATTTCGTATGGAACGTAAAAAATTACATAAATATTGCGACATGCCAGGATTGGACTTAATTGGTAAATTCCCTCACTTTATATGAGATATGTTATAATTTCTAGAAAATGATAAAATATGCATCAGTTTCCAGATATAGTCGACCGAAATATTCCATTGTCGCTTCGTCCAATAAAGATAAAAATATAGATATGGACATAGATACAAGAACATCGAAAATTTGTAAAGAATCGCTACCAGAAGGAATAATTCGATCTCTATCATATTTATAACAGATCTCTTGCTAATAGAAATATTTAGATGTACCAAGTCTGAATGGAAACGGATGTTAATTTCCCGGTTTATGAGCTTCATGGACATTAAAAATGTTGACCATTTTGTGGGGGAAGTACTAGAAGGAGTGGACCGATATATTTCATCTTAACACCAGACCTTAGTAAAAATATTGTGATGTGTGTAATCTGAAGACAATCGGACTCTTCCAACACATTTTATAAAAGTTATAATTATTCAAAATGTTGGCTCTTTGTGGGGAAGGTACTTGACGGAATAGACGCATCTGACGTAGCACTTATGGAAATATTATATTTTGCAAAGTTTTTAGCAAAATTGGATCACCCTTTCTCCGCACTAATATTTTTTTTTTTTTTTGAAAACTTCGATTTTTTTTGCTGTTGAGGAATTTGTAAAAGAAGTAGTAGACTGATCTTCGAACTCGATCTAAGTTTTGACAATAATGTTGCGATGCACCAAAATTGGACCAAATCGGATACTCTCCTCGAGAGTTATCATGCACTCGACAGACAAGCGGAAGGACGGATTGATCGACTCCAAATGTCCTGAAACGGATTTGGTCCAAAGAGACCTAGGTTCTAAACCATTATTTCGATGAGGCACGTTTTGGTCGTATCAAAAGATATATATAATAAAAAATTGTTTCCAAAAAACCGAAAATATCTCAAATAAAGCATCATTTTGGAAGGAGGATGTCAAAGACAAAAATATTCCTCATTAAATTCTACTATAAGTCACAAAAAAAAAGAAATTTCCACCTTCAGTGTGTGTCAAAAGAAATGTTCTTTATTATACCCTACACCGCAAGGTGGTCAGGGTATTATGTCTTTGTGCATTTTTTTGTAACAGGCAAAAGGAAATTATATAGACCCATAGTTCCTTTTGACGATCTGCATAGAATCACAATCGGAGTCGATTTATGCATGTCCGTCCGTCCGTCCGTCTGTCCGTCTGTCCATGTATTTTTGTAAACAAAGTACAGTTCGCATTTATTGTCCTATCCATATGAAATTTTACACAAATCATTTGTTTGGCCCAAGGACAAACCCTATTGAAATTGGAGGTAATAGGTCAAAATTTAGATATAGCTCCCATATATATCTTCATCCGTTTTCCCTTTTATTGTGCACCAAACGTGTAATATCAGTCCGAATAGTATGGAATTTGGACGTACGATCAGATTGGACCTCAAAACAAGTATGCCATATATATTGTTCATCCGATTTGTTATCTTTGTCCTCCGCAGCCGTAATATGCACTCTGTAACAACAATATTTGGGGAAATATATCAAATGCAGCTCAGAAATACCTTTGCTAAATTTTATCGAGATCGGTTCAGATTTGGATATAGCTCCCATATATAACTTCGTCCGATTTACCTTGGATTGTGCACCAAACGTATAATATTTGGATGAAATTTGGCACTTACGACCGAATTGAGTCTAGAAGCTAGTATTTCAAATTTGGGGAAGATCGGTTCAGATATAGCTATAGCTCCTACATATATATTTTAAATCCGATTTTTTGTATTTGTTACCCACAGCCGTAATAAGCACCCCATAACAACGATATTCAGGGAAATATATCAAATACAGCTCAGAAATATCTTTGCCAAATTTTATCGAGATCGGTTACGATTTGGATGTAGCTCCCATATATATCTTTATCTGATTTCAAATTAATTTTGCACCAAATGGGCAGTACAAGTCCGAATTTAAAAGATTCAAATGCTTCGGCATATGTAGTCCTTTGAATATTAAATTATAATTATAATCATAGCGTGTATGATTGAATTCTCCCATAAAAACTTTTAATTGTTATGCGCAATTCTACTAAATTAGCAAAGTGGTGTAGGGTATCATAAAGTCGGCCCCGCCCGACTTTAAGACTTTCTTTACTGGTTTTTATACCCTACACCACATAGTGGTAAGGGTATTATGTCTTTGTGCATTTGTTTGTAACATGGAGAAGGAAACGAGATAAACCCATAGTTACTTTTGAGAACCTTCATAGAATCACTTTCTGAGTCGATTTACGCATGTCAGTCCGTCTGTCCGTCCGTCCGTCCGTCCGTCTGTCCATGTATTCTTGTGAACAAAATGCAGGTCGCATTTATTATCCGATTGAGATGAAATTTTCCAAACAATATTTTTTTGGCCCAAGGACGAACCCTATTGAAATTGGTGAGAATCGGATCAAATTTAGATATAGCTCCCATATATATCTTCATCCGATTTCGGGTTAAATGTGCACCAAATGTCCACTATCAGTCCAAATTACCTGAATTTTGGCACACCCAACCAAGTTTGGCCTAGAAGCAAGTATATCAAATTTGGAGAAAATCGGTTCAGATATAGCTATAGCTCCCATATATATCTTTCATCCGATTTGATCTTTAAGTCCTTCACATTCCTACCATGCACTCCACAACCGTGATATTTGGTACCAGGTATTAGATGGAGCACAGAAATAGCTGTTTTAAATTTAATCGAAATCGGTTCAGATTTGGATATAGCTCCCATATATGTCTTCATCCGATTTCGGGTTAAATGTGCACCAAATGTCCACTATCAGTCCAAATTACCTGAATTTTGGCACACCCAACCGAGTTCGGCCTAGAAGCAAGTATATCAAATTTGGAGAAAATCGGTTCAGATATAGCTATAGCTCCCATATATATCTTTCATCCGATTTGATCTTTAAGTCTCTTACATTCGTAATATGCACTCCACAAGAATGATATTTGGTACCAGATATAAGATACAGCCCAGAAATAGCTGTTTGTAATTTTATCGAAATCGGTTCAAATGTGGATATAGCTCCCATATATATCTTCATCCGATTACGGGTTAATTGTGGACCAAATGACCGATAAAAGTCCAAATGGACTGAATTTTAGTACATCGGACCAAATTCAGCCTAGAAGCAAGTATATCAAATTTAGTGAAAATCGGTTCAGATATAGATATAGCAACCATATATAAGTTTCATCCGATTTAGTGTTTTAGTCCCTTACATTCGTAATATTCACTCCACAGCCGTGATATTTGGTACCAGGTATTAGATGGAGCACAGGAATAGCTGTTTTAAATTTTATCGAAATCGGTTCAGATTTGGATATAGCTCCCATATATATCTTCATCCGATTTCGGGTGATTGACCACCAAATGGCCATAATAGCATCAATTTTGGCAAATCCGACCGAAACCAGCTTAGAAGCAAGTACACCAATTTTAGTAAAAATCGGTGCAGATATAGCTATAGCTCCCATATATATCCGATTTGGTCTTTAAGTCCCTCACATTCGTAATATGCTCTCCACAGGAATGATATTTTGTACCAGATATCGGATAAAGCCCAAAAATAGTTGATTTTAATTTTATTAAAATCTGTTCCGATTTGGATATGCCTCCCATATATATCTTCATCCGATTTCGTGTTAATTGTGCATCAAATGGCCAATATCAGCCCAAATGGCATGAATTTTGGAAAATTCAACCGAAACCAGCCTATAAGCAAGTACACCAATTTTAGTAAAAATCGGTTCAGATATAGCTATAGCTCCCATATATATGTTTCATCCGATTTCGTCTTTAAATCCCTCACATTCGTAATATGCACTCCACAGGAATGATATTTGGTACCAGATATCAGATAAAGCCCAAAAGTAGTCGATTTTAATTTTATCAAAATCTGTTCAGATTTGGATAAAGCACCCATATGTATCTTCATCCGATTTCGTGTTAATTGTGCAACAAATGGCCAATATCAGCCCAAATCACCTTAATTTTCGTACATAAGACCGAATTCAGTCTAGAAGCTAATACATCAAATTTGGAGAAACCCGGTTCAGAGATAGATATAGTTCGTAAAATGCACGATAGGATTAGATAGATTTTGATTTTGTACCAAATATCTCATAGAGCTCTGAAATGCCCTGTATAAACCTTTTTACGAGAGCTCAACTAAATATGCATAGTGGTGTAGGGTATCATATAGTCGGCCCCGCCCGACTTTTGAGCTTTCCTTACTGGTTTATACAAAATTTTCAAAAATAGACTAGGTTTATTTAAAAAAAAATTAATTATATTTTTTATGGTAAATATTGAATATACACATTTATTTTATTCAGAGACTCAAAATTAAATTTGATCTTAATTAATTCATACTTTGACACTCTCCCCAAAAAAAGAATTCTAAAGGGATTAAATGAAGAGTAAACAAGTAAAAAAGCTGTCAGTCCGGCCGGGCCGAACTTTGAATACACTCCGCCATTTAGAACGAATTTGGCAATTCTCAAAGACAATAAAATCCGTTAAAAATTCTGTTAAAATCTTAAAAATACCGAATGTAGCTGTTATACTAGGGTCTATACAACGACATGGACCTGCATAGGTTAATTTTGTCATAAGCCATTACAATATTCAAATGCGAAACTTAAAAAAAATCGGTGAATAATGTAGCTAAAATCATCAAAATACCGAATATCGGGAGGTACTGTTATATGGGGGCTATACGAAGACGTGGACCTGCACAGACAATTTTCTGTCTTAGGCTGTAGAATCCATTATGAACATCAAATACCAAAATTGAAACAATTCCGGTGAATAATGTCGCTAAAATCATCAAAATACCGAATATTGGGAGGTACCGTTATATGGGGGCTATACGAAGACATCGACTTGCACAGACAAATTTCTGTCTTAAACTGTAGTATCCATTACGAACTTCAACAACCAAATTTAAAATAATTCCGGTGAATAATGTCGCTAAAACCATCAAAACACCGAATATCGGGAGGTACCGTTATATGGGCGTTATACGAAGACATGGACCTGCACAGACAATTTTCTGTCTTAGGCTAACCCACATGGCCCATTTTCAAAACCAAAAGACCTGCAGACATAACATACATTTGAGTAAAATTTTATCAATCTATTTCAATTCGTTCGGAAGCAAGAGTGATTTCCACAGACGGACAGACGGATACACAGACAGACGGACAGACGGATAAACGGACAGACATTGCTAAATCGACATAGAATTTTACGCTGATCAAGAATGTATATACTTTGAGTGGTCTAAAATGTATATTTCGAGGTGTTACAAGCGGAATGACAGACTTAATATACCCTCCATACTATGGTGGAGGGTATAACAATGGAATACTTCTGTCGACCCTATCTAGGACCTCACACACATTTTAACATTTTCTAAAAATTATCACATATCTCATATAAAGTGAAGGAAGTAACCAAAAGGGTCCAATCCTGACATGTCAAAATATTTATAGGATGAAATAAAAAACTGCAACAAAGTCAAACGCCATATTTTTAACATTTTTTTTTAAATTTTATGGAATGAAAGCAGAAAATATCGGAAATAGCATCAAATTTTAGAATAAATTTAGATTTGTTCGAATTGGTCACCTTTGGCACGAATTACGGCCAATGAAACCGTCACACGCTACCCGAATGTTGCTTTGCGTTATTTTGGCCCATTCCCGGTGAAGCGCTTGCTTGAGGTGATCGACACTTTGGTATTTTTTAGTACCGACCTTGCATTCCAAAATACTCCAGGCACAATAGTCCAAACGGATTGATATCCGGAGATTTTGGTGGCCATTGTGCGCTGGAAATGAAGCGAGGAACCTCATTTTGCAACCATCCTTGGATGGCACGTGCTCAAATCGATGGTGCGAGTCCTGTTAGAATGTCCAAGGTCTGCAGCTAAAATGTTTGCGAGCCCAAGGCTTTAATACACCCTCCAGAATTTTTCACGATAATATTCGGCATTTATTCTGATGCCACAATCGATTAATACGAGTGGAGAGCGACCATCGGCTGTTATGGCGGTCCACACCATCACCTTGGCCGGCGCTTGAGTTCTGCTGGCCAACCGAAGGTGCACATTTTCAGCTGACCTCTTTGGCATGTAAACACGATCGTTTGGTTTATTTACAAACTGCTGGACAACGAATGTTTTCACATCGGAGAAAGCCAAATTCGGCAGTTCCCCACATTCGTTCAAACGAAGCAACTCTTTAGCTCTTTTGAGTCTATTTTCTTTCTGTTGCGGTGTACGTTCTTGCACTTTTTGGAATTTCATTCCATTTTTCAATATTTGCCGAACGGAATATTGCGATATGTTCAGCTCACGAGCCATCTTGCGGCTACTGTGACGCGGATTTCGATCAAGTCGCTTTTTTACTTTTCGAATCATTTCTGTTAATGTTGCTGTTTCCTTCCGTCCACTTCCTTGAGGTCGGTTTACGCTACCAGTGTCACGAGCGATGGTACGATACACAAAAGATTTATTCACATATAAATGCTGGAGTGCTCTAACGATAGCCCCTTGTTGTTTTCCAGCCAAATATAAAGAAATCACACTATCACGCTTGAATTCCATCACGAATAACTTTTTTCTGGAAAATTCTCATCAAAATGCTTTTGTACGGTTGTAAACAATCTAATGAGCTGCCACTAGAATAATTTTAACAGCTGTCGGGAGAGTGGCTTAGAAATGACAGCAGTCTGAATTTGGTTGCAGTTTTTTCATCTCACCCTATATATATGGATTCCTTGACTTATTACGATGCCGTTTAAAGGATATGTCGTTTAATTGTATTTAAAAAGGGCCAAAAAGACGGGCTTGAGGGTAAACCAAAGTATTTTTATCTGCAATAGTGCCGAAGGTACTATACACCTAAAATATACCTGTTACAAGAAATCTTAATCTGAAAACTTCCAAAGGTTTGGTGGAGGGGGGAATTAATGCCCTCTATTTTGGTTACTTTTGGGTGTAAACTTTCAAACGCCGATACACATGTTTTCTGTTTTTACACCCACCACCAAAAAAAATATGGAGGGTATATTAAGTTCGTCATTCCGTTTGTAACTCATCGAAATAATCATTTTAGACCCAACAAAGTATATATATTCTTGATCAGCGTAAAATTCTAAGACGATTTAGCCCTGTCCGTCCGTCTGTTCGTCTGTCCGTCTGTTGTAATCACGCTACAGTCTAAACGAATTAAGATTGGAAGCTAAAATTTTGCACAGATCTCTCTTTTGTCTGCAGGCAGGTCAAGTTCGAAGATGGGCTATATCGGTCCACGATATCGTATAGCCCCCATATAACGGTACCCCCGATATTCGTTATTTTCATGATTTTAGCCACATTTTTTAATGGAATTGTCTGAAAATCCACACAAGTAGTTCCTTGTGGGTACTTTATACCTCGGCAGAGAGTTATCTAAATAGGTCCACAATATCGTATAGCCCCCATATAACGGTACCCCCACGGTATTCGGTATTTTGATGATTTTAGCCACATTTTTCAATGGAATTGTCTGAAATTCCACAAAAGGAGTCCCTTGTGAACATTTTACCCCCTGAAAAAGAATTGTCTATATAGGTCCACGATATCGTATATCCCCCCATATAACTGTACCCCCCGATATTCGGTATTTTGATGATGTTAGCCACACTTTTCAATGGAATTGTCTTAAAATCCACACAAGTAGTATCTTGTGAGTACTTTACCCCCTGAGAGAGAATTGTCTATACAGGTCCACGATATCGTATATCCCCCATATAACGGTACCCCCGCGGTATTCGGTATTTTTATGATTTTACCCACATTTTTCATCGGAATTGTCTGAAAATCCACACAAGGAGTTCCTTGTGGATACTTTATACCTCGGCAGAGAATTATCTATATAGGTCCACGTATCGTATAGCGGCCATATAACGGTACCCCCGATATTTGGTATTTTGATGATTTTATCCACATTTTTCAATGGAATTGTCTGAAATTCCATAAAAGGAGTCCCTTGTGGGCATTTTACCCCATCAAAAAGAATTGTCTATATATGTCCACGATGTCGTATAGTCCTCATATAACTGTACCCCCGATATTCGGTATTTTGATGTTTTTAGTCATATTTTTCAACGGACAGAGAATTCTCTATATAGGTTTACGATAACGTATAGCTCCCATATAACGATACCCCGCGATATTCAGTATTTTGAAAATCCACACAAGGAGTTCCTTGTGAGTACTTTACACGCAGATTGTCTTTATAGGTCCACAATATCGTATCGGCACCTTCCTATATTAGACATTTTAAAGAATTTAAAAGAATTTTTAATGGATTTTATTTATTTTTTTTTTTTTTGAAAATTTTCTAATTCGTTCCAAATGGTGGAGGGTATTCAAAGTTCGGCCCAGCCGAACTTACTGCTTTTTTACTTGTTAACTCTACTTTCATAATTTGCTGTGGTTGCAATACCAATTTCTGGCATTGCAACATTGTCCATATAAAACTATCTTCAAATTTAAGAGATTTCCACGACAACCAATTTTTGCCGTTTTTAATGTGTGTTCAAGGACTCTCAAATATCTCTGGGAATATAAAAAAGATCCTTCGGTTTTCTACTAGAAGTCCCTTTCAAAATATTTCACTACTCTACACATTAAGGTACTTCATTTGCAAAAATTTTACCTTCTTCTCTTGAATCACCCTCCACCTAATGCACATTAAAGAATTTAAATTTCAAACATCCCACATTCCATATGACCCGTGGAGGTGAAAACTGTATTCAGCTGTGAAGTTTCTTATAGCACTAATATATATCCCCACAAAAAAATCCAATTTAGTTGTGCGAAAATAATTTCAATGCTTTTTTCCATCCCGTTTTCCGAAAATTTCATCAATTTACGACATTACGTTACATTACACGGCACACAAACCGACACAAACCATGGGAAAATTGGAGCAATGGAACACCGCAGGAAGAAAATAAGCCAGAGGAGCAGCAATGCATGCGTTCAGCCATCCATCCACAAGCATCCACAAACTATTAAGGGCAATTGATATGATAATTACTTTTGCTAAATAGTAAACGTGTAGACCGGGAGCAAGACCGAGGACGCAACGAAATGGGAGGGAAATACCAAAAAATTGCTTCGAAATTAAATCGGTTTAATTTTTACGCTTCATTGAGTTGTAGCCGTAGAAAATGTTGTTGCCGCTGCTGCCGTTGTTGTTGTTGTTAACGCCCAATGTATTACCACCATTCCGAAGGACTTAAACATTTTCAACATTTTAATGCAGTAGGAAGGAAGTTTTCCAGCAAAAGCTCTCTTATATTGGATTATGACCGATGTGGGTGGGTGGCGGAGGGATGGCTTGGATGCGTGTGTACGAATGTACATAAAGGTTGGTGGACAGTGTAAACGTAACGTAAACCGAAATTATGACTTGTTGTGGGAATATGTGGTGGACGTTCCGTTTAGTGGTTTGTTGTTGCCGTGGTTGTTGCCATGACTCTCAGCCCTACGTTATTTAGCTGTTTTGTTTGTTTGTTGTTGTTTTTAAATTGCTCTGTAGTTGATGTGAAAATCTGTGCTTGATTGCCTTTAAGGGCTCAACAATTTAAACCATTATCGAGGGGTGTGAAGGGATACAGGGTCGAAACGAATCATTTGCATACTCTGCTAAGTGGACAATTTTATTGTTATTGTGGACTCTATTACCTTCAGCCATATGACTACAGAGGGTATATATAAAATGTGGCTCATGGAAATCAGAGTTTTGAAGCCTAGGTCTCTTTGATCGAAATCCTTTTCAGGACATTTAGAGGCGATCTAGCGATGTCCACGATAACTCTCAAAGAGAATATCCGATTTGGTTTAAAATTGATACAAAGTAACATATTTAACAATCTTAGATCGAGTTCGGAGATGGCAATATCGGTCCACGTCTTCTGGTCACTCACCCCCACAAAAATTCAAATTTTTGTAATACAAATACAAATCTCATAATGAATGACTACAGTTCCCGAAAATGGACAATATTTGCCAACTCCTTGTAATAATTCCCTCATATAACAGGTAAAAAAGTATCGGTCGGGTTTGCCGACAGATGTATACCCTCAGTCAATGTTCGATTATTTTAAAATATTTTGACTTCTGTTATGACTTTCCAAACTCTTGACCCTCTATGGAGTGGGTTTGGAAAGAATCGGTCAATATTGTCCATTTCATATCGGACCTAAATAAATATGATATAAATATTATTATGTATATAAGAAAATCGAACATATATATCCAATTTATGGGAAATCATAAAATCCATATTCAACTCAGGATTCTGGATGAGAGACATATATTTAGATATAGCAAGCTGTAAAGAATCGCTGAGTTGTTTCGCAATTTATGACAGATAAAAGTATTGTAAAGTAAAGTAAATTTTGTCCCTTTGTGGGTGAGGTACCTGAAGGGGTTCGCAGATATCTATCTAGATAGATCTGTTGTGAAGATAACAGATCTTGTGTTAGCAAAAATGTTAATATGTGTAAAATTTGAAGACACTTGGATGCTTATTTCGCTTTCTTTAAGCGTTATGTTTTTCAAAAGGTTGAACCCTATGTGGGACAGGTAGCAAAAGAAATTGTCCGATCTCTACCATCTTTATAAAAGATCTTGTGTTGATGGAAATATTGAGATGTACCATGTCTGGAATGGAATCGGATGTTGATTTAGCTTTTTATGAACTTCATGGATATTCAAAATTTTGAGCGTTTGTGGGGGACAAACCAGAAGGAGTGGACCGATATATTCCGTCTTACTACCTGATTTTGGGTTCATAAAAATAGGATATGTGAAATTTGAAGACAATCGAACTCTCACATCATATTTTTTTAAGAGTTATAATTATTCAAAATGTTGACCCTTTGTTGGAGAGCCACTTGACGGAATGAACCAATATTACCCATTTTGGCACGTGACCTAGAACTGATGCAAATATTAGGATTTGCAAAATTAGATTATTACTTCCCTTTCTGTGCAGAAAATTTTTTTTGCAAATTTCGACTATTTGTGGGGGAGGTGCCAGAAGGAGTGAACCGATTTTGTCCATCTTTACACCAGACCTTGGGTTAATATAAATATTGGGATGTGTGAAATTTGAAGACAATTGGACTCTTGCACAACATTTTATAAGAGTTGTAATTATTCAAAATTTTGACCATTTTTGGAGGGAGGTACTTGATGGAATGGACCAATACTGTCCATTTTGAGACCTGACCTAGCACTGACACAAATATTAGGTTTTGCAAAGTTGGAGCAAAATCTGATTACCCTTTCTCTTTCTATGCAAAAAACAAATTTCGACCTTCTGTGGGGCAGGTACCAGAAGGAGTGGACCGAGATTGCCCATCCCTAAACTTGATCTAAGTTTGACAAAAATAATATGATGTACGAAGTTGGGACCAAATCGGATACTCCCTTCCAGAGTTATCGTGCGCACTAGCCAGCCAAACAGACGGACGAACATAGCTAGATCGACTCCAAATGTTCTGAAACGGATTTGGTCTAAAGAGATCAAAATTGTATATACCCTCTGTAGCCATATGGCTGAGAGTATAAAAATGCTGAAACACGATATTCGTCTGAATTTTAAGGGACAGACAATCAATATCAGAACAAGTGTAAAAATGGAAAATATCGATCCACTTTCAGGCGCACCAAAAAAATGGAAATCCCATACTAAGCGAAGGGAGTACTTCAAACTGCTATTTGAACTAGACATATATCAGGATCGACAAATAAAAAGCTGTGAGTTTGCCCGGGCCGAACTTTGAATACCCTCCACCATTTGGAACAAATTTGGCAATTTTCAAAAAAAAAGAAAAAATATCCGTTAAAAACTCTGAAAAATAGCGAATGTAGCCTTTTTATAAGGATCTATACGAAGACGTGGACCTGCATAGGTAACTTTTGTCATAAGTCATTACAATATTCAAATGCAAAACTTGAAAAACAAAATTCGGTGAATAATGTAGCTAAAGTCATCTAAATTCCGAATATCGGGAGGCACCGCTATATGAGGGCTATACGAAGACGTGGACCTTCACAGACAATTTTATGTCTTAGGCTGTAGTATTCATTACGAACTTCAAATACCAAATTTGAAACAATTCCGGTGAATAATGTCGCCAAAATCATCAAAATACCGATGTACCGTTATATGAGGGCTCCACTGCACAGATAATTTTCTGTCATAGGGTGTTGTATCCATTTCGTACTTAAAATACCATATTTGTAACAATTGAGGTGAATGATGTCGCTAAAATCATCAAAACACCGAATATCGGGAGGTACCGTTATATGGGGGCTATACGAAGACATGGATCTGCACAGACAATCTCCCGTCATAGGCTGTAGCATCCATTACGAACATCAAATACCAAATTTGAAAAAATTCCGGTGAATAACGCCGAATATCGGGAGGTACCGTTATATAGGGGCTATACGAAAACGTGGATCTGCACAGACAATTTTCTATCTTAGACTGTAGTATCCATAACGAACTTCAAATGCCAAATTTTAAACAGTTCCGGTCAATAATGTCGCTAAAATCTCAAAATACCGAATATCGGGATGTACCGTTATATGAGGGCTACACGAAGACGTGGGCCTGCATAGACAATTTTAGTATGTAGTTCCTATTACGAATCCTAAATACAAAATTTGAAACAATTTAGGTACCGTTATATGGAGGCTATACGAAGACATGGACCTGCACAGACAATTTTCTATCTTAGACTGTAGTATCCATTACGAACTTTAAATACCAAATTTGAAATATTTCCGGTGAATGATTTCGCTCAAAACGCCAAAATACCGAAAATAGGTAGGTACCGTTATATGGCGGCTATACTAAAACGTGGACCCACATGGCCCATTTTCAGTACCAAATGTCCTGCAGACATAATATATATTTGAGTAAAATGTTATCTGTGAAAATCCCTCGTTCGGAAGCTAGAGGGCAGAGGCAGTCGTTCAGATGGACATCGGAAAATCGACATAGAATTTCATGCTGATCAAGAATACTTTGTGGGGTTTAAAATGTTTATTTCGAGGTATTATAAACGGAATGACAAACTTAATATACCCTCCACACTATGGTGGAAGGTATATATATAAGAGGAGGATATGCCGGGCTGTCCTTTGGCTTTTCTTTACTGGTACTGTATTAATCCGGAGCAAACAACCCCATATGACCACTTATTGGATAGGTATTTCCATAAGTTTATTTTTAGAACCAGATTTTGTGTCCGAACTTTTGAGTTGAATAACCTCACGCAAAAATTACTTTGCAGTAAGAAGGTTGAAAATACCTACCCCATTCGAATTATGTCTATTACTTTCTGGGTATTATGACCGATTTTTTTAGACATCACCCCTATTCACTAATAGCATGGCACTAAGGAATGGGCCGTTATTTCTAATCCTCAAAAATGAATGAAGTTTCATAGAAATATTTCCATGTGCCAAGACTGGACCAAATCGGATACTCCTTTTACTATTTGTGTTGGAGCTCTATCTGAAGAATAGGCATGACCACTTTTGTTCCAAACCACATCGTTTAACAAATATCACCTCCTTGTTAGTATAGCTCACCAACAATTTTAAAATATACCGGCAGAAATCTTCATTTAAATTCCTCTCAGAAGTAGTTTGCCCCCAGATTGGGCCAAAGGCAAGAGAAAAAATGGCACAATCATCGTTTACCACATTCACTCATTCATTCATTCATTCATTCCCCAAAAATTTCCATAAGAAAACCATTTAACAGAAGAGCTTAACATCCCAACAAAAACAAGAACAACAATACCTCCATCTTGCTATGATAGCCAGCCAAACGACTAGCTGGCTAGGTAAACGGTTACAACGACTTGCCGAACGGAAGAAAAATCGACCAAATGAAAATGAATCTAAAGACACTTCTCCTTCTTCATCGCCGTCATCATCAGCGTTAAGCATGCAACGGTTATTTGCACTTTTCCATGTCCCACATGATATGGATGATGGCTGGATGGTTCGGTGGTCATAACCAAAACAACAGCAATACCAACAACACCAACAAAAAATGTACAATGAAAACAATGAGTGATCCGCAAGGTTGTATATTCTTGGCCACACAGCAGCAGGGAACATACGGCGCTTAGCTATTTAAGGATACTTTTATGCAAACTAAAACTGGAGGGGATGAATGGAAAAAATCTTCAATTTTTCTATGATAGCCTTCTAATCTACAAGGGGATATATTAACCAACCCAAGACACCCACTCACTCCTCTTTATTCACCACATTCCATTACACAGCCAACGGCTCAAATATCCATTAACGGCATTGAAAACTCATCGTAATTTCATCGTCCTGCCTCTTTGCTGTTGTCGTTCGCCGAAGTGTTGAAAAAAAAAGAAAACCAATCGAAATGTCCACAGGAAAGAAAATGCAAAAAAAACGTAAAAGAAAATCTCTGGCATATGAAACAACTTATTTCTTTGAATCGATTACAGAAGGTAAGATGAAGTTGGGGGGGAGAGGCTAAGAAAAAAATGTGCGATTAATGCTCGACTAGATTCCCCCTGTCAGCCAATGAAATCTGAGAGGCTGTAAATTCCGATGGCCGTTTTGACTGGTACCAGCCGTTTTTGTTTTTTCTATGTTCAGTTCTCTCAGCGATTAGATGGAGGTCTTAATCGATACTCACACACATACTTAAGGACATCCGTGTGTGTGTGCGTGCGGTGTTGAAGGCCTGCAGTTGATGGCGTTGATGTTGAAGTAACGATGACTGGTATTGATTTCATGGCCATTTTAAATGCCTGGACTGGAATGCTGATGAGAGGTGGACAGGTTTTAATTGTCGATAGATGAAACATTGATTTCGACATGGTATGTTTATACATCAAAGAGATTTAAATATTAGTTTTAAATAAAACAATATTGGTTCCGATACCACCACCATGTGGTCTAAATTGAAATGCTTGACTTAGGAAAAACATTTTTGATTTTTAACGTCAAATTTCTTTGATGTTGATGAAATGTAACGAAAATCAACTATAACCGAATTAAGAATAATTCTGTGGCCAAAATATTTCTGCTGAAAAAAAAAACCTTATTGGAATGCTATGGAAAATGAAAATATTATTGATGTGGCATGAGTAATATATATAATCCTCTAGGACAAGAGGTCAAATACACCACCATTCAGGTGCAGATTTCAAAATTTTACTCTGGACATTTGCAATTCCTAAAAAATCTAATAGAAATCTATGTATATAACAAGTAAAAAGGCTGTAAATTCGACCTGGCCGACCTTTGAATACACTCCCCGATTTGGAATGAATTTAGCAATTTTTAAAAAAATAAAATCCGTTAAATATTCTGTTAAAATCTTAAAAATACCGAATGCAGCCGTTATATTAGGGTCTATACGATGTCGTGGACTTGCATAGGCAATTTTTGTCATAAGTCATTACAATATTCAAATGCGAAATTTAAAAGAAACAAGTAAAAAAGTTGCAAGCTCGGACGCGCCGAACTTTGAATACCCTCCACAATTTGGAACAAATTTGGCAATTCTCAAAAACAGTAAAATCCGTTAAAAATTCTGTAAAAATCTTAAACATTCCGAATGTAGCTGATATATTAGGGTCTGTATAATGTCGTGGACCTGCATAGGCAACTTTTGTCATAAGTCATTACAATATTCAAATGCGAAATTTAAAAGAAACAAGTAAAAAAGCTGTAAGTTCGGCCGGGCCGAACTTTGAATACCCTCCACCATTTGGAACGAATTTGGCAATTCTCAAAAACAGTAAAATCAGTAAAAAATTCTGGTAAAATCTTAAAAATCTCGAATGTAGCTATTATATTAGGGTCTATACGACGACATGGACCTGCATAGGTAATATTTGTCATAAGCCATTACAATATTCAAATGCGAAACTTAAAAATATAGGTAACAATGTAGCTAAAATTATCAAATATCGAATATCGGGAGGTACCGTTATATGGGGGCTATACGAAGATGTGGACCTGCCCAGACAATTTTCTGTCATAGGCTGTAGTTCCCATAACGAACTTCAAATACCAAATTTAAAATAATTCCGGTGAATAATGTCGCAAAAATCATCAAAATACAGAATATCGGGAGATACCACTATATAGGGGCTATACGAAGACGTGGCTATAGTATCCGTTACGAACTTCAAATACTAAATTTAAAACAAATCCGGTGAATAATGTCGCAAAAATAATCAAAATACGGAATATCGGGAGGTATCGTTATATGGGGGCTATACGAAAATGTGGACCTTCACAGATAATTTTCTGTCATAGGCTGTAATATCCATTACGAACTTTAAATACCAAGTTTGAAACAATTCCGGTGAATAATGTCGCAAAAATCATCAAAATACCGAATATCGGGAGGTGCCAACAGTCCTGCAGACATAATACACAGGGCTTTACGAATACGTGGACCTGTGTAGACAAGTTTCTGTCACAGGCTGTAGCATCCATTACGAATTTCAAATACTTAAATCACCAAAATACCGAAAATAGGTAGGTACCAATATATGGGGGCTATACTAAAACGTGGACCAACATAACTTATTTTCATTACCAAAAGTCCTGCAGACATAATACACATTTGAGTAAAATTTGATCAACCTACTGTATTTCGTTCGGAAGCTAGAGTGATTTCCACAGACGGACAGGTGGTCGGACGGACATCGGCAAATCGGCATAGAATTTAATGCTGTTCAAGAATATGTATATGGGTCTAAAATGTATATTTCGAGGTGTTACAAACGGAATGACAAACTTATTATACCCTCCATACTACATACTGGAGGGTATAAAAAGAGTAGTGAAATAACTGAGTAATCTAGAATAAACACCCAGCCGAAATGACTGATGCTAGAATCTCGGAATTCTGCACGAGGGCCAGTCTTGGTGCGGAGGCGTGTGAAAAGGCCTGGTTTTTGGAAAGTCGAATTTAAAGGTTACGAAATGTTTTAAAATGAATGTCAAAGTTGGTAAGAAAGTTTGATATATGAGGGTGGTTTCGGAAATGAGTACTTAGTGTGCGAACTGTACTAAATTGTACCAAATTTGGTTTAGGGAGAACGAATGAAGATCTAATTTTGTATTGGGACCCCTGTTGATTGTGACCAACTCTTTGATTTTCTAAATGGGTACTACAAGAACACAAAAAGTACCAAATAGTACCATATTTAGTACAATTTGGTATTGACGAATATATAGCACTAGAAATAGATGCTCTATTCATGAGTAGTCTGGACATATTGAGGTTGTTTCAGAAATGTGTTCTATAATTGTACAAAAAGTACTAAATTTGGTATTGAGTGAAGGGATAGGGCTAGAATCCTTAAATGTAAAATGGATGGAGTCTGTGGTTAAGATATGGAGGTGGTATTGGAAATGTGTACCATAACTGTGCGAAAAATAGTGAATGATATGGTATAGTGAATTGTGAAGTGTATTTAGTATTGGGTGTAGAGATATAGATAAGATTCTGAAGTTGATATTTTGGTTACTGTATTTGAGATTTGATGGTGTTCTGTAACTGCGTCCTAAATTTTTTACATAAGAAGTACTAAGTGTTACTAAATTTCGTATTGGGTGAAGGGATAGGGCTGGATTCTCTAATTTGATATTGAGGTATCTGTTGTTATCTGAAATTGAGATTGCAAGTATGGACCATAATTGTACGAAAAGTAACTATTTAGTACTTTTCGTACAATTATGGTCCATACTTGCAATCTCAATTTCAGATAACAACAGATACCTCAATATCAAATTAGAGAATCCAGCCCTATCCCTTCACCCAATACGAAATTTAGTAACACTTAGTACTTCTTATGTAAAAAATCAAATTCTGCAATTTGATATAGATGTCACTGTTGGTGTCTGGGTTAATATATGGAGGTGGTTTTGGAAATGTGTACCATAATTGCACGAAAGTACTGAGTGGTCTTCTATTTAGTATATTTGAAGGGATATAGATAAAATTCTGAAATTGATATTTAGGTTACTGTTAATACCTCTGTTTGAGGTTTGGCTCTGTTTTGTATATGCGAACTATATTTGTACGAAAATATAATAAAAATAGAAAAAATAATAAATAGTAAAAAATTTGGTATTGGGTGAAGGGATAGGGCTGGAATTCTCAAACTTGATATTAAGGTCTCTGTTGCTATCTGGAATTGGGATATGGAGTTTTTTTGTGAAATGTGTACCGTAATTGTACGAAAAGTACTATATAATACTAAATTTTTTATTGGTTGAAGGAATAAAGCTGAGATCCTGTTGGTGTCTGTGGTTAAGATATTGAGGTGGTATTGCAAATGTGTACCATAATTGTACGAAAAGTACTGAGTGGTATTCTATTTAGTATTGTGTTAGGAGATACAGATAAAATTCTGAAATTGATATCTTTGTTGCTGATAGTATCTGCATTTGAAATTTGACTGTTGTTTGTAAATGCGTCCTGTATTTGTACGTAAAAAGTGCCAGTTGGAACTAAATTTCGTATTGGGTGAAGGGATAGGACTGAACTTCTCAAATTTGATATTGAGCTCTCTGTTGGAATCGGAAATTGAGATATGGAGGTGATTTCGGAAATATGTACAAAGTGTAAGAATAGTCTAAATGGTACTAAATTTGGTACAATTCTGTTTGGGGTGAACGGAAGTAGCTGTAATTTAAATTGTTGGTATAGGAGTAACTGATAAAGAGTTGATAGAGAGTTTACCTTGGAAATTCGTTCAGCAAGCGTACTAAAGGTACTAAATGGTACTGATATTTCTTGAAATCTGAAATTTGCCATTGAGGTCACTATTAGTGTGTAGGATTGAGAATTAAAGTTGGCTTTTTGAAATGTGTACTACATGTGCGCGGAAAGTACTAAATAGTACTATATTTGGTACAATTTGGTATTCGATGAACAGATGATGCTTGAAATCTGAAATTTGGTATTGGGGTCGCTGTTCATTTGTAGCCTGGAAATATGAAAGGTGGTTTTGGAAATCGGTACTTTAATTGTACGAAAATAACTAAGTGGTTCTAAATTGGGTATTAGGTAAAGGGATAGAGCTGGGATCCCGAAATTTGATATAAATGTCTCGTGTTGATTTTGGAAATGTGTACTACAATTACACACAAAGTACTTGTAGTACTATATTTGGTACAATTTGGTATTAGGTAAACAGTGCTTGAAATCTGAAATTTGGTATTAGGGTCGCAGTTCATGTGTAGCCTGGAAATATTGAACTGGTTTCGGAAATGTGTACTACAATTACTTGAAAAGTACTAAGTGGTACTAAATTGGGTACTGGATGAAGGGATAGAGTTGGAATCCCGAAGTTTGATATTGAAGTTAAGGATTGTTGATATCTGGTGTTGAGATCTGCCGGTGGTTTTCCAAATGCGTACTATAATTGTATGAAAAGTACTACTTAGAACTAAGTTTTAATAGGAGTTTTTATTAATTTTCTGAAAAACTAATCAAAACGATTCTTCTAGTCACCCGCTTAAAGATTGGTATCTTTGACCGAAATTATCCTCGTGATGTAATAAGTAATATGGTCGAATGCAGTATATGCCTAAAATATAAAGATTTCAAAAAATTGTAATACGAAAATGTGGGCCGGAGTAATTTGATGCTTTCTTATACCCTCCACCATACATAGTATGGAGGGTATGTTAAGTTCCTCATTCCGTTTGTAAGTCATCGAAATAATAATTATAGACCCAGCAAAGTATATATATTCTTGATCAGCGTAAAATTCTAAGACGATTTAGACCTATCCGTCCATTTGCCGTCTGTTGCAATCACGATGGAGTCAAAACGAATAAAGTTAGAAAGCTAAAATGTTGCACCGATCTGTCTTTTGTCTGCAGGTCAAGTTCGAAGATGATATTGTATAGCCACCATATAACGGTACCCTAGATATTTGGTATTTTTATGATCTTAGCCACATTTGTCAATGGAATTTTATGAAATTCTACACCAGGAGTTCCTTGTGAGTACTTTATCCCCTGGAAGAGAATTGTCCATATAGGTCCTCGATATCGTATGGCCCCCCTACAATGGTGCCCCTGATATTCGGTATTTTGATGATTTTAGCCACATTTTTAAATGGAATTGTCTTAAAATCCATAAAAGGAGTTCCCTCTGAGCACTTTACGCCCTGGAAGAGAATTTTCTACATAGGTCCACGTTTTAGCAAAGCACCCATATAACAGTATCCCACGATATTCGGTATTTTAATGATTTTAGCGAATTTATTCACCGGAATTGTTTCAAATCTCGTATCTGAAGTTCGGAATCGTAACTACAGCCTATGACAAAAGATTACTTATGCAGAGCAGCATAGGCCCCATATAAAGGTTTTTACTCAAGCGGTATTTTAGACGGATTGTTTTTAAAATATTTCAATTTCCTACCGAATGGTGTAGAATATAAAAAGTTCGGCCCGGTCGAACTTACCTGCTTTTTTATTTATTTACTTTCAAATAATTTCGAGTTATATTTCGGAGACTCTGATTTCTTGTATTTTAAATTTACTAGCCATATTTTATTGTCGTACAGTAAAAGAAAGCACTAAGTCTCAAACCTGGCTTTGTTCAATCTCATCTTATTAGACATTCCACATCTCAACATGTCACCATTTCCCAATTAAAAAACTAAATCGCAGTTTCAATTTAGTTTCTTAACACCCAACCCCTTCTCCTAGTCTGCTTGTGTGCGTGCATTTTTATTTTTTCTCTCTCTCCCCCATTGCCATACATATTTTCAATCTGTTTACCTACCTAAGGCCATAATACTTGGCAATCAGCTTTTAACATCCTGCCAGTGGTCGTCTTTATGATTGCCCTTGCATTTTTTATTATTTTATCGCCTCTCTTATCGTTCGAATTGAATTGAAAAATCTTTATTTGTTTTTTAGCAAATCTTTTTCTAAATTTCCTCCACAACAACTGCGTCTGTGCACACGCACACATCCTACTATGTCATGGCAGCACTCTGGAATGCCGGTTAAACCAGGAGGGGGTTGGAAGCGCACATTTCAGAATAATAAACCGGAAAAGGATGCAAATAACTGCATAGAAAACGCATTCAAGCAAACATTGTGGTTATAAAAATGATAATATTACGAAAATTATGGAAATTTTAAATTAAAGAAGTAAAGATGGGCAAAAAACCGCAAGATACAACAGCAGTAACAAACAACAATGGCAGAAGGAATCAAGCGAGCCACCGAACGACCAACCATATTCCGGTTGCATTCCCAGCTCAACCATGGCTGGCATGGAAGGGCATTGCATAGCTGCCGCCACACACACACACATATTTGCATTATTCATGCTGCGGGAATGGATTCAATGTTGCATTGGAGGATATGCGGAATACCGATGAGAAGCTGGTAAGGCAATGTGTGCGGGGGACTCTCTCACGAGAAACATTGAAATGCAGATTGTGTCCGTACACCTTTCGTACGGTTGCGAACCTGAAAAAAAAAAGAATGCAAACCTCGACTCAAAGTAAAGGGAAATTGAAGACAAGAGCACAAAGACCAACGTCGAATTCGTTTGATTTGCATTTTCTTGCACTTTATTATTGAAAAATTAAAATGTTGCCCGCAAGAGTTAAGCATACAAAATACGAATAATGAACCGCAACGATGTAACGATGCTAAGTTGAATCGGAAACGGAAATAATGGTTAGGTGAAATGGTGAGTGATAAGTACATTTTGGATTAGGTGAGAAAAACAACAATGGACAGCTGTGAATTTCCATTTCGCCATGGCCATTAAATTCAGAGAATTCGATGGTAAAACAAGTAAAATAGCAGCTACGTTCGACCGGGAGGAACTTTTAATACCCTCCACCATTTCGAAGGAACTTGAAAAAATTCAAAAAACTTCCGGAAACTACCACTTAAATGAAAACTGTTATATGGAGAAGATACCTTCACTCCCTTGTAGACGGTAGCACTGCCAAATTGTAGCCTAGAAGGATCATCCCCTAGGAAAACCTGCTCCCTCAGACGGTCCTCAATGAGAAGCCACCGACTTTCGCTGATTTTGCCTTCCGGCTCAGCTCGGTCGATGACCGCTACACGGAGATTGTCCGGGTATAAGGTTTGGGAGTATTTCCTCTTCCTTGAATTCTGGCTCGAAAGTTGTGGGTTGGTGGTAGCAGACTTGGCCTTAGCAGACCTAAGGTCCACAAAGGCTGCTTGTACCGGCCTTGCCACTGTCTTCTTGCCAGCTACTGGCGTTCACCGTCCTCTCTTCATCGTTACACGAGAAGAGGGTTTGGCCTCCTTTGAATCCACCGGGGCAGAATTTCCGTTAGGGGCGTTCTTCCTTTTGTTCCTCCGTTTCCCTGCGTTAGATATGGGGGGCTACACTTGATTCCGTTGATGGTGCAACAGCCGAAGCTGTCTTTCCATCATCGGGAGTGGTACTCCCCTCCACCCAGCCTCGTTAGTTGGCTTGTCCTCAGAAGGACTTTCCTTCTTGGCGAGGTTTGTAAATAGTGAGGCTAGGTCCTTTTCGAGTGACCATTTTGGCAGTTCCGGATGGTTCTTTTCGAACTTTCGCACTGCCTTTAGGTTCATCCTAATCAGACTTTTTCCGTCTTCGTAATCTATAGGGGATCGCGACCGACGAAGCTTTAACAATACCTCACCGATCGTTTGTATCCCTTCCTTATTTTTCCCTCCTTCGATCCGGAGTGATAGTGGTTAATAGGAACATCAGTGTCCCCTCAAAGGTGAGGGTGTGACGGTGACGTCGAGCTCCTCATCAGAGAGGGGTGAGTCATTCCCAAATCCAGAGGGCACACTCTCCTGGCTGAGCCTCAGAGTGCTCTTCTCTAGAAGGGCGGACAGCTGTTCGCTCTGTCGCTGTATGCTCTCGCATACCACGTCTCTGTACGTTTGCAGAGTCACGTCCCCGCCCGAAGTTAGAATCTTGTCCGTGGCCATGTCCTGGGTCGACACCTCCGAAGAGGTGGTTGAATTTTTGTCGGTTTTTGTTTTTGTTGTTTTGTTATTTAAATTTTTCTCCATTAGATATTTAGACAGTGGAGGTGACGAGGCCCGCTATGACATAGTCTCCATATCTTGGTAAGGACTTGGCATCTAAGCCTGTTACTCGTCGAGGCGCCCAGGTATCGACGAGGCAACCGTTCTAATACAGTCGGTACCCTGACTGCAAACCTTGGAACACTGCTTGGCACGGTTTATGTAACACCCCAGCATTAGGGAGTCCGTTGCAGTGGACCAGGCCGCAGACTGGATCGTTTAGGGGCGCTAGTGTCGGTACAAATTCGGTACAAATTGGGTTTAATTTAACAGATTGATCTGAAAATTAAAAGTTAAGGTTTGGGGTCTAAGATAAAAAGTAGAATTTGGCATTTGCAGTACACAAATTCGTTCTAAATTTTTACATGAGGATACTGCTTGAAATCTGAAATTTAGCATTAGGATCATTGTAAGCGTGAGGTTTGGAGGTGGTTTAAAGGATTAAGTTGGAAATGTAAAAATTGACTTGGTTGTTGGTCTTGGAGCCCCTGTGTGTGGTAGGTTTGTAATAAAGAGGTGGTTTTGGAAATATTTACCTCAAGTACACGAAAAGTACTTACAACTACTATATTTGGCACAATTTGTTATTGGGTGAACAGATGGTGCTTAGAATCCGATACACCTAAGTCTGTTTTTACACGGTAGATTGGTTCCAGAAGAAGCCGTGTAAAAAAGACATTTATCTTATACAAAAATGGGTGATTTGTTCCTAATCTCTAAAACCTATTAAAATTTGTGAAAAATAAGAAGTTTTTTTTTCTTTACCAAACACGTCTTATTTCATTAACAGTTCACAAAATATTAACACGTTTCAATTGCTCTGACCAGAAAATTTTATTGTATACACATAGTGCTATTCACATTTGCTTTGACTAGTAAAAATTGTTTGTACGCGCTAAAGGGGAATTCACTTAAATCTTTAAGCTAGTGTTCGCAAACTATCGATACTATCGATGGTTTCAGACTTTTTTTTTCATAAATACTTTTTTGTGATATGAACATACTTCGCAAAACTTAAATTTGACAAAAAAATTTAAGTACATAAAATTTCAAATCGTGCTAAATGGAATAAAATCGTGTAAATAAAATTAAAAGTCTGCCAATAGAACTTGAGTCGAACCTGGAGAGTTTCTAGTTTGCAATAAGTTCGAAATATATACTACTTTCCAGAGAACGGCCCTTGTAAGCCATCATCCACATCAAATATGCCTGATGAGCCGCTTAACCAACGGCGAAACGCGTCGCATAGTGGTGAGTGTGCGATAGTGTCTATCTGGCTTTCCTTTTCACTGCAAACTTCATATCATTAAGCTCGTCTCGAAAGAGAAAACAAACACTTAAATTAAAAGTATTCAATTTTCAAACCGTGTTATATCAAAACCGTGTACAAAAAGACCGTGTAAAAACAGACTTAGGTGTATTTGGTATTAGGGTCACTGTTCTTGTGTATCCTGTAAATATGGAGGTGGTTTTGGAAATGTGTACTATAATTGAACGAAAAAAAGAAAATGGTACTATATTTGTTATCAGTTGAAGGGATAGAGATAAAATTCTGAAATTTGATATTTAGATTACTGTTGGTATCTGAGGTTGAGATTTGGCGGTGGTTTGGAAATGTATATTTACACGAAAAGTACAAAATGGTACTAAATTTGGTATTGGCTGAAGGGATAGGGCTGGAATTCTCAAATTTGATATTGAGGTCTCTGTTTGTGTCTGGAATTGAGATATTGAGGTGTTTTGGAAATGCATACTATAATTGTGCGAAAAGTACTAAATGGTTCTGAATTTAGTATTGGATGAAGGGATAGAGCTGAAATCCTAAAATGTGATATTTACATTACTGTTGGTGTCTGAGGTTGAAATTTGGCGGTGGTTTTGGAAATGCGTCTTATATTTTTACGAAAAGTACAAAATACTACAATTGTACGAAAAGTACTAAATAGTATTATATTTGGTACAATTTGGTATTGGGTAAATAGAATAGCTTGAAATCGAACATTTAGTATTAAGGTCGCTGTTCTTATTTAGCCTGGACATATGAAGGTGGTTTTGGATATATATACTATAATTGTATGAAAAGCAGCGTACGAAAATAAACTATTGCCAACGTTTGCAATCGTTTTATTCTGTATTTTCCCGAAGTACGAAACGAAACAAAACCAATACTCAGCTAACGGCACTTGTTTTTTTTATTTTGTACTGTTTGTGTATGTGAGTGGAAACAAAAACAAAACTGAAATGTACTCTGCTGGATGACGCAACATTGAAAACAGAACAGTACAATACACATTGCAAACGTTTGCTTGTATATTAACTCATTACAAATAATATTGAAAGTAATATTGAGATGAATTCATGTATTTTTATTCATATTTGAATAAGTTTTAATATAATAATAAAAAAGATGGTTAAAAAAATAATTTGCCTTTATATTCAAATGCTCCATTTACTTTTGTTAATAAAATATGCTCCAAGTTTGTTGGTGTTAGACGAAAACAACCTCTCCACACTTACTTGTGTACATGAAATCGATAAAAAATGAATGCAATTATTGTTAGGGTATTGTTTTCAGTTGTCCAGTAGTCTATAATATTTACATTTATTGCTAATCTGGGCTGTCTTTCATAAATTAGGAGGTCACGTTCAATACATTTTATGAGTGGCTCACTGCAGGAAGGTCTATCACAAGTTTTAAGGTAAGCTTCAAGTGCATCTTCAGTATTACTTGGTTCGGCACAAGAGGTTGAATAAGAAAATTCAGATTTAGAAAAATATGTAGTGTACAATTATTTCCTGAAAAATAAAATAAAATCTTAAATGGCCGGTCTTCTGTCATACGAAGTGGTCTGCCATTTTTAGTAAACAACTCCACTATAGCATTTTCCACACTTTTTCTTATCAATTATGCATGACATTTTTAATACATTTTTATTAACTGGCTGTTCATTTTCCATTTGTATGTAGTTTTGATAAAGATTAGGATGTGCAGTTTTTAGGTATCTTTCTAAATTACCTTCATGTCAGCATAATGTTTTATGGTAGTCTCTGTTTCTGCGCATAAATCGTTTATTTTGATCGTCGAAATCAAAGATTTCTAGTGTTATATCATTTTTTGGACGCGGCATGGTCGCGGCTTGGTCTTACAAATTTTCAGCTGCTAATTGTCATCGTAGATAAATATAGGTAACTTTATTAGTGTAAACAAATTTGAACAATTTAATGTGAACATTGAAAATTCAAAAATGCTATAATAATACTTTAAAAATAAGTAGATTTTTAAATAATGTTTTGTACAATGTGATTGGTGTCGTTTTTATTATAGTTAAAAAAGTTTAACAAACAAAAAAACAATTTAATTTAAATTTACATTTTTGACAGTTCATTGTATCACTAGCTTTTTGAATACACTCAGTGTTGCCAGTATTGTGCAAATATATATAGGCAGTTTTGTTTGGCGATGGTCTGAATGATGTAGCAGGAAAAAAAATAAATTTGTTTAAAATAGAATATGACAAACGTAAAACAATGCTTCGACCTTTCACCAAGAGAAAAACTTATAATTATGTCTAGCATACAACGGAAATATATATAAAAATATTATTTAGAATGGCAACTCTAAATACACCAGTCATAATTTCGCTCAGCAAACGTTTGGAAACGTTTCCTGGCGATTTGTTCGCAAACAGAACAGATTGGCAACTCACGGCCATAGTACATTAAAGCAAACGTACTGTTTGTGTATTTCTGGCATTGAAAGGTTTGTGGTTTTGTTTTGTATGAAGTACAAAACGATTGACAACATTTTAAAAGTTTGTGACTTCGCGTGAGCGGTACGTTAATCGTTTCGTTTGTTTTCGTTCGCTGATGAAAAGTAGTAAATGGTACTGAATTTGGTATTGAGGGATAGAGATCAAGTTTTGAAATTTGATATTTAGATTTCTGTTGGTATCTAAGGTTGATATTTGGCAGTGTTTTGGAAATAGGTCCAATATTTTTACGAAAAGTACATAGTGGTTCTAAATCCTGAAATTTGATATTGATGTCTATGTTTGCATCAAAAACCTGTACTAAATGGTACTCAATTCAGAATATTATAACGGTATATCCCGATATTCGGCATTTTTATGATTTTAGCGACATTATTCACCGGAATTGTTCCAAATTTGGTATTTGATGTTCGTAATGGCTGCTACAACTTATGGCAGAAAATTGTCGGTGCAGGTCCACGACTTCGTATAGACCCCGTATAACGGTACCCCCGATTTTCGGTACTTTGTTGATTTTAGCGACATTTTCACCGGAATTGTTTCAAATTACTACTAGAGCCTATGACAGAAAATTGTCTGTGCAGGCTCACGTCTTCGTTTAGCCCCCATATAACGGTACCTCCCGATATTCGGTATTTTGATGATTTTAGCGACATTATTCACCGATTTTTATACCCTACACCACATAGTGGTAAGGGTATTATGTCTTTGTGCATTTGTTTGTAACATGGAGAAGGAAACGAGATAGACCCATAGTTACTTTTGAGAACCTTCATAGAATCACTTTCTGAGTCGATTTATGCATGTCAGTCCGTCCGTCCGTCCGTCTGTCCATGTATTCTTGTGAACAAAATGCAGGTCGCATTTATTATCCGATTGAGATGAAATTTTCTAAACAATATTTTTTTGGCCCAAGGACGAACCCTATTGAAATTGGTGAGAATCGGATCAAATTTAGATATAGCTCCCATATATATCTTCATCCGATTTCGGGTTAAATGTGCACCAAATATCCACTATCAGTCCAAATTACCTGAATTTTGGCACACCCAACCGAGTTCGGACTAGAAGCAAGTATATCAAATTTGGAGAAAATCGGTTCAGATATAGCTATAGCTCCCATATATATCTTTCATCCGATTTGATCTTTAAGTCCCTCACATTCCTACTATGCACTCCACAACCGTGATATTTGATACCAGGTATTAGATGGAGCACAGAAATAGCTGTTTTAAATTTTATCGAAATCGGTTCAGATTTGGATATAGCTCCTATATATATCTTCATCCGATTTCGGGTTAATTGACCACCAAATGGCCAATATCAGCCCAAATGGCCCGAATTTTGGCACATGTGACCGAGATTAGCCTTAAAGCAAATACAACAAATTTGGAGAAAATCGGTTCAGAAACAGCTATAGCTCCCATATATATATATATTAGTCCGATTTCGGGTTAAATGTGCACCAAATGTCCACTATCAGTCCAAATTACCTGAATTTTGGCACACCCAACCGAGTTCGGCCTAGAAGCAAGTATATCAAATTTGGAGAAAATCGGTTCAGATATAGCTATAGCTCCCATATATATCTTTCATCCGATTTGGTGTTTAAGCCTCTCACATTCGTAATATGCACTCCACAAGAATGATATTTGGTACCAGATATAAAATACAGCCCAGAAATAGCTGTTTGTAATTTTATCGAAATCGGTTCAGATTTGGATATAGCTCCCATATATATCTTCATCCGATTTCGGGTTAATTGTGCACCAAATGGACGATATAAGTCCAAATGGACTGAATTTTAGTACATCGGACCAAATTCAGCCTAGAAGCAAGTATATCAAATTTAGTGAAAATCGGTTCAGATATAGATATAGCAACCATATATATGTTTCATCCGATTTAGAGTTTTAGTCCCATACATTCGTAATATTCACTCCACAACCGTGATATTTGGTACCAGGTATTAGATGGAGCACAGGAATAGCTGTTTTAAATTTTATCGAAATCGGTTCAGATTTGGATATAGCTCTCATATATAACTTCATCCGATTTCGGGTTAAATGTGCACTAAATGGTCAATATCAGCCCAAATCACCAGTCTAGAAGCTAATACGTAAAATTTGGAGAAACCCGGTTCAGAGATAGCTATAGTTCGTAAAATGCACGATAGAATTAGATAGATTCTGATTTTGTACCAAATATCTCATAGAGCTCTGAAGTGCCCTGTATAAACCTTTTTACGAGAGCTCTTCTAAATATGCATAGTGGTGTAGGGTATCATATAGTCGGCCCCGCCCGACTTTTGAGCTTTCCTTACTGGTTTATATTTTGCATTTGAATATTTTAAAAGCTTGTGACAAAAGTTGCCTATGCAGGTCCACGTCGTCGTATAGACCCTAATATACGGCTACATTCGGTATTTTTATGATTTAAACAGAATTTTTAGCGGATTTTATTTATTTATTTATTTTTTTTAAATTGCCAAATTTGTACCAAATGGTGGAGGGTATTCAAAGTTCGGCCCGGTAGAACTTTCAGCTTTTTTATCTGTTTTATTTTGTACCAGAAGGATTGGACCATGGTTCCCATTTTTAAATTGGATCTTTGGAAATTTAGTTAAAATATTGCTGTGTACCAAGTTTGACCACATCGTACGATCCAAAACAAAACATTTTCCAGCAAAATCCGCATCAAAAACGTTCCACAGTTTTTCATTTATGGAAAACCTATAATTATGCTAATACAATCAATCAAATATTTAAAACTCCGCACTTTTCTTTTCAAAGATAGCCAAATCTAAGTTCAAAATTGTTGCTCTTCTTCTTACCTCAATAGAAATCACACTCCAACCCACACACACACACATCCACACAAAGAACTCTGCAGATTTACGCATTTAAACTGATGTATTTAATCCGATAAACTGATTCAATTGTCTTTCGAAGTTATTTGCACTGCAAGTCATTAACTTGTCCCATTGTCTGGTTGACCGAAAAAAAACGTAGTTGAGGTAGTTTTCGAAACGATTTGTAGATTTCATTAGAAGAGCTACTCGAAAACTTATCGGCAAACAATGCTATCGAATATTCCAAAGGTAACAATGGCAGCAGCAACACCAAGAACTACCACAAATGGCAAAGCTTAACAAATAGCAACACTCTGGTATGTTTGGCCAAAACATCACCCTCAAGGTGGTGACGAGGAGTGGGTGCGGAGAGGAGGGGGGATCGGTCACCATGGAAATCAGACTTAATGCAAGAAGCAAATCTTCTCCTTGCCAATCGATTGCAGTGTAATTGAATGCAAAACCTCAAGCACCAATTGTTGAGACATACTTGAAACTACATTTTGTCCAAGAAGTTTTCCGGGCCCCGTCCTCCTCCTTCTTCCCCTTCTATTCCACCTTGCCACCTACATCGAATAACGAAACATAAATGCTATGTGGCTTTATGGACTATCGATATCGTTGGTAGTAGTGCAAAGGCGAATGCGATTCTCAAGTTCCTGGAACCAATGACTTTCACACCCACACACACACACACTTGAATTGGCTTTTGGGGGTATTCGGAATTTGTTCGTTTGTGTCTTGTACAGATGGAAGGAACATCAACAATAGTTCGGAAGACCGACACAGTTGTTGGCCGTTGTTCATAACGCCCCCATGGCCACAAATGATTGCAAGGATGTTGTTGTTATTGTTGTTGTGAGCCATGCAACTACAATTCACTTCCACTCCATTGACAATGTCAGGCACCAGCAAAGACGATCAACTTGAATGCCTCTCCACCTAACCAATATCCGTTGTTTTTGTTATCTAAACAATGAAAACAAGTGTCCCGAGGACAGTTGGGGGGGAGGAAAGCTAAGGTTATGATTGCAAACTTGTTTGTTACATTTGTTATTATTGTCGTCCGTGTCATTGTATCGATGCACATACACACACTCACACATACAGGTATACACAAGTATTGGGCATGACGGTCACCTTTGGAACATGAAGATTATGAACATTAGTACATGGCAAATATTCTGTGACACGATGCAGGATGCACAGTGGGAATGATGCTACGTCGTACAGTTATTCCAAGTTATATTTTCGAGATTTTGTCATCAATAATTTTATAGATTTTGAAGAGATAGTAAATGTACTAAAGTTGTAAAGAAGAGCTGACTTGTTTCGAAAGTTATGACAGATAAAAGTATTGACAATTGTGACCCATTGTGGGTAATATACCAGAAGGGGTTCGCATACATACATAATATTCACAATAGATCTTGTGTTAGCAAAAATGTTTGTATGTGTGAAGTTTGAAGAGAGTTGGATGATTATTTCGCTGTATTTTGTTTTTCAAAATCTTGAACCCTGTGTGGGGGTGGCACCAGTAGAAATGGTCCGATCTCTACCATTTTTTTTAACAGATCTTGTGTTGATGGAAATATTGATTTTGGCAAGTCTTAGTGGGTTCGGATCTTAATTTCGCGTTTTATGAACATCATGAAAATTCAAAATGTTGATCCTTTGTGGGGATGGTACCAGAAGGTGTTGACAGGTATCTATCATTTTCACAGGAGATCTTGAGTTAGTAGAAATAATGCGATTTGTTAAATATGAAGAGAAGCGGATGCTTATTTCAGATTTTATAATCGTTTTGTTTATTCCATAACGAATGGTCTGATCTTTACCATCTTTATGACAGATCTTGTTTTGATAAATGTATTGACATATGCCAAGTCCGAACGGAATCGAATGTTAAATTGGCGTTTTACGAGCTTCATGGATATTCAAATTTTTGACCCTTTTTGGGGGAAATACTAGAATGAGTGGACCGATATATTTCATCTTCACACCAGACTTTAGGTTAATAAAAATATTGTGATGTGTGTAATTTGAAGATAATTGGACTCTTATATCACATTTTATAACAGTTATAATTATTCAAAATGTTGACCCTTTGTGGGGGAGGTACTCGGAGTGGACCGATATTGTCCATTTTCCCACCTGACCTAGCACTGATGCAAATACTAGGATTTGCAAAGTTGGAGCAAAATTGGATTATCCTTTCTCTTTCTGTGCAGTAAAATATATACTGTTTTGAAAATATCGACCTTATGAGGGGGAGGTACCACAAGGAGTGAACCGATACATTTCATCACATAACTCGATATACCACGATACCAAATTTGGGCCAAATCGGATACTCCCTTCGTAAGTTATCGTAAAATTAGAGTACACATTTCCGAAACAACCTCTAAATTTCACATTCCAAATTTCCAATACAAAATTGTACCAAATATAGTACCGTTTAGTACACATAATTACAATTGTCCAAAAGTTCGTACATACCCCAATCCTATACTCCAATGGTAATCTTAATCTCAAATTTCAGGATTACAGTCCTATTGGTTCACTCAAACCGAAATTTAACCAAATTTAGTACACATAAGTACGAAGTTCCAAAACCTCCCATATGCTCCTATACCACACTCCAAATTTCCAAAACGACCTCCATACCTCGATCATACAATTCCATAGAAATGTTATTTCCAAATTTCAGAATTCCAGTTTTTTTCGGGTCACTACAATTTCAATTTGTAACAATTTTAGTACCATTTTGTACACATAAGTACACATTTCCATAACAATCTGCATCCAAAATACAATCCATTAGAAATCGTATTTCCCAATATCAGTATTCCAGCCATATCGGTTCACCCAAATCCTAATTGTTCCAATTTTAGCACCATTTTGTACACAGAAGAACGAATCTCCAAAGCTTCATACATGCCACAATCCAACACTCCCAAAAAACCCCAATTCTAAATTTCAGGATTCCATCACTATCGCCTCGACGAAGTATAAATTGTAACAACTTTAGTACCATTAGTACAGATAAGTACGAATTTCCAAAACTTCCTACATAACCCAATCCTACACTCCGACAGTAATCTTTATTCAAAATTTCAGGATTCGCCCAATTACAAATTGTACTTTATTTAGTAGATATATATACAGATCCCAAAACTACCTACATATCCCAATCCTCCACTCCGACAGTAAATTTATTTCCAATTCTCAAGAAACCAGCTCTATTGGTTCACCCAACTCCAAATTGTATCAAATCTTGTACCATATAGTACACTAAGTACAAGTTTCCAAAACGACCTACATATACCAATCCTACACTCCCACACTACCCCCAATTCTAAATTTCAGGATTCCATTCCTATCGGTTCACCTGAGTATAAATTATACCAAAATTAGTACATTATAGTACATATAAGTACAAACTTTCAAAACTACCTACATATCTCAATCCTTTACTCCGACATTAATCTTATTTCCAATTTTCAGGATTAGAGCCCTATCGATTCACTAAATGCAAATTGTACCAAATTAAGTACAATTTAGAACACTTAGGTCCACATTTTAATAGCTACCTACATCATGCAGTCCAATACAGATGTTATTTTCAAATTGCAGGATTTCAACTCTATTGGTTCTCCCAAAATTTAAATTGTACCAAATTTAGTATAATTTTTTACATATAAGTACGAATTTCCAAAGCTACTCACATACCCCAGTCCTAGAGTGCAATAGTAATCTTATTTCCAAATTTCAACTCTACCGGTTCACCCAAAATTAAAATTGTACCAAATTTAGTACTATTTATCACACATATGTACGAATTTCCAAAAGTACCTACATTCATCAGTCCTTGAATGCAATAGTAATCTTATTTCTAAATTTCAGAATCTATCGGTTCACCCAAATTGAAGTTGTACCAAATTTAGTACTTTTCGTGTACATAAGTACGAACTTCGAAAACTACCTCCATATCCTCCGATTCTACACTCCAGCGGTAATGTTCACATCAAATTTTAGGATTCCAGTTCCATCCGTTACTACAAATTCAAATTGTACTAAATTAAGTACCCTTTAGTACTTTTCGTATACATGAGTACATATTTCCAAATCTACTTCCTTACATCTCATTCACATTTTTTTACTTTTCGTACACTTATAGTGCGAATTTCCAGAAACCCTTTGGTACATCTATCTTACACTCCATCAGTGACTCTTATTCCAAATTTAAGAATTCTGGCTCTACTGCTTCCTCAAGTATCAAATGTGCCATATTTAGTATTTTTTAGTACTTTTCCTTCCATTCTAGTACAAAAACCCAGCTTTATCTGACCCCTTCGCACCAAGAGTGACCCTCAACCAAAGTTTCAAGATTCTATAGCTCTTAACTCTTTTATAAATATTTAAATTTAAATAAAATGGCATAGGCTAAACATCAGTTCAGCAAAATCGACGTCTTTGTTTAAACTTGTTCTTGATATGAGTATGAGTGAGTGGAGAATGACAAAAGATCTCAAAATGTCAATACAAAATCTGATATTTCAAAAATTTTAAAACAATTTTTGGCAAACTTTAGCCAAGGCTACCTTTTCTAAAGCACTTGTTAACAAAGTCGAAATCTGATCTTCGAACATAAATAGAAATGAAAAGACAAAAACAAATACTAGTTTCTCTTCAAATACGGAATTAAAGCCAAATATGTTCCACTTTCAACTACTGAACTAATACAAAGGTACAAAATATATATACAAAAAATACTATATTTTAAGTTATATCTTTAAATCTGCCCCATACTGTTTCTGGAAGCTTACCATCTTAAAAGCATATTTGAAATCCGACAATAGATTATGCTTTCAACACCCTTATATCCGAAAAATGCATTAACCGCCAACACTTGTGGTGGCGTTTGAAGGGATTTTGCCGTTTCATACTTTTTTGAATGGCCAAAAGTGTGAGTCGAACTTAAAACAGACAACATCACGTACACACACATACAAACATACACTGCTCACTTCAGTCCGGTTTAGAATGCAATAGAAAAAGGAAAAAACGAATACAAAACGCCAACAACAAATCACACAAAACTTTTTAAATATAACAACAATAGTAGCAACTGTAACAACAACAACTATAGAGAGTTACAAAAAAACTAACCCGGACACTTCCACTAAAAACCACCGGCAGACCCAAAAAAAAAATAAACTTTTCACACTCCCATTTGGGTTTTTTATTTCGTTCCTACAAAACACACTCCAACTGTGAATAGACCGGAAAAGGAAATTCACCCTAGCCGAAAAAAGTCAAGAAAACTCTCTGTGAATTTTTATTCGAATAGAAAGTGGAGAGAGAGAAAAAAACACAAACGAAAATAAACACCATGGCCAGCTAAGCCAGTGTCAGGATGAACCAAGTGCCACTCACTTTGCCCACTCTCTCACACACACACACACCCATAAAGTATTTGCAAACACGTTAGCTTCCAAATACTCATTTAAACGGGACTCCAAATAAAACCACAGGCAAAAAAAAAACGAAGCCACAACGAACGAATGAATGAATTTCTACACCTGACCCGGACAGGTAGGTATGTCTTACTGCTGAGTACTTTGCAGCAGTTTGTGCTGCATTTTCACAGTCAGTTGATGGTGTTACTCTGGAATTGCATTCAGCATTAACGCCAAGTACTGGCCAGCTCAAAAGTATCAATGCTTCTTTAAGAAGTTTTGAGATGGGAGTTGCTGGACGTCTTAAGTTTTTATTTTTAAGTTTCTTAAGTTTATGTCAAAAAGTAGTTTTAAGTGCTGCTGATATGTTTTCGTTGGGCGAGTGATAGCTGCTATGCTTCAATTCCTGTGATGCTCTTTATGCTAACGGCAATTGATGCGTAGACTTAAGTCTGGGATAGATTTATAGCAAGCGATTCAATATTGAAGTATATATTTTCGTTTTTTTATGAAACTTTAAGATAGCTCTTCTGGAATATTTTCGAGAATATTTTTTTCTGCATTTTGGACGCTACACCACACTATTCGTGCATGGAAAAGGACGGTATTTAGACCTATAGTTCCTTTTGATGATCTTCATAAAATTACATACAAAGTCGATTTATGCGAACATGCGTCTGTCCTTGTATTTTTGTTCAGCAAAGCACGGTTCATATTAACAGGGTGAGATAAAAAACTACAACAAAGTCAAACGTCATAATTTTTACATTTTTTTGAATGAAAGCAAAAAAAGTCGGAAATAGCATCAAATTCTAGAATACGTTTAGATTTGTTCGAATTGGTTCCCTTTATGGGTATTTATGGCCCATTTCCGGCGAAGCGCTTGCTTGAGGTGATCAACATTTTGATATTTTTTAGTGCCAACCTTGCTTTCCAAAATACTCCAGACACAATACTCCAACGGATTGGTATCCGGAGATCTTGATGGCCATTATGCGCTGAAAATGAAGCGAGAAACCTCATTTTGTAACCATACTTGGGTGGCCATTGAGCTGAGTGCGATGGTGCTGAGTTCTGTTGAAATGTCCAAGGTCTGCGGCCAAAATGTTTGCATGCCCAAGGCCTTACTACACCCTACAGAATATTTTCGCGAAAATATTCGGCATTTATTCTGATGCCATGCTCTATTAATACGAGTGGAGAGCGACCATCGGCTATTATGGCGTCCATCACCATGGCCGGCGCTTGAGTTCTGGTGACCAACCGAAGGTGCACATTTTCAGCTGACTTCTTTGGGAAGTAAACACGATCATTTTGTTTGTTTACAAACTGCTGGACAACGAATGTTTCTCATCTCTCATCGGAGAAAACTAAATTCAGCAGTTCGCCACTTTCGGTCAAGCGAAGCAACTCTATAGCTCTTTTGAGTTTATTTTCTTTCTGTTGCGGTGTAAGTTCTTGGACTCTTTGGAATTTCAATACTTTACCCCGAGCTCATTTTCCAAAGTTTGCCTAATGGAATATTGCGATATGTGCAGCTTACGAGCCATTTTTCGGCCACTGCGACGCGGGTTTCGATCAAGTCGCTTCTTTACTTTTCGAACCATTTCTGCTGATGTTGTTTGTTTTCTTCCGTCCACTTCCTTGACGTCGGGCTACGCTACTAGTATCACGGTAACGAGCTACAAAAGATTACGAGACACAAAAGATTTATTCACATTTAAATGCTGGAGTGGTCTAACGATGACCACTTATGGCTTTCCAGTCAAACATAAAGAAATCACACTATTACGCTTGAATTCCATCACGAATAACTTTTTTGTGGAAAATTCTCACCAAAATGCTTTTTAACGCTTGTAAACAATATAATGACCTGTCACTGAAATAATTTTAACAGCTGTCGGATGAGTGGCTTAGAATTGACAGCAGTCTGAAGTTTGTTGCAGGTTTTTCATCTCACCCTGCATACCACCCCAAAATGGGATGATTTCTGGCGTATACGGCCCAAATTACCCTGGAATCAAAAAATTTGATGAAATTCGCTTCAGATATAGCTATAGCTGCCATAAAAGAATTATGAAATAACTGAGTGACTGGCCTAGAATCAACGCCCAGACGAAACGGACTGAAGGAGGAATCTTGAAAGAAGGCCAGTCTTGATGCGTAGTCTTGTATAAGGCTGCGTTTTTGTAATACTCGTACTAAACGGGCTCGAAAAGTACTCAAACATAATAAAAAGGTAATAAAATTTAGAAATTCAAACTTTAAGGTTACGAAAAGTCCCCATATGATACTAAACTTCTATAATGGTACTATTTGGTATTATGTGTACGGTATAGCGTTAAAACAAGAAATTTGATATAAGAGTCAATCTTGGAAGGTAAGTTTGATATATGAAGGTGGTATTGGAAACTTGTACTAAGTGTGGGAATTTTACTAAGTGGTCTCAAAGTTGGAACTGTTTGATTTAGGTTAAACAGAGGAAGCTGTTGAACCTGTTGATGGTAGATTTGTGATAAAGAGTTGGTTTTGGGCAGTCTGGATGCGCAAGTTGAGTTTTTGGAAATTCCTACTAAAAGGGTACCAAAAAAATTAATACCTTGTATTGGACCAGCGGAATGAGCTGGAGTTCTGAAAATGGAATGAAAATCACTGATCTAGAGGAGAATAAATGTGGGCATGCGGAAATTCGAAAAATTCTAAAAAATGTCTGGACTTCTAAAATGTTACCATTTGGTATTATGTTAACGGACAGAGATAAAAAAGGTTGGTTTGGTTTAGGCTGAACGGATGAAGATGGAATTTTGAAAATTTGTATTTAGTTGTATTTAGTTGGCTATAGATTTGTGATAAAAAGGTGGATTTGGAAACATGTGCTATAACTGCACGAAAAGTACTAAATAGTACTTAATTTGGTGAACACAGCAATTTGGCAAACACACAGTACTTGAAATCTGCAATTTTATATTGGGATGACTGTCCATGTGTAGCCTGAACATATGATAGTAAATTTGGTACTAAATTTAGTACTAAATTTGGTGCTGGGTGAAGGAATAGACCTAAAAACATGAAATTTTATTTAGCAATAGCTCTTGGTATCTACGATTGAGTTATGAAACGGTTTTGCAAATGAGTACTAAATGTTACTAAATTGGGAATTTCGTGAAGAAATAAAGCTGAAATCACGAAATTGTATATTGAAGTCTCTGTCCGTATCTGGGATTGAGATATGGAGGTTGTTCTGGAAATGTGTACTATAATTATTTAAAAGTACTAAGTGGTACTAAATTGGGCATTTGGGTAAAGGGACAGTGCTGGAATCCTCAAATTTAATATTGAGGACTTTGTTTTTTTCTAGAGTCGAGATATAGAGGTGAGTTTGGAAATATATATTATAACCATAAGAAAAGTACTAAATTTGATTAGATGTAACTGTTCTTGTCTGCGGTAAAGATATGGAGGTGGTTTCAGAAATGTGTGCTTTATTTCTTGGAAAAGAACTAAATAGTACTAAGTTTGGCATTGGGTAAAGGAATTGTGATGGAATACAGAAAATGAATATTTATTTCTCTGTTGGTATCTGGAACTGAGATATGGATATGGTGTCGGAAATTCGCACTATATTTGTATGAAAAGTACTAAATTTGGTATTTTTTATCGATTAATGAAGAGGAAGACAGGGTAATATGCGTAAAGGTCCAAATGTTTAAAAATTGACTAAGGTTATATATTGAGAGTATATAGCTGTCGAAAAAATGAGCGATTTTTCCAATTTTTTTTAGAAACTCTGGGTTGAAGGTGTTCCCTATCGGTTCACGTCACAGTCCCAACATAATATTGCAACCTGATGTTTGTTAGCCAAAAAGATTGTTCCTGTAATTTTGTCGTGGAAAGAACTATTCTAAATTAGGTCTAAAATTCGGGGTCAGAATGGTACAACAAATACCTTTGTGGAATAAATTCTTCTTCTTTCCTATACTAGAGTTCCCAATCTTAAATTAGTTAATATATTAGTAAACGATATTTAAAGAATACAGCTCAAAACATTTTATGGATCTGTTTGGCAAGAATAAGCGTACGTATCAAAAATCTATAAACAAAAGTTATTGTCAATATCGAGAAACTATTAATATTGGCTCTTTGTAGGTAAGATACCCTATGCTTTTACTTAGACTTTTACCGCTTTTGCCTACACAAACACACTTTTCATTTCAAATAATGTTACAACATCAACAATTTCTTCTACGAGCAATGTAATACATTTTCTGTACATCATAGCGTATACTTTATTTCACATTTCTTCCATTAGACATATGAATCATACGTGTAGTAGGTCTTACATCCAACTGGAATAAAATAACAATTTTTAGTAACCATCTGGCCATCTACTTTCGGAGACAAAAAAAAAACGGAACAACAACAGCACCCCCTGCCGCATATTCTGGCAACATTAAAGTGATAAACTTCTCACCATGAATAATTAAACCATCTCTCCATCACCACCAACCTACCGCCACATGTGGTTCTCTGGAAACATTTACAACGATTTAATTTCCTTTTATGCGCGAACATAAAAATTGTCATATCCATAAATTAAGGAAACGGATCGCAACAATAAAAAAGGTGTTGGAAGGGAAATTTGGGAATATTTTGAAATAGATCATTTTTAGGATAGACACTTTTTTGCCTTGGGTGATAAATAAAGACATGGGGCTGCCGGATAAATTACAAAATCATTTTAGACAAGGTAAGTTCTTGAGAAAATATGGACCCAACAGTCTTTGAGACATGTTTCTTTGAACAGACAACATGTGTGGTCCTAATAGTTCAGTCAAGGACATTTTAGGTCATTCCTATGAATTTCGAAAAGAGTATTTGCTTAGGGACAATTTAGACAATAATCTTAAGGGAGTATTTTTAAGAACTATAAGGGTCATACTCATCGATAAAAAAATATTTTCTAAAGGACTGTTAGGACCATAATCGTGCTTTTTCAAGTAGTGGATTTTAAAGGAATATTTTTTCGATTTTTAAAGAATACTTTCTAAAGGATTATTAGGATCATTATCGTTTATTTTAAAGAAAATTTTCTCATGGACTATTAGGGTCATACTCAAGGATTTATAAAGCGTGTCTTCCTAATGACTATTAAAGGGCATATTTGAGGATTTTTAAAGATAGGACTATTAGGATCATAATCGTATATTTTAATAGAATATTTTCGTGGATTTTTAAAGAGTATTTCCTATAGGACTATTAGACCCATACTTGTGGATTTTAAGGAACTTTTGGGGCCACAGTCTAAGATTTTTAAAGCATATCTTTCTAACGAGTTTTAAAGGGAATACTCGTGAATTTTTAAGGAATATTTTCTAAACAATTAGGGCGATACACGTGGTTTTTCAAAGAATATTTTCCTAAGGACTATATGGCCATCATCGTAGAAATTAAAAGTCCTCGTGGATTTTGAAAGAATATTTTCTCAATTACTATTGGGACCTACTCGTGGATTTTTAAGGAATATTTTCTCAAGGACTATTGGGACCATACTCGTGGATTTTTTAAGAATATTTTCTCAAGGACTATTGGAACCATACTCGTGGTTTTTTAAGAATATTTTCTCAAGGACTATTGGAACCATACTCGTGGATTTTTTAAGAATATTTTCTCATAGACTATTGAGACCATACTAGTGGATTTTTAGAGAATATTTTCTCATAGACTATTGCGACCATACTAGTGGATTTTTAGAGAATATTTTCTTAAGGACTATTGGGACCATACACGTGGATTTTTAAAGAATATTTTCTCAAGGACTATTGGGACCATACTCGTGGATTTTTAAAGAATATTTTATCAAGGACTATTGGAACCATCCTCGTGGATTTTTAAAGAATATTTTCTCAAGGACTATTGGGACCATACTCGTGGATTTTTAAAGAATATTTTCTCAAGGACTATTGGGACCATACTAGTGGATTTTTAAAGAATATTTTCTCGTAAACTATTGGGACCATACTTGTGGATTTTTAGAGAATATTTTCTCAAGGACTATTGGGACCATACTCGTGGATTTTTAAAAAATGTTTTCTGAAGTGAATATTTTCCTGAGGACTATAAGGGTCATGATCGCAGATTTTTAAGAATATTTTCTCAAGGACTATTGGAACCATTCTATTGCATTTGTAGAGAATATTTTCTCATAGACTATTGGGGTTTTGTGATTGGGATTTGTAAAGAATATTTATTTATTTTCAATTAATACAATTACCTAGCCCAAAAGTCAATGAAAGATTCCAAAAACTTCTATACAAAATAATTAGAGCCATTGTAAGGTGGATTTCTCGTCGTCTGAGCCAAGCTTATCTGTTTCCAGGGTCTCCATAAGAACCCACTAAATCTTACGAAATAAGAAGAAAGTTTTCTCCTTGAAAGACTCATAGACAATCGGGAACTATGCTGTAGCGATGTCGGGTTGTTTACGATTGGTACTCGAGGGGTTGATGTGAAGTGTGATTGGCCGACGATTCGAAGGTAATCTGATACTCGTCGGTAACCGTCGGATGTCGACAAGTGAGGAAGATCAGAAATTACGATGCTTGTTTTCGGTGTGACCCGATTTGAAGGTAACACTGAGCAACACAAAAAAACATCATAACGAGTAAAATCCAGCAGATTATGAAAGTAGAGCTAAAATAGAAACACATTTATCGGCGTTTTAAAAGTAATAAAAAAAAACAGAGGGGCCAATTCCCCCTCTTCCATACTTGCCAACATTTTTGAATTAAGATTCCTCGGAATTTGCTCATTTTAGGTATGGTGTCTTCGGTGATAAAATAAAAATATAAGAAATATTTTGATCGAAAATTTTAGTCTTCACTCGAATCAAGAAAGGGATACTTTTTTTGTCGTTTTTTTTTTTAATATGGTTAAAAATTCCCTTTGAACGGTATCGTAACATGTCAAAACATTCTAGAAAATTTTTTGAAATTTGTTCAAAATATGTTCAGAATATGTCAAGGTTAATACCGTATTTTGTGAGAGTTTGTCCAAAAATATCCAACAGAACATCATTTTCGGGGAATAATGTCAGAGACAAAAATATTTTTCATCAAATTTAACTATGAGTCGCCAGTGGAAAAAATTGAAAAATTCTCAAAAAAATCGAAAATATTCCCTAATCAGTTTTTCATTGGGCTTTTTCATAGTTGACGACTGAAAGTAACATAAACTATCATTTTAGGAGGAATGTGTGAAATATTTTGAAAGTGAAGAAATGTTCTACATAAAATTTCTCTATAAAAGTTCAGAATAAACTATATAACTGGGAACAATAGGTTTTATGAAAATTACATTCAAAATTATGTTTTATGTATTTTTCAGAAAAATCGCTGTATTTTTTTAAAAATTCAAATATCGAGATGCGGTGAATTGTGCTGAGTTGTTCTCTCAGATTTTTTCGAAAAAAATCTTTTAGCGCATACCTCTGATATTTGTTCGAATTTCGGAAAAAAAAAAGAATCGGTACAATTGAGCAGAAAGCTAGAACAATTCAGCACAACTTTCCTTTTTTCGAAATTCGAAAATTGCAATTCCAAGGGAAGGGATGAAAATATACGTTGATTTTTAAAAAATAATTTCTCAAAAACAACTGTGGCCGTACGCCTAGTTTTTTTAAAAAAATATTTTTCAAGGACCATTATAGATTTAAGTGTAAATCTTTCCTACAAATACACACACAAATTGGTCTTCCTTTAAAGAATTTCTGCAATACAAAATCCTTCTACTGATTACGTTGATGTATTTCATGAACACAATTGCCAGCCAAAAACAAAACATTACCCAACAACAAATTTATCCTCCATATCTCTACTAATTGACTTAATTTATAAACATACACATACAAATACATGATACACACACTCATTAATAAGCATGTATGTATGTAAGCATGTTGATAACATACCCGACGTACATAAATTCACAAGCAAATCCTTTGCATTCCCAAATTGTTTCAACATCATGTGCTGCTCATTTGGAAATCCTTGCTTCAGGATAACACGACGTAATTATGACGATTTTGATAATGATGAAATTCTCATGCGGAGGATGAATAACTGGTTGGTTGGTTGTGTTTCCCCGGCTACATGTGTAGCCCATTAAAAATTATCATATTTTCATGTATTTTTATAAATATCGCACAGAAATTTATGAATTGCATGAAACATTATAATCATTCATAAAACGAAAGATTATACTAACGAATGAGATGGAACAGTGTTTTTTGTGTTGAATTGCGAAAGGATGTGGGTGAAGGATACGGTTCTTTTTTGGTGTGATAGGAAATTTTGCTATTAAAGCATCGATTTGTTCTACCTCACACCACACTGTGGTACGGGGTATTATGTCTTTGGGCATGATTTTTCTATGAGCAAAAGGAAAAAAATACAGACCCATAGTTTCCTTCGATGATCTCCATTGAATCAAATTCTGAGTGGATTAATACTGGTCCATTCATATATTTTTGAAGACAAAGTATAGATCGTATTAATTGCCCAATTGAGATGAAATTTTGCAGAGTTCATTTGAGTGAGGAAAACTATTGAAAATTGTTAAATGGGTCCATATTAAGATATAGCTCTTATATAAATCCTCTTCCGAATCTAATTTAATATTATCAATTTCAAGAAATAATTATCCGAAGATGTCAAAAATGCGAAGGAGAGGAAACTTACCTCTCGTTTAAAAATAATGCCATTAAAGCGGTTTATGATCAGAAAAACCGAACTCTGAAGCAATTTTGTCGCCTAAAATATGCTTTAGAAATGTCAAGAAATGATGGGTATAATCTATTGACGGACCAACTAACGATTCATCAACGCCCAGACGAAACGGCTTGAAATTTTGTATAAGGTCACCCTTGGTTCGAAGGTGTCAGATAAGGCTGGGTTTTCAGAAATTCGTGCTCAAAAGGTACTAAATATGGTACCCTTTGTATTTGACGAAACAGTAGAGCTAGAACTCTTTAATTTCGAACGAATGCCAATAATAGAATGTATGATGTATCTACGAAAAGTTCTAAAATGTACTACATTGTGTACCATTTCGAATCATGTGAACGACAAGAACTAAAAACTTGAATTTAGAATGGGAATCAAAGTTGAGAAGTAGGGTTACGGTAGTTTTCGAAATGTATACTCTTCTATACGAAAACTACTAAACGGTACTAAATTTGTTGCGATTTGATTTTGGGGGAATGAATGGAACTAGAATCCTGAAATTTAAAATTAACATTAGTGGCGAAGTGTGGGGTTGGCATAGGGAGGTAGTTTTCGAAATTGGTGCTTATATGTGCGAAAAGTACTAAATGGTACTAAACTTTGTACAATTAATAAATTAGATTACTATTGCGCTGTAGGACTGAGGTATGTAGGTAGTTTTGGAAATTCGTACTTGTGTACTAAAAGGTAATAAATTTGGTACAATTTCAATTTTGGCAGAAGTTTAATAAAGTTGGAATCCTTAAATTTGGAAATAAGATAACTGTTGTATTAAATGGTTGGATTGGATTAAGTAGGAAATATTAGAAATTTGTACTTATGTGTACTAAATTTGGTTTTGGCTGTATCCTAAACTACATTACTGCATTACTGTTGGAGGGTAGGATTGGCATATGGAGGTAGTTTTCAAAGTTTGTACCTATGTGCAGCAAAAGTACTTAATGGTACAAGATTTGGCACAATTGGGAAATAAGAATAATATTGCATTGTAAGACTTATCGATACTAAATTTGGTACAATTCATATTTTGGAAATATAGATTACTATTGGATTATATGATGTATGAATTTTTGGAATTTCGTACTTATGTGTACTAAATAGTACTTAAGTTGGGAAAATTTGGTTTTGGTTGATCTGGAAATTTAAAATTTTGGTATTAGGTGTCTCTTCTTGGGGACATGCGTTCTGCAAGCGTACGAAAGGTACTAAATGGTACTAAATTTGGTCTTGAATGAATGTTTGAAATCTGAAATTTGGTATAACGATCACTGTTAGTGTGTAGGGTTGACATTTGGAAGTGGTTTTGAAAATACATGCTAAAAAGTACTAAATTGTACTAAATTTGATATTTGGGCAAGGGATTGATTTGCAAGTCTAGAATTTGATTTAGAGCAAAAAATAAAAAAATTGTTGGTACTTTGGTATTTTGGAAGTCTAAAATTTGGTATTAGGATCACCTTTTGTACGGTTTAGTTGATACCGGACGGGGAATTCGGAAATATATACTTAAAAGTACGAAAAGTAATAAATAGTATTAACTTATGTATTTGGGGAAGGAATTGAGCTGAAAATCTGAAATTTGGAGGGAGAGTCTTTGCTGTTGTGTAGGATAGACAAACTTAAGGAGTTTTACGAAATTCTAACCAAAAGTACTAATATGCCCTAAATTTAGTACTGAGCTGTGTGAACGGATAGTGGTATAATCTTAAAATAAAATTTGAGAATCAATTCTTGAAAATGGGGTTTATGTAGGGAGGAGGATGTGGAAATGTACACTAAGTGTAAGAACTGTACTAAATTTTATACAATTCAGTTTTTGGTGAACGGATAAAGTTGATATTTTGATATATTGGTATTGGGGATCCTGTTAATGGTAAATTTGTGTTAAAAAAGAGTGGTTTTGGAAATGTGTATTGGAAGTGCACGAAAAGTACTAAATAGTACTATATTTGGTACACTTTTATATTGGGTGAGCAGATAGTGCTTCAAATCTAAAATTTGGTATTAGGGTTGCTGTTCATGTGTAGCCTGGGCATATGGAGGTGGTTTCGGAAATGTATACCATAATTGTACGAAAAGTACAGAATGGTCCTTTATTTTGTATGGAGTGAAGGAATAGAGATAAAATTCTGAAATTTGATATTTAGATTACTGATGGTATCTGTGTTTGAGATTTGGCAATGATTTGGAAATGTGTCCTATATTTGTACGAAAAGTACTAAATGCTACTAAATTTTGGTGAACGGATGGGGCTGGAATCCTCAAATTTTATATTGAGGATTCTGTTGGTATTTGGAATTGAGATTTTGGCGGTGGTTTGGAAATGCGTCCTATATTTGTAAGAAAAGTACCAAATAGTACTAAATTTGTATTTGGTGAAGGGATTGAGCGTGAATTACGAAAATTGACCTTGATCTCTGTTGATATCTGGAATTGAGATATGGAGATGGTTTTGGGAAATGTGAATTATAATTGTAAGAAAAGTACAGGGTTGCCCATATTCGACGGTCCCATGACCCTTTGGGCCCATTCCAGTCGACGAGGCTTGTCCGCAGGCAACATTCTTTACGTCAATTGAATTTTGTACGGGAACAAATGCAAATCAATGCGAATAATCCGTTGTAAAGTGGACCGAGCCATGCCCAACTGCTGAGAACGGCGTTTTTGGGATGTTCTTGGGGACCTCGCAACACTGGCTCGTACGGCAGTGATATTCTCGGCCGATCGCCTTGGTCGACTTTTATATGGCCTCTTCGGATTAGAAAGAGCCTTACCAGTCGAAAATTTTTCGCATAAAATGGTAAAAATGTGCTTGGACTGACGCTTCAAACGCGGTATGTCATTAAGCGATGTGACATCTCTGTCAAAAGTTATGGCGTTGCCAGATGGGTCCGTCGAATATGGACAACCCTGTACTAAATAGTACCAAATTTGGAGTTGGTTGAAGGAATAGTACTGAAATCCTGTAATTTGATATGGATGTCACTGTTGGGTGTCTGTGGTTAAGAGAAGGAACTAGTTTTGGATTTGCGTACTATAATTGTACTAAACGGTACTAAATTTATTAATGAAGGAAATTAAAGAGATGATATCCTGAAATTTGATATTAAGGTCTCTTTATCTGGAGTTGAGACATGGAGGTGGTTTCGAAACTGTGTACTCTAATTGTATGAAAAGTACTAAATGATGCAAAATGTTGAATTGGGTGAAGGAATAGTGCTGGAATTTCGAAATTTGATGTTGAGGTCTCTGTTGGTGTCTGTGGTTGAAAGAAATGGCTTGGTTGGGATATGTATACTAAAATTGTGCTAATAGTACGAAATTTGGTATTTGGTGCAGGGATAGGTCTCGAATCCCAAAATTTGATTTTGAGATTTCTATTGGTGTACCAAATTTAGGTTTGGAAATGCGTTCTACATTTGTACGAAAAGTACTAAATGGTACTAAATTTGGCATTGCATGAAGAGCTGAAATCCTGAAATTTGATGTGGATATCACTGCTGATGTCTGTGGTTGATAGAAGGGGCTGGTTTCGAAACGAGGTAGAATTAAGATAGAATTTTCGCTGACAAAAAATAAAATGGGGCACTTCCTTTTACCATATAATTTCCATCATGCCAAAATCCCACAATGCGTACTATAATTGTACTAAACGGTACTAAATTTATTAATGAAGGAAATTAAAGAGATGATATCCTGAAATTTGATATTAAGGTCTCTTTATCTGGAGTTGAGACATGGAGGTGGTTTCGAAACTGTGTACTCTAATTGTATGAAAAGTACTAAATGATGCAAAATGTTGAATTGGGTGAAGGAATAGTGCTGGAATTTCGAAATTTGATGTTGAGGTCTCTGTTGGTGTCTGTGGTTGAAAGAAATGGCTTGGTTGGGATATGTATACTAAAATTGTGCTAAATAGTACGAAATTTGGTATTTGGTGCAGGGATAGGTCTCGAATCCCAAAATTTGATTTTGAGATTTCTATTGGTGTACCAAATTTAGGTTTGGAAATGCGTTCTACATTTGTACGAAAAGTACTAAATGGTACTAAATTTGGCATTGCATGAAGAGCTGAAATCCTGAAATTTGATGTGGATATCACTGCTGATGTCTGTGGTTGATAGAAGGGGCTGGTTTCGAAACGAGGTAGAATTAAGATAGAATTTTCGCTGACAAAAAATAAAATGGGGCACTTCCTTTTACCATATAATTTCCATCATGCCAAAATCCCACAAATTGCCATTGGCTACACACATCGTATCTTAAACTTGAAACATAAAATAGAGAAACATTTGTAACTCAATCTCATTGCATACCACCCACATAAATCTACGCTCTTCATATTTTGTGTTAAAACTGACTTTTTTTCATGCTGGCAATAAAAATGTTGTAAAACGCAATTGTCTAACATTTAGCTTTTGTTAAGCTTTTATATTTTTTGTTGGTAGATATTAAAATGCATATCGAAATGGATTCGCATAAACATCTCGCAGATAATGGTTAACATGGAAACGTGAAGATTTTTGGGTAAAATACGACGATCGCAGCATCCCCACAGCTGCAAGCAGCAACACCACACGCACACATCAACAAATTCTAAGAAAGTAATTTCATTAACAGCAAGAGCTGACGACTGCCTCACTCACTCACTGACTGACAATGGAGAATGCCAGCGAGAAAACCCATCAACAACAAACTGAAAATCCAACTTCGACATCATGTTGTGTTTTTGGGCGGAATGTTCTACCTGTGTTTTAAAAAAAAAGTATTTTGCAAAATTATTTAGAAAACTTTTTCCAAAGTAAACATATTATTAAAATGTGGTTTACACCATGAAAGGCGTTTTCTCTTTTTGTTTGCAATTACAAATAAGTAATTTAGTTAATGAGTTATCTAAGAAATGATGTTCTAGCCGGCACAACAGTTAGGTGCAGAACTTTATTTTCGAGAATTGTAATTTGTTAATTTTTATTTCCTTAAAACAACAAAAGAAAAGGAAACTGTGAATTAAACACAATTTTTAATTAATTAAAACTAATTGTGGAAATATAAAACAAGTAACATGAGAAAAAGACTTAATTCTGTCGGGCCAATGTTCGCCATTTACACGAAAAAATCTTCAAAATCTTTACCGAATTTACCGAGGAGGATATAAGTAAAACCATTGCATAGTGGACCCACAACTAATTTTTCTCTTCAAAACTATTTCAACAACGTCTCCATATGTAAGGCCTAGAAACCAACATTGACCTCAATATTAATTTTCAGAATTCCAGCTCTATCCCTTCACTCAAGACCAAATTTAGTAGCAATTAGTACAACATCAACTCGAAATCTCACCATCCTAGACACCAACAGTTATCCCTAAAATTAGTACTATGTCATAATTTTCTAACAATTAAAGTACGCATTTGCAAAACCGCCAACAGATACCAAAAGGGACCTCAATATCAAATTTTTGGATTTCAACTCTACACATTCCCTCAACGCAAAATTTAGTAACATTTAACACTTTTCGTATAATTTTAGTACTCACCTGCAAAACCATCCCACATCTCAATCCTAGACATCGCAAAATAAAATTTTAGGGTTCCATCTCTATTCCTTCATCCAATACTCAATTTAGTGCCACTCTCGAAAAATTATAGAACCTCCATATCTTAACCACAGACACCAAAAATGACATCTATGCCGCTGTATTTCAGCTCTGTTCCTTCACCCAATACTAAATTTAGTACTATTTAATGCTTTTCGTAAAATTAAAATACATATTTCTGAATCCACCTCCATATCTCAATACCAGATACCAACTGAGACCTTAATATCAAATTTGAGTATTCCAGCCCTATGCCTTTACCTAATACCAACTTTAGTGTCATTTAGTATTTTTTGTACAAATATAGGAAGCATTTCCAAATCACTACCAAATCTCAAACACACATACCTCAATATCAAATTTCAGAATTTTAGACCTCAAAATCAAATTTCGGGATTCCAGCTCTATTCCTCCACCAAATATCAAATATAGTACCACTTAGTACCTTTTGTACATTTGGAATACAACCTCAATATCTCATACACAGACACCAAAAGTGACACCTATTTTCAATTTTAGAATTGTATCTCTATCCCTTCAACTAAGACCAAATTTATTACCATTTAAACAAACTCCATATCTCAATCTCAGATACCATCAGAGACCTCAAGATCAAATTTCAGGATTCAGGCTTCATCCCTTCACTCAATAACAAATTTAGTGCAATTATAGTAGATATTTCCGAAAACACCACCTTCTCTCAATCACAGACACCAACAGTGAATGTTAATTTCAGAATGTTATCTCTATCCCTTCAACCAAGACCAAATTTAGTACCATTTTGTGCTTTTCGTATACTTATAATACAAACTTCCAAACCCACCTCCATATCACAATTCTAGATACCAACAGTGACCTCAATATCAGATTTGAAGATTCCAGCCCTATCCCTTCACCTAATATCAAATTTAAAACGATTTAGTACTTTTCAAACAAATAGAGGGTGAGATGAAAAAACTGAAAGCAACTTCAGACTGCTGTCATTTCTAAGTCACTCGTCCGACAGCTGTTAAAATTATTCCAATCACAGTTCATTATATTGTTTACAAGCGGACAAAAGCATTTTGGTGAGAATTTTACAGAAAAAAAGTTATTCGTGATGGAATTTTAGCGTGATAGTGTGATTGCTTTATATTTGATTGGAAAACCACAAGTGGCTATCGTTGGAGCACTCCAGCATTTAAATGTGAATAAATCTTTTGTGTCACGTACCATCGCTCGTTACCGTGATATTGGTATCGTAGCCAGACGTCAAGGAAGTGGACGGAAGAAAACAGCAACATCAGCAGAAATGGTTCGAAAATTAAAGAAGCGACTTGATCGAAACCCGCGCCGCAGTGACCGAAAACTGGCTCGTGAGCTGAACATATCGCAATATTCCATTCGCCAAATATTGAAAAATTAGCTCGGGATAAAGCCATTGAAAAAATGCTAGAACTTACACCGCAACAGAAAGAAAACAGACTCAAAAGAGCTAAAGAGTTGCTTCGCTTGGCCGAAAGTGGTGAACTGCCGCATTTGATTTTCTCCGATTAGAAAACATTCGTTGTCCAACAGTTTGTAAACAAACAAAATTATCGCGTGTTTACTTGCCAAAGAGGTCAGCTGAAAATGTGCACCTTCGGTTGGCCACCAGAACTCAAGCGCCAGCCATGGTGTGGTGTGAGCCGCCATAACAGCCGATGGTCGCTCTCCGCTCGTATTAATCGACCGTGACATCAGAATAAAAATGCCGAATTTTATCGCGAAAATATTCTGGAGGGTGTATTAAAGCCTTGGACATGCAAACATTTTGGCCGCAGACCCTGGACATTCCAACAGGACTCAGTAAAATCTACGTATACCAATCCGTTGGACTATTGTGTCTGGAGTATTTTGGAAAGCAAGATTGGCACTAAAAAATACCAAACTGTCGATCACCTCAAACAAGCGCTTCGCCGAGAATGGATCAAAATACCGCAGAGCAACATTCGGGCAGCATATGACGGTTTCATTGGCCGTTTGAAGGCCATAATTCGTGCCAAAGGTGACCGATACGAACGAATATAAAGTTATTCTAAAATTTGATGATATTCCCGACATTTTTTGCTTTCATTCAATAAAATTTAAAAAAACATGTAAAAATTACGTCGTTTGACTTTGTTGCTGTTTTTTTCATCTCACCCTGTATTATCAATGACACTCCAAAATAAAAAGCTTCTGCCCATTTCTAAACTTTGCTTCAGCTCGACAAGATAAATTATAATAACCCCAATACATAGTGCTAACGGGTAAAACAATTGTAATCCTTCGCGAGGGGAAGGTACCGATGGAGCTACCCACAAAAAATCAGAAATTTGAATAAAATGTCACAATTTTGCTTCTATTCACATTTTCGAAAAGCTAGAATTGAACCTCAAGCTAAGGTTCAATTTCTAGTTCGATTTTCCTAAAAACGCATTATCCCTCTTTAAGTCACTTTAATAAGCGAAATGTCGCTCCTTTAAAAAAAAAACGCTGCTCCCTTTATTCCCCCACCAGCATTAACCGTAGATATGCGTATCTGATTACATAGCCACAAGTCATGCAAATGTGTCCATGCTCAAGGTTTGTTCGTCTCTTCTCGTTTTCTGTTTTGCCTCCAACGCCATCGTGCGTCGAGAGTGAACATCCCAAAAATCCTAGGGGAGTTTTTAATTTGTTAAATTTTTTTATTACTTCACTTCTACCGCTTTTTTTTATAATTTACTCTTTTTGCAAAAAGCATGAGCTTTCTAGGCTAACAGCAACAAAGTGTTTTAGGTGTTGTTCAGTTGTTGTCGTTGGTTTTGTTTTTTCTACTACTGCTGCTCAAAAGCAAAGCTCTGACTTTAGCCTAGGTTTTTACAGTCGCTTAACAACGATGATAAGCAATAATAATAAGCATAAAACATAAATTCACACAGAGATTACCTGGGCGGAGGAGGAGAAGGAGCAGAAGAGCAACAAAAATACAACGCAACTCACATCAGAACATCACCAAGCTGGCCGTTCAGGCCAATCTACTTAAAAGCAACAATTAAAGTAGGCGTTAAATTTAACCATTAATTTGGAATAAATTTAAAAATAAGAATGAATTAACCAATTTCGAATACAAATATTTTTAAATTTTTCTTTCTAAAAATCCTAAAAACCAATACGATTGTAAAATGTTTTTAAAGCCCGCGAAATTCCGAGTTTCAAGTGATACCGACTTTTCAGTGGCTGTCGAAAATTTTCCTGTACCAAAATCTAGGCCGATTCCAATTTTTACAACCTCAGCCTTATGGCTACAGACACGGCCAAAACGCTCCTTCTGGTAGTGGAACTTAAGGAACCTCACCTTCTAATAACTCCCACAAAAAGGGTGAACATTTTGAGTAACCAAACCCTCACAAAATGCGAAATACATAAGCATTTGATTCTGCTTAAGCTTTACACATTGGAATATTTTTATCAATACAAGATCTGTAGTGGAATTCTCTAACTCATTTTTTGAGTTGCCGGCAAAAGTCGATAAAATTAAAATGCTTATAATTTCGGTAATTTACGAAATTGGTCGAAAAGTTAGCGACGAAATCAAGGCAGTCGCTAAGACCTACAGATAGATCCCAATATTGTCAACGTTAACTTCTTTTTTATATCAACATTTTGGGTTTCAAAGGTAACGATTTTTGTCGATAACTCAAAAAATGAGTTAGAGAATCCCACTACTGGTATAAATTTGTGATATATCGACCCACTCCTTTTGATGCCTTCCCTACGAATTATATCTCTCATAACCTACAAAAACGATCAGATATTCTATGGGTATACCTAATTATACCCTACACCACATAGTGGTAAGGTATTATGTCTTTGTGCATTTGTTTGTAACATGGAGAAGGAAGCGAGATAGACCCATAGTTACTGAAATGAAATTCTGCAAACAATATTTGTTTGGCCTAAGGACGAACCCTATTGAAATTTGTGATAATCGGATAAGATTTAGATACAGCTCCCATATATCTTCAACCGATTTCGGTTTAATTATGCACCAAATGACCAATATTAGCCCAAATGACCTGAATTTTTGTACATCCCACCGAATTCAGTCTAGAAGCAAGTACATCGAATTTAAAGAAAATCGGTTCAGATATAGCTTTAACCCCTATATATGTTTCATCCGATTTGGGGTTTAAAGTCCCCCACATGTGTAATATGCTCTTCACAAGAATGATATGTGGTACCAGACATCAGATACTGCTCTGAAATAAGTGTATCAAATTTTGTCAAGTTTGTCAAGTTTTTTGTCGGTTCAGATTTGGATATAGCTCCCATATATATTTAGCTGATTTCGGGTTAATTGTGCTCCAAATAGCCAAAATCAGTCCAAATGCCCTGAATTCTAACAATTCTGACTGAATTCATCCTAGAAACCAGTACTTCAAATTTGGTGTAAATCGGTTCAGATATAGCTATGGCTCCCATATATATGTTTTATCCGATTTGGAGTTTACATTCCCTCACAAGCGTAATATGCATTCCACAAAAATGATCTTTGGTACCAGATATCAGATACAGCTCTGAAATAAGTATACCAAATTTATATTCGAAATTTGCATTCGACAACAATGATATTTGGTACCAGATATCTTATAGAGCTCGGAAATACCTTTGCCACATTTCATCGAGAACAGCTAAGATTTGGATATAGCTCCCATTAATCCGATTTCAGGTTTATTGCGCAAATAATGGCTAATATCAGCCCAAATGGAGTGAATTTCGGGACGTACGTTTTCATTTTGTGGAACTCGGCTCCGATATATATTTTGCTAATATAATCCTTCTCCTAGTGATATCATGCACTGCTCTACAGCCAGATGTTCATAGCTCTATTAAATATACATAGTGGTGTGGGGTATCATATAGTAGGCATGTAGGTCCACGCCCACATACAACGGTACCTCCCGATATTCGGTATTTTTATGATTTTAACGACAATATTCACCGGATTTGTTTCAAATTTGGTATTTGAAGTTCAAAATGGATACTACAGCCTAAGACAGAAAATTATCTGTGCAGGTCCACGTCTTCGCATAGCCCCAAATATAACGGTACCTCCCTATATTCGATATTTTGATGATTTTAGCGTCATAATTCACCGGAATTGTTTCAAATTTAGTATTTGAAGTTCGAAATGGATACTACAGCCTAAGACAGAAAATTGTCTATGCAGGTCCAGATTTTCGTATAGGCCCCATATATCAGTACCTCCTTATATTCGGCATTTTGACGAGTTTAGGTATAAAACCCACCGAAATTGTTTGAGATGTCGTATTTGAAGTTCTTAATGGATGCTACAGCCTGTAACAGAAAATTGTCTATGCTGGTCCAGGTCTTCGTACAGTTTCGATATAACGGTACCTCCCTATATACGATATTTTGATTATTTTAGCTACATTATTCACCGTTTCAAGTTTCGAATTTGAATGTTTTAAGAGCTTATGACATACAATGTCTATTTAGGTCCACGTCGTATAGACCCCAATATAACGGCTATATTCGGTATTTTTAAAATTTTAACAGAATTTTTTAAGGATTTTATTTTTAGATTTTTTTCAAATTCGTTCCAAATGGTGGAACGTATTCAAAATTCCGAATTCCAGCCGAACTTACTGCTTTTTAACTTGTAGGTCTGTGAGCCCTTGATAAAATATATATAAAAAAGAATCAAAGAGTCTTTGAAAAAAATCATTTTTTTAATGAAGTTTTAAGTATTCTTAAAAATCGTCTCGATTTGAGTGTGCTTAAAAAAATTCAACTTTTTTGGAATGAAAGTCCAAAACAGTGTTTATAAAAAATCTGTTCAAGCCGACTCTAAGGTACATATATAGTCATTTCTAGAGAAATATTGCAGGTCTTTATAAAAAATCGTTAGCTTAAGGTTCAAAATTTCGATCTAAAATCATCATCATTGAAGTCCGTGATATATATATATATATATATATATATATATATATATATATATATATATATATATATATATATATATATATATATATATATATATATATATATATATATATATATATATATATATATATATATATACATATATATATATATATATATATATATATATATATATATATATATATATATATATATATATATATATACATATATATATATCTCATTAGCAATTTTTAAAACTACGTTTCATCTTAAATCCTTCAGAATCGCACAATGAAAGCTCCTAGATTCTTCTATATTTACAAAAAATCTGACATAACTGTATTTTAACAAAACATACAAAAAACCGCCAGCATGTGCCCAACACCGTGAAACCAAAACATAAAAAAACCAACGCAGATTTTTATGTCATTTATTTGCTATGGGACCATGGGATGGCATTTAATATATTCCCAGGATGCTGTGTGGAGGAACAGTGTGTTGCCTCTCATAATGTGCTATGACTTGATTCGCCCACTCGCTGAGCATTCATATCGGGCCTTGTTTTCTTTTTATTCAAATTGAAACATAATGGCTGATAACAAAACATAAACAATGCCTCGTGAATGTGGCAGATCGGCAGAGATTGCAATTGATGGAAGTGGGAGAAGACAAAAAAGACGACACAAATCTGAATAATAATTTAACAAAAACTCAAAATAAATAAAATATTACCATGGGATTTTTGATTTTTTCTGATGAAATCGAACAATGTTTTCCAAATATTGCCACTTACTGAAAATTATATTAACAATTTGATATTTATTCAAATATATTACAATCAAAAAACTGGGTATAATGTCGCTAAATAAATATTGTGCAATAATATTTAACACTGATGCTGGCTTTATTGAGATTCCTTCAAAATTATTGTTAATCACACAAAAAACAAAAAAAAAAAGGAAACAGTGCGACAAAAATCAATTTTCAAGGAACATCCGACAGATAATGAAAGTAGAGTTAAACAAGTAAAAAAGCTGTGAGTTTGGACGGACCGATCTTTGAATACCCTCCACCATACGGAACGATTGTGGCAATTTAAAAAAAAAATAAAATCAGTTAAAAATTCTGTTAAAATCTTAAAAATGTCGAAAGTAGCCCTTATATTAGGGTCTATACGACGATTTTGGCAATTTAAAAAAAAATTAAATCCGTTAAAGATTCTGTTAAAATCTTAAAAATATCAAAAGTAGCCCTTATATTAGGGTCTATACGACGACGTGGACCTGCATAGGCAACTTTTTTCATAAGTCATTTCAATATTCAAATGCGAAACTTGAATATAAAAAATTTGGTGAATGATGTAGCTAAATCATAAAAATACCGAATATAGGGAGGTACCATTATATTGGGGCTATACGAAGACCTGGACCTGCATAGACAATTTTCTGTCATAGATTGGAGTTTCCATTACGAACTTTAAATACCAAATTTGAAACAATTCCGGTGAATAATGTCGCTAAAATCATCGAAATAAAAAAATGTGTCTATGCAGGTCCACGCCTTCGGATAGCCGCCATATAACGGTACCTCCCAATATTCGTTACTTTGATGATTTTTGGGGAATTTTTAACCACATTTTTTTTAAATTTTTATATTTACAACCTATAACTAAAAATCGAGAGGCCATGTTCGCTTTTTCTACTCGGGTTGAAATACGATAAATATTGAATTTAGGATGGAAAATGGACTTCGGAGGTGCTCGTGAATTCAAAGTAATGAGGTTTAATTGATAATCGGGATTCGATGTTTACTCGTATCCTAGGCAAGAGGGTGTACCACTCGTGGTCAATCGGGAATGATGATGTCGGGTTAAAGAAGATCAGGAATTGCAGTGTTTCGTTCGGGTGACGTTTGCGTTGACGATTTGAAGGTAATCGGGAACTTGTGGTCGTCGGTTGTCGACGATCGGGAATTACGATGTTTGTGTTCGGGTGATCAGGGTTGTTGACGATTTGTAGGTAATCGGGAACTTGTGGTCGTCGTGGACTATTTCGATGATTGCGTTCGGGTGTTGCGGGCTGTTGACGATTTGAAGGTAATCGGGAACTTATGGTCGTTGACGATTTGAAGGTAATCGGGTACTTGTGGTCGTCGGTTGTCGACGATCAGGAATTACGATGTTTGTGTTCGGGTGGTTAGGGTTGTTGACGATTTGAAGGTAATCGGGAGCAGCTGTCCAGGTCTTCGTGAGCGGATTGACATTCATACTGGTTCGGCAGCTCGTTGACGGTAGATTCGGCATCCGATGCATTAGGCTTTGTAGATGGATCGAGACTCGTTCGGGTTCGGCAGCTCATCGACGGTAGGTTCGACAATCGATGCGTTAGTCTTTGTAGATGGATCGGGACTCGTTCGGGTTTTGGCAGCTCGGGTTTTTGTTATTCGGGTCGGCTACTGGGGCGAGGTAACTAGCCTACGGTTCTATAACTACGTCAACTCCACTATCAACGTTCGACTACAATACGGAACAGCGGGCCGAAACACCTGTGTAAATAAATTACCAGCCACTCAACTTAATGAGAGCCAGTCTTGGAAAAAGTATTCCTGGCTAACGCTTTTGTTAGTCGGAGAACGGCCGATGATCTTTAGAAGATCACTACCTACCCTTTGGCAAGCTCCTGCAGTAGCAAGCCTGTCCTATCTCACCTCAAACCGAACACTATATGTGACCGGTTCTACCAAGTAATTGCGAATTTTTAGCCTTACGCTGGGAGCAGCACACCACCGAAAACTACTTTGTTCACCATGCGCCCAATGAATGCTGTGTTTGTTGGCTAGTGCCGTTGTCGCCTTGTTGACTGCCTGGGACCGTGTCGTGTGTGCATGGCGGTGGGGGTTGGTTGGTGTTGTTAGTGTCGCACTTGCAGTGGCCGCTGTTGTCGTTATCATTGTGTAATAGATGCGGTTGTTTGTTCGTATAAATGTACGTGATGAAACTCACACCGCACAGAGTTGCTTCGCTTGGCCGAAAGTGGTAAACTGCTGAATTTGGTGTTCTCCGATGAAAAAACATTCGTTGTAAACAAACAAAATGATCGTGTTTACTTGCCAAAGAGGTCAGCGGAAAATGTTCACCTTCGGTTGGCCACCATAACTAAAGCGCCGGCCATGATGATGGTGTGAGTTGCCATAATAGCCGATGATCGCTCTCCGCTTGTATTAATCCACCGTGGCATCAGAATAAATGCCGAATATTATCGCCTTGGGCACGCAAACATTTTGGCCGCAGACCTTGGACATTCCAACAGGACTCAGCACCAACGCACTCAGCACGCACCACCGAGAATGGTTACAAAATGAGGTTCCTCGCTTCATGGCCCCCAAAATCTCCGGATACCAATCCGTTGGACTATTGTGTCTGTAGTATTTTGGTGTTTTTTTTTTTTTTTTTTTCAAATTTAACCTCAATCAGACCTCAAACATTTTTTCTAGTTCCCAAACTAACCAACTTGTTTCAGCTAAAACAATTGTAGATCAATTCTGTTGCACTTTAGCTATAACATTCGTATCAGAGAACTTAAAAACTTTCATTCAATTCTTGCTGTCATCTTCATTGCAACCCGAACTCATCACTTCATGTATCCCTTCAACAACAAATAAGGATAATAAATATGTCCTCGACACTTGTTGGAAAGACACCAACCAAAGTGGCGTTAAAAAACACAAGGCAGACCTCCTGTTGTTGGCCAATAAAACAAAACCACTCTCACACACACACTCATACCGTCTCACACAACTTGTCAATACCACTCAACCACATAAAAATGCATTCTTCGGTTGTTCATTTGGGCTTTTATTTCGTTTTTTAGTGGCCAAAAGCCACCAACAATTCAGGCATTCTTCCTTCCATCCATTCGAGTCGGTCGAGTGTTATTTATGATGGCAACAACAACAAAATGAAAAGTGGTGCCCTCCGGGATCCATTGAAGTAAACATTCATACAATTCGCTGGTGTACCCACACCTCTTCGGGGGGTGGGGATTTCTATCCGAAGCACCCGAATTGGCGTTATAAAATATTTAATGGACTATTACCTGGTATTTTGGGTAAAGATTTCAAAATCTCTCCTTAATAGCACGGGAATGGAGCCATAAACACTGACTGATTGACGGACTGTGTTACCAAACAGAAGCTGTGGCACGCTCGCTTCTATTGTGGTCGTCATCGGGCAAAAAAGTAACGTTTTTCTAATATGCATTTTACCCCAAAGCCAATGAATTTTTATGAAGTGTCAACATTTGAGTTGTTGTGGTGTCAATTTAATGGACCCTTCAATTGACAGCTTTTGGGTTAGAGATTTATAATATTAATAGAACGTTGTACAGCTAATTTAGCAGGTTACTAAGTATATCGATTGACCATGGCATTTGGCAGTGGATTACCTTCTTTGATTAGCTGTTATGCCATCCTGTTACCGGTGGCAGAGTTTAGGATTTGTTAGTTTATTTTTTTGGAATAAAGCAAAACAATAAACAGTAAGGAAAGGTCGAAAGTCGGACGACCATATGATACCCTACACCACTATGTGTATTTAGTAGAGTTCCCGTAACAAAAAAGTGTTTATTGAGAATTTATATGAAGTAGATCACACCAACTATGAACCTTATTTGTATGCGTATAATGGCTTTATAGTAGTCACCATTTGGGAACTATATCCAACTCTGAATCGACTTTCAGGAAATTTGACGACTGCTTTTGTAACTCTAGTACAAATAAAAAACAGTAAAGAAAGTCTTAAAGTCGGACAGGGCCGACTTTATGATACCCTACACAACTTTGCTAATTTAGTAGAGCTCCGCATAACAATTAAAAGTTTTTATGGGAGAATTCAATCATACAAGCTATGATTATAATTATAATTTAAAGTTCAAAGGACTAAAAATGTCGAAGCATTTGTATCTTTTAAATTCGGACTTTTATTGCCCATTTGGTGCACAATTAATTTGAAATCGGATAAAAAAATATATATTAGTGCTATATCCAAATCGGAACCGATCTCGATAAAATTTGGCAAAGATATTTCTGAGCTGTATTTGATATATTTCCCTGAATATCGTTATTACGGAATGCATATTACGGCTGTGGGTAACAAATATAACAAATCGGATGAACAGTATATATGGGAGCTATAGATATATCTGAACCGATCTTCACCAAATTTGACATACCAGCTTCTAGACTCAATTCGGTCGTAAGTGCCAAATTTCATCCCATATCGTTGTTACGGAATGCATATTACGTCTGCGGAGGACAAAAATAACAAATCGGATGAGCAATATATATGGGAGCTATAGCTATATCTGAACCGATTTCGATCAAATTTTGCATACTTATTTTCAGGCCTAATTAGGTTGTATGTGCAAACACGTTTCGTGCACAATAAAAGGCAAATCGGACGAAGATATGTACGGGAGCTATATCTAAATTTTGACCGATTATCTCCAATTTCAATTTTTGTGCAAAATTTCATCTGGATAGGGCAATAAATGCGAACTGTACTTTGTTTACAAAAATACATGAACAGACGGACGGACGGACGGACATGCATAAATCGACTCAGAATGTGATTCTCTGCAGATCATCAAAAGGAACTATGGGTCTATCTCGTTTCCTTTTGCCTGTGACAAACAAATGCACAAAGACATAATACCTTTACCACCTCGTGGTGTATGGTATAATTATATAAAATAATTTTTATTGGAGCCGCAGATATACAGTTCCGAGTTTTACCAAATGAAAAAAAATCGGTTGAATATGAAAAAATCGATCAAATTTGGGCTAATATTACATATAAGGCGAACAATAACCGTAAAATCGGATGAAGATGTATATAGAAGCTATACAAAATTCGGAAATAATCTCCATAAAATTTCGTAGAAGTATCTTCGAGCTATATCTGAAATACGCATATTACGGAAGTGCCAAAATGCAGTCTATTCGGGCTGATATTAGCCATTTAGTGCACAACAAACCTGAAATCGGATTAAGGATATATGTGGGATTTATATATAAATCTTAACCGATCTCGATAAAATTTGGTAAAGGCATTTCCGACCTCTATAAGATATCTGGTACCAAATATCATTGTTGTCGAATGCATATTACGAATGTCAGGGACTTAAACACCAAATCGGATGAAACATATGTATGGGATCTATAGCTATATCTAAACCGATTTTCACCATATTTTATGCACTTGCTTCCAGACTGAATTCGTTCGGATGTACGAAAATTTGGGAAATGTGGACTGTTATTGGCCATATGGTGCAGAATCAATCCGAAATCGGCTGAAGATATATATGGAAGCTATATCCAAATCTGAACTGATCTTGACGAAATTTGGCAGAGGTATTTCTCTGTTGTATCTGATATCTGATACCTAACATCATTCTTGTGGGATATATATTGCGAATGTGGGAGACTTAAACACCAAATTGGATGAAACATATATATGGAAGCTATAGCTATATCTGAACCGATTTTCGCCAACATTGAAGTACTTGCTTCTAGACTAAATTCGGTGGGATATGCCAAAATTCAATTCAATTGGACTGATATTGACCATTTGTTGCGCAATTAACACGCTATATTTAAATCTGATCCGATTCTCACCAATTTCAATAGGGTTCATCTTTGGACCAAAAAAAAAATATTGTTTGGAAAATTCATCTCAATCGGATAGTACATGCGACTTGTATTTGACAACTTGATCGAAACCCGCGTCACAGTGGCCGAAAATTGACTCGGGAGCTGAACATATCCCAATATTCCATTCGGAAAATATTGAAAAAAAGAGCTCGGGGTAAAGCCATTGAAATTCCAAAAAGTGCAAGAACTTACACTGCAACAGAAAGAAAATAGACTCAAAAGAGCTAAAGAGTTGCTTCGCTTGGCCGAAAGTGGTGAAGTGCCGAGTTTGGTTTTCTCCGATGAGAAAACATTCGTTGTCCGACAGTTTGTAAACAAACAAAATGATCGTGTTTACTAGCCAAAGATGTCAGCTGAAAATGTGCACCTTCGGTAGGCCAACAGAACTCAAGCGCCGATCATGGTGATGGTGTGGGCCGCCATAACAGGCGAAGGTCGCTCTCCGTATTAATCGACCTAAGCATCAAAATAAATGCCGAATATTATCGCGAAAATATTCTGGAGGGTGTATTAAAGCCTTGGGAACGCAAACATTTTGGCCGCTGATATTGGACATTCCAAGAGAACTCAGCACATCGCACTCAGCACGCGCCATCCAAGAATGGTTACAAAATGAGGTTCCTCGCTTCTTTTCCAGCGTACAATGGCCACCAAAATCTCCGGATACCAGTCCGTTGGGCTATTGTGTCTGGAGTATTTTGGAAAGCAAGGTTGGCACTAAAAAATACCAAAGTATCGATCACTTCAAGCAAGCGCTTCGCCGGGAATGGCTCAAAATAACGCAGGACAACATTCGGGCAGCGAGGGACGGTATCATTGGCCGTTTGAAGGCCATAATTCGTGCCAAAGGTGACCAATTCGAACAAATCTAAACATATTCTAAAATTTGATGCTATTTCTGACATTTTTTGCTTTCAGTCAATAAAATTTAAAAAAATTAAAAAAATGGCGTTTTTTTTCTCACCCTGTAGGGGTGGTTTCGGAAATTTCACTTTAGTTTTACAAAAAATACTGAATGATATTATATTTGGTATTGGATGAAAAGATCCATACAATTTTATGAAATATCGCATTAAGATTACTGCGTCCTATATTCGCACGGAAAATAGTAAATAATATTAAACGTGGTATTGGATGAAGGGATATGGCTGGAATCCTAAAAATTTGATATTTGGGTCTCTGTTGGTATCGGAGATTAAGATATGTAGGTGGTTTTGAAAGTGTATATTAGTACATGCACGAAAAGTTCTAAATATTAAAAAAATTTGGTCTTGATTGGGGAAACAGAGATAAAATTCTGAAAATTTATATTTAAGGGAGACTGAGACTATATTTGTACGAAAAAATGCTAAATGGTACTAAATTTGGTATTGGGTGAAGGGATAGGACTGGAATTCCAAAATTTGATATTGAGGTTTATGTTGGTATCTGGAATGGAGATATGGAGGTGGACTTTGAAATGTGTACTATATTTGTACGAAAAGTACTAAATGTTACCTGATTTGGTATTAGGAGAAGGTATAGAACTGGAATCCTAAAATTTTACATTGAGTTCAGTTAATTTTTTAGGATTTTATTATGAAAAACTTCAAAATTAATGATTTTGAAGACTTTTTGGTATAAAAAGTTAAATATTTTCTTATTAAATAAAACTTAAAAGTGTGAAGATTTAGTACAAAGTATGAAGTTATAATTAAAAAATTTTGTCAAATATGAACTGTTGAAACGAATCTATTTTTCATGGCCCTTAATAAATATAAAATAATTACAATCTTGACCAAAGACATAGGCTTCTCAATATAACTCTTTATTTATAAAGGCCATGAAATGCAAACTTGTTCTGGTAACTTTTAAAGTTTTGCTCTTCTGATCAAATACCATATCAAATCGGTTGGAAACGTAATTTTAGAAGGTTTGCCTTATTTCACACACTGTAGGGTATAAAAATAACTGGAAATGAGTCTCATAAGTATACCATCGAAACTTTCTATTCCACTATCCTCATGCGCTGCGGTATGCGAAATTCGTTCAAATCAAAGTTAATTCCCTATTTAAATTACTTTATTTTTTTTTTCATATTTTCAAATGTAATTTAAATTCAACAATGTAAAAAGTAATTATTTCTTCTGAGTTGTTGTAGCATTTCCACTTGTTTTTGTTGTTGTTAAATATTTGATGCTTTTTCTCTACCATTAATAGTACAAATGTTTAATTTTCTCACTGATATAATATTTAATTCTTTTTCTCCCCCTCATAAATTAATTATTGTTTAGGCTGGCACACAAATATTTTGCAGATGACTTATATTGCACATGGAAATTATTACAGGGTTGCCAAATTGTGAAAAGTACCGTTTTTCTGTTTTACTACTAAAAACAATAGTGGCTAATTTTGATTTTAACTTTTTCCAATTTTGCTGTAGAATATAAGCTAATTAAGGCTTATCGAAACTTAAATAGGGACTGAAATAGAAATATTTTGGCAAGTGATCGGTTTAGATTTGAAAATAGCCCCCACACATACCTTCACCCGATTTTTACCAAATGTGTAATATCGGCTCAAAAAGAATGGATTTTGGCACATACAGGGTGAGATGAAAAAACTGCAACAATCTTCAGACAACTGTCATTTCTAATCCACTCGTCCGACAGCTGTTAAAATTATTCCACTGACAGCTCATTATATTGTTTACAAGCGTACAAAAGCATTTTGGTGAGAATTTTTTAGAAAAAAAAAATATTCGTGATGGAATTCAAGCGTGATAGTGTGATTTCTTTATATTTGGCAGGAAAACCACAACTGGCTATCGTTAGAGCACTCCAGCATTTAAATGTGAATAACTCTTTTGTGTCTCGTACCATCGCTCGTTACCGTGACACTGGTAGCGATGACCGACGTCAAGGAAGTGGACGGAAGAAAACAGCAACATCAGCAGAAATGGTTCGAAAAGTAAAGAAGCGACGTGATCGAATCCCGCGTCGCATTGGCCGAAAAATGGCTTGTGAGCTGAACATATCGCAATATTCCATTCGGCAAATATTGAAAAATTTGCTCGGGGTAAAGCCATTGAAATTCCAAAAAGTGCAAGAACTTACACCGCAACAGAAAGAAAATGGACTCAATAGAGTTAAAGAGTTTCTTCGCATGGCCTAAAGTGGTAACGGCCGAATTTGGGTTTCTCCGATGAGAAAACATTCGTTGTCCAGCAGTTTGTAAACAAACAAAATGATCGTGTTTACTTGCCAAAGAGGGTAGCTGAAAATGTGCACCTTCGGTAGGACAACAGAACTCAAGCGGCGGCCATGGAGATGGTAGCTTTCCGCTTGTATTAATCGGCCGTAGCATCAAAATAAATGCCGACTATTCTCGTGAAAATATTCTGAATGGTGTATTAAAGCCTTGGGCACGCAAACATTTTGGCCGCAGACCTTGGACATTCCAACAGGACTCAGCACCATCGCACTCAGCACGCGCCACCCAATAATGGTTGCAAAATGAGGTTCCTCTCTTCATTTCCAGCGCTAAATGGCCAGCAAAATCTCCGGATACCAATCCATTGGACTATTGTGTCTTTAGTATTTTGGAATGCAAGGTTGGCATTAAAAAATACCAAAGTATAGATCACCTCAAGCAAGCGTTTCGTCAAGAATGGCTCAAAATACTGCAGGACAACATTTTGGCAGCGAGAGACGGTATCATTGTCCGTTTGAAGGCCATAATTCGTGCCAAAGCTCGCCAATTCAAACAAATCTAAACTTATTCTAAAATTTGATGCTATTTCCGAAATTTTTTGCTTTCATTCAATTAAAAAAAAATGTAAAAATTATGGCGTTTGACTTTGGTGCAGTTTCTTTATCTCACCCTGTATAGCCGAATTTAGCGATTAAGCAAATATGACAAATTTGGTGAAAATCGATTCGGATATTGCTATAGGTATTATACGTATGCTTCACCCCATTGTAATTTAAGCTTTCTCAAATTCATAATAATTTGCTCTGCGGTATTTTGGCCCATTTCCGGCGAAGCGCTTGCTTGATGTGATCGACACTTTGATACTTTTTAGTGCCAACCTTGCTTTTAAAAATACTCCAGACAAAAAAGTTCAACGGATTGCTATCCGGAGATTTTGGTGCCCATTGTGCGCTGGAAATGAAGCGAGGAACCTCATTTTGTAACCTTGGATGGCGCGTGCTGAGTGCGAGTTCTGTTTGAATGTCCAAGGTCAGCGGCCAAAGTGTTTGCGTGCCCAAGGCTTTAATACACCATCCAGAATATTTTCGCGAGAATAGTCGGCATTTATTTGGATGCTACGGCCGATTAATACAAGCGGAAAGCTACCATCGGCTGTTATGGCGGCCCACACCATCACCATGGCTGGCGCTTGAGTTCTGGTGGCTAACCGAAGGTTAGCATTTCACATTTTCAGCTGACATCTTTGGCAAGTAAACACGATCATTTTGTTTGTTTACAAACTGCTGGACAACGAATGTTTTCTCAGCGGAGAAAACCAAATTCGGTACTTCCCCACTTTCGATCAAGCGAAGCAACTCTTTAGCTCTTTTGAGTCTATTTTCTTTCTGTTGCGGTGTAAGTTCTTGTACTTTTTGGAATTTCAATGGTTTTACCCCGAGCTCATTTTTCAATATTTGCCGAATTTGGTGAACAATAAACTTAAAATCGGATAATAATTAATCTGGGAGCTACAGGGTTGCCCATATTCGACGGACCCATGACTCTTTGGGCCCATTCCAATCGACGAGGCTTGTCCGCAGGCAACATTCTTTGCGTCAATTGAATTTTGTACGGGAACATATGCAAATAATCCGTTGTAAAGTGGACCGAAACATGCCCAACTGCTGAGAACGGCGTTTTTGGAATGTTCTTGGGTACCTCTCAACACTGGCTCGTACGGCAGCGATATTCTCGGCCGATCGCCTTGGTCGACTTTTATATGGCCTCTTCGGATTAGAAAGAGCCTTACCAGTCGAAAATTTTTCGTATAAACGCTTAATGGTGTTCTTAAAAGCACGTTGAGTTTTCACAATTGACTTCTTCTGTTGAATGTAAATTTCAACTATTTCGCGTGGCGTGTATTGGTTCATGGTAAAAATCTGCTTGGACTGACGCTTCAAACGCGATATGTCATTAAGCGATGTGACATCTCTGTCAAAAGTTATGGCGTTGCCAGATGGGTCCGTCGAATATGGACAACCTTGTACATATGTTTCATCCAATTTGTCGTTTTATGTCCCTTAAATGCGCAACATGCACTCCACAACAAGGATATTTTATACGGGCCATCACATACAGCTCGAAAATACCTCAGCGAAATTTTATCGAGATCGGTTCAGATTTTCATATTCCTACGATATACATCTTCATCCGATTTTATGGTTATTGTCCATATATGTAATATCGGCCCAAATTGGATAGATTTTCTCATATTCAACTGAATTTTACCCTTTCTGTCCGGATTATCTATTGCTCCAATAAATATTTTCTAATATAATCTTATCGAAGTCATATCATATCACCAATGTAATTTGGTACTAAAGTACCCGCCATCAATTTTGTTGAAAATCGTTTCAGAGTTGGATATAGATCCCAAATTGTGGGCTTTAGGGCTTTAGAGCCCTGATACTCATGCAAATAAGGTTCATAGTTGGTATGATCTACTTCACATAAATTCGCAATATAAACTTTTTGTTGTTACGGGAACTCTACTAAATACGCCTAGTGGTATAGGGTATCATATGGTAGGCACCGCCTGACTTTTGAAATATTAATGGATAATTTGACTCAGGTTAGAAACGCGTAAAGCATTGTGTAACCATTTTTTGGAGAAAGAACCAAAAAGACTCATTTGGTACCTTAAGGGTTAAATGGTACAACCATAATAATTTTGTATTGTTATCAATATTTCCGAAGACGCTATATATCTTAAATTCGAGGATTCCAAGGGATCTTAAGACGTAATTTTCAAAAATGACTAAGAATTTAAATTACTTTGCGATGTAAAATTTAGAAACACTTATGCCAGTTTTTTTATAGCAGCTTTCATAAAATACTTAGATTATTTCGTAATTTTGAGGAAAAATATCAATTTTGTTTTTTTAGAGAATGCCTGAACACCCAATTCTCTCACGAATTGATAATTCGAGAAACCCGAACCTGTTAAACATAATTTCTTGGCATCCCTGTCCCATTTATTGCATTCGAATATTCACACACAATTTAGTACATTCAATTAATTCGAACATCAGGACAAACAAACACTATCGGACGCAATGGAATTTTCTCATTACTGAATGTGAAAATGTGCATTTGAGGTTTTATACTTTTCCTCAGGCTCTTCATAAATTTACCCGAATTTCACATTATGATTAGTTACATGATAACATGCCAGTAATATATTCTAACACACACACACACACCTACACACTGGCACACAAACATACAAATAACCTCTCACACATGTTAATGCTAAATTTAGTTGCAAAACATTCATAATTTAATTTTTAGTTTTAACGACTTGATTTGCATAATTGGAAATTGATAAAAATCCCAATACAAACATATTTCATATATACATACATATACTATATAGAAATCAAAATCACTTACCACTCTAGATCCGGTCATTTCGTCACGCACACACACACACACCCACTTTGAAAATCAGCAACTGTTTGTTTGAAAGGATCTAAATAAATTTCAGATTATAAATTTAAAATTAAATATTTAGGCTAACGCAATTTCAAATTTATGGTCTCACCATGGGAACGCTGTTGGGATGGAGGGAGGGCTGGAGGCAGGAAGGGGGGGGATTGTAGTTCATGTGTTGCGGTGATATGTGCTGGATCACAAACCACACCCAAAGTAATGCAATCCCCCAGTGCAATACTGCTGCTGCATTCATTCATTCATTGCCTAATTGAATTGCTTTCCATTGTCGAAATTCAATCAAGGTCGAGCCGTTTGTGCGTGTGTGTGTGCCTCTGTGGTCTATATTGTTATTAAGGATATTCAGGATAATAATACGCACAATCAAATACCGAACGGGCAAACGAACATCCACACAGGCGGTCATAAAGGAATTTGAGATAAATGGCAAATAAATTAGGGTAGTTGATTCGAAATGCTCGAAATTAAGGCAAATTCACAAATTTTAGGAATTGAAAAAAATACTCCAAAATAATATTTAATAATTGAAAATATTTTTTTACAAAACGGAAAATTTCATTTGACAAGACAATATTTTTCAAAGCCGACTTGTTATAGACTATTAGGGCACATTTGAAATGGATTTTTTGAAAATGTGCCTTAAAGCATGGTAGAAATATCAGGTAGCAACATAGGCGAAAATTACAACAAAGCAACTTTTTTGGAAACTTGATATGTCAAAATTGAAAGCAAAGCGAATTTACCTGACATATTAAATTTGAAGCAAATTGGTTTGCACCAATCAGAACAATTTTGAAATATTGAAAAATATTGTTTATTTTTAAATTTTTATTGAAATTTTAAGCAAGGAAATGTTGTGTTGTTGTGAATTGTACTGTTTTGTACGCTTCCCGGTTTAAGAGAACTCGATAAAAGCAAACAATACCATATAAAAATGCGTTAAATGCCGTGAAATGGAAATCTCAATGGAAACAAATTCAATAAGAATTCAGAGAACTCAATATATGAGGAAGGAACCATCAACAATATCAACATTAAACGGTGAATTTCCGATCTCTACCATTTTTATTACAGATCTTGTGTAGATGAAAATATTCAGATGTACCAAGTCTCAATAGAAACGGATGTTAATTTCTCGTTTTATGAGCTTCATGGATTTTCAAAATTTTGAGCCTTTGTGGGGGAGGCACCAATGCTTATCTTGAGTTAGTAGAAATAATGGGATGTGTAAAGTAAAAAAAGAATGTGATGCCTGTTTCGGATTCAATAAAGGTTTTGGTTATTCAAAAAAATATTGGTGTATGTGAAATGTTGACCCTTTGTGGGGGAGGTACTTGATGTAGTGGAACGATGTTGCCCATTTCGCACCTAACCTAGCACTGATGCCGTTTTGTGAGGCAAGACCGATTCCCATCTTGATCTTATTTTAATAGATGAATTACGATGCGCCAAACTTGGACAAAATCGAATACTCCTTCCTTATCGTGCGTACAAACAGACTGTAAGGCGGACATCGCTTAACGGACTCCAAACGTCTGAAACGGATTACGTCCAAAGAGACCTAGGATTCAAAACCATTATTTCGATGCCATTTGGTTGAGTAGTATAAGGAATTCTAGGTTTATTTGTTGTTTCCGTTTGAAGTTTAAATTTATGTTATGTATCTGTAAGGCGAATTCAAATTACAACAATTTTTTGACGTATCAAATTGATACCAGCTGGCGTGAAAGGGTTACCTTGTAATTCTACCATGCCTTAAAGTGTACAAATAATAGACAAGTAAAAAATATTAAGTTTGGCCGGGCCAAACTTTTAATACCCTCCACCAAAAAAAACATTAAAATGTCGAATATCGGGAGGTACCGTTATATGGGGGCTATACCAACTCGTGGACCTACGCATGCAATATTTCGCCAAAGGAGCTAGAACCCATTATGACCTACAAATACCAATTTTCAGACAAATCCGTGAACAATGTGGCAAAAATCATCAAATTACCGAATATCGGGAGGTACCGTTATATGGGGGCTATACCAAAACGTGGACCTATAATTAAAATGACTCGCCACACGAACTGAGACCCATTATGATCTACAACTACCAATTTTCAGAGAAATTCTTGAAAAAATGTGTCAAAAATCATCAAAATACCGAATATTGGGAGGTAAAACGTGGACCTGTACATACAATGTTTCGCCACACGAACTAGGACCCATTATGACCAACAAATACCAATTTTTAGACAAATCCGTAAAAAAATGTGCCAAAAAATTAAAATACCGAATATCGGGAGGTACGTTTATATGGGGGCTATACCAAAACGTGGACCTATACATGCAATGTTTTGCCACATGCACAGGGACCCGATATGACCTAAAAATACCAATTTTCAGACAAATCCGTGAAAAAATGTGGCATAAATCACCAAAATACCGAATATCGAGAGGTACCGTTATATTGGGACTATACCAGAACGTGAACCGATATATCTCATTTTCATTACCAACCATCCCAGCTCTGTTAAATTTTGGCGCTCTACGTAAAATAATGTGGGCTGTATCATGATTTCAACAGACAGACGGACATCGTTAAATCGACTTAGAATTTTATGCTGATTATGAATATATATACTTTATGGGGTCTACGACGAATATCTAAGGATGTTACAAACTGAATGACAAATTTAATATACCCTCCTTTCCAAGGTGGAGGGTATAAAAATGGCACTTAATTTTGTAGGATTTTTAATGGGAGTAATAAATTGTGCGAGAATTTGAAATTTCATTTGAATATATTACGTACATCACATCGAAGTAACGGTTTTAGATCTAAAGTCTCTTTTGAGAGAAAATCCTTTTCAGGACATTTGGAGTCGATCTAGACCGGCTGGAGCGCACGATTACTCTCGAAGGTAATATCGCATATGGTCCAAACTTGGTAAATCGAAACATTTTTCACTTAACTTAGATCAAATTCGGAGATGGGTCATATCGGTTTTGGTAAGGGCAAAAACGGGTAAAGAATTCTATTATTTCTGATACCCTACTCACAAAGGGTTAACATTGTGAATAATCAATACACTTATAGGATGTGAAATCCGACTCCGATTATCTACAAACTTCGAACATCCCAATACTTCTACCAACACAAGTTCTGTTGTACATATTGTATGTAGCAGTCTACTACTTCTGGTACATTTCCCACATAAGTTGAAAATGTTAAGGGTGTACGCTGTGCAACACAAAAAAAATAATTACATAAAAATTTCAGCAGATTATGAAGGTAGAGCAAGAAATAGGATGCACGTGTATCGGTGTTCTGAATGTTTACATCGCAAAGAAACCAAACAAGTGAAATAGCTGTAAGTTCGGCCCTCCACCATTTGAAACGAATTTGGCAAATTTTCAAAAAAAATAGAATCCGTTAAAAAATTCTGTTAAAATCTTAAAAATACCAATGGTAGCCGTCATATTAGGGTCTAAACGACAACGTGGACGTGGGAGGTACTATTATATGGGGGCTATACCAATATGTGGAGCTTCACAGACAATTTTCTGCCTCAGGCTGCAGTATCCATTACGAATTTCAAATACCAAATTTCAAACAATTCCGGTGAATAATGTCGCTAAAATCATCAAAATACCGAAAATAGGGAGGTACGGTTATATGGGGGCTATACCAAAACGTGGACCTACATGGCCCATTTTCAATACCAAAATTCCTGCAGACATAATATACATTTGAGTAAAATTGTATCAACCTACTTCATTTCATTCGGAAGCTAGAGCGATTTCCACAGACGGACAGACAGACGGACGGACGGACAGACATCGACGTAGAATTTTATGCTGATCAAGAATATATATACTTTGTGGGATCTAAAATGTATATTTCGAGGTGTTACAAACGGGATGACAAAACTTAATATACCCTCCATACTATGGTGGAGGGTATAACAAGAGGGGCAAGTTCCCCCCCCCCCCCACTTTAACAATTTTGGAAATTTTCGGATTAAGATTCCTTGGAATTATTTTATTTTAGGTATGTAGTGTCTTCGGCAATATTACATATAACAATGGGAGGATTATTTTGGCCAAAAATTTTAACCCTAGGGGGTAAGTACATAAACAGCTTGAAGCTTCGCATGGCATATTTTTTGACATATCATAAAGGGATGTCAGAGCCGCATTCAAATTCTGCCGTTGATTCCCTTTATAATTTGATATTAACATGCCTAGCCATAATGCCAAGCTGTTTATGTACCCTCACCTTAAAGACAGTCACTAAATTCGTCTTTATAATCCTTTTTTCAACATGTGGTTGAAAATGCTTTTAAACGGCATCGTAGTAAGCAACAAATTTGTTATACCCTTAGCCATATGGCTAACGAGGGTCCATATCATTTGATACGACTAAAACGTGTCTCATCGAAATAACGATTTTAGTCATTTGGAGTCGATCTAGTGATGTTCGTCCTTCCGTCTGTCTGTCTATCTAGCCGGCTAGCTGGTGCGCACGATAACTCTCAAAGGGACTATCCGATTTGGTTCAAACTTGGAACATCGTAATATCTTTACCAAACGTAGATCGGTTTCGGAGACAGGCAATATCCACTTCTTCTGCTACCTGCCCCACAAAAGTTCGAAATTTTTAAAGAAAATATTTGACAGCACTGATAGAGAAAGGATAATCCGATTTTGGTTCACCATTGCAAATCGTAATATTTGCATTATTGCTACATCAAGTGCGAAAATAGACAACGTCGGTCCACTCCATCAAGTACCTCCCCCACAAAGGGTAAAAATTTTGAATAATTATAAATCTTATAAAATATATTAAAAGAAGCCAATTGTCTTCAAATTACCCACATTACAATATTTTTTTTAACCCAAGATCTGCTGTGAAGAAGGGATACATCGGCGCAGTCCTTCTGGTACCTCCCCCACAAAGGGTCAAAATTTTGAATACCCATGAAGCTCATAATACTTGGTACATCTCAACATTTCTATCAACGCAAGATCTCTTATATATGTGTCAGAGGTCGGACTGTTCCTTCTGGTAACCCCCCCCCCCCCTCCCACAGTGGGGACCTATATAGATAATTCTTTTCTGAGGTATAAAGTACCCACAAGGTACTCCTTGTGTGGATTTTCAGACAATTCCGTTGAAAAATGTGGGAAAAATAATCAAAATACCGAATATCGGGGGTACCGTCATATAGGGGCTATACGATATCGTGGACCTATACAGACAATTCTCTTTCAAGGGATAAAGTACCCACAAGGAATTCCTTGTGTGGATTTTCATACCATTCCATTAGAAAATGTGGCTAAAATCATCAAAATACCGAATATCGGGGGTACCGTTATATGGGGGCTATACGATATCGTGGACCGATATAGCCCATCTTCGAACTTGACCTGCCTGCAGACAAAAGAGAGGTCTGTGCAAATTTTTAGCTTCCTATTTTAATTCGTTTAGACTGTAGCGTGATTACAACAGACGGACGGACAGGGACGGACAGGGCTAAATCGTCTTAGAATTTTACGCTGATCAAGAATATATATACTTTTTTGGGTCTAATATGATTATTTCGATGAGTTACAAACGGAATGACGAACTTAATATACCCTCCATACTATGTATGGTGAAGAGTATAAAAATACCGAATATAGCCGTTATATTGGCGTCTATACGAAGACATGGACCTGCATAGGCAATTTTGTCATAAGCCATTACAATATTCAAATACGAAACTTGATAAAATCCAGTGAATAATGTCGCTAAAACCAATAAAAAAAACCGAATATTGGGAGGTACCGTTATATGGAGCTATACGGAGACGTGGGCCTGCATACACAATTTTTGTCATATTAAGAATTCAAAATACGAAATTTGAAACAACTCCGGCAAATAATGTCCCAAAACTCGCCAAAATATCGAATATCGGGTGGTACCGTTGTATATGGGGTATACGATATCGTGGACCTATATAGACATTTCTCTTCCATGGAGAAAAGTGCTCATAAATAACTTCTTTTATGTATTTTTAGACAATTCCATTTAAAAATGTAGCTAAAATCATCAAAATACAGAATAGAGGTAGGTACCGTTATATGGAGGATACTCGATAACGTCGGCCTTAGAAAGAACTCCTTTTCTGGATTTGTAGACAATTTCATTGAAAAATTTGGCTACAATTATCAAAATACCGAATATTGGGGGGTATCGCTGTATGGGAGCTATACGATATCGTGGACCTATATAGAAAATTCTCTTGCAGGGAGTAAAGTACTCAGGAAGAACTTCTTGTGTGGATTTTCAGACATTTCCATTTGAAAATGCAGCTAAAGTCATCAAAATACCGAATGTCGGGGGGTACCGTTGTATGGGGCCTATACGATATTGTGGACCGATATAGCCCATCTTCGAATTTGACCTGCCTGCAGACAAAAAACTAACCTGTGCAAAATTTTAGCTTACGATCTTTATTCGTTTTGACTCTAGCGTGATTACAACAGAAGGACTGACGGACGGACGGTCGGACGGGGCTAAATCGTCTTAGATTTTTACGCTGACCAAGAATTAATAAACTTTGTCATTTCTAAAGTTATTATTATTCGATGAGCTACAAATGAAACGACGAATTTAATATTACCTACATACTATGTATGGTGGAGGGTATACAAATTTCGGCCTAATTAATGCTAATCTCTCTTGGTGTTTTTCTCCACTGATTTAATTCCATCATTCTAACTGGGAATTTCCCACTCCATATTGGAACATATTTCGTAATATTAAGTGAATTTTGGATTGTTTAAAATTGTCTATGAATTCCGTAACACTGTATCCCGAGGTCCTTAAAGATGACCTAAACCAACATCAACTCGAAATCATTTGTTCACAGAAAGAGAATGCAACGCCATAAAAGGTTATCCGGTCTTAACGATAATTCATGTAACATCTTCCTCCACTGCTCTTTCATATTAATTATTTCAATTTATGTTCATATCTGCCCACAGATAAGCTCCATTACAATAACAAACACACGCACACACACATCAACACTTGGGCATTATGCACATTTGCCATATGCATAAATATTTATGTAGAAATTCTTCCTGAGAAAGACAAGTACTTTTTCAACAATTTCTACCCTCAAAGATGCAAGATAATATTTGCAGGAATTTCTAATGATCACCCACAATTATGTGGCAGAGAATCCAATTAAAGTCACCTCTTGAGGATATCGAACGGATGAAGTGCTTGCATTAATCTGATTAAATTTTTAATTCATTAATTTATTAGGTATTCCTGAATGTTAGTCAGTCGTGTTGAAATTTGGATAAGATGTCATGAATTTTCAATGGTAAATTTGAAAACTAACGCAAAAAGTGAAGAAATAGTCAGGCGGGCCTACTGTATGTCAACCTACACCACAATGTATATTTTTTATAGCTACCGTAAAAAATAAACGTTTATATTGGGAATTTATGTGAAATAAGTCACAGCAACTATTATCGTAACCCATTGCGAGCTACGGCTTTAGAGCGGAAATTTGAAATCGAATGAAACTAAAATATAAGAACTATTACTGGATCTTAATCGATTTCCACCAAATAAGACTTAGGTATGTTTATGAGGTATGTGACACCTTATAATAAATATCATTGCTTAGAGTGCATGTTATGTCTTTGAAAAGGCTTTATATAAAATCGGATGGAAATATACATTGGAACTACAACTATATCTTAACCGATTTGGTCCAAATATAGTTGAATTTATTCTTGATGACTCCTGATCATATGATCCAAAATTCATTGTGCGCTGGAAATGAAGCGAGGAACCTCATTCTGTATCCATTTTTGGGTGGCGCGTGCTGAGTGAAATGGTGCTGAGTCCTGTTGAAATGTCCAAGGTCTGCGGCCAAAATGTTTGAGTGTCCAAGGCTTTAATACACCCTCCAGAATATTTTCGCAATAATATTCGGCATTTATTCTCATGCCACGGTCTATTAAAACTAGCGAAGAGCGACCATCGGCAGTTATGGCGGCCCACACCAACAGCATGGCCGGCCCTTGAGTTCTGGTGGCCAACCGAAGGTCAAGGACAAGGACAAGGACAAGGCAGTTCACCACTTTCGGCCAAGCGAAGCAATTCGGTGCCAATTCAATTTACATTGGAAATTTTTTAAAATGTGGAAATATGGTGACAGATGTCTCTCATAAAAGAGACATAATTAAATAAAGCAAGATTTAAAAGAACCAGAAGGGGTCCGCATTGGGTACCAGAAGGGGTTCGCAGATAAATATAATCTTAACAACATATCCGGCAATAACAAAAATATTTGGAGGAAATTGGAATAGAGTTGAATGCGTATTTCGCTTTCTTTGAGCGTTTTGTTTTTCAAAATCTTGAACCCTATGTGGGGGAGGCACCAGAAGAAATTGTCCGATCTCTACCATATTTATAACAGATCTTGTGTTGATAGAAATATTGAGAAATACCAAGTCGCGTTTTATGAGCTTCATTGATATTCAAAATGTTGACCCTTTGTGGGGGAGATACCAGAAGAGTAGGACGATACATCCCATCTTCACAGCAAATCTTGTGTTAGTAGAAATAATAGCATGTGTGAAATGTAAAGAGAAACGAATGCTTAATTCGGATTTCATGATCTTTTCTTCTGTTTTGACATAACAGATTTACCCACTTTATTATTTTTTGGAAACTTTAACTGCATTCTCCAACCAATTTCACTGGAATTTGTAGTTTAAGGTGGAACACGTTTTTGTCCAAACACTTTTATGGAAACATGTTTTCTTTGGCTAATGGTGGAGGAGGCCCGGCCGAACTTAATATTTGTATCCTATACTACGTAGTAAGGGTATTCTGTCTTTCTGATGAACGAAGCGAGATAGACCCATAAATACTTTTGAGGATCTTCATAGAATCAATTTCTGAGTCGATTTATTCATGTCAGACTGTCTTCATGTTAATTGTGCACCAGATGGCCAATATCAGTCCAAATAACTTGGTTTTTGGCACATACGACCGAATCCAGTCCAGAAGCAAGTACATCATATCGATTATGATATAGCTGTAGCTCCCATATATATATTTCATCCGATTTGATGTTTAAATACCTTACATTCGTAATATGCACTCCACAAGAATGATATTTGGTACCATATATCTGATACAGCCCAGAAATACCTCTGTAAATTTTTATCTAGATGGGGTCAGATTTGTATAGAGCTCCCATATATATCTTTATCCGATATCAGGTTTATTGTGCACCAAATGGCTAATATCAGCCCATATCTATTGCTTTGATATATTTTTATACCCTCCAGAATAGAATGGAGCGTATATTAAGTTTGTCATTCCGTTTGTAATACCTCGAAATATACAGTTAGACCCCACAAAGTATATATATTCTTGATCAGCATAAAATTCTATGTCGATTTATCAATGTCCGTCCGTTTGTCCGTCTGTGAAAATCACTCTAGCTTCCGAACGAAATGAAGTAGGTTGATAAAATTTTACTCAAACGTGTACTATATCTGCAGGACTTTTGGTATTGAAAATGGGTCATGTAGGTCCACGTCTTCGTATAGCCCCCACATAACGGTACGTCCCGATATTCGGTATTTTGATGATTTTAGCGACATTATTTACCGGAAATATTTCAAATTTGGTATTTGAAGTTCGTAATGAATACTATAGCCTATGACAAAAAATTGTCTGTGCAGGTCCACGTCTTCGTATAGCCCCCATATAACGGTACCCTCCGATATTCGGTATTTTAATCATTTTAGCGACATTATTTACCGCAATTGTTTCAAATTCCGGATTTGAAGTTCGTAATGGATATTACAGCCTATGACAGAAAATTGTCTGTGCAGATCCACATTTTATAACCACCACGGTACCTCTCTATATTCGGTATTTTGATGATTTTAGCTACATTATAAACATATTTTTTTCTTTCAAGTTTCGCATTTGAATATTGTAATAGCTTGTGACAAAAGTTGCCTATGCAGGTCCGCGTCGTCGTATAGACTCTAATATACAGCTACATTAGGTATTTTCAAGATATAAACAGAATTTTTAACGGATTTTATTTTTTTGAAAATTGTTAAATTTGTACCAAATGGTGGAGGGTTTTCAAAGTTCGGCCCGACCGAATTTACAGCTTTTTTACTTGTTTTAATATAATCCGTCTCAAAACAACATTGTCCATTCTATAACAATGTTATTTGGTACGAGAGGTACAAATGCCTCTTTAAAATTTGGTTCAAAACTATTCTGATATATTATTTTCTCTTGATTTCAAATTATATCTGCTCTAAATCCATAATATTTATTCAAAAAAGGTTCATAATTGGTATGATCTACTTCAATAAATTCCCAATATAAACGTTCTTTTGTTACAGGTGGCTCTGCTAAATTTAAATTTTTTGTGTAGGGTATCATAAAGTCGGAGCTCCCGACTTTTGACCCTTCTTTACTTTTTTATATTTTAAATCGAACGCTGTTGCTGAAAAAACTCGATATGCTGTACGGACAATTGATTGTCTTGCAAAATGTTGCATAATTTTAGGCGTAAATAAAAAATGCATTTTTAGCGTTGCCAATATTATTTTTGCCCGATCGTAAAACGCACAAGGTCCTTCTGAAAGATAGAATTAATATATGTAACAGATCATCTATATTTTTTATAGCAAGATATATATGGTACATTCTGGTAACCTTTGCTCGAAGAATGTTGCTATTTTATAATTTTTTTTTTTTGCACCGATACTAAATTTCTTTCTCTTCATGATTCTTGCATATGAAGTTGTGTTCCAATAAAACCATTGGTAATCTCCCTTTTACACATTGTTGTAATATTCTTGAGTTATAACTCAAATCCAACGACATTATCTCACAAGATTCAAAACATAAATTGACAATTTCATCATTGTAAATGTCATTGTAATATGTGCGTGTGTACTTTACCATTTGACATTTGTATCAGGGAGCAAGATTTCAACGATACTGAAAACGAAAAAAAGACAAACGCCAATTTTTCATCAGCATGGTTTCATGACAATGGTTGCTCGACGAATTATCATCGAATCTCATGCATCGAATTCCCACGAGCAAGGGAACGCCAGAACGGTTACCATTTGTGCGTTATGCTTTTTTGCAAATTTTTATTTCAGCTTAATGTCATCGAAGAAACCCAAAAGCGAATGCAGAACCCATCATCTATGGTGTGACAGCGGATGAGGCGGTGGGGGTGGGAGATTGTGTGATGCCAAAGCAAATCATGCGATGATATCTCTGTCATTATCATTGAATTTGATTCGAATTTCGATTGGAAGTTATTTCTGCTATTTTCAAATGGCTACAAACATTTGCGATGACAGGAGGGAGGGTTGAAAGCCAAAAGCATGTAGGCCTCTGTTTATTCTACTTAAATTTGGGTGAGAAGATGGTAAGGTCTTCCGGTCTTCCATAATAAGAAGACTGGTATTCCTTGAAGACCTCAGGATTTGGTCTGGTTTTCTGCGAAAAGACCGTCGGGTTTTCTGTGAGAAGACCTTCGATTCTTTTATGAGAAGATCTTCTGGTCTTCTGTGAGAAGATCTCCTGATCCTCTATGAGAAGACCTTATTGTCTCCTATAAGAAGACCTTCCGGCCATCTATGAGAAGACCTTCGGGTCTTCTATGAGAAGACCTTCCGGCCTTCCATGAGAAGACCTTCGGGTCTTCTATGAGAAGACCTTCGGGTCTTCTATGAGAAGACCTTCGGGTCTTCTATGAGGAGACCTTCGGGTCTTCTATGTGAAGAAACCTTCTGGTCTTCTATGAGAAGACCTTCTGGTCTACTATGAGAAGACCTTCGGGTGTTCCATAAGAAGACCTTTGGGTCTTCTATAAGAAGACCTTTGGGTCTTCTATAAGAAGACCTTCGGGTCTTCTATAAGAAGACCTTCGGGACTTCTTTAAGAAGACCTTCGGGTCTTCTATAAGAAGACCTTCGGGTCCTCTATAAGAAGACCTTCGGGTCTTCTATAAGAAGGCTTTCGGGTCTTCCATAAGAAGGTCTTCGGGTCTTCTATAAGAAGACCTTCGGGTCTTCTATAAGAAGACCTTCGGGTCTTCTATAAGAAGACCTTCGGGTCTTCTATAAGAAGACCTTCGGGTCTTCTATAAGAAGACCTTCGGGTCTTCTATGAGAAGACCTTCGGGTCTTCTATGAGAAGACCTTCGGGTCTTCTATGAGAAGACCTTCGGGTCTTCTATGAGAAGACCTTCTCGTCTCCTAGAAGAAGACCTTCTGGTCTTCTATGAGAAGACCTTCTTGTCTTCTATGAGAAGACTTCCTGGTCTTTTATGAGTAGACCTACCGGTCTTCTATGAGAAGATCTTCTCGTCTTCTATGAGAATACCTTATCGTCTTCCATGAGAAGACCTTCACTAGCATTGCTGGGAACTTCTGTTAGCTTGACGTTTTAGTCAATCTAAGGCCCCAAATCAGGTCGCCAACCACCCTGACTCTACAAACTGACCCTAAAAAGTGCACCCATCGCTACAAATCGTTCTCCCATTGACATTTGATGGTTATTGTTATTTTGTGATATTTAATGTTTCCACATCCGTTAACTGTTCAGTGTTCGGAACGTTTGTCATTCGAGGTTGAGAACTACAAAATCTCAGACACACACACATGTATTTCCATATGCATGCAAGGCATTCACATTTACTACGCTGCATTGGCATATTCATTTATGTATTTTCAAAAATGCCGAATGATATTTTCGAAATTGTAGTCGTACTCTTCCCTCCCCACCCTCTTCTCCCCCTGCTTTTTTGTGGCTCCTTACATGCATTTTGTCATTTGTATGTGTGTGTGTGTGTGTGGTGCATTTGTGGTATGTCATGTAATTTGATGTCGCCACATCAAGTAGCATTCTAATGCAAGGCAACTGAGAGCGGGAACGAATGAGAAAAAAATAAATGGGAATGCGTATCAGTGCAGCTTCGAGCATTTTGTGGCAATTTCTGTAAAAATTTCAGCCATGATGGGAATTTTCACATTTCGATTTGTGAAAAGAATGCATGTTTCTTTGGTTGTATGTTGTTGTTTTTGAGTGGTTGTTGTTGGTAGTCATATATTTTGCCATGCGATAAGGCAATATTCAATTACGTTCGTAGAAGGAAAGGAAGCTCTAAATTTAATTTGATGTTAATTGCAATTTAATTTAAGGGAAATTTTCTATTTACAAATATTAATGAGGTATTTTTCTCATTGAATAATTTTCCCCTTCAAATGTAATATCTGTAAAGGAAATGAATGAACATGTCCTGGTACAATTATTTACAGCTGGCGTCATTTTAAATGGGGATATACACCTATGAAATTTCAATAATGTACTTTGTCTGATAAATGAAAGCCTCTCAAAAATATTGTCAAAGAAAAACCAGTAAAGAAAGTCCAAAAGTTGGGGGGGCGACTTTATGATACCCTACACCACTTTGCTAATTTAATAGAGCTCCACATAACAATTAAAAGATTTTATGGGAGAATTTAATCATACATGCTATGATTATAATTATTATTTAAAATTCAAAGGACTAAATATGCCAAAGCATTTGTATCTTTTAAATTCGGACTTGTATTGCCCATTTGGTGCAAAATTAATTTGAAATCAGATAAAGAGATATATGGGAGCTATATCCAAATCTGAGCCGATCTCGATAAAATTGGGCAAAGATATTTCTGAACTGTATTTGATATATTTCCCGAAATATTGTTGTTGTAGAGTGCATATTACGGCTGCGGAGGACAAAAATAACAAATCGGATGAACAATATATATGGGAGCTATATCCAAATCTAAACCGATCTCAATAAAATTTAGAAAAGGTATTTCTGAGCTGTATTTGATATATTTCCCTAAATATAGTTGTTACGGAGTGCATATTACGGCTGTGGGTAACAAATATGACAAATCGGATGAACAGTATATATGGGAGCTATAGCTATATCTGAACCGATCTTCACCAAATTTGACATACGAGTTTCTAGACTCAATTCGGTCGTATGTGCCAAATTTCATCCCATTTGGGCAAATATTAGACGTTTGGTGCACAATCAAAGGTAAATTGGACGATGTTATATATGGGAGCTATATCCAAATCTGAACCGATATCGATAAAATTTAGCAAATGTATTTCTGAGCTGTATTTGATATATTTCCCCAAATATTGTTGTTACAGAGTGCATATTACGGCTGCGGAGGACAAAAATAACAAATCGGATGAACAATATATATGGGAGCTATAGCTATATCTGAACCGATTTCGATCAAATTTTGCATACTTATTTTTAGGTCCAATCTGATCGTACGTGCAAAATTGGTGCACAATAAAAGGCAAATCGGACGAAGATATATATGGGAGCTATATCTAAATTTTGACCGATTATCTCCAATTTCAATAGGGTTCGTCCTTGGGCCAAACAAATGATTTGTGCAAAATTTCATCTGGATAAATGCGAACTGTACTTTGTTTACAAAAATACATGGGCAGACGTACAGACGGACGGACGGACATGCATAAATCTACTCAGAGTGTGATTCTATGCAGATCATCAAAAGGAACTATGGGTCTATCTCGTTTCCTTTTGCCTGTTACAAACAAATGCACAAAGACATAATACCCTGACCACCTTGTGGCGTAGGGTATAAAAAAATGTGAAAATTATGGCGTTTGACTTTGTTTCGGTTTAATTTATCTCACCCTTTATATACAGACATATATTGTATATAAAAGATTACATCGATTCTATCAACCTACAAGCATTTAATAATTTCCCGTCAGTGGTCGCTAATGCAATAAAATGTATTTCTTTAACAATGCATAACTTCGACACCAAAAGAAACAGACAAATCCCCCTTTTCGCTGTTGTTCGCAATAATCTGCGTGCAAACGGATTTACTTTGCGAAAATGACAAATTGACGGTCGGGTGGAATGGATCAAAGAAATTGTAAACAATTCGTTTCTTTTTTATCCTCTTCTCTTCACTCACTTTCCAGCATATAGCATTTGTCAATATCTGTAAATGTCGTGGGGGTTTTCCGCATCGCGTTGCTATTGTACAATTTGCGTGGCATAATGTTAGATGTAAACACACGCACACTTTTTTGTGTATATATGTGTGGAAAATTTGATATGCCACTTCCGTTTGATCCGAAAATTTGCCTATAACTGCAGCACTTTGCCTGGTATTCGTGTTCGGGTGTTTGAAGTCGTATGAAACACATGTTGGCCTTTCCTCTTAGCTGTTCACAGTATCGTTTTACCAACATTACTGTTTAGCAATTGACTCCATTTTGTGGGGGCATAACATATGGATACTCAGAATATACAAATATTTATGTTTTTTTGAATATTTTTAAGTGAGCTCATTGATTTTTATACCCTCAGCCATATTGCTAGAGAGGGTATACATCATTTGGTAACGCCAAAACGTGCCTCATCGAAATAACGGTTTTAGACCCTTGGTGTCTTTGTACCAAATCCGTTTCAGAACATTTGGAGTCGATCTACCGATGTCAGATGGTGTGTACTATAACTCTCGAAGGTAGTATTCGATTTGGTCCAAACTTTGTATATCGTACCCCCAATTTTCGGATTATTAAACTTAGATCGACTTCAAAGGTCGAAATTTTCAAAAAACAAGCACAAAAGCATTAAGTTCGCCCGGCCCGAACTTTGGATACCCTCCACCATTTGGAACATATTAGGACATTTTCAAAAAAAGTAAACCCCATTAAAAATTTTGTTAAAATCTTAAACATACCGAATATCGCAAGGTGCAGATATATGGGGGGTATACGATATTATAGACCTATATAGACAAACCTATGTCTGGGGGTAAAGTACTTACAAAGAACTCCTTTTGTAGAATTTCAGACAATTCCGTTGAAAAATGTTCCTAAAATCATCAAAATACCGAATATCGGGGAGTACCACTATATGGGGGCTATACGATATCGTGGACCGATATGGCCCATCTTCGAACTTGACTTGCCTGCAGATAATGTATGGTGGAGGGTATAAAAATAATTTACTGCACGTAAAGAGAAAGGATAATCCGATTTTGCTCCAACTTTGCAAATCCAAATATTTGTATCAGTGCTGAATAGAGAAATAACTGACTGACTGAAAATCAAGGACCAAACGAAACGGCTGAAACTAGAATTTTGAAATTTTTTCCCAAAGAAAACTCTTGGTGAGTAGGTCTGTGATAAGGCTGGATTTTTGGAAATTCGTATTAAAATCGTATGAAAACTACTAAAAATTGACTACCTTGTTGGACAAGGGGAATGAACTGGCATTCTGAAATTTTGAATGAGAATGCAGTATAGGTGTTCCAAAGGGTTTTTCGAACTTTAAGGTTACGAAAAGTTCTAAAATGGTACAGAACTTCTAAAATGATGCTTGAAATTTGGTACAAGAATCAAGGTTGGAAAGGTTGGTTGATATATGATGATGGTTTTGGTAATGTGTACGAAATGCTGCGAACTGTACTAAATGGTACTAAATTTGGAACAGTTTGATTTAGGGTGAACGGATGAAGCTGGAATTTTGAAATTTTGTAGTGGTATCCATGTTGGTGGTAGGTTTGTGATGAAGATGTGGTTTTGGAAATGTGTACTTCAAGTGCACGCAAAATACCAAATATTCTATATTTGGTACAATTTAGAATAGGGTGAATAGATATCGCTTGCAATCTGAAATTTGGTACTAAGGTCGCTGTTCATGTGTAGCTTGGATATGTGGGGGGTGGTTTCGGAAATTTGTACTATAATTGTACGAAAAGTACTGAGTGGTACTATATTTGGTATTGGCTGAAGGGATAGATATACAATTCTGAAATTTGATAATTAGATTAGTAATCGTATCTGTGTTTGAGATTTGGCGGCAAATGGCAAATTTAGTACTACTTAGTACTTTTCGTACAAACATAGAATGCATTTCCAAATCACCGCCAAATCTCAAACACAGATACAATCACTAATCTAATTATCAAATTGTGCTATAATTACACGAAAAGTACCAAATGTTACTAAATATGCTATTGGGTGAAGGGATAGAGCTAAAATCCTGAAATTTGATATAGAGGTCTCTGTTGGTATCTGGAATTAAGAGAAGGAGGTGGCGTACTATGAACGTATTAAAAGTGCAAAATGCCTCAAAATGTGCCGTTGGGTGTTGGGGAAATGGAATTCTGAAATGTTGTATCGATATCATTGTTGGATGAGGGGACTACTGTTGGTATATAATTTTGAGAGAAGGGGATGGATTAGCAAATACGTACAATGATTGTAGGAAAAGTGCTAAATGGTAATAAATTTGCCGTTGGGTGAATTGATATATCTTGAATCCTGAATTTTTATATTAAGGACATTGTTGGTTTCTAGGGTTAACCATATCGGTGGTGTCAAATTTTGATGCCAAAAAAGCAATTGGATGTGGAACAATTGTACAATGGTTTAAATTTTAAATTTTTTGATGCAAAAAGTTGTCCTTTGCGATAAAAAATTGTATTATATTGTTGTTGCAAAATGGTCAGGCTTATCCCTTTATTGTTGTTTTTATAAAAACAACGTTTGTTTATTAGTGGAGAACGATGGTAATGTTTACCAGGGGGTAAGGCAGGGAATACCTAGGTTTCGGAAAGAGCCACCAATCCTCATCAGTTCCCTTGTTTTTTGTCTGGGATATTCTCCCCAGAAGTTATTTTAAAAATAACTTCTATGACAAAAAACATTTTTTACCCAAGTGACGAGATCGTAAGCTCAATAGAAGAGGAACCAAAGAATTAAATAAAACTAAAATTCTTTTGAAAAGTCTTCTAAATCTTACAATCGCACTTATAAACATTTACATCTTTCTCCACTTGTTATGCTTTCGTTCAACCTGAACGAAGTAGCATAACCATGTAAGTTGGTTTTGTCTGTTACAACAAAAACCCCTTCGTCGACCGTGCCTTGTCTATAAATAGAACAGTGTGGCTTGTTTGTTCGGGATACCGTAGTATTTTGTTGAAACATTACCATCGTTCTCCACTAATAAACAAGCGTTGTTTTTATAAAAACAACAATAAAGGGATAAGCCTGACCATTTTGCAACAACAAAATACTACGGTATCCCGAATAAACAAGCCAAATTGTATTATATTTTAAACTACTACTAATATTTTACTACTACTACTAATAATCACTTCGATTTTTTCCCTTATTTTTTTTTTTTTTTTTTGGGTTGCACAGTGTAATTGACAAGTTGATGAACAGTATCAAGTTGACACTATTATGAAAGCAAAAATGTTTTGATACACCTTAACTGCCGTATAATCTCTGTCAATATTTTAAAATATTATACATTTTATATTAGTTTATTTTTAAGTACCGAGAGTATTTGCATACATACCATTCTCATGCTGCCAAACTTCCTCCCAATAAAATTTAAATTCCAACAAACATGAATTCATCTAATTAATATGGATAAATGGTTGGTATTTCATTAAAACTTCCGCAAATAATAACAACAACATACGCCCATTAAACAAAATAAAAATTAATTGTTATTCAGAGATTAAAATTTTTAAACAAACATTGGCATAAATACATTTAATTGGACCTGAACGTGAGCTTCAACTCCGACCACATTCATGGCAAGTGAAAAACCGAAAATAATAATTGTCAATACTATTTAAAATTGTTATGATAATAGCACGACAGTGGATTTTGACAAACATTTAAAATATTAAATATTTTAAATGTTTGTCAAACACTTAATGGTGCTTTTCTTTGACTTAAAATGGAGCAAAATGGAGTTGTCTAAATAATATTGAAATTCATGAATGGAATATTATGTAACTTAGTAAGTGTTGGCGCTTTCGTACAATCTCGTTTGAAATATTAGGAAGCTGTGGTATAGCATTTTTTATACCCTACACCACAAGGTGGTCTGGGTATTATGTCTTTGTGCATTTGTTTGTAACAGGCAAAAGAAAACGAGATAGACCCATAGTTCTATTTGATGATCTGCATAGAATCACATTCTGAGTCGATTTATGCATGTCCGTCCGTCTGTCCATGTATTTTTGTAAACAAAGTACAGTTCGCATTTATAGTCCTATCCATATGAAATTTTGCACAAATCATTTGTTTGGCCCAAGGACGAACCCTATTAAAATTTAGATATAGCTCCCATATATATCTTCGTCCGATTTGCCTTTTATTGTGCACCAAACGTGTAATATCAGTCCGAATAGTATGGAATTTTGCACGTACGATCTGATTGGACCTGAAAATAAGTATGCCAAATTTGATCGATAGCTCCAATATATAACTTCGTCCGATTTACCTTTGATTGCGCACCAAACGTCTAATATTTGTCCAAATGGAATGAAATTTGGCACTTACGACCGAATTGAGTCTAGAAGCTAGTATGTCAAATTTGGTGAAGATCGGTTCAGATATAGCTATAGCTCCCATATATACTGTTCATCCGATTTGTCATATTTGTTACCCACAGCCGTAATATGCACTCCGTAACAAAGATATTCATGGAAATATATATATATTAATTGTGCACCAAATGGGCAGTACAAGTCCGAATTTAAACGAAACAAATGCTTCGGCATATTTAGTCCTTTGAACTTTAAATTATAATTATATGATTGAATTCCCCCATAAAAACTTTTAATTGTTATGCGCAGCTCTACTAAATTAGCAAAGTGGTGTAGGGTATCATAAAGTCGACCCCGCCCGACTTAAAGACTTTCTTCACTGGTTTTAATTTGGTTTTCTCCGATGAGAAAACATTCGTAGTCCAGCAGTGTGTAAACAAACAAAATGATCGTGTTTACTTGCCAAAGAGGTCAGCCGAAAATGTGCGCCTTCGGTTGGCCACCAGAACTCAAGCGCCGGCCATGGTGATGGTGTGGGCCGCCATTTCAGCCGATGGTCGCTCTCCGCTCGTTTTAATCGATCGTGACATCAGAATAAATGCCGAATATTATCGCGAAAATATTCTGAAGGGCGTATTAAAGCACTGGGCACGCAAACATTTTGACCGCAGACCTTGGACACTCCAACAGGACTCAGCACCATCGCACGCAGCACGTGCCACCCAAGAATGGTTACAAAATGAGGTTTCTCGCTTCATTTTCATCGCACAATGGCCACCAAAATATCCGGATACCAATCCGTTGGACTATTGTGTCTGGAGTATTTTGGAAAGGAAGGTTGGCACTAAAAAATACCAAAGTATCGATCACCTCAAGCAAGCGCTTCGCCGCGAATGGGCCAACATACCGCAGAGCAACATTTGGGCGGCGTGTGGCGGTTTCATTGGCCGTTTGAAGGCCATAATTCGTGCCAAATGTGATCAATTCGAACAAATCTAAACTTATTCTAAAATTTGATGCTATTTCCGACATTTTTTGCTTGCATTTAATAAAAAAAAAATGAATTATGGTGTTTGACTTTGTTGAGTCCCATTTTTTGATTCAGTCCGCATAAGCCATTTCAATTTGTAATTTATATTTTAGAATTATAATTAATGCAAACTCTCTCTGTATAGGATGTTTATAATAGAACCATCATTGAGTATAGCCCCGTTATGTGGTAAGCCAAGATTTTCAATATTTTCTCATTACATTAATTTTTGGAGATGGACGATATTTTGGGGTTAAAATGTATTGGAGAATTTATTTCTATTGTCTCAAGGTACTACGTTTGGTGCTTAATATCGACATAGATTGGAGACCGGCCTCATTTGTCTACATTTTTAAATTTAAAATTTTGGACAAAACTGACAAGCAATTGGCCAATATAGACCAATTCGTATCTGTTCTAAGACTGATATAAATATTGCAAAGAGCCAGATTTGGACTACATCGACTACTTGCTATACTTCCAATGTGATATTTGCAAATTTTTGAAAATTGTGGAAATATGTGTGTGAGAACAGATATAGCGGACCGAAGTATTCCATTTTCATACTTCATCTAATACAGATAAAAATATTGTGCAAAATTTGAAGGAAATCGAACATTTTTATCCTATTTTATGCGAAATCATAAATTTCGATCAATTACATATTCATATCGGATTTAGATATAGCAAGTTGTAACGAATCGTTGACTTGATTCGCAAGTTATAACAGATATAAGTATTGGAAATTGCGACCCTTTGTGGGAGAGGTACCAGAAGGTGTTGGCAGATATATATCATCTTTACAACAGATCTTGCGTTAGCAAAAATATTTGTATGTGTGGAATTTGAAGAGGGTCGAAGGCTTATTTCGCTTGCTTTGAGCATTTTGTTTTTCAAAAATCTAAAACCTTATGTTTATGAAAATATTGAGATGTATCAAGTCTGAATGGGATCGGATGTTAATTCAGCGTTTTATGAGCTTAATGAATATTCAAAATTGTGGCCCTTTGTGGTGGAGGTACTAGAAGAAGTGGACCGATATATTCCATACCGCAGACCTTGGGTTAATAAAAATATTGTGATGTGTGTAATTTGAAGAAAATCAGATACTAATTTCGGATTTTATGATCGTTTTGATTATTCAAAACTTCGACCCTTTGTTAGGGAGGTACCAGAAGGAATGGTCACTCTTTATAACAGATCTTGTGTTTTTGAAAATATTAAGATGATGAGTCTGAATGGAATCGAATGTTAATTTCGTGTTTTAAATATAAATATTCAAAATGTTGACCCTTTGTGGGGGAGTTACCAGAAGGAGTGGACCGATATATTCCATCTTCACACCAGACCTTGACTTAATAAGAATATTGTGATGTGTGTAAATTGAAGACAATCGAACACTTTCATCACAGATTATAAGAGTTATAATTATTCAAGATTATGACCCATTGTGGGGGAGGTACTTGATGAAGTTGGCCGATATTGTCCATTTTCTTACCTGATCTAGCACTAATGCAAATACTACGATTTACAAAGTTGGAGCAAAATCGGATTATCCTTTCTCTTTCTGTGCAGTAGATGATTTTCTTTGAAAATGTTGACATTTTGTGGGAAAGGTACCAGAAGGGGTTAACCGATATTGTCCATTTCTGATCTCGATCTAAGTTCGACAATAATACTACGAAGTACCAAGTTTACACCAAATCAGATACTTCTACGAGAGTGATCGTGCTCACCAGCCAGGCAGACGGATGGACGGACGGACATCGCTTGATCGACTCCAAATATCCTGAAACGGATATGGTCCAAAGAGACCTAGGGTTTAAACCGTTATTTCGCTGAGGCACGTTTTGGCCGTATCAATTGATATACCCTCTCTATCCATATAACTTAGGGTATAAAAATATGCAAGGATTCCAAGAATACTACAGGGATGCAGGACCAAGACGCCTAGATAAGTACTATAAAAAAGGATGCCCAAGGTTATTTTTAAATTAATCACTTTTCGATTGATGTTTACAGTCCACCTCATGTTTCGCATTGGACTAACAGGAACTTTTTACCTCAAATTTTGTCCTCGCAAAAACATCACGTGTGTTCATAATCGTCAATGATGGTGATGAGTTTATATTGTTCCGTTGTTGTGATAACGGTCCGCATGCATTGAGTATTAAGGTCCACCGGGACACATCTTATAGTTATACGCAGATATAATAATGTAATAATGTATTTATGTGGGCAAAAATGACTGGAAGCATTTTCAACGTCACAAACCTAAGTTCACATCTAGGGGTTTGTTGTCCTGTCGGTTGCGAACAAAAAATTCCGACTGATTCTTTGAAATAAAAAATACATTTCAATTTTCACGAAAACTAAACTTTGAAAGCTTCATTGTTTCAACTTACTAAATAAATTCTACCAAAAGTAAATGCAGTCCTTTGGTGATACATTAAAAATGGAATTTGACTACAAGAATATTAAAAGGTTTTACTAAATAGAGCAAATTCATCTAACAACCATCAAATTTTAATTGGTTGTTTAACTATTGATGTTAAATGATATGTTGCCTATTTTATATTTTTATACCCTCCACCTTGGAAAGGAGGGTATATTAACTTTGTCATTCCGTTTGTAACATCCCTAAATATTCGTTTTAGACCCCATAAAGTATATATATTCATAATCAGCATAAAATTCTAAGTCGATTTAACGATGTCCGTCTGTCTGTCTGTCCGTCTGTCTGTCTGTCTGTCCGTCTGTCTGTCTGTCTGTTGAAATCACGATACAGCCCACATTATTTGACGTAGAGCTCCAAAATTTAGCAGAGCTATTTGCATTGTGTCTACGATGGTTGGTATTGAAAATGAGATATATCGGTCCACGTTCTGGTATAGTCCCCATATAACGGTACCTCCCGATATTCGGTATTTTGATGATTTATGCCACATTTTTTCACGGATTTGTCTTAAAATTGGTATTTGTAGGTCATAGCGGGTCCCTGAGCGTGTGGCAAAACATTGAATGTATAGGTCCACGTTGTGGTATAGCCCCCATATAAAGGTACCTCCCGATATTTAGTATTTTAGTTTTTTTTACCACATTTTTTCAACGATTTGTCTAAAAATTGGTATTTGTGGGTCATAATGGTTTCCAGCTCCGGTGGCGGAACATTGAATGTATGGGTCCATAATTTGGTATAGTCCCCATATAACGATACCTCCCGATATTCGGTATTTTGATGATTTATGCCACATTTTTTCACGGATTTGTCTTAAAATTGGTATTTGTAGGTCATAGCGGGTCTCTGAGCGTGTGGCAAAACATTGCATGTATAGGTCCACGTTGTGGTATAGCCCCCATATAAAGGTACCTCCCGATATTTAGTATTTTAATTTTTTTACCACGTTTTTTCACGGATTTGTCTGAAAATTGGTATTTGTTGGTCATAATGGGTTCCAGCTCCGGTGGCGAAACATTGTAATTATAGGTCCACGTTTTGGTATAGCCCCCATATAACGGTACCTCCCGATATTCGGTAATTTGATGATTTTTGCCACATTTTTTCAGGGATTTGTTCGAAAATTGGTATTTGTTGGTCATAATTGGTTCCAGCTTCGGTGGCGAAACATTGCATGCATGGGTCCATGATTTGATATAGCCCCCATATAACGGTACCTCCCGATATTCGGTATTTTGATGGTTTTTGCCACATTTTTTCACTGATTTGTCTAAAAATTGGTATTTGTGGGTCATAATGGGTTCCAGCTCCGGTGGCGAAACATTGTAATTATAGGTCCACGTTTTGGTATAGCCCCCATATAACGGTACCTCCCCATAATCGGCATTTTAATGGTTTTTGCCACATTTCTTCTAATGTTTCTTTTACCCTAAGGTGGAGGGTATTAAAAGTTTGGCCCGGCCGAACTTAATGTTTTTTTACTTGTTTATTAGACAGTAAATTGCACAGAACTCTAAAGATCCAGTGGAAAATATACACTTGAGATTCTCCAACACATACTACAATTTCAATTGTTTTGTATGTAACATACATTACATAATTTTTTCAATTAATATTTTTATGCATTTGATTTATGACTGTAATTCATCGCCTATTAACTTGAAATGATTCAAATGCAGAAAAAAAAATCAATTACAATGCTCGAAATTGCCACAAATTACATTTCTCTTTGTTTAATTCATACTAAAACCACACCCATCGGATAAGATAAAATTAAGTAATTAATTATACATTGTAAACATATATGTATTTGTGGGTTGTGTCAGTATTATAATATTAAATTATGTTGTTTTATTCGTAACGACATGGGAAAGAGAAAATTGCATTTGAAGTAATGCTGAGGATGTTTTATGGTACTTAGGACTAATAATGATATCTACGTCCAACAATGGATTAAAAATGCAATAGAAATACTCCTAGATCAGGTTCAATTTCCAAATTCTATATCAAAAAGTTGTAATTTGTCAAAAAGTTTGGTTGTTTCCGTGAGTGCGTCATAGGGGCCCTCCAAGGAGGTTGTAAAATATTCGAAACTGATGAAGCCATCCTAGTACCAGATGTTCGATGAATTCAAAATCCCCTAGGATGGTCAGGCAGGAAGGATGATTTATGTGACAGTAATTGTCAAAGGATCTCTATAGGTAAATCATCTGTGGTTTTTACACTAGAGTTATACATATGTCGCCAATTATTTGTCATGAAAAGTGTCATAAATGAGATTTCTCACCACTTCTTTTTTATGACATTTGTTACCAATTGTTTGTCTTCTTTGGTGGAATAAAATAACAAATATAAGATTTGTAACATTGGTTTGAAACAACTTCATAATTGTTTCCGCGGTCTCTGCTTTGGGCGTCAATGAATGTTTCGCAACTTTTATATCAATAAAGATAAACGAGGATTAAAATATGTTCTTTGTTAGTGCTCACAGCAATCTTATCTGGTGGTTGAAATGCAACATGTTAGATTGAAGATCGCGGAATGAGTACTACCTTATTCTTTGTTACAATCACAGCAATATTATCCGGTGGTTACAATGTAACATGTTGCATTGAGATCGCTATATGAGTAATTTATTTCAAATTATTCTTTCTTAACTTCTATGTTTGAAAAGCGAAACGCAGTTATTTAATAACGTAATAGCTAAGTAATTTAAATGGAATTCAAGGTTGCATTATTTGGGATTAAATATTATATCTAAGGGCATGATTACATTAGTTATTATAAGAGATAGATATGGTACATCCAATAAAGTCAAAAATTTAGTGGGATAGTCATTTGCATCGTGCCATCCATGTTTTTGTCGCAAAAATTGCTCTCTCGCTAAATTTATCTTAATTGTTATTATATAAAATATACGGGAACATTTGTTCAACCTGATTTGTGGCAAACTTGCTAAAAATAGTCGGAAATTATATTATTCCATTTCAAGGGTCTACAGCAACAATTCTCAATGCAGGCGTTCCGTTGCATAATTTTGGTTAATTAATGTGACCGGACATTCAGTTCCTGATAATGTAATGGCAAACTTGGAACAACTAATGAAATAAAAATTCAAAAATTCAATGGTATAGTTATTTGCATCGCGCTTGTTTGTAACACAATCTGTAGATTTGAAAGACTGGGATTCACCAGCGATTTTGTCTTGTTCTTTCACAACTGATCAACTATAATTTGTGTTCGGGAATAACCTGTTATTGAGCTGATCCTTTTTTTAGGAAAACTTACGAACATAAAGGGTTATGGAGATCAGTCTATAACTAGGGCAGCACAGCTCAAAACCGCGGCCAGCACATGAGTCCGCGAAAGAGAAAATAATATTCTGTTTTTCCTTGTATTCTATTCCGTTTGTAACTCCTCGAAATATACACTCTAGACCCCACATGTATATATATTTTTGATCAGCATAAAATTCTATGTCTATTTAGCTATGTCCGTCCGTCTGTGGAAAACACTCTAGCTTCCGAACGAAATTAAGTAAATTGATAAAAATTTACTTAAATGTGTATTATATCTGCAGAACTTTTTGTATTGAAAATGGGCCATGTAGGTCCACGTTTTCGTATAGCCCCCATAAAACGGTGCCTCCCGATATTCGGTATTTTAATCATTTTAACGACATTTTATGACCATTACCAATATCATGCAGTCACTGGGAAAAAAGTTCAGCAGATGGAACGTGTCGAAGATCGGCACATTTGTTGTTAGGCAGAGTTTCTAGAAAATAAGGCCACAATGAAAATGATTTCAGGCAAACATTGATTTCTCGTCAGCTGTGAATCGAGGTATTACTTGCAGTGTTTCCGGAAATTGCCGGAGAGTACAGTTAACGCACCACCAAAACATCGTGTGTCACTTAGCGATCTTTCTTTGTTCGATTCAATGCTTCTAAAGCTCGCCAACTTGGTCCGGCTGTAATTCATCCACAAACCATGAGTCCATGAAACCATTGACTTTTCCCTAAGATACTATGCTCAATGAAGGATATCTTTGCACGCGTGCTGTGATATATCGATTATTTGATGTTTGACCGGACAGTTGAACAATTTCCATCCATTTTGTATTGCTCGTGAACGTGATGAATAGAATCGTACGATCGTAGTATCGTACATATGTTTTTCATCACATCTTGTGCAATTCCATGCTTATGGCGGAATTTGTCAACGAACTTCGACGGTAGTGCGATCGTCCAAAGAGTATTATATGTACATATTTTCTCAGTTTGTCGAAACATCAACCGAGAGGCATAAGAATTCTTTGCGCTAACATTCTTATTGGTTTCCTCATCTATGATAATATCTATAATGTCCGTGTCATACTTAAATTATTATGCCGATACCTATACCTGAGTTAATCGTCTTAATGTGGATTGTCTCCCTGTCAAGTTATCATTGGATATTGTAATGCATCGTATGAAAAGTGTGTTTTTGATATTCGTTGTATTTGTCCAGAATCCCGGCATGTGAGCGCAATATCACGTGATGTGATATGCGTTTTGAAGCTTCAAATCGTCGAACATGCATTCCGGCAGGTTTGTTCTGATGAAAGTTTTATATTCACTACTTGCATAGGCTGCATGAATTTGCTGTTGCAGATATCCGACAATTAATTTCCTCTTTGTATTATAGTCGCTGATCAGGTTTCTTATTCTACTTTTCCATGAAATGGATTAGAGGGAGTTTATTTTTATTCGTCCTTAAAAAAAAAATAATTTGATGGTGAACTTGACGGTGGATCTGGATCGTCTTTCATTCTCATCTGGAGGAGGATCTGGGTTTCTCATCTTTGAAGATATCATTAATGTCGGTCTTGAACTTGATTTATGGCTCCAAAACCTAAACCCATTGACAGGTGTTAATCATTTTAAGGTTGATATAATATACATCGTCTTCCTGTCAAAGTATCAGTGGGTATTGTAATGCGTCGTATGAACAGTGTGTTTCTGATATTCATTGTTATCGCCCAGAATACCGGCGTGCGAACACAACATCCATTGATAGTGGGCGTGTTGGAGCATTAAATTGCCGTTTCTTCAGTTCCGCTCTGATCAAGATTTTATATTCATTACGTGGCATACGCTGCAATGCAATTTTGAATAAACGAATCATACCTGATGTTCCGGAATTAGATTTTGCCAATTTCCGAGAAATACTCTTCTGATTGTATTATTTAATGGTTATCGCGAATTAAATTTATTTTCCACTTTGCTCATCTATTAGAATTGAAGGAATTTATGTTGACCGTATTCTAACGGTAGCAAAGAACCATCCAATTTACCTTGAATCTGGAGAATCGAGGACAATAGACTTTTGAATTAATAGTTCTGATTTAAAAAAAAAATCTCATAATACCTTAAATGTTCAGTTGAATCGGTCTTCCTAAACCATTTCGGCTCCAAACGAAGTAATTTGAAAGCATGTAAATTGTGGTAATTTACTCATTAATCGGCATATTAAAGGTGCAAGTACATAAATAGCTTTTATGACTGGTTTAGGTCATCGGCTGGCTTCTTCTTAAAAGAAGAAAGGAGTGTAGGGTTGACAAGTATAAATTATGGGCCTAAATCGAACCTGAAACTCCTTTGTTATTTTACGAAGAAGCCAGTCGATGACTTAAGCCAGTCAAAAACGCCTTTTATATACTCTCACTCTCCTACCAGCTTCTCTTTTCACATCCGTGTTAAATTTCTGTTTTACTGCATATTAAATTATACTTTTATTCCAATAAGTTTCTTCTAATTCTCTCTACATTAAATTTCAAATCAATCCTCGTACACCATTCTACACGGCCCTGCCACTGCTGCAAATATCCATAACCATACATTTTGATAGAAAAATTAACAATAAATCAAATTAAACATAAACAATGGGCTACAATTCCATAACAATTGCCACAAATCAGTTTAACAAACATTGCCTGAAAAAGAAAATACCACTTGAAAGTTTGTAATATTGAAATTGGATAATTTGAAATAATTAACGAGGACAATGCCGTCTCTATTCACCACTTAGCTGTTGTTCAAATGTCAATTTAAAACTAACAACAAAATAAACAAATCGGGCTTTTTGCAAAATGCAAAATAAATCAAAAATTAATTTAAAAATACACGAAATAATTAGTTAAAACAAACATCTATAGGGGGTCATATATTCATATTTATGGCGATGCATATATGTGTCAACTTGCTATTACAACAGAAAATGTTTTATTCAAATTTGGGACCTGACAGTGACAAATTAGACATTGTTTTGGAAATTATGTTTTTTTATAATAGATAGTCAAATTAGGCTAGTCAGTTGTTTATTATGGATGGAAGAAATTGCTAGAGTTTCAGTCAAATTTTTTGCGTTGCTTTCCGGAGATGTAGTCTTAAACTTGATCGCACGCATTATTTGTGTACAGTCATACTCAAGTTTTGTTTTTGCCGATTGTGAAATTAATCGTTACAACTTCCGTCTATGGGAGTTGTATACTCGAAAAGCGCAAGTTTATACAAGAGCATAAGCTGAGTGAATAGATTTGGATGGAGATGTTAATTCTGCTCACTAAAATCTCCTAACATAGTCTAAATGATAATACCATAGACTAATTAATGTATAGACATAAAAGTTGTCTCATCTTCCATATTCGAATTTTCGTTATTTGTAGGTGGCGCTAATGTAAATCCGTAATATCGTATTTCTCCTCAAAACTAATAGAGTGAAAGCTATATTTTTTTTCAACGGGAAGAAAATAACATTGCGTTGCAAAATACAGAACAGTAGAGTTCAAGTACTAATTTTCAAAATAACAAAATTTGTCTGTTGGACAAATGCGATTCGACAATTGCAAAATCTTCAATGGAAAGATAATATTTTTGTTCCTTTTTATACCCTCCACCAAAAAAGGTATGGAGGGTATATTAAGTTCGTCATTCCGTTTGTAACTCATCGAAATAATCATTTTAGACCCAACAAAGTATATATATTCTTGATCAGCGTAAAATTCTAAGACGATTTAGCCCTGTCCGTCCGTCTGTCCGTCTGTTGTAATCACGCTACAGTCTAAACGAATTAAGATAGAAAGCTAAAATTTTGCACAGATCTCTCTTTTGTCTGCAGGCAGGTCAAGTTCGAAGATGGGCTATATCGGTCCACGATATCGTATAGCCCCCATGTAACGGTACCCCCGATATTCGGTATTTTCATGATTTTACCCACATTTTTCAACGGAATTGTCTGAAAATCCACACAAGGAGTTCCTTGTGGGTACTTTATACCTCGGCAGAGAATTATTTATATAGGTCCACAATATCGTATAGCCCCCATGTAACGATACCCCCCGATATTCGGTATTTTGATGATTTTACCCACATTTTTCAACGGAATTGTCTGAAAATCCACACAAGGAGTTCCTTGTGGGTACTTTATACCTCGGCAGAGAATTGTCCATATAGGTCCCCGATATCGTATAGCCCCCATGTAACGGTACCCCCCGATATTCGGTATTTTCATGATTTTACCCACATTTTTCAACGGAATTGTCTGAAAATCCACACAAGGAGTTCCTTGTGGGTACTTTATACCTCGGCAGAGAATTATTTATATAGGTCCACAATATCGTATAGCCCCCATGTAACGATACCCCCCGATATTCGGTCTTTTGATGATTTTAGCCACATTTTTCAACGGAATTGTCTGAAAATCCACACAAGGAGTTCCTTGTGGGTACTTTATACCTCGGCAGATAATTGTCCATATAGGTCCACGATATCGTATAGCCCCCATGTAACGGTACCCCCGATATTCGGTATTTTGATGATTTTACCCACATTTTTCAACGGAATTGTCTGAAAATCCACACAAGGAGTTCCTTGTGGGTACTTTATACCTCGGCAGAGAATTGTCCATATAGGTCCACGATATCGTATAGCCCCCATGTAACGATACCCCCCGATATTCGGTATTTTGATGATTTTTGCCACATTTTTCAACGGAATTGTCTGAAAATCCACACAAGAAGTTCCTTGTGGGTACTTTATACCTCGGCAGAGAATTGTCCATATAGGTCCACGATATCGTATAGCCCCCATGTAACGGTACCCCCGATATTCGGTATTTTGATGATTTTAGCCACATTTTTCAACGGAATTGTCTGAAAATCCACACAAGGAGTTCCTTGTGGGTACTTTATACCTCGGCAGAGAATTGTCCATATAGGTCCACGATATCGTATAGCCCCCATGTAACGGTACCCCCCGATATTCGGTATTTTGATGATTTTAGCCACATTTTTCAACGGAATTGTCTGAAAATCCACACATGGAGTTCCTTGTGGATACTTTATACCTCGGCAGAGAATTATCTATATAGGTCCACAATATCGTATAGCCCCCATATAACGGTACCCCCCGATATTCGGTATTTTGATGATTTTAGCCACATTTTTCAACGGAATTGTCTGAAAATCCACACAAGGAGTTCCTTGTGGATACTTTATACCTCGGCAGAGAATTATCTATACAGGTCCACAATATCGTATAGCCCCCATATAACGGTACCCCCCGATATTCGGTATTTTGATGATTTTACCCACATTTTTCAACGGAATTGTCTGAAAATCCACACAAGGAGTTCCTTGTGGGTACTTTATACCTCGGCAGAGAATTATCTATATAGGTCCACAATATCGTATAGCCCCCATATAACGGTACCCCCGATATTCGTTATTTTGATGTTTTTAGCCATATTTTTCAAGGAATGGTCACAAGGGGTTCTTTGTGAGCACTTTACCCACCGACAGAGAATTCTCTATATAGGTTAACGATAACGTATAGCTCCCATATAATGGTACCCCGCGATATTCGGTATTTTGATGATTTTAGCCACATTTTCCAATCGTATTGTCTGTGAGTACTTTACACGCAGACATAGATTTGCCTTTATAGGTCCACAATATCGTATATCCCCCCATATATCGGCACCTTCCTATATTAGATATTTTAAAGATTTTAAAAGAATTTGTATTGGATTTTATTTTTTTGAAAAATTTCTAATTCGTTCCAAATGGTGGAGGGTATTCAAAGTTCGGCCCGGCCGAACTTACTGCTGTTTTACTTGTTTTCTTCTTTTTTCGTTTGTTCTTACTTGTCGCTTTAGGCGTTGGCCAGATTTGGGGACCAACCATGGTACAATAAAAAGGTAAGGTAGAGCTCCCAGCTGATTACAATTTTTTTATAAGTGTGTCCGACTTCTGCCAATTTTGTGCATGTATTTGTTGTTTTGAAAAATAAGAACAAAACATTTTCAAAATCAATAATTGGAAGAATCTTAAATTTCGGGGCGCGCATTAATGATATTAACCAGATTTGCCATGGAATTGAAAGATTGAACACTTTGGATCATATTTTCGAGAGAACGTCCAGGTATTTCATTCATCTTTCGCGCTATTTGACACATTTTAGAAATTTACAAAAAATACAAAATAAATGAAAACAATCTGTTGCCTATAATTTTGAATAATTCTGACAGGAAGCGGGTATAGCCTCAGGGCTGTATTTCTGTAGTTTTATGAAGCTGTTCTACCTCCTCATTGTACCATGGGACCAACTAGCACATTCGACGTCTTCATCAGAACAAATGACCACAACTATCACGGAAACACACAGAAGTAAGGTCACTTAATTACTAACTATTATTGTTAAAGCGACTCCCATTAGTCCGGTCGTACTAGCCTTTACGCCCTTTTTGACTTCTTTACTAAGACGTCATTTTGTTCTCGTTTTATTAAATATTAAACATAATTTTATTATTATTAACCATGGTAAAATAAGGAGGTAGGACAGCTTCGTAGAACTAAAAAAATACAGCCCTGACGCCCGCTTCCTGTCAGACTCATTCAAAATTATTGTTTTCATTTTTTTTTTCAAGCGCGAAAAATGAATAAAATGACTGGATTTCTCTATCAAAACTATGATCATAACTGTTCTATCATTCAATTTCATGGCTATATTGGATAATAGCTTAAATGCGCGAGCCGCAATTCATGTGTCTTCCAATCATTGCTTGTGAAAAATTTTTTTTTTTTTTTTTCATTTTTCAAAACAATAAATACATACACAACACTGGCAGAAGTCCGGCACACTTAGAAAAAAATTGTAATCAGCTGTTAGCTCTACCTTACCTTTTTTAGTGCTTTGACCAAAACAAATCCGGTTTTCTGACAGAACCGTCTTGAAAGATAAGGATAATCAGTATACTTTCTTTTTGTTATTAAATCTCTAACTGAAAATAAAAATACCAAAAATATATGCATAGAAGTCATATTAACGGGTCACCATAAACCACTAAACATAATAGATTAAAAGTTAGAAATATTACCGAAAACCATGCTCATCAGTAATTTTAAATATTTAGAGGGGACCTTGCAGCATTAAACACATCCCCCACAATCTTCTATAGGTTTTAAGCGTCAGTGGAAAGTTGGTTATGTTTTAGGCCTAAAAGAGCTCCCCTGCAGCCTTAAGGTGAGGTTACATAAACAGCTTGAAGTCATGGCTGGGCATATTTTGTGACATTTCATAAAGGGTTTCAGAGCCGCACTAAAATACTGCTGCCAAGCTATGTATATGCCTTCAACCTACTTATGTACTTACACCTTTAGTATTGTATTTTTTCAAACAATTAACAGTCAAATCACTATAAATTTTATATATTTTCTTCCTAAGTAACATGGGTTGGATATTAAGTAGACTTCCCAGGCTAACCAGTGTGGAACACACTCTAATTTATTTTTTCTCTCCATTGGCTCTAACTTTTTATACCCTACACCACATAGTGGTAAGAAAATTATGTCTTTGTGCATTTGTTTGTGACATGAAAAAGGAAGCGATATAGGATCTCCATAGAATAACTTTCTGAGTTGATGTATGCATGTCAGTCCGTCCGTCCGTCCGTCTGTCTGTCCATGTATTCTAGAGAACAAAATGCAGATAGCATTTATTATCCGATTGAGATGAAATTTTGCACAAATAATTTGTTTGGCCCAAGGACGAACCCTATTCAAATGAGATAATCGGTAAATATTTAGATATAGCTCCCATATATATCTTCGTCCGATTTGCCTTTTATTGTACACCAAACGTGTAATATCAGCCCGAATAGAGTGGAATTTTACGACCAAATTAGGCCTGAAAATAGGTATGCCAAATTTGATCAAAATCGGTTCAGATATAGCTATAGCTCCCATATATATGTTTCATCCGATTTGTTATTTTTGTCCTCCGCAGCCATAATATGCACTCTGTAACAACAATATTTGGGGAAATATATCAAATACAGTTCAAAAATACATTTGCTAAATTTTATCGAGATCGGTTCAGATTTGGATATAGTTCCCATATATAACTTCGTCCGATTTACCTTTTATTGTGCACCAAACGTCTAATATTTGCCCAAATGGGATGAAATTTGGCACTTACGACCGAATTGAGTCCAGAAGCTAGATGTCAAATTTGGTGAAGATCGGTTAAGATATAGCTATAGCTCCCATATATATTGTTCATCCGATTTCTAGTATTTGTTACCCACAGCCGTAATATGCACTCCGTAACAACGATATTTCAGGAAATATATCATATACAGCTCAGAAATATATTTGCAAAATTTTTTCCAGATCGGTTCAGATTTGGATATAGCTCCCGTATATATCTTTATCTGATTTTAAATTAATTTTGCACCAAATGGGCAATACAAGTCCGAATTTAAAAGATACAAATGCTTCGGCATATTTGGTCCTTTGAACTTTAAATTATAATTATAATCATAGCGTGTATGATTGAATTCTCCCATAAAAACTTTTAATTGTTACGTGGAGCTCTACTAAATTAGCAAAGTGTTGTAGGGTATCATAAAGTCGGCCCCGCCCGACTTAAGGACTACTCTTTACTGGTTTTGAACTCTATTAGCACTAAATTATATGTTAACTGCTTAGTTGGTTTAAATTGGTTGCCTAGTCGCTGTGTCAAAATTTTGTATATTTTTTAATTTGACTTTTCCCATTGATTTTCAATTCAAGTTTTGATAATTTTCCTCAACGACTTACCCAGCTTAATTCTTTACGATATACGACCGACTATCTACTAGTTCATATCCCCAAGCCATTTTCCGCCTCTAACTCCCTACCCCAAACAGCTGTTTTCGAACATTCATTTAGTTTCTGTTGCATTGAACGCATTTTTACATGCCGTCGCCTGCATAATTATTATTTTCCTATATATTTTGTATTTATTTCTTACATCTACTTCGCCTTACTAACCTTATTTTCTCGACTAAATTGTTGAAAACATTTAACGTCGTAATATATTCCCATGAAATACAGAATCTCGTTCGAAGAGAAACTGTTATCTAAGTAAACCTGTTTTTTCTATTTGGGAAAGTACTCACGCTGGGTGGTCTAAGTCTTTTGGAATATCCTACAGACTGTTTTTACCATTTCTTTGCAATACGCGTCGAAGTTCAGAGTATGCTCTATTAAGTTAGTTTGCAATTTTGCTCCATGTGGATTTTTTTGAAATGGTACAGTTGACAGTAATACTAGGAACACAATTGGTGCGAACGACGAATTTCGCCCTACGCGGCGACAAAATGAGCCGCGAAAATTCGTCGTATGGAACACAATACCGACGAAATTATAAAACAGCTGATAAAGTTGTTTACTTTTTGCTGATTTGTTGACTACAATGAATCAGAGAATTGTAAAGTTAATTAAAATTGTTAAAATAATAAACATAATGCATATTATAGTAAAAGCTTATCTGCTTGTGCGAAAACGTTTACGGAGAAGATGGTGGATACGGCCAGTGAACATTAAAAGAAACACCGAAGGATTCCAGAGAATGGCTTTTACGGAGCTAAAATTAAGAGATGAAGAGCACTTCTTTAAAGCTACAAGGATGACCGTGGAGAAGTTTAATGCTCTTCTAGATTTGCTTAAACCACGATTGCAAAGATTTTCAAAAAGAAAGCCAATTGACGAGGAAACACGTTTGGGCTTAACTCTAATGTAAGTGTTTGCTGAGAACTAATTTCCAGACAACAATTGATCCATATATTTTATTGCCAGATACCTAGCTCATGGTTGCAGTACACAGTTTTTGGCATGGACATACAAAATGGGTGTTTCGACTGTGAGAAAGATAATTTATGAAACTTGCGATGCGATCTGGAGCGAGCTCCATGAGGTATATGTTTCCCAACCTAATCACCATAAGTGGAAAAGTATTGCTGAAAGGTTTGGAAACTTAAATGTATAGTGTTAAATAAAATAATAATATATGATATATTTATTTGAAAAGATTTTACACGAAAACAGGCATGCCGCATTGTGTTGGGGCTATTGATGGCAAGCATGTCAACATCTTTTGTCCAAAAAATAGTGGTTCACTTTTTTATAATTATAAAAAAAGTTTCAGCATTGTGCTAATGGCGGTATGTGACGCGGATTATAATTTTATGTTTGTTGATGTTGGAGCTTTTGGCAGCCAAAGTGATGGTGGAGTCTTTGCAAGAAGTTCGTTTGGAAAAATGATTTTGAGAAATCAAATTAATCTTCCCCCTGGTGATAAACTACCTGGTAAAAGATTTTGTACATTTAATTATAGTAATTAAATTTTGAGTTTATACATTTAGGCACTGATAAAACGTTTCCGTATTTCTTTGTGGGAGACAATGCTTTCCCTTTGAAGAGAAATTTAATGAGGCCATATCCTGGACGAAGCTTGTCTGCCGCTAAACAAAATTTTAACAAAAAGTTATCTGCCGCTCGTGTATACATTGAAAAATCTTTTGGCATTTTAAAAAACAGGTGGAGGATTTTACATACAAACATTCAAGTGTCACCCAAAAACGTAGATAAAATAGTTTTAGCAACGGTAGTTCTTCATAATTACCTAATGTTAGATAAAACCTGCGGATATTTTGAAGAAAGTTTGGTGGATCACGAAGAAAATGGAGTAATTATTCGTGGTACATGGAGGCAGGCATCAGAATCCCAGCCTTCTATCCGAATTTCCCATGCCAACCGTTCATCAGCAAGTGCTTTTGCTGTGAGAGACGAATTAACAAACCACTTTTTTGAAATTCATTCCTGAAAAATTTCTTCGAATTCAATTTCATTAATATTTTAGTAATCAAAAATTTAATTTTATTTAACTTAAAATAAAAAATCTTATAAAACAAAACCAAAACTCAAATGTATTTAATACAAACTATATACTAAGGCAACATTTAATGTCATTTCAGTCATAATTAAAAAAAAAACTTAAAAAACAAAAAAAGAAAAAATTCAGTTCATAGAATTGAAATTTAAAAACTAAACTCACGACCTTAGCCTCGATTTCTGATATTGTGGCCTGTGGTAAATTCGACTCAATTAGTTTTTGGGCCAAGCTTTCGAAAAGCAACAAGGTTGAGTTGCGGCTACTTTCACTCCCTGAAGCAATTTCTCTTACAGAATTTGCACACTCCTGCATGAAGACCGTAGTTATTTCTGCGTCCGCGTGCTTCTTGGTGTACTTCGGCGGAGGTTCGTTTGCTTGGCTGCTGCTTTCGTCAGTTAGCAGAAAATCGTTGACAGAAGACGACGAGCAATCAAGAATGCTTGGCAAATCATTGTCTATGTTATCAATGTTTCCAATTGTTCTACTCAAATGAAAACACATTAAAATTTGGTAGTAACATATTAATAGAATGTACTTACGTTCGTGCATCTTTGTAGTCATCTAAAAACTCCAGCGACTCCATATATCTCCATCTTTTAGATGGGCTTGGTGCGCCACTTCCGGAAGCAAGCTGAGCTGCTCTTTTGCGCCTTTTGTAGGTGTCTCGGAGCCCTTTCCACCGTTTCCTGCAAGCTTCACCTAAATTTTGCAATGTAAAACAACATTGTCATTTATTTCTTGCTTACCCGACAAATTGACCAAGCTGCCAATTTCCTCCCATACTTCCGTCTTTTTTTGAACATTCTTGTAGTCTTTTGAGGCCAAATTATACAAGAACTCATAATTCTTTACGTTCTCTATTATAATTTCAGTTATGTCCATCTTCTCTATTATAAATTCACTGATATCCATCTTCACTCAAGTACAAGTACACAAATAAATAAACAAATTATTTATGTTTTTTTATACGAATAACAGATAGTAGAGTGACCATAACAAATTTTAAAGTAAAAAGTAACTTTATTTACTAAAACACATAAAATTCGTACAAGTATGGCCACATTGTATTGTTTTGTTCGCCGGTCGCCGGCGTATGAAATAGAAATAAAGCTAATTGAGTTCGCGGCGACCGACGAAATTTTCGCCGGTGCCGTGATTGTGTGCACTTCCATATACACATATGTGTTGTATTTTTGACGACGAACATACGCCGCGAAAAAATTGGTCGTTCGCTCCAATTGTGTTCCTAGCATAAATTGCTTTGTTCTTAGCTCATTGGATCGGTTGAGAGAGTATTGTATTGTAACGGCCATCTTTGTCATATGAACGATTGTTGTATTTCTATTTTCTCGGACAGTTGGATGTATGTATGAGTGCAGAAACAATACTGCTTGAGAATGAGAGGTTCTGTAAAAAGTAGAGTCTTTCCTATGAAATATTCTTTTTTCCATTGAAGGAAATGAGAATATGATGTTCTTATTCAGCCAACTGCCAAACGAACAGTTTGGATTTGAAAAAAGAGAAGAAATAATAACAATGCTTAGGTTCTTGCAAAAAAATTAGTTCGGGATGTTGTTTACAGTAGCCGGTATAAGAAATTGATAAATAAAACAAAATTGTCTACCCAACCTATTTAATGATAGAATGGAAATATATTATGAAATTGAAACATCCTCATTTGTAATTTATAATTGGCTTCAATAACAAACTTTTAAATTGTATACGTTTATAAAATTGTTAATAAATCAATGACATTCTCCTGAATTTGTAGTTTTTAATGCAAATGTGGGAACCATCAATATAATTGTCCCAAACACTGTATACGTATTGTGCTTTCAATTGCATTGAAAATAATTGACCACATCAGCCAGTAGTAAGAATGAAATAGTTTATTCTTATTTTAACTGATGTTAAAGAAATGAACTTAAATCTTTAGTAGTAGGGAAACATAGAATTTAAGTGTTGTTTCAAAGATGTATTTTTTAACAGATTAGCAGTTGTTACTTTGAGCAGATCGACTTTATGTATCCGTCCATTTGCTATCTCATTTAAATAATGATAGAGTTTTGTAGGATAGTCATAGTCGGATCTTTCAAACATATATATTTTAGCCAGTATTATAAGATGTGGTTAATTTTTATTTTAGAATCAAAAATAACCGACTTCAAACTTGAATAAATGTATCAGGATTGTTATAGGAATAGTGTTCTCCATGAACACCCACTAAAAATTATTTATTAATGTTTAGGCTACTTTATGTATAAATTATTTGAAGAGAATAACCTGATAATTGAAGAATCATAATAAATTCAATTTATGTCAAATCTTTTGTGGTTAGTCAATAATTAAAAAAAGAAAACTTGAAAAATATATATGTTAGTGTAGCCTTAGCTCAACATGGACCATTCAGAACATATATATTTTTTAATCTTAACAATGCATTTTATATGCATTTGGAACTTTCCTTTAAAACTACTGAAAAATACCATTTTGCTAAATCACCTACACTTGACATCCCTAACGATAATAATATAAGAAAGAGAAGACTAATGGTAGTTGTGTTCCAGTACTTTTTTAGTAGTAAAACTAGTAGAAGAGAGAACAGTACGAAATGCCATTCTCATTTAGGTGTGCTCAAAAAATAAGGGAACGCAAAATTAGTAGAAATGCGATAAAATGTCAACATTAAAAATTCCAAAAGAAAACAGTCTAAATCGGACTGGTGAAACCTTACTAAAATGAACGCCAAAATTTAAAAAAAATGAGTATTGAAAATAAGTTAAAATTAATAATTATTTTTGAATGCTGTTTATTTAGAAATTTGCTTTTTCAGAATGCGTTGAAGAGTATTTAGAGGTGGAGTTTTCTCAAATCCCAACCCCGGAGATGCTGACATGTTTGTTAATGTTAAGTCTGCTAGAAGACTTAATGCCACAAGTTGGGAAGACAGCCAACCTAAAAAATAAAAAGAAAATGTTCGCAGTAATAAGCGAACTTCTTTGATTTTAAGCTAAATTTTTCAATTTACCTAATTTTGGACTGTTTTCCAATACGTTTTCTTCGTCTGATTCCCCATTCAGGCAGTCCTCTTCACTCCTGGAATCATCTAAAAGTGAATACATCAGTTGCTCCATATTTTCTCTTTTTGTTTTTTGCACGACAAACATTAGTTTTTCTTTAGTCTTTAAGTTTATCTTTTTTCTTTACATTTGTTGTGACGCGCGAACATTGAAAAGTATCAATACATTTTTCAACCTTGTTAGCCCTACCAATTAAATGTCAAATTTACAATTTGCACATTTCTGCTCGGTCAAATTCATGTAGCTAAACAAGCAGAAATGTGCACCACTCAGCGCCATTTTCTTCTCGATAGAGCTGCAAGTTTTTGCTAGTTTTTGGAGTACGGGAACGCATTGTAGCAGAATTGGTACTAATTTGTAGGTTCTGGAACACAACTGATGCTATTAATAATACTGGCAATAATAGTTCGTGTTGTAACAGCTAGACGAACTGTAATTACTTCATTTTTGTCAGTTAAAGTGATAAGATCAAATTCAGTTGTTCAGTTAAATAAGTTTTATCGATTGTGTCAAAGTTTTAACGGTCAAAATGCCAAAAAAAGTGTGTGTTTAAGTGCCAGTTGTACAAACATTTGTATATATTCCCCCTAAATGAACATGAGTATTGTGAACGACAATTGCAGAAATAGTGTTCAATTCTACAAATTGACGCCCAAAAAGTGAACAAAAACATGCGAATATGTGACAATCACTTTCTACCAGAATTTTGTGGAAAAATGAGACTAAAATTAGGAGCCATTCGGGGTGAGTTTATAAGTTTTGTGTTAGTTTGTGTTTTTACAGGGTACATTTTAAAGTTTTTATTGAATTAACTTAAAAACAAGTTAAAAAGTTTCCGTCGGTTTTGCCGACAGATTGATACCCTCAGCCTATGTCCGTTTATTGAAGTATATTTTGAAATGCTTTATTTTATTACAAAATTAGAGCCTTTATAAGAGAGTTACCGAAGGAGTGGGAGAATATTGTGCATTTCGCTTATGACCTTAGTCTGATATAAACAGTGACAGACGGACTGACGAACATCGCTAGATCGACTCCGAATGTCCTGAAATGGATTTCGTCCAAGGAGACCTAGGGTCTAAAACCGTTATTTCGATTAGGCACGTTTTGACCGTATCATAAGATATATACTCTCTCTAGCCATATGGCTGATGGTATAAAAAATCAGCAGATAATGCATTTTACTCTCAAAAAATGTATTCAAAAAGCTGCAGCAACAAATAAAACATTTTATAAATAGATTAACTAAGTGATGCAAAATCTAAAAGAGAAATAAGTACGACCTTTTTAAGAGAAATATGTTATACAATTTTTTATTGTACTGCGCCAATCCTGTTGTTTTTATTCTAACATTACAACCGGATTACGAAAATATATCCAAGACAGAAATCATATAAAACTTATTTAAAAACACATAATTTTTTTGTAACACATAATGTTTCATAAATACATTTCAGTTGTATTTTTATATTTTTTTATAAACAAATATGTTAGTGTGAATCTTTTCACAGAAAATAAAAACAAACTCAATGAAAGTCAAAGCAGGTACGCTACTTGATCTTGTCTGGTTGCAGTCCATCTATTAAAAACATTTCAAGTTTAAATTAAATTATCTCAAATGTTTTTATGTCTCTGCTAGAAGGATATGGAATACATAAAAATTAACGACTTCCGCTATTTAACCGGGATGTTGCCTAATGCAATCGGAAACTTGTGTGTAAGTTATACATTCATAATCTCATTTATTATTATTTTTTTTTTTTTCATTTCAGATGTACCAAATGAGGAGCAACTTCTTGGTCTACCAAAATCCTTAAGAACGCAGACTCAACTAATTGAAATGAAACCAAATGAAATCATTTCCATCTTCTTGTTTTGATGAAGAGATAAATTCAGAATCACCAAAAAATAAACAAGAGCCCAATACCCAATCCATAAAAAAGAAGAATTGATTGCACATCATACTTTTCCCTTTGAAACTTCTTATTTACGTGTCATGAAGCCCCTAAAGTGTTACGAAAGAAATATCAAAATTCCAAAAGCACTAAATAATGAAAACCACACGCCTACAATGTGCAATTGTAACTGCCACAAACAAAATGCAGCAATTGAATTAGAAATTACAAAGCGAAAATTGCATATGGAAATAACTTTTCTGAAATCACCACTGGAAATTCAAAAGAATTACTATGAGAGCATCATAAGTGGCATCAAAAAAAAGGAATTGACCTTAGAGAGAAAAATTGAACAGATAGCTGAGTCCTTAGAGGCTATCCACGAAGATTCTATTTATTTCAAGGATATGAAAAGTAAAGAGTCAGCTCATTTCTAAAGAATGATATGCGACGACACAGTACATTATAGCTTGATACAAAATAATATAGCGCAAAGTATGTATATAACGTCGAGGAAATGCTATAATTTTATGAGAAATGAGCTGAATTTTAATCTTTCACATCCGGGAAGTTTATTGAATTGGCGTCCCATAAATAGAGTAGAAATGGGTAGTGACCCCTTTATAAAAGAAAATTTGAGGAACGTTGTGAAGAAATTTTCTAAAAGGGAGCGCCAAGTATTAATAGCATTTGACGAAATGGAAATGCGCCGAGAATTGGAGTATCGACGGGTTTGAAGATCTAGGTAATGGCAACAGAAGGGGAAATATTGCCAGAAAAGCTCTCATTTTTATGCTGAAGGCTTGTTGTAGCAACTGGAAACACATTATGAGTATCTGCGCATTCTCAAGTGGTGCTGAGGCGTAGTTTGCGACCAAGGTTCCGCAAACTTGAAGTTGCACACATAGCTATGTCAAGGAGAGTTCCATTTTTTTTATAAAATTAAAAACATAGTTTTTCTATGGGACTTTCCCCACATTTTCAAGTCCCTAGCTAGAGCTATTCAAGTGTTTAGCAATACTGTTTCCGCAGCCATACGAACCCGTGTCGTCAATAGTGTCCTGAATGAAGAGGCGGAGGTTACAGCCGATTTTATTAAAAAAATCAATGACATTTCTGACGAATTAAATGTTAAAAATATGTACTCGAGGAAACCACATGGCCAACCTATCAAAGAGGATGCAGCTTAAAAATAAACCGACTCAAAAATGCATTGGAATTTGTTAATCAAATACAGGTAAAATCCCAAGTCAAATGAGGTTAAAGCAAACAATACTCGGCATCATTATGTTGTCGGATAAATAATTTAAAAACTGCGAAGACGTGAATACTATTCTTATCGGGAAACTGAGTCAAGATGCTCTAGAGAATGCGATTTTTTTCTAAAAATGAAAAACTATGGCACAGTGTTGCGATTAATTAACCCGCAAGATTTATAATAATTTAATTTATAATTTACCAATTTGTTATATATTGGTATAAAAAAATTTGAAAAGTAGCCACAAATCACTTATTTAAAGAAATCTTCTACCAGTCCATATTACGAAAAACAACCAGCACATTGCCCTGGTTTTTACAGGAAGGAGAATGTAAAGGCCACCGCAAAAACCATCTTTCATACCTACTACAACTTTTAATATTTAAAAATACAACATGGCTCTCGAAGAATTTAGTGCTTGAACAGACCAACGCACTTATGAACAAAAGTAAAAAAGGAAACTTTATATAATAAATAAAGACCAAAAACGAGAAAAATTTGGAGTCCAAGGAGGTACGGTATTTCGACCATATTTATATTCAATTATTTATAACTTTATATTTTCCAGCAGCCACGTCATCACCATCTTTCAACTTGCCTAGATGGTTGATACTTTGGAGGGTGTGGAATACAATGAATATTTAGTGTCACAAGTAACAAGTCATACAAAAAGGTACATTTCTTTATTTAAATTTATTTAAAATATGTATATTAAACTACTTTTTTAATCCACCAAAATGTTCTTGCGAAAGTATTATTATTTCTGTGACTATATTTTTATTGGTGAAAAAAGCAAGTGTTTAACATACACGTTAATATTATAAATTCAATGATGTTGATGCAAATTAAATGTTATTTAAATATGCAAAAGACTTTTGGAGGACTCTGTATGGACTACTTGAAAAAGAAGGAAGAGTAGGTTCTATTTTAGTACAATTTTATTTTGCTGACTAACAAAAATATTGGAACATAGATTTCGGTGGATGGCTCACTTTACTATTTTAGTAGCAGTTAAATACCGAACGGAAATCAGCATGGAATAGAAATTTTAAGAGTAAGTTATGAAATTGTAAAGTTAATGTAATATTTCAGGGCATTAATGATTCCTTTTTTATTTAGTTGTGTCCGGCTCTGTTCACTATATTAGTGAATGTATGATGCCAACACAAGGATATTCGACCGAATGTATGAAATATTGGAACATAGATTTCGGTGGATGGCTCACTTTACTATTTTAGTAGCAGTTAGACGCCGACAGAATGTAGGTTAATTTGTTAAAACTAATTATTTTACTAACTCACAATTCTTTCCTGATATTTATGAAATTTAGGAATAATTGGATTACTTTCGTAACATATATTCAATTAATTTCAACATAGCGCGAAATATAACATTAACTTTTAGGAACTTTAATTTTATTAGAAGTAAAATGTTTCATTCATTCTAACTTTTTAATATTTACATGTCAATTTTCTTAAATACATGTCAAGTACTTAAATACAATATAAGTTTATATATACCATGGTACAATAAGGAGGTAGAACAGCTTCGTAAAACTACAAAAATACAGCCCTGAGGCTATGCCCGCTTCCTGTCAGACTAATTCAAAATTATTGTTTTCATTGTTTTTTTCATATTTTTCCTCATTTTTAAAATGAGTTAAATATCTTAAATGCGCGAGCCGCAATTCATGTATCTTCCAATCATTGGTTTTGAAAATATATTTTTTTTTCATTTTTTAAAACAATTAATACATACACAAAATTGGCAGAAGTCGGGCACACTTAGAAAAAAATTGTAATCAGCTGTTAGCTCTACCTTACCTTTTTGTTGTACCATGATATATACCTTTTTCATTTCATCTATAAGTTATGTATTTAACTGAACTAAAAACTAGTAGGCAAAGGTTACAGTCGGGCGCGGCCGCCGTTTTATATCCTAAAACACTATAATAAACTGCACAGCTTGTATAGGCGTGATACTCGAACGAATTCCACAAGATAATTTGATAAATAGTAAAAAACAATCAGGTTTCCTTCTCTAATTTTCGAATTATATGACCTTAAATGAATTTCCTCATTTCCAATTTATAGGTAGATGTTTCACCTAATTGGTCTTTGTAGATCTGGAACCAATATTTTCCAAAAACCTAATATCTCCAAGTGACAAAAATTTAACATTATTGGGTTTTGGCCGAAACCACGAAGCATATTCGTTCGTTAATTTTGCCTTATATAAACGCCCTATGTCATGATAATGGGTATTCGAAACAATATTTTGATACTCAAATTCATCTATATGATTTGCTGTATCTCCGATATTTGACTATATTCGTCAACAAAATCAACGTTAACGAACGAAATAGTCATAAAGTGCGTCCTTCTTGAATTTGTGAATTCTCCAAAATGTCACTTTCAGCATTTCGGTGTAATGGAATTTTCGTATTTTTCCCCCAAAAGTTAGGAGACTATTTCACCCATTATATATTTTTCAATATTCCGTAATCATCAGCCTGTTTCCGCTTTCTGTCAATAATATTTACGCTGACAAACGAAAACTTTTGTTCATTTTTCAAGAAAATTTTTAAAATAATGAAATTCGAGAAAAGGACTTGGAACGATTACTTCACTTCTCATAAAGATATATTTGACATTATTTTCATGGCGATCCACTATATATGGCTCTATTGCAAATGTCAACTGGTGCGTATTTCAAGAAAAGTAATGCTTCTGTGACAGAAAAAGCAGAAAGATAAAAGAGGAAAGGAAGGAAAAATTCGTTTAATAACACAAATAAAATAATTAATTGTATGTATATATGAATAGGTTTCGTGATGTCGTTTGGCCGTTTCATACCTCCTCAGAATGAGCAACACCAAGGGAAGCAACAAATAGGTGAGAGCAATAATAGTTGCAGCAAAAGATTTAGAGATTTACAGCAAACAGTGAAATTCTCTAACATACAGCAGAAATTAAGCAAATCTTACAACTCAAGACTTTAAGACTTTCTTTACTGGTTTTAATTCTACTTAGTACCACTTTAATTTTAACAAATCAAAATGACAATGCCAAAAAAAGTACTCCATTATTGTTGCAAAATCTAATTTGTTAAACAACAACTCAGCAATGAATACAGCTATTTATGAAATTGTATAAAATAATGTATAAATAATACGCGCAACACATAGACACTTTCATAAAATTTGCAATACATTATATATGATAATGTTCGGCAATTGTATTGGGCCGTAAGGAAAATTGTTGGTATTATAGCTGATACAAATTTGTATTAGAACTAATGATATGTTTATATTACCCCTTATTGTCGGTCTAACCTAGTTTGGAAAGATTTACTTGACGAATATGCAATGGAATTGGAAATATTAATCCCCTCGGTCTACTGAATCCGCTAAAATGTAAAAGTACTATATTAACAGGATTTATTTTCATTAATCATAATAAACGGATTTATTTCAAATCCGATGAATTTACGATATGATATGATAAGTTTCTAATACAACATTTAAGGTGACTGGCTTAAATTATCATGGCTTCTTCGGAAAAGAACTAAGGACCGTAGGTCCAAAATCGAACTAAGTCAACCTAAAACACCTTTGTTCTTCTACCATGGTAGAAGAATATAGGTAGATGCATCAACGCTTGGGAACATTGATATGTCAAAATTTTTAAAATGTTTTATGAAAAATAGGAGGATTTTTTAACGTTTTTTGTACAACGCAAATCAGAGGTTGTTAATGAAATAATTTTTAAAAATTTTAATAATTTTTCATTCAACATTTTCAATTCCAAAATCGGTTTGACAGTTCATTGTCTCAGCAGCTGTATCGATGCGACTACCTGTATTCTTCTACCATGTTGTTCTACGAAAAAGACAGCCAGTCAAAACCGCATTTTATGTATTCTCAACTTTAGTTTAGAGAAAATACTATAAATATCGGAATTATGGGAATTGGAACTTCATTGAACTTCATTAAAGTTCAAATTCTGCCAAGTCAATTGGATCCTCTTAATTGGCCTGGTTTCTGTCCATCAGGCTTCTCTCAGAGAATATGCTTACACTGTAAGCAATAAGTAGAAGAATATCTTCTAAGGTAAAACTGTGGTTCAACTCATCTATTAAACTATATATCAAAACAAGTAAAAAAGCTGTAAGTTCGGCCGGGCCGAACTTTGAATACCCGCCACCAACGAATTTGGCAATTTTCAAAAAAAAAAAATAAAATCTCTTAAAAATTCTCCTAAAATCTTGAAAATACCAGATGTAGCCGTTATATAGGGTCTATACGACGACGTGGACCTGCATAGGCAACTTTTGACATAAGTAATTACAATATTCAAATGCGAAACTTGAAAAAAAATGCATAACCGTTATATGAGGGCTATACGATGACGTGGACCTGCACCGACAATCTCCTGTCATAGGCTGTAGCATCCATTACGAACATCAAATATCAAATTTGAAACAATTCCGGTAAATAATGTCGCTAAAATCATCAAAATACCGAATATCGGGAGGTACCGTTATATGGGGACTATACATGGTCCATTTTCAATACCAAAACACCTGCAGACATAATATACATTTAAGTAAAAATTTAACAATCTACTTCATTTCGTTCGAAGCTTGAGTGATTTCCACAGACGGATAAATGGACGGACATCGCTAAATCGACATAGAATTATATGCTGATCAAAAATATATATACTTTGTGGGGTCTAAAATGTTTATTTTGAGGTGTTACAAACGGAATGACAAAGTATACCCTCCATAGAGTGGTGGAGGGTATAAAAAGAGATATTGCTTATTCTAGGCGAATAACATTTAAAACGCCACAGCTTTGTGATAAGACTATAAGTATGATATAAGATTTTCGTACCGCCAGAAGAAGACTGAATAGTTACATAACCCCTGCAAAATCAGACTATTTTCATTTAAAAGTCAGGACTGGAGTCAAAAAGTAAATGGTAATTTATTAGTGAGATTGGTTTATTAAAATGTATGACAACTGGCAGATATCACAGTGGAGCTCAATGAAAAGTTTGTCAATTTACCTTCTCCAGATAATGAGCCTCCCTACTATGGATATAATATGGGACCATTTGATAACTACATCATCAATAGATAGATATTTTGAATTCTACAGCATTACGAATAAGGAGATTCCAAATTGCTTCAAAGAAGTCATTAGTCCTGATAGAATCCTATTCGTATGAATCATACAAAAATCACTTTAATGCCGAAAGCAGTTCGCCAATATTGTCCAATTCGTATCTGACCTTATATTGATATAAATGTTACAACGTGCCATATTTGGACTATATCGTCTACTTCCTATACTCTATGTGGATATATGCGTGTGGAGCCAGATATAACTCTTGACACTATATGGAGTGGATTTTGAAAGAATGGCACAATATTGTCCATTTCGTATCGGACCTAAATAGATATGATATAAATATTGCGACGTGCCAGGATTGGACAATATTGGTAACTTCCTACCAGAAGGAGTGGACCTATATATTCCGTCGTAATACCAGATCTTGGTGAAAATGTGTGAAATTTGAAGACTATCGGACTCTTACATCATATTTTATAAGAGTTATAATTACTCAAAATGTTGACCCTTTGTGGGAGAGGCACTTGATGGAGTGGAGTGATATTATCCAGAACTGACGCAAATGTTAGGAATTAATATTTTAAACTAATATTTGCGCCAGTTTTTATACCCTCCGTCTGTCCATGTATTCTTGTGAACAAAATGCAGGTCGCATTTATTATCCGATTGAGATGAAATTTTCTAAACAATATTTTTTTGGCCCAAGGACGAACCCTATTGAAATTGGTGAGAATCGGATCAAATTTAGATATAGCTCCCATATATATCTTCATCCGATTTCGGGTTAAATGTGCACCAAATATCCACTATCAGTCCAAATTACCTGAATTTTGGCACACCCAACCGAGTTCGGCCTAGAAGCAAGTATATCAAATTTGGAGAAAATCGGTTCAGATATAGCTATAGCTCCCATATATATCTTTCATCCGATTTGGTGTTTAAGCCTCTTACATTCGTAATATGCACTCCACAAGAATGATATTTGGTACCAGATATAAGATACAGCCCAGAAATAGCTGTTTGTAATTTTATCGAAATCGGTTCAGATTTGGATATAGCTCCCATATATATCTTCATCCGATTTCGGGTTAATTGTGCACCAAATGGCCGATATAAGTCCAAATGGACTGAATTTTAGTACATCGGACCAAATTCAGCCTAGAAGCAAGTATATCAAATTTAGTGAAAATCGGTTCAGATATAGATATAGCAACCATATATATGTTTCATCCGATTTAGAGTTTTAGTCCCATACATTCGTAATATTCACTCCACAACCGTGATATTTGGTACCAGGTATTAGATGGAGCACAGGAATAGCTGTTTTAAATTTTATCGAAATCGGTTCAGATTTGGATATAGCTCTCATATATAACTTCATCCGATTTCGGGTTAAATGTGCACTAAATGGTCAATATCAGCCCAAATCACCAGTCTAGAAGCTAATACGTAAAATTTGGAGAAACCCGGTTCAGAGATAGCTATAGTTCGTAAAATGCACGATAGAATTAGATATATTTTGATTTTGTACCAAATATCTCATAGAGCTCTGAAATGCCCTGTATAAACCTTTTTACGAGAGCTCTACTAAATATGCATAGTGGTGTAGGGTATCATATAGTCGGCCCCGCCCGACTTTTGAACTTTCCTTACTGGTTTTTTTTGAAATTTTCCAACTTTTTGCGGGGGACGTACCAGAAGGAATGCCCATCTCCGAACTCGATTTAAGTTTGACAATAATATTACGATGTACCAAGTTTGGAACAAATCTGATACTCCATTCGATAGTTATGCACACCAGCCAGTCAGACAGTTGAACGAACATCGCTAAATCGGCTCCAAATGTCCTGAAACGGATTTGGTCCAAAGAGACCTAGGGTCTAAAAGCAGTATTTCGATGAGGCACGTTTTGGTCATATCAAATGATATACAGGGTGAGATAAAAAAAACTGCAACAAAATCAAATGTCATAATTATACCCTCAGCCATATGGCTACAGAGGGTAGTCGAAATAACGATATTAGACCCTAGGTCTACTTGGACCAAATCCGTTTCAGAAAATTTGGAGTTGATGTAGCGATGTCCGTCCGTCTGTCTATCTGTCTGCCTGGCTGGTGCGCACGATAACTCTCGAAGGGAGTATCCGATTTGGCCCAAACTTGGTACATCGTAATATTTTTGTCAAACTTAGATCGTGTTCGGAGATGGGCAATATCGGTCCACTCCTTCTGGTACCTGCCCCACAAAAGTTGGAAATTTTCAAAAAATATATTTTCTGCACAGAAAGAGAAACGGTAATTCGAATTTGCCCCAAGTTTGCAAATCCTAGTATTTGCGTCAGTTCTAGATCAGGTGCGAAAATGGGCAATATCGGTCGGAAGTCAAAATATATTTAAATAATCGAACATTGACTGAGGGCAAAACCGAAAGATACTTTTAAACTTGTTTTTAATTAACATTTAACTATTCCGCTTCAGAAAACTCATATTATCCATATCCAACTTTCATTTTCCTTTAACATAACAATACAGTCTATTGTTAAAATAAATATTATTTTGTTCTCTACTCTCTCAAATATTAAACATTCAAATAATGATGTGTTTTTAATTGAAATACAATAATGGTACTTTTCCACATCCATTTTAGTTTGACTTAATCTAATAACACAACAATAACGATGGCAATAGGAAGGATATTTGGCAAATCCTAGTCTAATATTAATTTAATGTATGCAAATAAATCTCCTGCTCATAATTGTGTCGAAATGCATGTGTAAATATTCATTATCGATATTTGATATTGCATTATGTACGTGTGTGTGTGTGTGAGAGAGAAGTGGGATTTTTATTTATTTTTTTTTTTAAATCCCAACAATGACAATTTATAAGTTTTTTTTTGTGAAAATAATGTGTCACTTAAATGGAAAATAAATATTTGTTGTTAGAATTTATATTTCCGACACATTGCGGTCCAAAGTGGTTATATTTAAATACATTCCGCTTCTATTGATTATATCCAACAGCATGGCACAAGTAAAGGAAAGAAATGCAGTAATCAAAATGAATGAGAAAACCTATGTGTGACTGCACCCCTCATGATCCAATATAAGGTCCCCCTTCCAGCTCAGCTGATTACCAAACGATCTGTCTATTAAATTTGAATTCGCTGCAACCAAAACAAACGACAAACATGATTTTTACTGTTATGCGAAAATATTTGTTTGGCCATTTGAAATTTGTTGTAAAAATAAACCAGTAAAGAAAGTCCTAAAGTCGGGCGATTTTATGATACCCTACACCACTTTGCTAATTTAGTGGAGATCCGCGTAACAATTAAAAGTTTTTATGGGAAAATTCAATCATACACGCTATGATTATAATTATAATTTAAAGTTCAAAGGACTAAACATGCCGAAGCATTTGTATCTGTTAAATTCGGACTTGTATTGCCCATTTGGTGCGCAATTAATTTGAAATCGGATAAAGATATATATGGGAGCTATATCCAAATCTGAACCGATCTCGATAAAATTTGGCAAATATGTTTCTGAGCTGTATTTGATATATTTCCCTGAATATCGTTGTTACGGAGTGCATATTACGGCTGTGGGTAACAAATATGGCAAATCGGATGAACAGTACATATGGGAGCTATAGCTATATCTGAACCGAACTCAAATTTGGCATACTACCTTCTAGACTCAATTCGGCCGTAAGTGCCAAATTTCATCCCATTTGGGCAAATATTAGCTGTTTGGTGCACAATTAAAGGTAAATCGGACGAAAATATATATATGGGAGCTATATCTAAATTTTTACCGATTATCTCCAATTTCAATAGGGTTCGTCCTTGGGCCAAACAAATATTGTTTGGAAAATTTCATCTCAATCGCATAACCACCATAGTATGGAGGGTATATTAAGTTTGCCATTCCGTTTGTAACACCTCGAAATATTAATTTTAGACCCCACAAAGTACATATATTCTTGATCAGCATAAAATTCTATGTCGACTTAGCGATGTCCGTCAGTCTGTCCGTCGGTAATATCACTCTAGCTTCCGAACGAAATGATGTAGGTTGATAAAATTTTACTTAAATGTATATAATGTCTGAGGACTTTTCATATTGAAAATGAGTCAGGTACCTCCCTATTTTCGGTATTTTGATGATTTTAGCGACATTATTCACCGGAATTGTTTCATATTTGGTATTTGTAGTCCGTAATGAATACTACAGCCTAAGACAGAAAATTGTCTGTGCAGATCCACGTCTTCGTATAGCCCCCATATAATGGTACTCTCCTATTTTCGGTATTTTGATAATTTTAGCGGCATTATTCGCCGGAATTGTTTCAAATTTAGTATCTGAAGTTCGTAATGGTACCTCCCTATATTTGCATACCCTCAGCTAGAGGGGGTATATATCATTTGATACAGTCAAAACGTGCCTAGTCGAAACAACCGTTTTTAGACCCTAGATCTCTTTGGACCAAATCAGTTTCAGGACATTTAAAGTCGATCTAGCGACGTCCGTCCGTCTGTCTGCCTGGCTGGTTCCCACGGTAACTCTCGAAGGGAGTATCCGATTTGGTCCAAACTTGGTACACCGTAATATTTTTGTCAAACTTAGATTGTGTTCGGAGATGGACAATATCGGTCCACTCCATCAAGTACCTCCCACATCAAGGCTATTTAAACTGTTATAAAATGTGATGTAAGATCCTGATTGTCTTGAAATTTCACACATCCTAATATTTTTATCAAACCAAGGTCTGCTGTTAAGATGGAATATATCCACTCCTTCTGGCAACGACCCCACAAAAGGTCGAAATTTAAAAAAAATATTTTTTGCACAGAAAGAGAAACGATAATCCGATTTCGCTGCAACTTTGTCAGGTGCAAAAATGAGTAATATCGGTTGACTCCATCAAGTGCCTCCCCCACAAAGGATCAAAATTTTGAATAATTGTAACTCTTATAAAATGTGATGTCACAATTCGATTATCTTACCAATATTTTTATAAACATAAGATCTGGTGGTAAGATGAAATATATCGGTCCACTCCTTCTGGTACCTCTCACACAAAAGGTAGACATTTTGAGTACCCATTAGGCTCATAAAACGCGAAATTAACATCCGATTCCATTTAGACTTGGCACATATGAATATTTCTATCAACACAGGATCTGTTATAAAGACGGTAGTGATCGGACCATTCCTCCCCCACAAAGGGTCAAAGTTTAGAATAACCAAACGTTTATAAAATCCAAAATAAGCATCAGGTTCTCTTTATATTTCATACATTACATTATTTCCACTGACAAAAGATTTGTTGTGAAGATGGGATATATCGGACTACTCCTTCTGGTACCTCCCCCACAGAAGCTCAAAATTTTGAATATCCATGAAGCTCATAAACAGCGAAATTAACATTCGATTCTATTCAGATGGTACATCTCAATATTCCCATCAACACAAGATCTGTTATAAAGATAAGGTTCAACGTTTTAAAGAACAAAATGCTCAAAGAAAGCGAAATTAGCATCCAACTTTCCTCAAATTTCACACTTACAAACATTTTTGCTAATACAATATCTCTTGTGTAGATGATATATATTTGTGAACCCCTTCTGGTACCTCATTCACAAAGGGTCCCAATTTTCAATACATTTATCTGTCATAACCTGCGAAACAAGTCAGCGATTTACAAATTTACAATTGCTATATCTAAATATATATATATATATATATATATATATATATATATATATATATATATATATATATATATATATATATATATCTTTGGCAGAAACCTGAAATGAATATGGAATCTATGATTTTCCATAAATTCGATATAAATGTTAGATTTCCTTGTAATATTGCCCATACCAATATTATTATATGTATTATTATGATGTGTGTATTTTATTATGATGTGTGAAAATGGAATGCTTCGATCGACTCTATCTGGTACCTCACGCACGTGATAACATTTTCCAAAAATTATCATATATCTCATGATAAGAGAATTTTTAACTGATTTTTTTTTTTTTTTTTTTTTTTTTTTTTTGTAAATTTTCACACATTTCTACCTTTTTGTATGGTATCAAAGTACGTCCCGGCCGAACTTACAACTTTGTTACTTGTTAAATATCAAAGTTCTGTGGGTAAATGTGACTAGGATTATCAAACTACCGAATATCGGTGGGCATCGTTATGTGTGCGCTATATGAAATATATATAAATATTCAATGTTCTGCCACCGGAGCTAGAACCGATTATGAACTACAAATGCAAATTTTTAGACAATACAATGGAAAAATGTGGCAAAAATCATCAAAATACCGAATATCGGGATGTACCGTTACATGGGGGCTATACCTACAAAAACCAATTTTTAGACAAATCCGTGGGAAAATGTAGCAAAAATCATCAAAATATAGAATATCGGGAGGTACCGTTATATGAGGTCTATACAAAAACGTAAACCTATACATACAATGTTCCGCTACTGGAGATAGAACCTACTATAGCCTACAAATACCAATTTTTAGTCAAATCCGGTAAAAAATCTCATTTTCAATACTAACAATCCTAGACATAATACAAATTGTTGTTAAAAATTTTTGAAGCTCTATGTCAATAATATTGGCTGTATCCTCATTTCAACAGACAGACGAACATAGTTAAATCGATTTAGAATTTTATGCTGATTATGAATATATATATACTTTATGGCGTCTACGATAAATATTTAGGGATGTTACCAATGACAAGGCTAATATACCCTGCTTTTCAAGGTGGAGGTTATACAAATTTATATGGATTGGTTTCAGTGCCAACCCCGGTTTTATTGTACCATGTGTGTATTCTCGTATGTATTTCATGTATGTATCATAAGATTCCGTATGCTTACTCACATATTATTTGTTGTCCAGGAACCTGTTACCTATCCACACAATATACAAACGTATCATTATTCGCAGTTTAATAACAGATGTTTTCTTTTTGCTGTTTTTACGTTAGTTTTTAGTTGTAATTCAATACATTTTATTTCACACAATCATGGAACTTTTATAGATTTCTTTATTATTTATTAAAATTGTATTTTGATACACTAATTTTAGTATTTATATGCCTCACATAGCTTATATTTAATTTTAACACCGATAAAAATAATAATCACATATTTTGATTTTTAAAGACAAATTTCAGAAAACATATTTTAACGCAATGTTTCACCGACCGATATGAACTGACATACCATACATTTTTTGGTTGTCAATGGCATATCAGTGGTTGCTTAATGTTCAACTCAAACCAATCAAGCGTTTCTTGAGACTCATCGTTCAACGATCATTGAAGACGATTACAAGAATCAATCATCAAACCTAACTCAATGATGTCAAGGGTGGCGCAATTTGAGCTTCTTTTATAACGACGATCAAAGTATGGAGTATATATTGAGTTTCTTTCAATTGATGATATATGTACATTGCAGTCAAATGTGTCGAAAATCGTATTGTCCTGCCAAAACAAGTAAAATAGTATCAGTCAGTTTTGTCGACAGTTGTATGCCCTCAACCAATGTTATGCCATGTTTACCTCATCTAATGCAGGTAAAAATTCAGGTATTGGCAAAATACAAGATAAGCGAACATTTTCGAGCATATCCAATTTTATGCGAAATCAGAAATTCCATATTCATCCCAGGTTTATGGTTGAGAGAAATATTTAGTTGTAAAGAATCACTGACTTGTTTCGCAAGTTATGGCAGATAAAATTATGAGTATTGAAAATTGTGACCCATTGTGGGTGAGATACCAGAAGGGGTTCACAAATATACAAAGTGAGATAAAAAACTGCAACAAAGTCAAGCGCTAAAATTTTTAATTTTTTTTTTTTAATTTTATTGAATGAAACAAAAATGTCGGAAATAGCATCAAATTTTAGAATACGTTTAGATTTGTTGGAATTGGGAACCTTTGGAACGAATTATGGCCTTCAAACGGCCTATGAAACCGTCACACTCTGTCCGAATGTTGCTCTGCGGTATTTTGGCCCATTCCCGGCTAAGCGCTTGCTTGAGGTGATAGACACTTTGGTGTTGAGTTCTGGTGGCAAACCGAAGATGCACATTTTCAGCTGACCTCTTGGCAAGTAAACACGATCAGTTTGTTTGTTTGCAAACTGCTGGACAACGAATGTTTTCTCATCGGAGAAAACCGAATTCGGCAGTTCACCACTTTCGGCCAAGCGAAGCAATTCTTTAGCTCTTTTGAGTCTACAGCGGTCTAAGTTCTTGCACATTTTGGATTTTCAATGTCTCTACCCCGAGCTTATTTTTAAATATTTGCCTAATGGAATATTGGGATATGTTCAGCTCACGAGCCATTTTTCGGCTACTGCGACGTAGGTTTCGATCAAGTCGCTTCTTTACTTTTCGAACCACTTCTGCTAATGTTGCTGTTTTCTTCCGTCCACTTCCTTGACGTCGGGCTATGCTACAGTATCATGGTAACGAGCGATGGTACGAGACACAAAAGATTTATTCACATTTAAATTCTGGAGTGCTCTAACGATAGCCACTTCTGGTTTTCCAGCCTAATATAAAGAAATCACACTATCACGCTTGAATTCCATCACGAAAAACTTTTTTGTGGAAAATTGGAAATGACAGCAGTCTGAAGTTGGTTACAGTTTTTTCTTCTCACCCTGTAGTATATAAAAAATTAGGCAATGAATGCGTGAGTGGTTCTTATGAACGTAATTTTTGGAAATTAGAAGAGTACGATCGGTGATACTTCAATGTGGAAAAAAGTTATGATTTTTTGTTGCGTGAAACCGACAAAAATGAGGTTGTCAAACAAAAAATGTTCTTAAAATATCGAAAAAATTAACATTTTCATTTACAGAACTGGATGAAACTGCAATATTTTATAAATTATTTTTTTTTTTATTAGGATGAAACAATATTTAATTCATATCGGATTTTGTATTACCACCCTGACATTCATTGCCTTTTAACTGAAATTAAATTTGTGAAATATAAAAACCCTAGTGTACTTTTATGCTGACCTACCTTTACATAAATATTTCAAAGTTAACTCAAAGAATATGACAATTTCTGAGTAGTTCGTTTGCCATACACGTAATTCATATTCACTAGACCATGAAAATGTGTTCCCAATAATCGTTCGTGTAATCAATAATTGTATAGCAGTTGGAAATAAGCAAAACAATTATGAGGTTCAGTTACAGTGAATATTTTATACCCTATATTATTACTATTATTATTATTATTTATAACACAAAGTACCACGAGCTTTCAGTGAAAAAATTGATTGAAGAAGCAGTGAACTTTCCCAGGAAAAATGCCTAATTTAAATCGAATATGGGAACTATAACTACTCCTGATAAGAGTATTGCTTATTCCTTAATTTTCCCGATTTAAATTTTGAAATTTTTTCCTTATTTTTTATTCTTGGTTGTTTAACTATCTTTAAAGAGTAAGTTATTTGAAATTTATTTTTAAAAATCTGAAAAACCATACCGAGAATTTAGCTCGTGAGCGCCATCTGTTGAAATGGCCAAAAAATGCCAAACAATAATATATTGCCATTTTCATGCATGTCTTTAAAATTATATTGATGAATGGCAATGATGTATGGTTGCAGTTATTTTCAGTTATTGCCAGCACAAAACTTATTGTAGACAAAAACCAAATTGTGTAACGCAGCGTCATCTTCCTGATATTTCTTTTGTTGGTGTATTTTATGTGATAGTTTCAAATGTAGATGGTAATATGTAACAATAGGGAGAACATAAATATAGCACTTTCAGATTAAATGTAACCTTTTGCAATTGAAATAAAACCTTTTGCAGCGGAATTTAAGCCTTTTGCAGTGGAATTAAAACCTTTTGCAACCGAAATGAAACTTTTTGCAAATCAAATGAAACTTTTAGATTTATAGAAGGAAAACTAATAAAACTAACAATTTATTTTTAGTAAGTTTAAAATTAAATCAACTAATTATAACTAATATATAGTTTAAGAGAAATGTTTATTGATTATTAATATCTACATTTTTATATTATTTCTTAAAACATCAGTTATTCAATTATTGTAATAACAAATGGCTCTTTATTGATTTGATATAAAATATTTCCATATTATAAAATTCTAAATGCTTAACGCTAAAAAGAGAAATTTAAACAAATTTTGGCCTTTATAGGTATGGGCAGGACTGAAATGCCAAATTCAGTTTTACTACAATGTTTTACAGTAATCTTACCTAATAAAGAATTCCCGCTTCGCAGTGTTATTGATTATGAAAATACAGCTATCTTGCATGTGGGCTATTAAATGGTTTGCTCTATCGCTTACACAATGTAATGCCTTATTGAAACATCCCGGTATCATTTTCAATACCAAAAATCCTAGACACAATACAATGTTGTGCCAAATTACAAAGTTTTAGATCAAATTTCATCTCAATATCGTGATTTCAATAGACAGACAGGTGGACATCATTAAAATCAACGTTGATCATGATTGCATATACTTTATGGGGTCTACGACGAATATTTAGAGGTGTTACAAACGGAATGAAAAATTTGATAAAAAATTCTGTTAAAATTTTAAAAATACAGAATATAGCCATTATATTGGGGTCTATACGACGTGAATCTACATAGGCATTGTTTGTCATAAGCCATTACCAACCATATTCAAATTCGACACTTGAAATAAACGGTGAATAATGTAGCTAAAATCATCAATCATCTGATATCTGGTGCCACATATTATTCTTGTGGAGTGCATATTACGCATGTGAGCAGGGACTTTAACAACAAATCGGATGAAACATATACAGGGTGGGATGAAAAATCTGAAACCAACTTAAGACTGCTGTCATTTCTAAGCCAATCGTCCGACTGCTGTTAAAATTATTCCAGTGACAGCTTATAGCACAAGTAGCTTTCGTTAAAGCACTCCAACATTTAAATGTGAATAAATCTTTTGTGTCTCGTACCATCGCTCATTACCGTGATACTGGTAGCGTAGCCCGACGTCAAGGAAGTGGACGGAAGAAAACAGCAACATCAGCGGAAATGGTTCGACAAGAAAAGAAACGACTTGATAGAAACCCGCGCTGCAGTGGCCGAAAAATGGCTCGTGAGGTGAACATATCGTATATATGGGAGCTATATCCAAATCTGAATCGATCTTGACAACCGATTTTCACCAAATTGTTCCAAAATTCAGGTCATTTAAGTTGATGTTGCTCATTTGGTGCACAATTAACCCGAAATCGGTTAAATATATGTATGAAAGCTATATCCAAATCTGAACCGATCTTGACAAAATTTTAGGTATTTATTTCTGAATTGTTATTTCTGAATTGTATCTGGTATCAAATATCATTGTTGTGGAATGCATATTACGCATGTGAGGGACTTAAAACCCTGAATCGGAAGAAACATATAGATGGGAGCTATAGCTATATCTGAACCGATTTTCACCAACACTTGCAAAAATTTATTTCTTGACTGAGTTCCGACTGAAATGTCGAAATTCACTCCATCTGGTGCTCAAAAAACCTGAAATCGGATAAAGTTATTTATGGAAGCTATATCTATATATGAACCAATCCTGACCAAATTTTAAACACTTATTTCTGAGCTGTATCTAATATCTGGTACCAAATATTATTCTTGTGGAGTGCATATTACGCATGTGAGGGATTTTAACAACAAATCGGATGAAATATTCTGGTATACTGGTAGCGTAGCCCGACGTCAAGGAAGTGGAAGAGGACGGGAGAAAACAGCAACATCAGCAGAAATGGTTCGAAAAGTAAAGAAGCCACTTGATAGAAATATTCCATTCGGCAAATTCCAAAATTGTGCAAGAACTTACACCGTAACAGAAAGAAAATAGACTCAAAAGAGCTAAAGAGTTGTTTCGCTTGGCCGCTACTCAAGCGCCGGTCAGGGTGATGTTGTGAGCCGCCATGACAGCCGACGGTCGTTCTTCGACCGCGGCATCAGGATATATGCCGAATATTATATATATTCTGGAGGGTGTATTAAAGCCTTGAGCACGCAAACATTTTGGCCGCAGACCTTGGACTTTCCAACAGGACTCAGCACCATCGCACTCAGCACGCTTCATTTCCAGCGTACAATGGCCACCAAAATCTCCGGATACCAATCCGTTGGACTATTGTGTCTGGAGTAATTTGGAAAGCAAGGTTGGCACTAAAAAATACCAAAGTGTCGATCAATTTAAGCAAGCGCTTCGCCGGGAATGGGCCAAAATACCGCAGAATCGCCAAAATACCACAGGCTGTAATTCGTGCCAATTGTGACCAATTGGAACAAATCTAAACTTATTCTAAAATTTGATGCTATTTCCAACATTTCTTTTTGCTTTCGTTCAATAAAATTTAAAAAAAAAGCTTAAAAATTATGCCGTTTGACTTTGTTGCAGTTTTTTTATCTCACCCTATATATACGAACTATAGCTATATCTCAACCGATTTTCACCAAATTTGATATACTTGCTTCTAGACTGATTTCCTCAGATGTGCCAAAATTCAGGTTATATTGGTCATTTGGTGCACAATTAACCCGAAATCGGTTGAAGATATGTATGAAAGCTATATCCAAATCTGAACCGATCTTGACAAAATTTTAGGCATTTATTTCTGAATTGTTTCTGATATCTGGTATCAAATATCATTGTTGTGGAGTGCATATTACTTATGTGAGGGATTTAAACACCAAATCGGATGAAAAATATATATGGGAGCTACAGCTATAACTGAACCGATTTTCACCAAATTTGATGCACTTGCTTCTAGACTGAATTCGGTCGGAAGTGCCAAAATTTAGGACATTTGGACTAATATTGGTTATTTGGTGCACAATTAACCCGAAATCGGTTGAAGTTATATGGAGCTATATCTAAATTTGATCCTATTATCACCAATTTAAAAATAATAATAATAATAATAATAATAATAATAATAATAATAATAATAATAATAATAATAATAATATTAATGGACAGACGGACGGACTGACATGCATAAATCCACTCGGAAAGTGATTCTATAAAGATGGTCAAAAGTAACTATGGGTATATTTCGCTTCCTTCTCCATGCCACTATGTGGTGTAGGGCATGGCATAATAACAGATGGTAGAACAAAGCTACCTACTAAATACATATTTAATACCCTCCACCATACATAGTATGGAGGGTATATTAAGTTCGTCATTCCGTTTGTAACTCATCGAAATAATCATTTTAGCCCCAACAAAGTATATATATTCTTGATCACGGTAAAATTCTAAGACGAATTAGCCATGTCATCCCGTCTGTCCGCCTGTTGTAATCACGCTACAGTCTAAACGAATTAAGATAGGACAGATCCCTCTTTTGTCTGCAGGCAGTTCAAGTTCGAAGATAGGCTATATCGGTCCACGATATCGTATAGCCCCCATATAACGATGCCCTCCGATTTTAGCCACATTTTTCAACGGAATTGTCTGATAATCCACACAAGGAGTTCCTTGTAGGTACTTTATCCCTTGGAAGAGTATTATCTATATAGGTCCACGATATCGTATAGCCCCCATACAACGGTACCTCCGATATTCGGAATTTTGATGATTTTACCCACATTTTTCAACGGAGTTGTCTGAAAATCCACACAAGGAGTACCTTTTCGGTTATTTATACCTCGGAAGAGAATTATCTATATAGGTCCACGATATCGTATGTCCCCCATATAACGGTACCCCCGATATTCGGTGTTTTGATGATTTTAGTCATATTTTCCTATGGTATTGTCTGAAAATCCACACAAGGAGTTCTTTGTGAGCTCTTTAACCCCTGAAAGGTAATTGTCTATATAGGTCCACAATATCGGATATCCCCCCATAAAGCACCTTCCGATATTAGATATTTTAAAGATTTTAATAGAATTTTTAATGGATTTTGTTTTTTGAAAATTTTCTAATTGGTTCCAAATGGTGGAGGGTATTCAAATTTTGGCCCGGCCGAACTGCTTTTTTACTTGTTTCTTTTTGAGACATGTGTACGGTATAAATATGGCCTGAAATGATTTAATTACAAGTTTCGAATTGATTTAATTACTATTTACCGAATATGGTATTTTCTATAAAATTTTAAATTATATCAATCGAAAATGCTCTTACAGAAATTAATTTCAATCGATTCGATATCGAGTACAAAAATTTGGACTAGATTTGTCCCCAAATAAGAATTTTATAACTTCGCCTGATTTAATGTGAATGATGAATTTTCGCAATAAGTTTGTCACAGTTTGGTTCATATAGCTTTAGTATAGCTTTAACTCCCAAATTTATATAAATTTCAACCGGTTTTCTATTTTTGCTATATTACCTCAATTATATTTTTCATTAAATTTTCAAGCCAAAGATACTGTAAGTAGGTGTTTCGAGTGGGAATATTAACTCTTTTCTAAATCGGACCTAATTAAATAATATGCCTTCCATAAAAAATTACGTCTGATTAAGATTCTTATTAAGGTTATAGTGCTTGTAAAAAGCATTATGAGCTACAAATTACACACACACAATGTTCTACCACCGGATCTTTAACCCATTACGAACTACAAATACCACATTTTAGACAAATCTGTGGAAAAATGCGGATATTTGGAGGTACCTTTGTATGGATGCTGTCTTATATTCTGCTGCCAGAAGAAGAACACGCTACTAACGCTACTAATTTAGAACAATTCCGTGGAAAAATGTGGCAAAAATCATCAAAATACCGAAATTCAGGAGGCCATGGACAGGGTAAGTGTACCAATTGTCGTCACTTTTAGGTTTTCGCGTTTTAAATGGTTCACCATTCTGAGTGGAACTTTTCAATTATTACAAAGTTAATTTATTCAGATTTGAAATTTTGTATAGTTTTTTTTTGCAAAGAATATGGAGTTTTATTAAAATAATGCTTTTAGTTAGTAGTCGGCACCAATTGCCGGTATGACATGTTCCAACGGTCGGCATACCGATTTTTTGTAAGGATAAATAATAATAATAAAAACATAATTTATTAAAATATTATATTTTTGTTTAGTTAAACTGATTCCACGTCTTTATTGTACTTTCTTTAAGAATATGGACTGTACCGTTCATGCTGAGGACCTTCACAGACAAAAATTTAATTTCTATACCCTCCACCATACATAGTATGGAGGGTATATTAAGTTCGACATTTCGAACTCATCGAAATAATAATTTTAGACCCAACAAAGTATATATATTCTTGATCAGTGTAGAATTCTAAGACGATTTAGCCCTGTCCGTCCGTCTGTTGTAATCACGCCAAAACGAATTAAGCAAAAAAAAAACGAAGCAAAAATTTTGCACAGTTCTGTCTTTTGTCTGCAGGCAGGTCAATTTCGAAAATGGACTAGGATATCGTATAGCCCCCATATAACGGTACCTCCCGATATTCGATATTTTGAGATTTTGCCACATTTTTCAGCGGTATTGTCTGAAATTCCACACAAGATACTTGTGAGAACTTTTCAACATGAAAAATAATTGTCTATATAGGTCCACGATATCGTTTAGCCCCCATATAACGGTACCTCCCGATATTTTGAATTGTCTGAAATTCTACAGAAGGAGTTCCTTGTGACTACTTGACCCGCTGGAAGAGAATTATCTGTATCGACCCAGGATATCCTATATATATTTATGAGATTTTAACAGAATTTTTAATGATTTTTTTTTTTTTTTGAAAATATCAAAGTTCGGCCAGGCCGAACTTACTGCATTTTTACTTGTTATTAGAATAAATCTTCTTTTCTCGGCGAAATTGTACACAAAGATAGGTGACATTATATTCGAAGCAAGCAAATATTTCTGTTTACATTTAGTTAAAATTGTTTAATTTATTTGAGCTTAAAAATAAAATGTGCCGACTACTGGGACATGCCGAACTTAGGTACACTTACTCTATATCATGGCACAATTAAAGACGGTAGAACAAAGCTACCCGCCCAAATACAATTTTTTTCTTATTATGTCAAAAAATATACACAATATGTGTATATTGTTTTGAATAAAAAATACAATAATTTGGTTGCAAAATAAATGCAAAATTTTCAACGTAAATGGTAAACAAATTGTAAAATTTTGTGATAAATCTGTATTGTTCTACTATTTTATATTCTATCTCGAGGAACAACCCCGAACCATGGTACAATGATATCAAGGTAGGGCTACGATACCATATGGTTTCAATTTTTTTTATTTTCTTGGCTTAATATGTCATCTTTATTTGTTTATGTATGTGTTTTCTTTTCAATAACAAAAAAATTGTTCAGAAAACATTCAAATTCGGATGTTTTCAAAATGTTTATTTCATCGTATGCATCGACAAAATCTAGAGTTTTTGTAGCGAAATAATCCTTTAGAGATGTATAGAACCTGGTTTTGAAAAGAAGTGTTGACCTTTCATTCAGTTTTCGCGGTTTTCAATTATTTATTCAAAATAAATGCAACAAGTTGTTTGATTTTGTTATTGTTTTGATACTATTTCTGACATTACAAGCCAAACAGGTAGACCTCTATACTTGCAATTTTTTCAAAATTGACCTACCTTCTCTTCATTGTACCATGCCCCGAACTTCCATTCGTATTCAAATAGTCTTTTAAATATGCAAAGCCTACTGTTGCATATTTAAAAGACTATGTGACACTATAAGACTCCAGCACAGGGTTGCATTTTTCTAGTTTCTTTGAAGTTGAGCAACCTTTCTTATTGAGCCATGCCCAATCTCATATTCAATACCAATCCATCCTAGACACTATACAAACTGTTGTGTTCTTTTAATTTTTTAAATGCAATGAAGCCACTTCCAATTTCTGGTTACCCAATAACTCATTACCAATAACTCATTAATTTTAAACATTGCTATCACGAAAAAATGAATGTTTAGGAGCGAGACCAAAGGGGTTTATATTTCTAAGTTTTTTGGTTGTGCCTACTTAATCTCTATGTTTTTTTGATTATAACTTTTTTTTAAATCAGATGCTATAACTGCCAACAATGAGCGTTACGAAAGTCCACGAAATCTCGGCCGTTTTTAATACTTATTTCTTATTAGAACTTATTCATTCATTTACATTGTAGAGGTAGGTAACACATTTTATTTCCATTATTTTTCTTACATTCCTTTGGTTTTTCCACAATAGTTGCTAACGAACTTTATAAATTTCCTAATTCCCTTTTAATTTTTGGAATCTCCCAGATGTGCGTAAGCATTATATTACACTACTTTCAGGTAGAGGAGATACTGCAATCCATCATGCGTTACAATTTTCTAGATGCACATCTTCTTGTTATCATAATATGAACGATTTTACACTCTGGGTGGTTTGTATCATCTGACAACAATACGAAAAAAAACGTCAACAAAAAACAGCTGGTCGAATATTGTTGTTGCTATTGTGGCCTCTTTTCTCCTCCCAACGAAGCAAAATGAACTACATTCAATAAGACATGCTGTTGTTGTTGCTTTTGATGTTTGCTGGTGTCGATGATGACTAAACTACAGCTAAAGTGGAGAACGTGAGTGCCGAGACATATTCACGAGACTCAGAAATTGATGAATGTTTAAACGTAATTGGGGTATACTAGCTACAAGAGCGGTCGTGGCCGGCATACGTGCATAAAACGACGTACATCCATATAACTGCGAAACGAGTACCCATGTACGCGTCCGTTACATGTTTTTTTCGTATTCTCCCTCCAACGTTTGCTGCAAAGTCACGAGAGTTTGGATTTGTTGTTGTCTTGTATATAAACAAAAACGGCTGGCAGAGAGAAGCAACATTTTGAGATAAGCCAATTTAATATGTATGTATGGATGTTTATATATATTTATATGTAAAAAATGTAAACAAAAAATGTGTGTTTGTTTGTTTGTCAACAGCGGTGCTCTGCCTTTGTGTACGTGGATTGTATTGTGGACATTGTTCGGGCGACTGCGCTGCCTCTGCCGTAGAGAGAGTGAGTACGCTGAGAATATGTGCGAATGAGAGGGATATGTCAGTTGTCGGTATAAAACCGGCTGATTGGCACGAAATGGCAAGCATTCATTCCAAAGTTGTCAATTGTATAACTACAAACGTCAGATCAACGTGCCACACGGCAATAAAGCAAAAGCACAAAATAAAACCGAGAAAAACAATTCGTTCACATTGTGTAACATTCAAAACATCATACGGAGTTAGAAGATTTCAATAAGAAAATCAGCAATTCTGTTCGAAAAAAAGAAACAGTAGTCGAGTCTTTTTCGTGAAGTTCCAGATAACAAAAAAAAAATCAATACAAAATGAGTCAAATTGTGAAACAAACCAGCCGCTTGATGCCACAAGTCACCAAACAAGGTAAGGGAGTGTATCGCATGTTGGCCACAAAAGTAAACATTGAACAACATTTGATGATGAAAATCCATTGGAATCTGGTCGCCACCACAAGGCATGGGTCATTGGCCAGAAGAAGTGCGTGTTAGAAACATAAATGACAAACGTGATTTGGAGAACAATTTGGACACAATTGCGTGTTAGTTATGGGTTTTAAGTCTGGATGGCACAGTGTGTGTTGACTGCATTTATCCCCCAATGGGAGCTATTATTTTATTGGAAAATATTTTTCAAGCTCAATTTTTAATCTGTTTCCAAAAAGTAAGAGAAGATCATGAACTCACAATTGGTCCAACTAAAACCATTTTTCCAAAAAACATTCTCGTTTTTTAAATCGTCGTTTCAGAAATTTTAAATTGGGTATTTCTTTCGAAGACTTCATAAGAAATATGATTTTCAAGGGGTTATAAATGCGACTTTAAATAGATTTTCCGAAATTTCAAACCTTGATCCAAATAAATAGAATAGATGATTAAAATCTGTGTTATTTATATATCCAATTGTTTTGAAGTTTGGTTTTACCAACAAGAATCCAATTGGATTGTAGAAAACTTTTCAAAATAGTTTCATCTAATCGGCAAAGAAGAACAATCCTAAGATTTTTTGTTAATTTGTGGTGGTTGTACTTTTTTAGTTTTTTCCATTCCAAAATTGCCATATTTTTTTCAATCTCCTAAAAAACATGATTTTAATTTATATCCATTTTCTTTTATTCCAGTGGCCTGCTTCTCCACCTCTTCGGCTCGCCTGCAAGAAGGAGAGACCTTTAAAGGAACCCTGAAACCTAAAAGTGCCCGCTTTGTGGAATTCCAAAAGAAATTGAGAGCCAAAACACCATTGGGTAAATTGGATGAATTCTCACGTCATCCCTTCCAAGAAGTTGAACCCTTGAGACCATGGCCCAACAATGTTAACCCACACACCGGTGAAATTGGCGGTCCTGCTGGTCCAGAACCCACACGTTACGGCGATTGGGAACGCAAGGGGCGTGTATCTGATTTCTAGTCACCATATCATTAATATAAGTATTCCAACCACATACACATACCCCCCAAAATACATCATCCCAAATCCTAAATTATCATAACACTTATAGTTGTTAGTAAGATATACATACATACGATAACATAGAGAGGCACTTTAGTTTTTTTTTTTGTTTTTTTGTATAATATTAAGAAAATTGTCTAGCATGTAAGTTGCAAGGCTTCTCAATGACCTGATACAGACAGAAAATCGCAAAACAAATTGAAAAAAGGGAAACAAATCAAATAATAGCCTTGCTTTAGGGTTACTTACTTGTTCTTTTCTTATTATGCATTGTTAAGTTGTGTTTTCATACAACTATCATAAATAGACTGCTGTATTAAATGTAATAACTCGAAATGAAAAGAAAATAAAAAACCAAAAAAAAATATTTTAAAAATAAAAAAACTATTTAAAAACATAATCACTTTAATTTTTTACTTTATTTATTGGTTAAAAAATCATCACTAATTTAATAGAAAAACAAAGGGGTCCATCATTTTTGTCCTTAATATAACAGCTGTTGGCTGCCTTGTTCCTTGAGCCGTGTCACCATTTCCTCACTTATCGCCCACAGTTGATTTTGCAAATTCTCATTTTGCGACAATTTGCTTGGCTCACAGAAATAACAATTGTTGAAGTAAAGCCCTGTAAGGCCAGTCAGTTCATTGGCAGTGGCACAATAGATACTTGTGGCTGCCGCCTGTTGCTGCATAAAAAAGAAAAGAAAAAAAAAACAAAGGAATGAAAACAAATTACAATAACCCGTAACCTTCGGAATGGTGTGTGTGGTGTAAATAAACTTCTGGCGTTCTTATGTCTTTGTTGTTGTTTCCACAAATATTCTTTTTTAATATTTAAATTGATATTAATTAAGAAACAACAACAACAATAAGAATATATCGCTGATTCCAAAGGTGTTTTGATTCTTACCAGCGATTTAGTGAATGGCCTCACTAAAGCAAACAGTAAACGGTAGAACCACCAATTCCTTTGTATACTCGTTGACACCATATTGCCCGGGTGGACAGAGAACACAGAAATGCCACGGTGCTTCCAAAGCTGGAAAGAAAAAGATGATAGTTTGGTTATTATGGATCCAGGGAATATGTCATGTGTTGGTTACAGTTAAATGATTAAATTGGGTTATTAAAGACGAAATTTTCAGTATCAATTTAAATTTAAAAATTAAAGAAATGCATTACGGTGTAATCTGTAGCCTGTGAAGATGGTCATCAGTTATCCTACATTAGTACCAATCAACGCTTGACAAAGTGGTCCACATGATACCCTATACAATACACAACACGAGAGTAGGGAAAAATTTATCGTTATTTTCAAAAAACGTAGTAACAAGATGGTTAATTTTTTTCATCCTTAAAAAGTGGCATAAAGTGAAATTATTCATATTTAGTAGAAATACCCGTAACAAATAATGGTTTATATTGGAAATTTATGTGAAGTAGATCCTAACAACTATGAACCTTTTTATACCCTACACCACACTGTGATCAGGGTATTATGTGTTTTGAATGCGTATTATGGCTTTAGAGCAGACATGATTAGGAATCAGAGGGGTGGTATATCCAACTCTGAAGCAATTTCCACCAAACTAGACAGAGGCATTTATTCCTCTGTACCAAATATGATATGGCTTAAAATATACACAGGAGGCCGAATGCCGTCCACTAAAAAAGTATCAAATTTAGAAAAATGTTGGTTCGTGTTACCGGAGTTGGACATACTCAGAGGAGAAATTCTCAAGCCCTGAACGAAGGTCAGCTGCAAAAAAAGTTTCACATTTGGTATTTGGACATTTGGTATTGAAAATGGGTCATGTAGGTCCAGGTCTTCGTATAGTCCCCATATAACGGTACCTACCGACATTATTCAACGGAATTGTTTAAAATTTCGTGTTTGAAGTTTGTAATGCATACTGCAGCCTGTGATAGAAATTGTCTGTGCAAGTCCACGTTTTGGTATAGCCACCATATAATGGTAGCTCCCTATATTCGGTAGTTCGATAATTTTAGCTACATTATTTATCAAATTTTGTTTTTTCAAGTTTAGCATTTAAATATTGTCATGGCTTCTGAAAAAATTCCTATGCAGGTCCACGTCATCGCATAGACTTCAATACATTCCTACATTTGGTATTTTTAAGATTTAAACAGAATTTTTAACGGATTTTATTTTTTTGAAAATGTCCAATTTCGTTTCAAATGGTAGAGGGTATTCAAAATTCGGTCCGGCCGAACTTACAGCTTTTTTACAAATAATAATCTTTAGTTGTTGTAAATTTTAAATTTCTACTGTCATTTTGTTACACGTCCTCGATGACCACCTACTGGGGTCATGAATATATTCTGTAAATTAAAGTAACTTTCGCAGATACCTAACGAGCCCTTTTTATTAAATTAAAGGAAAATACATATACTCTTCCAATCATCTTGCCAACACATGATCACCCGGTGAAGAATTTCACCCGCTCCTCTTGCGTACTGAGTTTCGTTCATACATATATACGCATTTACGTTTTGAACATGAAGCAGAATGTCCTGCTGCATTGGCACAATGTAGAAATGATTTCTTCTTCTTTGTGTTATTCTTATCAAACCGGGTTCTGTTGGTGGACTAATCCAATACTGGTTTATTGATTGGATGGATGCAGCTTTAAGATGCCATGTGGTAGCTGCGTGTACAAGAAAGAACAAGTTCAGACAAAAAAAAAAAGATGAAAAACAAACAAATAAATCGAATATGTATTATATTTTTTTGTATCATATTTATTTGTCAGAATTTCTTTTATTTTTTGGTTGCTGTCTACTCGTGTCTTGCACAACAAGTCTTGATACTCTATCCTTTGGCAAATGTCGCAACGATTCCGATCGGACGATGGGTGTGAGGAAGTATGTCATAGATTTATTTTAATTTTATGTTTATTAGGCGTTTGACTGTGCACGTGAGTCAACACGATATTAAGCCGGTTTTGAGATTGGATATTTGTGTGGTACAGTAAACAGTGGATGATGACATTCTCAAAACGATTTTGGTTAGGCGTTTGAAATATTCTTTAATCTCTAAGCAATTCGGTATATAATGTTCTGAATGGGTACTTTCATTGGTCAATAGTCGTATATGTCCATGTTTAAATATAACGCCCGTGTACCGATTTTGAAGTGCTATACGATATAGGGTGAGATAAACAAAACTGCAACAAAGTCGAATGCCATAATTTTTACATTTTTTAAATGTTATTGAATGAATGCAAAAAAATTCGAAAATGGCATCAAATTTTAGAATAAGTTTAGATTTGTTCGAATTGGTCACCTTTAGCACGAATTATGACCTTCAAACGGCCAATGAAACGTCACACGCTACCCGAATGTTGCTCTGCGGTATTTTGGAACATTCCCGGCGAAGCACTTGCATGAGGTGATCGACATTTTGGTATTTTTTAGTGCCAACCTTGCTTTCCAAAATACTCCAGACACAATAGTCCAACGGATTAGTACCCGGATAAGCGAGGAAATGAAGCGAGGAACGCGTGTTGAGTGCGATGGTGCTGAGCCCTGTTGGGATGTCCAAGGGCTGCGGCCAAAATGTTTGAGTGCCCAAGGCTTTAATACACCCTCCAGAATATTTTCGCGATAATTTTATAACGGTCGATTAATACGAGCGGAGAGTGAACATCGGCTGTTATGGCGGCCCACACTATCACCATGGCCGGCGCTTGAGTTCTGGTGGTAAACCGAAGGTGCACATTTTTAGCTGACCTCTTTGGCAAGTAAACACGATTATTTTGTTTGTTTACAAACTGCTGGACAACGAATATTTTCTCATCGGAGAAAACCGAATTCGGCAGTTTACCACTTTCGTCCAAGCGAAGCAACTCTTTAGCTCTTTTGAGTCTATTTTCTTTCTTTTGCGGTGTAAGTTCTTGCACTTTTTGGAATTTCAATGGCTTTACCCCGAGCTCATTTTTCAATATTTTCCGAATGGAATATTGCGATATGTTCAGCTTTCGAGCCATTTTTCGGCCACTGCGACGCGGGTTTCGATCAAGTCGCTTCTTTACTTTTCGAACCAATTCTGCTGATGTTGCTGTTTTCTTCCGTCCACTTTCTTGACATCGGGCTACGCTACCAGTATCACAGTAACGAGCGATGGTACGAGACACAAAAGATTTATTCACATTTAAATGCTGAAGTGCTCTGACGATAGCCACTTGTGATTTTCCAGCAAATATAAAGAAATCACACTATCACGCTTGAATTCCATCTCGAACCACTTTTTTTTTGGAAAATTCTTACCAGAATGCTTTTGTACGCTTGTAAATAATATAATGAGCTGTCACTGGGTAATTTTAACAGCTGTCGGACGAGTGGCTTAGAAATGACAGCAGTCTGAAGTTGGTTGCAGTTTTTTCATCTCACCAATTTTCAACAGAATTACCTATAGTTTTGTATTTTGGTTTCTTAATGGATACTTAATTCGCTTACAGAAATTTGTAATGTTTGCCTTGTTTAGGTAAAGTTTTTTTGTAATCACACCCGCTAATTTTAGGTATTTTGAAGGTTTTGACTATATTTTTTCAATAAAAAGGCCTCCATGTTTGTATTTTCCCACTTCTGGTGCTTTCTTCTCATTATACTACCCTGTTTGCTATTCTAGGTGTTCAATACTGAGCACAGAGGAACAGGGTGACGTATATTGATCAATTTAAAATTCGAGTTTTTAGTGAATATAATATTACCATGGAAATTTCAAAATAGGGCACTGTTCCCTTAGTCCCAATATGGTGGATATTATGGATTATTGATTTTTTTAGGTTTCAGGCTAATTTTTCCCACCGAATTTGTTGTAATTTACCATTTTGGGTACAAAGAAGACCAATATTGCTCTGTCAAAAATTTTTAAATATAAATCTATTTGCTTGGCTGCAACGAATTTTGAATTGATATTCATTTTTGCATTTATACGAATTGAACCTGCATGAAATTCAAAGTCATCATAAAAATTATATAACAGATAAATGCAGATACAATTTTTGAATACCTTCTCCCCTAACTCACCTTTGCCAGCTTGGCAGCAAACAATACATTACATAACTTGGCATTATTGTAGGCCATCATGCTCCAATATTTCTCTGGTGGCGGCGACAAGTGTTGTGGCGTTAGATTATCCGCTGGTAGATTTGCAAACCTGGAATGACATTAAAAATAGATGCGTTATATTTTATTGACAACAAATAAAAAGAATCACTATAAAAACTGTGGTGATTTTAAATGAGCAACATATTAATACCCTACACTATGTTGGATGAACTTAAGATATATTACATGGAATGTAAATGAAATGCTGGAATCTAAATCAGGAAGATGTTCAAATGTATCACAAATGTAGCTGACAAAAAAAAAAAAAAGAACTACTCACTAAAACAATTCTAAAAAGTCAATTCGTCCATGTCGTCTTGAAAGTATGAAACTCCACCGCGGTTTAAACAATAGCAACCTCTACTGCATCACAAGTTGTGCGTCGTTTCTGCAACAATAAATGCAACGAGGATTTATAATATGGTGGAATTTAAGACTATTTTTAGAAGATCAGAGGAACTCTTGGATTGATAAGATCTTAAGAAACAGAAAAAAAAAACTATAACTGTGGTTTAATAAAAAATCCAGCAGAGCCAAAATAACTAATTTTTGAAAAACAATTTTTTTGAATGGCAGTGAGCTTTTATTCTGGATTTTTAAGCTTTTTTCAAAGGCCAGCCTAGCCGTAATCATTGCTTTTTATAGCCTACACCACATAGTTGTAAGGGTTTGTTTTTTGTTTGTAACACGAAAAAGGAAGCGAGGTAGACCCATAGTTACTTTTGAGGATCTTCGTAGAGAATCATTTTCTGAATCGATTTATGCATGTCAGTTCGTCCGTCTGTCCATGTAATTTTGTGAACAGAATGCAGGTCGCATTTATAATTGGATTCGGATAAAATTTCCAAACAATATTTGTTTGGCCCAAGGATGAAGCCTATTTAATTTGGTGAGAATCGGTTCCAATTTATATATAGCTCCCATATACATATATCCACAACCGATTTCGGGTTAATTGTGCACCAAATGGCCAATAACAGTCCAAATTACCTAAATTTTAACACATCCCACCGAATTCGGTCTAGAAGCAAGGACATCACATTTTTTCAAAATAGGTTCAGATATAGCTTTAGCTCACATATATATGTTTCATCCGTTTGGCCTTTATTCGTAATATGCTCTCCACGACAATGATATTTGGTACCAGATATCTTATAAAGCTAGGAAATACCTTTGCCAAATTTTATCAAGATCGGCTAAGATTTGGATATAGCTCCCATATACAGGGTGAAATAAAAAAAACTGCAACATTTTTTTTTTAAATTTTATTGAATTTATGTATTCACATTTAAATGCTGGAGTGCTCTAACGATAGCCACTTCTGGTTTTCCAACCAAATATAAAGAAAGCACACTATCACGCTTGAATTTCATCTCGAATAACTTTTTTTCTGAAAAATTCTCATCAAAATGCTTTTGTACGCTTGTAAACAATATAATGAGCTGTCACTGGAACAATTTTAACAGCTGTCGGACGAGTGGCTTAGAATTGACAGCAGCCCGAAGTTGGTTGCAGTTTTTTTCATTTCACCCTATACTCCCGCTTGCCAGAGAGGAGTTAGGAAATTGTTCTACCCAAATAAGCCATGTCCTTCATATTTTTTTTTTAGAAGTCGATATACATATAAAAATTGTCAACCTCTAAGTGATTATTTACAAACAAAAGAATAAGCTAATAATACCTCCTCTCTATTATCAGCGTTATAGTTATATAAAAAACAACATTCACTAGAATTCCAAAACAATGTGTATGCGCCGCACAAAATGTTGTTTATTAGAGATTAATTTACATAGCCTACAACGCACACTGCCGGACTAAAAATAACCACAATAACAACTTGAAATAGTGGCAGCAGCAATAATAGCAAACAACAACCAGGGCAGCGATCGTTATAATTTAATAAACTATGCATAAATTTTATGAAAATCTCGGCGAGAATGAGATAACAAATTGAAAACTGCTATGCAGCAAGAATAGCTTGCAAAAAAAAAAAAAAAACGAAAACAAATTGTAAAAAAAAAATAAAAATAATAGGAAAAAACATATTAAATCCGCCCATATCACTTGATGTTGGAATACACGCATTCACTCACATGCTGGCTCACTGGGTGTATTCAAAATCAAGAGTCACGTTTCGGCCAGGGATGGGAATGCGGTTTGGTGATGATCTTCTTGAATTTAAAGAAGGAAAATATTCTGATTTGAAGAAGTACGGTCCAACGACGTCGCCAGCCCATAAATTGCACCAAACTGTGATTTTTTCTGAATGTATTGGTAGCTTTTACAATGCTTCTGGCTGATCTTCACTCCAATTCTTGACAGAGAACGCATTTAGCCACCAAAATGCACAATTTTTTGGTTATTTTTTGGACAAAATTTCCAAACAAAATATTTCACATGGTACTAACTTTTCAGCTGCACCATCTCAATATTGAAAAGAGTAATAGAAAAATGTTTACTTCTTGCACCAAAAACTCTCAAAATCTTTTGAAATTTATCGAGGAGCATATTAGTTAATCCCTTGCAAAATGGTTATACATAGTCCCAAACAGTTCCACATTTGTTGTGGCCAAAACCATTTCAACGCTTTTTCATAATAAAAATTAACCACCACTATATCTAAATCCTATAAACCAACAGTGACCTCAATATGAAATTTTAGGATTCAAGCTCAATCCATTCATTCAACGACAAATTTAGTACAATTTAGTACTTTTCGAGTACGCATTCCCAAGTTCACCTGCTTTTCTCAAAACTTTATACCAACATGGATTCTATATAAAAATGCAGAATTCTATCAGTTCACACATATCCCAATTGTACGAAATTTAGCACACATAAGTACGTATTTCTAATACTTCCTACATACCCCAATCCTACAACCCAAAATTCCAAAATTCCAAAACTACCACAATACCTCAATCATACAGCCCCATAGAAATCTCATTTCCAATTTCAGAATTCAAGGTCTATCCTTTCACCACAATTCCAATTTGTACCAAATTTTGTACCATTTAGTACAAATACTTACAAATTTCCATAACTACCTGCACCATACAATCCAATAGAAATCTTATTCCCAAATTTCAGGAGTTCAACTCAATTGTACCAAATTTAGTACCACTTAGTACACATAAGTACGAATTTCAAAAGCTTCCTAAATACCCCAATCCAACACTCCCACAATAATCCCAATTCCAAAGTTTAGAAGTCCATCCTTATTGGTCCGCCTAAATACATATTGTACCAAATTTAGTACATATAAGTACAAATTTCCAAAACTGCCCACATATACCAATCCTACACTCCGACAGTAATCTTTTTTCCAATTTTCAAGATACCAGCTCTATTGGTTCATTCAAATCCAAATTGTACCAAATTTAGTACCATTTAGAACACATAAGTGCAATTTTCATAAATACAGTCCAATATAAATCTTATTTTCAAATTTCAGGATTCCAACTCTACCAGCTCCAACTGTTCTAAAAATACAAATTGTACTCAATTTAGTACCGTTTAGTACTTTTCGTATACATGAGTACACACTTCCAAAACTAACTCCTTAAATCCACTCTACTCCTCAACCTTGATCCCCATTCCAAATTTCAAGTTTTTAGCTCTAACCGTTTGGATGATACGAAATGGTACCAAATGTAGTACATCTTAGAACTTTTCGTACACTTATAGTGTCGTGTAGTAAATTTCCAAAACAAAACAAACACTAGTACATCTATCATACATGCCATTAATGACCCTCATTCCAAATTTAAGAGTCTTCCTCAAATACAAAAGGTACCATAATAAGTACCGCTTAATACTATTCGTACCGTTCTAGTACGAATTTCCAAAAACCCAGTCTTATCTGACCCCTTTGGACCAAAAGCGACTTTCACTCAAAATGTCAACATTTTAGCTTCAGCCGTTCTGAAATTAATATAAATTATAGACCAGACTGAAGATAGTGAAAGAAAACACGAAACCAGTACTGCCAAAAAGATAATAGGTAAAAAATCACCCTTTAGTATCACAATATTAATCAATTAAATAGTAATTTCTAAAATAACCACTTAAATCTTTTCTTCTTTTTTAGTTTTGCTGCGACAAATTCAAAACATCCCATTCCTGAAGCATTGTTTATTTAAGACGCCATCACTTTGAAATTATCTATTCGATTCTGTTCAATTCGCTTTATTTATTTCTTCTTTTGATAATTACAACAAAAACAACAAATGTGGTCTCGTTCCAAGCTTACTATTTAATTCATTAGATAGATGAGAGGCACATGCTTCGTTTTTGCTGCTCACATGCATGTGCTAAGAGTTCAAACACATTTGAGTTTATATATGTAAATTTTTCAAAACAAAATAAAATGTAAATAAAAAATAGTAAATCCAATGACAACAACAACAACAACTACAACCATACAGAAATAAATACCGGCTATTTGTTTAGGCGTATAACGAACAAATGCCTATTTAAAGTAGCTAAAGAAATAGACTTTGGACTTACATCCAAGTGCACTCCGCCGGCGAATGGGCAATGTTGCGCACATTGGTACAGACATACAAATGTCTAAAAGTATGTATGTACATGATGTGTTGATATTCACAACACCAACCGCCAAGAGCCCCTAACCGCAGAGAGCGCGAGCTTAAAATCAAATGCGACAACATTGCCATAATTACTCCAATGGATATTTGAATCAGACGCCAGTAAAGACGCGACAGAGCACCCACTCTCTGCTGCCAGTCAGCCAGTCAATTGTGATGATCGGTGGCATATGCACAGCAAAAAACAAAATATGCAACAGTATGTAAATCTTGTATGAAAAACCACAAAACAAAATAAAACATTGCAGATTCCTTTGTGGAAGATATTTGTCACTGTAGAGATGAAAAGTTAGATGACATCACTTTATTAGAAGACTCGAACATCTCTCTGAGATAAAACATATACATAATTTTTTGAGGATTTACGAGATGGTAGAAATTCGAAGGTAAACGGGTGCAAACATACAGGGTGAGATAAAAAACTGCAACCAACTTCAGACTGCTGTCATTTCAAAAACACTCGTCCGACAGCTGTTAAAATTATTCCAGTGACAGCTCATTATATTGTTTACAAGCATACAAAAGCATTATGGTGAGAATTTTCCAGAAAAAAAGCTATTCGTGATGGAATTCAAGCGTGATAGAGTGATTTCTTTATATTTGGTTGGAAAACCATAAGTGGCTATCGTTAGAGCACACCAGCATTTAAATGTGAATAAATCTTTTGTGTCTCGTACCATCGCTCGGTACCGTGACACTGGTTGCTAGCCCGACGTCAAGGAAGTGGTCGGAAGAAAACATCAACATCAGCAGAAATGGTTCGAAAAGTAAAGAAGCGGCTTGATCGAAACCCGCGACGCAGTGGCCGAAAAATGGCTCGTGAGCTGAACATATCGCAATATTCTATTCGGCAAATATAAAAAATGAGCTCTGGATAAAGCCATTGAAATTCCAAAAAGTGCAAGAACTTACATCGCAAAAGAAAGAAAAGAGCAAAAGGGTTGCTTCACTTTGTCGAATGTGGTGAACTGCCGAATTTGGTTTTCTCCGATGAGAAAACATTCATTGTCCAGTAGTTTGTAAACAAACAAAATGATCGTGTTTACTTGCCAAAGAGGTCAGCTGAAAAAGTACACCTTGGGTTGGCCACCAGAACTCAAGCGCCGGCCATGGTGATGATGTGGACCGTCACAACAGCCGATGGTCGCTCTACGCTCGTATTAATCGACCGTGGCATCAGAATAAATGCCGAATATTATCGCGAAAATTTTCTGGAGGGTGTATTAAAGCCTTGGGCACGCAAACATTTGGACCGCTGACCTTGGACATTCCAACTGGGCTCAGCACCATCGCACTCCATACGCGCCACCCAAGAATGGTTACAAAATTAGATTCCTCGCTTCATTTCCAGCGCACAATGGCCACCAAATCTCCGGATACCAATCCGTTGGACTATTGTGTCTGGAGTATTTTGGAAGGCAAGGTTGGCACTAAAAAATGCCAAAGTTTCGATCACCTTAAGCAAGCGCTTCGCCGGGAATGGACCAAAATACCGCAGGGCAACATTCGGGCAGCGTGTGACGGGTTTATTGGCCGTTTGAAGGCTATAATTCGTGCCAAAGGTAACCAATTCGAACAAATATAAACTTATTCAACAATTTGATGCTATTTCCGACAACTTTTTGCTTTCATTTAATAATAATTAAAAAAAAATGTAAAAATTATGGCGTTTGACATTGTTGCAGTTTTTTTATCTCACCCTGTATATTAATAATCAGCATAAAATTCGAAGTCGATGTTCATCTGTCTGTTCAAACATTGTATGTATAGGTCCACGTTTTTGTATAGCTCCATATAGCTGTATTTCCCGATATTCGGTATTTTGATGATTTTTGGCACATTTTCCCATGAATATGTCTTCCTTTATCCTAAGGTATTAAAATTAAATGTTTTTTTCTTGGTTTTTTTTTTTACTTTTTGTATCCTTTTGTCGAATTTTGTACATTTACATACGTAAGATTTCGCTATTCCCGATCTATTGTGTACCACTTTTCGTAGTTAAGAAATAATTCATTTTATCATAGACGAAGCCACATACGAGAATCGAGAGCTGCTGCTCTTTTTCTCTCTCCTTCTCTCTCTCAGTCTCAATACTTAAAACGAAATATTTAGTACCGTTTTTTTCGTGCCCTCTTATTGGTCGTAGTGGAAAATGCCACACTCATAAATTGATATCTGTATCTTTTTTTTCCGATCTTTCAATATCAATGGTACCAATTTTCAGAGCTTTGGTACTTTTAAAAATAATTTCCAAAATCCCTTTTCTTACACTACTTGGCAGAAGTACTGATTTAGGTCATTTCGATACACCTCCTTTGATTGAGCCTCTCATTTCTCTCTGATTGGGCTTTTTTCCGTCTTCTTAACGCAGATTCATGTTACTACCAAGAATACACTTCTACAAATAGGCGGTATAACTGCCTTCTAAAGCAGATGATATACCCAACTTCTAATAGAAGACCAATCAGTTGTCTAAAGAAAACTCTATCCCACTTCCGAAAGTTCGCATACTTTCACCATGTACTGTGTACCGGTTTCTTTATTTTCTACAAATCGTAGAAGAAACAATCGAAAACAAATGATAAAACAACAATAAAAACAAGACAAGACACAAGACAAAACAACTCAGTGAGACAGACAGACAATTGGACTTTGGATTTGTTTTGGTTCATTTCAGCAAACTCAAGTTTGCGCACATTTTTCTTTTTGTATTCGAGGGGGACTTTAAACCATGCTCGAATGGAAATGACGAAGTACCAAAGAAATTTAAACAAACAAAATTTTTGAATTTCAATATCAGACAAATGCTGCTGAGAATTTTCAGCAATTATTTGATAATGCAATTTTATTGTTATTATTAGCCTTAAGGCAATTATAATCACTGAGGGTATAAGGAAATTGTCCTATAATTTTAAGTTGGAACTGTTATCAGTAATCTAGCCAGCCAGTCAGTCAACCATTCTACAATTGGTTGACGTCATAACGAACCGGGGTTGTTGGTGGGTTTAAAGTTCAAATTGATTTATTCAATGAAAATGATAACCCACATTAGACTGATTTTGATTGAATTAGTGAAAATGCAATTGGGACAATGAGTTTGTTTTGTTTCGAAGAATTAGTCCAAAGGGAGGTACAAATTATGGACGTACATCCGTTGATTATGCTGTGCTTTAAAAATGGTAAAAATACCCCCCTAATAAATCGGATGTAAATTTCGCTTTTTATGAGCTTCATGGATATTTACAATTTTCAGTCTTTGTGTAGGAGGTACCAAAAGGAGTGGACCGATATGTTCCATCTTTACGTCAGACCTTGATTTAATAAAAACATTGTGATGCTCGTAATTTGAAGACAATCGGGCTCTTACATCACATTTTATAAGAGTTATAATTATTCAAAATGTTGACCTTTGTGGGGGAGGTACTTATTGGAGCGGACCGACACTGTCCATTTTTTCACCTGACCTAGCACTGATGCAAATATTAGGATTTGCAAGGTTAGAGCAAAATCGGATTATCCTTTCTCTTTGTATTTTTTTTTTTTATTTTGTGAAAATTTCGACCTTTCGTGGGGTCGGTACAAGAAGGAGTGAATTGATACATTCATACAAATGGTCTCCCGTACTGTTCTCTTTTCACATATTTGAGGGCCCTTCCCACCCCGAAACGTGCACCTCGATTTCCACATTCTTTGCCCGAGTAACCCTATCGTCCAAAAACAAGTAAATACTCGACGTTGCTGAATGGCGCCCAACATGGGGCCACATCGACTGAATAATATTAGAAATTCTAAATAGATTGAACATTTTTGATAGCATTCTATAACCGGATTTATACGACTGAACCTAAACTCTTCTTATTATACCCTACAACACTATGTGTTGGGGGGTGTTATAAGTTTGATTGGCCCAAAAATTATGTTACACCTCGAAATATTGGTTTCCCACATAGGAAAGTATAAATGGATCTTCCTATCTCGCCGAGCTGAGTCGATCTAGCTATGTATGTCCATCCGTCCGTCTGTCCGTCTATCCATGTTAATTTGTAATCACTCTACAGGTCGCAATTAAGGTCCGATTTTCACGAAATTTAGAATGGAGGTGGGGCTAGAACCAGAATAGAACCCTATTGCTTTTGGAGATGATCACATAATATTTAGGGGTCGAAATGGACGAAAACCTGAAATATTTCCTGATTTTGCAGTTGCTCTACAGGTCGCAATTATAGACCAATCGACGCCGAATTTAGAATGGGGCTAGAGCTTAGGCTGGGCAGAAGTCATCCAAATTTGGTGGTCATCGGGTAATATTTAGCGGGTTAAATAGACCATAACATTTGTGTTAAATAAAAGTCAAATGGATATGATATGAATATTTTTAATCCCGGCGAAATCACAAGTAGACGAACCGGTCAATCCTGACCGTTACGTATATGCCGATAGTAAATATATCGGATATATATATAGCGAAATATATACAATGTATATATACAAAGGAAGGGGATGTTAGCTAGAATGCTAATATCTCAAGAATGGCTGGACCGATTTTGACAAATTTTGTCAATTCAGAAAATGCCCTCTTGGCATAAAAGAATAAAATCTGAAAAAAATGCATAAAAATATGCCAATGTTAATATAGAATTTGTAGTATTTTTTGGCATTTTTATATTTTTTCATATTTTTTATCGCATGCGATTTTTTAAATTTGACTTAGAATATTGAAGTGTATATTTTGTATTATTTTTTCACCGTACAATACAGGTTTGGGTTATTATATATAGATTGCAATTATCGTCCGATCCTCACGAAAATTTTCACAAGGGTAGGGTTAGGCTCAGAAGGGCTAGGCCCATTGTTTTCAAAGATGTCCGCAATATATTTGAGTGTTTAAATGGACCAAGAAGAGAGAGAGGGAAGAATTGTAGCATTTTGGACGACCACTGGATTATATTTAGCTATAAAATGGACCACAACAACTAACAGCACGACGGAGTGTGTAAATATTGGGCAAATGTCCCTGTTCAAAATGCTAAGGGTAATATCTGGTTAGTGCTCCGTGCCATAATTTCAAAAGCGAAATCTTCCAAAATCGATTTGGACATAAAGGGACTTCTAACAAATTGTAGTGTTGTAGGGTATCACATGGTCGGCCCCACACGACTATAGCTTTTGCTTACTTGTCTCACCTTAAAGTACGTTCAATACAGTTCAAGAAACCACGAGACTTATAAGCCGCAATGACAGTAAGAAGATATGTAGATCCATTTTCAACTCATTACGACATTACTCAGACATTTGAATAATTAAGTTTTACTTCTAGGTCTTAGTTTACTCACCAAGGCCTTTCATTCCCAAAGGATTTTCCACCCCGGACCTCGAGCTTAATTTTGAGTCACAATATATTGACCCATAATTCAAATCTTCCATGTATAGTAATAAGTGGACAGTATCCCATGTTTGACCCCCATTGTATCTTCTTCTATTTTAAAAATAAAACTTTTTTTATCAATAAGATCTAACAAAGGAAAACTATATTATCAGCAGGCAAACAACATATTCTACTGCCCGTTCTATTCAACCTTCCACATAAGATTTATTTCCAGCTTTGTTAATAAAATATAAAAAGTTTTTTTTTCTTTGCAATTATCAGTAAAAAATGCGTTACAATATTTGCTGAAGCGTTTATTTTCTAACAATGTTGACATAATAAATGAGTGTGTGCGTTTGTATTTATTTATATGCACAAGTGCATACAGTAGAAAGGTGAAGACAATGGAAATAGATTCCTTTGTAACATTTGGTATAAAAATATCACAATATGAAGAGGTAAGTTGTCATTACTTAAAATAGCTACTTAGAATTGTAAAAATAGTATGCCAAAGTTGGAGTTTCTTATTGTCCCATGACAATTTTTTTCAATATAAGGAGAGTACGATAGTGAAATATTATGTATAACAAAACAATTTTGATCTGGTATTTTAAAATTGTTATTTTATTGATGGATTTTAATGAATTTTATTCAATAACTTATTGCAATATTTATACTTAAGAGAGAAAATTCCCTCAGCAAAAGTAAGTGAGGAAAGAGTAAAAGGTAGTATACATTATAAAATGATAACATACATAATACTGATCTGTAGACCAAAAGTCTCAGTGACATTGAGCACCAACATAGCCTAATTATACCTCCTTTTTTAAGTTTAGAAATTACACCTAGCTCGGAAAACGGCCCAAAGATGTATTTTGAATTATTTTCACTTTTTGCGTTGGAGTTGCCAGAAAAAAATACTATGCCACCCTGAAAAAATTAAACATATTCTGGACTAGCAATACAATAAAGACCAAACAAGTAAAAAGCTGCAAATTCGGCCGAGACAAACTTTGAATACCCTACACCATTTGGAACGAGATTGGCAATTTTCAAAGAAAATAAAATCCGTAAAAAATCGGTTTAAGTCTTAAAAATATCGAATGTATCCGTTATATTAAGGTGTTTACGACATCCCTGCATAGGCAACTTCTGTCATAGTCCAATACAAAATTCACATGCGAAACTTGAAAAAAAAAATCGGTAGCTAAAATCTTCGAAATACCGAATGTAGGAAGGTACCATTACATGCGGGCTATGTGCAACCTGCACAGACATCTTTCTGACCATTACGAACTTCAAATACCAAATTTGAAACAATTCCGGTGAATAATGTCGCTAAAATCATCAAAATACCGAATATCGAAAGGTGCCGTTACATGTGGTCATTACGAAGTCGTTGACGTGGAATTTTCTGTCTTAGGCTGTAGTATCCATTACGAACTTCAAATACCAAATTTGAAACAATTCCGGTGAATAATGTCGCTTAAATCACCAAAAAACCGAAAATAGGGAGGTACCGTTATATGTGGGCTATACGAAGACGTGAACCTGCACGGACAATTTTAAATACCAAAAGTGCTGCAGACGTAATATACATTTTAGTAAAATAATATACATTTTAGTAAAATTTCCACAGACGGACGGACATCGCTAATCGGCATAGAATTTTATGCTGATCGAGAATATATACCTTGTGGGGTGTCAAATGTATATTTCGGGGTGTTACAAATGGAATGACAAATTTAATATGGTGGAGGGTATAAAAATAATTTTTTCATATTTAATATCGAGATTCTATATTCGAACGCGGTCGATTTTAAGCGGCAAGTTCGCCTGTAATCGAAAGAGTACTGCAGTTCCTTGGCAAAATGTGGCTAAATTCATCACAATAACTTATATCGGAAGATGCCGTTAAATTGATGCTGGCAGGCGACATAAAATGGAAAAACTGCAACTAAAATCAGACTGCTGTAATTTTCAAGTCACTCGTCCGACAGCTGTTGAAATTATTCCAGTGACAGCTCATTATATTATTTACAAGCGTACAAAAGCATTTTGGTGAGAATTTTTTAGAAAAAAAGTTATTAAAGAAAACAGCAACATCAGCAGAAATGGTTCGAAAAGTAAAGAAGCGACTTGATCGAAACCCGAGTCGCAGTGGCCGAAAAATGGCTCGTGAGCTGAACATATCGCAATATTCCATTCGGCAAATATTGAAAAATGAGCTCGGGGTAAAGCCATTGAAAAAGCAAAAAGTGCAAGTACTTACACTGCAACCGAAAGATAATAGACTCAAAAGAGCTAAAGAGTTGCTTCGCTTGGCCGAAAGTGGTGAACTGCCGAATTTGGTTTTCTCCGATGAGAAAACATTCGTTGTCCAGCAGTTTGTAAACAAACAAAATGATCGTGTTTACTTGCCAAAGAGGACAGCTGAAAATGTGCATCTTCGGTTGGCCACCAGAACTCAAGCGCCGGCCATGGTGATGATGTGGGCCGCCATAACAGGCGATGGTCGCTCTCCGCTCGTATTAATGGACCGTGGCATCTGAATAAATGCCAAATATTATCGCGAAAATATTCTGGAGGGTGTATTAAAGCCTTGGGCACGCAAACATTTTGGCCGCAGACCTTGAACATTCCAACAGGACTCAGCACCATCGCACTCAGCACGCGCCACACAAGAATGGATACACAATGAGGTTCCTCGCTTCATATCCAGCGCACAATTGCCACAAAAATCTCCAGATACCAGGACTAATGTGTCTGGAGTATTTTGGAAAGCAAGGTTGGCAAGGTTTACTAAGAAATACCAAAGTGTCGATCACCCCAAGCAAGCGCTTCACTGGAATGGGCCAAAATACCGCAGAGCAATATTCGGGCAGCGTGTGGCGGTTTCATTGGCCGTTTGAAGGCCATAATTCGTGCTAAAGGTGACCAATTCGAATAAATCTAAACTTATTCCAAAATTTGATGCTATTTACGACATTTTTGCTTTTTTCAATAAAATTAAAAAAAGGAAAAATGATAGCGTTTGACTTTGTTGCTGTATTTTTTCTCACCCTTTATATCGTATTTATTTGGGTCCGATATGAAATGGACAATATTGGTCCCATGATTCAGAATCCACTCCATAGAGGTCCAAGAGTTTGAATAATCATAAAAGAAGTCAAAATATATTTAAATAATCGAACATTGGCTAAGGGTATACATCTGTCGGCAGAACCGACTGACACTTTTAAACTTGTTTGTAGTATGTGCGAGTGAGCATGGACCTTTGTAAAATGTTAAGTTTATAAAGATTCATAAAGAGATAATGAATGACCAACAGGTCCTATATGAGGAAATTACTTTCTTCAATTTCGTTTAAAAAGTTTCGCTGACTCAAAATATTCATGCAACTTTAAGCACATATTGATGTATGGTCAGGAGAATAAATATTTAAAATTTCAGGATAACAATGACTTAGTCACGTTTCTTTGTCTCAACATTTCTTTTCTGTTGGTAGTTGTTTTCTTGTTTTTGAATAAAATATAAGATTTTGATGGTTAAAATTGCCTTTTATTAATTTACGACTCAAAAAAACTGTTAATATTTTCGAAGAACCCGAAAAAGTTGTTAATAAATTCTGAAAGCCACTGAGTCACTTAAGCCGGGGATTGGAAAGTGCAGCAGAGAAATGAATATGAATTCTAGCAATAAAAAATATGTCAAATACAAATGTCACATAATACATTTATACAGATGTCGGATTTCCCGCCAAATAACAGGTTTTTTTTATTATTATGATGCTTCCTGTTAGTTTTCAATATATGTAGTTCTATTAATAAAATAGTTATCGCAAATCAAATCGCTCGTTTTATTGTCATTCTCACAAGGAAGACAGATTGACAGTAATTAAAAATCACTACCTACCGGCAGGCGTCGACAGATAACGACGCACAAAAGATAGTCGTGATTGCCTTTGTTGTTGTCGTTGTTCAGTATTGTAGCACAATGAACTTTTTGTTGTTGTTTTTTTTTTGTAATATAAAAATATTAATAAAAATTGACTTTCATTCTCACAGAAAGGGAAATGCATTAAGACTTGCAAAATAAATAGCCGGAAAAAGTCAATAGACAATGCAATTAACAAAAATCCGCAATAGGATTATTCGATGGATCAAAAAGTGCCGAATAAATATTTTTGGCAAAACAATGAAAATACACAGTGCAACAAAATTTGGTGTGGATGGTCCTTGATGAGAAGATAAGGAATCTGAAAGGGATGGTTTGTTAAAATCCACATGAGTTGGGGCTGTGCTGCAAAATTGTGAACTTTCCGAGGCTACGACATTTTATAATGCTAGAGAGGGTATATATCATTTGATACGGTCAAAACGTGCCTAGTCGAAATAATGGTTTTAGACCCTAGGTCTCTTTCGACCAAATCCGTTTCAGGACATTTGGAGTCGATCTAGCGATGTCCGCCCGTCTCTCGAAGGGAGTATCCGTTTTGGTCCAAACTAACTAGGTACATCGTAATATAATTATCAAACTTAGATCGAGTTCGGAGGTGGGCAATATCGGTTCACTTCTTCTGGTACCTCCCCCACAGAAGGTCTGCACAGAAAGAGACAGGATAACTGATTTTGCTCCTACTTTGAAAATCCTAATATCTGAATCAATGATAGGTGCGAAAATAGACAATTTCAGTCCACTTCATCAAGTACCACCCCCACAAAGTGACAACATTTTGAATATTTGTAACTCTTATAAAATGTGATGTAAGTGTCCGATTGTCTTCAAATTACACACATCACAATATTTGCATTAGCCCAAGATCTGGTGTGAAGATGGAATATATCGGTACACAACTTACGGTACCTTCCCCACAAATGGTTAATGTTTTGAATAACCATGAAGCTCATAAAATGCGAAATTAACATCCCATTCCATTCAGACATTTCATCAACACAAGTTATAAAGGTGGTAGAGATCGGAACATTTCTTCTGGTACCTGCCCAAATAGGGTTCAAGACTATGAAAAGCAAAAGGCTCAAAGAAAACCAAATAAGCGCCTAACTCTCTTCAAATTTCACACATACAAACATTTTTGCTAACACAATATCTGTTGTGAAAATGATATATCTGCGAACCGCTTCTGGTACCTCACCCACAAAGGGTAACAAATTTCAATAATTGTATCTGTCATAATTTAGGAAATAAGTCAGCGATTCTTTACAACTTGCTATATCTAAATATTTCTCTCAACCAGAAACCTGAGATGAATATTGAATTTATGTATTCGCATAAAATTGGATATAAATATTTGAATTTCTTGTAATTTGGATATACCAATATTTTTATCTGTCCACTATATCTGGTGCCTCAACATTTTCTAAATATTATCACATATCTCATATAAAGAGAAGGTGATAACCAATATAGCCCAAACCTGGCACTTCGTAATATTTATATCACATTTATTTAGGTCCGATAAGAAATGGACGATGTTGGCCCATTCCTTCGGAACCTACTCCATAGAGGGTCAAAAATTTGAATAATCATAACAAAAGTCATTATAATCGAACATTGGCTGAGGGTATACATCTGTCGGCAAAACTGACCCATACTTTTTAACTTGTTTTTTTTTTTACCAAATATAGAACCACAAATTATAGTGCACCAAATACCCAATTAAGTACCACTTAGTACTTTTAGAACAAATTTAGTACACATTTCCAAAGCCACCTCCATATCTTAAGCACAGACAATAACAGTGCCACCCCTATTTCCGGATCTCAGAGCCAATGCCAAATTAAGTATCATTAAGTACTTTTCGTACGTTTATAGTATTTAAGTACCATTTAGTGTTTCTCGTGCAAATATAGTACACATACAACACCTATCGGTTCACACAAATCCAAATTTAACCAAATTTAGTGCTCATAAGTGTGAATTTCCAAAAGCTCCTACATACCCAAATCCAATGCTCCAAATTTCCAAAACTACCTTCATACCTTAATCATACAATCACATAGAAATCTCTTTAGCCAATTTCAGGATTCTACCCCTATCGGCTCACACAAACCCTAATTGTACTAAATTTATTACCATTTATTACACATAAGTATGAATTTCCAAAGCTTCCAAGATACCCCAACCCTACACTCCAACAGTAATCCCATTTGCAAATTTTAGGATTTCGCCTCTATCGGTTCGCCCAAATGCAAATCGTACCAAAATTAGTACCATGCAGTACACATAAGTACCCATTTCGAAATCCTACACTCCAAAATTTCAGTCTTCCAGCTTTATCGGTTTACCCAAATTTTACCAAAATTTGGTACAATTAAGTTCGTATAAGTATCAATTTCTAAAACAACCCACATATCCCAATCCTACACTTCGACAATAATCTTATTTCCAATTTTCAGGATACCAGCTCTATAGATGTATCCAAATCCAAATTGTATTAAATGTAGTACACATAAGTTCAAATTTTCATAACTACCTAAATGTTATCTTATTTTTAAATTTCAGGATTCCAACTCTATTGGTTCTCCCAAAATTTTAATTGTACCAAATTTAGTACCATTTGGTACACATAAGTACGAATTTCCAAAACTATCTACATACCTCAGTCCTACAATGCAATAATAATCTCATTTGTTTCAGAATTCAGAATTCAAGCTCTATCGGTTCACCCAAATCGAAAATGTACCAAATTCAGTATCATTTAGTACTTTTCGTGCACGTTTCTACAACTTCCTCCATATCCCACTCCAGTAATAGTAATTTCAAATTTCAGGATCCAGCTCCATCCGTTCCTCCAAATTCAAATTGTACTAAGTTTAGTACCATTTAGTACATTTCGTATACATGAGTACACACTTCCAAAATTAACTTCTTACATCGGTTCTACTTCACCTCAACCTTGATTCCCATTCCAAATTTTAATTTTTTACCTCTGACCGTTCACATGATACAAAATGGTACCAAATGTAGAACATTTTAGTACTTTTCGTACATTTATAGAGCAAATTTCCAAAAACCCTTTGGTACATCTATCATACACTCCATCAGTGACCCTCCGACAGTAATCTTATTTCCAACTTTCAGAATACTATTGGTTCACCCAAATCAAAATTTTACCAAATTTAGTAATATTTAGAACACTTAAGTACAATTTTTCCTAACCACCTGCATCATATAGTCCTATAGATACCTTATTTTCAAAATTTCAGGATTCCTACTCTACTGATTCACCTAACATTTAAATTGTACCAAATTTAGTACCATTTAGTAAGCATAAGAACGAATTTTCAAAACTACCTATAAATCTCAGTCATACAATGCAATAGTAATCTTATTTCTAAATTTCAGAATTCCAGCTCTATTGGTTCAACCAAATTGAAAATGTACCAAATACAGTACCATTTAGTACTTTTCGTGCACATAAGTACAAATATCTAAAACTTCCTCCATATCCCAATCCTACTCTCCGCTAGTAATGGTAATTTCAAATTTTAAATTTTTCAGTTCCATTCATTCCTCTAAATTCAAATTGTACCAAATTTAGTACCGTTTAGTAATTTTCGTATACATGAGTACACACTCGCGAAACTACCTCTTTACATCGACTCTACTTCTCAACTTTGAATCCCATTCCAAATTTCAAGTTTTTACCTCCACATGATACGAAATGCTACCAAATGTAGTACATTTTAGTACTTTTCGTACACTTATAGTGTGGATTAAAAAAACAGAAGTTCTAGCTGTTTCCCCACTTTATGTACCAAATTCCGTACCGTTTAGTACTTTTTAGGTTACACGTTATAGTACGCATTTAAAATCGATCAACTCATTATATCCACCACCATATTACACCTCGATACAAACATTTTAGACCCCAAAAAGTATATATATTCTTGATCAGCATAAAATTCTATGTCGATTTAGCGATGTCCGTCAGTCTGTCCGTCTGTGGAAATCATTTAACTTCCCAACGAATTAAAGTAGGTTAATAAAATTTTACCCAGGTGTGTGTTTGTTCTGCAGGACTTTTGGTATTGAAAATACCAAAATAACGGTACCTCCCTATATTCGGTATTGCGATGATTTTGCGACATTATTCACCAAAATTGTTTCAAGTTTCGTATTTGAATTTCGTAATGGGTACTACAGCTTGTGACGGAAAATTATCTATGCATGGTCCACGTCGTCGTATAGCCCCCAATATAACACTAACTCCCTATATTCGGTATTTTTATGATTTTTATGAACAAGATTTTGTTTCCGAATTCCTTCCAAATGGTGGAGGTTATATAAAGTTCAGCCCGGCCGAACTTACTGCTTTTTTACTTATGTTACAGGCTTAAATTCCCCTTAGCCTATTTTCAGCTTATGTGCGTGGAAAAAATATTCTATTAAAATTTACCCCAATTTAAATGTCATCCTCAAAATGACCCCCAAATTCCGGGGATGATGATATTTTCTTAGAATATTGAATAATAAGAACACATTTATCAGTCTTCTGCTTTGTGTCAAATCTCCGGCATAGCTGGCAAACATCCAAACGGCACGTGATTTTATACACGCTTCTTCCATAAAACAAGGAAGATCTCTCCAATCATCTTTTCAAAATACCCATGACATTGTTGTTATTATTTCAATTAAATTTGACAAAATAGGTAAATATTTTTCATAAAAGCTATTAAAAAATATTTAATATGGCAAGATGTTGTTTAAACAATAAATTGAAACGTTATTTGTTTCTGGTAGTTATTGACTTTTTCAGTTAAAGACGATCACAAAATACGAAAATGACTCACAGTCAGCTGAAGTGTATGCTGGCTACGACAGGTATAGCAGCTATTGGCTGGCACAGACAATAAACAAATAATAAGAAATGAAACAGGCAATCGCGATCGTATTTTTGCCATAGGTCAGTGATGCCATTGTTGGTTGGACTTTGTGAGAACAATGCGAGTGGGGAGGGAGCAACAACACAACTCGTGATAATAAGTGACGTTATGACGAGTTTTACCGAATCTCTTCGCCGATTTTACTCTTTCTCTATAATTATGAAGCAAACAACTCGCGGAATAACTAGGCAATCGATTGCCAAAAACCAAAAAAAAAAACATCAAATCACAACTTGTCTAATTTTTGGTAATTTTTTCATTTCCATCGTTCAAAGGTTGTCATCGCATGAACATTTGAAAGTGACACGACTGGCGTACGTGCAAATTGCAACGATTTCGAATGAGTGAAGAGATCAATTCTTGGAGATTATATTGAAATACATATTCAATTTCCATCTTGTGTATTCTTTTCTTCAAATTGCCAAAAAATGATGAACTGCATTGGTCTACCCAATGTCAAATTTGTTGCCAAGTCAACGACACTTTGCACCAAACACCAAGCTGACTACTTATTAAGAAGGGCTCAAGTAGACAATTTCAAGTTCTTATATAGAAGACTAAAAAGTTTTGTTAACGGAAGACTGGAAGAAGACCATTTGTAGATTTGACCATTTGGTCATTCTATAGAAAACGATTTGGTCTTTTGCTATAGAGGACCATTTGGCCTTCTTCAATAGAATACCATTGGGTTTTCTTCAGTAGAAGACCATAAGGTATTCTTCTGTAAAAGACCATCAGTATAAGAAAATTAGGTCTTCTTTAGTAGAAGACCACTTGGTCTTCTGCTACAGAAAACCATTTGGTCTTCTGCTACAGAAGACCATTTGGTCTTCTGCTACAGAAGACCATTTGGTCTTCTACTATAGAAGACCATTTGGTCTCCTACTATAGAAGACCATTTGGTCTTCTACTATAGAAGACCATTTGGTCTTCTACTATAGAAGACAATTTGGTCTTCTACTATAGAAGACAATTTGGTCTTCTGCAATAGAAGACAATTTGGTCTTCTGCAATAGAAGACAAGTTGGTATTCTTCTATAGAAGACCAGTCGGTCTTCTGCTATAGAAGACCAGTCGGTCTTCTGCTAGAGAAGACCAGTCGGTCTTCTGCTATAGAAGACCAGTCGATCTTCTGCTATAGAAGACCAGTCGATCTTCTGCTATAGAAGACCAGTCGGTCTTCTGCTATAGAAGACCAGTCGGTCTTCTGCTATAGAAGACCAGTCGGTCTTCTTCTATAGAAGATCAGTCGGTCTTCTGCTATAGAAGACCAGTCGGTCTTCTGCTATAGAAGACCAGTCGGTCTTCTGCTATAGAAGACCAGTCGGTCTTCTGCTATAGAAGATCATTTGGTATTCTACTATAGAAGACTATTAGGAGTTCTTCTATAGAAGACCATTAGGTCTTCTTCTACAGAATACCATTAGGTGTTCTTCTACAGAATACCATTAAGTCTCCTTCTATAGAAGACCATTCGGTCTTCTGCCATAGAAGACCATTCGGTATTCTGCCATAGAAGACCATTCGGTCTTCTGCCATAGAAGACCATTAGGTCATCTGCCATAGAAGACCATTCGGTCTTCTGCCATAAAAGACCATTTGGTCTTCTGCCATAGAAGACCATTCGGTCTTCTGCCAAAGAAGTCCATTCGGTCTTCTGCCAAAGAAGACCATTCGTTCTTCTGCCAAAGAAGACCATTCGTTCTTCTGCCAAAGAAGACCATTCGGTCTTCTGCCAAAGAAGACCATTCGGTCTTCTGCCATAGAAGATCATTCGGTTTTCTGCCATAGAAGACCATTCGGTCTTCTGCCATAGAAGACCATTCGGTCTTTTGCCATAGAAGACCATTCGGTCTTCTGGCATAGAAGACTATTCGGTCTTCTGGCATAGAAGACTATTCGGTCTTCTACTAGAGAAGACCATTTGACCTTCTATTATAGAAGACAATCTACTATAGAACACCAGGTCTTCTACTATAGAAGAACATTTGGTCTTCTACTATAGAAGAACATTTGGTCTTCTGCTATAGAAGACCGTTTGTTCCTCTTCAAAGAAGACCAGTTTGAAAGGCCCTTTGGTCTTTTTCTTTAGAAAGCCATTACGTTGCTTCTATTTGTTCTTATATAGAAGACAACCTAATCTTTATTTCAAAAGACCATACAATGAAACAATTCCGATGCTTCATTCATCCCTGAGTTTGCCTGAGAAGGGGGTGGGGTGAGAAATATTTAAGTTCCACAAACATTCTGAAGCAACAGACGTAAACATACACTTACGTACTCTTCGCTGCCTGCAGCGTTCTGTTAACGTTTACGTCAAGTACTTTAGGTCTTGGGTTTGTTTTTGGATTTCTCTGCGTCGTTTTTTGTTTTTCTCTTTTTTTGTTTGTTTGCTGATTACTTCCTCCTCACTCCAAGCACAGACATTCATCATTGCCACCACCACCACCAAGAGCATACTCTGTGGTGGCTAGGCCAGATGGAAGACTTTTTGGAGGCTACGTGAGAAATTCAACGCACACCAAACTTTAGCCACAGTACATAGTGGATACATGCATACAACGAATGTCAAGATCCAGCGTTAAGCAACAACAGCGACAACAACAATTGCAAACATGAAAATTGTTCCAAAATACGGCAAACAACAACAGCAACAACTGGCACTCTTCTGCTTTGCCAGCCAGGGTTACATTGGAAAACAAAACAAAACAATTGCGTTGTAAGGAAAGCCATGCTAGTCTTTATGCAGAGATGATAATTTGTTTGGGCGCTGGAAGTCACATTAAAATCATACGCACATTTCCAAGTACAGTTATGGGTCATTCAAGTGGCAGTGTCTGTTAAAATTTTATTTATTCGGATGGGAAACATATTGATGAGCTGATGGATAACACAATGATGGGTTATTCAGATAAGGATGATATTCATGTGTGCACAATGTTCGAACGTGAGCTGTTAGGAAAATACTTTCACTCTCATTTACATAGAAAAAAAGGATTCACAACCAAACATGCACACAAAATTATATGAGTAAGGCACTTTTATATGTGAAAAGAGTACCGTTTGGAGGTATAATAATATAGCTCAGCAGGATAGTTTAGTATTTCATACACAAACGGTTGGTCGTAAATAAGAAAACCGTTGTTCTGGTCCGGGCAACGTAATTCATCCTTAAGAAAGAGATATTTTCTTCTGTAAATAAATTCGATAAGTAGATTATGAAGTGGAACTAAATATTTGGCTCTTATGGAATTCCAGAGCAGCGATGGAAAATTAAATATCATATAAAAGGTACTAAACAGGTACTTTTTTAAATGATGTGGTACTTTTCAATATCTATACAATTATTGAAAAATGTTGAAATGCGTGTGAGTTACCAGATATAGTGGACCGAAGTATCTCTCAATTCTTACCAATTTTGTGGCCTTTTGTGGGGGAGATACCAGAAGGGGTATAGCGATACCTACCGTCTTTACACACGATGTTGTGTTAAAAATATTGAGATGTGCAAAATTCGAAGAGAATCGAATATTTTTTCTCGCATTTTATGAGCGTTTTTTATTCAAAATGTTGACCTTTTGTGGGGGAGGTACCAGAAGGAGTGGACCGATATGTCCCATCTTCACACCAGATCTTGTGTTAGTAGAAATATTAATATGTACCGAGTTTGAATTGAATCGGATACTTATTTTTTTATTTACTTATAAATGTTTTAATTATTCAAAATTTTGAGCCTTTGTGGGGGAGATACCAGAAGGAGTAGACCGACATAGAAAACATTATCGGGGAATTTCAATAGAGTAGTAGATATTTCCTGGAGACTTTTTGAATGACTTCTATGGATTAGAAAACAATCTGAAGGTCATCTATAGTGCAAAAAACAGAAAGTCTTCCATAGAATAGAGCAGCTTCTAGAGGTATTATAGCATAGGGAGTTCTTTTTGGAAGAAAATATCTTTTTGAAGATTACATAGAATTTAAGTTATTTTAGATTTCTTTCCAAATTTACTGAAATGCCATGTGGGTCACTGTTGGTATGAACGGGGTAAGATCTGGGTTTTTGAAACTTCGAACTAAACTGTTATATAAAAATACTAATGTTTTCCCGTGGTATTTAGAGGATAAGGTCGAAACTCCGAAAATTAGAGTGCCGGACGAATTTTGCTACTATTGGTCAACGAGGAATTTTTCAAGTCTAAAATAAAGTTATGGTAAACGGTAATTGTTATACCCTACACCACAAGGTGGTCAGGGTATTATATCTTTGTGCATTTGTTTGTAACAGGCAAAAGGAAACGAGATAGACCCATAGTTCCTTTTGATGATCTGCATAGAATCACATTCTGAGTCGATTTATGCATGTCCGTCCGTCCGTCTGTCCATGTATTTTTGTAAACCAAGTACAGTTCGCATTTATTGCCCTATCCAGATGAAATTTTGCACAAGTCATTTGTTTGTCCCAAGGACGAACCCTATTGAAATTGGAGATAATCGGTCAAAATTTAGATATAGCTCTCATATATATCTTCGTTCGATGTGCCTTTTATTGTGCACCAAACGTGTAATATCAGTCCGAATAGTATGGAATTTTGCACGTACGATCAGATTGGACCTGAAAATAAGTATGCCAAATTTTCGAAATCGGTTCAGATATAGCTATAGCTCCCATATATATTGTTCATCCGATTTGTTACTTTTGTCCTCCGCAGCCGTAATATGCACTCTGTAACAACAATATTTGGGGAAATATATCAAATACAGCTCAGAAATACATTTGCTAAATTTTATCGAGATCGGTTCAGATTTGGATATAGCTCCTATATATAACTTCGTCCGATTTACCTAATATTCGCCCAAATGGGATGGAATTTGGCACATACGACCGGATTGAGTCTAGAAGCTAGTATGTCAAATTTGGTGAAGATCGGTTGAGATATAGCTATAGCTCCCATATATATTGTTCATCCGATTTGTTATATTTGTTACCTACAGCCGTAATATGCACTCCGTAACTACGATATTTAGGGAAATATATCAAATACAGCTCAGAAATATCTTTGCCAAATTTTATTGAAATCGGTTCCTCCCATATATATTTTTATCCGATTTCAAATTAATTGTGCACCAAATGGGCAGAACAAGACCGAATTTAAAAGATACAAATGCTTCGGCATATTTAGTCCTTTGAAGTTTAAAGTATAATTATCATAGCGTGTATGATTGAATTCTCCCATAAAAACTTTTAATTGTTATGCGGAGCTCTACTAAATTAGCAAAGTGGTGTAGGGTATCATAAAGTCGGCCCCGCCCGACTTTAAGACTTTCTTTACTGGTTTTGGCTATTATCTTTTCGCAACACTGGCTTAAAGAGGTAAATCAGGAAAAAAAATAAATAAGAATCTATATAGATAATATGCTGTCATAGGAGGAGATGCCCCATGAGAAATCTAAATACCAATTTATAATCAATACCTTTGAAAATGTGATATAAATCATACAAAAAAAATTGAACTTCGGGAGGTACAGTTATATGGGGCTGTGAAAAACTTAGATCTGTGTAAATAATTCCCTATCAAAGAGTATGGTACCTATTGTCAATACTAAATAAGTCCGTAGAATGATCACCCTAATAGCGAATATCGGGAGGTACCGTTATATTGGAGCAATAGACCTGTTCATGTCATAGGAGGTACTACCCATTGTGAAATATAAATGTGTAAAAAATGTGACACAAATCATTAAAATACTAAATATCGGGAAATAAAGATGTACGGAAACTGGGGGCTAATATCCTGTCAAAGGATATGGTACCTAATTTGAACACCAAAAATCAACTTTGAAAACATTCCTTTTAATAATATGACTAAAATCATCCTAATACAGAATTTTGGGCGGTTCGGTAACATGGCGATTATGCCAAAACTTGACTGTTCTTTGAAAGTATGTTTCATATAGACTGAGAACACAAAAAACCCAATTTACAACAAATTATGTTTATATTAAATTATATGGTATCGTTATATGGGGCTGTACCGAAGCGTGGACGTCTATGACCCATTGTAAATTTACATAGACAGACATGACTAATTCGACATAAAATCTTTTGCTGATGAAGTATATATTCTTACTTTACGAGTTACAAACGGAATAAAAACCCTACTCTACCCTCCATATCCATATCAATATTCCATTTTAATGTGCTATTTTGTTGAACACAACTGTATGTCGGCACGTTTTCCGAACTCTCGTGATTTACATTGTTTACAAACTTGTCTGGATCTATGTAAATACACGTCCATACACACATACAGTTACGACACACATATTTCAATTTATGAATTGTTTATGTGGGTCACGTTTGTTGTTTTTTTTTTCGTTTCTTCAATTCTAAGAATTGTCCAAGAAATGTAAAATAAAATTAATAAGGAAACGATGGACGTTAAAAACTAAAAATACTTTTTTTTTTCAATAATATATAACTATTCATATATCAACAATATAGGAGTGTGTTTGTATGTAATAAATAAATACGCATTTGAAAATGAAATGTAGACGTGCGTTCTGAATAGATTCCACAACATCGAGCAGTCTATCTCACAAGGTGACTGTAATAGGAATTACAACATCGCTCTTTATCTGAAGAGAACAAATAGTGTAAATTGATAAAGTTCAGGCGTTATGTGTCTGCCGACTACGACGCACAATGTAATTAAATGGCGCAATGCAAGCCACAAAGCCACGGAGACGAGGTTAATGTTGAAAGTGGATTTAATCTAAAAAGGCCCTGCAGTTCTATATTTATAAACAAGGAGGAAAATAACGAACTGACTGAGAATCAACGCCCAGACGGAACGGCTGAAGCTAGAATCTTGGAGTTGTGCACGAGGTCCAGTCTTGGTGCGTAGGCGTGTGATAAGGCAGGATTTTTGGAAATTCATTCAAAAGAGTACGAAAAGTACTAAAGAGTGCATACTTTGTATTGGACATTTATAATGAGAGTCACTGATGTAGTGCAGAATAGATGCACCAAAGGCTTTTAGGAACTTCGAACTTTCGGTTACGAAAATTTCTAAAATGGTACAAAACTTTTAAAATGGCACCATTTGGTATTATGTGAACGGATAGTGGTCCAATCTTGGTGCTTAGCCGTGTGGTGGATTTTTCGAAAACTTATTAAAAGGGTACGAAAAGTACTAAAAATCTAATACTTTGTATTGGACTTGAGAAAGAGTCTGATGTCTGATGCAGTGCAGGATAGAAGCACCAAATGATTTTTGGAAATTCGAACTTTAGGTTGCGAAAATTTCTTAAATGGTACTAAACTTCTAAAGTGGTACCATTTGGTGATATGTGAACGGAGAGAGCTAAAAAATGCATGAGAAGCAAGGTTGGAAAGTAGGTTTGATATATGATCATGATTTTGGAAATGTGTACTAAGTGTGCAAACTGTACTTAGTAGTACTAAATTGGGAAAAGTTTAGTTTAGGGTGAACCGATGAAGCTGGAATTTTGAAATTTTCTATTGAAGACCATGTTGGTGATAGGTTTGTGATAAAGAGGTGGTTTTGGAAATGTATACTGCAAGTGCACGAAAAGTACTAAATAGTACTATAATTGGTTCAATTTGGGTGAACAGATAGTGCTTGAAATCTGAAATTTGGTATTAGGATCGCTGTTTATATGTAACCTGGACATATGGAGCTGATTTCAGAAATGTGTTGTACAAAAAGTACAGAATGGTACTATATTTGGTATTGGGTGAAGGGATAGAGATACAATTTTGAAATTTAATATTTAGATTACTGATGATATATGTGTTTGAAATTTGGTGGTGGATTGGAATGCATTCTATATTTGTACGAAAAGTACTAAATGGTACTAAATTTGGTATTGGGTAAAGGGATAAAGCTGGAATCTCGAAATTTGATATTGAGGCCTCTGTTGGTATCTGAAATTAAGCTATGGAGGTTGTTTTGGAAATGTGTACGAAAAATACTAAATAGTAATACATTTGATACTGAGTGAATGTATAGAGTTGAAACCTTAAATTTGATATAGATATCACTGTTGGTGTCTGTGGTTAAGATATGAAGGTGGTTTTGGAAATGTGTACTATAATTGTTCGAAAAGTACTAAGTAGTACTAACTTGGATATTAGGTGAAGGAATATAGCCGGAATCCCGAAATTTTATATTCAGGTCTCTGTTGGCATTTGAAATTGAGATAGGGATGTGATTTCGGAAATGTGTAACTGTACGAAATAGTACTGCATTTGGTGTCTAGGATGGAACTTTGATGTCTGGGATGGAAAGGTGTAGATTGTTTTGGATATGTGCACTAAAATCTTACTAAATTTGGTAATGGGTGAAATTCTGAAATTTAATATGGTGGTCACTGTTGGTTTCTAGGATTTACACATAGAGTTGTTGAAATAGTTTAGGACAGAAAAATTGTATGTGGGTCCATAGTGCAATGGTTTCACTAATATCCTCTACGGCAAACATTGAAATGAGAAATTTTATTTTTTTGGTGGTAAAATTTTCCCATTATTCTTTCCGAACTTGGGCCTTGAAAGTCTACAAATTTATTACGTTGTATGAAGTTTTGATTAACAAAGGTAACTTTTCGCTGACGAAGTAGCGGAGTCTTTCTAGTGTAAACATGATATAACATTTGAAATATCGAATTGAGAATATCTAAAATATTTACCGAAATATTTTCGTGATAATACATATGGAGAGCAAATGTCAAATGAAAACCAATTAGATTAAACTGGCCCACCGCGAGAGAAAATTTAAGAAGGTATCTCGTTATGGAGTCTATTACGAATAGTGCATCTATTTTTAATGCCCTTTGTTGTAGACAGAATCTATATTCTCTATAAACTTGGGGGTCCAAGAAACAATTACAAATCGACAGATTTTTTTTTAGTTTGGGACCTATGGCAAAAAGTGATCCAATATTGCGATTTTTTTCACAGGATATTTTCCAGGAACCCGAAAGTCGAATTACAGAACATTTGGTTAACATTTTTTTTTAAACATTCTAATCCGGGAAATTAGGTTGTACCATTGCAGGGGCTAAACGCGGACCGACATAACACATTTTAACATCGTGAGAATAATGTTAATGTCTAAATATCTAAACTCAACAGTCGGTCAGACAGATCTACGGACACGACTAAATCAATTTGGAATTACACGCTGATCATGGTAAAATATACTTTGTTTTCGACTATTAATTTCAGGTATTTCAAATGGAAAAACCATATTTAATTACTCACCTTCCTATGACAAGGGTATACAATTTAAAAATTTGTTTTTGTTTTTTTTAATTAGTAGTTAGTCAATTGCAAATTAAGTTAAAAACAAAATTAATTTTTAATTGATAGTAATTAATGTGAATTTAATACAAACAAAGATTATGGTAGGGCGGGACCGACAATTTGGTATCCTATGCTACTAAAGAATGGGGTGAAGTTTATCGAGATTTATTATCCTTTAGACAAGCAAGAACGAATTCCAAACCGATTGACTTGGATCCACTCGGAACTGATTCATTTTCAGTATGTTGAATGGCCTAGGTCTCTTTGGACCAAATCCGTTTCAGAACATTTGGAGTCGATCTACCGATGTCCATCCGACCGTCCGTCCGTCTATTTGTCTGGCTGGTGCGCACGATAACTTTAGAAGGGAGTATCCGATTTCATCCAAACTTGGCACATCGTAATATTATTATCGAGTTCGGAGATGGGCAATATCGCTCCACTCCTTCTGGCAACTCCCACACAAAAGGTCAGAATTTCCAAAGAAAATAACTTAAACTCATAGAAAGAAAAAGGATAATCCGATTTTGCTCCAACTTTGCGAATCCTAATATTTTCATTATTGCTAGGTCAGGTGCGAAAATGGACCATATCGATCCACTCCATCAAGTACCTCCCTCACAAAGGCTCAAAATTTTGAAGAATTATAACTCTTATAAATTATGATGTAGGAGTCCGATTGTCTTCAAATTACACACATAACAATATTTTCATTAAGCCAAGGTCTGTTATGAAGATGGAATATATCGGTCTACTCTTTCTGGTACCTCCCCTACAAAGGGTCAAAATTTTAAATAACCATGAAGCTCATAAAACGCTCACAGAATCCATTCAGACTTGGAACATTCCAATATTTCTATTAATACAAGATCTGTTATAAATATGGTATAGATTGCTTCTGGTATCTCCCCGATATAGGGTTCAAAATTTTAAGAAACAAAACACTAAAAAAACGAAATAAGTATCCAACTTCCTTCAAAAATTCTACACAAACATTTTTGGTGACACAAGATCTGTTGTGAAGATGATACATATATTCGAACACTTCTGGTACCTCAGCTACAAATGTTCAATGCTTTTATCCGTCATAACTTGCGAAATAAGTCAGCGATTCTTTACAACTTGCTATATCTAAATATTTCTCTCAACCAGAAACCTGAGATGAATATGGAATATATTGAAATTTATGATTTCCCATAAAATTGGATATAAGTGTTCGATTTTCTTGTAATTTTGCCCATACCAATATTTGTATCTGTATTAGATGAAGTATGAAAATTTAATACTTTGATCGACTATATATGGTGCCTCACGCACATTTTAACATAGTCGACATAGTCCAAACCTGGCACGTCACAATATTTATATCACTTTCGGAACCTACCCCATAGAGGGTCAACAATTTGAATAATCATAAAAAAGTCAAAATATATTTAAATTACGAACACTGGCTGAGGGTACACATCTGTCATCAAAACCGACTGATACTTTTTAACTTGATAATTGAAAGACTGATATCATAAGTCACACACCCTGCATACATTATGAAATCACTCGTTTACTGGCTATGGGGCATCGATATCAACATTGTCCCTCTGTATCTTTTGGTAAGGAAAGAGGACAAAATTTACCTTCATGGCATTTTCCAGGAATTCCTTCTCAAAAACTATATTTTTATCCATATCACAAACCCAATAAAATATAGGGATAAAAAAATCTTGTTATATCCTCCATTCCGTTTGTAACTCATCGAAATATTAATTTTAGACCCAACAAAGTATATATATGCTTGATCAGCGTAAAATTCTAAGACTTGTAATCACGCTACAGCCAAAACGAATTAAGATAGGAATCTAAAATTTTGCACAGATCTGTCTTTTGTCTGCAGGCATGTCGAGTCCGAAGATGGGCTATTGCGGTCCACGATATCGTATAGCCCCCATATAACGGTACCACCCGATATTCGGTATTTTAATGATTTTAGCCACATTTTCAATAGAATTGTTTTAAATTCTACACAAGGAGTTCTTTGCTAGTACTTTAACCCCTGAAAGATAATTGTCTATATAAGTCCCCGATATCATATATCCCTCATATAATGCTACCACCCGATATTCGGTATTTTTATGATTTTAGTCACATTTTTCAATGGAATTGTCTGAAAATTCACCCAAGGTGTTGCTTGTGAGTACTTTATCACCTGGACGTGAATTATTATTAAGATTTTCAAGTTTCTTCCAAATGGTGGAGGGTATAAAAATTCCGGAGTGGGAAAAGTTCTCCTTGACATACTTTTTTAACGTACAATAAAAATTTAAAGAATGTAGATTCAACAGTTTAATAATGGAGTCAGTAACTCTCTCATCACTGGGCAATTAGAAATTGCATATTGTCCAAATATGGCTGCAATCGAATGAAATGATATAATTTGCATATAAAGGGTTTATATTGCATTTTAATCGAAATCACAAAGTATACCTAGCGTCCCCCCAAATCAGATCCCAATTGGACATATTATTACACTTTCTATTCATTTTCTACCTATATATCTATATGAAAATGGATCTATATAAAGTAAAGTGTTATGTGCCTAACAATTTCAAAGGCCCTAGAAAAACTCCCTCGCAACTTATCAATTTCGCCTGGATATATGTAAGTACACACATATAAATGTTTATATGTAGGTATGTAATAAACGCACAATTGCCTTCAAATTGTTGATATGTTTACATTTTTTGTTTGAGTTTTCAAACATCAACCAATACTATTTTCAATTTGGTGTAAAATCTAAACGAACAGACAGACAAATGATCATGCGTATGGTGCGTGATTATTGGAAATTGTAGTGTTTTCCATATGTCGGCAGACACATGTATACGTACATGAGTCGGTCTAGAAATACCCCACAAACTCGGACCCACACACAAAATTTGTTCAAAAAATAAGCATTGCAGTGAAGTGCTTACACTTGTATGTGCACGTTTACCAATCTATGGTGCATTTCTTTGGCGACTTTTTTTTATTTCATTTCAAGTGCTCAAATAATTTTGAAGTACCATACAATGTAAATGATTTGTGTGCGTGTGTGTGTGTCTGAGTACAAAGTACACATTTGACCATACATTTTCATCACGTGATTAGGTTAGGTGTTAGACATATTCACTATAATAAATACATTTATGTTGACATTTGATATGACATGTCATATCTACAATGGGACGATTGTACTGCCAACCATATTGGATAGATTGGATACAGTTTGTGTGTTTGTGCATGTGTTCCTTTTTAATGATATATGTATGTTGACCTACATAGATTTGTATGTTAAGGGATTTGAAGGTGAAACTGATTAGTGTAGGTATATTGGAAAACAAATCAGACATCAACGAAGAAGAATCTAGAAAGACAATTTTTGGTATTATTATAAATAAGTCATACGTTTTGAAGGATATATAATGAAAATATTTCAGATACACCATAACGTACAAAAGACATTCATTCGGTTTAAAAGCTATGAATATCCTGTATTATTTTTAAGTATTACGAGCAACACCGAGCAATTTCTGCAGATTATGAATGTAGAGCTGAATATAGAACAAGTTAAAAAGCACTAAGTTCGGCCGGGCCGAACTTTTAATACCCTCCACCATTTGCAACGAATTTGGAAAATTTTAAAAAATAAAATCCTTAAAAAATTCTGTTAAAATTTTAAAAATACCGAATATAGCCGTTATATTGGGGTCTATACGACGTGGACATACATATTCAAATTGGAAACTTAAAATAAACGGTGAATAATGTAGCTAAAATCATCAAAATATCGTATATAAGGAGGTGCCGTTGAATTGGAGCTGTGCGAAGACCTGGACCAGCATAGACAATTTTCTGTCACAGGCTGTAGCATCTTTTACGAACTTCAAATACCACATCTCAAACAATTTCGGTGGGTATTGTACCTAAAATCGTCAAAATACCGAATATAGGGAGGTACTGATATATGGGGCCTATACGAAGACCTGGACCCGCACAGACAATTTTCTGTCACAGACTGTAGTTCCCATAACGAACTTCAAATACCAATTTTGAAACAATTCCGGTGAATAATGTCGCTAAAATCATCAAAATACCGAATATAGGGAGGTACCGTTATATGGGGGCTATATGAAGACGTGGACCTGCACAGACAATTTTCTGTCTTAGGGTGTAGTATCCATTTTGAACTTCAAATACCAAATTTGAAAAAATTCCTGTGAATGATGTCGCTAAAATCATCAAAATACCGAATATCGGGAGGTACCGTTATATGGGGGCTATACGAAGACGTGGACCTGCACAGACAATTTTCCGTCTTAGGGTGTAGTATCCATTTTGAACTTCAAATACCAAATTTGAAACAATTCCGGTGAATAATGTCGCTAAAATCATCAAAATACCGAATATAGGGAGGTACCGCTAAATCGACTTAGAATTTTACGCTGATAAAGAATATATATACTTTGTTGGGTCTGATAAGAGAATTTCGAGGAGTTACAAACGGAATGACAAAGTTAATATACCCTCCATAGTATGGTGGAGGGTATAATAACGTACAAAGGACATTCATTCGATTTAAAAGCAATGAATATCCTGTATTATTTTTAAGTATTTCGAGCAACACCAAAAATAATTACTGGCAAAATCCTGCAGATTATGAAAGTAGTGCTGAATATAGAACTATCGGTGTTTTAAAAATTTACATCGTAAGTAACGTAAATAGAGGGGGCAAGTTCTCCCTCTTTCACATTTTTTGAAAATTTCGGATGAAAATTCCTTGAAATCCGTTGCTTGTGGGCAAATAGTATCTTCGGCAATATTGCTGTTAAAAACACGAGGATTACTTTGGTCCATAATTTTAAAATTAAAATATGGCTCGAGAGGATATATATAATTTGATACGGCTAAAACGTGCCTCATCGAAATAACGGTTTTAGATCCTTGGCCAAATCTGTTTCAGGACATTTGGAGTCGATCTAGCGATCCGTCCGTCTTTCTGGCCGATGCGCACGATAATTTCAAAGGGAGTATCCCGTTCGGTCCAAACTTGGTACATCGTACTATTATTATCAAACTTAGATCGGCTTCGGAGATGGTCAATATCGGTCCACTTCTTCTGGTAAATAAAAGTAAAAAAAGAGAAAGAATAATCCGATTTTGCTCCAACATTGCAAATCCTAATATTTGCATCAGTGCTAGATCTGGTGCGAAAATGAACAATATCGATTAACACCATCAAGTACCTCCCCCACAAAGTTTAAAAAAATTTTGAATAATTATAACTCTTATAAAATGTGATGAAAGTATCCGATAGTCTTCAAATAACACACATCACAATATTTTTATTAACCCAAGGTCTGTGTGAAAATGGAATATATCGTGCCATTCCTTTTAGTATCTCCCCCACAAAGGGTCAAAATTTTGAATATTTATGAAGCTCATAAAACGCGAAAATAACATCAGATTCCATTCAAACTTGGCACATCTCAGTATTTCCGTCAACACAAGATCTGTTATAAAGATGGTAAAGATTGGATCATTCCTTCTGGTACCTCCCACACAAAGGGTCAAAGTTTTAAATAACCAAAACGATCATAAAATCCGAAATAAGCATCCGGTTCTTATCATATTTCATAGATCTCAACATTTTCGATAAGAGAAGATCTGTTATGAAGATTGTAGAGATCGAACCATTCCTTCTGGTACCTCCCCCACAAAGGCTCAACATATTTTTATCTGTATTAGGTGAAGTATGAAAATGGAATACTTCGGTCTACATCTGTCGGTAAAACCGGCTGAAACTTTTTGACTTCCATATTTCCATTCGAGGTAGACGTCAAAAGTCTAAATCATACCTAAACGCCAGGAATTCACACTTTATTTTAATTTATGAAAATATCTCCGACAAAAAATCATTTTAGAATGACGTCAAGCAAAAAGAAATCTCAATTTCCATTATGTATCAAAAAATATTTAAATAAATGTTCCAAAAAATATTTCTTCTGATTTTTTTTTTTTCAAGTAGACGACTGAAAATAACATAAAATGGCATTTAAGGCAGAAGGTGTAAAAAGAAGATGTAATCAACACAGAATTTCACTGTAAATCTCACAATAAACTATGTCTACCCCTAGATATAATAGTTTTAAAGACAATTGCATATTAAAAGTCAGCATTTTGTGTTTGTGAAATTTGTACCAAGAAAAATATCATCAATTTTTGTTAATTAAAAAATGCACCACAAATATTCTTATAATTACACTGTCCAATAGCAGTCAGATTTAAGAAAACTTCCAAGTGGATTTGATAGTACTTGTTTGTAGATCAAATCCCCAAAGAAGTGTCGGGTTCTTAGGCCAAACTTTCTTGAGGCCTTTATATGGATTTTACCATATACAACATATACAAAGGAACCACTATAGTTTGCGATATTTTTCGCAACATTTAAAATAGAGCTTTGATAATTGAAAGAGATCTTTAGTTTACGTCCAGAATACTTAGTAAAGAAAATGGGTAATATCTGTCCCCTTTTTGATATAGCTCCCATGTAAGGATAAAATCGATTTCTATTTTTATACCCTACACCACATAGTGGTAAGGGCATTATGTTTTTGTGCATTTGTTTGCAACATGGAGGAGGAAGCGAGATAGACCCAAAGTTACTTTTGAGGATCTTCCTAGAATCACTTTCTGAGTCGATTTATGAATGTCAGTCCGCCTGTCCATCCGTCTGAACATATATTTTTGTGAACACTCAATCCACAGAAATGAAATTTGGTTCCAGATATCAGATACAGCCCAGAAATACCCCCGCTACTTCCTCAGCGAAAATCTACCTTAAAATTTTTGATTCGTTCCAACATATCGTTTTAGTCTCAAAATTCACAATTTATTCAGTTTGGCAATATTTTTTAATCAAAATTTCAAACTTAGCTCTAAATTTTCAGACTTTCAAGGTTTTATATATTTTTCAAATTTTTCCTTTTTCGGAGAGAACAATAGGATAATGTTTACCTTTTACCCAAACCGTCTTCTAAAACTTTTATTTTGAAGTTTTCCATTGCACAATGGACCCACATCCTATAATTCTGTCTTAAACCAATAGTGTCCTAGAAACCAACAGTGTCCTCAACATCAAATTTCAGAATTTCAGCTCTATCTTTTCACCTAATACCAATTTTTACCGAATATAGTACTAATTAGTACTTTTCGTGCACTTGTAGTACACATTTTTAAAACCAACTCTTTATAACAAACATACCACTAACATGGAGCCCACTACCAACATTTCGAATTGCCTACTTCTTCCGCACATCCAAAACGAAATTGCACCAAATTTAGTGCCCTTTAGTACAGTTCTTGCACTTGGTACACATTTCCAAAACCACCTCCTCGCATCAACCCTATTTCCAAGAATTGATTCTCATACCAAATTTCAAGATTTTAGCACTATCCGTTCACACTATTATTCCATATGGGACCGAATTTATTACATACATTTTAGTAATTTTGGTACACGTATTGTTAGAACCCTTTTGTTTGTTTAGCCTAAACAACATCAACGACTCTTACACCAAAATTCAGACTTCCAACTCTATTATATAAATACTAAAGTTAATACTAATCGTACTTTTTAATACATATTTCCAAATCCCCTGCATGTATAACCAACCGCACAAAAAGCCAAATTAGACTTCCAATTCAATATCTTACCCAAAATCAAAAACCACCTCCAAATATCAACTCTACACACCAACAGTGATCCCAATGCCAAATTACATTTCCATTTACATTACCACCTCCTTATGTCAACCCTATTTTCAGACTTTATTCTCACACCAAATTTCAAGTTTTTAGCTCTATCCGTTGACATAATACCAAATGGTACTATTTTACAAATTTAGCACCATTTTGGAACTTTTCGCAGCTTTGAAGTTCGAATTTTCAAAAACAATTTGCTACTCTAGTCTATACTTCATCATTCCGTTTGTTCAATACAAAGTATTAAATTTTAGGATATTGCAAAACTTTTTATACCCTTTTCATACAAATTTCCAAAAGGCAGCCTTATCATACGCCTACACTTAAAGCCTTGCGGAATTTCAAGATTCCAGCTTCAGCCTCGTCTGATTCTCAGTCAGTTACTAATTTCCTTACTCCTTTATATATGATCTATGAGACGAAATCATATTGAAATTTATCGTGTAGGTCATGTCATGTATAACTTCTTAATATAAGATTGTTAATATCGTTGACCGGTCAGACACACATTTTCTTTTGTTAAAATGTCATCCATACCTATCGATCAAGTTTATCTACTCAATCGTTATCTGAGAACATTTTGTATTATTATTTTTAATAAGATTTATTTTTATAAAAACACCTTCGCCTAAAAGTATGCTAGTGTTCATTTAATTTCTCAGCATTACTTGCTAACGCAAGAATTAAGAAAATGTTGAAGAAACGTCGAAGGAGAACATTCGACACTACATTTCAACGGCAACGGCAACGGCTAACGGCATCCATTTTTGTAATAAATATCTCCAAATTGCCCAGGTTTTATGTGGGTCAAGACAAGTGTCGTTTGAAATAAAAATATGTATATGAATATAAATGTTTGTATGTATGTACATTAAAAATCAATTGGACAGCAAGGCATATACATTTAGACATAGCACTAATTTGTATGAAGAGTTAACTGGGATACTTTACTGCATTGGTCCGAATATTCAGGGAAAAATATTTTCCATAGATTTAGATTAGATTTGCAATAAAATTCTTATTACAATTATTCCCTAACAAATAATGGCACAAACACATTTGTAGAACAGTTGTTGAGGTATAATTGTTAATCGACTAATGCAGATATTGTTGACTGATAACATATTTGCCCATTAACTATTTGTGTAAATCTGACAAAAGCACAACAATACGAGAGTTATGATCGAATAATGATTCCATAGAAATGCGATACATAGGATTCCCTAACAAACAATTCCACATCATATTTTATAATGAAAAAACATGTATTATTTTGTAAGCTTTCAAAAAAATTGATCCATATGTTTTTAGCTGATAACATATTTTTTTCTATTACTCACCTGTGGGACTCTGATGAAAGCACCACAATACGGGTGTTGTGATCGAATAACGATTCCAACTGTTGTGTTATATAGAAATTTGATAAATGCGATACTTGGAATGTTGTTTCCAGCCCGTCTTCAGTAGTGGTATAAGGTAAAGCAAAAACCCCAGCATTTAAGATCAGCATATCAATGTGCCTGAAAGATGAAAGTATTTTTTTAAATGATCTACCAAATTCGACATAAAGAACTTACTTTACACTCTGTTTAACTTCTTCTACAAAGGAACACACAGACTTAAAAGAGCCCAAATCCAATGACATCCACCGCAAACGGCTGCGACAAGCAGCTCGATCCTTAGCAATACGTTCGATAGCTTCTTCGGTGGCAGAACGATTGCGACAAGCCATTATGACATCACAGCCATGAAATGCCAATGAACGTGTAGTCTCATAACCAATACCACTATTAGCTCCCGTCACTATGGCCAAACGACCATGCAGATCTTTGCCATGCAAAACTTGCAAAGCATTAGTGCTGCCATCAAAACGCTGCCGTACTTGTGATATATTCATAGGTGGTTCTTCCAAGGCAAATGCCAAACGTGGATCCATATAAGTTGTTTGTTGTGTAGTGGTATTAAAAAATACTGTCCTTTGTGTTCCCTCTTCGAAACGTTTCTCCCAACCTAGTGGCAATTCCAATGTCATGCGCTTTGATCGTCCTGTGCGTGGATGTGTCATCTGGGCTACTTTTGTTTGTTTGCTGGAAAAGTGTTATTTTAAACAAATGGGTTAAAATGAATTAAAGTTGTTGAGTTATAGAAAAGCTTTATGGACCGGATTATGAAAATTTGTGAAAGGAATTAATTCCCATAGAGAGTCATTCTAAAGTGCGCAGCAACAATCGATCTCGATAGGATGTAAAAGTGAACAGCTTTTGTCAATGAGAGATGGCCTCCAATAATAATGTAATAATAATTCAAATCTTGAGAATTCGAACGCCATAAGCTGTCGTCCTTGGACGGTCTGGAACACAAGCCTACACTTCAAAAGCGAGCAAGCTTTATCCTTTACTCGCTTTTGAAGAGTAGGCTTGGCCGACGTACTGACCATAATGATTAGCCGACGTACTGACCAAAATGCTTTAAGAAACCAAAATTAAGATTTTTTAAACACACTTTTTCAGCATTGCAGCGCAGAATATTAAAGTTGAAATATGATAAGAGTTACATATTAATGCTGATCTTACTTTATATAACAAACGTAGCCATTTTCCGTAGCCTGTTCCTCCCATCCTGGTGGCAGTTCATCTTCACTATCAGAGTCTGGTAGAAAACCTTATAGAATAAGAATAAAATAAAAATTCAATTTTCTGTCATTTGGAAAAAAATTAAAATTTACTTACTCATATCTCAAACGAACTTTACTCTTTAGTTTGGAAAAACAACAAACTGTTCAAAAGCAGGTGAAAAATGAATGAATTCGCAAGGTGTTTACTTATTTATTTTATTATTTACCCCCTTTACTGCAACCGGCTTTTATTTATTGTGTTTTGTTGTATGGCATTGACTTAACAATTGCTTATTTTCATTTGATTGGCTAGGAGAGAACACCATCAGATGTTTGTTCTTTCTCTCTCTGTGTGAAACACAGCTGACAACTGTTTGAATAAAACAACGATTATTGGATGACGTGACGTGCGATAATAGCAATAAGTATAAACACCGTTAATATTGGCGATATCATGGAAATATTATACAAAATACTCATAATTTAATTGATGACGAGAAGAATGCGGTTCTAGAATAGAAAATGTATCATTTTTTGTTCACCAATAAAGTGACCTGTAGTAGGATTATTCAACGTATTTTTTTGGTTACCTACAAATACCGGTAAAATTAAAATGCAAAATTATGAAAAAAAATCCAAATTAAGTGTTACCATTAGCGATTTTGAACAAGAGATTACCTTGTTAATTTTGTAATGGGAGAACCATGTGGTCTGTTCCAGAAATGCAAGAAGGTAAAAGTTTTTTACTACGACAACCGATTTCCCTTTTGGATATCGAAGAAAATTGCAAAACTAGTATATTCTTGTAGGTAGTGGAACAGAGCAATGGTTTAATGAACAGACAAGGTAAATTACAAAAAAAGCAGAAATGGAATGATCATTTGAAATGGATTTACCTTCTTAATTTTACCATTAATGCAATATAATCTCAATGTAATCAAATGAAATAAAAAACAAGTAAAAAACATTAACTTCGGACCGGGCCGAACTTTAAATACACTCCATTTTTATATAAAAGTATGTGAAATCAAACATGATCCACTTTCAACTACAAATACCAGTGAAACCATTTGGATAATGTTTCATGAGTAAATGGGACCAGAATTATCGGAGTTAGAACCCATTGCGAACTACAAATACCCATTTTTAGACAAATCCATGGAAAAAAATCATCAAGATACTGAATATCCGGAATTATCATTATGTGGGGCTATATGAAAACGTGGATCTATATATACTGAAGCGACTCGGTCAAAACCCGCGTCGCAGTGGACGAAAAAAGGTTCGTGAACTGAACATTTCGCAATATTCCATTCGGCAAATATTGAAAAATGAGCTCGGGGTAAAGCCATTGAAATTCCAAAAAGTGCAAAAAATTACACCGCAACCGAAAGAAAATAGACTCAAAAGAGCTAAAGAGTTGCTTCGCTTGGCCGAAAGTGGTGAACTGCCGTATCGAATTTGGCTTTCTTCGATGAGGAAACATTCGTTGTCCAGCAGTTAGTAAACAAACAAAATGATCGTGTTTACTTGCCAAAGAGGTCAGCTGATAACAGCCGATGGTCGCTCTCCGCTCGTATTAATCGACCGTGGCATCAGAATAAATGCCGAATATTATCGCGAAAATATTCTAGAGGGTGTATTAAAGCCTCGGGCATGGCATCACTTTGGCCCACTCAGCTCGCGCCACCCAAGAATGGTTACAAAATGAGGTTCCTCACTTCATTTCCAGCGCTAAATGGCCACCAAAATCTCCAGATACCAATCCGTTGAACTATTGTGTCTGGAGTATTCTGGAAAGCAAGGTTGGCACTAAAAAAGTGTCGATCAAGCAAGCACTTCACCGGGAAGTGGCGAAAATACCGCAGAGCAACATTCGGGCAGCTTGTTTAATTTAATGTCATTAAAATTTAAAAAAAAATGTAAAAATTATGACGTTTGACTTTGTTGTAATTTTTTTTATCTCACCCGGTATGTATAAAACTGCTACAGACAATAAGGGTTTATGTATGTGCTGTCACTTTTATTATCCATGTGAATTTCCGTGTTTTCTGTCAAAATTGCCATTTTACATATCACTCATAATTCTTACTATCACACACTTGCATGTTTATTATTGTTTTCTTTGGTTATATTGTGATTTAATTGTATTTTCTAAAAAAATATATTATAATTTAACATATTTTCCCACAATACACAAACAACACTTTTGATTAAATTATGTTTTTCCAATAAAAATAGGGCACGCTGTGATCGAAAACGTATACATGTACTTTACTCATGTATTTCCCCACTGAAATGTTGTCCATATATCACACGATGTGTGCAACTTTTACAAAACGAAAATTTGACACTACATCTGTTGAAAACATATCGTCTAATGGAGCATTAAGCAATGAAATTGCCAATTCAAATCCAAGTGCATTTACTGTAATTGGAAGGTTTCTATGGCCTTTTATTAATAGCAACATGAAAGAAACTTCAGTGTGCATGTCTACATTAGGTCTTTTGTCCGGTTTGAATTTTCCCAGTTTTCAATTGGAACACATTGCTCTTTGCAAAAAAATTATAGTCTTATTTAATGTTTATTAAACTTTGTAAAAAATATCTTAGAGACACGGGAATAGGCTAAGAGTCTATATAATTACATATATAATATATAACACCTAAGAAAAAATAAAATTACTGAACAATCCCTCCGATTATTCTTAAAATCTAGACACAGTTATATTCAAATATAGCACCAGTCCTTTATTCTCTACAATTCTGGTTTATTTATGATACCATAGAACAGTGGCAATTTACTGTGATCATGTCGTATCAATATTAGGAACGGAGTATCGCCACGGAATACAACATCGGTGCCGGAACGATATAAATATGCTGCGGTGGCAGCTGCAGCCTCTGTACCTTGCTCGTCTACGGCAAAGTCTACTTTGTGTATTATTTCATTAACAAAGAGATCCGAATGATAGCCATTGTAAGTGAAACGTTGTGCTTCCAGATTAGATAATGCTTGAAGATTCGCATCATTAGGAGCTTGTCTTTTTTCAATGGCATGTGCCGGAGTGGTGTCTTCAATTGTTTGCATAGCTGGCATTTCTGTGGTTGCAGTTGTACTATTACCTTGCTCCTCTTCCTCTTCACCAAATCGACTTGAGAATATTAACGGTTTTTCATTGTATCTATCGTAATATTGTTGGTTGACAGCTGCCAGACCTTTACGTGCGGGAACGGTTGGAGTCTGAGCCACAGGTGTGGGCACTGGAGAAAATATTGGTCTTCTGCCATTGTTGGCCATATTTCTTCCACCAATCAGTGATAAATCACTCAAGCCGGGATTGAATACATCAGTCACACCCATTGCTGGCAGGATGTCATTCAGGGTCATGGTGCGGGCAAAATGCATTTTGGGGAACACCATGACTGTGGTTTTCAGCATCATCTTATCAATCATATCGTTAATTTTGCGGGCATCCAAGACACTCATTAATCCACGTAATTTCAGACGAGTCGAGTCATTCGGTTGAATAACATACATGGTAGTTTCATTGCCCTTATATGGCAACCCTAGAATACGGCAATCATACTCCTTGGCATCATAAAATGGAAAGATACCACCAGTAGCCATTAGCTGGACACGAATGGGTTTTGTGTTTGGACCATCCTGATAGAAATTATCCTCTTTTGTGGAACGCTGGAAGAATGGTGTCTGCCAAAAGCCTCTAAAGTACAAAGTACTGGCAAGAATTATGTTCGTTACCGAGGGTATATTTCGTGAAATCAATTCGGGTATTTTTCCATTGGTATTGTCATTTGACCATTTATTGATGTACTTTGTAGCTTCGCGGGATTTTGTCTTATAGTCAAGTTGCGCCAAATGTGAATCGTAAATGGAACCAATGACTTGTCTGAAAGAAGAGAGAGAAAATGAGAATATTTCAATTGTTAATTAAAAAAAAGGTATGGCTTATGATAAAAGGAAATATTCGACATGAGATTTACATGTTGGGCGCCATGGCCTACATAAGGTCAACCAGTAAGCCCATCTGACAACTAAGTTGGTAGTTAAAAGACATAATTGTGATTTAAAAATTCAAAGAGAGTCAAATCACAATAATGCAAAAACTACTGAATTTATTCTGAAATTGTTGTCAAAAGTAGTCTTCTTGGGCGCCATTAAAAGAATCTTAAGGTGAAAGACAATACACAAAACGCTTTTCTAACTGGCTTAAGTCATGGGCTGGCTTCTTCGGAAAAGATTAAGAAGCCAAAATCAAACTAAGTGAATCTAAAACTCCTTTATTCCTCTACGAAGAAGCCAGCCGATGACTTAAGCCAGTCAAAAAAGCGTTTTATGTATTCTCACCTTTAGATTTATTGATATTCAAAAGTTGAAACCTTGCCCTACGTATAGCTTTTATATTCCTCTTTTCAGATTCGATTCATTTATTAAATTCCCAATTGTAATTCGTTGCATTCTCCCCGGAAATACCCGCATGGAGGAATAAATGGCAGAAGCCTTTTGCACAATCATTTGGTTTTTCCCTCTCCCACAAACAACAAGTGACTCAACAATTATTCCATCTAATATTATAATTATTTGTGATGATTTTGTCGCCACTCATCAGACGGAAGCCCATTATTGTTTTTGACACATTCTGCTCATGTCCACAACAAAACTAAAAATATCATAGAAATTATAATTTTAAACAATATTCTTTTTGTTCTTCCATTTTAAATGAAGTAATTAACAATAACGTGAGATCAGACTGTTGTTATTACGCTGATCAAAATAATTTGTAATTATTGTATTGGTACCGCTGATTTGATTGAGTGATTGAACCGAACACAAGTGACAAATATTAATTGAATTTAAAAACGCTCCAAAAACTTTATAGAATCAATTTATCCTCAGGTCCATTCAGATTTTACAAAAATCGATTTAAGGGCTAATTTACACATAAATTAGACGTTTTTCGAAGATAGGTCTTTTTATTGACGTTTATTTGATTTATTTATTATTTGATTTATGAAATTCATTTATTTTATTTATGAAATTAACATTTCAAATAACGTATTTTATTAAAATATATTCCGTATAAATAAGGCTTAATGTCATCAGCGATGATAAGAATAATTATTCCAAATTGTGAACCTTATATTTATATGAGATATATACAGGGTGAGATAAAAAAAACTGCTACAAAGTCAAACGCCATAATTTTTAAATTTTTTTAATTTTATTGAATGAAAGCAAGAAATGTCGGAAATAGCATCAATTTTAGAATATGTTTAGATTTGTTCGAATTAGTCACCTTTGGCACGAATTATGGCCTCAAACGGCCAAAGAAACCGTCACACGCTGCCCGAATGTTGCTCTGCTTTATTTTGGTCAATTTTGCACCAAATGGACAATACAAGTCCAAATTTAAAAGATACAAATGCTTCGGCATATTTAGTCCTTTGAATTTTAAATTATAATCTCCCATAAAATGAATTCTCCCATAAAAAACTTTTAATTGTTATGTGGAGCTCAACTAAATTAGCAAAGTGGTGTAGGGTATAATAAAATCGGCCCCGTCCGACTTTAGGACTTTCTTTAGTGTTTTTTTTTTTTTTTTGTTATTGTTCAAATGCAAAATTTAAAGAACTCCTTGTTTCGCGGGTTTTTCTCAATTTAAAAAAAAAAATTAAAAATAAACAAAGCTAACTGTTGCATATTTAAAAGTCTATTTGACACTATAAGGCTCCAGCACAGAGTTGCATTTATCTAGTTTCTTTGAAGTTGAACAACCTTTCTTTTTGAGCCATGGGTTAATCCAGAAAAAAATTGTATACAAGCGCGCTATCGAAATCCAGGGGAGTTCAATAAGATTTGCCTATGTAAACATGCTTTCATAAAACAAATTAATTATTTCGAAACTTGTTTGACTTCTAGTAAATAAAAAACACGAACTGATCTTTTCCCAAATAAATGTATGAGGACTCGAATCAAACACTTACCTATAATCTGGATTTAACGTATAGCCCTCCTGAACAAACAAACCATTCGCAACATTAATCGTGTGATTTATTTGCTCCGTTTTACGATTGCTGGCGGTCTCTCTAACGTTCTTCTTGGCGGCGGTATAAAACCAATTGGGACGCTTTCTCGTATTCGCGTCCCTTCCGGTGTTCACATCAAAGTTTTGCATATCATCTATCATTGAGCCGAATATTTGATGGAATTTTCCGGGATTTGTATTAAATTCTGGTATGTTTTCAAGGCCGAGAACTGCTTTCAATTCCTGATAACTTTTGCCCTTGGCTCCGAGCATAAGCAGTGATAGAGCAGACATTAACGAAAGCGGTGAAAATATTTCGCTGCGTGTAGCGTAGGGATCCATGTAGCTTAATTGTTGGAGCATATTGTGACCGAATTGTAGGGCATTTTCAGCTATCATATCGGCTGTGGAATAGCCAGGGGCCGTCGTAGATGCGGCTCCCGGTGGCGGCGGTGGTGGTGGGGAGTTGACGGTTGAAAATATGAAATTGGGTGAATCGGTGCCCTGTGGCGGTTGCGAATTTGTTAATTGTGCCGATCCCGATCCCATATTTAGAGGATTTGCGATCATTTGAGAAATCAAGTCATCTCCTGCTACCAAAGTTGCAATTGCCAAAACCACCAACAATGTGGGTGCCGACAACTGCCAGATATTTAAAATTCCCATCACAAGCTGTTTGTATGCTTATCCAAAAAAGCAAAACACTGGGAGAAGATTTCTTTTTATAGAACCGCACACTCTGTTTACTACAAACAAACGCGATTGCAAAACTAGATTTCCAAACAACAAAAAACGAAGAGATGTTCAAATGCTGCTGGTTCTGGCCAATCGGGTTTTATTGAGTTTTAATTGACGTATTTTTTTTTTTTTTTTTTTTGTCACTTGGCGTTCTATATTTTTTTATAATCTTTCTTTTTTATTATAATTAGTAGAAGTAGGTATGAACTATGTTCGTTTGTTTGTGTGTTTGTATGTTGCTCTTCTTTCAATTTCGATCGTGGCGATCTTACATTTGCATCACTCACACAGAAGCGGTATCGCACAAAACCCGTCTTTAACACTTAAAGCGATCCAAACAAACTGATCGTTCAGTAAACTAAGCTTTGCAATTTAGCTGGTCTTTAAAATAACGTTCTCTCTCAAAATTGCTGCGTATCTTCGTCTTTTTTTTCGGATCAATCCATAGAGAGTAGAGATGGCAAAAATGAAAAATTGTACGAAAAGGGAAAATATTTGGGGAACGGATGCAAATAGTATTCAATTCGTTACTATAGCTTCTGATAGAAAATTTAAAATATCCAAAAATGTAACAGGGGATTATTAAAAGTAACAAGTAAAAAAGCAGTAAGTTGGGCCGGGCCGAATTTTGAATACCCTCCACCATTTGGAACGAATTAGAAAATATTCAAAAAAATAAAATCCATTGAAAATTCTGTTAAAATCTTTAAAATACCTAATATCGGAAGGTGCCGATATATGGGGGATATACGCTATTGAGGACCTATATAGACAAATCTATGTCTGGGGGTAAAGTACTCACAAGGAACTCCTTGTGTGGATTTTCAGATAATACCATTGGGAAATGTGGCTAAAATCCTCAAAATCCCGAATATCGGGGGTACCGTTATATGGGGGATATACGATATTGTGGACCTATATAGACAAATACCTTTCAGGGGTTAAAGTGCTCACAAAGAAATCCTTGTGTGGATTTTCAGAGAATGCCATTGGAATATATAGCTAAAATCATCTAAATAACGAATAACGGGGGTACCGTTATATGGGGGCTATACGATATCGTTAACCTATACAGAGAACTCTATGTCAGGGGGTAAAGTGCTCACAAAGAACCCCTTGTGTGGAATTTCAGACAATTCCGTTGAAAAATGTGGCTGAAATCGTCAAAATACCGAATATCAGAGGGTACCGTTATATGGGGGATATACGATATCGTGGACCTATACAGACAACTCTCTTTCAGGGAGTAAAGTACTCACAAAGAACTCCTTGTGTGGATTATCAGACAATTCCATTGAAAAATGTGGATAAAATCATCAAAATACCAAATATCGGGGGTACCGTTATATGGGGGCTATACGATATCGTGGACCTATATAGATAATTCTCTGCCGAGGTATAAAGTACCCACAAAGAATTATTTGTGTGGATTTTCAGACAATTCCATTGAAAAATGTGGCTAACATCATCAAAATACCGAATATCGGGGGTACCGTTATATGGGGGCTATACGATATCGTGGACCGATATACCCCATCTTCGAACTTGACCTGCCTGCAGACAAAAAAAAGATCTGTGCAAAATTTTAGCTTCCTATCTTAATTCGTTTAGACTGTAGCGTGATTACAACAGACGGACGGATAGGGCTAAATCGTCTTAGAATTTTACGCTGATCAAGAATATATATACTTTTTTGGGTCTAAAATGATTATTTCGATGAGTTACAAACGGAATGACGAACTAAATATACCCTCCATACTTTTTTTGGTGGAGGGTATAAAAAATAACTGTCGTCGTAGAATAAACAAGTAAAAAAGCTGTAAGTTCGGCCGGGCCGAACTTTTAATACCCTCCACCATTTGGTACAAAATTTGGCAATTTCCAAAAAATAAAATCCGTTAAAAATTCTGTTAATATCTTAAGAATTCCGAATGCTTATACGACGACGTGGGCCTGCATAGGCAAGTTTTGTCATAAGTTATTACAATATATAATGCGAAACTTGAAGAAAAATCTATTTATAATGTAGCTAAAATCATTAAAATACCGTATATGGGGGGTACCGTTATATGGGGGTTATACGAAGGTGTGGACCTGCACAGACAATTTTCTGGCATGGGCTGAAGTATCCATTACGACCTTCACATGCCGTATTTGAAACAATAATGTCGCTAAAATCATCAACATACCAAATATCGGGGGGTACGGTATATGGGGGCTATATGAAGACTTGGACCTATATGGCCCATTTTCTGTTTTATGCTGCAGTATCTATTACGAACTTCAAGTACCAAATTTGGAACGATTTCGCTAAATAATGTCGCTAAAATCATCAAAATACCGAATATCGGGGGCTACCGTTATATGGGGGCTATATGAGGACGTGGACCTGCATGGCTCATTTTTTGACTTAGGATTACGAATCCATTACGAACTTCAAATACCAACTTAGAAACGATTCCGGTAAACAATGTCGCTAAAATCATCAAAATACCGAATATCGGGAGGTACCGTTATATGGGGGCTATATGATTTCTTGGACCTACATGGCCCATTTACGAACTTAACCTGCCTACTGGCAAAATATACATGTTTGCAAAATTTTAGCCTTCTATCTCTATTTGTTCGAAAGATGGCGTGATTACAACAGACAGACAGACAGACAGACAGACAGACAGACAGACACACAGACAGACAGACGGACATGGCTAAATCGTCTTAGAATTTTACTCTGATCAAGAATATATATACTTTGTTGGGTCTGACATGAGTATTTCAAGGAGTTACAAACGGAATGACAAAATTAATATACCCTCCATAGTATGGTGGAGGGTATAAAAAGGTAACCTCGTACTCATATGTTTACAATTCTTTCAAAATGCTTCATTTGATGGCATCTTATTATTGAAATGTTTATTAATAAATTCATTGTATATCCAAATGGGAACCTGTTTTTATGCAGTTAAATTTAACAAGAACAAGTAAAAAAGCTGTAAGTTCGGCCGGGCCGAACTTTGAATTCCCTTCATCATTTGGAAGGAATTTGAAAATTTTCAAAGGAAATAAAATCCTTTAAAAATTCTGTTAAAATCTTAAAAATACCGAATATAGGGGTTATATGGTGGTCTATACAAAGACGTGTATCTGCATAGGCAACTCCTGTCATAGGGCATTACAAAATTCAAATACGAAACTAGAAGAAAAAAATCCGGTGAATAATGTAGCTAAAATCATCAAAATATCGAATATAGGGAGGTACCGTTATATCGGGGCTATACGAAGACCTGGACCTGTCTGTCATAGGCTGTAATATACACATTACGAACTTCAAATACCATATTTGAAACAATTCCGGTGAATAATGTAGCTAAAATACCGAATATAAGGAGGTACTGATATATATGGGGCGAAGACCTGGACCTGCATAGACAATTTTCTATCGGAGACTGTAGTTCCCATTTCTAACTCTAAATACGAAATTTGAAACAACTCCGGTGAGTAATGTCCCTAAAATCGTCAAAATATCGAATATCGGGGAGTACCCTCTTCCAGAGGGTAAATTGCTTAGAAAATCATCAAAATACCGAATATAGGGATGTACCGTTATATGGGGGATATAGGATATCGTGAACCTATATAGACAATACTATTGCAGAGGGTAAAGTACTCATAAGGAACACCTTTTGTGGATTTTCAGACAATTTCATTAAAAAAATTGGATACAGTCATCAAATTATCGAATATCGGGGATGCCTCTATATGAGGGCTATGCAATATGGTGGACCGATATAGTCCATCTTCGAACTTGACTTGCCTGCAGACAAAAGGCTGATCTGTGCAAAATATAATCTTCCTATCTTTTTTCGTTATGACTCTAACGTGATTACAACAGACGGACGGAATCGTCTGATCATAAATATATCTACTTTGTTATGTCTAAAATTATTATTTCGATCACTTACAAACGGAATGACGACCTTTATATACCCTCCGCACTATGTATGGCGGTGGGTAGAAAAATTACAGAAAATGCAGAGATGTATATTTCATGTTTCTCTGCCGTTGAGGTGAGAATACATAAGATGACATATTACTGCCATAATTGAGACCCCCTTTGTTCTTCTACGGAAAAAACTAGTCCGTGAGTTATGTCAGAAAAAATTTAAATAGGGCGGCATTGACTGTCATGTTACTCTTATATTTACCTACAAGTTTTGCCAGTAATTATGCGTTTTACCAACACTCTTCATTTATTTGACGTATTTTCAAAAAAAAAATTGACAACCTAAATGACGTAATTTTGCAAATAAGGTTTTATTTTTTTAATGTATATTCGTACTTACGACGAATAAAAAGTACATTGTTATCATTGCCATCACTGGCAAAGTAAATCACCCAGAGCGCGAGCAAGAGCGACACTTGTTTTTTTGCCGATCAAAAGAACTTGTTTTAATAATTTTGCCAATCGTAGGAAAACCCATGAACCCTAAGTACTCTCATGACTCACGTAAACAGAACATTTTTGTTTTTTGTCAATTCCACTGTAAAGCACGACAATTATTATTCAAAAGCAAACAAACTATTAACGTGGATACGCAAGCGCGCATCATTTAGCTCGTACTACAATGTTATTAACAATACTACGGGGTTTTGTTTAACGTAATCGTATGTAGATAAAATTCATTGATGTATAGTGGGGCATCAATAAATGTGAAAATGTTCTTTGTTACATTTTTTTATACCCTACAACATACATAGTATGGAGGGTATATTAAGTTCGTCATTCCGTTTGTAACTTATCGAAATAATCATTTTAGACATAACAAAATATATTTATTATTGATCAGCGTAAAGCGATTTAGTCCTGTCCGTCTGTTGTAATCACGATAGAGTCAAAACGAATAAAGATAGAAAGCTAAAATTTTGCACAGATCAGTCTTTTTTCTGCAGGCAGGTCAAGTTCGAATATGGGCTATATCGGTCCACAATATCGTATAGCCCCCATACAACGGTACCACCCGATATTCGGTATTTTGATGATTTTAACCACATTTTCTAATGGAATTGTCTAAAAATCCACACAAGGAGTTCTTTCAGAGTACTTTAGACCCACGATATCGTATAGCCCCCATACAACGGTACCCCCCGATATTCGGTATTTTGATGAATTTAGCCACATTTTCCAATGGAATTGTTTGAAAATCCACATAAGGGATTCATTCTGAGTACTTTACTCCCTGCAGAGAATTGTCTATATAGGTCTAAAATATCGTATAGCCCCCATACAAAGGTACCCCTCGATATTCGGTATTTTTATGATTTTAGCCACATTTTCCAATGGACTTGTCGGAAAATCCACACAAGGAGTTCTTTCTGAGTACTTTACCCTCTGGAATGGAATTGTTTACATAAGTCCACGATATCGTATAGCCCCCATACAACTGAACCCCCCAATATTTGGTATTTTGATCATTTTAGCCACATTTTCCGGTGAAATTGTCTGAAAATAAACAAGAGGAGTTTCTTTTGAGTACTTTACCCCCTGGAAGAAAATTGTCTATATAAGTCTACGATATCGTATAGCCCCCTTACAACGGTACCCCCGATATTCGCTATTTTGATGATTGTAGCCAATTTTTTCAATAAAATTGTCTGGAAATCCACATAAGGATTTCCTTCTAAGTACTTCATCCCCTGGAAGATTATTGTCTATATAGGTCCACGATATCGTTTGTCCCCAATATAACGGTACCCCCCTATATTAGGTATTTTGATGATTTTAGCAACATTTTTCAATGAAATTGTCTAAAAATCCATACTAGAAGCTCTTTCTAAGTACACTACTCCCTGGAAGAGAAATATCTATATAGGTTCAAGATATCGTATAGCCCACACACAGCGGAACCCCCCGATATTAGATATTTGCCGATTTTGAGGATGTTATTCGCCGGAGTCGTTTGATATTGCGTACCTAGAATTCGTAATGGGTACTATAGCCTATGACAAAAAATTGCTTATGCAGACCCACGTCTTCGTATAGCCCCCATATAATGCTACATCCCAATATTCGGTATTTTGATAATTTTAGCGACACTATTCATCGTAGTTGTTTCAAATTTCGTATTTAGAGTTCGTAATGGGAACTAGAGTCTATGACAGAAAATTGTTTATCCAGGCCTTCGTACAAGCCTCATATATCAGTACCTCCCTATATTCGGTATTTTGACGATTTTAGCTACATTATTCACGGAGCCAAGTAATGGCTTATGAAAAAAGTTGCCTATGTAGGTCCACATCTTCGTATAGATACCAATATAACGTCTATATTCGATATTTTTAAGATTTAAACAGATTTTTTGGCGAATGTTATTATTATTTTTTTTTTTTTTGAAAATTTCCAAATGGTGAAGTGTATTCAAAGTTCGGCCCGCCCGTACAAACAATTCTATAAAAAAAGGTTTTGAGGATAGTTTTGAGTAAATTTTGATTATGTACCAAAAAAATACAAAAAAAAAAAATAAATAAACCAAAATTCAACGCAGGGAAGTTATTTCAGAATTCTCATAAGCATAAATAAACGCTAACACTCCTTATCACATGGTAAATCTTCCTAAGCAATCCAGATCAGGATATTGCAAAACAAAAAACTGTTTTAATAATATTGTGAAAGAATTAAGCTGGAAATACATAAAGCGCATATTTGGCTGGCTTAAGTCATCGGCTGGCTTCTTCGGAAATGAACAAAGGAGCCTAGGGCCAAAATCGAGCTAAGTCAACCTAAAACTCCTTTGTTCATCTACGAAGAAGCCAGCCGATGACTTAAGCCAGCCAAATATGCGCTTTATGTGTTTCCACCCTTATCCTTCCTCTTAAAAAGGCAATTAAAACTTAAAAAAGGTAAAATGTAATTATAAAATCTAAGGTTTTTATCTAAAATTTCATATTAGTGTAAATGCGCTATAGTCAAGCGATGGAATTCCCAATATATCGTTACATTTTCATAATTGTTATTATAATTAATTGAATTGGTTGTGTTGTTTTTCTAAGAGTACTGCGCTATAATATGCATTCAAAAGTCTAGTAATTCCCCTGTTATATTTAGAATTTAAGGTCTGATAAGCAATGGGAATTTCCAGCGATACATATAGCAAAAGCGAATCCACGAAATGGAAATGGGTTTTGTGATTGAAAAAAAAAAAAAAAAAAATATATATATATATATATATATATATATATATATATATATATATATATATATATATATATTCTATGACATAATATTACTCGGTAGAAGCATACATACTAATGCAGTACACTTTTTGCCCCCTATATCACATCACAAAGTCACATAGGTATAAAATTTATTCGCTAGCCTTGGATTTGATTACCTATTATGGGATCTTCCCTGCCACCATTATTTCATAATGGAAATCACCAAAATTTGCCCTACGGGTCACAGTAAACATAAAATCCCCTTTTCCATCAAGTATTCTGTGTATTATAATGTATGTACTTAAATAAAGTTCCCATTACTGCAGCATTGATGTCACATATTGAGTCGTTAACATTATATAAACATACATACATCTCACCCATTCATTCATTCATTGAATAAGAAAAAAAGTGAAATTTAAGTTTGGGAAAACCCAAGTTATCTTAAAATGTACTATTGGCAGCTGATCTCGTTTCTTTGTATTGTTTCCGCTTTTTGTTGTTATTATATTTCTTTGAACTGAAACAATCCTACAGAATTTGATGTACAAACATCTTCTCTACAGGCATATACGATTAGGAAAGTACAGACTCTTATTAAGTAGAATTTCTAAAATTTACTAATATGGTAATTAAAACAAAGATTGCTCAATCAATACAAAACTGTAACCAATTTTTATATCACAGGTGGGTGCATGGACCTATTCAAAGAGGGTTATGAAAATGAAAAAAAAAATGATTTTAAGATAGGTATGCATACCTGACAAAGTTTACAACGATATCCACGTAAAAATACTTTTTAAAACTTTCCCTAAAGTAAAAAAAAAACCCTCACTCTCTCTCTTTTAAATTAAACAAGTAACAAAGTTGTAAGTTCGGCCGCGCCTAACCACCATTCCCACCATTTGGAACGAATTTGGCGATTTTCAAAAAAAAAAATATATACATAAAATCCGTTTAAAATTCTGTTAAAATCTTGAATGTAGCCTTCATATTAAGGCCTAAACGATGACGTGGACCTGCATAGGCAACTTTTGTCATAAGCCATTAAAATATTCAAATGCGAAATTAAAAAAAAAAATCGGTGAGTAATGTAGATAAAATCATCAAAATACCGAATATCGGGAGGTGCCGTTATATGGGGGCTATTCGAAGACGTGGACCTGCACAGACAATTTTTGTCATAGGCTGTAGTATCCATTACGAACTTCAAATACCGAATTTGAAACAATTCCGGTGAATAAGTCGCTAAAATCATCAAAATACCGATTATCGGGAGGTACCGTTATATGGGGGCTACACGAAGACGTGGACCTGCACAGACAATTTTCTTTCATAGGCTGCAGTATTCATTACGAACCTCAAATACCACATTTGAAACAATTCCGGTGAATAATGTCGCTAAAGTCATCAAAATACCGAATATCGGGTAGTACCGTTATATGGGGGCTATACGAAGACGTTGACCTGCACAGAAAATTTTCTGTCATAGGCTGTAGTATCCATTACGGACCTCAAATACCAAATTTGAAACATTACCGGTGAATATTGTTGCTTAAATCACCAAAATACCGAAAATATGGAGTTACCATTATATGAGGGCTATACCAAAACGTGGACCTTCATGGCCCATTTTCAAAGCCAAAGTCCTGCAAACATAATATACATTTGAGTAACATTTTATCAACCAACTTTATTTCGTTTGGAAGCTAGATTGATTTCCACAGACGGACGGACATCGCTAAATCGCCATAGAATTTTATGCTGATCAAGAATCTATATACATATACTTTGTGGGGTCTAAAATGTATATTTCGAGGTGTTACAAACGGAATGACAAACTTAATATACCATCCATACTATGGTGGAGGGTATAAAAAACCCGAATGTTCTAAAAGCAGCAACACATCTTCTGTCCAACACATTCAACAATCTTGTACCTACCTCACACAAATTCAACAACAAAGAGAACAAGCCAAAATGTCCTTCCCTAAATCCCTACAAATTAAGGGTTTTGCCATATGGGATTATATCTAAATTTTTGAGAGGAATATCCCTATCCATAGAGAAGCCGATATGTAAAATTGTAATTGCTTTGGTCGCGAATTGGGGCTGCAAACAGCAGGCATAGTGGAAAGGTGAAACTAGATTGATTAGTATTAAAGAGGAATTAAACTCCCCACAGAAACCCGGAAATAGCAAATTACAGCTGATTTGGTTGGAAATTGGGACAAAAACCTTCCAAATGCAGAATCGTGGGCAATGTTTAAGAAAGGAAGTCAATACTGGTGACTACAAATCGCCACGGTTGAACATCGAATCACTTGACGTCCAAATACTTTACGTCCTTTATGTGGTGTAGCTGTCTAAACTGACGATTCTAAGATGGAATGTGGGATAGGTGTTAGGGCCTTCTGTGATATCCTCAATATAGGTACATCCTGCAAACTTAGCGACGACTTTAGTGTATTTTCGAGGTGGAAATCTTGGTGGTCAAAAAGCCATAGATCGATCTATTAGCAAACAGGAAAAGTGAAACAGTGAAATTGAGGATTAAAATTCTTTTTCCATTAAATTTATGGCAGTTTTGAAGTGCAGAAAATCCTTGGAAAACACTGGGTTGTCTATCAAGCTCTATTGGGTTCCAGGACATTACCATATTCCAGGTACTGAGACAGAGAAATGAACTGACAAGACGGGAATCCGAACCAACAGACATTGAAGTTGAAAACTCGGTTAGACCACCCCTGTGCCACCTTTTTCGTGCAATACACAAACACTGCTCTGACAAATTTCAACAAGAGATTCCAACAAAAATAACTAGATGAGAGGGAATGTAATGTCCCTAAGAAAATCTGGCCTATAATCTCCGAGAAGAGAACAAGACCACTCGTCTTCGTGGTGAAACCTGACCTACAACTTGTGGTTTGTATCATCACAGGCCACTGCATCGTGAGAGCGCTGACTTCTAAGTGGATTAGCTATGATAACGATTACTGTAGGTTCTGCCAAGATGAGGAGAAAATTGATTTGATTATTTACTCTGCGAGGGTTAAACTAGCGACTTAGAACCAGCAATGACAAATTTCGAATAGTATTTTCTCGTTATATAAAGTAGAATTGAAGATCCGAAGAATTGAGAACGTAAATCAATCGAAAAGTCATTCTCCCGCCGCCGAAAAAATAATGGTCAAAATCGTACTAAAAACTAAACTCGGTTATGTCTATTTATACCCTACACCACATAATGGTAAGGGTATTATGTCTTTGTGCATTTGTTTGTGACATGTAGAAGGAAGCGAGATAGACCCATAGTTACTTTTGAGGATCTCCATAGAATCACTTTCTGAGACGATTTATGCATGTCAGGCTGTCTGTCCGTCCGTTCATGTATTCTTGTCAGGTCGAATTTATTATCCGATTGAGATGAAATTTTCCAAAAAAAAATATTTGGCCCAAGGTCGAACCCTATTAATATTGGTGATAATCGGATCAGATTTAGACGTAGCTCCCATATAAATCTTTATCTGATTTCGGGTTAATTGTGCCCCAAATGGCCAATATCTGCCCAAAAAGTCCTGAATTTTGGCTCCTTCGACCGAATACAGTCTAGAAGCAAGTACATCAAATTTGAAGAAAATCGGTTCAGATATAGCTATAGCTCCTATATAAACGTTTCATCGGATTTGGTGTTTAAGTCCCTCACATTCGTAATATGCATTCGACAACAATGATATTTGGTACCAAATATCTTTATTGAGATCGGATATCATTAATCCGATTTCAGGTTTATTGTGCAAATAATGGAGAGAAAAGAGAATAAGATTTGGCAGGCTTGTCTTCGTAAAGTTATATATAATTTTTATCCTTGGTTTAATATATCTCACCACGGTTATCACATTAGGCCATGGTGCTTGTTCGGGATTACAGCGTCATTTGAAACCTGCAAAGTTATTTTCTGATATTTGTAAAGGACTTTTTTATTTTTTATTCTTTTGCTGTCATTTACCATAGCTTACCGTTTCCAACTATGTGGTACAAGCCTACAATAAATTTTGTATAAAAAATACAAAATGTACCAATAATACATTTTATTTGTATCCCAAAAAATAAGCGCCACCCTGTACTAGCAAAAAATTATTTAAAAACAAATAAAACAGAGTTTAATTTCCAATTTTAAAACTCTTCACAATAATCTATTGCCAAAACATGAAATAATTAGTTTCCCGATTGAAATTGAACATGTCTTGTAAAAAAAGAAATATACCAATTTAAAAACCGAAATGTCAGGTTTTAGCTTATTTTGAAGTTGTTACCCAAATATACCTTAAATTGGGAGTAAATGTTAAGTTGGGGTTATAACCATTTTTAATACCTATTATCCATATAAGTATGCAAAAAAATCATTAATTAAATTATAGAATCCCCGCACTTCTTGAAAAAATGTCCCTAGGTCTACAGTTACATAGAGTTAATTTAATTAGAAAATCCCCCAACTTTTTGAGAAAATCCCCCGATTTGCTCGTTGAAATCAACTGGCAACACGATGATGTCAAACAGTAGTAAAAAGCGTCTGCTACGGCCGATGAAGTAATTGACTCTAGCAAACAAATCCCTAACAATGTTTTTATTGTAATCATGAATTTTGCATTTTAACATGTTTGTCATATATCTATATAATCGCTTACTGCTTGATCACAAATTCATCACTTTATACTATGTACTGCCAAACGAAATATTAAAAAATTTGCAGAAAGCAAGCAGAAATTACGTAAGAAATTTTCATTGGGACAAACGAACTTGGCAACAACTACGACACTGTTCAAGAAACACAATTTTTACTTGGGTACATAGGGTCCATTTAGCAAACCATTTTATTTTTTCCACCATCTGCTTTTAATGAATTCAGGCACTTGTTTAGCATTTTTCTAATCTTTATTTCATAAATTACATATTAAGATCTTTTTGACATGTTCTGTATGAGACTCCAGCACCGAAACCAGTGCCCATTATAAGGGGCCATGCTTTCCTCTTGAAAATGAGCAGCGAGAGAACTGAACCGATGGCCAATCCGCTAACACTTTTTATACCCATGTCGGTAATGCAACGGTCGATTTTCTTTCCAAATTCATCTTCGGATTTGCTGACTTGTGGCATCTTGTTAGAATCCGGTGTTTTTATTTGTTTGTTATTTAAGAAAAATGCAAAAAATTCCTTCGTTCGTTCGGCAGCAACGAAACTATGCGTCCGACTCTTTTTCGATTGTATCAGCTGGTAGCATTTTTTTTTGACAGACAGTTGAGGTAATGTGTACACTTGAAATAAAGCGTACGAAGTGTGGCAGAATTATAATTTTTACAGACATTGCATATGTTTTGGGTCAAATTTATCTTAACAGAATAATAGCATGTTTCCATTGGAAACCGAACAACGTTGTTCGCTCTCAGAATTAGGTACACGAATTAACCCGTTCATACGGCACGATTCGTAATTCATAGTAAAATAATTCCTTTTTTCAAAAATTTTGTTTGTTGATTTTAATGGGAATTTATACGAAAATACATGAAATTCTCACTAATATGAATAGAAGAAATGATTGTTTTTCTCCCAAAGATTTATTATATCATTAATTTTATAATTTTCATTCACGTTTTCAACTTTATGTGTAAATGTTGACATTTTGAACATATTTTTGTATTTTTCTATTTTTAAATTTTGCTGGAGAGACACTTGTCAAACATTTTTTCTGCCGATAGAAACATTTTGAAAATGTTGCCTCTTTTGTTTGCGTTTTCTGTGGAAATGTTAACTCATGGACAAAATGCGTACCTCGAATGAGAGAGAAAACAAAATTTACTTTCGTTTGAATATACATACGCCATTCAACATTGTAGTTTTCATTCATAATTTTCAGTCTTCCCAAAAATTTTTAAAATTTCATCAAATTTTTCTATTTTTAATTTTTAAATGTCACAATTTATTTTTTCGATAAATGCTCTCATTTGTTAGGGATGGGACATATTTTTTCGTTGTTCTGAGAGTGATTTGATTTGAACAATGTACAAATATGAGTGTTCGCTCAGGAAATTTTAGTTGTGTTCCAATACTTTTTTAGTAGTAAAACTAGCAGAAGAGAGAACAGATCGAAATGTCATTCTCAATTAGGTGTGCTCAAAAAATAAGGGAACGGAAAATTAGCAGAAATGCGATAAAATGTCAAAATTCAAAATTCCAAGAGTAAACAGTCCAAATCGGACTGGTGAAACCTTACTGAAAAGGACGCCAAAATTTAAAAAAATTAGTATTGAAGACGATACGTTAAAATTAACAATCTATAATAATAATTAATAATCTGATTCACATTCAGCCAGTCCTCTTCACTACTGGAATCATCCAAAAGTGCTCCATATTTTCTCTTTTTGTTTTTTTGCACTACAAATATTAGTTTTTCCTTTAGTTTTTAAATTGATCATTTCTTTATTTTTGTTATGGCGCGGGAACATTGAAATGTATCAATACATTTTTCAACCTTGTTAGCCCTGCCAATTAAATGTCAAATTCACAATTTGCACATTTCTGCTCGGCCAAATTCATGTAGCTAAAACAAGCAGAAATGTGCACCACTCAGCGCCATTTTTTTCTCGAGAGAGCTGCAAGTTTTGCTAGTTTTTGCAGTACGGGAACGCGTTGTAGCAGAATTAGTACTAATTAGTACCAATTTGTAGGTTCTGGAACACAACTTTTGTGTGAAGAATTAGGTAGTTTTTTCATAGTTAAGGGTCAAACAACGAATAGAGACCGAATCAAGTGCAGTGGAAACGCCACATAATCTAACCTCGGTAAAATTAAGAAGATAACGGCGTGCAAGCATATGTTTGCATTTTCTACAAATCTTTATCATTGTCAAAATTTATATTCATTGTATATAATCAAATCAGAGGTGAGAAACACAAGCAAGACCCAGATAATATCGGACAAGAAGGACACTTTTGGCAACAATTTCACAATAGACTTAGCAGTTTTTGCACCATTTGATATTCTTTGCATTTCAAATAACATTTATCTCTTTTGACAGCAAACTTAGTTGTCAGATGAACTTGATGGCTGACATTACATTGGCCATGGTGATAAGTTTAATTACAGAAAATACAGGGCTGGGGATGCTTATCTGAAATTATGTTAACTTTTTAATTCTACCATCTTTCTAACGATACATTCAATTGATTCTGATTTTTTTTTTGTGGTTTTTATTTTCCAAAACAATAAACACAAACAGTGTACAATAATTTTCAAGGTAAGGCATAATATGGCCTTAATAAAATGTTTTCTTTCTTCTTATAGCCCATGGTAGAAATAAGAAGGTAAAGTCATGCAAATCATATGTTTATAATTTTTTCAAATTTATACATTTGAGGTTATCGTAACCTATTGTCAAAACCTATATTCATAAATCCATTGTATACACACAAAATCATCATGGGAACTGTTTTTTATGCATTGAAATTTGACAAGGTAAATTACAGAAAATGCAGAGCTCGACATGCTAATTTGAAATGAGGTTATTGTTGTATTTTATTGTACCATTTTATAGCCTTGTAATATCAAAACACATTCATAGATTTTGTGTGCCTATGTATTGTTTTAAATAATATTCAAAATAATTTTGAAAATTTACAAATTGTGTTGAAATAAACATTAAAATTTACAGCTTTTGGGGGAACTAAAACTCTAACACATTTGTTGTGTTTTTCAAATGTGATAAATCTGACCTGCCTTTGGTTTGTTCCAGAACTGCAAGAATGTAAAAGTTTTTACTACGATAAGCGATTCTGCCTTTATGAGATCCAAAAAAATTCCAAAAATAGTAGATTCTTGAAGGTGCTGGAACATAATATTCACAATTATTTGGAAAATTTACAATTTCTGTTGAAATAAATATTCAAATTTACAGATTTTGGGGGAATAAAAACTGTAGGTTGTGTTTTTCAAATTTCTTGTGATTATTGTATCATGAATACAAAACAAAACTGACAGAAGGATATTTTGACACTTTTTTCTCTATAACTTTTTCATGAATATTTAGTCTTATGTCCTTAAAAGAAATAATGTATTAATTTTTTAGATATTCAATGTGAATATGTAAAATCAATTCAGATAACAGCAAGTGTTGTTGTACAACAATCGTAACAACAACCACATACAAATTTGTTTTTGTACGTAGTACAAGTGTCAGAGTAATGTGTCCAAAAATTTAAACAAAATAATTAATTTTCAATAGATTATTTTAATTTCAAAAATATAAATTTTTGGAATTTTGATCATTGAATTGAAATGCAGAGGAATAGTTCTTAAAATATTTAATTTTGATGCTTTCACGTCATTCCCCTGAATGTATATTGGTCCTAATATCTCAACACTTCAAGCAATCGCTAGAAAATCGTGGAAAAGGCAACATCCCTTTCAAGTTGAAACCAAACAGCATACATACATAAAGTATTCTACATTTTGCAATTTTAGGAAACAAGAAATATACGAATATATTATTTAACGTTGTGTCGCTTTTCCAAAAAAGTTTCCGAACCATCGCCTTTGGCGTTTTTGTGAAGTTCAACTGCGATTTATTATTAGGCAAAAAATATGTTCACATTACTCTGCAGTGAAATTGTATATACCTATTGTATATAAAGAAATGGAATTAAATCACAAAATGTCATATTGACACTAGTATTACTATAGAGTCAAATCAGCTGGGACTTGCTGTTAGCTGTAATAATTATACCATGGATGAAGCTTCACAAGAGCTATAATGTAGATGGCGTTGTAAGCGCCACTGTTATTGAACATTCAGCTGATTGTCTATGTTATGAGGTATGTTCAGTCGTCTTCATCTACCGTACTTATAACAGCTGATGTCCTTTCCACTAGTTCCACACATTGAATAATTCGTATGAGCCAGTTCGTTGAGTTGAGGCGACGAGAATCTAGTTTTTTAATTAAATTTTAGTTTTTATTTATATTTTTGTGTAATTCACATTCACATGTGAACTTAAAATAATATTCCATTTAGTTGCTGCTGAGTTGATATGTGGGAATTCGTTTAACATATTTTACTCAATTCCATTAACCCCCTATGGCCAGTGATTTCGAGATTTTAGATTTAGAAGTACCATCAATTAATCAAGAAATACTCCCACAATATCCCCAGAATATACAACGCTTCAATGTCAACGAAATAAGTTACAATGATTTCTATTGGCTGTTTATGGAACGTAATGTCCCAGTTGTGTTGGAACAGGTGTCCACACACTGGGAATGTCGCAATTGGGTAAAATCAGAAACTGCAGCTGATTCGTTTGATACCTCTACTACCAACAAGACTAGCATTAACTATGACTACCTCAAGGAAAGAATTGACAACACTCTGGTGCCAGTGGCCAATTGTGGCGTGGAATATTTTAATAGCCATGCCAAGAGTGAAATGTTGTTTTATGATTTCTTAAAGTATTGGCAAAATGAACAGGGAAACGAACACGAGACCAATCCCACTGAATTAAGCAACAGGAAAGAAAATTCCACCGACCTATTGTACCTAAAAGACTGGCATTTGAAGGCTCAGAATCCCAACTATGACTTCTATAAAGTTCCTAAACATTTTGCCTCCGATTGGCTGAATGAACATTTATTGGCCACAAACAGTGATGATTATCGTTTTGTCTATATGGGACCAAAGGGCACATGGTAAGTAAACACAACAATATTTGCCAGACTATTGCATATAGGTAGGCAATAATTTATTTCAATTATATTTCAAGGACACCATTTCATTCGGATGTTTTTGGATCATTTAGTTGGTCGACAAACATAATTGGCATCAAGAAGTGGCTACTTTTACCACCGGGTGAAGAGTTAAAACTGAACGACCGTTTGGGCAATTTACCTTTTTGTATCGACGAACAGCTATTGGAGGAACATAATGTCCATTTTTATACATTACTGCAAAAAGAGAATGAATCATTGTTTGTACCCAGTGGCTGGTATCATCAAGTATCCAATGTCACCGATACCATATCTGTTAATCACAACTGGTTCAATGCCTGTAATTTAGAACGTATTTGGAACAATCTCTCGCAACAGATGCAACGTGTTATGGCCGAAATAGATGACTGCCGTCAAATGGATAACTTCAATGACCACTGTCAGACAATGTTACGTGCAAGTTTTGGGATAAACTACCTCGATTTTATACAACTATTACAATCAATAACCGAAAGACGTTTGATAGCTAGAAATAATAACACTGCCTCAGATTTAACTGACAACCACCATCAACAAAAAACCACAACAACAAGACCATTATCATCTATGTCGTCGACATCATCACCGACACTGTCTTCCAAATTGATATTTTTCGATCATTATATACCCAATGATTATCATATGCAGCATGATTTGCAACGCATTGTACAGGTGGTTGATTCAATGCTTCAAGATCCGGTTATTTGTGATGATCGCATAGTTTTATATCGTAAATGTATACAATTAAAGGAAACACTTACTTCATCGTTTATACCATCATTATTGTCATGAACATTATATTACATATAGAGACATAATATATTTATATAACGATTGTATATATAATTTTTATTTTTTCAAAGAATACCAAATAGATTTTTAAATAAAGACCAATGTGAAGAAAAGTGTAACGATTATCTTTTCATATTTTTTAGACACAGAACCTGATATTTTAAAAAATGGAAAATGTTATTTTCAAATAAAAGTAGAATTTTATATGTTTCCTTATACGACGCCAATCGGAGGTTATTATGATATGCGTTTTTTTAACAATTCTTACAAATTTGCATAATTTTTCATTCAAAATTGTTAATCCCAAAATTGACAGTTCATTTTCCCAGCAGCTGTCTCGATGCGTCAACCTGGATTCTTCTACCATGGAATACATTTTCACTCTTTACAGATCCCTGCATTGATTTTAAAGACGGACTTGTACAAAAATACAGAAATTATCGTAAGATTGTTTTACCACTTTTCCTAGCTTTAGTTCGAGCTTATATTAGGCAAGTTCTCTGGCGGCAATTCTTTTTTTTTAATGGAGAGAGGGGCAAGGGGAATAGAAATTGGAAAAAACTTGTACTGTTGTACTGTCCTTTTGAGTTTTTATTTTTATACAAAAAAAACAGTAAGGAAAAGTCAAAAGCCGGGCGGGCCCGACTACATGATACTCTACACCACTATGCATATTTAGTAGAGCTCCTGTAACCAAAAGAATATATTTGAAGTGGATCATACCACCTATATCAATGTTTGGCTTTAGAGCAGTTACAGTTTGGTTTCAGAGAGAAAAAAATATATGTATCGATTTTCACTAAATTTAATGAAGACATTTTAATCTTTTAAAATAAATAACATTGCTATTGAGTGCATGATATAAGGATTATATTAAAAAATATATATCGGAGCCGAGTTCCACAAAATGGAAACGTACATCCCGAAATTCACTCCATTTGGGCTGATATTAGCTATTATTTGTACAATAGACCTGAAATATGGGAGCTATAGCTATATCTGAACAGATTTTCTCCAAATTTGATGTACTTGCCTCTAGACTGAATTTGGTCGGATGTTCCAAAATTCAGTCCATTTGATATTAGCCATTTGGTGCACAATAAACCTAATATCAGATAAAGATATGTATGGGAGCTATATCCTAATCCGAACCAATCTCGATAAAATTTGACTGAGGTATTTACGAGCAGTATTTGATGTCCGGTATCATTCGTGTGCAACCCGAAATCGGTTGAATATATATGGAAGCTATACCTAAGCCTGAACTGATCTTGACAAAATTTGATATACTTATTTCAGAGCTGAATTTGATATCTTGTACCAAAGATCATTGTTGTAGAATGCATATCGCGCATGTGAGGGACTTAAAACCCCAAATCGGATAAACATATAAATGGGAGCTATAGCTTGATGTACTTGCTTCTATTCTGAAGTTGGTGGGATTTACCAAAATTCAGGTCATTTGGACTTATATTGGCATTTGGTGCATAATTAACCCAAAATCGGTTGAAGATATATGGGAGCTATATCTAAATCTGATCCGGTTATCACCAATTTCAATAGGGTTTGTCCTTGGACCAAGCAAATAAATGCGACATGCATTTTGTTCACAAGAATACATGGACTGACGTGCATAAATCGACTTGGAAAGTGATTCTATGAATATTCTTCTCCCTTTAACAAGCAAATGCACAATGAAATAATACCCTTACCACTATGTGGTGTAGGGTATAAAAAAGGAAAATTGCTGAAAAGAATTACCCTGCTTAACTCCAAGAGGCAGGTTCCAAAGGAAACGATAAAAAGTCCGCCAGTAAATTCGCCTAGTATAAATCTGGACTTATTTTTGGTTTTCTGTTTTAATTTAAAGAAAAAATTAAACAAAAAGTGCAGCTTTTTTATTTAAAAAATAGCTTTTCTGTGTGCCTATTTTGAGAAAACGACTTTTTGTACCATTTTTTAACAACATTTTAGCGGTAACACTGGTCTACACAGCTGTATGCATTATCAAAGGCAACCAGAAAAAGTTTATTGTTAAATAAACCCCGAACCGCCAGAATAAAGAATAAATTATCAATACAACAACAGCAACAAGTACACAACGCAAGCAAACAAGTTCCATTAAACTCTAAACAACAAACTCTTTGGCTACTTCACTATATGGACTGGTATGTTAATTCGTTAATATAGCTCAATAGGAACGCATCGAATTAAGCAACGATTTTTGTTTAAGAAAATGCCTCTTAAAGGTATTAAAGTATTGGAATTTGCCGGTCTGGCCCCAGCACCGTTTTGTGGAAAAATTTTGGCTGACTTTGGGGCAAAGGTTACTGTTATAGATAGGGTGAGTTAATAGACTTCAGACTAAGTCAATTTTATAATGTTCTTCAATTTTATTTTAAAGGTCCCAGATAATCATTTCAATTGTATGAATCGTGGCAAACGTGTTTTGGCCATTAATCTAAAGGTGCCCGAAGGACAAAAACTTGCCCGCAAATTGGCCGGAACTCAAGATGTTCTCATCGAACCATTCCGTCCGGGAATTATGGAAAAACTGAATTTGGGTCCCGAAATTCTTTGCAAAGACAATCCCAGACTCATTTATGCCAGATTAACAGGCTTTGGCCAACATGGTCGATTGGCTGCTCGTGCTGGTCATGACATAAATTATGCCGCCATTTCTGGTGTGTTATCCATGTTGGGTAATAAAAACCAAAAACCACAACCTCCCATAAATATATTGGCAGATTTTGCTGGTGGTGGGCTGATGTGTTCTTTGGGTATTTGTATGGCCCTGCTGGAACGTCATCGCTCAGGACGAGGCCAGGTTGTTGATTCGGCAATGGTTGATGGTGCAGCATATGTGGCAAGTTGGCTATTTATGGCTCGCAATGTTATCTCTCTGTTCCAAGGTGAACGTGGCACAAATGTACTGGATGGTGGTTTTTACTTTTATGATGTGTACGAGACTAAAGATGGAAAATATATGTCCGTTGGGGCATTGGAACAACAATTTTTCGAAGAATTCAAACAGAAATTGGGTCTTCCAGAACTTTCTCAGGCTATTGCCGATGAGAATGAAATGCAAACTGCCAAAGATTTGGTAACCAAAAAATTCCTGGAAAAAACTCAAGCTGAATGGTCGGCCATATTTGAGGATAACGATGCTTGTGTTTATCCCGTTGTCGATTGGGAAAATGTCATGGAACATGAGCACAATAAAGCACGACAGGCATTTCAAAAATTGGATGATGGTTGTTTGGCACCCAATCCGGCACCACGTCTAAGTCGTACACCTGGTAAGCTTTCAACGCGGCCCAGCTCATCGTCGGAGGCCGTTGAGGAGTCACTGGATATTATTAGAGATTTAAAATTAAGCAGCCAAGAATTGCAAAAATTAGTAAGTGAAAAAGTGTTGATATTACCCACACAAGCTAAATTATAAGCGAAATAAGAAAACTATTTGTAGAATTTTTCAATTGTGATAAGATTTTAAAGAGATTTTGATAAGGTAACAATGTTTTTTATATACAGTTTTTGGGAAAAAAAATCTGCTTATGTTGTTATTATTGTTGTTTAAATAAATATATTAAAATACATATGTACTTAAAAATGCAAAGTAGTTTTCGTTGTGTCATTGGGTGTATTATGATGTTTATGTGATAAGAGCGTTGTACCCTTATTAACATAATGGTAGAATTGATAGAATTGGAATTTTCACCTACGAATTTTTAATTTTGAACCTAATATTTAATTACAAAGTTAAGATGAAAGTGCATATGGAATGTGTTGTTTATATATTCAAACTGGGTTAATTTGAAATGGATTGTTGTACTTTGTAATTTCGTACAACAAATTCCATTCGTAATTAGACGTTTTCTGTTTGTAATTTGAATTGTTATGGGTTAGAAGCTTCGTTCGAGATTCTCAAATAAAACATTAACTTTTAATTAAATTTTACAATTGTTATAATTGAAAAGGTATGTGCGAAGATAGACTATAGGTATGTACCATGGTAGAAGAATACAGGCAGATGCATCAACGCTTAGGAACATTAATGTGTCAAAAATTTCAAAATGTATTCAAAAATAAGAAGATTTTTATATGTTTTCTTATACGACGTCAATCGGAGGTTTTTATAATATGCGTTTTTGAGCAATTTCAACAAATTTAAATAATTTTTCTTTAAAAAAAATAAATTCCAAAATTGGTATGACAGTGAAGTTTACTGTACAAATATTTCAAAAAGTTATCCAAAAAGTTATTATTTTTAAGAAAATCTAATAAGAAAACAGCTGTTTTGAACAACGATGCGTTATCCCAGTGAATTGTTGAGCAAATATAATCAAATTTGCGATTTTGATTGTGAAAAATTAGTTATTTAATGGTGCAATGCAATGTTGAATGCTTATAATCAGAAAAATAATTAGAATCAGTAAAGATAGTCTTAAAGTCGGGCGGGCCGACTTTATTTCGGATTTCAAGTTCGTCATGATCTTCGAACAGTTTAAGTCTTGAGTGGGCCGACTTTATGATACCCTACACCACTTTACATATTTAGTTAAGCTTCACATAACAAATAAAAGTTTTTATGGGGAATTTGTGTGAATTAAATCATTCCAACTATGATTATAGTTATAAGTTATATAGTCCAAAGCAACTTATATATCAGAGGAATATCCCCCTCTGAATCGATTTCTACTAAATTTGCTGAGGCATTTGTGCCTTTTGAATTCGGGCTTGTATTATCCATTTGGTGCACAATTAACTTGAAAGCGGATAAAGATATATATGGGAGCTATATCCAAATCTGAACCGATCTCGATACAATTTGGCAAAGGTATTTCTGAGCTGTATTTGATAGATATCCCCAAATATTGTTACTTCGGAGTGCATAATGCGGCTGTGCAGGACAAATTCAAAAAATCGGATAAACGATATATATGGGAGCTAAAGCTATATCTGAACCGATTTTCACCAAATTTGACATATTTGTTTCAAGACTGAATTTGGTCCTAAGTGCCAAATTCCATCCTATTGGGGCTAATATTACACGTTTGGTGCACAATAAAAGGCAAATCGGACGAAGATATATGGGAGCTATATCTAAATCTGAACCGATCGAAAAAAAATTTAGCAAAGGTATTTCTGAGTTGTATTTAATATATTTCCCCAAATATCGTTGTTACAGAGTGCATATTATGGCTGCGGAGGGCAAAAATGACAAATTGGATGAACAATATATATGGGAGCTATAGGTATATCTGAATCGATTTCGATACAATTTGGCATACTTATTTTCAGGGTTTATTTGGTCGTGTGTCCAAAATTCTATATTATTTGGGCTGATATTACACGTTTGCTGCACAATAAAAGGCAAATCGGACGAAGATATATATGGGATATATATTTAAATTTTTACCGATTATCTCCAATTTCAATAGGGTTTGTTCTTGGGTCAAACAAAATATTTGTGCAAAATTTCATCTTGATCGGGCAATAAATGCGACCTGTACTTTGTTTACAAGAATACATGGACACAGACGAACATGCATAAATCGACTCAGAATGTGATTCTATGCAGGTCATCAGGAGGATCTATAGGTCTATCTCGTTTCCTTTTGTCTGTGACAAAGGCATAATACCCTGACCACCTTGTGGTGTAGGGTACAATAAGTAAACTATTGTCTGAAATTATCAAACATTTTTGCATCGGCCACAATACATTTTTTCAATCAGTTGATCTTACTGTGTAAATTATTCTAATAAGATTTTACAAACTCCCAGTAACTCATCTGTCAAAATGACCGATGGCCCCTATTGTATGCGACGCTACTGTATCGCTTGTATCTTAAACATCTGTTGCTGTGTTGTCGGCCGTTTTGTTTTGATTCCTTTTGTGTTGTCCGCCTTTCCCTTTTGATTCCATCTTTATTTCGATTTTCTCTCTGTGCTGTCTTTCTTTTCAGTGTTGCCATATTTAATTTAATACCACGCTTGTAGCTCCGTAGCTTGTAGCTCAACTCTGCATTCTGCTGTTAGTTGTTCTCTTAGGTTGTTGTGGTCTATTTTAAAATTAGGTAGATGCGGATCGATTCGTTACGTGTATTTTGATGTAAAAGTATCTACATATACGGAATTATACACGTGTTTATTTAAACAAAATTTAACAAATACAAAGAAAAGTGTTTAATATTATATTGCAGTATCCAGAATACCATTTGGACCAGAATTTCTTGTTACAAAACACTGAGAAAGTTAGCATCCAATTTGTTTGGATTAACAATGATTCATTTCTTTGTATACTTTTTGTGTTTGTAAACTACACCATTTCCATAGAGATGGTATTAAATTGATTTTCACAAATTGGGAAATAAAAAAAAAACAGTGGGAGAAATTTTAGTAATATATTTTCATAACATTTTCATATTATAGTATATTTCTTATAATTACAGAAACTTTAAATAAACAAATGGCAGATTTGGAACAACTCAGCAACAAAGAGTTGCATAAAAAATGTCTAGAATGCGGCCTTGCCAATATCCCCGTTACAGATTCAACACGAAAATTACTTATACGTAAAATACAAAATGCCATATCTGGCAATCAGAAACAAGCGAAAACAGTGAAACGTCTTGGAGCTAAGAAACCGACAGCAGCTGCATCCAACGTTCATATTGCAGTTAATACCAAAATACGTGTTAGAGACGACGTTCCCAAGAACAAGGAATCTTTACATTTAACTCAACGTTCCGCAGCCGGAGCCAAAACAAAAAAATCGGAATCCGAAGCCTTGAACAATTCCACCAAATTATCAACAAAGTCCACAAATGCTCAAACTAAAAGTACCCTTAAAGGTATTTTGAAGAATACTTCCAGAAATAATCTTTCTATATCACAAAGACCATCGCAAAACATAACAAGTAATACGCTGTCAGAAAGGTACTCTGCATACGATTCACAGGCGGCGAATTTCGGAATTTGCCATAAAATGCAGCCAAAGGTAGTAAATTCCCCACAATCGCCAAAAGTGAATACCACAGTATGGCCACATAATACAACAGCAAAATCTCAAGTTCTAACAAAGACACCTGTCTTCTGTACATCTTACATACAAGAATCCAGCATTTATAGGACATAGAGTAAGGTTTATTTACCATGAAGAAAAAACAAAAGTGCAATACACCCAGGGAGAAGCTAGGAAAATATTTTTTTTTCATCCATCCCAAAACTCAGTTATTTTTTATTGACATTTCAGTGTCTGAATTCTAATTTAGAATATAAGTAATATTATAACCAAGTGTCTTATTATTAACTTTATATTATCTGTGTATTTATATTAATATGAACTAATTAAAGTTTTTACTCTTTAAATCGATCATGTTTTTTTTTCGCAATGTATACATGAATTAAATTTAATTACCGCTGAGAAACTTTCCGAAATCCACTCGATCTCAAATGTCAATTCCATGGCGTATACGTTAAATAATATTCACTGGATTATGAGCATGACGTATATGCTATGGAGTTGACATTTGAAATCTGTTAAGAAATTGTGTTCAGCTCATTTTTGGCTCAATGATTAAGTAAATAAACAGAATTGTGGATTTTGGAATGAAGCTCAGCCAGAAGCATTCCAAAAGCATTAAAAGAAAACCCCACAGTTTTGTACGGTTTATGGGCTGGGCCATTTTTGGGCCGTATTTCTTTAAAGATGCTGCGAATCGTAACGTCTAATATCCAACTTTTTTGCACAAAATACAAGAGCTTGACTTGCATGCCCTGCGGTTTCAACAAAATGTTACCACACAGAACGCGAAACAATGGAATTATTGAGTGGCGAGCTCGGAGAAACCATGGCATAATTATAGAAGGTAGCACAAAGCTAACAATTTTTTTTCTTTTTGTGCCCTTATTCTGTCAAAACGTATACACATTTTTTATATGCGTGTGCATTGCTTTGAAAAAAATACAATAATTTGAAATTATTTCAAATTTAGTTGCAAATTAAATGCAAATTTTCGACGAAATGGGTAACAAATTATACAATTTTGTGATAAAACTATATTGTCCTACTATTTTAGGTTCCATCTTGTGGAACAACCCAGAAATTCCATTCTTGTTTCGCGGAATTTCCCCAATATTAGAATTTTGTTAAAAAAAAATAAAAATAAAAAAAAAACAGCTGTTGCATATTTTAAAGTCTATTTGATACTATAAGACTCCAGCACAGAGTTGAATTTCTCTAGTTTCTTTAAAGTTAAGCAACCTTTCTTATTGAGCCGTGGGAGAAACTTTTTATTTCCAGTAGACATCCGTTCCATTTTACACCTTTAGAATATTTTTTGTGGGACTATGTTAAAGCTCATGTCTAAATAGACAAATCCTCTTTAATTGAGCTTTGGAAGACAACATTGAAGCATTTGAGGTGTGGGTACACAAGCAGCTTGAAGTCTTCGCATAGCATATTTTGTGACATATCATAAATAAATGCCAGAGCCGCAAGCGAATCCTGCTGTATTTTTTTGTATATAGTCATGATATTAAGCTGCTTATGTACTCTCACCTTTATTAGTGAAATCCCGAATACAATAGGCGAATTAGTCTTCTCTTTTTGTCAATTTTTTTCTGCGCAAAATTCATCAAAAATAAAGAAAATAAATATTTTTTAAAATTCAAAAAGTTGTGTTTTAACAACAAAACATGATGAAAGCATGCCTTACCATGTCTTCTTGAAAATACGCCATCAATTCAAAGAAAAGAAGATCTAATGCAATTTATAAAATCAACCTTAAATATATATTTTTTATATTCCAAAGAATATTTTGACATCTAATTGTGTCAACAGCTGACTTTTTGGCAACCTTACTGAATACACTTGGATTTATACTCTTCGATAAATCGATAAGTTCTAAGTCGACTTCGTTTGCCCTGGCTCAAGTTTAGTCATTCATTTTTCGCCAATATCCAAGTGCCCAGCCGGTTAGCCACGCGCTTCTTTGTGAAAATTTAAGCAAAAAGAGAACAAAGATAGTCATATTAACTAGAATAAACCGTGGAAATTAAAGGGGAATATTTGTGCGTTTTTCTTTTGCAAACGTTTACGAATTAAGAATTGCACAAATTTGGATTGGAAGGTGGCAAATTAATGCAGTAAATTGAAACGAAGTAACAAAAAATAAGTGTGAGACATCATCCCAATTACATATAAAATAACACCGAGATCATAGCAACACTCAAAAGACGAATAAGCAACAAAGAAAAAAAGCGAAGTCAGTGGAAGTAAAGAAATAAAGAGGAAAAAAGAGACAAATCAATCATTGACAGGCAACGAACGGAACGAATCGATAGCAACCAGACGAACAAAAAACGTTTTGCATTTAAAGGATTTATAAGTATTGCAGAGCAAAAAGGATTATAACAACGTGCATTGAAAAGGTAGGTTTTGTTGCAACCCATTCGTTGAGCAAGATTGCAAATTGCACAGTGAAGGTTAATCAAAACTTCTAATTTTTTCCACGCTGCAGACGTTCGTTTCGCAGTTAATTTTCCATTGAGTCAACGATTGGAGTCCAGTGCAAAAACAAGTGTTATCATGATGCATCCACAAATAACTATGCAGTTGATACAAATCTTGGAAAAGACTGTTTCACCAGGTAAGAAGGATTTTCTTGAAAAAATAAATGCATTTTGTAGTAATTTTGGCGCTTGTATACACATAATTAAGACCGTTTTATTTGTATAGGTGCAGGCATTTCTGCTTCCCCTTTGTTTCCCCCCACAACCTTTCGTTGATTGTGTAGGCATGTGTGTGCGTCTCATACTTTTTGCACACAACGAAAATAGGGAAGAAGCAGAATGGGAATTAAAATTATTTAACTACAGCCGCCAAGCTTTTATTGAGTTTGTTGTTGTTCTTGTGTTTTATGTTTCATGTTCTATGTGTGTGTTGTGTGCATGTGAAGGGATAAATGGGTACACATGGTTGTATTTCTCAGCTGCACTTTTTGAAAAATAACGGACGGTTAGCAGCTATTGGCGGCTACTGTTTAGAGATTGTAGTTTGTTGGCTCATTGGAAAACAGGAATAGGCGTTGTACAATCCTGATTATCTAATGCCATTAAAAACTGTAGAGATAAGATGCTGTGTCAGCAGTGCAATAATGCAAGTTGGCAGATTCTAAATGTATCAATTGAAAAAAAGCCCTAGTTCCCCTACAAAAAAGGCTCTTATCCCCCAATGACACAATTTTCTTTATATACCAATATGTAACAGATTCATATTCAATAATGTAGGGTATGGTTAAGATTACAAAAATGTGACAATTTGTAGACCAATTTTGATTAGGGAAACTTCGCGAAAATTGTCTAATTGAAAATTTGAGTATTCGTATTCAGCTTCGATGCATTAAAAAAATAACTTGCAAAGTTTAAAACTATGCTAGTCAACAGAGCCTTGGCCGTTGGTTATGGTTTTTTTTTTACAAATTACTGACCCTCAAAATATTTTCGCAAAATTTCAATTGGAGACAAGTGCGTTTTTCTCTTTAATTTAATTTTTTCTAGACAACCATAATCACTCTATTTCCATATTTCAGACAAAAATGAATTGCTCTCGGCGAAAAACTTCTTGGAGCAGGCTGCCGAAAGTAATTTGCCGGAATTTCTCAAGGCATTATCCGATATACTGGTCACTGTTACCAATAGCCCTGTGGCTCGTATGGCAGCTGGTCTGCAATTGAAGAATCATTTGACTAGTAAGGATGAGAATATTAATTTACAATATCAACAGAGGTGGCATCAATTTCCAGAAGCCACAAAGGAATACATCAAGAAGAATGTGAGTATTTAGATATTTTACTACTTCCGTTCGTTATTTAATTTGGTGTTTTGTCTTTTATAGATCCTTGATGCTTTGGGTACCGAAAATACCCGACCATCTTGTGCTGCTCAATGTGTTGCCTATGTTGCTGTGGCAGAATTGCCCATCAATCGTTGGGGAATGCTTATACAGACACTGGTAAATAAGGTGGTAAATGCTGGCTCCAGCGAAATGGATCGTGAGGCGGCTTTAGAAGCAATCGGCTATATTTGCCAAGACATACGTTATGGTGTCTTGGAAAATCAATCGAATCAAATTCTAACAGCCATCATTCACGGCATGCGTAAACAGGAGCCAAGTAATCATGTACGTTTGGCAGCTACAACGGCTTTGTTAAATTCCTTGGAGTTCACAAAGGCCAACTTTGAGAAGGATGTTGAGCGTAACTATATAATGGAAGTTGTTTGTGTTGCAACTCAATCACCAGATACTCAAGTGTGTGTAGCTGCTCTACAGTGCTTGGTTAAGATCATGTCATTGTACTATCAGTATATGGAACCTTATATGGCACAAGCTTTGTTCCCCATTACATTGGAAGCCATGAAATCCGAAAATGATCAAATTGCTCTGCAAGGTGTAGAGTTTTGGTCCAATGTCAGCGATGAAGAAATTGATTTGGCCATTGAAAATCAAGAGGCCAATGATGCCGGTCGCCCGCCTACGCGTGTTTCGAAACATTACGCAAGAGGTGCTCTCAAGTTTTTGGTCCCCGTTCTTGTGGAAAAACTTACAAAGCAAGAGGAATGTGAGGATGAGGACACCTGGAGTCCAGCCAAGGCTTCTTCTGTGTGCCTTATGCTCTTGGCCACATGTTGTGAAGATGAAATTGTACCTCATGTATTTCCCTTCATTAAAGACAACATTGAGTCGGCAGATTGGCGTTTTCGTGATGCTGCTGTCATGGCATTTGGTTCTATTCTAAGTGGTATTGAGGCCAATACTTTGAAATCGTTGGTAGAGCAGGCTATGCCAACTCTAATTCGTTTGATGTATGATCAAAGCGTGAATGTTCGCGATACGACCGCTTGGACCTTTGGACGTATCTGTGATGTAAGTAGAATTTTATATGAAAATACATATATTTTACTTAACAAATTCCCCAACTTTTAATATTTTCTAGATAATTCCTGATGCTGCCATCAATAAAACATATTTGCAGCCATTGTTGGAATGTTTCATTCAAAGTTTAAAGGCCGAACCACGTGTCGCTGCCAATGTTTGCTGGGCATTCATTGGTCTGTCGGATGCCGCCTATGAAGCAGCTGAAGCCAGTGAAAGTGAAACACCAGAAACCTATTGCCTTTCACCATATTTTGAGTACATAATTACCCAACTTTTGGAAACCACTGACCGTCAGGATGCCAATCAAGGAAACTTGCGTGCAGCTGCTTATGAAGCACTTATGGACATGATCAAGAACTCGCCCCTGGATTGTTATTTGATTGTTCAGCGTACAACAATTGTCATTTTGGAACGTCTTAATCAAGTTTTGCAAATGGAAACTCACATTTCCAGTCACAACGATCGCCACCAGTTCAATGATTTGCAATCTCTGCTCTGTGCTACACTGCAAAGTGTATTGCGCAAAGTACGTGAAGATGATGCACCACAAATTTCGGATGCCATTATGACAGCACTACTCACCATGTTCAGTTCAAGCTCGGGTAAATCGGGTGGTGTCCAGGAGGATGCCTTCTTGGCTGTATCCACCTTGGTGGAATTATTAGGATTGAAATTCGTCAAGTACATGGATGCTTTCAAGCCATTCTTGTATATGGGTTTGAAGAATCACCAGGAATATCAAGTTTGTTGTGCAGCAGTAGGCCTAACCGGTGACATATGCCGTGCTCTCAAGCAGCTCATTATTCCCTACTGCGATGAAATAATGAATCTCCTTTTGGCCAACTTGTCCGAGCCTACGTTGCATCGTAGTGTCAAACCACAAATATTGTCCGCATTTGGCGATATGGCTCTCAGTATTGGCGGTGAATTTGTAAAATATCTAAATGTTGTCTTGGAGATGTTGAGAGCTGCATCACAACTTGAGGTAAGACATTGGCTTTTATGCTAGCACTAGTTGATATACTCTGGTTTTCGGCAGAGTGACACAGAAAAATTTATGAAACATTAGATAGAAATATTTTTTCACTTGCAACAAAATTGATTTGATTTTTTTTTTGATCTTCATTAAAATGACTTTCTTTTTGTAGGTCGATCCCAACAGCTACGATATGGTTGAATATTTGAATGAATTGCGTGAAAGTGTCTTGGAAGCTTATACCGGTATTATTCAAGGTCTGAAGGGCGTTGAAAAAACACCACATCCAGATGTCTTCCATTTGGAACCACATCTCGGACACATACTTATGTTTATCAAGCGCATTGCGGACGAAGGCGACAATCCGGATTCTATGATTGCCAGCGCCGCAGGTTTCATTGGCGATTTGTGCAGCGCATTTGGTCCCCGCCTATTGCCTTTGGTCGATAATACCACCATTACACAATTCTTATCCGAAGGCAAACGATCAAAATCCAGTCGCACCAAGTCTCTGTGTAACTGGGCCCTGAAAGAAATCAAGAAATTACGCGATCAACAGCCAATAGCCCAGTAAATTGAAGTGAAGTTCATATTTTAAGGAGATACTTTAAGAATTTCCAAAAAAATAATCGTAATTTTTTAAAAAGAAAATGGTAAGTTTAGCATTTGATTTAACTGATTTACTGTATATTTGAATTATAAATCCCTATATTATTGATCACAGAAATTACAGAACAGCACAGGTTCAAGAACGTATATTTCTACTTCATGTGTAGATATTTAGATTAGATAGAGAACGTTAGAGAGAATTAAGATAAATTTAAAAAAACGATGCCACTTCAAGAAATGTTGGAATCGCATGAGCATTTTCCGAAGATCTTCCTGAACTGAATCTACATTTTCATCAATGTTACAATTTTTGTGTTTGTTTTCTCTTACAATTTTTATTTTACTTTTGTTACTAAGTCCAGAAAGCAAGGCATTGTCGTTGTGCCTCAAATGGTGGATCTCTCTCCTATATACGAGTTAGTAATCCTGCTACTGGAAGTTTATTAATCCATTTTTTCAACCGTTCTGCAAGAGAATTATAAGTAAACTTTACATAATTGAATTAACATTACTCATGTTTTTTTTACATAACCCACTACCACTGTGCAGCACCGATAGAAGTCTATAGAAAGTCCCTGATCTGAAAATCGAGCAATCTTTCTAAAAGCTAAGCAGATTTGGAAATGACTCGGTGTTCCAGTCTTGGGAAAGTTAGGCTAGGTTAGAGGGTGTGCAGTTGCTGAAGCAACCGCTCCACTCGGAGATCTGCTGGTCCATTGTGATCATCCTAGTTTAGAGAGAAGGGAAAAAGGAAGTAGATAAGTAAAGAGATAGTGTTATTTAAAAAAAAAATTGGGAATATAATTGGTAACTATTCCCGAGGAGCGAAATCATTAATACCATTTATTTGGACAGGGAATTTTGAAGAATTTGAGAGTTTCTATTACCCATGTTTTGGTTTGGTTTAAGGATGCGCATCAACACGGGAGTTACTTTATTTGGAGATCCTTTGGTTGTTTGGGACAGGAGATATGTAGAAGCGGGAAAAGGGAGGGAAGTGTAAGTCTGCCTATCCAGATAATGCTTTTATGCGAACTTGTAGATGATGATGGGATCTATGTCTAGAAAAACGTTGGAGTTTCTGTCTCCCACCTGCCAAATAGCCTAAGTCTCTTGTTGGATAACATGCGACACCTGCATAGAAGGCCGTCTCTACCTCTTCTACTCTACCTTTTCTTCATCTTCACATAGTCTGTAGCAGTCAGAAGCACTGTTTTCCCATCTTGAGGTCAGAGGGTCTGATTCTACTACGGTCTAAGACAGAAAATGGTGTGAAGGTCAACGCATGAGCGATATCTTGCTGATTTCGGCAACATTATTCAACGGAATTGTTACAAATTTTGTATTTAAAGTTCGTTAGCAAGGTGGTCTGCCTACCCAGAAAATGCTTTTATGCGAACTTGTAGATGATGATGGGATCTATGTCTAGAAAAACGTTGGAGTTTCTGTCTCCCAACTGGCAAATAGCCTAAGTCTCTTGTTGGATAACATGCGACACCTGTATAGAAGGCCATCTCTACCTCTTCTACTCTACCTTTTCTTCATCTTCACATAGTCTGTAGCAGTCAGAAGCACTGTTTTCTCATCTAGAGGTCAGAGGGTCTGATTCTACTACGGCCTAAGACAGAAAATTGTGTGTGCAGGTCCACGCATGAGCGATATCTTGATGATTTCGTCAACATTATTCAACGGAATTGTTACAAATTTTGTATTTAAAGTTCGTTTTCTGATTTTTTTGAAATTGTTTTAATTTTTTTTTAATTTTCAAATTGTGGAGGGTAGTAAAATTTCGGCCCGGTCGAACTTAGCTTCCTTTTTAATTTTTAAGTTTGAAATGAAATAAATAGAAACCTATTTCTATTTCTTTACAGCAAATTCCTGTTCCCGCCCTTCTACACATTAATATAAATTATTTTTTCGCAATTAAGGTAAATCAACGAAACAAAAAAACCAAACAGTAAATAAATGGCTTTGTTTAAATTATTTTGGTGTGCCGAGAATAATCACTACGAACGATAAAAACAAAACTCATCCAAAGGTGCATTGTTTTCTTTTGTGTATGTATATGTATTTAAAATTATTTTTTATATGAAATTTCCATTCTAAGAGAAAATCGAAAAGATTATAATTTTTTTTTTTTGTAATTTTTTTAAGTTTTTTTTTTTTTGCTATTTATTGAGAATTTTCTTCTATCCTATTTGACTAAGTCACCAACATTTTCATTTCGAAGCTTATGATTTTTTCTACAACTATTTATTTAAAATTTCCGAAAAAACAAAGATCATCTTACAAAAAATGAATGTACTTCTGTAATGTATTTAGGTATATCTTTTCGTTGATTTTTTTCTTTTTTCCATAAACTATATCTGTCGAGCATTTTCTCTAACAATATTAATAAATACCAACAAAAATTGGTTTATATAATTAAATGCATAAAAAACCACCTTACTACATGCAAATCGTAAAATAACACTGTATACAAAAAAACACCTATTATTAATTTATAACATTCATTTGTTTTTAGTTCATTTAATTATTAAAGAAAACTAGATATTTTCCCTTCGCTTATTTCCCACACAACACTAAATATTTAGTTCATATATTTTTATAAAATACAGTTAGTTTTCATATGAAAATAATCACATTTCTCTTTCTTTTTTCAAAACCGTTTAAAAAATTCGAAAACTTGCAAAACTAATTACTCCCTTATAACAAAAGAAGATTTGTGTTTAATTTACGTTTTTTCCTTTTTAAAATATTTTTTGGTTATTTTTGAAAAAAAAAAAAATGAATATTCAAAAATAATTGAAAAGAAAAAAATAATGAAACGATACACAACAATGGACCGGTCAAGCTTCTATTTACGCAAACACAAAATAACGAATAATTTCGTTCTTTGTGTAATTTTTGGCTTGAAATTGAATCAATAAATAATTGTTATTTTTATATGATTTGGAATACTCACTCTATATAAGGAGATTTTGTAATTACTATTTGAATTATCGATCTTCTGTTTTTATACCCTACACCACAAGGTGGTCAGGGTATTATGTCTTTGTGCATTTGTTTGTAACAGGCAAAAGGAAACGAGATAATAGACCCATAGTTCCTTTTGATGATCTGCATAGAATCACATTCTGAGTCAATTTATGCATGTCCGTCCGTCTGTCCATGTATTTTTATAAACAAAGAAAGTACAGGTCTCATTAATGCACGATTCAGATGAAATTTTGCACAAGTCTTTTGTTTAACCCAAGGACGAACCCTATTTAAATTGGAGATAATCGGTCAAAATTCAGATATAGGTCCCATATATATCTTCGCCCGATTTGCTTTTTATTGTGCACCAAACGTGTAACATCAGCCTGAATAGTATACAATTTTGCACATACAACTAAATCAGGCCTAAAAATAAGTATGCCAAATTTGATCGGTTCAGATATAGCTGTAGCTCCCATATATATTGTTCATCCGATTTGTTCTTTTTGTCCTCCACTGCCGAAGTATGCACTCTGTAATAACGATATTTGGGGAAATATATCAAATACAACTCAGAAATACCTTTGCTAAATTTTATCTAGGTCGGTTCAGATTTGGATATAGCTCCCATATATATCTTCGTACGATTTGCCTTTTATTGTGCACCAAACGTGTAATATTATTCCCAATGGTATGAAATTTGGCATTTACGACGAAATTGAGTCTAGAAACAAGTATGTCAAATTTGGTGAAAATCGGTTCAGATATAGCTATAGCTCCCATATATATTGTCCATTCGATTTGCTGAATTTGTCCTGCACAGCCGTATCATATCATAAATAGATAGTATCATAAAGTCGGCTCCACCCGACTTTAAGACTTTCTTTACTGTTTTTTATTTTTTTGCTAGAACCTTGAAAGTCTAGTGGAAACCTTCATTTCAAACAACTTATATATAACTTAAATTAAAAAAAATATACCAATATGTTTTTTGTTTGTGTAAACAGAAGCTCTTTGAGTCCACCTTTGTTACCGTGTATCTAATTTATGATTTTTTTTTGAAACTATTCTTTCAACAAATTTTCTAGTATATTCGAAAATACACAAGTAATTGATATATAGCTTAAAATCTTTAGGAAAAATTATTCAACAAAAAAAGTATAAGAAGAAAAAAAAAACAATTTTCAAAATATAAAAAAAACAAACCGATAGTATATAAGAACACATAATTTTTCACATTGTGTGAATGGAATTTTGAGTGAAATAAAAGTGAACTGCTGCATGATGTGAATTTATGAAAAAAAAAAAAATACAATTATGTATGAAATTATATGCTGTGCATGTGTGTAAGTATGAATCTAGTATTCTCTAGTGTGCGAGTGCAAATGTTTTGCCTGTGCGAGTATATTTGAATTTATTATTTATAAGCGAAGTATGATTGTGATAATTATTTTTTCTTTAACATTAAAGCGAGTGCATATTGATTATGTGTTTGATCTAGATATATATATTGTGTGAATGTGAATATATTTAATATGGTGTGAATGTGAAATCCATAGACATGGCTTACAAAGATACCCAACGCCTTTATGTTTTCAAATTCCGAAGTTGCCAAAAAATATTTCAAATAAACAACCGTAATCGGTTGCAATTCAGTTGCCACCACAAAAGGGGACCGGCGTAAGAAAATTATTTGGTCAATCCGGAGGCCTTTTAATACACTGTGGATAAGAAATACTGAAAAGAAATTTAATTGATATATAGTTGGTTGCGAAGGTGGAGGTTCGTGTAGCAGCAGCAGTATATAACAAATCTAAGATTCTGCTCGATCTGGAGACCTTTTGTGCTCATCAACCGAAATATATAGAGAAAAAATATTGGAAGGACATTAATTTGATTTAGAAACACGGCGAATACCAGCAGATTCTTTGTTTAAACAATCACCCCCCGAACCGATCGCGTCCCTTTATACCCTTCCCGAAAATTTTTATTTATATGTTGTGTCTATATCCTCGCGAGTTTGCCATTTGTCTCTAATATGAAAGAACCGCAGTATGTGGCATTCTTTTCAATTTGTCTTGGAGCCTGCAAAGTAAAACTCAAAGCTTCCAGAAGACTCAATCTCTCTTGTCTAGTAGAACAAAAAAAAAAAAAAAAAAAAAAAAAAAAAAAAAACACGGTGTGGTATTCAAAGGCTGGTCTTTATTCCATAACGATTTTCAATTTGTCTTGGAGTAATTCAGGGTTGAGAATCTACTACTGCTACCTTATTGATAACAAAGCTTGCAAGTAAGACTCAAAGCTTCCAGAAGACTCAATCTCTCTTGTCTAATAGAAAAAAGTGTGTGGTATTCAGGACTGGTCTTCTTTCTATAACTATTTCAAAGTGACTGGGTATGATTCAGTGTCGAGAATTAAGGGTAAGTTGACTTCACCTCTCGTTTCTTTTACCATCTTAAATGCTTGTTTATTGTTGTGAGTCACATTTTTCAATCGAATAGTTTCTAAATAGTCATTTTATGCATTCAAAGGATTGAAATTTCAGAATAACAACCAATTTGAGATCTGTATCGAAGGCCTTTCTCCATCTTAAATTTGTATGTGTATATGGATAAATTAAATTTCAGTTCCACTCTCCTCTCAACATTATCAGAATTATTGTAGTGATACACAAAGGTATTTGAAAGCTTCATGCAGCAAATCTAAAGAGGTGATTTTATATTAAATTTTAAACAAATAAATGGAAAATAAATTAAACAAATAAATGGAAAAGTATATATTCGGTTGGTCAACTTCAAATATTTAGTTACATTTTTAATTTCATTGACTCTAAATTTCCATTTTGAATTATCAAACGGTTGAATCTTCTTCAAGAAAATCTCTGAATTCATTTTATACCAAATTTTCAAAAAAAAAAAAGGTTAACATTTTTATATAGTGCTATCTATTGGCTTCTTCTTAAGGAGTTTTACCCCATCTGTATACGACATCCTATATTTTGTTTTGAAGTTTGAAATAACTTGGCTCTGCGACTACTTTGGGTATCGTTCAAGCCCTGTCTATCTAAAGTGTGAATGTTGAATTTGAAATCTTTTTTGCTCCCCCTCTATATGTATGAATAGCCGAATCCGCATTTAATTTTGTGTGACTGCAAATAAAATTGCAAAAAATAATATTATATTTTTTGTCCTGTCCGTTGTCCGTCCGCCTTAATCTACAGACATATATAATAATGTCTGATTATGCAATTCATATTTAATTATTTTTTCTCAAGTGTGAATGTGTGCAAATAAATTTTGTGTTTAAACTATTACAATTTTGTTTGTTTGTGTCAAACAATTGATTTCAAATACTTTATGATTGAAGACTTATTATTGCGCGCGTGCGTGCTTGTGTGATATTAATTGTAAGTTAAGTTAAATGAGAATAAAAAAAAACAACAACAACAACACTTAGATTCTAAGAATACAAAACCAACAACAAGAAACATTAAACTAGCTCAAAAAACAAATACAATAAAGGATTTTAAACGGATTTGAGATTCGCCAAAAATTAATGAAATTGAAACAAAAACAAAATAATGAATAAGAATTTTTATATTAAAAAAAAGAAAACAAATGTTTTTTTCTGTAAAGATGATGAGATGAAACACAACATAACATACAATTGTTTTTTGTTTTTATTTTACACATATAAAATATATTTTTTTATTATTTAAAAAAAAAAAAAAAAAAAAAAAAAACAAGAAACACCTTAAAACAAAACTAAACCAAACCAACACATTACTACTAGACATACATACTAGAGACTACGTACGCGTACTATTAGACTTTATACATACTTTTATACAATGAACTAACGAGAAACAACGTTGAAAAATAAGGACTTAATGAAAACAACAAAAACAAACAACAACTGACGACTTAATGCCTCGTACAAATTTAGAATTTTAGATTAATTATAAATATAAAAAAATTAAACAAGAACAGCAAAAAAAGAACACAGAAACTTGAAAACAAGCCAAGCCACACATTAGGATATAAAATCACTAAGAAAGATATTTGAGAAATGGTTAATTTTTTTCAGATACCTCTATTGCAGAGGAATTAATTGGGGGGAAATATATCCTCGTTGTCATTCATTAAAGCGACTCCTAATCCTAATTATTACTTGTTTTCAACGCAAACCCTTTGTAATTAAAACATCTAAGAATGGGACTATTTAATTTTTAGCCAAAATTTTAATTCAAGTTGCTACGTTTTCTGTAACTCCAATATCTAAAATTTGAATAGAGATTGAATAGAATTAAGAATCTTTGGTACCCTATTACAATTGTCCTGGAGGAGGATCATATCAAGATGCAGAATATGAGGCCTTATATTATTTATGATAACCACCCTTCTTCAAATCTAGAGGAATTTCCTTTTTCCCAAACAATAACAAAACTCTCACATGGGGATTTTCAATGAAATTTCTTAAAATTGTTTTTATACCCTCAGTCATATGGATAGAGAGGAGGGTATATATCATTTGATACGTGCCTAGTCGAAATAACAGTTTTCGAACCTAGGTCTCTTTGGAACAAAACCGTTTCAGGACATTTGGTGTATAGGGGACCGCTCCTTCTGGTACCTCCCACACAAGGGGTCAAACTTTTGAACAACAAATGCGAAATAAGTATTCGATTATTTTCAATCCATCTCAACATTTCTACCAAAACAAGATGTAATGTGAAGATGGGATATATCGGACCACTCCTTTGAATACCTTCCCACAAAGGGTCAACATTTGGAATATCTACAATGCTTATAAAATGCGAAATATGTATCAGATTTTCTTTAAATTTCGCAAATCCCAAAATTTTAAACATTACAATATATGATGCGACTCCACTCCTTCTAATACCTCTTCCACAACGGGTCAAAATTTTGCATATTAATAACTTACAAAATGTGAAATAGGAGTCCTATTGTCTTCAAATTTCGAACATCCCAATATTTCTACCAACACAAGATCAGGTACTCATAATCCAAAGCTGTCACCTCTAATTATTATATCAGAGTTAGGTCATAAGCGAAATGGACAATATTGTTCTACTCCATCGGTAGCTCTCCTATAGAGGGTCAACATTTGGAATAATAATAAAAAATGTCAAAATATATTTGAATAAATGGATAAAGGCTGAGGAAATCAATCTGTCGGCAAAACCGAGTGGTACTTTTAAACTGGTTTTTAATATAATTTTTTTCCTTTAAGGTTCAAAACATCTTCCCTTCTAACTCTAGAAAATAAAAATTGATATTTGAATGTCGACTTGGATATTATTTCAGATATTCTGAATAACAATTCCTCGATGATTTGTATCCTCTTCTTTGATATCATAAATATTATTTCATTTATGATCCATTTAATACTTGCAAATGGGTTATTGTGGTCTTTGACAGGGCCCAATAGACAATGAAAAATGTCAAGGCAATTTCCCTTTACTTACGCCATCTGTCGTTCTTATGAAAATGAAAAACGATATTTCATGAATGACAAAAAAAGTTTTCTCCATTAAATTCCGTGTTAGAATTATATTTCATTTTCTTTAATGTGGAGTTTTGCAATGAAGGACAAAAAAGGGTTTGATTTCAATGGCGCCTCGAAATTTTGTGGACCTCATAACCACGTGATGATAAAAGAAAATTAATTAAAATCGTTTTTTATCAAAATTGGATTTAATCTACATTTCCTTTTTGTTTTCTTGTAAAAAAGACTTAAAATTTAAACATTCTATACATTGTACAGACTTACTATACACACACAACAAGTGACAAACATCAACATATGTACGAACAACTCACGCGACTTGAAACGACGAATTATTGGAAGACATTTTTTGAATAATATAAAGACATACATAACAAAGAAAAACTATTTTACTTAAAAAAAATACAGAAACTAAATTGTAATTAAAGTATTAAAAATTTGCTAAATAAATGACCGTTTAAGATCTTTTACACATAATGAATAAATACAACATAACAACAACAACAAAAGAACATATGAAGAAATACATCATAACAAATGTATTTTATTTACACTACATCACTTTTTTAATCCAAAATCTCCTTTTATTAAAGATTAATTTGAAAAGGAAACAAAGGATTTTATTTCCTGTAAATTTTAAATCCTACAGGGCTGGGCCATTAATGTTTTTGAATGAAATTAATATATAATTTTTTTTTATAATAAACCAAACAGCGGTATTTTATTTTGGATTGAAACAGCATTTCAGTCTTCCTTTATCCATTTAGAGCCCAATTTTTTATACGAGAACAAATTTAAAAAAAAAGAAATTGTCTTAGGCCATATGAGGACGATCCTCTTTCATTTAATTTTTAAATCAAACAAAATTAAAAAAAAAGTTATACCATGAAACGTACATTCTTTGCTATTTTGGAATTTGTGGACTACATTTTTTCTGTCATGTATTAGATTTTTAATTTTGAGATCTTCTCAGGACCCTCAAAATCTTTCGGATTAAAAAAGTGATGCGAGCTCATTGTATCTTAAGTAGTGAGTGAGAGTGTGTGCGTTTGTGTGTTTGTATGTATGTGTGCGTGTGTGTGAAAGAATTTTCTTCTTTTATTATTTTTCATACTCTTAATTTTGGTGTGAGATTGAATCTGATGTGTGTGATAATTTATGATGATGATGTACACTTTGGTATGGATGTCTCAACAAATTTCTATTTACAGTTCTATTAGTTAAGCTCTATATCTAACAGAAAAAAAAACAAAACAATCTTAAGCGAAATCGTCGAAAGAAAAAAAAAACCAAATACCTGCTGCTACATAACACTCGTATATCGATCCGAGGAGATTTTTTGACCGACCACCCAAGCAGTAGAGAGCGTGAATGTAAGTTTTTGTACAAAATGTATATATTTTTTATTTTATTTACATTTTTAGTTTGTATTAATTGTTAATAATTTATTTAGTGACTCTTTAGGAACTATCGTTATTTTTTCTGAGGGTAATTCGCATAGCAAAGGAAGTTTTTCGTTAAGGGAGATCCTGCTTGATGATCTGAGGATGAGCAAATACTCTGGAGTTGGCAACTGCTTCAATCGTATACCATTGGCCCATTATGTTCATCTTAGAAGTATTAGTGGTGATAGAAAAGATATAAATCGGGAAACAGAAGGGTCGGTATTAAATTCCCCTCGACTTCTTGTTCCGGAATTCCCGTACGACGGGCGTCCACAGATATAGTTGATTATCCAACGTTTCAAACTTGGGCGGAGGGTAGTCTTCTACACGTCCTCAAACAGTATGGCATAATGGACCGTATCACCTTGATAAGTCAAGGGCTACCAACACTGTTTTTTTCAAACGGTTTGTTCTGGTTCAATCCTCTACAAATATGTGTGGTAATGTGGTACTATGTTGTGGACGGAATCCGTGCTGATGGTTGGCAAGTGGATAGCTTCGCCTAATGCTGGGAAGGAGTAAAGCCTCGCGAGTCTTAGCTACGGTAGTCAAGACCACTGTTATCTAATCTTGAGATCAAATATTTGATATTTCATTGTCCAATCAATATATGCCCACCACGATTCTTAGAGCAGGCCTACCAATAGATAGAAAGGGTCAGGTTCTTCTTTTCGAGATAGCCGGTCGGACAGATAGCTCTACATAAAATTTATTCTCCAAAATTGTATTTGAACTCTTGATCCATAAAAATTAAAAATTCGAAATATGTATAGGGGGCGACCATGAGCAATACCTAAACTTTATGGCGTATAATTGTTTTCTAAGAGTTACTAATTAATTTATTAACAATTATTTAATAATGCCTTAAAAAGACAACTTTTTATAACGAAATCTATTTACTTTTCCAGGTGTTAATTTAGAAAAAAAATGCAAAAATTTTCTAAAATGTGTGACTGGTGGTTCTAAATAAATGATAATTAATGGTGGTGATGATGTTGGTGATATGATATATGACAATGATGTTGTGAAAGATAATTCTTAAGAGCGTGAATGGTGGACACAAACCAAACGTTTTAATGAATGATGATGATGATGAGGATGATAATGGTGATGATTGGTTTCATTTACATTGATAACATAACAGAATACCAAAATAAACAAAACAAAAAAAAAACCACTTGATGATAATGGGTATAAATTTCCATGTACCTTAATCTTCTTCAAGCCACAGCCCCCCACATACACTGAAGATGGAAACATAACCAAAAAAAAAAAAAAAACTTATGAGAGATCGTATTAATTTATTTATTTTTTCCTTCTAAAGAATGGTATCACCCACCACCCCCAAATATCCATCTTTGATCCTTGGCCATTCTCGATGTCGTAGAGTAATTTATGATTAACGATTTTATGTGTGTGCGGCGGGTGCTCATCATTCCATTTTGTGTATTGTTCATAAAGCAATGTAAATGATAGTATTTTGTATTTGATATAACTAAAAAAAAATATGATAGTGATGATGATAATGATGATTAGTATAATAACGTTGATGATGATAATTATGATAATGTAATAATGAATTTGTTTAATTCGTATGATTGTGTGTGTAATCTATAGAAAATAATTATGTATGTAATGTGAATCCTTAGAGTAATATTACCATGAGTATGTGTGATTGTATGAATGATATTAACATTTGTAATAGAACTCAAAATAACATTCGAAAACAAATAACAACTTATGACATGTAACAACAATTGAACATTCAAAACAAGAAAAAAAAAAGTCTTCTACTCAGAAACCACATTTGAACGGACCAAACAACCAACAAAACATTAACAAAAGTGCTTAATAACAATAGAAACACGTGACTTTTACCATTGACTGAAACTTTTCAAAAATAAGCAAAATAGAAAATATAATCATTTTAAGGACAGTTTTTTGAAAGTAAAAACAAGTGGAACAAAAAAGCAATAGTAGCAAACACATTTTTTTACTAAACAGAGAATAACAATTCGATACTGAGAAGTTGGAAAAAATACTTGTAATGTGATTTGGGAACCAGATTATAAAACTAATTATTAAAAAGACCATAGTAGAAGACTAGAGGAAGGACACTTCCATTATTATCCTCTTCATAACCATACGTTAGAAATACTACTTAAAAGAAAGTCATTCAAAATAGTTCTATATATCTAGAAAAAGACCTTATTAGATGGTATTCTATCGTAAGAAATCTAATCGCTTGATCTTCCATCAATAGAAGAACACCATACTCACCCCTATTATGAAAATAATTTCCCATACATTTTGTTCCCATTTCCCGTTGTTGTTGTTATTATGAATTTTTTTCCCAGAAATAGTAATGTCCGAATGTGAATTCCGGTATTATGAAACGAAATGGGAATTTTTTTTTTAATTGCATGGGATTTTTATACCCTACACCACAAGGTGGTCAGGGTATTTGTCTTTGTGCATTTATTTGTAACAGGCAAAATTAATCGAGATAGACCCCCATAGTTCCTTTTGATGATCTGCATATGATCACATTCTGAGTCGATTTATGAATGTCCATCCGTCTGTTTGTCCGTCAGCCCATGTATTTTAGTAAATAAAGTACAGGTTGCATTTATTGTCCGATCTAGATGAAATTTTGCACAAATCATTTGTATGACCCAAGGACGAACCCTATTTAAATTGGAGATAATCAGACGAAATTTAGATATATCTCCCATATATATCTTCGTCCGATTTCCTTTTATTGTGCACCAAACGTGTAATATCAGTCAAAATTGTATGGGATTTGGCACTTACGACCAAATTGAGCCTAGAAACAAGTATGTAAAAATTGGTGAAAATCGGTTCAGATTTAGCTATAGCTCCCATATAAATTGTTCATCCGATTTGTTATTTTTGTCCTCCACAGCCGAAGTATGCACTCTGTAACAAAGACATTCGAGGAAATATATATAAAAAAACTCAGAAATACTCAGAATAAACTCAGAAATACCTTTGCCAAACCTCGTCCGATTTGCTTTTTATTGTGCAACAAACGTATGGAATTGTATGGAATTTGGCGCTTACGACTAAATTGAGTCTAGAAACAAGTGTGTCAAAATCAACTATAGTTCCCATTTATATTATTCATACGATTTGTTATATTTGTCCCCCACATCCATAATATGCCCTCCGTAACAACGATATTCGAGGAAATATAAAAAAAAAATATTTTGTGAAAACTCCTATTTATTCTTTAATAGGGGTGACTGGTATTTATTGAAATACCTTTGAATGGTTCTATGTCTATGGAAGGTCATTTGAAATGTTTTATATCTACATTTTATGATCTGAAGGAGTGAATTGTCTTTATAAAGAAGGACATTTATATGATCATTAATAATAGCAAAAAGTGTTTTTATTGTCTTCTATCTAAGCGAGTGCTCTGTTCCAGAACCTTAAAGAATCTACCAGTTTTAAGTATCGTTTCGATATCATAAAGAATAAATAAGATATCGTAGTAACATTTGTTACATTCTTGCAGTTCTGGATCAGAGCAAAAGCCATTTCATTTGATCTGTATTAACAGATGACAAATTTAATGTTTTTTTTTTTTTTTTTTTTTTCAAAAAAATAAAATAGATTTTGAAGTACCCTCAAATGTAGGTATTTCAATACAAAATTGTTTCATCGGGAAAAAGAAACATTACCAGTATTTTTTCCAACCTATAACATCGCATAATTTTACATAAAATTTAAATGACAATTATCATTTCAAAAATAAATTTTATAGAAAATAGGGAAAAGACAAAAGCAACAAGGACAAAGAAACATATATTCGAATGTTAAGAATAATATATAGGGCGAGTCGTCGTCGTTTTTTTATTTTATCATTGATTTTGTTGTGATATTTGTGTATGTAGTGTGAATTTGAATGATTGAGTGAGTGTGATTGACGCGTGCGTTTGTTATCCTCAATACCTTATCATATTTGCGTACAAAACTACATAAAAAAGATTGTTTGTATGTGTAAGACTGTGTGTATGAGTTTATTGTGTGCCTCTGTCCCATCATCCAACTTAATTTTGTATATTAAAAAAATTCTTAGTTTAAAAAAAACTACTTTTTCCACATAACCTCAATCCAATCAGTCTCTCCCTAATACTTTATGAAAAATAACATTTGTTTTAAAATCCAAAACTCAAGGAATTTTTTATTTTACCAATTTTAATAGCTTTTTCAATGAAATACAATTAATTGATTTTCTTTTTTTAATATAATTTGAAATAAAACAAGATCATTCAAAAGAAATATTAACATATTTATTGTAATTTGTATGACTGATAGTTTGTACGTTAAAAACAATTTTATGTGTGTGAAACAAAATAAAGAATCATTTTTTTCTTTCGACGCAAACAAAAAACTGGGAAATGTGTTTTATTTTGGGGGGACTCTGGGAAAGTTGAGTAAAATGGGTGGAGATATTGTCATGGGTGTTATTACAGGTCACTGCTGTGCTCTACCATTTTCATGATTTTCAACAAGAGATTCAGATTACTGGGGAAGCAAAGGGTCAATGACCTGAAATCTTCTAATGCGCAACCAGCGATAATCCTACACAACCAGTAAGGAAAAGTCAAAATAGGGTGGGGCCGAATATATGATACCCTTACACCACTAGGCATATTTAGTAGAGCTCTTGTAACAAAATAATTTATTTGAAGTAGATCATACCATGGTACAATGAAGAGAAGGTAGACCAACTTTAAAAAAATTGCAAGTATAGAGGTCTACCTGTTTGGCTTGTAATGTCAGAATTAGCATCAAAACAATAAAAAAGCAAACAACTTGTTGCATTGATTTTAAATAATAAATAAAACCGCGAAAACTGAAAGAAAGATCAAAATTTCTTTTCAAAACCAGGTTCTATATATCTCTAAAGGATTATTTCGCTACAAAAACTCTAGATTTTGTCGATGCATTCGTTGCAATAAGCATTTTGAAAACACACGAATTTGAATATTTTCTGAACAATTTTTTATTATTGAAAAGAAGACACGCACATAAGCAAATGAAGTTGACATATTAAGCCAGAAAAATAAAAAAATTGAAATCATATGGTAGTTCTGCCCTACCTTGAATTCATTGTACCATGGATCATACCACCTATCAACCTATAGCTATAGAACAGTTATACAGGCATGTCACAAAATCATATCGAAATTGTTTGAATTTCGTAATTCTAAATCGTTCGTTTTTGTTTTATCTTCTATAGATTTCGTACGATTTGGTGAACTACGATTTCAGCGTAAATATGGCAACATTATATATTCAATATGGTAACATTAGGGGAATGAAATCAGGAAGGAATCAAAACAAAACACATGATTTGAAACATTGTATTTTATGCCAAATCATAAAAACAGATAAAATTATTGAAAATTGTGACACTATGTGGGTGAGGTGCCAGAAGGGCTTCGAAGATATATACAAATTCTGTGTTAGCAAAAATTTTGTATGTTTGAAATTTGCAGAGATGCTTATTTCTCTTTATTTGAGCGTTTTTTTTTTTTTCAAAATCTTGAACCCTATGTATGGGGGAGGTACCAGAAGAAATGGTTCGATCTATACCATCTTTATAACAGATCTTGTGTTGATAGAAATATTCAGATGTGCCAAGTCTAAACGGAATCGGATGTTAATTTGGCGTTTTATGAGCCACATGGGTATTCAAAATGTCGACACTTTGTGGGGGAGGTACCAGAAGGAGTGGACCGATATATTCCATTTTAACACCAGATCTTAGGTTTATAGAAATATTGGGGTGTGTGAAATTTTGGTTCCTTACATCATATTTTATATGAGTTATAATTATTCAAAATTTTGACCCTTTGTGGTGGAGGTACTTGATGGAGTGGACCGATATAGTCCATTTTCGCACCTGACCTAGCACTTACGCAAATATTAGGATTCGCAAAGTTCAAGCAAAATCGGATCATCCTTTCTCTTTCTGTGCAGAAAATAAATTTTTTGCAAATTTCGGTCTTTTGTGGGGGATGTACTTGATGGAGTGATCCGATATTGTCCATATTTGCACCTGACCTTGCGCTGTTACAAATATTAGGATTTCCAAAGATGGGGCAAAATCGGATCATCCTTTCTCTTTCTGTGCAGAAAATATATATTTTTTTTTGAAAATTTCGACCTTTTGTGGGGGAGGTACCAGAAGGAGTGGACCGATGTATTCCATCTTCACACCAGATATTACGCTAATAAAATTATTGGGATGTGTGAAATTTGAAGACAATCGGACCCTTACTTCACATTTTATAAGAGTTGTTATTATTCAAAATTTTGACCCTTTGTGGGGGAGGTACTTGATAGAGTGGACCAATATTGTCCATTTTCGCATTTGACCTAGCACTGACAAAAATATTAGGATTTGCAAAGTTGGAGCAGAAAATATATTTTTTGAAAATTTCGACCTTTTGTGGGGGAGGTACCAGAAGGAGTGGACCGATATTGCCCATCTCCGAACTCGATCTAAGTTTGACAAAAATATTACGATGTACAAAGTTTGGACCAAATCGGGTACTCCCTTCGAGAGTTATCGTGCGCACCAGCCAGCCAGACAGACAGACGGACGGACATCGCTAGATCGACTCCAAATGTCCTGAAACGGATTTGGTCCAAAGAGACCTAGGGTCTAAAACCGTTATTTCGTCTAGGCACGTTTAACCGTATCAAATGATATATACCCTCTGTAGCCATATGGCTGAGGGTATAAAAATATAATAAATAATAAATGATGTAAATTTAATTGTGTATTTGTCATTAAGACAAAATTGTTATTACTTAAAAGTGTTATGAGAGTGTATTTAAGTCATAAGATTCCATAAAAATACAATTTCATTTGCAAAAACAAAAGTGGTTTCAAACCCGACAAATTTGCGTTTTACGATTTCTGAAGAAGCTAAATACGAAATTAAAATCACTTTCGTACCGAATTCGTTCCTAAGACATGCTTGACAATTTGGTTTCAGAGGGAACTAATTTATGCGAGGCATATCCAATTCTGAATCGATTTTCACTAGATTTGATGTACTTGCTTCTAGACTGAATTCGGTCGAATCTGCCAAAAGTCAGATTATTTGGACTGATATTGGCCATTTGGTGCACAGTTAAACCGAAATCTGTTGATTGTCACCAATTTCAATTAGATTCGTCCTTGGGCCAAACAAATATTGTTTGCAAAATTGCATCTCAATCTGATAAAAAATGCGACCTCCATTTTGTTCACAAGACAGACGGACTGACATGCATAAATCGACTCAAAAAGTGATTCTATGAATATCCTCAAAAGTAACTATGGGTCTATCTCGCTTCCTTCTAACTGTTACAAACTAATGGACAAAGACATAATACCTTTACCACTGTGTGGTGTAGGGTATAAAAATGGAAAGGAATATACCATGGCAAAATTACAGATAGTAGTGTGAATTCAACAAGACGATACCAAGAGGCGAGTTCGGCGAGCATTTTTTTTTAAGTTTGGGACCGGTCAATTGGTCGCCGAAATCGTGCGGTTTAATACTTTTAAGGTGTGGATACATAAGCAGCTTGAAGTCTTCGCATGGTTTATATTGTGATATATCATAAAGTGAATCCTGCCGTCTGTTTCCCTTATAATTTGACATTAAGATGCCTATGCATGATGTCAAGCTGCTTATGTACTCACCTTTAGATTATTTTTTGTGGGGCTATATCTACACAGACAAGCGACATTGAAGCATTAATTCGTGAGATATTGACCAAAAAGTTGGAAAGAATATGCCAAAATTGGACCAGGCGGATGGACCATTCAAATACCAAATTATATAGATTTTTCTGAATTTTTGGTGTTTTTTTTGGGAAACCTAAAAATATCTTTTCAAAAATCACTTTACTTTTTAGTTGTCTATTTTGATCGCCAAATAATAAGTACTACAACAACAATTTATTAGGTGACTCATTTGATAATGGGAGTTTTTCTGGGTACTAATCATGGCTCAATAAACAGGTACTCCATTTCTTTGACGCTTTTTTTAATAAGATATTGGAATAAAATACATATATAATTAAAAGAGTGCTTTATTTGTAAATAACTAATTAAATTTTTTATAAATTATTGCTCATGGTACAATGAAATAAAGGTAACCTCATTTCAAATTAGCATTCCCAGCTCTGCATTTTCTGTAATTTGTCTTGTCAAATTTCAATCCATAAAAAACAGTTCCCATCTCTGATTTTATGTGTTTACAATGGTTTTATGAATATAGATTTTGACAATGAGATGTTGTCAAATGTATTAATTTGAAAAAATAGTAAACATATGATTACATGACTTCAAAATAAAAAATCCTGATATGTTGCAAATCTCCCTGATCCAAAATAGTTAAAAAACTCTGTTCCAGAATTTGCTAGTTTTAATTTTTTTTTTTCGATTTTTTAAAGGGTCATCGCTGCAAAAACTTTCACATTCTTGCAATTAGGGGACAGACTGTAAACAAATTGTGTTCCTCAAATTGTATAATTATTTTCTGAGGGGATTTTTATGACAGTATTCAGGATTGTGCTATGTCGACCGTACCTTGTATTCATGATACCATGTCTCTACTTGTTCTAATATTCCACCTATCTCAAATTGTAAATCTTCGTAATTACGATACGTTACGAATAACTCACATGTCATTAGAACTGTGTATGTGGCAACTACATTTCCCAAGTGCTGCCAATATTTCCCATAAAGTATAGCATTTTAAATTCACCGGATGTGGCAACATTATTTATCTATAATTGTACCGTTATTTTTTGTTTCTCCTTTAATGATGCAATTCATTCCCACAGTGTCAACTATTGGTGTTTGTCGTCGTTTGTTCCTCATCCATTTTGTTCATACAATTTCAATATGTCTACCCCAGCGCCAAAATATTCTTTTGGATTTGAAGAATTGCAATCGAAAGATCATCGCCTATGGAAATCAATATTGGCAGAATTTGTGGGAAACTTCATTTTGAATTTCTTTGCCATTGGCGCGTGTACACAACCTGAGGATGGAACATTTAAAGCTTTTTCGTTTGGCTTTAGCATTTTTATGGCCATAACAATTGTGGGTCATCTAAGTGGTGGACACATAAATCCGGCGGTTACGATTGCAATGGCCCTGGCTGGTCGCATAAGTCTCATCCGTATGGTTATGTATATTGTGGCTCAGTGTATGGGATCGGCAGCTGGTACGTGCGTGCTTAAGCAACTATTGGACGAAGCATATCACAATGGCTTGGGTCACACCTCTCTGGCCGAAAACATCACCGAGCTTCAAGGTATGGGCATAGAATTCGTACTTGGATTACTGTTGGTTCTAACCGTTTTTGGAGCTTGTGACCCTGGCAAACCGGACAATAGATTTATTGCACCCTTCAGTATTGGTATGGCAGTAACGCTGGGTCATTTGGGTACAATACGTTATACAGGAACTGGAATGAATCCAGCCCGAGCATTTGGTACGGCTTTTGCAACAGATCGTTGGGAATCGCATTGGGTCTATTGGGCTGGACCGATATTGGGTGGCATTGTTGCGTGTATGATTTATTCACAGTTTTTCGAGAAACCCATGCCGACACCAAAGCCAATCGAGGCATCTGATAAGTATCGCATTCATGCCTATGAACGTGAAATGAAAAAGTTGGAAATTGGCAGAGATTTTTCTTAAATTGTTGGGATCTCTTGTATATAATATATATTTTTTGTATTATTTGTAAGAAAATTATGATTTTGTAATATTTTGTTTGTATAAATTGTAATATTTTTAATTATGTAAATAACTATATTGTTTATAAATCTCGTAAAAATAACTCGTAATTTATTTCTAATGAGAAGGGGTATGAGGGTTTGCCAACGTCCAATTTAAATGCTGGTCAATTACCAATGTTGGTATTTCTCGGTTGAAAGTAGCTACAACTTCGCGGACTCCTTGAGGTCCCGTGTACAATATTATTTTTTCCTTGAAGTCCACACTTCTCTAGTAAGTGCTCTCTAAAGTTATGCTGGTGTATGGTGTAGTTCCAGTGTTTTTAAAAAAGGCTATCCACTTAAACTTTACTTTTTAAAAATGTTTAAATCACGTAGCTGGATTAATTTTGTATTTTATTAGGTCAGGTTGCTTTTCCGGCAGGTTTTGACCAGCACTTTTTTCTGAGGGAGAAGTTAGTTTTATTCTATTTTGCAAGAAAACTGTGGAAAATAAAACAGACGGAATCCCAGCATAAAATTGCATGCAATCAGCTTATTTGTCAAAACGAAACAATTTGTCCGCCATAAAAAGAAATGAAACACACAAATATTAAAAATGAATTGAAAAACAAAAGAATTCCGATTTCCAAAGTAAAAAAAAAATTAAAATTAAGTGTGTCAGGTTACCCTAAAATTTGTAACAATTGTTGCAAATTATTACTGGAAGTCGTCTGTTTACACAGAAGTTCTGCAAAAGAGAACCGTTCGAGAGAGAAATTTTGACAGTTCTATTACTGAGAGCATGCAAATTCTTGCTGGATAAATTTCTTCTTGCAAACACTTCCAACTCTTCTTCTTCTTCCGATGATGTATATTTTTGGCAAGAAATTTTAAAACATATTTATTTTGAAAAACGCAAGCACAATTGTTTTGTTTTTCGATTCATATTTAATTTTTGTGTTCTTAATTTCTATTATTTTCGGACAAATTGCTTTGTTTTGATTAATAAGCTGATTGCTTGCAAGTTTTTGCAGGGATTCCGGCTGACATTTAAAATTGTACAGTTTTTTCTTTATCAATTGTATGTGATAGAATCAAAGAGGTAGCCCATTACATCTTTTTTTCATATCCCTTCATTGCTAAAATTATATTTTGATGTACCAATTTTGACTTTGACAAGTAAATGGAGATGTTTGATTTTGACTTTTTTATTTATTTTTATTTACAGTGAAAACTTAGCTTTATTCCTAAAAATCAAAAGAAATGTATTGTCCACTTTATTTACAATGTAAACGAAGTTTTATCACTGGTAAACTACATTCTTTTGATCAGCTGTTTGCCTTTCACACAATCACTCATTCACAGTTTAACATGCATGTTCAACAAAAGTCATGCATTTTGTCGCCACCCCCCAAAGTCCACAAACATCCAATCTGGCAACATTATGCCACGGTGACGTTTCTGAAATATAGAAAAAAGTTTAGAAAAAAAGGTAATTTTTTAACGACGACGAATAAAGGAAACGAGAATTTCTGAAGCTAATATATTTAATAAATTACTTTCACAAGTAATATTGAAAAAATTCCTTTTGCAATTTATTTTTTTACGGCGCAGCGTGCAAAGAAGTGTATAAAAGCTTGTAGTATAAACCGATTGTTTTACAAATACCATTTCATTTACATTACACATGTTTTGTCTACGTAGGCCCGAAATTATTGCAGAAGAAGAATACAAAAGAAATACATTTGTTTAAATACAACAAATTGACTGGTGGCGGCTGTCGGTGTCCATTCATCATCGTCACACTCAACGACAACATCAACATCATCATCGAGTCATCACAAGCAAGTGGTACTTGACACAAGGTGCGGAAGGAAGGTGGGCAAACATAATTTTCTGCGAAGAGTAAGGGAGGAAGCTGAAGTTTTGTGGCAGCAGAATCAGTTTATCTGAGTTACTTCTTCTAGTTCTAAGAAAAGCTTAAAATGTTGGCCAGCAAGCAAAAAAGCTGGCAAAAACATTATTCCGTGATGCGTGCGGAATACGGTTTGTGTGTGACGTTGTTGTTGTTGCAACTTGTCGGTGTCAGTCATCAATTTTATTTGCCGGGCTTAGCACCCGTAAACTATTGCATGAAGTCCGATGCGTCCAGTAATTGCAAGGTAAGTAGTAAATGAGTCAGTAGAGTGTACATTTCATATTTTGCTTTTGCCAATTTGTCCAAGTATGTCTGGAGGGAGGAGCGCATATGCTTCTCTCACTTTAGTGTGATAAGAAATTTCCGCATTTTTTCCTTTTTTAATTTCTTATCTAGACACAAACTAATCAATTAGTTTGCGACACACATAGTTTTTTTTTGTTAAGTTTCATTTTTAATGAGCATTTCTTTTATCTTAGTTTTGTTCGGTTTCCCTCTCGGATTTGTTTTGTTTACAAAGTGAATAAAAGAGAAGAGACGATAAAATTCCAAGTTCCATGGAATGAAGAATCTATAACTACTGAATTGCTTTTTCGGTCTAATCTTTTGATATGATAACATTTTCCGAATTGGTGGTATATATTGATTTATTTTGTATCCAAGCAGAACGCTTTATATTTAAATGCTGCTATTATGAATTTTGCCACTTAGTTCGTAGGAACAAAGTGGTCGGTTAGGCTCCAAGAAACTAACATCTCAGTTTAGGTGGCTATAAGTTTGTTGTAGAGTAGATTACATGTTGTAACATTATTTTATATATATTAAATTCTTTGAGGCTAAAAGAGATTAATATGTCCGACACAGCCTTACTGTGTACCTTCATTAAATTTATGTTTAATGTTGTTTATATGTTGAACATTTTGATCATAAAGCTGCTTGATAGTCACATTAACCCTGTGACCTTATATCTCACTCTACAAGTTCAGGGTTTTGACATTTTAAAAAAAAGTCAATACTCATCAAAGATCTGTGTTTTTTAGTTACGTTTTTAATATGGTTTAGTGTTCCCCTTTTGGTGGTATGTCTTTTTAATCAAAAAAGACATGTTGTTTTTTTTTAATTAAAATTGGCTAAAAAAGTGAGATTTGTGTGGTCGTGGAGAGCAAAAGTAATAATAATAAAAAATATCTTGGAAATAAGAAGACATCGATTAATACCCATCCTAAATTTCTGTGAGTTTGGTTTAAATGTAGATTAGAAATGGTGCTGCAATAAAAATGAGTTGTGAAAGTGAATTTTTTTTTTATTTTTACGCTAAAGGGATTTTTGGTCTAATAGCTATGCTTTTCTTTTATAATTTTAAATATAAGAATAGTGCAATAATTAAGAGCTGCTCTACGTTATGTTAAAGGAAATCCTTTTCAGAATCTGTATCGCCGCCTAACCAAAGCCTTTGCTTACTTGTTTTAGGTTGAACACAAAATGTTTCATACCAAATATTATTGATATCCGGAGCAAACGATGGCTTAAAATTTTCCAAACAATATTTGTTTGGCCCAAGGGCGAACCCTATTGAAATTGGTGATAATCGGATCAGATTTGGATGTAACTCCCATATATATCTTCAACCGATTTCCGGTTAATTATGCATTAAATGGCCAATATCAGTCCAAATGATCTCAATTTTGGTACATCCGACCGAATTCAGTCTAGAAGCAAGTACTTCAAACTTGCTGAAAATCGGTTCAGATATAGCTATAGCTCCCATGTACAGGGTGAGATAAAAAACTGAAACAAAGTTAAACGCTATAATTTTTACATTTTTCTTTTTAAATTCTATTGAATGAAGGCAAAAAAGGTCGTAAATAGCATCAAACTTTAGAATAAGTTTAGATTTGTTCGAATTGGTCACCTTTGGCACGAATTATGGTCTTCAAACGGCCAATGAAACCGTCACACGCTGCCCGAATGTTGCTCTGCGGTATTTTGGCCCATTCCAGGTGAATCGCTTGCTTGAGGTGATCGACACTTTGGTATTTTTTTAGTGCCAACATTGCTTTCCAAAATACTCCAGACACAATAGTCCAACGGATTGGTATCCGGAGATTTTGGTGACCATTGTGCGCTGGAAATGAAGCGAGGAATCTCATTTTGTAACCATTCCTTTAATACATCCTCCAGGTTATTTTTGCGATAATATTCGGCATTTTTTCTGATGCCACGTCGATTAATAGGAGCGGAGAGCGACCATCGGCTGTTATGGCGGCCCACACCATGAACGGCGCTTGAGTTCTGGTGGCCATCCGAAAGTGCACATTTTCAGCTGACCTCTTTGGCAAGTAAACACGACCATTTTGTTTGTTTACAAACTGCTGGACAACTGCTTGAGTGTTTTCTCATCGAAGAAAACCAAATTCGGCAGTTCACCACTTTTTGTTGCGGTGTAAGTTCTTGCACTTTTTGGAATTTCAGTGGCTTTATACCGAGCTCATTTTCAATATTTGCCGAATGGAATATTGCGATATGTTTAGCTCACGAGCAATTTTTCGGCCACTGCGACGCGGCTGTCGATCAAGTCGCTTCTTTACTTTTCGAACCATTTCTGCTGATGTTGCTGTTTTCTTCCGTCCATTTCTTTGACTTCGGACCACGCTACCAGTATTACGGTAACGAACGGTGGTACGAGACACAAAAGATTAATTCACATTCAAATGCTGGAATGCTCTAACGATAGCCACTTGTGATTTTCCAGCCAAATATAAAGAAATCACACTATCACGCTTGAATTCCATCACGAATAACTTTTTTTCTGGAAAATTCTCACCAAAATACTTTTGTGCGCTTGTAGGCACTATAATGAGATGTGACTGGAATAATTTTGACATCTGTCGGACGAGTGACTTAAAAATGACAGCAGTCTAAAGTTGGTCGCACTTTTTTCATCTCACTCTGTATACTGTATTATCCTACCATTGTCGTATGTATTTAATATGTTAATTTAGGAAATACGCTCTTCTCTCAACAAGGTATATTAAATTGTAAATATATCTTTTTAAAATGGCAACTTTTTTCTAATATTTAGTGGTTTTCAATGCATTTAATATAAAATAAATTTAACATAAATTATAATGCCCGTTTATTTTCTTCTCTTTTTCCAGTCTAATGTTACCCTCTACGTTAATCGCCTAAATACCGAAGAATCTGTTATACCCTATGAATATCATCATTTTGATTTTTGTATTGGCAATGAAAACAATTCTCCCGTTGAGAATTTGGGCCAAGTTGTGTTTGGCGAACGTATACGTCCCGGACCATATAAAATCAATTTTCTTGAAGACATCAAATGTAAGGCGGTAAGTATTTAATTGTTTTACAATATCTATTATTTTGTTATTTCCATGGTGATGGTAAAATCTTATCTATGTTGTTTTGATCGAAACATGTAATACGTGAGTGTTATGTTTTCGTCAGAAGAGAACATTATGTCTAATGTTTGAAACATACTTGACTATTTAGATACCTTTTTTGTTTATTTTTACTTAACATTAAAATTCCTTTTAGCATGGAGAGGGAGTTGCAGGAAGTGTGTGTGGTGGGAGCCATATATATGAAATGTTATTGTTATGACACTTGTGTAAACATACAATGTGTTCAGCATTGGTTGTAGATTTTATCAAGAGTAGCTAAAAATGTAAGGGGACCTATGAAAATCTGTGGAAACATCTTAGCATTGTCATTTTTAATTTTTATACCCTCAGCCATATGGCTAGTGAGGGTATATATCATTTGATACGGCCAAAACGTGCCTCATCGAAATAATGGTTTTACACCCTAGGTTTCTTTGGGCCAAAACCGTTTCAGGACATTTGGAGTCGATCTAGCCATGTCCGTCCGTCCATGTGTCTGTCTGACTACTGGGCTGGTGTGCACGATAACTCTCAAAGGGAGTATCCGATTTGATTCAAACTTCGTACAACCTAATATTATTGTTAAACTTACATCGAGTTCGGAAATGGGCAATACCGGTCCACTCCTTCTGGTATCTCCCACACAATGATATCTCCCACAATGAATATTCATGAAGTTCATAAAAAACGAAATTAACATCCGATTCCATTCATGGTACATCTCAATATTTCCATCAACACAAGATCTGTTTTAAAGATGGTAGAGATCGGACTATTCCTTCTGGTATCTCCCCCACAAAGGGTCGAAGTTTTGAATAACCTAAATGATCATAATTACCAGTTAGTTCTCTTCAAACTACACACATCACAATATTTTTATTACCCCAAAGTGTGGTGTGAAAATGGGATATACAGTCCACTCGTTCTGGTACTTCCCCCACAAAGGGTATCCATGTAGCTCATAAAAACGGGAAATTAGCACCCGATTCCATTCAGACTTGGTACATCTCAATATTTCCATCAACATATGATCTGTTATAAAGATGGTAGAGATCGGACAATTTTTTCTGGTACTTCCCCCACATAGGGTTTAAGATTAAAAAAAAAAACGCTCAAAGAAAGCGAAAAAGGCATCCAACTCTCTTCAAATTTCACACACCCAAATATTTTTACTTACGTAAGATCTATTGGGAAGATGATATATATATCTGCCAGCCCCTTCTGGTACCTCACCCATAAAGGGTCACATTTTTCAATACTTTTATCTGTCATAAATTGCGAAACAAGTCAGCGACCAACCAGAAACCTGAGATGAATATGGTATTTATGATTTCGCATAAAATTGGATATAAATGTTCGATTTTTTGGAATTTTGTCCATACCAATATTTTCTTATCTGTATTAGATGAAGTATGAAAATGGAATACTTCGATCGATTATATCTAGCACCCCACGCACATTTCAACATTTTCTAAAAACTATCACATATCTCATATAAAGTGAAGGAAGTTGTCGATATAGTAAAAACCTGGCATGTTGCAATATTTATAACATATTTTTTTAGGTCCGATACGAAATACACAATAGTGGCCCATTTCATCGGACCTACTCCACAGAGGGTCAACAACTTGAATAATCATAACAGAAGTTAAAATATATTTAAATAATCGAACATTGGCTGAACATCGGCAAAACCAACTGATATTTTCCAACTTGTTTTATTTGTAATAGATATAATAAAGGATTACACCCTTCTTTGTTAAAATATCCAATAGTCACACTGAATACATAAAAAATTCTGTAAATAAAAAATTATAGAGACGTCTAATATTTATTTATTTTTTTCCAGGTCTGTACTAAAACCTATGTCGGTGGTGATTCGGATAGCGATCGACGTATGATGGTCCTCAAGAAGGGCATTAGCTTGAATTACCAACATCATTGGATTGTTGATAATATGCCAGTGACTTGGTGTTACCCATTGGAAAACAATAAGCAATATTGCAGCACTGGTTTCCCCATGGGTTGTTTGGTGCGTGGCGAAAGTGATGCTGGCTGTTTGATTAATCCCAACTACAATAGACGTGGCTTTTATTATCCCTTCAATCATGTTGACCTGAAGGTAACCTATCACAGTGGCCAAACCGAGGAATGGGGTGTGGGTTTCCGGGCCAATGGCGGACGAATTATTTCCGTTAAAGTTACACCACGTTCCATTAATCATGTGGATCCTAAAAATTTGAATTGTGACAACACCGATCCCTTGGCCATTAAGGGTGGCCCATTGGCCTCTGGTGAAAAGCTGTCTATTATCTACACCTATAGTGTGGAATTTACACGTAACGATAATGTGAAATGGTCTTCAAGATGGGATTACATTTTGGAATCAATGCCACACACGAACATTCAATGGTTCTCTATTTTAAATTCTTTGGTTATTGTTTTGTTCCTGTCCGGTATGGTGGCCATGATTATGTTGCGAACCCTACACAAAGACATTGCCCGTTACAATCAAATGGAAAGTGGTGAAGATGCCCAGGAGGAGTTTGGTTGGAAATTGGTACATGGTGATGTTTTCCGTCCACCACGTAAGGGTATGCTGTTGTCGGTGTTCTTGGGCTCGGGTATTCAGGTCTTTTGCATGACTTTGATTACATTGGCCTTTGCCTGTTTGGGATTCCTGTCGCCAGCTAATCGTGGTGCCTTGATGACATGTTCCATGGTGTTGTTTGTGGCATTGGGTACACCGGCTGGCTATGTATCGGCACGCATCTATAAGAGTTTTGGTGGCATCAAATGGAAGAGTAATGTTATTTTGACATCTATGCTGTGTCCAGGGTAAGTGGATGATAAAAAAGTATATAAGTTTTGTTGTTTCAAAATAGACTCAATTCCCTTCTTGTTTCTGTGGAAAAAATGATATTTTCTAGTGAGTAGACAGACAGTGGGATTAAGTCTTGAATGTTTAAATACCAACTAAAGACGTTATGCCACCAAAAAAACTAGAACTGCAAGAATGTACAATTTTGTACTACAATAATCGAAAACCAGTAAGGAAAAGTCAAATGTCGGACGGGGCCGACTATATTATACCCTACACAACTATGCATATTTAGTAGAGCTCCCGTAACAATAGAATTTATTTGATTATACCACCTATCAACATTTGGCCTTAGAGCAGTTATAGTTTGGTTTCTGAGAAAACTTATACATGGGAGGCATATCCAATTCTGAATCGATTTTAACCAGATTTGACGGAGACATTTTAATCTCTTATACGAAATAATATTGCTATAGAGTGCATGATATCACTTCGAGAAGGATTATATTAAAACATATGTATCGCCGCCGAGTTCCACAAAATGGAAAAGTATGTCCGAAATGCATTCCATTTGGGCTGATATTAGCCATTATTAGCACAATAAACCCAAAATTGGCTGAAGATATATATGGGTGCTTTATCCAAATCTGAACCGATTTTGATAAAATTTGCCAGAGGTATTTCCGAGCTCTACAAGATATCTGGTAAAAAAGATCATTGTTGTCGAATGCATATTACGAATGCGAGAGACTTAAACACCAAATCGGATGAAACATATATATGGGAGCTATTGCTATATGTGAACCGATTTTCACCAAATTTGATGTACTTGCTTCTAGGATAAATTGAGTCGTAATTACCAAAATTCAGGTAATTCGGACTTATATTGGCTATTTGGTGCATAATAAACCCGAAATCAGCTGAAGATATATATGGGAGCTATATCCAAATTTGAACCGATCTTGAAAAAATTTGGCAGAGGTATTTCTGGGCAGTATCTGATATATGGTACCAAATATCATTGTTGTCCAATGCATATTACGAATGTGAGGGACCTAAACACCAAATCGGAAGAAACATATATGGAAGCTAAAACTATATCTGAACCGAGTTTCTGGAATTTATACAGTCGGAATTGCCAACATGAAGTCCATTTGGGCTGATATTAGCCATTTGGTGCACAATAAACCTGATATCGGATAAAGATATACCTCCCATATCCTAATCTGAACCGATCTCGATAAAATTTGACAGAGGTATTTTCGAGCAATATCTTATGTCCAGTAGCAAATATTGTTCTTGTGGAGAGCATATTACGCATGTTAGGGACTTAAAACCCCAAAATCGGATGAAACATATATGGGAGTTATAGCTATATCTGATTCGATTTTCACCAAATTTTATGTCCTTGCTTCTAGACTGAATTCGGTCGGATCTGCCAAAATTCAGGTCATTTGGACCGATATTGGCTATTTAGTGCACAATTTACCCGAAATCGGATGAAGATATATATGGGAGCTATATCTAAATTTCAATAGGGTATATCCTTGGGCCAAACAAATATTGTTTGGAAAATTTCATCTCAATCGGACAATAAGTGCGAACTGCATTTTGTTCACAAGAATACATGGACGGATGGACAGACGGACTGACATACATAAATCGACTAAGAAAGCGATTCTATGAAGATCCTCAAAAGTAACTATGGGTCTATCTCGCTTCCATTTGTATTAAATTTAATATTTATTGTCTTATCTTTGCAGCATTGTCTTTGGCCTCTTCTTTGTAATGAATCTCGTTTTGTGGGGTGAGGGATCATCCGGTGCTGTGCCCTTCAGCACCCTGATTGCTCTGCTGGCTTTGTGGTTTGGCGTTTCGGTACCTCTAACATTTGTGGGTGCCTACTTTGGTTTCCGTAAAAGGGTAAGTTTTCAAAGACATTTTCAAGTTACTTTTAATAATTCCTGTTACTTTTCTTTCAGTCCTTGGAACACCCCGTACGCACAAATCAAATACCGCGTCAAATTCCCGACCAATCGATTTATACTCAACCCATTCCTGGCATTATTATGGGTGGCGTCTTACCCTTTGGCTGTATTTTCATCCAGCTCTTTTTCATACTCTCCTCAATTTGGTCGAACCAAATGTACTACATGTTCGGTTTCCTGTTCTTGGTCTTTGTAATTTTGGTTATCACCTGTTCGGAGACGACAATTCTGTTGTGCTATTTCCATCTGTGTGCAGAGGACTATCATTGGTGGTGGCGTTCGTTCTTGACGTCTGGCTTTACGGCCGTATATCTTTTCATTTATTGTTGCCATTATTTTGTGACAAAACTATCGATAAAAGATGCTCCCTCGACTTTCCTGTACTTTGGCTACACGGCAATTATGGTATTCCTATTTTTCTTGCTGACCGGTTCGATTGGTTTCTTTGCCTGCTTCTGGTTTATACGCAAAATTTACAGTGTTGTAAAAGTGGATTAAAACTGGAGTATACATTTAAAATGGCTTTATTTTACGATTGAATAGCTTTTAAGCTATTATAATATTATTATTTTTTTTATTATAAATTGTGTTGTGACTCCTCCCAAGTGTCGCGTCTGTCATTGTCGTTGGCCAGAAGGGGATTCGTGACGCATATGATAAAAATAAGAAAGAATTATATTTAAGTTGTGATTTATTTCAATATAGAATTAACGTAAAGATATGTGTCTCTGTGTGTGTTCTGTTCGTTTATTTTTCTCTCTCTGTAAATTGAATGAAATTGAGGCTGTCCATAGAAGCATAATTATTGAAAGTTTGGCCAGTCGATGATTTGTGTTTTTGTTTTTCTAATTCAGGTGTATAGCTGTCACTATTTACACATATCTTTTGAATGAAACGCGCAATAAATTATCCATAAAAAGCAAGCAAGTGTATTAACAAAAAATCTCCTCTCCATCCAAATTTCCAAAAATTACTTTACATTCGATACGAAATGTGCAACATAGGGAATAACTTTTGATTTCTTTTGAGCTAGAAATAATATGCAAACGTTTTGAATAGTATTATTCCATAATCTGAAATATTCCGTGGAGATTATCATGTTTTTAATTGAAAGTTTCAAAATGCGTTTTTCTTAATTTCAATGGAAAACTTTATATTTTAATTTAATTTTTCAAAATAAACACTTCCGCCTATCAGTATCATCATCTTTTCGTTACCCATGAAAAATGGGAAAATATTCGTTTCCAATTCCTTTTCTTTGTGATTTCCGAATTTATTAATTCATGTTTATCGGTTCCAATTACTTCTTGCGCAAGTATTTTTTTGTAGTTTGATTTTTAATCAAATTTGTTTTGTCCATATTCTAAATTCGTATTTAATATGTAGAGAAGACAATGATAATATAATGTTATTGCCATTTCTTTTTGTAATGATAAAACAACTGCAAAAACAAATAAAAAAGAATGAAAAAAATATAGTAATGATAATAATTTCATATAACGTAATAATTAGTTTAAAATATTTAAACTATATTTAATAAATAAAAACAAAACAAAAATGTATAGACTACAAGAAATTTGTTTGATTTTTTCCTTTTGACGAAAATCTTTGTTAATTTTTAAAATTAACTGCTACGCCCATAAAGGCTTGTGAGGTTGATGAGGGACGCGGAGACTCTAAAGGGAAATTCTAAGATTGAGAGAATGCTTGGATAAAGTAGAGATATCAACAGAGAAATGTATACCGGACAATAAAAACTAACCCAAAAATAAAACCAGTAAGGAAAAGTCAAAAGTCGGGCGGGGCCGACTATATGATACCCTACACCACTATGCATATTTAGTAGAGCTCCCGTAACAAAAGAATTTATTTGAAGTAGATCATATCACCTATCAACATTTGGCTTTAGAGCAGTTCTAATTTGGATTCAGAGGGAAGTAATATATAGGAGGCATATCCAATTCTGAATCGATTTTCACTGGATTTGAAGAAGACATTTTTATCTTTTATACCAAATAACATTGCCATAGAGTGCATGATATCACTTCGAGAAGGATTATATTAAAAAAATATATATCGGAGCCGAGCTCCACAAAATAGAAACGGACGTCCCGAAATTCAATCCATATGGGCTGATATTAGGCATAACTTGCACAATAAATCTGAAATCGTATTAAGAATCTCAATAAAATTTGGCAGAAGTATTTATGGGCTGTATCTGATGTCTGGTACCATGCATATTACGAATGTGAGGGACTTAAACCCCAAATCGGATAAAACATATATATGGGAGCTATAACTATATCTGAGCCAATTTTCACCAAATTTGATGTACTTGCTTCTAGACTAAATTTGGTCGGATGTACAAAAATTCAGGACTTTTGGACAGATATTGGCCATTTGGTGCACAATTAACCCGAAATCGGTTGAAGATATATGTGGAGCTATAGCCAAATCAGAACCGATTTTGATAACATTTGGCAGAGGTATTTCTGGACTGTATCTGATATCTGGTACCAAATATCATTGCTGTCAAATGCATATTACGAATGTGTGGGACCTTAAGCCCAAAATCGGATGAAACATATATATGGGAGCTATAGCTATATCTGAACCGATTTTCACCAAATTTGATGTACTTGCTTCTAGACTGAATTCGGTCGGATCTGCCAAAAATTCAGGTCATTTGTATCGATCTTGGCCATTTGGTGCACAATTAACTCGAAATCGGATGAAGATATATATGGGAGCTATATATCCAAATCTTAGCCGATCTCGATAAAACTTGGCAAATGTATTTCCGAGCTCTATACGATACCTGGTACCAAATATCAATGCAGTCGAATGCATATTACGCATGTGAGAGACTTAAAACCTTAAATCGGATGAAACATATATGAATATGGGAGCTATAGCTATATCTGAACCAAATTTGATGTACTTGCTTCTAGACTGAATTCGGTCGGATCTGCCAAAATTCAGGTCATTTGGACAGATATTGGTTATTTAGTGCACAATTTACCCTAAATCGGATGAAGATATATATGGGAGCTATATCTAAATTTGAACCGATTCTCACCAATTTCAATAGGGTTTGTCCTTGGGCCAAACAAATATTGTTTGGAAAATTTCATCTCAATCGGACAATAAATGTGAACTGCATTTTGTTTACAAGAATACATGGACGGACGAACTGACATGCATAAATCGTGGTGTAGGGTATAAAAAGTTGTCAAAGGTCATATTTTGGGCCCTTAAACATTTTGTAGATCTAAAAAATGTCCCTTAAATGAACGAAAAAATCGGATTGATTAACATTTTTTATTGGCCAACAATTTGCTACCTTTTCAAATGCGGCTTTATTAACTTAGAAATAAGTTTACATTTAACATCGGATTAAGGAATACAATACTGATATTATTTCATATTTATTATTGAACTATATTCGCAAACGCCTCTCATATCCAATGAGTTAATTGCATAGTTCCGTCTTGTGTCCTCTGAGTATCCATAACACTCATCTGGCGCACCAGCCTTCGCATTGATGGTCTAGTGGGACGATTAACATCCAAGGGGGTACGTTCATCGATAATCGATTTGGGACGTGAACGCACCGAATGTCGTTTCGATGACGAGGCTGAGGATGTTTTCATTTCCAACTCAACATCGGACCCAGCATTTGATGCCAAGACATCTAGATTTTCATAGGATGCCTGCTGAGATGTTAAGGTTTGACTAAAATGAAATAAGAGGTAATGTGAATTGGAAATGTTAAATGGCAAGAAGTTGATATTCTTACATTTCTGGCTTACAGCTGCAACAGTTTTTGATCGTCCAATCCTTGCCAAATTCTTCGCCCTCCTCGATGGTTTGCGGCAAACGATGATGTAGGGTTTCGGGCAAACGCAAACCTGTAATGCCGCCCAGCATTGACATGAAACCCATTATTACCAATGGTAGTTTGAGATTCTCCTTGCCCTGGAAATAGAAAATCGGTTTCGTTAGCAAGATTATGACTTACAAAAAATATTTAAAAAATCAGGGTTAAATTGTAGTCTCGATCTCTGGTTCTTTATAAATATAATCTCGACCAAAGACAAAATGGCGCCCAATATAAAACTATGTTTATAAAGCACCACAAAATGAAAAATAATAAAATACTTATATTGTTGGTTAACCATCGCCAAAGAAACCAAAATAGACATTTTCAATCAAATCGAGGGGAAAATGTGACTAAGGCCATGGTACAATGAAGACAAGGTAGGCTATCTTTGAAAAAATTGCAAGTATAAAGGTCTACCTGTTTGGCTTGTAATGTCAGAATTACTATCAAAACAATAAAAAAGCAAACAACTTGTTGCATTGATTTTGAATAAATAATTTCAAACCGCGAAAAATGAATGAAAGGTCAAAATTTATTTTCAAAATTATGTTCTATATCTCTTATGGTTTATTTCGCCACAAAAACTGTAGATTTTGTCGATGCATACGTTGCAATAAGCATTTTGAAAACACCCAAATTTGAATATTTTCTGAACAATTTTTTATTATTGAAAAAATACACACACATAAACAAATGAAGTTGACATATTAGGCCGGAAAAATAAAAAAAAAATAAAATCATGTGGTAGTTCTGCTCTACTTTGAATTCATTGTACCATGACTAAGGCTAAAATAAGAAGTAACTATACATGAGATCTCTATTACCTGGCGCAGTCAGTTCTTTGGGAATTCTGACATTTTAAAGTGTGTAACAGTCGGTTTATAACCAGTGACTATATATCACCCAGACTCCACTTCGAATCACTGGACATCTACATACCTAGCAGGGACATTTGGACAGGAAACATTCCACTTTTCAACGGTATAGCCGTCTACACCGATGGCCCACAGATGGAAAGTGTTCTGCGGAAGCATGAATACTCTTTCAAAAAAACAAGGACTGTAGCGTATTCCAGACAGAGATCTTTGCTATGAGAAAAGCCATAGAATTGCTAGTAAATAGAATCAATGAACTGAACTGGCCCCGAAAGCACTAAATTCATGTACTACTAAATTTACGGAAATTCAGGAAAATGTTAAGTCATCCTTTAAGCTTTGTTGGGTTCCAGGCCATTGTTAAATCTCAGGCAATGAATTAGCAGATGGAACTGGCCATATAATTGCTAGTAAATAGAATCAATGAACTGAACTGGCCCCGAAAGCACTAAAAAGCACATGTACCATTAAATTTACGGAAATTCAGGAAAATGTTAAGTCATCCTTTAAGCTTTGTTGGGTTCCAGGCCATTGTTAAATCTCAGGCAATGAATTAGCAGATGGAACTGACAAGACGTGGATCCGAATCAATTGACATTGAGGTCGACAATTTGATTAGAACAGCATTGAGCCACTTGCTTTGAGTGATGTACGAGCATTATTCCGGGAGATTTCAATGAAACGTGCTAAATGAAAGAGGATGTAATGTCTCGAAGAAAATTTGACCGACACTCTCCAAAAAGAGAACTAGGTCGCTTATCTTCATCATAGCGAAATTAGACCTAAAACTTGCGGTGGGAATTATCACAGGTCACAGTAACATAAGGGCCATCCATTCAAGGTGGGGTGGCGACGACACCGATTACTGCAGGCTCCTTTTACCACGGCAACGGGTACTACAATACCGGATTGACCAGATATAGCAATAACCCAATTTCGGCCAAACATGTTCGTGTTTGTTTATTTTTCTCCGGATTCTTTAGGTCCATGCTGGGATCGAAGAAAAACCCTGGATTGGTTCTGTTCTGTTTATCAGAACACCATCCAACACAGAATTGTATCGGTGCGATGCTATGGATGCAGATGATGTGCGCTCTTCAGAAATTGTTCCGGATTAAGTCGGTTGCCCACTATGAGTTGTGGTATTCCGTCCTAGTTAATGATCAGGGGCAGAGCAGATTGACTGCTCCACATTATGCGTGGTAAACGAAGATTCCCCCACCCGAACAAGAGAAGTGTGTCACAAGATTCTAGAGGTCAACATGTTCCAGTCGTCCGCGTAAGCCACAGCTATCTGCGATAAAATGAAAAGTAGGAACAAGAACTGCGACAGGATGCCTCCTCATGACACCAGTGGTCCATCTAAACGAGGAGACTAAGGTCCTTCCCGTACGTCAGCATAATCATATGCTTTCGTTGCAGTACCTGCTTGGGTGTTATCGTGAGTGTCATCATGTGATGGATACAACTCCCCCACCAAGGCGTCTAAGCAAGGACATACACGAGAAGGTCCAACGCTATAAGAGAGAACCTCTAGATCAAGAAGCCTATCAGGCAGGTCTGAGTGGCATTCATACAGATGCAATTGCTATCAGCAATTACGGGATCAAGCCGTATTCGGAGTCCACCCCCATCCATTGCAGCTGAAGAACGTCAGCTGCCTAGACAAACGAGGTTGGTGTAGTCGTCTCAATTCGTACTGGGTACGATAATGTGCGTGACGTATGCCCGGCGTGTGGTACAGGCTAGCACAATACGATGCACCAAACCTACTCACTCCAGAAGATCTCCGGCTACAGTCTGTTAAAGTAGCCTTATTTTTAAACCAAACACCAATATGTACCACTGTAACTGGTACATAACTGTTACTTGTAGGTTGAATACAAATTAATATTGAGAGACGGACGGACACACATAGCTAGATTGACACAGCTCGGCGAGAAAGGAAGGTCCATATATAACATCCTATGTCTCGGTTCAATATTTCGAGGTGTTACAAACATGTTGGCTCAACCAAACTTATAAAACCCCCAATACATAGTGTTGTAGAGTATAAAAACTGAAGCTGGCAATTAATCCTTCGAATCTGAAATAGATTAAATCTTTATAAATTAATCAGTACTTACCAAATATGTAACAAAGGGTATAACAATAAGACCTAGACCACCGACATAACTGGAAACGCCAATACCAATACCTCGAACTTGTGTGGGATAAAGTTCGCCGGCAAAAGGATAGATAATCAAAAAGGAAGCTGATAACAATGCCTTGGATATTAGATACAAATATAGAGTCTCATCTACGGCATCATCGGGAAGCATTACAGTGATGACACAGGCTACGCCACTGAAAAAATATGACAAGATTATGAATGACTCCTATTAAATTCAATTCTCTTCATATATACTTACCCCAAAATCATGGATAACGACAAAGGCCAGCGCCGTCCCCATGTATCCATGAGATACCAACATACCAAGTAGCTTGGTATCTCAACAGCTGCCGACAAAAAGAAGCTAACATATTGATTGCTGCCCAAAGAGGGGCCATAATAACTTAGACCCAAATATACAGTTTCATTGGCAAACCAACTAAGGGTAATAAGCAGGGTCTTCAAACGCATATTGGGAGTTCTGTAAACGGGAATTATTATTAATTTTGATGATTTGTTTCTTTTTTTACCTTACCTGCATAAATCGGAAACTCCAGCGTTCACATGCTTCTTCTTCTCTTTTAATTTGTCACGCGAAATTTGAGCTTCTAATTTGGTTTTAATAACCGGTGGAAATTCATGACCATTTACCCTTGCCATATTCTCTAGAATTTTTAGAGCTTCTTCAAGTCTTCCTCTCATCAGTAGCCAACGTGGTGATTCGGGCATAATGAATAGGTAGAGAAAATAAGCATAGAACGGCACAGAGGTGTAGTAGGAGAGTTTAACCCAATCCCTTTCTAGATATGTTACAACGGATAATATCATAATAGCCGAGGTGTAAAAGGTACACGTCATAACGGTTACAAATGAACGATAGTTTTCTCCGACCAGCTCGAGAGCTGTAATGGTGAGAGAGAGAGAGAGAGAGGAAGGAGAGAAATAATGTATTTATAAAATTCTGTACTCAGTGTAATTTTAATAATTGTTGGCCAACTAACACTGTGCACATTATAAAAGTAGAGCTAACACGTAAAAAAGCAGCTAAGTTCGGTCGGGCCGAACTTTTAATACCATCCACAATTTTGAAGGATCTTGAATAATTAAAAAAAAACAACGTAGAAAAATACCACTTTAATGAAAAGTAGCCACAAAGAAATCCTTGTGTAGAATTTCAGACAATTCCATTGAAAATCTGCCTAAAAACATCAAAAAAACCGAATATCGGGAGGTACATTTATATGGGGGCCATACGATATCGTGGACCGATATAGTCAATCTTTGAACTTGACCTGAAGCACACAAAAGACTGATCTGTGAAAATTTTAGCTTCCTAGCATAATTTGTTTCGACTATAGCGAGATTACAACAGATGTACGGATAAACGGACGGACGGACAGGGCTAATCGCCTTAGAATTTTACGCTGATCAAGAATATGTATACTTTGTTAGGTCTAAAATTATTATTTCTATTAGTTGCAAACGAAGTGATGAACTTAATATGCCTTCCATACTATGTATGGTGGAGGGTATAAAAATGACATTCATACTGTAATGGTTAACTACATCGGTGACTTTATCAGAATCAATAGATACTCAGTCTTGTATCGTTGGACCTCTCTCTGTAGATCATGCATGTCATTCCTGCCACACCTGGGTGAATTTTGTCCACCATAAGGGATAGGGTGACTCATAGAGCATATGATTATGCTGACGTAAGAGAAAAACTTCGTTTTCTTATGTACACTGTCCACTGGAGTCATGAGGAGGCGCCCTGAGCGGCATTCTGGCGGGTTTGAATATTTATACCCTACACCACAAGGTGGTCAGGGTATTATGTGTTTGTGCATTTGTTTGTAACAGGCAAAGGAAACGAGATAGACTCATAGTTCCTTTTGATGATCCGCATAGAATCACATTCTGAGTCGATTTATGCATGTCCGTCCGTCCGTCTGTCCATGTATTTTTGTAAACAATGTACAGGTCGCATTTATTGCCCGATCCAGATGAAATTTTGCACAGATCATTTGTTTGGCCCAAGGACGAACCCTATTGAAATTGGAGATAATCGGTCAAAATTTAGATATAGCTCCCATATATATCTTCGCCCGATTTGCCATTTATTGTGCACCAAGCGTGTAAGATCAGCCAGAATTGCATGGAATTTTGCACATACACTCAAATTAGGCCTGAAAATATGTATGCCAAATTTGATCGAAATCGGTTCAGATATAGCTATAGTTCCCATATATATTGTTCATCCGATTTGTTATTTTTGTCCACCGCCGCCGTAATATGCACTCTGCGACAACAATATTTGGGGAAATATTTTAAATACAGCTCAGAAATACATTTGCTAAACTTTATCGAGATCGGTTCAGATTTGGATATAGCTCCCATATATAACTTCGTCCGATTTACCTTTTATTGGGCACCAAACCTCTAATATTTGTCCAAATGGGATGGAATTTGGCACTTACGACCGAATTGAGTCTAGAAGCTATTATGTCAAATTTGGTGAAGATCGGTTCAGATGTAGCTATAGCTTCCATATATTATTCATCCGATTTGTTATATTTGTTACCCACAACCGTAAAATGCACTTTGTAACAACGATATTCAGGGAAATATATCAAATACAGCTCGGAAATATCTTTGCCAAATTTTATCGAGATCGGTTCAGATTTGGATATAGCTAACATATATATCTTTATCCGATTTCAAAATAATTGTGCACCAAATGGGCAATACAAGTCCGAATTTAAAAGACAAATGCTTCGGCATATTTAGTCCTTTGAACTTTAAATTATAATTATACTCATAGGGTGTATGATTGTATTCTCCCATAAAAACTTTTAATTGTTATGTGGAGCTCTACTAAATTAGCAAAGTGGTGTAGGGTATCATAAAGTCGGCCCCGCCCGACTTTAAGACTTTCTTCACTGGTTTTCCAGTGTGTTGTACTCGTATTCGTAGATCACACTGGAGCCGCATAGCTATCCACAGACCACTACATATATAGCTCGGCCTGTCCTGGTTAAATCTTCGAATAATATGTGTGGATGTGGCGTACAATGCTGTTGCAGACGGCAGCCGTGTTGATGGTTGGCCACCGATGCTGTAGAGGAGCAATACCTCAAGAGTCTTTGCCACTGGTGACAAAAGCGAAATTGGCCTGTATAATTCGCATTTGCTTTCATACTTGTTTGGCTTCAGTAGAGGGACCACCCAGCCTGTTTTCTAGGCGGTTGATTAAGGACTAAGATACCCGACTCCCGGTGTATTCAGTTGTTTCAATATTACCATTGACATTCCGTCCGGGCCTAATGCTTGGATGACTTAGTCTTAGTATACTCTGGTGATACATCAGTGGTGGGAACATATCTTATACGATGTAGTACTCTTGGCTTAGCATCATCACTCTTGGGGCGCTCGACAATTTGTAGGTCAAAATATACATCGAACATTTTTGGATCAGCCACCGTTACTTCGTTAACAGTTATTGAAGACTTATCATCATTTTGCCGATAGCGATTATCCACAGCTTACTCACATCGGTTCCAATGTTGCAACACTTCAGATGGTCTAGCCACTTTTTCCTCTTAACCTTTTGACTTTCACTGCCAGTTCGCTGATTCTGGCATCAGTAGATTTGACTCGCCGGAGCTCATCACCCCCATTCGCTAGTCCTGCTGCATCTGCTGCGAAATTTGATCTCATATATGGTGATAGACCATAAGGTATATAGAGAGCGACTGCAGCTTTGTTGATGTCTTGGAAAACCATTTTTGCTCCCGAGCATCAGGAGTGTTGGACAGTTTCCGAAGGGTAGATTGGTGAATTCTCTGATTTCTGGCCAGTAAGCTTTTCCGTGGTTAACGCGATTCACCGGTGTTAAAAGGCGGGATGTATATATTAAGGACCTTTACCTCAGCAGTTCCACACTTGACTTCTACTCCCGTACATCCCATGAACGGATCACTCAATACTAGCTCCGGAATACTAATCCTCCACCTCCACTTCTGGTAAACATTACAACGTAATGTGCTGCAATTTTCATTGAGTTTCGATTCATTTTCCGCTTCGATTAAAATGTTCCTCTGATTCATAAATTCTACTATTAGTTTTACCTCGGAGTCCGTTGAAATTGATTTGCCAAAAATATCATAATCCGGAACTGGAACATTAACATGTGGCGTAAGATGTTTCGGGTAGGTTTGATGTTGTCGGTTCAACACTCCGACAACGACTCGGGCGTTTTGAAGACCAAGGGGCAGAATCGCCAGGAACTACATTGTTGCAGCACAATGAAATTAAATCCCTTTGGAGGTAGTCTCCCAACCGGCTTAGTTGGGAACAATTCCTTAAATGTACCCTCTGCATGTATTCTCTACACGTATTCTCTGCATTCATTATATCGCAACCAGGCAGATCTGTGGTGTATGATGTTTTGACAAACCGAACAGAATTTTGGACCGCGATTTGCTTCAATCCTGGCACGCTCCAAATCTGGGATATGCTGTCCCCAAAGCAGAAAAATTAACTAACAAGACTAAGGTATCGTAGGACCCACCGCCGCAATATTGATAAATAGTGCCGATACATGTGTCTTCTCTTTTTATACGTTCCACCATTCTATGGAGAGTATATTAGCTTTGTCATTTCATTTGGAGCTCCTCAAAATATTCATGATAGACCCTATAAAGTATATGTATTCTGGACCAGCGTAAAATTCTAAGACGATTTAGCGATGCCCGTCTGTTTGTCTGTAGCAATCACGCTATCTTTCGAACGAATTGCACCTTCGAAATGGTGCGGAGTATTAAAAGTTCGGCCCGGCCGAACTTAGCTGCTTCTTTACTTGTTAGCTCTACTTTCACTATTTAAGGTGGGAATACATAAAGGATGTATTCCCACCATTACTGAGTTTATCCAGCAATTCAAAAAAAAAAAAAAATGAATTTGTCGCACAGTGTAATAAATCAAAAAAATTTTTTTTCTCGAAAAAAAATCTTCCTTTGATTATTTCCTTTTTTTAAATAAATTTTCAATATCAATTAGATCTATAATTTTTAAAATTATCTCTTGAATACTCACATATAATAAATGGAATTTGATATACAGCGGGTATGGTTAGACCCACAATAACTCGACTTCCAGCCCATGTCCAAAAATCCTTGCTTATCGATGTAATAAGACTGCCGATCAGTAATGTGGCCAAACAAACGAAATACGATGTCCTCCGACCGGCACGATCATTTAACAAACCAAACAAATACACGCCAATCGGGCCGCCACATTTAGGGCTGCCAAACCAATTGTGGGATAAATGTCCTTGTCACATACTAAATCATACTAAAGAGAATAAACGTTAAAATAACTCGTCATAGATTCCACAAGGTGCACAGCATTTTTAGGGAATGAAATGATTTTTTCGAAAACTAGCATTACCTACGCACACACACACATATATGATTGCTATGAAAGTTAGAAAAGAAGCCTTAGATTAAGTTGTTTGATTTAATTGTTTAGTGAAGGAGCCTTCCATACGTCGATTACAATCGAGGACCACACTTCGGTGGTATCGTATTCCCAACCCTCTCGCATTTTTCAATTGGCCAAGATGGGTCCGGTTTCAAGTCATTAATGGTGGTATTTTCAAGAAGTTGTAACCAATTGACCGCATATCTGTAGCATTTACTATGTTCACCGGTGTGATGATCCTGTAAAAGAGAAATAACGAGTTATTCCACATTTCAAATGCAATTCTCTATATGAATAATACATTTCGAAAGGGAATGTCAAGAGTCGGTCGGGGTCCGGTAAAATTCGGTTGAATATGAAAAATCTATTACCGATATATTTGGTGAGCAATAACCGTAAAATCGGATGAAGATGTATATGGAAGCTGTATAAAAATCTGAACCGATGCGATAAAATTTGGCAGATATATTTTCGAGCAGTATCTGATGCCCGGTATCAAATATCTTTGTTGTGGGTGTATACAGGGTGAGATAAAAAATACTGCAACTGCTGTTGGAATGTTCAAGGTCTGTTTGCGTGCCCAAGGCTTTAATACACCCTCCAGAATATTTCGCGACAATATTCGGCATTTATTTTGATGCAACGGTCGATTAATACGAGCACAGAGCGACCATCGGCTGTTATGGCGGTCCACACCATTACCATGGCCGCCGCTTGAGTTCTGGTGGCCAACCGAAGGTGCACATTTTCAGCTGACCTCTTTGGCAAGTAAACACGATCATTTTGTTTGTTTACGAACTGCTGGACAACAAATGTTTTCTCATTGGAGAAACCCAATTCGGCAGTTCACCACTTTCGGCCCAGCGAAGCAACTCTTGGCTCTTTTGAGTCTATTTCCTTTTGTTCGATGTAAGTTCCTGCACTTACCCCGAGCTCATTTTTCAATATTTGCCGAATGGAATATTGCGATATGTTCAGCTCACGAGCCATTTTCGGCCACTGCGACGCGGGTTTCGATCAAGTCCGCTTCTTTACTTTTCGAACCATTTCTGCAGATGTTGCTGTTTTCTTCCGTCCACTTCCTTGACGTCGGGCTACGCTACCAGTTTTAAGGTACCGAGCACAAAAGATTTAGTCACATTAAATGCTGGAGTGCTCTAACGATAGCCTCTTGTGGTTGTCCAGCCAAATAAAGAAATCACATATCGCGCTTGAATTCCATCACGAATAACTTTTTTTCTGGAAAATTCTCACCAAAATGCTTTTGTACGCTTGTAAACATTACAATGAGCTGTCACTGGAATAATTTTAACAGCTGTTGGACGAGTGGCTTAGAAATGACAGCAGTCTGAAGTTGGTTTTTATTAGTTTTTTCATCTTACCCTGTATATGGGAGCTATAGCAATATCTGAACCGATTTTCCGCAAATTTGATGTACTTGTTTCTAGGATGAATTTAGTCGGAATTGCTCAAATTCAATCCATTTGGGCTGAAATTAGCCATTTGGTGGACAGTAAACCTGATATCGGATAAATATATACATGGGAGCTATATCTTAATCTGATCCGATCTCGATAAAATTTGAAAGAGATATTTTTAAGTAGTTTTAAGCTATAGCGATATCTGAACCGTTTTCTTCAAATTGATGTACTTACTTCTAGACTGAATTCGGTCGGATGTGCAAAATTCAGGCCATTTGGACGATATCTGCCATTTGGTGTACAATTAACCCGAAGTCGGTTGATGATATGTATGGGATCTATATCTAAATTTTGAACCTCTCAACCCAAATAGGGTTCGTCCGTGGGCTGAACAAATATTGCTTGGAAAATTTCTCATTATTCTGATAATAATGCGGCATGTATTTTGTTAACAAAATACATCGACAGAAGGACGTACGGACGGACTGACATACATAAATGGACTCAAATGCACAAAGACATAATACCCTTAGCACTATTGGTGTAGGACTATAAAAAATGGAGTAAACGTGGGGATACATAAGAACATTTTTTTCTGGCATAAATCATCTACTGTTTTTTTTGTTTTGTAAAATGTAAAAGAGCGTAGAACGGATTTTAGGTTGACCTTGTAGAGACTAAAATTGAAAATACATAAAGCGCTTATTTGGCTGGCTTAATTCATCGCATGGCTTCTTCGGAAATGAACAAAGGAACCTAGGGTCAAAATCGAACTAAGTCAACCTAAAACTCCTTTGTTCCTCTACGAAGAAGCCCACCTTAAGTGTTTTAAGGTGAGAATACATAAAACGTTTTTTTGACAGGCTTAAGTCATCGTTTGGCTTCTTTGTAAATTAACAATGCAAAGACCTAAAATGGTAAGACTGGACAAAATGCATAATGGAAAAATAGTTAATGTGAAAAATATATAGAGGCGCTTCTCACAACAGTGACATGTTAGCATAAAAATTATATTTACAGAGCAATTTAAGAATAAATTTTGTGTAAACCAAAATTTGAACTAAAAATTGCATCTCACTGACGTTTGAATATGCATTTGCTGCTAAAACAACTTAACATTGGTGATTATGTTGTTATGATATCGTAACAACAGAGGTATTTACACCTGGTGACAATATTTTGACTCTGACTTGTCCCATCTTTATACTTCTATGTCTTTGAACAATGGAGCTTTAGGTTGACTTAGTTCAATTTCGGTACATAATTTATACTTCTTAACCCTACGATCCTTTGTTATTTTGTGAAGAAGCCAGTCGATGACTTGAGCCAGTCACACATTCCTTTTAAGCACTCTCTCCTTCAGTCCCCATAAATGACACGTGCTCAAGGCATTCACCTCGCATTAATCTCATCGTTTTGTCTCTCGCCTTTTTCCTCCACTCTTCTAAATACCGGTATGTAAACAACAATTGTTTATATTACATTTGTTTTGAAATGTAAACAAATCACCTACATCTATCTCTTTCATACCGTTCATCAACTCTTTCACTCTGACAATGTCAATGTCACATACAATATGGCTTCCACAAAATTTCGGGAACTGTCAGATGATGAAAAATTTTTGGACATGAATCATTCATCATCTTACCATATCTGGAGGCAATGCCAATTGTTTTCTCTGCTCCACAGATGATATGTTAAGTAATTCTGGTACCCGACACCAATAATCCGTGGGCGTGTCGGCCATAAAAAGTTGATTGAAAGCACAAAAACCACATGGTATACAAGCTGGAAGACATATTCCAAAGACCAGCAACTTTTGATATTTGCCAAATTCTCCAATGGATGGGAGCAGGTCATCCAAATCGAATTGTTCCTAGAATTCAAAGTAAATTCCAATGAATTTTTCAATTGAAGGTCGTAGCCTACTTTTAGGCAATTCGCTTACATCTTCGTCTGTTTCTTGCGTCGCAGTTGGCTTATGTGGAGTAATTGTTGGCTTCTCAACTTCGGATCCATCTTCAAAATCACTGTCATCGTCAATGGGCATTTTTTGAGTTTTCAAAACGATTTATTTATTTAACTTAAAATTTGTACGAAAAATTAACAGAGAAAACTGCAACGACCACCACCACTGCTGCTTGCTGTCATTTGTACGATGTCAAAGCGGAAAAATGTCTAACCATGGAAGACCGATAACTGCAGTGTTTTGATACCCCTTTGGCTAACATGGCATAGTGGAATGGTAGTGTCAATCTTATTTGAATGCACGGTCGAGAAGGTATTTTAAAAAAATACATGATCCGTTAATTTTAAATTTAAAAATTAAAACTTTTGATAAATTATTTTTTGGATAATAAACTAAAAATAATGATCTGAAATGATTTCCATTTGGACCAAGAATTGTCTTACAAACCTATTGTTCGAAGAAGTATTTTGAAAAATATTTGAAAACAAGGTGCAGATACGTAAAGGTGAGAGTACATAAAGGACTTTTTTGACTGGCTTAAGTCATCGGCTGGCTTCTTCGTAGAGGAATTAAGGAGTTTTCGGTTGACTTAGTTCGATTTTGACCCTACGCTCCTTTTTTCTTTATGGGCCGAAATTGATCCAAGCCATGGCTTTACCTTCTTAATTCTATCATGGCTAAGGAGAGTAGAAATGCCCGTTTTTGCAATATTTTTGTGTTTTCGTCGTACTGCTAATTTTTT